>NC_136472.1:106966271-108319485 GCF_902686455.1 Sciurus vulgaris
TTAAGCACATCAACAATATCAATCAACAAAACAGCCAAGAATGCCAATTCCTCGACTTGCTCATTTTTAAAGTCTTTCAAAGGAAAAAAAAATCTTTAAAAGCTTAAAATACTTAAGAAACAAATGAAACATTATGCAACTTAAATAAAATAGATCCTAACATGGAATAGTAAATTACACCCAACACCAGTTTTTTAAAAACACATTTACAAAGGGTAAAACATTTTAGCAGATAGTAGGTTGAAAACATGGCTTGCAAAGTTGCATTCTTTAAGATTATCAAACATATACTTGCCAGAAAAATCTCTTTAGTCCCCACAAAAGTAGACCAGAGTTCAAAGACCAAGTATACCATACATTTCATGCCGCCAGATCTCACTCACACCTGTTTTGTGAGTGCTGGGCTGCAGTTTATATAAGCCTGGGCCCTTAAGACTGATTGGTGGGCAGCCTTACACAGGTGCTGTCCCTTAGGATAAGCATATAACTTTTTTCCAGGATTCCAACAGATTGCGCTTTGGCAGATAAAGAGTAGGTTCTTCATTTAAAGTGTTTAAAGGTTTTCAAGCAGGATTTATATCTTCTATTTTGCTACTAACATCTAATCCTTTATGACAAAGTAAGAATGAAGCCTTCTCCTTCCAGATCCTAATATCCTACAGTCCAATAATTTCATCTCTAATTCTGTCAACATATTATATTTCATCTCAGATCTTTAATAAAACTTAAGATAAATATCTTTGAATAGTTGTTATGTCGACTATGCATTTAAAAAAAACTAAAATGTTTCTTTGTAGAATAAGTGGAAGAGATCTGAGTTTAGTTTCACTAGTTCCCAAAGGGTGAGCCAATAGCCACCTGATTGCACTTTGGGGGCATCTTGCTGAATCTGTAACTTTCAGTTTCCTGTCTGTGAATAGGAGGTACCACAGCAACCTCATAGACTTGCTATCAAGATTACAATCAATTATTAAAGCACCTGGTCTTAAAGCGACAGGAAGAGAGAAAGTACTGCAGAGTAGTTACAAAATTAACCTTGTGGTATCAAATCCTAGTCCTCCAGATTACTAGAAACTCAGGGTAAGCTTCTCAACCTCTCCAGTCTTCAAGATCTACAAGAAAAAAAGGAGAAGAAATGTGCCGATGAAGAATTTGGAACTACACTGCTGGCTTTGGATCCCAACTCCATTTAATGTGTTACCTTAGCAAATTATTTAACCTCTCTGTCCCTCAATTTCTTCATGTATTTAAGGAATAAAACAGTACATACTTTATAGGGTTGTTACAAGAATCAAATATGAAATGTCTAGAGTAGTACCTGGTACTCAGTAAGTACTCTGTAAATGTTAGATATTATTACTATTGCTCCTGTGGAGTAAAATTGGCCAAATTATAATGTTATATTGTGTGCATGTACAAATATGTAACAATGAATTCCACTATGATGTATAAATATAATGCACTAAGAAAAAAATTAAGTTATTAACATCTCTTTTTAAAAATATTGCTAGTACTACTACTACTACTATTATTTTACAGGGTTCTCATCAAGATTAAATTATAAAGGTATGTAAAGCACTTAACAGAGTGTCTGCATAAAGCAAGTGCTCAAGAAGTGGCCCTTCTTATTAACAAACATAAGTAAAATGATTTTATACTTGTCATTTTATTAGGACACTTTTAATGTTGTGTAGTATAAGTGGGGTATAAAACAATAACATATTACAATTATACCTATCATAACTCTTTGTGCTTATTTATTTATTGTTATGGCACCAGAGATCAAACCCAGGGCCAGATGCACACTGCCACTGAGTTAATATCCCAGCCCATCTTGATAAATTTAGATCCTTGCTATAGTGTGTCAAGATTATATGTGACCCTGATTTTGTCATCCAGTAAATTGTTTTTTTGGCTTCCTGTCATCTGTATATTTGAAAAGAATACCACCTGTGTCCTCCAACAAGCAATGAATAAGCAAGTTGAACAGGATAAAGATCAAGCAAGTGTTTTGGCAAAATTCTAGGAAATTGCACCTTAGATTGGTGTTCTTTCCACTTCAATAGAAAGATAATAACTTTCTATTATCACACAGTGGAAAGTTAATCAGTGGGAAAGCTGCATGTAATATTCCTTTAATCTACTAGGAGATTCTCAAAAAAAAAGAAAAGGCAGTTTAACCTAACATGCCTTGTTCTTTGGGAACTGTTATTCCAAGTAATCCTAAATTCGACCATGCCTTATTTTTAAAAAGTTAAAACAAATAAAAAATTATTTTAAAATAGTAAACTTAGAAAAATATATAGTTTTTATCCACCAACATGTCAAAATTTATAGTATATGAACCTGGTATTTATAAAAATAATACATGACTCTAAAATTTATCATCAATAAGCTTCAGATCCTAACATCTGAGAGTAGAAATTTGAACCACCTTGGTTTCATAAAATTAGTATAAATCAGAATCCTTGTACTAAGATAGTATAAACCACGAGGACATAAGTAGAGCTAGCACTCATGGATTTCATGGATTTCAGTGTCAAAGGTCATATCTGTGGTCTGAACCCTGTAATTTATTTGTTCCTAAACTAGTTTTGATAAAATGAAGTCAAAAAACCTAAGCTATAGTTACATCTCCCCTTCTCCTATGGTCATGGACAAATTTATCAATCTTACTCTATCTTTGTTTTACTCTCCCTGTCTCAATTTGGGTGCCTTGAGTTCTTCAGGAATAAGAGCATAATAAGATGTCTAATTCAATATATAACATTAAAGACGGTGGTAAAATAAAGCTTACTTAGAGGTTCAAAGTGAATGGAAAATCAAATGTGCTGATCTTTAGGATCTACTATGCTTACAATCTAACAAGATGAAAATCATACTGTTGACAACCCTACACACATACACACAAAAAAACATTTCAAGTGACTCTAGAATACATTGAAATATATTCTAAAGATAGAGCTTCAAGGATTTATTTTTTTAAAGTCTTTCAGTAGCCTAATTATTGATAGTCATATTAGTAGTACTATTTTAAATGATTATATGAATATATAGAAACAAATAGAACAGAGTAGGATAAATCATATATTTAATGTTCATAATGAAATAAGACTCTTAATATAAAAAAGAGATAAAAGTGTAAAATCAGAGAAATTAAGTTAAAAACCCTGTAGTGTTAAAGTTGAAATGGCAATATTAATTTGAATTTGTGATTTTGTTTTCAAAAAATAGTTATTTTAGTTCTGTCCTCTGAAAAGACCTAGAATTGCACAATAAGCAAACCTCATTTTGTGGTCTCTAAATATCATTTCCCACTTTAAAAAAAGAAATTCTTTGGAGAAATAGCCAAATCCAATTCTAGTTCAGGTAATGTATGAGATGAATCTGCAATGTCTTTCTGATAGCTATAAAAAAAATGAGTCATGTCAAAGGACACAACAGCCAACATGAGGAGCTCCCATTCACCAAAGTAAGTCAGTGTGAACACTGTAGCAGATGCCATGGTCCTTCAGGAACAACACAGTCATCCCCCAACTACTAGAAAGATCAGGTGCTGACAGTTCATAGCTGCATTTAGGAACTCTTGGCCTCAGGAACTGCCTCACCTAAAGTTATCCCCATCTCCAAGATATCCACAGTCATTGACAGACTACTCTGGGATATAAAAACCTCTCCCCTTGGCTTAATTTGCAACAACTCTGAAGGGCCATCCCATCTCAATAGCTTTCCTTAAGATAGGCCAAGGTCTCCCTTGCAACTTGGTCACTGATGGCCTCTCCTTCTGCCCAATCCTATCTTCCCCACTTCCTCACTCTCTGAAAAACAGTATGTCTTCCCCATGAAACTTGTATCTCAGAGTCTTTTTTAAGGAACCCAGTCTAAGACAGCTGGTAACAGGAGTGTTCTAAGAGAGCATACTCTAAAATCAGATTCTGGAACTAGATTACTCACTTGCTACCTGAAATGAACACCTCATAACCTGTAGTGGTGGAATATGGATCACATGCTGGAGTATGTGATTGCTAAAACTTTCAACAGTGTGAAACTGAGATGGAATATGGATATTAGAGCCTGCCCTGGTCATTGTCATAGCTTTGATGCTTGAGAGGAATAAGCGGTAAGTATAAGGACTATTGAAATGGCTAGCTGAGCACCTTGACATCTAAGAATGGCGATTTAAGATTTAATAAAAGTAAGTTCAATTCATTCAGTAAGTATTTAAATGTCTGTTATGTTCACACAACATGAAAATGAACGTGAGTCTGGGACCTTAATGATCTTCTGTCCCCCTACCCCATATCATATTAATTTCAGCTTTCCATGATATATTTCCCTACTTACTTTCAGGGGATCCCAAACTACTACACTTTGGAATCACCTGAAGATCTTTTAAAAATAATGAAGCCTGCTTCCTATTCCTTGACATTCTGATTGAATGGTATGGCGTGCAACTGGGAATCGAGAGTTTTAAAGAGCCTCCCAATAGATCATAATGTACAGCGAAGTTCAAAAATCATTAAGACAGATATCTCTCAGTCATAAAGGATTTTTAATTTATTTTACATATTTGATTACTCAATAATGCTTTAAGCTTAGCAGAGATTATTATGACAAATTTGTATCATGTATACTCATCTCTTCTAGCCTTTTGCTGTGGTAACTTCTGCAAATTTTTGAAATTTATGTTAAAAGTGACAAAACTAAAAATCAAAACAACTCCCTGCACATTACTGAAATAAAACTTGCTGCTGAACTAACGGCAGCATATATATTAGCAAATATACAAATTTTTCCTATTGAGATGGTTGTGTTTGTGTTCGCATTATTAAATTGGTGCCAGGTGTTTAAAAATTCTTTCATTACTTCACCTCCCAGATGACATACTGTTCCATTACTCTTTGAGTTAGTGAAGTACATTAGTTGATGAGGTTTTGAACCCTCTTCCAGCATTATATTCTACAACAGGCCCAAGCAGGCCTTGGAAGTCATGAATAGAACAGTAGAATAACAATGTACTTAGATTTCAGGAAAGAACAATCAAATAGAAACTAAACATAACGCAATACTTTCTTCAGTTACCGGTTTATGACTTCAAATGCCTGATTTAAATCACTTCCTCTACATTAATGACAACTATCCCTTCTGTTTTAATTAATATTTACTCAGTAACTACTGACCACCTACTACACATTACACACTGCTGTGTGTTGAGGGGGAAAAAACAGAAACAAAACTCAACTTTTCCTTTTGAGAGGCTTATAATCTAGAGAAGGAAATCATATATATATATATATATATATGGAAATCATATATATATAAGGAAATCATATATATATATATGTGATTTTTTGCAGGGTTTTAGAAATGGGAAACAGTGTTTGATTTTGATCTGGGATGTCTCCCCAAAGGCTCATGCGTTGAGGACTTGGTCCCCAATGCAGCAATGTTCACAGGGAGAATTTTAAGAAATGATTGTATCATGAGGGCTCTGACCTCATCAGTGGATGAATGCATTTGATGGATTAATAATGCAAATGAACTATTGGGAAGTAGAGGAAACTGTACGAGATAGAGCCTAGTTGAAGAGAGTCCTTGGGGACATGCCCTTGTGAACTAACTATATCATGTCTCCAGCCACTCTCTCACGTTCTACTTCCTGGCTACCAAGAAGTGAACAGCTTTTCTCTGCCATACCCTCTGCCATGAAGTTCTGCCTCCCCTCAAGCCCAAAGCAATGAAGCCCTGCAAGCCATGGATTGAAACCTCTGAGACTGTGAACCAAAATAAATCTTTCCTTCTTTAAGTTGTTTGTGTCAGGTATTTTGGTCACAGCAATGAAATGCAGACTGACACACATACCCAAAAATTACTTCAAGCACTAGTAACCAAGAGAATAGTCTTATGTTTGAAATAATGAGTTTTGTGGGAGAGCCAATGTAAAATGAATGATGATTAGTTCAGATTGAATTCACTGAATTTAGTTCAATGAGTGCACTGAATTGTCAATGGCAATTAAACACCCAGGTAGTAATGTCCTTTGAAAGGATATTAGAATTTAGCAGAAGACCCAACCAAGGTCAGTCTAAGCCAATACCAAAGTTTTAATGACAAAAAAAAAAAAAAACCTTTCACTGTTTTTGTATAACGTCTAAAATTTCCATTATGTGACATTTATTCCTTTGCTTAAAACATAATCTTTCAAGGATTTTGTTTCCCAGTAATGGGAATTGAACCCAGGACACTCTAACCACTCACTGAGCTATAGCCCAGCTCTTTTATAAAATTTTGAGACAGGGTTTTGCTGTTGTGTAGGTTGGCCTCCAATTTGCCATACTCCCTCCTCAGCCTCCTGAGTAGCTGGAATACAGGTGTGTGCCACCATGCCTGGCCAAAGATTTCTTTTTGAAAATGTCAGGTGAGTTAACCACAGTAGAACAAAAGGATGGTGTTCTGCCTGCAGAAGCTCATTTGAGGACACTGAGTTAAGCTGGGTGAGGCACCAAAGAAAACAGGGAAAGTGAGGCCTCTGGTCACTTGGAATGAGGATGAACAGAAAGAAGGGAAGCATCGAAGATGTGTGTTTTATTTTCTTATTATATCTGTAACAGAATCGAATGGTACAAAGCATGAAAATTACCTTGTGCAAGCAACAGGTTCCAGAACTGCATTTCTTCTTTTTAAAATGGGGTAATAAAACTTAATGGCTAAGGTTTATCAATAAAAAAAAAGTAAAATGTGAAAATCTGGTTCTATTGTCTTCTTTGTTTTAGCTAAGCTTCAGCTTCATCTATAAAATGAAAATATGTATGCTTGTAACAGTTTAAAACAGGCAAAATTAAACTGAGCTGTAATCTAAATTGACCATATTTCCTGGACTTATTACCCATCTTATACTTAACCCTATTTGATTTCTTTAGCATACCTTCCATAAACTACAAGTTATATTTCTAGGATGACCTATCCATTTGCAAATGCATGTCATTGCTACAGGCGAGGGTTACTGACTGTAGATGTTTTAGGAAAATTACTTCTGTTAGGGAAAGTGTATATTTTTTTATAACAGCAAATAAGTAGCACCATTTTATACAACAAATGAATTGATTTTTCAGTCCCATTATGCTCAAACTATGTTTAAAAGAAGTTACAGTAGCTGTTGAGACAAGTTTTTAAGTTTCAAGTTAGAAACCAAAATAACTCACTACAAATAATTCAGAGTGTAAGAAAAATGCCTATATATACAGCACTCATAAATTAAGTAAATATATGTATCTATGTATCAACACTCTATACTATCATTTATGCGATGCATTCAAAATACAATTAGAGTGTAACAGAATATTTTTAATAATGGGAGCTATAATTGCAGGATGAACATATTAAGTTCAAAAGTGGTTAAAGAAGAGGATGAACCCAAACTAAAGGCATCACGGAAGATTTCTATCCAGGAGATAGGCTTTGAGCTTGAGATTTAAACAGGTAATAGATGAACTAAGAAGGGAAATGACAATATGAACTCTACTAAATGTATGCATGATGAAATCTTTGAGATAATATTCTATGGCTGTAAGGAAAATAAAGATAATGAAAGATTTATGAGTTATGTAATTTTAAAAAAAACTATATGGAAGTTCCACATAGAAAAGAAGGCATAAGTGTCAAATGAGGACAGTAGAAATAAAAACAAAAATAAGTGGACATAGAAAGTGATGCTAAAGAGAATGACATAAAGTATTGTTACTATTAAAAGTAAATTCATCTCACAAGGTAGTTAATTTTCTTCTTTTGACTTCATAGAGTTAAAGAAAACACCCTAGAGCTCTTAAGAAGAATAAACTTTCTTCAACCATTGCATCCAGACTACTATCTAGCTGCACTGAAAGCCTAAAATTACTTTTACAAACCTAGAAAATCTACCTGAGTGTTTTGGAGAGGTGATGGAGGTCAATGGGTGGCCAGGGAAGTTAATCTAGTTATAGCCTAGAAACCATTGATCCTTCACAGAATCAATGAATTAAGCCTTGAACAAAACATTCTCATAGAGCAAATCTAATCGCTTGCTGCCTATGACTAGTTCCATTGACCAATCCTTATGATGTGATGGTGCTCGGTCAACCATTTCCCCTGACTTTCTTTGTATATCTGACCCTATTAAAAACAGTATGACTTTTATGAGACTCCACTGTTCTGCTTTCTCTCTTTGGGCTAACTCCTCTCAAAATATACTTCCTCCTGCCAGCCCCTGAGTAGAAGAAGGACCCTCTTGAAGTTGTTCCTGAGTCCTCTGCTTTTCCTCTAATTGAAAATAATGCATGATTATCATTCATCTACTCTGTCAATCCTGGGTGAACCATAGCAGGTGCTGGAGGGTCAGTGAAGAAGAAGCCAATGAACCTTCCTTGGTACATTCATCCTCATGACTTTTAACTATCATAGCTCCAGAAAACTGCTAAATCTCTCTTTTCAGTTCTGGTATCTTTCCAGAATTTCAGTTTCATATGTCTGACTCCATCACAATATTCTTCCACTACCTAAAACCAGGCATGCCTAGCCCTAAACTCATCACAATTATCCTCTCACTCCATTTGTCCCCCCCTCAGCCGCACTACTTGTTATCAAAAGCTAGAAGTTAATCTTGTTCTCTCTTCACTTAACCAATCACCAAGTCCTATAAATTTTCCTTCATAAAGAGTCCTCCACTCATCCCATATTTCCTACATCACTTCATATCAAGATTTATTAAAATAATCTCCTAAATGGACTTTACATCTCCTCTGTCTCTCCCTCTTCTAATCAATTCTCTTTTCATCTCCAGAAAACAATGAACACACAATACACATCAGGGGCTCCTGGGTCAGAAGAAGGAGAGTGAAACTTGCTGTACTAATAGAGTCCTCTATGATATATTCATCTGTATTGCCCATATGCAATACCATCTCCATGAATTTGCTTGTGTATTTCCGTCACAAACTGCTTCTGCTACCAAAAACTTTCTCTCTTCACATATGTTGTATTTTCCTTTCTTTTTTTATTTTATTTGTTCTAATTAGTTGTACATGATAGTAGAATGCATTTATGCATTTTGATAAATCACACATAAATAGAGTACAATCTCTCATTTTTCTGATTATACATATTGCAGGATCACATCTGTCATGCAGTCATACATGTCCATTAGGTAATAATGTCTGTTTCACTCTACTATCATTCCTTTCTAATCTCAGTTCAGTCCCACCTTTTCCATGTACCAACCTTTATAATTTTCCGTGTTCTTTCTCCTAAATACTGGCAATAATGAAGCTTACACTAGTATTCAGGATTCCTGAAGCACTTATTCTTCTAACCATCTTGATATTTAATATATTTATATGTGACATAACTGTAGCATATAACATTGACAGCTTATTATTATTTTAGATTTTAAATGATTATGTGAATATTAATTTATATATTAATATCACATGTGTTAATATGACTAACATAATTTAACCATCTTAATTAATAAGTGATGTATACAAATTGTTCATCTCTCCAACTAGACCATAAATCCCTGGGAACTATGTTTTCTAAAAATAGTAAATATACAAGATGTTTGTTCCTACTGCTGAAGTTGTAACTAAGGGCTCCAGCAACTTTAATTATGAAGCCCATTTTGTTAGATTGTTTCTGATTTACCTAAAAGATAAATTAACACCCTTACTCTGAAAACAACAGCATTTAATCAATGAATATAAACAAGAAGCTAATTAAGAATCTAATGCACTCTTACTAATGAGAGTACAATGAAATGGAGTCAGAAGTATGGAATTGCAAACACTGCTGGCAGTTCATTTTAGCTCAAATTAAACAGATTCATTGATTTTCAGTTCTTCAAATGCACTAAATTGACTTCAATTTAGTCTTACTTCAAAATCTCAACTTAGTTCCTAAGTATATCATGAATGCTAATAAAGTAATCTGACATTTGCTAATCTTTATAAAAACCAAAACATGGTTTTATATTTCATAAGAGAAAACATGCACTCAAAACACAGGTTTAAAAGAAAACTGCTAAAATCCAATAATTTCTAATCAGTCTCATTCTTCACTTCTTCCTTTCCTAACAACATCCTTCAAAAGCTTTGGAAGAGAGCAAATGTTCAGATGGTGTGTTGGCATGTATTGAAGGGAGAGCTAGGCTGTCTCCACCTTTTGTAACTCCTAACTCCTATTGCTGTAGCCTTTTATCTAGGAGTGGTAAGTTAAACCAATATAAATTTGTCAAAGCTAAAGTAGGTGTTTGTTTTCAGTATTCTTCTTGGTTTCTTCCTAATCACCAACTTCACCTCAACTCCTTAGAGCTCCTTCCCCATCTCCTTGAACACCAAAAGCCTAGAAATTAAAACAGTAAACAATTCCCCTGAAAGGTGCCTTCCTGGTGCTGTCTAAATCAAATGAAGTCTTCTGTGTGGGCATTTTAAACACCACAAGCATTCTTACTTAGATTAAATCATGGGTCTCCCTGGTCTCCAGGCATGCCTAGACATGACCCATAAAGGCGATGAGATCCTTGGAGTTTCTCTAGTAACTGCAGGCCAAATCAACAGCAACCCTATGAACAAGCATTCTTTTTTACAAACAAAACTGGCCACACACATTTCTTGCTGTATTTTGCTTTTTTAATTGTACTACATACAAAATAAGCTACGTTTTTAAAAAATTATTTTAGTAAACAATGGATTTTGATGACTTTTATATAGTTTATTGATTACCTTTGAAGAAAAAAATTTTTAAACCTAACTTTCAACACATCTAATGCATCCATCGCTTTGGATGGCAGCAATCCAGCTCAGGTAAGATTATTTAAGATGAAACTAATAATTTAAAAAATCAATTAGGAAGAAACATTACATATGATATTGTGTGAAAATGACTAACAATTTGAAAAAACAGACTGTTTCTATAACTATCCTCACAAAATTTATAAGTATTCATATTGTTAATGGAATGAGAGCTATTTCACTCCTACTTTCATTTATATGTATATTTTTAAATAAGTATGATTTGTTAAATGTGTGCTACAATGGTGTGCTTCTTCCAAATATAGGATAAATGAATGCAAATCTCATCTGAAAGTGATCTTTACAATTTAATTTTACAAGTTAATTTTTACAATTAACATTTTCTACTTTATTTCTTATTCTTCACAAAACAAAGTATGCCTTTGGAAAAAAAAAAAAAAAAAAAACTATGGTGTCTTCAATGGTCAAAGATAGTGTTATAACTTACTCAAATTCATCACTGGGAAGTTCTTGTTTTAATAGTTTGAGTTTGGAATTTGTGTTGAATGATGCAGATTGCCTGTCCCTATTCTTGTTATTAGTGGCACCTATGAGGCCATTGGCTGGTTTCAGGAGTCAATCTATAGCTAGGAAGCTTTCCTTTGTGGAAAATAATTAAGAACTAAGCCTTCAACAATGAGTCAACAATGAGTGCTCTATACTGGGTGCATGACAATCATATTTCAGAGGGACTACTTCCAATTGAGTTCTACCATAAGTCTAATCAGAGAATACTTCGTTCTTCTCCTGACTCACTCATTCAAGGAAAAGAGGGGGAAAGTAACTAAAAGAATTATTAGTAGAGATCACCCAGAAATCCTAACTGTCCCCTCTGCCTGGCCTATTCCAAACGCACACAGACACATCCACATCATCAGATGTAAAACTATAAGAACAGGATAAACAAAACTGTCACTAGACAGTTTCTCTGTCCTCAGCAGACCTCACCCTGAACACCCAAATTTACTCTTGCCTCCAGGACCTACTCAAATCTCACCTCCTCCAGGAACATTCTCATTCCACCCCTCATTGGTGTCCGCCTATCTATTTCTATTAGTGAAGTCTATCCAGTTTAGTGATTTATTGTGTACGGTCTTAAATGGCAAATAATGTGTGTTCACTTTGTGTCACCACCTAGACTGTCCTAGACCATATGGAGGGTAGGACAAATGCTTTTAGGTGCTGAACATGTAACAGGTATTTAAACAAGTACGCACTGGAAGTAGTTCTGCCTAAGGCTGACCTTGAGGAGTACAAAATTTAGGCTTTGATCTCAAAAGGACCACACTTTGATCTACTAAGGAGATGGCTGACTCGCTATTGACTAGAAAATCGAGCCCTCACTTCAGTGCATGGCCCTCTAAGATATAGCCCAAGACCCCAGTGTTAAGCAAGTGTGCAGCTGGCCCCTCAAAGAGAGTTCTCCCGCATGTCAGAGGCCACTCAGGCCTACCTCCATTTGGAAAACTCAAGTCTACACTCCAAGGTACCTGGGAAGTTGTTTTCTCAAAGCATAATGGGCAGGAAAACTGGGTGGGCTTGTGGAACTTCTTGGGGAATGGGGGAAGGGAGAAGGAGCTCTTTGCCCTTACAGCTACACCAGGAAGAGAAACTCATCAGGAATCTGTGCCTCCATCTGCCCGCAGGCCCCATCTCTCAGCCTCTCCCCTCCCCCAGCGCTGCCCCCACCTCGCGCCCGCCCCGCCCCCTCGGCCCGCGGGATTCCAAGGGCGGTTGGCCGGCCACCGCCACCGCCACGGTCACTCGGCGGCTCGGCGCTGCGGGGCGCACGGAGTTAGGAGCGGCTCTAGGGTCTGGGCTGGGAACTGAAGAGAAGTTTTCTGATGCGGGCTAGACCCGGCGTGAGAGAAGTGGGAGACCAGCCCGAAGAAGCGAAGGGGAAGGGAAGCTGAGTAGAAAGGCCCTGGGAGGTGGGGGAGACCGCGGGGAAGGGAAGCTGGCGTTCCCGCGGGTCTCCTGGGCTCGGGGTGCGGCCCTGGGGATGTAGGACCCTTGGGCAGCGCTGCTTCCAGGCCGTACAACCCTCGGTGGGCGCTGCCGGTCCTGCTGGGGCCACCGCATTGGTGCGGGTCGGTGGAGCCTGGAGGCGTCCCGGGAGGACCTCGCTCAAGGCCTCGCGCCCAGTCCCTGTCAGGTGTCGGCCCAGGTGCAGTGGAGGTGGCGGAGGACCCAGGCCCGCGGCCCGCCAGCCCGCTTGGGGACACCACATCGGCACTGCGGACCATCCGGGAGCTGCAGCGGCGGGCGCCCGGTGCTCGGTTTGTAGGCAGT
Organism: Sciurus vulgaris; assembly: GCF_902686455.1. Lineage (NCBI taxonomy): Eukaryota > Metazoa > Chordata > Mammalia > Rodentia > Sciuridae > Sciurus > Sciurus vulgaris. Next base: position 106,979,384 of record NC_136472.1, read on the forward strand.
GTAATTAGCTGATTGTACTATGGTGCTTACAATCACTAACTCCACTGCCATCAAAACAAGGCACAGCATCACCCGCTGCCCCGCGGAGGCTTGAGAGGAGAAAGCAGCGCTTGGAGGTGTGATACGTCAGCGTCGGTCGGGTGCAAGTTGCCAAAGTGCGAGTGAACCCACGGAACGGGCTGACTGCTCTCCAGACACAGTTAAATCGTTAGCTATCACTAGGAGTCAAACCAGGATGGTCCAGTCTCATGCAAGGAAGAAATACGCGGAGTTTAAAGGCTTTATTTTAAGATACAAAGGACATTTAAACTGGGGACCTCCCTCCCCCATGTAACCGTTACTGCTGTATGCTATGGTTCACTGCTATTTTCCATTAGTAACGTATTCAGCAAGCCAACAACTAAAGTGAACTACAACGTAACCAGTGATTTGCCTATCACAACATATGGAGGCACCAACTTAAGACTGCAGTTATTTTTCTGTGAGTCTAGTTACTAGGCAGTGTAGTTAGCTGATTGCTAATAGTACCAATCACTAACCACACGGCCAGGTAAAAAGATTGGGATTCATCCAAATGAGCTGCCTGTGCAACGTCAATGTGTTTGAAGGAGAGGTCTATTGGAATATGTTGGTATTATCCATTGCCTACTCATGGGTTGCTCAACCAAGACAAATAACAATTAGCTGCTAAATATACAATATATGTAACGTATATGTATGTGTATTTCTTTTTCAATATTCCTCAGACTCAACCAAAATTATTTTAGATGTATTGAGCAGCAGTTTTTCCTTTAACTGGTTGATCTATTATGTTGGCTGTGGTTATTATCAATCTTTGTACTACCTATGAGACTATAATGTTAGCCATATTTTGAAAAAATAAAGTGCCTGAAAGATATAAATTGTGGATAATAATCATGTGTCCATTTCCTTTCCTCAGTTGGCTTTATGATGTCCATCTCAGTTTCTGCCATAGTAATCACAATTTTTCTATTGCTGAAAAGGTTAAATTGTTCCTAGATTCATAAAAATTTCCCAGAAAAGCTATTCACACTTGTTAATACTTTTGTTAATCTAACAAAAATTTTCATTATTTTTTCATGAAAGAACTAGGTCCACTCATTAGATATATCCCCCCTTTCCCCTAACTGCCCAGTCCAGGCCTCTATTTTCCATAGGCTAAAACTTTAGCTGCTAGCAGCCCTATTGAATTCTTCAACGCAGGTCTCAGAACTTCTGCAGTAGCAGGTGCTGAACCTCCGCAATCTGGTCTGGGAGGAGAGACTGGGTGAAGGAGTCAAAAAAGAATTTAAAGTTTATTCAGATATCTTTTGGTGGGGTGGCGGGAGGAGGGTGGAGACTGCCAGACGGTATATAAAAGGCTAAACTGCTCCCTCGCTGACTCTGACAGGACAGGACGCATTCAAAAATGATGTTGTGGCTCCCACCTCGACTCCAAGTCTCCGCTGGTCCCAAAGCCTGAGATCACCGCAGAATCGGGCTTCAAATGGGCCACAAGGTTGCGCTGGACCCCAACACCTACGCAAGAAACTGAGAGCTTCGGGCGGGCGGTGGCTGGTACCAACTTGCCAGGTCCGCAGGGGCGGGGCTGAGGGAGGGGTGGGAGTTTGGTGAAGCGTCGTGAGTTGCCATGGAAATAGGACCCGGCAGCAGCTCTAGTAGCGGAAAGGAGTCCCACGAAATTTGTTCTCCGGGATTACTGGTGTTCGCCGGTTGCTCGGAACAAGATGCCAACCTAGCTAAACAGTTTTGGATCGGGGCTTCGATGTATCCCACTAACGAATCGCAGCTGGTGCTGAGCAGAGGCAGCAGTCAGCGTCTGCCGGTGGCGCGGTCCACTAAGAGCTCTGTGGCTGGTGAGTAAAGTAGCGGCCTCCCAGAGGTAATCCCTCCTCTGCCATGACCAACGTGGAGGATATCAGATCCCCCTCCAGGAGAAACTTCCCAATCTGATACTAAAATAAAAATCATTTCAAATGTCTAGTAAAGGGCATATGCACACATGTATAAATAGTTCCTGAACCTTGCCAGAGATCCTTCCACCCTAAAAGGATCACTGGTATCACTATTACATCTAAAAATACATCTTAAGTGTCTCTTAAATTATGGCATCTATTTGACAAACAGTATGGAACAATCTGAGGAAATGGTATATGTTGGCTAAAAGGATTTTAAGGATCCTAGTTTACACGAGTTCAAACTTCAAAGCCCTAGAGAAAGTTGAAAGGAAAGTCAACTTTAGGAATCAAGTTCACTGACCAGTAAACCTTCTGTGAGGCCTAGGATGTGAAAACTGTTATTATGCAGTATTTATAGGTATAGAAAATTTAGATACCTTTCATGTTGTGGTCGTTTCCAATAATTTCTTTACTTCCCTTTGTATTTTTTAGACAAAAGTCACTTCCAGCCTTTTCCCTTTGAGTCTAAGAGTAAGTACAAAGTTTAATGCTTTTCAACATCTGGAATGCCCAGGTACTTCAAAAAATAGGTAATAAATACAAGGGTACAACTTTACATTTTGGCATAACTTTCTGAATTGCATACCTAAGACCCTGCCTCAGGGACCACACTATTTTTGTAGAAAGCAATGCCTAAATTTCTATAACAAATTGAATAGAAATGTAGAACCTGGAATATCTTCTACAGATATATTTTCTTTAGAGACTCTTTCTTACCCTGACTCAGGCTTACTCATCACCTAAAGAGATTAGAGCTTCCCTGAAGTCATAGCTAATTAAGCTGTTCTTCAGTTATTTATGAATCTGGTCATACAGTATTAAGAAATATGATATGTCTGTGTAAACTTTCCTACTCTTTTAGCCCTTATCTAGTTTTATATCAATGTTTTTGTAAAATCATGACAAAATTATTTTAGATTGAATTTGACTTTATTTCCTCTAGAGGATACAGATTTCATTGCTAACACCCTGAAGATTCAGGAATCTGAGGAGAAAATAAAATATCTACAAAAGGTAAGCCAGTATTGCATGTCATATGATTCCATGCTATTTCTAAATACTCATTATTCTTTTATATTTATTTATTAATTTTTGGTGCTGGAGCTATTCTTTTTTAAACATACACATATATAATTTGCTACTTCTGGTGTTTCATCTTAGAAACACCTTTATTAGAATTTTAATTGAAAATTAAGTCTATTAAATTTGGGCTATTCTGTCTCTGCAAAAGCCCAAGGATGTACAGGAACAACGGAATCAGAGAGAAATGAAGAAAAATAGACTCACACTGTTCAATAAGGCCCCAAACCTTATACAATGTTCTAAGTACAGAAATACTGTTAAGAACAGGAAAAGTGAAACCATTTACTCTTTTTTTTTGACAAGATTAAAAGTCTGTTCATGTTTAGTACAGATAGTTTTTTTTTCCAACTATTTTCTTTTTTTATTGTAAATAAATGGGGTACATCTTGTTTTTCTGTTTGTACATGAAGTAGAGGCATACCATTTGTATAATCATACATTTACATAGGGTAATGGTGTTTGATTCATTCTGTTATTTTTTCCTTCCACCCCACCCCTCCCACCCCTCTTTTCCCTCTATACAGTCCCTCCTTCCTCCATTCTTGCCTCCCTCCCATCCCCCATTATGTATCATTATCTGCTTATCAGCGAGATAATTTGTTCTTTGGTTTTTTGAGATTGACTTATCTCACTTAGCATGATTCTCCAATTTCATCCATTTGCCTGCAAATGTCATAATTTTATTATTCTTTATGGCTGAGTAATACTCCATTATATATATATATATATATATATATATATATATATATATATCAGTTTCTTTATCTGTTCATCAATTGAAGGGCATCTAGGTTGGTTCCACAATCTAGCTATTGTGAATTGAGCAGCTATGAACATTGGTGTGGCTGTATCTCTATAGTATGCTGATTTTAAGTCCTTTGGGTATAGGCCAAGGAGTGGGATAGCTGGGTCAAAAGTAGCAGGATATAAGATCAATGCTCATAAATCTAATGCATTTTTATACATAAGTGATGAATCATCAGAAAGAGAAGTTAGGAAAACTACCTCATTCACAATAGCCTCGAAAAAAAAATAAAATACTTGGGAATCAATCTAACCAAAGAGGTAAAAGACCTCTACAATGAGAACTACAGAACACTAAAGAAAGAAATTAAAGAAAACCTTAGAAGATGAAAAGATCTCCCATGTTCTTGGATAGGCAGAATTAATATTGTCAAAATGGCCATACTACCAAAAGTGCTATACAGATTCAATGCAATTCCAATTAAAATCCCAATGACGTACCTTACAGAAATAGAGCAAGCAATCATGAAATTCATCTGGAAGAATAAAAACCCAGAATAGCTAAAGCAATCCTTAGCAGGAAGAGTGAAGCAGGGGGTATCACAATACCAGAACTTCAACTATACTACAAAACAATAGTAACAAAAACGGCATGGTATTGGCACCAAAATAGACAGGTAGATCAATGGTACAGAATAGAGGACACGGACACAAACCCAAATAAATACAGTTTTCTCATATAGACAATGGTGCCAAAAACATGCAATGAAGAAAAGATAGCCTCTTCAACAAATGATGCTGGGAAAACTGGAAAACCGTATGGCAGAATGAAACTAAACCCCTATCTCTCACCCTGCACAAAACTCAACTCAAAATGGATCAAGGACCTTGGAATTGGACCAGAGACCCTGCATCTTATAGAAGAAAAAGTAGGTCCAAATCTTCACATGTCAGCTTAGGATCAGACTTCCTTAACATGACTCCCATACCACAAGAAATAAAAGCAAGAATCAATAACTGGGATAGATTCAAACTAAAAAGCTTTCTCTCAGCAAAGGAAACTATCAGCAATGTGAAGAGAGAGCCTACAGAGTAGGAGAAAATCTTTGCCATTCATACTTCAGATAGAGCACTAATTTCCAGAATATATAAAGAACTCAAAAAACTCTACATGAAGAATGCAAATAACCCAATCAACAAATGGGCTAAGGATATGAACAGACACTTCACAGAAGAAGATCTACAAGCAATCGACAGATATATGAAAAAATGTTCAGCATCTCTAGTAATAAGAGAAATGCAAATCAAAACTACCCTAAGATTCCATTTCACCCCAATTAGAATGGCAATTATCAAGAATACAACCATTAACTCTTTGAATGAGTCAAAATCATATGATCACAGGAATGAGTCTGTCACCTAGACCTGTTTTGACTAAAAACTGAAATTAAACACATTGGTGTAGTCAAATCAACTAAGCACAAGTCTCTTTTTGGCAACATTCCTTGTTTGCTTTTCATAATACAGGCATAGCCTCTAACCCAGCAATTAATGCAGTGACTTATAGCAACATTTTTGTTTGATTCATGGGTAAATTCTATTCCTGAAACAGTTCCTGTACTATGAAAGCAAAGATAGAAGATTTGTTTTGGCCTGATGTCTTTAATCACTGGACATATTGGCAAACTCTGAAGGCTGTATCGGGAATTCTACATAAATTACAAAACAACATATTTGAGTTTGCTGATTACAATTCACTTTGTTGACTACTGGTGATTCCTTCAAACAAACTAGGTGATTACCAATAGTGAGTCAGCATTTTCTTCTCTTCTTAGGATATTATGTACTATATATTTAAACCAAAACTTTATGGAGATTTTAAAAAGGCTTACTTCCAGAGAATTAAAAATCATTTAAAGTCCACTTCTTTAGTACTTTTGGAATTCAGTTTTCACTGCATTTCATTGTAGAAAGGGATTAGAAATGAAAATTTAAATACAAACTATTAATCAATTTTATAAGATTTTATCAAACAAGATGATGTGAGTTACAGGTGGCTATAATAACTAATGAACTGTGGCCATCCAGATGTAGTGGCAAATGCTTGTAATTCCAGCAACCTAGGAGGTTGAGGCAGGAGTATCAAAAGTTGGAGGCCAGCCTCAACTTAGTGAGACCCTAAGCAACTTAGTGAAATTCTGTCTGAAAATAAAAAATAAAAAGTTCTGGGGATGTAGCTCACGGAAAAGCACCTCTGGGTTCAATCCCCAGCACACACACGTGCCCACACGCACATACACACACACACGCACACACATATACAATAGTGGACTGTGATATTAATAATCTTACAACTGGTTTCCTTACCTTGGGTCCTTCTATTAATTTATTAACTACTCACTTAATTCCACAGATATTTATTGAGAGCTTCAATGTGCAAGTACTGTACTAGATGCTGGAATGCAAAGATAAGATGTGGGTCCTGATTTCAAAGAGCATTCAGTCTGGTGGGGGAGATAGTCAGTTAAAGTAATTTTGATCTATTATTATATATATATATACATACACACATATATGCTTATAATGTTATAAGAACACATTGGAGGACATCAGAATCAAGCATATGGGATCAAGAACCCTTCCCAAAGTCACTTAGTTTTGAAGGATGTAGTTTTGAATGATGTAGAGTTTGGCAATCCTCCAGGATGAACTAATTATCTTCCTACAATCCAGACTCTGCCCCACCCCACCCCATGGCTTCCCATTTCCTACAGGATCAAGACCTAACTTCTCAGCATGTTCTAATCCCTTTCTGACCTGACCATAACGTACTTATGTCTCTCTCCCTCTTCCCATATGTCCCCTACACACACTCCACATGTAGTTTGTCCTCAACTATTTAGTACAAGTCATTCTCTTTGCCCCACCCATATGCCACTGAAATGATCAATAAGTAAAATATATCTTTGCTATGCTTAAATATGCACAATATATGCCAAATTGTACATTAAACTAAGGAGTCTTATGATGCAATAGAGAAAATGATTCTATTTGCTGAAAGTAGAAGATAAGGGGCCTAACAAAATGTTAAGACAGCAGGAAAGAAAGCTAATATTAACTACACTGTGCTTTCTAAGTATATAGAAAGAATTAATAATATAATATGGTATAATATGCTGGTTTAGTATACAGTATGGTTCAGTACACTGTGTTAATCAGCTTTCCATTACTGTAACAAAATACTGAGATAATCAACTTCAAAATAAGAAATACTTATTTTGGCTCACAGTTTTGGAGGTTTCAGTCCATGGTTGGTTGGCTCCATTGGTTTTGGGCCTGTGGCAAAGTCGTACATCATAGAACAAGTGACTAGGGAAGGAAGCTGATTACCTCCTAGCTGGGTGCAAAAGAGAGAGACAGGAAGAGACTGGGGTCCCACAGTCCCCTTTAAGGACATGGCTCCAGTGGCCTAAAACCTCACACTTGGTCCCCATCTCTTAGTTTCCACCATGTGCCAGGTATGGTGTTGCACACCTGTAATCCCAGTGGCTTAGGAGGCTGAGGCAGGAGGATCACAAGTTCAAAGCCAGCCTCAGCAACTTAGCAAGGCTTTGAGCAACTTAGCAAAACCATGTCTCAAAATAAATAAAAAGGGCTGATGGATGTGGTTCAGTGGTTAAGCACTGGTACCAAAATAATAATAATAAGTTCACCACAGTCCAATAGCACCATGGGCTAGGGACCAAACCTTTAACACATGATCCCTATGGGAATATCCCAGATAAAATTATTCAAACACCATGGTGCAAAAGGGCAACCAGGAGAATCTTGCAATAACTACATGTTTTTATAGATATCTTGAGGTTTTATTGTGATATAGTTTTAATAAAAACCAACTTGCTCTATCTAGATTCTGTGCTATACACTAAGCTAAGCAGTTTATGTGTATGCTCATATGCTTCTTAAAAATAGCCCTTCGTGATTATTACCATTTGACCAAACAAAGGTTGAGTGATTTTCCGGAGTTCCTTTAACTGATAAATGGCAGAGCCTGGATTCAAAGCCCAGTATCCTAACTCTAAAACCTTTGAAATAACCCCATAACAGACTCACTGTATTGTAATGATTGTTAACCATGGCATTGTTCAGGTATATTGCCCAAAATTCTAAAATTCTCAAAACTATGGTACACCAAGTGTGAGAAACACCAGTTCCAGCCTGTGGGACTGTAAGCTGTGTTTTCAACCTGTGGAGCACCTGTGTCTCTGCCTAACACACTTTCCCCCACTTACCTCCAAGGCCCAGCTACAGTGCCAGCTTCTGAAAGGCCTTCCCAGAGGTTACCCAGAGACTGACAGTGAATGGCTCCCTTCTCTGGGCTCCCATGGCAAGTCACAGATCCTCTCTTAGTGCCTTTATAGTCTCTGATTTGTATCCTAGGTAATTGTGTGCGTTTCAGTTTCCTGCTAGATTATAGGTACCACAGTGAAGTGAGCTTCAGAGACAGCAAGGTGAGTTTAGTGCTTAACTCTGCCGTTTACTATTTGCATGACCTTGAGCAATCTATCTAATCCTTGTGATGCTCAGCTTCCTCAAATATAAAAGGAGAAATGATAAAAAGTATCCACTTCATCGAGTTGATGTGAGATATGTAAAACACCTGGCCATAGTTTGTCCCAACAAATGCCCTCTGTCAGAGCAGAGAACGTGTCTTATTTGCTCAACCCAGGGCCTTTCTGTTTATTGAAACTCAAAAAAAATTTGTTGATTAAATAAATGAATTCATAATTTCAACTAATTAATGTTCTATACTGTGTGTGTGAGAGAAAGAGAGAGAGAGATTGAACCCAGGGCCTCATGCACTTGAGGCACATACTCTATACCACTGAGCTACACCCCCAGTCCTATATTATTTCAATTTTGTTTAGCCTTTCAACATAGATTTATCTAGCAAGTTTTTCTAGGTTTTCGAGGAATGCTGCCAAAATCTAATGTGTTAGCATATCTCCCCTCTTCTCAATTTTCTTTTGTCTCATGGGTCTTAATTACATTAAGGAAATGTAATTCCCTTAGTAATTGTAACTGATTCTACTTTTTGATACCACTGTTTTTCTAAGTCTGTATAGTCTTTCTACATTGCTGCCCCCACCATCTTATAATTTTTAGTCTGATGATATAAAATAAGTGGGGGGATGGGAAAATATCTTTTTAACTAATAAACCATTTATAATGATCTCTTTAATAAAATCTTCTCTCTTAAAGGTGTATCCATCCTCTTTCTCCTTAAAATTCATGAAAATCTAGAAATTTATTTTCCATCTCTCCTGAAAGTGCATTTATAGCCCTCTTTCCCTAACAGATATTGATTTTTCAGTTGTTAAAGTTTTTTTAAACTTTAATGTTATTCTCCATTTTAGAATATTATCCAGGTATACATTATAAATGCTTTTGGTTAGTGAACAAAATGCTATTAATCACAACTACTATTTCTATGATGGATATCCATGGCAGAAAATCAAAAACAATTGAGTCTGTCAAGATTAAATGCCTTACTGTATCCATAAAGGAAACCTTATAGCACTATACTAGACCATTATTCTTCCTTTGAGAGTTCTAAAGTAGTCTGAAAACATTATAATAAATGAATAGTCAGCTCATTCTTTGAAATCATAAAACTAATTTTCTTTTCAGTTTTGCCACCTTTAAGAAAGCTCTTTAGCTGATTATCCCTTTATGAAAAGAATTATAAATAATTCATTTTCTGGGAGAAGGAAAAAGAGGTCAGAGTTTTTAAGACATATTAAGTATTGTATATATAATATTTGGAAATGTCCACCTGGAATCAAAATTTTAACATGAGTGAATGGAAAACCAAGGTTTTTACAATGAAATATGGAGTCTTCAGAACAGCATCTCAGATAAACTCTTTACTGGGAATGGGTTTTTAGTCTATTCCATTATATATTCTATACAACCAATACTGACATAGAATAAGACTTCCTCAAAAATTTGCTGTACAATACTTCTTGTACCAGAAACAAGTCATGTCATGATGACATTATTCTTAGAATTTTCATAAATGGGTATTTTTAGATACTGAGGCAGAAAGTAGAAAACTCCTGTTTTTAAAACAGGACTGGAGATTGAACTCAGGGATACTGTATCACTGAGCCATATTCCCAGCCCTTTTTTATTTTTGATTTTGAGGCAAAGTCTCTCTAAGTTGCTGAGGTTGGCCTCAAACTTGCAATCCTCCTGCCTCAGCCTCTGGAGTAACTAGGACTATAGGTTTGTATCACGACACCCAGCTGGAAAACTTTTTAACATTATTATTCAATTATCATTATGTCAGTTTCTAAGAGCCAAAGTAAAAATGTATGGAATTTCCTTAATGTCATTGCCAGGACAGGAAAAAAATTCCCCTTTGCATCAAACTAATTAGCTTCCTAGACAAATCTAAGTATTCCCGGCAACAGCATTACCTGACATTTTGTTATGCTGCCCTAACATAACATTTACAAAATTCCTTTTACCCCACAAATAGAATACCAACATAAAGTGCCAATTCCTCCTTCAGCAATAAAAAAGAGATAATTTGGTCACCGAATGCTTCTTGTTCCTAATTCATCAAGGCATTTGACTGCAAGGATCATAAAGAAGCTGTGCATTTATATATCAAGGAAATAATAAAATACTACATAAATGTGTTTTGCTCTTTTACATCATCTATAATACTACATTTAAAAAGAAACTAATCTTGGAGGATATTTTCAGGTAACATGGCATTTCTCCCTACTTTTCTTTATTAACATCTATAATCCATGAAAATATAGTCAAGGGTAAGAACGAGATTTTGGATCAAAAAACTGAATTCATTTGCCCTATTAAGACCCAGTCCCTGACTTATACAGGGCCATTTCCCAGATATATCTCTTCCTTTTTTCCCAAAGATCTGCATACTTTATCTTCCAAACACTTCATCTTAAAAACAAAATGAAAATAGTTCAAACCATAAGGTACTATTGAAAAAGAACCCACATTAATTATCTGCTTATAAAACATAATCAAATGAAACTATTGAATTAAAAATGAAACTAAAAAGGGACTGTGCATTTTTAAATAAATATGAAACTATTTATTTGATTCCAGTTACAAGAAGTCTTGTTATTCAAATTAGTAAATACTTACAAGTAATAGGACAAATAAAATAGAATTTATTGAAGAAGTAGAATTATTCTTTGGATCGGGAAACTCAAATTATTATTATGACACACCTGAAATTAAAACCATAATCTTCGTCCTTTGTCTATATTAAAAGCAAGAAAAAGGTCCTTCAACAAATTATATTATAGGCAGAAGATGACTTATGTATCTATACTTACTTCATCACTCTTTCATTTTCTGTGATCATGTACTATAGTCACATGAAATATGGTTAGAAACACCCTTAAAAACTGAAGTAATGCAGACATTTATCTATTATCTCTTGAGATTTTATAGTTCCCAAGTCACCATGTTGATAATATTATACATACTCATTATTCATAGATCCCATAGTTACAAATTTGCCTACTAGGTACGAATAGTGTTTTTGTGTTCATTTGTGGAGATGCCCTAAATGGCTGAAAAGTCTGAGTTGCCCAACACATGTCCCCAGCTGAGGTCAAACAGTGCTACACTCTGCCTGCATGTTTCAACTCATACTATAAACAAGTGTCCTTTTGCTAACTAGTCCTTGGAGGGTGGTGGGGAGGGGATATTTTGGTGTTCAACATGGCCTCCACATGCTGAAGTGCGGCTTAGTGTTCCTAAGTGCAAGAAGGTCCGTCATGATGTGTCTTAATGGAGAAATGCATGCATCAGACAAGCTTTGTTCAGGCATGTGCTAGAGTGATGTTGGCCTTGAGTTCAATGTTGATAAGTCAACAGTATATTTTAAAACACAAACACACATAAAACAGGGTTATGTGCTATTCCAATGTTGAAATGTGACTAGAGGCTGACAGGAACCTAAAGCAGTGGTTCAGTATTCACTAATTCAGTGTTTGTGATGACTTTCTGTAACTATTGCAGATAATAAAAATCAACTGTCCTGAAAGTGATCATACCACAATATAATATGCAGAGACTTTCAATATCTGTCTCCCTCCCCAGCCTCATCTACCACCATCTCTCTTTGTTTACAATTTATACCACGGCCAATTTGAACCACGTGCAGTTCCAAGAACCCACCAAGGTGTTCCATAACTCTGTGACATTGAACCTACAGTTTCTTCTTCTAGAAATGCCTCTCTCTGTTTCTTCCATTACACAATACCTACTTATACTGCAAAACAGTTCAGTCGTCACATTCAAGCCTTTTCCCACCCTCACATTTCCCTACTCTGATATAAATGCCCTTTTCTTTGTTTCCCTAGGACCTTGTGCTTCTCCTGTCATCATCCCTGAAACATAGTACAGTGGGGCAGTTCACGAATCTTTCCTGCAGGTTCTGTGTTCCTTAGGAGAAGGGCCATAGCTTTTTTAACTTTATAATCACAGGACCTGGCAAATTGTAGGTGATCACTTAACTCACCAAAGAAATGTTTATGAATAAATGGGTGTAACTTGTCTGGACCAGGATGCTGCATGATAGCCCCATTCTTTGAGCTAACTGTCAGATATTCCCTTAATAGGCAAATAAACCAGAACAGGATTGACCGAAACCCAGAAGGCACAGGTACTAAACATACTTGTGATCAGTTATGCAAAAAGCTTATTGGAGCAATAGACAAGAGTGGAAATATGCTATAGTCTATAGTTCACAGAAAAAAAGTCACCATACATGACTTTTTGAGCACTGTATCCTCTGAAGGAAGAGATCTCAGAAAAAGGCAATAGAAATTTAAGGGCATGCTGCCAAGGTTTAATAACTGAAGAGAAATCTTGCCATGGGAACTAGAATATAAGGTCAGGAGTTGAAAATAAGACAGGACCATTGTCCAAGAATATATGGAATTCTAGACAAGGAATTGGACATGGAAACAAGACAATATTATATATTCTGAAATTTTGAATCTTTATCACGTAGGCTTAAGACCAGACTTCCTTAAGGAGACTCCCAAAGTGCAAGAAATCAAATTAAGAATCAATAAATGGGATGAATTCAAACTAAAAAGCTTTTTCTCAGCAAAGGATACAATCAATAATGTGAAAAGAGAGCCTACAGAGTGGGAGAAAATCTTTTCCACATGCACTTCAGATAGAGCACTAATCTCCAAAATTTATAAAGAACTTATAAAACTTTACACCAAAAATACAAAGAACCCAATAAATAAATGGGCCAAGGAACCAGACAGACAATTTACACAAGATATATAGGTGATTAACAATATATGAAAAAGTGTTCAACGTCTCTAGTAATCAGATAAATGCAAATTAAAACAATTCTAAGATTTCATCTTGCTCCAATTAGAATGGTTATTATTAAGAACACAGGCAATAATAGGTGTTGGCATGGATATAAAAAGGCACACTTGTACATTGCTGGTGGAGTTGCAAATTGGTGCAGCCACTCTGGAAAGCAGTGTGGAGATTCCTCAGAAAACTTGGAGTGGACCTACCTCTTGACCCAGTTATCCCACTTCTCGGTTTATACCTAAAGGACTTAAAATCAGCATACTACAGTGATGCAGCCACATCAATGTTTATAGCAGCTCAATTTACAATAGTTAGATTGTGGAACCAACCTAGATGCCCTTCAACAGATGACTGGATAAAGAAACTGTGGTATATATACACAATGGAATATTATTCAGCCTTAAAGAAGAATAATATTATGGCATTTACTGGTAAATGGAAGGAATTGGAGAATATCATGCTAAGTGAAATAAGTCAATCCCAAAAAACCAAAGGCCAAATGTTTTCCCTGATAAGTGGATGATGATGCATAATGGGGGTGTGAGGGTGAGGAGTAAGAGAAGATGGAGGAACTTTGAATTATGTAGAGGGGAATGAAAGGGGGGAGGGGCGGGGGTTTGAAAGATGGTGGAATGAGACAGACATCATTACCCTATGTACATGTATGATTACACAAATGGTGTGAATCTACATTGTGTACAACCATAGAAACAAGAAGTTGTGCCCCATTTGTGTACAGTAAATCAAAATCTAGTCTGTAAAATTAAAATAAAAATAAAGATGCCACTGAAGGGTTTTTATAGCAGGAATGACAATACCAGATTCACTTGAAAAAGATCAAAGAGTTTCATGAGAGCATACCAAAGTGACCAGAACAGAAGGGAGAAGTTGGACTAGAGGCCATTGCAGTCATTCACTTGGGAGATGATCGTAGATTGGGTTAGGATGGTGACCATGGGGTGGGAATAAGTAAATTTGAGAGATATTTAGGAAGTAAAATAGCAAGGACTTGGGTTATTAAATGGATATGGAAGGTGAGGCATAACAAAGTATTAAAGATAACTCATAGTTTTCTGGCTTGCATAAGAGGATGTTCAGTGCCCATTCTCTGAAATAAGGAGCATTAGATGAAGGTCAAGTGTTGGTTTTGAGGGGGAGAGGAATTATGAAAGTTCACTTTAGACTTATAAAATTTGAGGTGCTCTAGGGATTAGCAAGTGGAGCTATCAAATAGACCTGTGACTATCTGGGCTAGAAAATCAGAGACTTATGGACCAAAGAGGAAGTTTGAGGGGCATTTGTGCCGGGAGTCCTCTACCCGCTCCTCCTCAAGCCCCTGTGAGCAGGACAGGAAAGACATATCTGAAAGATGAGGTCAGTCCATTCACTTATTCATCATGTCTGTGTAACTACCAAAATGATGAAAATCTTAGCCTCAGCAGTCTTGTTCGCTAAGGACAAGCTTTGATAATTATTGCAGACTAAATGGTCAGCAGCATATAAATCAGTCATGGAGTGAGAGGTATCCTTAATATATGTATGGCTTATGAAATTTAAAAATATAATATTCACTTTATGCTTGTGTGTGTGTATGTGTGTGGGTGTGTGTGTGTGTGTGTGTGTGTGTGTGATACACTGAACATATTGAACCCAGGGACACTCTACCACTGAGCTACATTCCCGGCCCTTTGTACTTTTTATTTTGAGACAGTATCTCACAAAATTGCCTCAAACTTGTAATTCTCCACCTCAGCCTCCCCAGTAGCTGGGATTATAGGTGTGTGCTACTGTGCCCAGCCTATATTTTTCTTAATATTAAAATTCAAATTCTATTGCTCTTTTTATAAATATGTGCCTGTTAAAGCATTATTAAAAGCTTTTTTAACCACTCATGTATTTCCACGATGCATTTGTGTGTATGTGTGTGTGAATGTTTTAAAACAAGAACTACATTCTTCAGGCAATTATTACTGCCTTGCTATTTAAATACAGATAACATAACTAAGAATATATATCTAACAGAATGAATAACAGATAAATTCATACTTGTTTGAAATCTATGTTTAAGAAAAATTGTACTGACTGCCTCTTATGTAGTGACTAATATGTTTTTCTCATTTTAATAAGTATTTTTCAAATGAAAATTATATATATGGCAGAGCTGGGAACTGAGCCAGGATCAAGCAGTTTCCAGTTGGTGTGAGAAGGTGCTTTCCTCTGCATCTTTTTCCTGCCAAGTCAGCATTCTTCCTCCCTGTGATTAATAATCCTCTATCATCTTCCATCCACTCCCGTAGATTATTGCAATTAGGTCTACTTTCTAAAATCAGATTAGTACTGAAAAAAAGCCTTTTCACTGATTATTCAGCCTGTCTTTTAAAGTGCATAGTAGATCATTTGAGATCCAAGAGTTCTGTATCTTATTACTATAGGAGATATAAATTTACTCTATTGCAGTTATATAATCTACATTATAGGTTTCAGTCAAAAGATATAAGAATGGTAGTAAAATCAGTAAATTCATAGATGATACATTCTGTTATCAAACTCAACAAGCTGGGAAGTGCCTGCTGCCTTTTGAAATCAAGCCCAAATATGAGGCTTTTTACCAATAAATAGTTTTACCCTAAGCCAATAATACTTCTTGCCTTCCTCAACACTGAATTTGTAACAAAGTGAAATGGAACCTACTAAGGATTAGAATTCTCCATAGAATAAGAACTGAAATTTCCTAGTGGCTCTGTAGGCAGTTAACTCTCAATCATTAACCTAGAATTAAAAATTAAATTCTGGAACCTAAAGAAAATGAAAATTGTAAAATATTCACAATCTCCTTAAGGTATACAACTCTGGTTCTTCTAGGTTATATTCTAAATTGGGAGTGGAATTCCTATTTTATATTTATTCTAAACCAAAATACCATCACAAATATTTAGTCTACATTAAATAAGATCTTAGAAAGCTCATCAGTTTAAAATAGAACTATAATTCAACGATTTTTTACCTTTTAACTTTTTTTTTTTTTTTTTTTTTGGCAAAGTGCTATGTGATACTATAATTTTGATCAAGGCTGACCTTAAACTAGATTAGCCCCCCCTGCTGTCTAGGTACATAGCACATATTTTCTGCTAGAAAATAAAGAGAGAGAGAGAGAAAGAGAGAGAGAGAGACTATATTTGTTTTCTTCACAACAATTAATCCTAATTCTTAATTTTTGGAATAAAGACTGAAGGAAGTGCACATGTGTGTGTGTGCATATGCATACACACGTGCATGCACACGTACGTGTATCCCCAAATCTCTAGTATGTATTTGAAGAAATGTAGCAAAGAAATCATAGGATATGGAGTCAAACAGAACTGGAAATGAGCTTGAATTCTTGGCTCTGCCAGTTAGTGATTAAGTGACCCTGAGGGGAAAATAAAGGTTCATTTTTATGTGTAAAGAGGTAATAATAATAATCTCAACCTCACTCTGTTGTGACCATTAGATGAGATGACCTGTAAGGCCTGCCATCTAGAAGTTATTCAATAAGGGTTGTTTTGTTGTTTTGTCTTTTTCAATCTTCTTCACTTTGTCTCATTCCTATCTTTATACCTCATAATTGAAAAATAAAATTTTAAAAGATGAAAAACAAGCTTCAGGATTAAATGGAAATGCTTTGACTAAAAGGGTAAATCTCAAAGGATGATGAGTTACTAAAGCCACTCTCACCCAGGTGTCTACGTCCTGATTAAAATATACAATCAAAGTTGGCTTGTCCCCACTATTAAAATGTCTCATAATATTTTCCTTAATCATATCTTCAGGTATCACCTGCAAAAAGAAAAATTACCACTTAAGGTCTATTTTGAAATTTCAACCATGGAACAAAAATATGTGAGCAAAGTTAATTAACTCTTTGCAGGTAAATAAAAGGTAACGAAGTTCACCATAAGGTCTCTCTCTACAAGTATAGATGAAGAGGTATACATCATGATAATTTTGAGAATATGAATCAGTGGTTCTCAACCAGAACACTCCATAAAACCAACTAGGAAAGAAATATCTTCAACTATCCACACAACTCAATAGTTCTTGAAAACCTAAAGAAAGGCTTTCTTATGGAAGATAAATTACTAAAGCTAAAGCACTATTAGAAGTTGTGACTAATATTGCAGTTAGATAAGATAATCGAAGGCAAACCCAATTAACTAGCTAAAGTGAATGAAATTAGTTGAGACGATAAAGATGGCCCTACTATGTACAAGCACTATAGGCTTGGTTTGGTTTGCATATTTATTTTGTTTCTGTATTTGGGTAGATTTGAACCGCTTTGGTAAGTTATTTTTTTCTAGAAAATTTTCTATTTCCTGTACACTTTCAAATTTGTTGGTGTAGAGTTCATAGTTTTAAATCATCTTTCTAAGCACTGCCATTGTTTGAGTTATTACCCTTTTAATTATTTGCATCTTTTTTTAAAGTGGTTAAGTCAAAGTATTATCTATTTTAACATTTTAACCAACATTTGACTTTATTATTCTCTATCATATTTTTGCCACTATTTATAATTGATTTCTTGTTACTTCTTCCTTCAAATTTAGTTCCTTTTTTTAGATTTTTAAGTGGCTGTATTTTTTATTGTTTGTAAAAAATGTAAACATACATTCTCACATATACCAAATACCTATTATTAAATTATTTATGTGTTGCCAATTTCTACATTAGGCAAGAAAGAATCTACAAATACGTTTTTCTTGATCTAAAGGGCAGTGTATTAGTTGTAATGATATTGGCTACGTTTGGCAATGATTCAGTCTACTTCTATTGTACTGCAGCATAACAAACTCATCTTAAAATGTGTCTAAAATGTAAAGAGCATTTTATCTTGCATAACAAAATAAAGTGAGTGGCATGTACTTCCATGGCTGGTTAATTCAATAGTTCAGTGATTTAGTGGTATTTTTCCTACAAATTTCCTCCTTTTTCACTTCATTTATTAATTTTCCATTTTCTCTTTTCTGGCATATGCATTGAAACATATAGATATCCTCGGAATTCTAATTTAGCTACATCTCATAAACTGTCTAGAATTTTCACTATTATTCTGTTTCAAGTAAAGTATAGATTTTTATAAATTCAAGTATAAATTTTTAAATTTCTGATTTCAAATGTTTCCTATAAATTATTTAGAAGTATGCTTTTTAATTTCCAAAGTATCGAGCCTTTTTTAAATTAACTGTTGTTTATTTCTAACTTCATTATACTGAGAAAAGAAACATAGTTCTGTCTTCTACTAAATACAGTTTAAACAGAGGTATCTTTATGCTGAAGTCTTCAGTTGGATCCCATTCACATAACCTGCCCTCTCTGCCCTGGTCCCCAGGACACACGTCAAGCCAGGCCAATCACCACCATCAAGTTTTTCCCACTTCTACATATCCCTTTGTTTTTAACTGACTGCTGTCTTCTTTTCATCTTAAAGATACTTTTTGTGTAACCTACTGCTTCTTATTTTGACTTTTTCCCTTTCGTGTATTATTTTTAAATCCTTAGAAATTTGTTTTGCCATCCCCTCGAGATTCTTCTTAGTTATTTTTTGCCTTGTCTTTTGAGGGTTAGGGGTTGGGTTTGTTTTTATTTTGTCTTGTCTTGTTTGTTTGTTTCTCTTGGGTCTCTTGCTCTCCTTTCTCCTGCTAGGAGCCCAATTCTTTCATTCTCTCTCTCTCATTTAACTTTGTTTTCTCCATTTTTCTCCTCTTATAACTATCACCTGCTACATCTCATCTGCATTTTCTCTCTTCACATTTTGAACACTGTAAACTCCCTTCTACCTTCCTATTACATTTTCTTTTCTCTTAATTAACTGTGTCTTTACCATTTTTAAAAACTAATTGGTTTATATAGCTTCTGCCCCCACCATTCATGTTGTTGCATTTATTACTGCTGTGGATGATATAGTTGACAACTGCTGTTAGCGTAAATGCCAGATCTAGTACATGATTACTTATTGATTTTGCTGTTGAAATTTGCTGACACCATTTCTGTTTGTTTGTGGTTATCAACGTTGTAGATAGCATAGTAGTTTTCTACTATGTCTACAGTTATTTATTTTGACTCTGTATATTACTTGCATTGGTTGTCACTATTGTTTGTTTCCCCATATTCTGTGAAGTGCTAGGAATCTACAGGGTTTCGTGTACATGAATAGGCAGAATTAATATTGTCGAAATGGCCATACTACCAAAAGCAATATAAAGATTCAGTGCAGTTCTGTCCAATAACATTCTTCACGGAACTAGAAAAACAGTCCTAAAATTCATTTCAAAGAATAAAAGACCCATAATAGCAAGAGTAATTCTTAACTGAAAAAGCAATACTGGAGGCATCACAATACCTGACTTCAAATTATAATACAGCGCTATGGTAACAAAAACTGCATGGTACTGGCATAAAACAGACATGTAGACCAATGGTACAGAATAGAGACTTAGAAACAAACCTACATATTTACGGTTATCCAACCCTTGACAAAAACATACATTAGAAAATTTTTTAAATGGAGCTGGGAAAACTGGTTATCCATATGTAAAAGAATGAGCCTAGACTCTTATCTCTCATCCTGCACACAAAAAAATCAACTCAAAATGAATCAAAGACTTAGGAATTAGACCAGGTACTATGCAACTCCTAGAGGAAAACATAGGGCCAACACTCCAGAATGTAGGCACAGGCAATTACTTTCTCAAGAATACCACTAGGACTGAGGATACAGCTCAGTGGGCAGAGTGCTTGCCTTGCAAGCACAAGGCCCTGGGTTCGATCCCCAGTACCAAAAAAAAAAAAAAAAAAAAGAATACCACTAAAGCTCAGGAAATAATGTCAGGAGTTAATAAATCAGATGGCATTAAATTAAAAAGCTTCTCCACAACAAAGAAAACAAGAAGGTAAAGAGAGAATGGGAAAAAAATCTTTGCTGGCTACTTTTCTGATGAATTATTAATATCTAGAATATACAAAGCACCAAAACTTGACACTTAAAAAACAAATAACCCAATTAATAAATGGGAAAACAGACACTTCCCAAAAAGAAGGAATACAAATGGTCAACAAATATATGAAAAAAAAAATGTTCAACATCATTAGCAATTAGGGAAATGCAAATCAAAACTACACTGAGATTGCATCTCACACCAGTCAGATTGGCAGTCAGCAAGAACACAATAATAAAACCTGGAGAGGATGTGGAGAAAAAGAAACACTTTTACAATGTTGGCAGGATTGTAAATTAGTACAACCACTATGGAAATCAGTATGATGGTTCCTCAAAAGACTAGGATGACCCTGCTATATCACTGCTCAGAATTTATCCTAAAAATTAAAGTCATCATACTACAGCCGTACATGCATACCCATGTTTATAGCAGCACAATTCACAAAACTCTGGAACCAGCCTAGATGTCCATCAACAGATGAATGGATAAGGAAAATGTGGTATATTTACACAATGGGGTTAGATTCAGCCATAAAGAAAAATGAAATTATGTCATTTGCAGGAAAATAGATGAAACTTGAGAACATCATGTTAAACCAAATAAGCCAAACTCAGAAGGTCAAGGGTCATATGTTTTCTTTCATATTTGGAAGCTAGAGAGGTAAAGGAAAGAAAAGTAGGGAGATCTCATGAAAATTGAAGGGAGATCAACAGAGGAAAGGGACTAGAGGAGGGAGAGAAGGGAGAGAAAGGAGAAATACTAAGGAATGATATTAGCCAAATTATATTGTGTGCATGTACAAATATGTAACAACAAATTCCACTGTTAGGTACAAATCCAAGGCACCAATAAAAATACATGGATTAAAAAAATATTCTCCTAAAATTTTTATGTTTTACATTTTAAAGCTTATATTAAGATTTTATATTTAGAAGTGGATTTGTGCAAATATTAGTTCCTTTATGTACTTTTCCCCACATTTTCTAATGTTTGTACCATTAACATATTTTGCATTTATATTCAATGGAATTTTAGACTTTAATATTCCCATTTGAATTAATATATTTCCCCCAGTACTTCTTAGTCTATTTTCTTCATGTTTTTTTCCTCTCAGAACATGTTCCACTTATCATATAATAATACTGTTTTTGAGAACTAACTAGATATTATGTACATTGTAAGTGCTTTGCTCTCATTCTTTGTTAATTCCCATATCAACTTTTAAAGGCACCAATTACTCCCAATTTAACAGATGAGGAATTCAAACGTGAAACATGTTAAGTGGCCTTTTCAAGATTGCACAGCTTAAAGACAGGAGACAAAGTTTGAACCTGGGTCTATCTAACAGCATAGTCCAGGTGCCACACTGCTTTACCATATTGGTTTCAAGAGCTTCTTGATTCTCTGTGTGTTGGAATGATTGCCAGGCAACTGAGCAAAAGCTAATTTTGGAATCAACCCAATACTCTTTTAAGACATCCTTAAAATTAAATTCAATAATTCAGCTTTTATACTATGGTGGACAAGAGAACATTTCTCTGTAATATACATAGGTAATTACAGAAATAAACAGTGCCTCATGGTGTTTGTTTTTGGGTACTGGGCATTGAACTCAGAGGCACTCAACAATTGAGCCACATCCCCAGTGTATTTGTATTTTATTTAGAGACAGGGGGGTCTCACTGAGTTGTTTAGCACCTCACTTTTCCTGAGGCTGACTTTGAACTCATGATCCTCCTGCCTCGGACTCCCATGCTGCTGGGATTACAGGCTTGCACTTGATGAGTGTTTCAGTCACAAAATTTTAATCATAACCCAAAGAAGAATTGCAATTTTCATATGAGAAATAAACCTTAAGAAGAAAGGATCTTGCTTTTAATCTGGTGTTTATTCAGAGCTCTTTTTTTTTTCAGTAACAAGATTAATTGGAGAGATGCTTATAGTACATTGAAGAAATTTCAGAGAAATTCGCATTGCATATTTAACAGCAAACAGTATCTTAGACATTCCTCCTTGTTTTCCTTTCCTCTCTTTAACTGTATTTACCAACTAACCATAGGTCAGAATTCCTCCATGCCTATATACAGATAGTAGATAATCCATCCTCTTTTTTTCCCACTCTTTTCAACACTTTGAAATAATTAAAAGAAAATTTTTCTCTCATTATAATAATGTTATAATAGCTACCTTTTATCATATGCCTTCAATATGCCATACATCATATTAAGCAAGTTTGTATTATTTCCAGTACTCACTGCATTCCTCATAGAGGAGAAATATAAAACTCAGAGAAGTAGTTCTCTGATTTACCCAAGATCATAAACCTCCAACCTACATGTTAGTGATTTCAGTTAGAGAAAAGGAGGAACCAGGAGGTATAGTTAAGATCATATTTACCATTAATCACACAGCAGAATTGGAATCCAAGCCCAAATGTATTCGACCCCACTAATTGATGTTGCCACTGACTCTGAAAAGCCAAAAAGAAAGAATAAAGTAATCTAACTGTTGAAGTGACACAAATATTCATTAACCACCTATGAAACATAAATTTATATATTATTATATCATTTCCTCATTTCCTAGAATCAATTTTCTCCTATAATTTATTTTTTCAGAAATAGTATAAATATAGATAATATAAATATAAGTAAATATCAAATATTAAGATATTATAAGTACATATTATGATTCATTTAGATTATTATTTTAAGAATTAAATGATCAAAATGTCTTATAAATAGAAACTTCCCTTAATGAACACAACCAAAACCACTGTGATTAGGAATGATAATTCTTCTGTTATGATTAAATTAACAAGTAAATTATTTGTCCCTACTAACAATGTAAATCGTAAGAATTTTTCTCTTCCCACTGACTAGTATTTGGCTTTCCTGACAGATTTCTTAGAATAATCCACAACATCTTTGTTCAGATGACACAGTTGTTTACTGTAGTCTTGTTATTCATTCCCAGGAAACATGTCCAGGAAGCAGAAATCAAATCACATTTGAAATCTTTGTTTCTAGCATTATATTATAAAACTTATTATGGATGAAAATCCATTGTAGTAAAAAAGGGCTTGAAGTCCAAAGGGGAAAATGAATGAATATATTTTTGTTCTACTTTTATTTTTGAGTCCTGTAACTAAATATTTGTCCTTTATGTTGGAAGTATATGTAAGCATACTTTATATATACTTTTTATATATAATATACTTTATATATGCAAATATACTTATATAAATATACTGACAATATAACTTGCCTATGACTTCCCAGTAGTTATACAGATAGAACCATACGTTTGTGTTCATGGAAGACTTTAAGAACTAAATTTTCCTATTGTTTAATTTCATCTTTTAAAACTTTTCTTCACTTGGCTAATAATTGTGTATTAGTAAAATGTTCCATTCATACTTCATGACTCAATTCAATTCAACAAAAATTCATTACACATCACAGACTAGGCATTGCTGAGTTCTAAGGAAAGATAAAAAGATGAGTAAGATTCTGAAAGAGACACATAGCAACTAAGAAATAAAGCAGGAAGAGTAAGATCAATATCATAACCAAGGAACAAAGTGCTATGTAATCATAGTATGGGAGCAATTAATTCCAGTTGAGTACACTTGTAATGGAAAAATTGGAAAAGAAACTAACATTAAATACCTACAATGAAAATATCTTTATTGATAGACATTATTCAATCTGTAACAAGTTGACAGGTATTGTGAAACTTAGTTTTCAAAAGTACTCTTAATTTTTTCCCTTCAGTAACTGCAATACATGAAACCTAAAATTTAAGTACAAAAGTAGAAATCCTCTCCCAAAACAAATAAAATTAAAACTTTGTAGGCTCATAAAAAGCAAGATCCATACAACTTGAACAAAATGAGGCAAAGCCCTACACCCTTCCTTTCAAGTGTTTCAATGGATCATTCCTGATGTTTTTAGTCTCTTTTGCAGTTTAGCCTTGAGGACTTAGGGAATCACATTGAGCAATTAGCAATGCAGCAGATTGTCAGGTTTTGCACATGCGCACGCGCGCACGCACACACACGTAGTCTTTCCTCTGTCTCAAAAGGTTTCTTCCCTATCTTTCCATCATCATCTGGGGCATCTTCTCTTTGTCCCCACCCCCAATCCTTACACAATCTAGTCTGAATACAGTTCAGGAGATTATCATTCTCTAATTGCACCCTATACTAAACTCATCATGGGGCGTTTGAAACCATTTATTGTCTTTCACCACAAGTCTAAGACACCTTGCAGGCAGAAATTGTGTTTAATTTGGCCACAGCATGGCAATGTCACATCAGAAGTGCTTATTATGTGTAGAAATATGTTTTCAAAAAAAAAGATTTATTGAAATCTTAACCTTCAGCACCTCAGAATTGTGATCTGATATGAAAATAGAGTTGTTTCAGATTAAATTAGTTAAGATGAGGTCATATTGGTGTAGGAGTTTTGCCTGAAATAGGGTGGTCTCATACTCTGTATGACTGGAGTCTTCATAAGAAGACAGCCATATGAAGACAGAGTCACAAGAGAGAAGGCACAGTTGGAATTAAGTACACCAAGGAATATCACAGATTACCAGCAACCACCAGAAACTAAAAAGAAGTTCCACAGGTCTCAGAAAGAACATGGCCCTGTGCATCCTCCAGTACTGTAAGACAATAAATGTTGTTTTAAGTCACTCGGTTACTTTGCTAAATCAGTTGTGGGAAAACAGCCCAGTAATCAATAAATTTGGATGAATAGGTGGCTTCAAATTTTTCCCTGCTGTGACAAATTCTGTGCCTTATTCTTATTTCCTCTAGCCTTGTTCTAAACTGTATTTCTTTTTACCTATATTTGCCAATTTTATAGTCTATATGTTCATAAATCTTCATCCCTGCACTAAATTTGATTTTTACACTTAGTAAAACTTACCTGCAGATGTGCATTTCTTGACAACTAACACAGAGAAAGGAGAGATGCTAGAATAAGGCTTTGTTCCCATATGCAAGCAACTAAGAGCCGAAGAGCCTTTTTTTCTTTTATCTTAACAGGTTGGCAGAATTTTTTTTAATTGAATCATTACTATACATTGGATTCATTATGCCATATTCATTCATGTAACATAATTGATTAAACTCATTCCCCAGTATCTTCCCTTTCCCTTCCCTCCTCCCTTCCCTCCAATCTGCTTGTTCTGCTGATTTCCTTTCTATTACTATTATTATTAATTAGTGCATTTTTCCTAGATATATATGGGAGGATTCAATGTTGTATATTTTTACTTGGACAGAGGATAATTCGGTAGATTTTATTCCCCATCTTTACCTTAGACTTAGGTCGCGGTGTGCTGTTTTGAGTTTGTTGATCCTGTTGTCTTGGTGCCAGTTAGTGGCAATTTAGTATGGTGGTCAGTAGCTTAGACATTGTCACATGGGCTGCAATAAAATCCAGTCTGCCATTTAATAACTGGGATAAGTTATTTAACATTCCTCCACTTTACTTTCCTCACCTATAAAATGGAGAAATAGTAGTATCAAATTTCTGAATTGTTATAAGAAAATAATGATATAATGTCTATAAAGTTCTTGGCATAGTTCGTTCTTAGCACAGTTAGTAAGGTCTTGATAAAAGTTAATGTGGGTAGAAAAAGGCCTCCATTTAGGATCAAAACCAAGCTACTCTGTAAAGCAAAATCCTCTGGAATAAAAACTGGATTGTGCTACAAATGAAAAAGTATAAATCCATTATGGAAAAAAGGTATTTTAAAGTTCTGCCTATACCAGAAAAAAGAAAAAAAAAAAGAATTCCACCTTCCACAGGCACAAGGCTTTCTTAAAAGACTCACCCACTTTTTCCCCCCTTTTCAACAGGCTAAAAAGAGAGATGAGATTCTCCGACTCTTGAGAAAACAAAGAGAAGAAAGGATCTCGGTGAGACTGATAGCGAAGCATTCCAAAAAACCTAACTGTAGGGATGAACTGCAGCAAGTTTTCAGAGGTTTTGTAATGGATGCCTTCAATCTAGACACCTGCAGTCTACAGCCTTCTGCATATTGGAGATGAGCAGGATATAGAGACAGAAATCAGATAATCTGGCAATTCTTAATAAACCAAAGTTATCTCCAGAGTTTGCAACTCCTCTGGCATAAGAAATGAGATGTTATTGTCAGTGGAATCTTTTGTTCACATATTATAAAGCTATATGATATTGACAAAGGCTATATCAGTGCTAATATTTGTTTACAATGATTGATCTTTTCTAGATCATACAAAAATAAATGCTAAATGATAACAAGTTTTATAAAAATAATAATGACACACTGTAGACTTATGGAAGCACAAACACACACTCCTGAATCAATCTTAAATGCCTTTATATGGAACATTTCTGACCTGATAGTTTCCAGATTTAAGAAGCTGGTCTTTATAAACTCTGTGATGATTTCACCTTTCAAATTGAATATATTTTGGTCAGTGCAAAAAATAAAATTTTCCTTTTTGATTTTTGTTTTGTTTTGTTTTTAGAAAGAACTGATTTCCCTTCCTTATAAACCCAAGGCCAAAGAATACAAAGTAAAGTAAGTTTACTTCTGGCAAAAATATTCCCATCTTTTTACTTACTATCTTTTTTCTAACCTTGTTTCCTACCATCACATCTTCTAAAAACCGAACCCATTACGTTAGGGTTTTCTTGCCCTGAATAAACTTTCTTCTTGTAGATATTAAAACCTTTGTACCTACTTATATATATATATGGAATATGCAAGGATAAGTTTGTGCTAAAACTGGAAAGCAGATCAATCTTGAGTATCCGTGCACAACCTTTCCTTCTTATCCTGGAGTGTTGAGTCCACCTGCCCCTACCCCACTCACCCTGCCATCTTTAATGTATCAGCAGATTTTAGATAGCCAACTCTGACCCCCCAGTGATCTGTAAAAGGTTGCTAAAACTAAGTTCATGTAGAAAAGGTTTTAGCTTCTCAGTGATGGTTAATAACTTTATCCCTGAAGTAATGTTAGAATGCAACTGGGAACATTCTAACTCTAACTCTAGTGGAGTTTGAAGGAAATCAGCTACCAATTAATTAATCATTATAGCACCCTTAATTTTTTTAAATCTTCATTTTTGTATTAGGACTGAAAATCACTGTGACTAACTCAACATTAATATAACAAATATTTATTTTCATACTGCATTCAGGGGAGAAAGGAAGTAAGAGTGGTGATTTTTATCTCATCCCTTTACTGTTATTAACATAATAGCCTTGAAGAAGAATAAATATGTCTATACTTCTTTTTAAAATTAAAAAAAAAGTCCTTTAATCACCTGGTTAAGCTGGGTACAGTGGTATATGCCTGTAATCTCAGCAGTTCAGGAGGGTGAGGCAGGAGGATCACAAATTCAAAGCCAGCCTCAGTAATTTATCAGAGCCCTAAGCAACTTAGTGAGACCCTGTCTCAAAATTAAAAATAAAAAGGATTGGGGTTAAATGCCCCTGGGTTCAATCCCTAGTACAAATCATCATCATCATCATCATCATCACCTGGCTATATTGTCTACATGATGCTCTGCAACTTACTTAGGTTCTTACTATTTGGCCAGATGATTTGAGTTATCTTCTAAGGGTAAAGAAACACTAGCCCAATCAGACACTTACTTAACTGATTCAAATAATGGATGAAGACTGCTACTTGAGTCGCATCAAACAGACACGTTGGATGCCTTAGATTTCTGCATGTATTTTTTCTTTTTTATGTTTTTATTAATGCATTATAGTTATGCATAATAATGGGGCTTCTGCATACATTTTTACAGAACTTCCTGCTACTACCCATGGTGATCTACCTGAGAGTAAAACATTATTTCAAAGCTTAGATACTTATTTGAAAAATTTAAATGTTTATCTACTTACTTTTAGAGTATACTAATTCTCTTCTCCATCCTGAAGCTAAATTTCATTCCATTTCACAGTGAAATCTTCTTCCTCTGAACCTCTCAGAGTTACTGTCTGTACATTCATTAGACAACTGATCATTATCTCTTATATTATTTAACATTTCATATATTTTTTTCTATAATTATAAGCTCCATGAGAAATTGGGTCAAAGTACCTAGCACACTGCCTACACATTGGAATTCAGAAAATATTTGTAGGGAAAAAAAAAAGTTTAGTTCAGGGCTGGGGTTGTGGCTGAGATAGAGCACTTACCTAGCACACAGGAGGCACCGGGTTCCATCCCCAGCACCACATAAAAAAACTAATTAAACAAAATAGAGGTATTGTGTTGGTCTACAAATAAAAATATTTTTAAAAAAAGCTTAGTTCAGCCTGGACATGGTGGTGCATACCTATAATCCCAGCACTTGGGAGGCTGAGGCAGGAGGATTGCAAGTTCAAAGCCAATCTCAGTAACTTAGTAAAGTCCTAAACAACTTAGTAAGACCCTGTCTCAAAATAAAACATAAAAAGGGATGGGGATATGGTTCAGTGGTTAAGCACCCCTGGGTTCAATTCCTGGTACAAAAAAAAAAATTTAGTATGAGAATATTATATCATTCAAATCAGTAATAGCTAATTGGTGTTTTATACTATACATTGATTTATAAACATTTTTTTAAATTTTGTAAATATCTTAGACACAATTGTAAAATACTTTAACTTTGCCCTCTTTTCCTCCCTCCACTCTTATCTCTCTGCCCAAAACTCCCCTACACACAGATGCAGCCTTAACTTTCCTCCTTCAAGAAATCTTTTTAGAGTAATCTGGGTGCCCTTCTATCAGAAGGGAAGAACTAGAAAGTATGTTTCTAGCAAGGTTTTAGTAGCAATATGTTTATTATCCACCCCAGGAAT
Source organism: Sciurus vulgaris (assembly GCF_902686455.1). Taxonomy (NCBI): domain Eukaryota; kingdom Metazoa; phylum Chordata; class Mammalia; order Rodentia; family Sciuridae; genus Sciurus; species Sciurus vulgaris. The sequence continues at coordinate 107,008,422 of NC_136472.1, forward strand.
ATTTTCATTTTAAGAGGGTTAAGTAGAAGGAACAACAGTTAGTCCAAAGAAATCACTTACCAATGATGAAATCTCAGGAATTTGACTCTTTAGTGAGCAAAATATATTTAGAGTAGGTCTACTCCAAAGTCCTTCAAATCACATTGCAATAACCACTTCTTCCAATATAACTTTAAACTTGGTTGCAAAGCCTAATGTATATTCAGAATCCACAACAGTGCATTTTTATTGGGGAAATTTTCAAAGTTGTTTTCAAGCTATAATGTTCAGAATGAGAGAGTTCTGTGTATAGAAATTGATTCATATTATTACCAACAGGGAAGAGGTATCTGAGTCAGATAAAGACGGCCAAGAAGAAGTCAAAGCCTTGAACTGATCTCCTTGGCACAGGGTAGAAGATGGCTTACTTATATCTTCATGTTGAAACAACCTACACTTACATCAGGATCACTGGGATCAGTAACAAAGTTTTTAACTTTGTCAAAAGAAATAAAGATGAGGAAAGTTAAATGTGCATTATTCCAGAAATTTTACCAGTTACTGAATACTTGTGTTCAAATGGACAAATAAAAGTCAAATAAGTACAAATATGTGCATTTTATTGTACTTCAACTTTACCTCAATAAAGCTGTGGGGGGAATAAAGTTAAATAAGTAGACTTCCATGAATTTTATCATTTACTGAGTATTTGTATCTATTTTATTTATTGTATACTACTGTCTGACATCACATCATAATCATCTCTCTCACCTTACACATTCTCAAAATCCTATTTACAACTTTTGTTTGAAGAGTATTTTCAGAATTTTTGTATATTGTGGATATCACATAAACAAGAATCAAAGACTTTATGTGCTCCAGCTTGTAGACTATTAGTAGAAATAAAGAAAAAGGGATGAAAAAGGGCAGTCTTGAAAACTTAAAAAGTCTTTATTGCTTTAAAGAATAGTCCCTTTTACAAAATGTAGTTTATTCCATTTTTAGAACACGTCTGAAATCAGAAATGAACTGTTTCTAGTTCTGTAACCAACTCAGCTTGCCTGTGTTTTACACACAGGTATATAACCCGGCTGACAGCCTACCTCACCAAAAGTTATTCCTTTTGGTACGTATTGAAAAAGAAAAAGTTAAGGTTTAGTCCCGTCTGCATTGTGCAAATGGCAGTCCTACTCAGGGTTGTTCATTGTTCCCCAGTGTTTGAAGCTCTATTTAGAACCATCATTCACTTCAGAGTCCTGGCCATAACCTCCCTGAGATGCAGCCATCATCCACAACACACCAAGCTGCAACGGAGGCTGGAAATAAATCTTTTAGATGGAGGAGGAGGTATCTGCCTCCTTAAAATTCAAGGACTCTATGGCTAAAAAAAAAAAAAAAAAAAGTAGAGGAGGGTAACTGCAAGTTTCTGGCACAACAATATTTAGAGAATGAATTAGTCACCTTTTTATTGCTATGACTAAAATACCTCACATAAACAACTTAAAGAAGGAATAATTTATTTTGGCTTATGGTTTCGGAGGTTTCAGTCCATGGTCAATTGGTTCCATTGCCTTGGGTTTGAAGTGAGGCAGAACATCATGTCAGAAGGTTGCAGCAGAAGAAAGTAGCTACTCAGCTCATGACAGACAAAAAGCACAGGGGCTGGGGGAGGCTGGACACCAGAAATAACTTTCCAGTGACCTACTTCCCCACTGGAAAGTACTCCTCCTAGTAGTACATTCAGTTATCAGTAGATTAATCCACTGATGAAGTCAGAGCCCTCATGATACAGTAGCTTCCCAAAAGTGCCACCTCTGAACACTGCTGCATTGGGAACCAAGCCTATGAGACTTTGGGGGACATTCCAAATTTAAACTATACCAGAGAAAAAATACATGGAACAAAAATAAAGATAATAGGGCTTAGGAGAAATTTTAAAAATTATAAATTGACAATCCCACCCTAGCACCATCAAGAATAAAAGGTACTATGTCAGATTAATTTATTTGTCAGCTCTCTATTGTGAAGATGGACAGAGCAAACTATTAAAGCCTAAACTTTCTATCATAATTCCCTTTATTCTGATTCCATGTTCACTAAGAAATCTTTTCCCATCCAGAGGAAGAATATGTGCTCAACAGGCTAACATAAACATCAGTTTACCTGACAGTTCCATTTCTCAGTGTGTGATTATAGTACAAGTTCAGCATCCCTAATCCAAAAATCTGGAAATAGGAATCCTCTGAAATCCACATATTTTTGAGTATTGACATTATGCCACAAGTGGAAAATTCTACACTTGACCTCATGTGGGATTGCTGCCAAAATGGAGGTGTACTAGAAATATTGTGTAAAACTATACTCAGACCATGTGTTTAAGGTATATATGAAACATAAATAAATTTTGTGCTTAGGCTAGGGTCCTGTCCCCAACATATCTCATTATGTATATGCAAAGACTCCAAAGTCTGAAAAAAATCTGAAATTCAAAACACTTCTGGTCTCAAGCATTTTTGGATAAGGGATACTCAACCTATAGTCTCTTCAATTATGTTTGAGCTGGTTGAAGTAAGGATTGATCTCTGGGCCAAGATAACTTTATCAAGGAAAATTCTACTTTATGAGCATTCCTATGTGGTCAGGTGTGATGGTTAACTATTGCTGCAACAATACTACATAACAAGTCTAAAACAATTGTGTACTTGCAGGTCAGCTGGGATTTGGCTGATCCTGGCTTAGCCAGACAGCCCTACTTCAGGCTACAGAACCTAGGTCAGTTTTGTCACACTACCAGTCTATCAACTGACTGAGGCAGCTTTGCTCCATGTATCATCCTCTTGGGGATATATGTGAACCAGTAGGAAATCTGAACTCTGTTCCTCCAACACAGTGTAGAGAAGAAAGAGAACAAATAAAAATGTGAAGCTTTTACTGGTCTACACTTAGAAAGTTCTGGCTCATTCTGTTGGTCAAAAAAGTCAATCACATGGTCACAGACAAAGTCAAGGGAAATATACTCTGCTTCTTTAGTAAGGGAAACTGTAATGTCAGGGTAAAGGGTATGTGTAGTGGGAGATGTGAAGAATTGAGTCATTATTGTAATGTACCACACTTGGTTGACCATAAACCCTAACAAAGTCAATTTAGACCAAGGTCAACGTTATGATTTGGATGTGAGGTGTCCTCCAAAAGCTTCTGTGTGAGACAATGCAAGAAGGTTTAGAAGTTATGAGAGCCTTACCTCAATCAGTGAGTTAATCCCCTAATAAGGGATTAATTGAGTGGTAACTGAAAACAGGTAGGGTAGACACTGGGGGTGTGCTTTTGGGGTATATATTTTGTATCTGGTGAGTGGAGTGTGCCTCTCCTCTCTCTCCCTTCCTCCCCGCCCCCCCCCCTCCACTCTCCTTCCTGATCATAATGTGAGCTGCTTCCCTCTGCCACACTCTTCCACCCTGATGTTCTGCCTCACCTCCAGCCCTGAAGAATAGAGCCAGTGGTCTATGGACTGAAACCTCTGAAACTGTGAGTCACCAAATAAACTTTCCTCCTCTAAAATTGTTCTTGTCAGGTCTTTTAGATACAAGAGTGGAAAAACTGACTAAAACAGTCAGGGTATTAAAGGCAAAACTCAGGACACAATTATTTGGAGCAAAGTGATAGTTTCTTTAAGTTGTAATAAATGTTGTAGTGTTGGAAATAAATCCTTCCAAGTGACATTAAGTGTCCATCTATCTGCACATTTACATGCATATTTGCCTTGCCAAATCTTCCCAAAACTCTTAATGTAACTAACATTACCAAGAGTTAAATGAAACTTAGGCAAAAGAACTTACCAGCGGTCACACAGATATTAAAGAAAAGCAAGATTCAAAACAGAATATGAGATGCCACTTCTAGTGCTTCTTTCCACCAAACAGTTCCTTCTTTGATTGCTTTAATAACCAAGAGTTTCTAGGAAGAATGTGTGTTGGACTGAGATGTTCTAATCAGGACACAGAGAAGGGTTATGGATGAGCTTGCCATAAAGGTCAGCGTTCATCCTGCTGATGATGCTGTTTTCCACAGTTGTACAACTTTCCCATATTCTCTACTGATGCTGAACTTTTTAGAATTGTAGTGGCTCAAAGTCTTAGAAGTATCACTGTTTTTTGGCTGTTGTTCTGAAAATCAGGATGAGTAGGTAAGCAGAAGCAAAGTGGGACCAAAATCCAGAAGTTCACAGCCCAGAAGAGATTACTTCTGTGCTTCACAACAGCATATTGTGGGAAACTGAAAGGAACCCAGACCCACTGTCTGCTATTTAGTGCCTTAGGTTTGGGCAGGAGGCTCACTTTGATATTGTTAAACATTTTGTTTACAATAAGAAGTGAATGTAAAACGTAACTTTTGTGGGATTTTAGAAGATCAAGTACACATGGAAGACAAAACTGGTTAAGAAAGCTCTTCCACAGGGAGTAGGATCTTCTTTTCTAGAACAGGGAAACTTCCTCTGCCACCAATCCAACTCCATAAACACCATCCCCACCTCCCAACTTGAAGCAGAATCATTCTCTTGCTGAGATCTGCAACACTCTTTAGCTTCCGATGGAAACCACTCTCCTCTCAACCAGAACAACTCGGCCACCTTCCATGGAGGTTATTCATGGTAGATCCCCTACTTTTCCGAACAGGGAACACACTGCCTGCTTCAGCATTCATTTGTCAAATCCACCCTACCTTTCCAGCGGGTAACCCTGAGGGCTGGGACTGGCCTACTTAGCCCCAGGTATATGGAGCCTTGCCTCTGCTTGTGGCCCACCCCACAGAGCTGAGTGAACTTGGCTATGGCCCTGGGGAGTAGGGGCTATATATGGTATTGTTTTTAGCCACACTGCACTCTTCATTCTATTTCAGAAAAGTCATTCCTGCACGCTGCGCCCTAGAAAACCCAGGATCTCCCTGGGAAGCTCGGAGAGGCGGTGAACTGGCCCTCTCAGCTGCTAGCTCCCCTCTGGCGGGCAGTATGTCTGGCGCCTATCGCGCTGGAAGAAGAGGTCTGGGGCGGGACAACCGGCGGGGCTGCCCTCTCGCAGTGACGTCCCAGGGGGGCGGAGGGGTGATCAACTGACTCTCAGCCCTCCTCGCCTCTCCCAGAGCCGGGTCGGTCGGTCCTCGGGGATGCCGCTACCACGACTGCTATTGTCACGCACGCCGCCTCCGGTCAGCCTGCTCCACCACTGTAGCGCCCGAGGGTCCGAAGGGGCTTCAGCCAGAGTGGTGCCATGCAGCCAGGAGCGGGTCTGCAAGCTGTGCTGCTGGCAGTGCTGCTGGCGGGGCCACGGGGCACGAAATGTCGCCTGCTGAGCGGTGAGTGAGTGCGCCGGGGCAAGAGCTGGTGCCGGGACAGTCTCCACCCCAGCAGCTGCTGACAACCTTCGGAGCTAATGCACCGGGTGGGGAGGGAGGCGCTCCCCGCTCCTCTCCCGGACCCAGCCTTCGGAGCCCCCTGCTTTCAGGGACTGGAACTGGGATCAGCGCCGGTTCCTGGGGCTGTCCATTACCCTGGGTGTCCTGGAATCCTGGAAGTCCGCTCCCCGTTAAGGGTTATCCTAATGGGTCGGAGAACAAGGTTGGGTGGGGCAGTGGGCGAACCTGCGGGTTCGGGTGCCCCTTTGGCAGCTCCGTAGAGTGCGGCAATGTAGTGCCTGAGAATCCCACGCGGAGCAGGCTCACCAACCCCATCTACCTCCCACTCCCGAAGGCCGCCAAGCAGACGGCGGAGTGGGCAGCCTGGATCCGCGGTGTTGTAGGAACCTTGCTTGTTACTCTTGGTCTCCTCTGTGGGGAGGATGGCTGGCTCCAGCGCCTGGAATGAGAACGCTTAGAAATCTGGAAAGCAGCTTAGTTAGCGCGGGACCTGCCCCGCCTGACTCTGGGGAATAACTCTCTCTGCTTCCTTCCTTGTGTCGTGTCACTGCAGCCTCGGATTCGGACCCCAGAGGAGGTACTGTGCTCTGCTTTTTGCCTCTTCCAGTTGTTCTGCTGGTCCAGGGAGAGGGGAGGGCGAATATCGATGCCCTTTTTCTTCTGCGTTTGGCGTCGACAGCTTGACCAGAAGGAGGGAGTTAGAGGAATGTCGACCTTCTCCTCCGGGGTATCCCGGCTTGTGGAGCTGATTTAACCCATCTAGAGTTGGTTTCAGATGGAGTGTGGTGTGTGGAGAGTAACTGAATTGAGTTGCTTAGGTTAGGGCTGCAGGAGCTTAGTAGTTGATAGTGGCGGGTAGAAGGCCCGCCTGCTCTTCCCTTTCCTGCAAATGAGAAAAGAAAGACACTTCCTGAAGGCAGGGGAACCAGATGGGCCCTCGGGCCTCTTTCCAGCTTTGACCCTCTCTGGCACTCACTGCAGAGTTGGGATGTGCGGCCAGGCTGGACCATACAGGAAATTCGATTGAGGTGTTACATTTTCTCTTGACAATCCAGCATGGAAAATTGAGGACTGCCAGTAAACTCAACTCCAGCTTCCAGTTATGCTGGTGGCAAGGTTGGGGGTGTTCCTATTCACTGCCTGATTTGGAGCCACCTTTAAGGAATCATATAGAGGCTTGGCTGGCCCAGCCTCCTCCCCAGGCAGTCTGGTTCTGTCACAGCCTCTCTGGAACACCTTCCTGGTGAAAATATGGATCTCAAAAGAGACCTCTTAATTTGCTGGTGGACCCATCCAGTGAGAGCTTCTCTATTTAGCAGGAATAGCAAAAAAAAAAAAAAAAAAAAAAAAGAAGAAGAAGAAGAAAGAAAGGAAGGAAGGAGGAAAAGGGAGAAAGTACAAGGCTCTTCTCTCTTCTAACTTGTTGCTTATTGAAAATTTCTTTATAAAAGCAGTGAGAGGATAAATAGAAAATAAAAAATTCACTGGAGATTTTCAATCACCTTTATGTGTTCTTTTCCATTTAGCACTAATAATGTAGTTAACTGTCTGCAACCTTTGGTCTGTATTCTGGACGATATTAGGAATAATGAAAGCTATCTGACTCCCTGCACCACTGCAAAACAAGTTGGAGAAATGAGAACATTCCAGAAGGTCTGGGACGAGGTCCCCAAACCCAAATCCTTTACCCTTACTCTGTGGTAGCAATTCATACCCACAACCCACAATTTGGCTCTGTCATTGCAGGGACTACTCTCCTTGTTGAAATGTGGTTTTCATTTTGCATAATTTAGATCCAGAGACTCATGCTATGTTCTCCCCTGGACTAGGAACTGGCATCTGTTTCTGTATTCCCAGCACCTAGCACAGTGCCAGGCAAAAAGGTACACTTAATAAATGTTGATTGAACAAAGGAGTGATGAATTAAAAAAAAAAAAAAAGACAAAACTTTTTAAAAAGAACAAAAGAGTAATGAGGCTGAGGCTTGGTTGCTGCAAGGCTTCAATCACTCAGACACAAGGTGGGACAATGTGTGCTGAGGAACAATTTGTTACTTCTCAGTAGAATCCCATCCATCTGCCCAAAACAGTCTTTAGCCCTTTAGGAATCAGTCATATGAGACACACTGCATAGACTCCTAAAGCAAACCCACGCCTGGCGTGGGGAGTGAGCAGGCTAGTTGAGACGTATTGGCCTGACTTTGGAATCAGATCTGAATTCTGACTTGAATAATGTTGATGATAGCTATGTGACCTTAGCCAGTTACTCAATTTCTCTGAGCCTTGATTTTCTCATTTGTAAAATGGGACATAAACAATATCTACATCAAGGGACTGTTATAAGGGTTAAATGAGATAAAGTCTGTTTGTAAATGTAAAACCCTTACCACAGCTGATAGCACACAAGAAAAGTTCAGTAAAACTTAGCTATTGTCTTTAGATCGGGGGACTATCAGTATTAGAAAACCCCACAGATATCATGCACTTAGCTTCTGCCCACACCAGAGGCTGAGCAAATTAGTTCTGCTGTCGTAGGCAGAAGGTTTCAGGGTAGAGGAGTTCATGTACGACTTCAGAACACCTCTCTTACCTGAAGGAAACACTCAACAGAGATACTCACTTTAAGCCACACTCTCCCCTGAGATTTCCTAAGAGCATAAAATTGTTATTTATGTTCCTTAAGCAAAGCCATAAATCTTCATCAACCTCTCTTGAAAGATAAAAATGTCTGCCTTTCAAGAATCTGTAATTGAACAAACAAAACATGTGTCCCTACACAATCTGAGCATCAGAGTTTAAATCACCACAACTCCATGTTCGAAGGAGTATTAATTTTCTCTGAGAACTCTGAGGTAACAGTCTGCTGATAAGTAATCCTGATTCCTGCCAAGAAGTAGCTCCCTTCTGAGTCTCTGAGCCTCCTTGCTCTGGGATACATTTCTGGTACACTGAAATGGGTTGCCTTTTTTCTCTAGGGCAGCTGGTTTGCCGGGAAGGGACACAGAGGCCTTGTTATAAAGTCATTTATTTCCATGATGCTTCTCGAAGACTGAACTTTGAGGAAGCCAAAGAAGCCTGTAGGAGGGATGGGGGCCACCTAGTTAGCATCGAATCTGAAGATGAGCAGAGATTGATAGAAAAGTTCATCGAAAATCTCTTGGCATCTGACGGTGATTTCTGGATTGGACTCAGAAGGTATGAAGAGAAGCGAAGCAATAGCACAGCCTGCCAAGACCTTTATGCTTGGACTGACAGCAGCGTGTCAAAATTTAGGTACGTATGTGGAGCTGACTCCTTTGACATAACTCAGAAAAGAGACAGGCTGGATCCACAATGCCAGATCCATGGGGAACAAGAGGAGACCCAGCAAGGCAGAACCCTAAAGGTAGTAACACCTGAAGAGCCACTGACCAGAACAGTGTGGTAAAGGTGGTGAACTTAGCCTTGACTTGGCCCCAAGGATGTCCAAAAAGTTCAGGTGGGCAAGGTCCAGCAGCATTGTGTCAATGACACATGATTCTTGAAGTCTTTGCCTTGTCCATAATATATAACAGCAAACCTACCTCCTTCTGATGATTACAGTCAACTACCTCTTGAAGTCAGTAGCTCTGGCTGTCTGTCCTTTTGGCTAGCTATCTGGCTATAGTTAGAGTCCTCATTAAGAGACTGACAGTCAGTCCATATAGGTGGAATCAGGATAGGACTGCAGACCACAGAGAACTGTGATAATGGGCAGGAAATCAGTACCAAGACCTAACTCTACAGATTAGCCAAGAGTGGGGACTTTGGGAAGCCTGCAGTTTGAAGGACCCTCCTAAACCCACAGCATGGAGACACTGATGCTCACACACACCCCATCATGACACAGTGACATTGCCATCATCCCTCCCTATAAATGCAGTGACATGGAAAACATTTTTAAAATATCAAAATTACAAGACAGACATAGGGGACTTGGGTTGTGGCTCAGTGGTAAAGTGCTTGCCTAGCATGTGTGATGCACTGGGTTTGATTCTCAGCACCACATATAAATAAATGAAAAAAATAAAGATCTATCAACATTTAAAAATACTTTTTAAAAAAAGAGACAGACATAGGACTGTAAAACATCTAACAGAGCTAGATCATAGTTGTATGATAGTTTATATAAGTAATAAACACTAAGGCCCCAAAGGATAAAGAAGCAAAAGACCTGAGCAAATAATTCACAAAATAGAAAATCTAATTGGCATACAATCATATAGAAAAAAAGTTTAAAGTCATTATTAATTGAAGAGTAAAGATAAAAAATTTTTATTACCTGTTACATTTAAAACAGTATGTAGATAGCATCCATCACTGTCAACTCTTTATGCAGATCAGATACTGAACTCATATAAGTTCTGAAGAGTAGCTCCTCCAGTAGTCTCATGGGCTTCTCTTCCTGAAAGAAAAGGCACTTAAAAGATGATGGTTAGAAGGAGGAGTAGAAGGTTAATACTCTCCCCATCACTGCAGCTGGCCCCAGGGCCGTGACTGACATCAATCTCCCTCCTCTACTATCCAGTCCAGATTCTCCCACCCTCTGTTGCTGTCAATGACTGACCTTGTGGCATGACCCAGATCCTCATATCTGAATAGTCTTAGGCCCTATTTACCTCAAAATTGGGCAAGTGAGTACAAAAAGATACCTAACTAGATAACCTAAGAGTCTTCTCCTTGTCTATGATATATAACAGCAAACCTACCTCCTCCTGATGATTACAGTCAACTACCTTCTACCAGGATAATGACATCTCTTCTTGTCTGCTTGTCCCCTGGACACAAGGACCCCAAATGTCCAAGTGGTAGCCAATGGCTCAATGACACTTTCTGTATCTTCTAGCCAAACTATTCCCCTCTGGAAACTAAGGACCTCTAAACTCCCAAAGCCCAGCATTGCAGAGACAAGAAATACAAATTCCCTGAGTGGGCCATTATCAATGATGGGACTCCTGTTTCATCCCTTAGCTCCCAGACCCATGTATTCCAGGACTATACAAATCATCAATTTAAAAGTGTACTTCTTTTTGGAGATGGTGCCCTGCCAAAAACATTGCCTCTAAGCTGATGCTTCAGCTGTGTTTTCAACAAGCTATTCCATCACTCTATCAAGCTAATACCTTCAAGATTATGCAATATGTGATATGACAAGTGAATCCTGTGGCCAGGTACCTACTCCCACACCTTCTTTGCTATAGGGTAGGTGACTTTGTCTGATGAGATGTTATTTGGGATCCTGTTTTGGTAGATTAAATATTATGCACACCTTTGAACAGTGGTGCTGACTAAAGTTCATAGGCAGGAAAGGCAAACCCATGCCTAGATTGTGTGTCTGTTCCTACCAAAATGAATCACTGTCCCTTTCAGGGATCCAATGGAGTAAATTTGCCACCAAGTGATATGTTGATCTCAAGTATTGGTGCAGTGTCAAAGACACAGCATTGACTTCTGTGGCTGCTACATTTGGCAGTAGTAGTAGCCAGATCAGTCTTGGTCAGTGGGATGCAATCTGCAGAGCCCAGGCATAGCCTCTATTCTGCCTCCATTCTTACTATATTTGCATATCTAATGTGCTAGTACTAGGGTGACTGATAACCAGCTGGCTGGCATTACCTGAATGAGTCATTTTGTCTCCTTGGCTGTTTAGTGGCTCTTCCATGATAGATGCTCCCTGTTAGGCTGTAACATGTGACAGAAAAATTATATTTTACGCCCAGTCACATGTATGTCTGTTCACATCACTCTATCCAAGAAGTCCTTGTCCCCAGTCTTCCAGTCCTTTTCCCTTTAGATTCTTATCCGCTGGTCCTACTGTTTGCCTTTCCCCTGAGTCTTGATATAGTCTAATCTTCCATAACTTCTATTTTCATACAAAGTGGTTAACTAGGGGCATCAACTAAAGCTATGTCCAGTGAGTGTCTTCCTAGCACATTGTCTTTCAAGGCCATCTCGAAGTGGAACTACAGTTCAGCTGCTGTCCATTTTGGCTTGTTCACTCATATTTAACTGACCTATTCATGAACCAAGCTCAGGCTGTTTGTATCAGCTAGTCATAAGGAACATCTCATGAACCATAAGCGTGAGCTGAGGCAGAGGCTTTGGAACAGTGGTAGATATCGTGGTAGTCTGTTCTACCTGTTCATACAGTGCCCTCTGGTCCTAGATATACCTTTTCCACCTTATAATGGATTGATTCTAGCCTACCTGACTTGTGATAAGGTGTGTCTAACAGGAGCTAGTTCATAATGGGCAGGTTGGGCTGCGTGGTCTCTTGGTTGGTGTCCTTGCTTAGTAAAAAAGTAGCTGTTGCTTTTCAAAAGAAGACTAGTTCTCAGCTACAGGTGATATGACTCTGCTCCAAAACCATAGGAATCTGCACTGTGATTCTCTCATTGGGGTAGTCTTGAATCCTATATGGCAATATGTTTCCCACCACTGACACCTCTGACAATAGGGTCTCCTGAATCACATGACTCAAGTGGCAAGTCTAGTTGAACACAGCCTAGACCTGCTTCAGAGTCACTTTCTGCTCTAGATTCCACTCATTTCAGCTGTTATTTGAGCCAAAGAAGTATGCCTAGGTGTGAAATATGCTACCTCTGGAACCCAAAGATGCCTGCTAAGTATAAAAGTTTACTTCCTAAAAGTATTGCACAGTGTAATAGTTTGCTCTTTAATTTGAAAGGGATGCTCTGGCATTGTCTAGATCACTAGTCACACATTTTAATGAAGTGGCAGGTCCCTGAATATTCACAGAATTTATCTCCAATCCTCTGAAGAACATGAGTCGTACTAAGACCTCCAGGGTAGTAACTACTTCTTGCTCATCTGGTCCAATTGGCATGATGTCAGCAATACATTGAACCAGTGTGATTTTCTATAAAATTTCTAGGAAGTCCAGGCCTCTTCACAGCATATTATAACACAGGGTAGGAAAAATAAATACAGCCTTAAGGCAATATCATGAAGGCATACTGTTGCCCGTTCCCAATAAGCGCAAACCATTCCAGATTCTTTCTGATCCACATGGTAAAGAATGTGTTCACCAGCTCTGCTTATTAAGTACTGGATGGCATATCAACCTGCTGTAGCAGAAATGCCACATATGGCACAGCAACTAAAATCAGGGCTTCACCTTGATTGAGTTTGTGCTATCACTGTTAGTCAGCTTCTCATTGCTATGACCAAAACACTGACAAGAACAACTTAGAGGAGGAAAAGTTTATTTTGGCTTACAGTTTTAGAGATCTCCATCTGTGGTCAGCTGACTCCATTGTTCTGGGCCCAGTGTGAGGCAGAACATCATGGCGGAAGGGCATGGTAGAAGAAAGCTGCTCAGCTCATGGCAGCCAGAAAGAAGAGAGAGCATGATGGAAACCAGGGACAAAATATAATCCCGAAGTGCATGCCCCAGTGACCTACTTCCTGCAGCCACACCCCACCTGCCTACAGTTGCCACCCAATAACTGATTCAAATGATTAATCCATCGGATGCATTAATCCACTGATTAGGTAACAGCTCTCAAAATCTAATCATTTCACTTCTGAACATTCCTACACTGGCACATGAGCTTTTTGAGTTTTTCGGGTGACATCTCATATCCAAACCATAATCATCCTTTAAGATCTGCTTGGTTTTTCCATAAGTCAGACTAGTAAATTAAATAGGGATATGATGGGGAACACCACACTGCATTCTCTAAGTCTTTAAGGCGGGCACCATTGTCTGCATTCCCCTGGATGAGATATTATTGTTGCTTTACTAACGTGGTAGGGGTGGGAAGGAGTGTAGTTTCAGAGGCTTCTACTTGATCTGCTTCACTCTGATAGCCTAAGGAACCAATATGGAATTCCACCAACTACCAAATATGTCTATTCAATTCACATATGCTGGGACAGGGACATGACTACTGACTGGGTCCTTCTGTGAGCGGATCTCTATTTAATACCTGGCCCCAATATGTTTCCACACTAAATGGGTAATAGTACTTCAAGTCTAAATATCAGTGTCAACTTACATCCTGTGTCAAATAGTCCTTGTAATATTTGAATATACCCCCTACCAGTGTATGGTTACTTAAATAAATGGCGGGAGGTCCCTTTGTGGGAAGAACAGGGGAAATTACACAGGTGCCTGCCATGGTATTGCAGAATCCTTCTTCCTGGGAATCTGGCCTTTCCCTCTATCAGTTAGTTATGAGTCTGAAAACTGACTCAAATTCAAAAATTACATGTCAGGCATCATGTTCCATATCTCCCTGAGATGAAATTATATAAAGTCATAAAGCCAATAGAGAGCATCAAGGGGTTTGGAAAAGGGGGTGGAGGTAACTAATGAGGTACAAAGCCCAGCTCCTGACAGGTGTCCAGCATAATGTCTAAGGAGTGTTTACTGCAAGCTCATATATTGTTCAGGAAATTCAACCCAGTGAGTAGAGCGAAGGACCTTCCTTCTGGCAGATTGCAACATAGGACTGAAGCAGAACTATACTGTGGCATGCCTGCCTCTTAGCTGTCTCTTTGCTAAGGAGGGGCTCTGATAAGAGCTAGGCAGTGCAGCAGTGCCTGGCAGTCTGTGCATCAGGGCAAGATCCTAGCCCTGGAGGGAAGCAGCTCAGGTGGGTGATCAGGCAGACTACAAAGCCCAGCCCTGAGTCAATTCCTGAGGTTGGTGCTTGCAGATGTAGACTTTCTATGGGATCAAGGCTTTAACCTAGCACCCACATATGCAACTGGTGGCAGCACCATTTAATTCCAGGTTCTAACAGATAGCTGCTAATGCACCCCTTCAAGAGACTAGGGAGACAAAGTGAAAACATCTGGTAGTGGAGGCTGAAAAGCATATCAGTCTGATCCAGTGGAAATGACATAAAAAGTGAAAAAGACCAAGTGATCCTCCTGCCCTTTTCTCTACCCCTTACCTTATTTAACAGCCTCTATATTTTGGAAGGTCATGCAGTGGTGGCTAATGAAAAGCATGAAAGACGGAAATAGAGCAAGTTCTGGGTGAGAAACGTCATGCCTCTTCTCAATGCATATGATCTCTAAAAAAAGGGAAACAAAACACAATTAGCCAAGAGCAAGCAAGAAAGAAGAAGCCCTGCTAGCTGCCTTTTCTCATAAGTCCTTTGCAGACATAATACAGAAATATATTCCTCCATGCAGAGAGGTTGTGGCAAGTGTCAGATGATTGACTGTGATGTCCATGTTAGAAAGTATGTGGTTCTGTTTATTGGCAGTGCTTCAGTTCCTCCCTCTCTCTGTATTGTGTTTTGAAGCAGAGTATCATGTTAGTGTCTCAGTGGAACCTGATGGGAAAACAAAGGCTGGGAAGTCTGGGGTGTGTTTCTCCACTTGCCTCCATTCTTGATCCCTTTCCTACAGAAACTGGTATGTGGATGAGCCTTCCTGCGGTAGTGAAGTCTGCGTGGTCATGTATCATCAGCCTTCAGCCCCCGCCGGCATTGGGGGCCCCTACAAGTTCCAGTGGAATGATGACCGATGCAACATGAAGAACAACTTCATTTGCAAATATTCTGAAGGTAATGAATTCTCTCCCAAGTTATGTAGCTGAATTCTCAATCTCCTCTCTTATTTCATAAGCAGCTGCTTGTACCAAGAATTTGTTATGTAGTCACTAAGAAAGCTTGTCACAAATGCCAGCAATGTTAAACTTCAGGAATTCTTGTAAAGAGATATGTAATGACACTTTTTCACTTTCTCACTGAGTAATAATTCTAGGAAAGGAAAGGTTATCAGATGCTAAGAGAATGGATGCAAAAAAGAAAAAATACATCTCATGTGTGATAAAGAAAGATTTATGAGAACATTCAGAAAGAAAAAGTCCTCTCTCTGGACAAACACAAATTCTTACTCATTCTACATGTAACAGTCAGCTGTAGCAGCTTGGAATAAGTTGACCATTGCTCCTACAAGTCTTCCAACAGCTATGTGAGATTATTTTCTCAGAATTTAAAGAAACACACTAATCACCAGAGGAGCAGATGATAAAATACACCAATTTCACTGGCACTAGGCAGAAATAGCAGGCACTTTGATGATTAAATTTAAATTCCCTAGGCTACCCCTTATGTATATGTCTTACAAACTCAACTTGCGTTTGCTTCTAGATCTTTCTTTAAGAATTGGCTATAAATCCAGTCTCACTCTGCTGAGGTTTTCCAGACTCCTTTATTATAACTGACATAGATCTAAACTTGAACTGATTCTTGACCTATCCCTGAAGTTTCCTCACCTCCCTGAAGGCTACTGCTTGGTCCCAGTTCTGCATTCTTTCCTGACAGAAGGAGAGTGACTTGTTAGTTCTATCTAGTTTGGGACTAAAAATCCTGCCATTTAAAATAATTTAAATCAGACTATGCTCTGAGGGCAAATTTTGCTGCTAAAAGATTTTTCTTCATCTCCTTAGATAAATTCTTTCCTCCGTGACCTGATCCTCCCCACCATACTGAATTTTCTCAGGCTAGGAGGTTTTAAAGAACTAGACTGAATTAGTAGGTCGCCTTCAAAGAGCAGTGAAAGGAAAACACTTGCTACAAACTGGTTTTCCATTACTTTTATTAAGTATACTATTATATTAACTCCATGGCTTAAACATTCATACTTTTTTAACATTTTTTGAAATATGAGATTTTGAAATTTGCTTTAATATCCTTTTATTTTTGAGCTTGGTCCCATTCTAAAAATAAATCATATTCATCTTTACTTTTGTTATTGCTTTAGTTAGACTGAGTTCTGTCCAGAAAAATATGGCACTCCCAAAGAATTTAATACAGTACAGTAAAAAGGGTATTTGCAGAGATGTAGGCAAAGAGCAGGAGATGGTAAAGTATCCAGGGGCTAACTACAATGAGAAACTCTTACTATCTCTAGGCCTAAAAGGGCAAAGGGAGAGAATCATTTTAATGGAATCCAGAAAAATCTTGGGGTCATAAAAAGAGAGGCCACGCAACAGAAATGGTAGACACAAAATGCAGTTACTGTCAAATCATGCTGATGTGGAAGGGGGCATGAAGAATAAATACCATGACCTTTCTCTCCTACTTCTGATCGCCTGCCTTTACCTCCCATTGGCTAAGTCCAATCAGATACCAAAGGAGTTCCCCTGAAACAATCGATAGAGATCAGCCTGGATCAGAATGGATCCAGTAGTGGAAGGTGAGCACATGGAGAACTAACACATTGCCTTTATATGGCTTCCCATCCTCAGAATAAGTTCATACTACTCAGCATGCTGAAAAAAGGTTGACAGAATCAGCCTCAGTTCTCACCATTCTGACACCTCTCCCCATCTTATCCTAATGCCTTTCTGCTAGTGTAGTTCCCCAAGAGTGCTTAACTGTCATTTCCTGTATGTAGAACACCTTTTCCCTCTCCCTTTCAACTCGTTCTCACCCTTTATGTTCAGGTTAAACAACTAAGTATCACAAGTCATAACAACTAAGTAAAACACGTGATCCTGAATTGGATGATGATGATGATAATGATGGCGACGGTGATGATGACTATTTTCTATAAATGACATTATTAGGACAATTGGCAGAATGTGCATATGATCTTTAAATTAGATAATAGTATTATATCAATGTTGATTTCTTGGTTTTTATCAATGCATCTCTCCCTTTTAAACATAAATTGAAGTTGTTAAGAGTAAAGGGACATGATGTCTGAAACTTTCTTTCTGGAAAAAAGTTCTATATGTATATATATGTGTGTGTGTGTGTGTGTGTAATAAATGTAAATATATATAAGTATATATAGACATAAGGATATAGAAATAGGTGGAGGATTGGTACAGATAATAATTAAGCAAATGAAATATGGTAACATAATAAGGTGAAGGATATATGAGAATTCCTTGTACTATTCTTAAAAGTTTTCATAAATTTGAAATTATTTCAAAATAATTTCTATGGAAAAGTTTTCCAGGACCCCTCAAGGTTGGGTGATTCTCCTGTAAGGACCAGAGCACCTCACACACAGTACTTTCACTGCCTGTTTCCAGGTTTGTCCCTTTCACTACATGGTTACAGGAAGTCTAGAAATACCCTTGTCTAGCCAACTGATGAAGGAGGAGATCACTTCTGTGGTTCCCAAAGGATGACATTCTGTCCTATCACACCACAGTATCAAGAGACTAGGTTGATAATCATCTCTCAAACTAGGTTTGAGAACATGGTCATGTGGCATGCTAGCCAGATCTGAACACTTGATTACTCCTGGAATATGGTAAAGGCACAGGGATATTCAGGGAAAACTAGAGAAGAATCATTCAAGGTATGGCAGATGCACCCCTCAGATGTATGGCAGATGCATGGCATTGAGGTGCCATGTTTACTGCAACTTTGCACAGTAGATTGAATTATGGAGGGACAATATGAATAGATCATTAAATGCCACTGTATATACTATGTATTTCAATGTAATATCATGAAATTAATATGAATTCATATTCTCCTACATGTCCATATTGTACGGTCATCTTGTAGAATATAAGCTTCTTAGAAGGCCAAGATTATTTCTCATTTGCTGTTGATCTGTGCTACCTGGCACAGTTATGTCTCCTTACTCTTTGAATTTGAATTTATTTGGTTAAAATTTCAATTCAGCTACTTATTGGTTATGAAATTTGGGCAAGTTACTTGATCTCCCTGACTCTTGGTTTCCTCATGCACAAAATCAAAAACCTGATTCCCTCATCAGGCCATTATTGAGATTGAGCTTGTTCTTATAAAACATTCAGAATAGTTTCTATCATATTGTAGGCACAATATAAATGAGTTTGAAAATAGATTTGCATCACCTCTACACACATACACACACTTTATAGGAAGATAGTTAAAAACGTCTATCCTTTCAATGAAACTTCAGAATAAGCTTGCCACCTGGGCCTAGGACTATGAATTCTAAAGTTTTGCCCCCAAGAACTCTGCCCCTATCAACTCCAAAGCATCTGAATAACCTAAGTGACTCACTGTCAATACAACAGCTCAGTCAAAAGCCAAAACATTTCACACAGGTTGACTGTGCAACTTCACTTTCCTGAAGCTCTTGGAACTATTTAAAATAATTCAGGGTCAGTTACCAGTTTCTGCTTTGGGGCCAGCCAGTCCCTTGACCACTTCTGCTTGGAGATCCGTGTTTGTTGCTCTCTGAAACACGCCCAATATTAATTGCTAAAATATCTTGGATTGCTTTAAAATAGTTCAGGAGTATAAATGGGGAAGTAGGACTTTCTGTTGAAAACAGATGAACTATGCATTGATAGAAATAGGAGCTTTGTGACAGCACCGAGGGGTTCACGATACAGACTTTCTACTTTTGTGTATCTTTGGAAATTCTCATATTTAAAAGTTTTTGAATAGTTTTTTAAGGTAAAAAAAAAACACCTAAGTAAAGCTGGGAGAAGGTTAGTCTTTATGCAGAAGGAATTCTTTTAACTTAATGAACCCAGATTATTTACTGATAACTGTAAATAATCTGATAACAGCAAAGCTTATTGGAAATGATTGCCATACTCTAGCTGATTTTATTCAGATGGCAGGAAATTTTTGTTATCATTTTCATTTTTGTTTCTGCAGAGAAACCAACAGCCCCTTCCACAAGACCTGGAGGTAAGGCTGTCATTTGAGATTTGGGTTAACTCAGCCCCTCTAATCATCAGTCCTTTAGATCAGATTATTCAACAGAAGATGACTGGTGTTAACACAGACAATTTGAATACACCACATCCAGCCACAACAATTAGTTCATTATTCTCACTCTTTGGTATTGTCTTTTTCAAAACTGAAGAACAGCGGTAGCGAATTCAGTTTGGATTACCACTATTATTATTGACAATATGAAGGGAATCATTTAATTTAATGAAACAAGAAAGAAACGAGACTGAATGGTCCTAGCAGAGAGTCACTGACCCTTCCCCTGGGCACTTCTTCATGTGACTCAATGCCAGTTGCCTGTCAGTTGTTTGCTGCCTGACCCTCACCTAAAGGCAGTAAAATTCATACCTTTACATTTCTATGTTTATAAATGTCAATAGCCAAATTGCTACTGCTTTTTAGCATCCCACTTTGAACATGGTAGGACCTCAGAGAATATCTGGATTAAAGTTCCTTTTTCCAAGTTCTCAAGTCCATGTGTCTCTCTCCAGGTGAGGGAACACAGCCAGCAACAACCATACTTCCAGAAGAAACACAGAAAGAAGATGCCAAAGAAACATTTAAAGAAAGTAAAGGTATATACAGAGCTCACTTGGGGAAAATAGATAATGAAACTCTCTTGATCACTTTACCATGGTTATGTTCCCTATTTTGTTCATTCCCACCACCCCTTAAAAATGGAAATAGTTATTGTGACTTTGCAAAAACTGTATTTAATGCTAGATTTCATCAGTGAAATATGCAAATAGAGCTATCCTAAGACAATTGAAGAGATCAGACTAGACAGGAGGTAAAAGACCTGCCGGAAGACAAAAAAGTGCATTGGTCTCGGCATAGAAGTGGGATAGGGTGGGGACTGAAAGAATGGATGTAGAGAAAGAAGAGAGGAAAGACCTAATTAATAGGTTGATTAATATCCATCTGTGAAATAGAGGAAATGCACAAAAACATTTTAAAAGATCATAAAAGGTAAAAGAAAATGGAGTGATAAATTGGAGTGCTAATGGACTTTTGACCTCACTCTCACCTCGAGTTTCAAGAAGGAAGTCTGGGTTTTCATTACTGGGCAACTTTAAAAATAAGCACTTAATTTCTCTGTGCTTCAATTTAATTATTTGTATAATAGAAGTAATAATAAAATTTCTTAGCTACCTGGGAACATTACTGTGTCCATAAAATGAAATAGAATGTTGCAGTTCTACAATCAGTTCTGACACTAACCACCAGAGTTGTTAGCACGACCCCACAGCTTAAAGGCACAGTCCACAACTGCCCTGACTTCAAACATTACCCACAAGTTTAGGGGTCCTCAGGTCACATCGCTTCTGACCAAATGGCTACAAATCCAGGGGAGCCCATGACCCCCTCTCAGGTTCAATAATTCATTTACAGAACTCAGGAAACCCTATACTTAGGCATTTTATTACATAGGATACAAGTCAAGAACAGCCAAAAGAAGAGAACATGGGGTTAAGTCTCAGGGGATTCTAATTGGGCCCTTCCATGTTCTCTCACAGTGGAATCAGAATGTATTGTCCTCCTCCTGGCATACTGATGGATACAGGGAGCTCTGCTGATCTTTGGTGTCCAGAGGTTTTACAGGGGTTTCCTTAATTACTTAGGTGGGGTAGATCTTATCACTGGTCATGTGGTGCAACTCAGTCTCCAAAGGAGGGCAAGCTGATGCCAGGAGGCTCAGAGCCCCCACCCAACAATCACTTGTCCAGTTTTCTTGTGTGGCCAGCCCCTAGAGACACAAGCCCACCCCTGCCTAGACAGGTCCTTACGATAAACTCTAGTACTCTAGTACCACCTGAGATGCTCATGAATAACAAAGTCAGTCCTATTACTTGGGAAATTCAAGGATTTAGACCCTCCCTCCCAGGATCCAGAGACAAAGACCAGTCAAATTCTTTATTATACAACAAATGTAATGTATGAAATAAAAAGCTTAGGAAAAAAAATAAAGTGCTATGCGAAGGTGTGTGGCATTTTTATTGCTTTTTGTTACTATAGGGTATTTAAAGTGGATTTTTGGAGTGTTTTTGGTTTTGTTTTTTGATGATTGTCAGGTTTGCAGCCTCGAGGTTGGGGAGGGGGGCGGGCGTGGAGCAATAGCCGTAGGATGGCTGGGAATCTTAGATTAGTGGGAACAGGAAAAGAGTTAGTCTAAAATTCTTGCTTCCTCCCAAAACCTGATTGCTGAGTCTAAGTCTTAAAAGAGTAAAAGGTTCAGAAAAGCAGACCTCTAATAGAATTTCACAGTCACTGCTCATGAACCCAAATGAAGCAAGTTGGTCATAGTCAGAAATGTTGGGAAGGTTTTACAGTCTAATTCGTGTGCTCTGTGTCCTTCTCTTTCCCAATAATGACCCTGGGACTTCTCCCTTGATTCTTTTTCACTTCCTCTTCCCTACCCCTACTCTGGGAACTACCACAGCTGTTCTCAGAGGCAAAGGCATGAATACTGCACCAACATTCCCTGCTTTGCTATGAAGAAGGACAAGGGAAGAAAGAATATCTTTTCTCCAAAAAATAATTTATTTAAATTATCAAAAGTACCCTTTTGGTATTTGCAAGACTCAAAAAATTAAAATTATTTTCACTATTATTACTTAGGGTAAAAGGACAGGTAGAAAATATTCAATGAAACTAAAACATGCTTTGTTATCTGGGTAACTCCGCATCTCTCTCCTAGGAATGTGCTCTTGGAATACTCTGTATTTGATTTTGCTTTTTGAAGCTGGTTTGAAGCACACACACGAAAAAAAAAAAAATCACTAATGCTGATAGTGTGCTGTTTTTCTTTTCAGAAGCTTCTTTGAATCTTGCCTACATCCTAATCCCCAGCATCCCCGTTCTGCTCCTCCTTGTGATCACAGCAGTTGTATGTTGGGTTTGGATCTGCAGAAGGAGGCAAGTAAAACCTTTGTGTAAATCTTTATGTCCTCTGCCTTCCTGGATATTTGGATATTGCCTGTTTACTTCATTAAAAGTCACAGAAGCCCCAAGAGAATGGCTACTATAGATTGGAGAATAAATTCTCAGGCAGACTCAGAGCATTCAGAGATTAAGAGAGTGATATTACATGCTTTATTTTGGGGGGTGTGGAAGACTTTAAACAATTTGAAAAGTGAAACTGTTATTCATTTCCTGTGTATCCACGTATTACCCAGCAAAAGTGCTCTCATGAATGTAGGTCCTCCTTCTAAAAATGTGTATTGAGTAAGGAGTGACTGGTGGGTCATGTGAAGAATGACTGTTCCAAAGCATTCTGATAAGCATCTGAAACCCAGCCACTTCATTCAGAATGAAAGAGCCAAATTCTTTTTAACTGACTTTTAAAAAATTGAATACACAGGAGTAGACTGCTACAAAACACTAGACGTATAGACAATCTCAGTTTACAGGCAGGATCAGGAGTCCCCATTTTTTAGGCACACAGAACTGTTCTGTTACCTTTTCATTCCCCAGGATCATGGTATTCATAGAAGATTAGTATTCCCATTTTACAACAGAAAAAGGTTCCATTTAAGTTTTGGCTCTCTTTGATGACCAGTCTAAAACTAATTAGTAAGATTCCAATGTAGAACATTTATTTCATTTAATAACTTCCTTGAGGGATTATTAAAAGCATCAAAGCATTGAATACATGCACAGTGGGCATCTAATAAATACTCAAAAATAACATTCATTATTATGATCATTTTTATTAATTTCCTCTGAATCTAAAAATAGAATTCAGTTCAAAAATTACAAATTTTCAAAAACTCACTCTGTGGTTGATTCTTCATTTCCCTTCTTTATCTATTTAGCACTTCGCCAGGATTTGGGAATAGTAACTCAAGCTGGAGTCTATCTCCCCAAGAGTTCTTAACTTTTCTTTGTGCCACAGACCCCTGTAGCAATCTGGTGAAGTCTGTGGTCCTTTTCCCAGAACAGTATTTTTAAATGCATAGAATTTACATTGGGTTGCAAAGGAAGCAACTAGACTTTTATATAGTTTAGCAAAACATTTCCAAAAATGAATGTGTGATATAGCATTACATGTGTTTCTTTATTAATGACTCTTTATGTAGTGATAGGTATACTTATTTTGAAGTTGAGATGAAGCAACTACAATAACTGTGATGTGATGTGAAAATAATTATGCTTCCTGTTGTTAATCAAGTCAAAAATATTATTAATTCTACTTTGGTTTATTAACTATATTCATAATGGAAGGACATGCTGAGTTTCACTTACAGATGAGTTTTTAAAAATGTGACGTCTTTTGCCCATCCAATTCTGTCCCTGAACCCTCCCAGGACTCCAGGTGCCCAGGATAGTAACCTGTGTTACTTTGGCCTCAGTGGATGGCATATACATAATGCTTTGAACTTAACTTTCTTTGTTTGTCCTCCTCCCTCCCCAAAGCCTTGGCCTTTAGGTTTGGTAAGTGAGAAGCACCATTTGAGGGACTGCCAGGGTATACTTCCTCCTACTTCCAGAGGAAGCTCAGGAATGTTCTCAGGGGAAAGTCTCAATTGCCTGGACTCAAATACTCAGCCCTGTTTCTCTTCCTCCTAGGACACGGGAGCAAGTGGACCCTAGCACAAAGGGGCAACATACCATCTGGCCCTCTCCTCACCAAGAGCAGAGCCCAGACCTAGAGGTTTACAACATCATAAGAAAACAAAGTGAAGCGGATTTAGCTGAGCCCCGGCCAGACCTGAAGAACATTTCATTCCGGGTGTGTTCAGGAGAAGCCACTCCCGACAACTTGTCTTGTGACTATGACAACATGGCTGTGAACCCTTCAGAAAGCGAGTTTGTGACTCTGGCAAGTGTGGAGAGTGGATTTGTAACCAATGACATTTATGAGTTCTCCCCCGACCGAATGGGGAGGAGCAAGGAATGCGGATGGGTTGAAAATGAAATATACGGTTATTAGGACACATGAAAAAATTTGAACTGACAAAAATGGGAAGTATATGAGAAGAAAATTCTCCTATTTTCTATAAAGGGACGTACTCAGAAGGTCTATGAAAATATTCAGATCAGGTCCTGAGAGTGAGCATGTGATCTCCACTAACCCCTGTTGGGTCCCCAAGTTCTGGTTTTATCCCTTATCCCAATCTCTCTCTCTCACCCAACTGGACCTTATGAAAAAGCACCTTGGCACTAGAGGAGTCTCAATAAATGTCAATCAGTTGCTTGTATCTGACTTTCAGGGAACAGTACTTTAACTGGCAGAGATGGAACTTGTGGCTGTAGGATTTGGGAAGCCCACCTCTAAGTTCTGTTTTTGTTGTTGTTGTTGTCATTGTTTTTTGTGTTTTTTTTTTGTTTGTTTTGTTTTTTGTTTGTTTGTTTGTTTTTGCTTTGTACAGCAGCACACATAATCACAAAAAACCAACTACAGCATCATTTCAAAACCAAGGTATGGTGGCCCTAGGCTGGCCTGCACATCAGCAGTTCTCATATCTTTTTTTTTTTTTTTTTTCTCTCTCTCAGAAAATAAAGTCAAATAAAAAGCAGGAAACAGAATGTTAGTCAGTCTGTGTCTACAGCCCTTCCTCTGCATGTGGCCTCAGGGGACCTTTTTTTTTTTCCCTCTCTCTCTCTCTCCTGACATCTAAACTTGGAAATATTCAACTTGGAAATACTTCAAGAACTAAAAATGAAATTGTGTCTGTGCTTCTAGGCTTATTTGTGCTCCCATTCCTGATACTACATGTTGTTCTATTTGCACACTCATTTTACTACAGCATCAACATATTACTAATAAATGATAATGATCTTTTTTTTTTTTATTTTAGGGATATGATGACATGACTATTTTAAATACTTTTGGTTTCAAATCCAGAGAAAAGTTTCTTGGCCTGGTATCAGTCATGTAATTTAGTAAGTCATGTACACTTCAAAGATCTGAAAGTCATTATTTTATTTAAATCACCAGCAACCTCCCTCTACCAACTTAATAATCTTATCATTTAACCACTTCCCTCTTGGGACTTATCTTTTAATAGTTTAGCAACGTTGTCTCATACATGGAGCCCCAAACCAAACAATTAACTAGTCTGGGTCAGACAAGTATTAAATGCAGTGGATTGTAACCACTGCCCAACTATCTGCCCTACTGAGGCAGAGAACAGGGTGGGTAACAAAAAAAATATAATTTCTGCCTGTTCTGGAAGTGGTTTTGTAGAGTCACAATATTTGAAGCAAATGAGCAGCATGTTGTCTGAAGGACTAATTCATTGCTCTAAAATGTCCAAATTCCCACTTTTTCTCATACAAGTTAGCTCTAAAACCTGTCTCTTCATCCTCCACCGTGTCACCACTAGCCCCTGCTGCAAGGCTGCATGTTCCATGAGGATAGCAACTCTAGCCACCCCCCTGCATTCTACTAGTTGCAACCTATGACAACACCTTGCAGAGTCGGCAACCAATGTCTGTTGAACAGATGCACAATGGCTCTTTCAGACTGTTGTAAAACTGCCTTAATATTTCAGATGAAAAATGTGTAGGACCAGTTTTTCACATGCCTCCTAGGTGGGGGAGGTAATTGAATAATTTTAGTTTGAAAAGACTGCCTGCTGCCTAGGAAGAAGAAACATAGCCACAAGGAAACAGACACTACTGAATCGTATTAACAACTTACTTTCATTATGACACAAAAACTTGAAGGCCCCTTTTTTTTTTTTGGTGCCAGGGGTACTTGGGATTGAACCCAGGGGTGCTCAACCACTGAGTCACATCCCCAACTCTGTTTTGCATTCTATTTAGAGACAGTGTCTTGCTAAATTACTTAGGGCCTCATGAAGAGCCATTCTTAACCTCTAAACACAACCAGGTTATGAGCAGAGCAGGCCCTTTGTTCTTCAGCATCTTCCCTTTATCATTACTGTGTTCTCTCTGCTGGGACCCACAGATCTCATCTACCTGTTTACACAGTCAGTCTTAGCCCACATTTTAACACACACAGTCAGCTTTAGCTTCTATTTTAATTATTCAATTTTTTTTTCTTCTTCATATATACTGGTTTGTATTTATCTAACTCCATTTCTATCTCTAATGATTGTACTTGGCTTAACAAATATTTGCTAACTCTTAAGTGTTTGCTAAGTTCAAATTGAACATCAACTTATTCATTGAGCAAGGATTATTTAAAACTTTAGTAAGCCCGTTTCAGCACTTAAACTGGTAATTCCCCTAGGGCTGAGGATGTAGCTTAGTGGTAGAGTACTCGCCTAGCATGCACAAGACCCTAAACTTGATACCCAACACCACAAAAATAAATAAATAAAACAAAATAACAGTTCTTGACCTTTCCCCCCCCACACACACACACTGTGACAAATATGACAGATGAAATATATGTATTAGATAACCCCTGGGTTCTGTCTACTCAACAAGTATTTCCTGAATATCCACCAAGTCCATTATACTAGAATATGACCCACAGCTGGATTTTAGGCTAAGGCTTGGAGAATCTGGTTATATGTAACATACACTGCCAAATGTGGTAGCTGTAAGGCTCTTTTTTTCTCTCACACTATTCACTTGTTCATTTATTTGAAAAATTTTAAACACACCTACATTTTGTGGGGAGCTATGCCAGGTGTTAGACATATAGCAATAAGTAATATAGACAGACTCCAATTCAAAGGGCTTATATTCTAGATGGGAAAAGAAATACACCAGACATGAGTGAAAGAGAAATTGCTGTAATTTGTTTTTTAAAGTTATTTCCTGCTATTTCTATTTACCCTTCTCTTTCCCTTCCCTTCCTTTCTGTTCCTGAACAATTAGGTCCTAAAACCAACATCAGGGGCTGGGGATATAGCTCAGTTGGTAGAGAGCTTGCCTTGCAAGCACAAGGCCCTGGGTTCAATCCCTAGCACCACCAAAAAAAAAAAAAAAAAAAAAGAACCAACATCAGAAGAATGTAGGCATCTGTGTCTGGGGGATGGAGAGGACTTGTTAGCTCAGAATGGGATGTCAGGCCGGAGCAGGGTGAAGAAGGAAGGTTTGCAGAGGACAGACTGGGTGCTCATGTGGCTTGAGCAGGTGAGGAGGCCATCCACACAGGAGAGGGGCAGCAGCAACAATGGGAGACTGGCTCCACACAGGGAATTGATTAAACAAGTAAGCAGAGTAAGGATAATGATAGCCATGTTTCTCACTATCAGAGAAGGGGGTTACAGATGTAACAAGGGAGAAAACTGGAATAGACTCCACAGTGTTAGATTGAAATTAGAAACATGGGTTTCACCTCTTGACTTTCTATATCAAATATAGATACACATACATATGTGTACATATACATTTGTTCTCCACTAAAATAAACCAGAACTTCTAGAAAAAAAAAAAAAGGCTGATATCTGGATGGGACCAGGAAAAATATAAGATTTGCTTAGGTAGTAGGTACCATTAGATAGAAGTGATAAGTTCTGGAATTCTACAGAATAATGAGGGCCCTAAAGTTCACAATAACTAACTGTATATTTTATGAATAACTGTAAAAGAGGAGTTGGCTGTCTCCAAACACGAAGTAATGGCAAGAAGATGGAAATATTAATTACCCTTGACTTCATCAGTACATATTGTATATATGCAATGAAGCATCACACTGTATCCCATAAATATGTACAACTGTTATATGTTAATCAAAAAATTGTTTAGATGTTTAAAAATGTGAAAAAAAGATTACCTTGGGAAATCTTCTGCTGGCAGAAAGAAAGGAAGTATTTAAGAACGAGGGGCATATATCCATAGAACACAGAGGACTGCTTATAGTGGCCCACTTTGACTAAATGGGATGATTTCAGCATCAAAATCAATAATTATAGTGATAGGATATAACCCATCAAATAAAAATGGAAAATCATGAGTCCACCATGGTATAAATGAATAAATAGAAATTTTGATGAAGAATGAAATATTTATAGTTTCAAAGTGTCTCCCCCACAAAATGCTCATTAATTACCAAAGCAACACTGCAGGTAGGCACTATCTTAATCAAATGATCCACGTGGAGATCATCAATAATGGGGCAAAATGAAATTATATACCACCTAATGTGACTGGAACACAGCATCACATCTGTGATATTTCTGCCTAAGTATACAACCTAATGACAAGGAAGCATCATACAGAAACAAATTAATGAACACTCTACAAAAAAACTGACTTGCAGACGTAAAGTCTCAAGATAACAAATGTCACAGAAAAACTAGGGAACTGCTCTGATTAAAGGAGAGTAAAGAAATTAGAAACGAAAGGCATTACTTGATTTTTTTCCCTCCATTTTCTATGATGGAAAATATAGGAACACATGACAAAACTTGAAAGGAGCCTGAGGATTAAATGGTAATAATATATCATTAATTCTCTGATTTTGATGGTTGTATTGAGGTTATCTAAGAGAATGTCCTTGTTTATAGGAAATACATATTAGAGTATTAAGGAATGAGGGGACATCAGATTGGCAACTTACTCTCAAACGATTTGAGGGTGAGGGTGTTTATTATTCTATACTTGCAACTTTTTTCTTAGAAACATTTTAAGGAAGAGCATTTGCAAACTTTGGTACTATAATTACTGGTAATATACTGCTCACAGGACTCCTTGCATCTAAGCTCAACACACCAGCTTGCTATGATGTTGTGACTGAGGGCACCTGAGAGCCTCTGATCCAAGACCAAAATGAATCATTAATAAAGTATCAATCGGCGCCCTACCCCCAGGCTCAGGCATAGCTCCCAGCCTTACTTTTGCCAAGCCCTGGCAGTCTACAAAGAACTATGACCAGCCCCCTGCCAAAGCAAACTCTTAAGATTTCTTTCCTTCAAGATTTCCCATCTTTTCCCTATGAAAACGCAAACAGGTTATGTGATCTAGACAAGGGGGGAAAAAAAACTCCATGGTATCTTCCAGCACTTAAATTACTTCAATATGACTTTTCTCACAAATTATTACAAAGCATGTCATGCCCACATAACTTTTGAACTTGTACTAAGACATACCTAATGGTGGAGATGGAGGTACAAATGAAGACCTAGGAAACTATACACCCAGAGATGGAGAAGCAACAATGCACAGCCCCATCTCTCATTCTTTCAAGAAACAGCAAATTGCTGAGTAATCTTTTTATTTTTTAATCCAGATTTTGAACAGCAGAAATAACGACAAGAATGATTCATCAGAGCCAGGACATCAAAAGAAATACGTTTTCCAAAGTAGAATAAGACCAGGTTTAAGGTTTCAAAAAATATATAAATCTATTACATTTATATTACCCTACTGAAGAAGTACTTCAAAGGTTTCCAGTTACACATTTTAATCAGTAAAATTTATATCAGGAGCTCAGAGTTTGTGTTGTTCTGTTTCATAGGCCCTGGTTTGGTTTAAAGCAGGAACAAGTAGAATTTATGACTGCTTGACAGTATAGTTGTGTTAGAGGGAAAGGTCGGTGATCAATTCCTATGATGCAACTTTGCCAGGAAGCTGGAGGCTGCTTTAATTGCTTACACCACCAGGTGGCAACATTAGGATGTCATAGAAATTTTACCTAATTCTAATGTTCAGTTTGGGGCATGTAACTCCCTGCAACTATAAAGAGAAGAAGAGGGAAGGGCACAAGAAGAGATAAGACAATGAAGGAGTTAAAATTCTGGGTTCTGGAATCAGAGCCAGATTCTAAGTTCTGTCACTTACTGGCTACACAATCTTTTTTTTTTTTTTTTTTTTTAATTTTTTGTAGTTGTAGATGGACAAAGTGTCTTTATTTTATTTGTTTACTTTTATGTGGTGCTAAGGATTGAACCCAGAGCCTCACACAGGCTAGGCAAGCACTCTGCCACTGAGCCACAGCCCCAGTCCAGGGCTGTGCAATCTTGAACCAACTACTTCATTACTTAAGCTTCAGTTTCCTTATCTCTAAAGTGATTCACGACAAGTGAAGTCACAGTCCCAGAGTCCAACCCGCTGCCGCTGAGCACTGGACCTCAAGCGTTATGCAGTTGGAGAAAACTTTCAAGCAGGGCCGCACCTTCAAACAAAGAGCAGAGGACGTGCACCTCATCCCAGAGCAGCATCCCACCAAGATCCGGGTGATAACAGAAAATTACAAAGGCGAGAAGCAGCTGTCCATCCTGGACAAGGCCAAGTTCCTCATGCCTGACCATGTCAATATGAGTGAGTGCATCAAGATAATCAGGAGGCGCTTGCAGCTCAACGCAAACCAGGCCTTCTTCCTCTTGGTGAACAGCACAGCATGGTGAGCGTGTCCACACTCGTGTCCGAGGTGTAGGAGAGTGAGAAGGACGAGGACGGCTCACTGTACGTGGTGTATGCCTCCCAGGAAACGTTCGGGAGTGGGTTGGCACTGCAAGGCTAGGGCCCTGTGTCAGCTTTCTAAGCCCTAGCCAGGGAAAAAAAGGGGATGTCACCAACTGAGACTGATGAGTTCATCTAGTCACAGGCCATCAGAGCAGTTGTGTTCCACCTACGAGCTTTAGGAGTTGTTTTGTATTTCAAGCAGAAAAATGGATCTCCAATGAGCACACTCAGCTTTGGGAACTATATTATTTAACCTAGGCATCTTGTTTTCAAACTTTAGAAGTTTAAAAATAAAATACTTTGCATCCTAAGTTGCCAGTAAAGTAGACCTTCAAGTTATTTAAATGCTCTTCTTTCTCCAGTGGGAGCCTGCTATCTGAGCAGCAGCTTGC
The DNA here is from genome assembly GCF_902686455.1 of Sciurus vulgaris. Taxonomy (NCBI): domain Eukaryota; kingdom Metazoa; phylum Chordata; class Mammalia; order Rodentia; family Sciuridae; genus Sciurus; species Sciurus vulgaris. The sequence continues at coordinate 107,039,229 of NC_136472.1, forward strand.
AGGGCATTCAGAACGAAGTCTCCTTCAGGTTCATGGAACCGGGCACCACCCCTCCCCCACCCATCTGTCCACATGGCTAGCTTTTAATGTCTATTTTACATTATGTCAATTCTTAAAGCCTGTTGTTCAGATTGTGTACATCATAATGCACATAGCACTTTTTTATTGACCCATGTTTCCTAAGTACCTTTTGAGCCTCAAAAACTAGAAAAAAAGATAAATACAACCCTGCCCTAAAGCGGCTCACAATCCAGCTGGGAGAGGAAACCTGGAAATAAATAAATGCCACCTTATATTACATGTCACCATCAACATACAGCAAAGAGGCAGCCTTAGCATACAGAAAGAGGAATCTGATCTAGCCTACCTCCTTCTCTTCACCTGGCCAAAAGACTTCCAAAAGTCCCACCTGCCCGTGGAAGCCTCCCAAGCTCCCATACTAACCTGTTTTCTCCCACAGCCCTCAAAATATGCCTTATTATAGCATCCTTACTGTCTGACTCACCTTAAAATTCATGGCTGTCCAATGGACCACCCAAAGGCAGGAACCATCTCCTACTCACCCTCAGCCTCCCAACTCTTAGAGGAGTTCCTTGCACTTACCTAGTGATCATTGTGTTACATCAGGCAAGCACAGCCAGGATTAATTTTCCACTATACCAATTGCCCTTTCAATTTTCCTTATTTTGCCACTAGAAATATTCAACATAGAAACTCTTAACAGAAATCAAATGGGTTTTAAATATCTATGAAATAATCAGATATAAAGAAAATGCAAAGATCAAATCAGCTTCTATGAAATAATATTTCCTTCACAAAGTCCCAGATCCAATGTAAATAGTTACATTCTAGGAAGCTGCTGTGCTCTAGAAAACAACTAATCAGTTTATGTTTCCAAAAGACTGATTTGTTTTATTTTATTCAGGAAAGAAACTGGCCTCTTTCGTTTCACAAGAGATTACTTTTTCCTCCTCTATTTCTTGAAAGGAACTTGCTCAAAATAACTTGTTCAGGAATATTGATCCATTTAACAACAAATATGCTCTTAGCATCTTGGGATTATCTCTTTTTTCCTACCAATCTGTCCTTCCTCTCTGTCCTCCCCATGATAACTTCATATATTTCTGCTTTTTTTTTTTACCAAAATATAATGATAAATGTCTCCTCTGCTGGATATGCCCACAAAAACAACACATCTTCATCATCTTCTGAGTTCTGAGGCTCTGTTCCTGGAGAGGGAGACGTATCATCAGTTAGGTCTGCCAAGGTTATGAACAGAGAAATGGAGGGGAAGAAAGAGGATGAGACAAGATGTCAGTCCAGCCTGCCCTGTGGATTTATGAGTCAATCACTTTAGTAATAGGTACAATGTGGGCATTTGTAAGGTTACAATACATCTCCTAAATGGACAGATGCCCCAGGATCTTCCCTCTGATCTAAAGCCATCAATGAATCAATGTGAAAGTCATCCAAATCAAAATGGAGTCACTTATGTCAAACCCTAATAAAATAAAATCACAAGACCTTAAAGGGAAAACTCTCATGCACACATGCTTATTAGAAAAACTATTTCAATCCCCAGCAGTGCAAAATTTAAAAAAGAAAGAAAAACTATTATAAGATCTCTCTGAAAACTACAACCTTGCACAAAGTCTACTGCAACCTTTCACCAAAAAAAGTAAACAAAAAATCCTTTCTGTGAGATTCTGCCCAACAATTCTCTGTTGAAACTTAAACTGACACCCCCTTGTTATTGATTCTTATAGCCAAATTATTGCAAAAGAACTCATGTAGCCTTCCTCAGCTACCTTTAAAAACCCTTGTCTTCCTTTATCTCCCCAGATATGCCTATGATTCAGCATAGCACACATCCCCCAGATTTGCAAATTTCCTGCTCATTCCTATATAAAACCATTTTGCTTTAGAAAGTCTCTCCATTTTTGTTCTTTAGGTTGGTACTGTACGGAATGCAGTTTAAACTTATCCCAGCATCCAGTGGCCTCCTGCTCTGCCCAACTCCCTGACCTTATTCAGTACCACTCCCCTTTTCCACAAACTCAGCACATACTTTCTCATTGTTTTCCTTTGCTTGTCCTCTTTCCTCAACCTGGAATGCCCTTTCCCTACATCTTTATATGACAAGTCCTAACCATCTGCCAAGACTCGGTTAAGTGCCACTTCTTCCTTAAAATCCTTTAGCCCTTAAATACATATGTCATTCTCCTGGTTCTCAGTACTTGTTGCCCATAGGCATTACATGGAGCAGCAGCAGAGTACTGCCCAAGACCTAGAAATAAAGGAGCCACTTAAACATCTAACAATGGAAAACAACCTATACCTGGACAATGACTTGTGACTGAAAAAGTGAAAGTGTCTTCAACATATTAAAGAGTGACTTTCAAGTGAAGTCTGACTGTAGGTCTGTAGTTGCTGCAGAGCAAATATTATTAATATATTTATTCAGTGAATCAACAAATACATATTAAGCACTTGCTATATGATAGGTAGTGTGCTTGACACTAGAGATGTGAAATGGTGAATGAGTCTTTACCCTTGTGGAAGCTATAGTCCAATAAAATGCCAGATTAACAGTCAATTAAATATATTATGATAATGCTACATATAATAAGACAATGGGTGAGCCCAAAATGCAGTGAAATCCATGGCACCTATGCAGGATTTCAAACAGGTCAGCATGATTGAACTCAGAATATTGGGTAGGGATGGGGATGGGGAACAAGACTGAGATTAGAAGGAGTTAGATCATGAATGGATTCACAGGCCTGGATTAAGGATTTGGACTTTAACCCTCGGCTGATTGTCTTTTGCCATATCTCACCAAATTCCCACTCAGATCCATTTTCTACCTTCCTGTGTACCCCTGCAGACTTCCTCACTTCCTTGTTCCATCTGGCTTGCCACAGGATGTGGGCAGTAATGGGAAGCTGCAGAAGGTCATCTGTGGGCAGGAGGGAAGGAAAGGTCATGGTATTTCTTCCCCACTCCCTTCATAACAAGAGCAGTACTTATATCCTCTGCAACTAAGGCTCCATCAGTTGGTTCCTCCTCCAGCTGAGATAGTCCAAGAACTCTATTTGTTCTCCTTGTCCCTCGGTGCTAAGGTGCTCTTGGTCCCTTCCCATTCAGAGTTTGCTTCCTTTGCTCTATCTACATATGTGCACATAATACCTTAAGGTCTCTTCCTTCGAACTTTATCAGACAAATTCTGTTTCATGTCATGATTTTAACTCATGTAATCCTAAATGCCATGAGGAGATGTGAAGGGTTTTAAATGGGACATCACGTGTTCAGATTTGTACTTCGGAAAGATCATCATGCCAAGGCAAGCATGGTGGTGCACACCTATGATCTCGGCTACTTGGTAGGCTGAGGCAGGAGGATAGCAAGTTCCAGGTCATCCTGGGCAACTTAGTAAGACCCTGTCTCAAATTTATAAAAAAAAAAAAAAAAAAAAAAAAAAAAATGGGAATGTAGTTCAGTGGTAGAGCATCTCTGGGTTCGATCCTCATACCAGAAAAAAAAAAAAAAAGAAAAAGAAAGAAAGAGAGAAAGAAAAGGAGAGAGAAAGAATGAGCTCATCATGTTGGAACTGGAGATCATGCTAAGTGAATAGACCATACTCAGATAAGTATCACGTGTTTCCCACATATGTGGAATCTAGAGGGAAAAGAAGATGACATGCAAGTAGAAAGGAGACTATTAGCGAAAAAGAGGGGGAACAGGGTGTGGGGAGAAAAGTAAGAGAGGGTCACAGGGAGATGGGTAGAATCACAGCGTGTTATATGCACACGTAAATATGCCCCAATGAAACCCATTATTCTGCATAATTAAAAGGCACTAAAAATAAATAAAAAGAAAGCTCATTATACCCAAATTGTGGAGAATAGATTAGCGGAGGAAAAAACAGGGAGAATATAACCACTTAGGAGGTTATTTTGATAGTACTGGCAAGCAATTATGGAGACAGTGGAAATTAAAAGTAGATAGATTCAAGAGACATTAAGGAAGCAGAATTAATAAGACTTGACAATTGGTTGGACACATAAAAATAAAAGGTAACAATCAGACTCAGATAACCAGCATAATGAAGAGAGAAGAGGGAATCACAGGAAAAATTATGGTGATCAATGTGTACCTCCAATACTAATTAAGGGACAAGGCCCTCAAATTAGTCAATCTAGTCCCATTCCTCCACATTGCAGAGATGCACACATTAGCAATCACAGACTAGGAACCTCTGAATCATGCTACTAACCACCAAATCTGAAGCCAGGATTGCAAAGCAACCTTATGAACAATCATAAGCTTCTCACATGGATCTAAAAATGGGGAAAGAAATACTCAGGTCATAGGCTCTCTAATCTTCAGAACATTACTTCATTATAGATTAACAAATTGCTGTTCTGGTTTTCATATAACCCCACCATGAGTTTGATTCCTGAAATTCCTGAAATGTGATCTCTAGGCTCCAGTCCACTGAGAGCCTGGAAGGTTTCTAGCTCTGCAAAAAGGAAAAAGACACAAGTCATTTTCCATTCCAGGACATCTATCCCTATATACTGTTCCTTTGCCTTAAAGTACACCTTTTGTTTGTTTGTTTGTTGTTTGTATGTTTTTCTTTTTGTACTGGGAATTGAAAGCAGGAATACTCTACCACTGGGCTATACTTCCAGGCCCTTTTTTATTTTTGAGGGAGGGTCTGGCTAAATTGCTGAGGCCAGTCTCAAACTTGTGATCCTCCTACCTCAGCCTCTAATCTATGGGATTACAGGCATGCCCACTGTGCCCAGCTAAAGTATACCTTCTTCTACATTATATTATATCTGGCTAACTCTAATTTGTCCTATATGACACAACTTCAAGAGTAATTCATAAGTTCTTCTTTCACACCTGTATACCTGTCCTAATTGTGTGGAATAACACAAAGTCAGGAAATTAGTTTACTTTTGCATTCCCAGCACTTGGCTCAATGCCTGGCCCATAACTTGTCTCCTTTACTGAGTTGAAATTAAATTGACATCACATATATGTCTGATTCATTTTTATATTTTTCCAGAATGCCTAGAATAATGCCTTGCACATGAAAGATGAATAAATATTTGCTGAGCTTATAAATGACAAAAAGTAATGTGTGTCCTTTCTTCTCTTCAAGGAATATATAATAAATAATCATACCAAAGCTAAATAAATCCAAGGAACCTCCCAGGAAACAAAAATATGCAAGTGTACCAAGAGGTTTTACAGAATAAGTACTGATGGAATTTTGAAAAACACAAGTGCCATAGGATGTTATTGTGAACTGGATCTGCCAATATTAATGCTGGAGATGCTAATCCTAAAGCCAAATACCAACATTTGTTTCCCAAACACTGATTTCAACAAATATTTTTCAATTACCATAGCTTTTAGATCTATTTTTGACATGTACACTAAATGCAGCAAACAATACGGAAACTCGAGCTCCCTTCATTGCCATTCAACAATGAGGATTCTGAACTCACTGGGGAGATCAGAAAACACCAGCTTTGCAACTGCAAGAGATAACTTTCCTTGATCCTAGGCTGCCATCTGCAGAATCATCTTTGGAATGGTTCATTATTTCTGCCAGCTGCATGTGCTTTAAAACTGAAAACAGCCTCAAAGTAGTCTTTAAGTCTGGAAACTAGTTAAAATTAGACTAAGTCCTATGTCTTTATAGGAAACCACTGGCAGCATCTCTTTGATAGTTTTTGTAGTCCCGATATTTTATTTTAATTTCTATTATAGAAAACTTAAAAACATACCCAAAATTAGAAGAGTAAATGGACTTGATGTACCTTTCACCCAGCTTTGACAATAATCAACTATGAAAGGAGAACTCAGACACAAAAGCATTAAGGAAAGAATTTTGACTTTTTGCTATTTTGCAAGGCAGACCACACATCAGAACAACTGAACTCTCTAAACAACGAACACATCAGGTATTTAGAGAAAAACATAAGAAGTCACCAAGAGTACAGTTACTTTGCTCCTCATATGATTGTCATATTTGTGAAGACTGTCACATATCTATAGACATCAATATAAAAATTAGGAGTAAAACTTAGGTTGTAAGCAGCTTAAAAGAAGGGTCTTTATTTAGATCTCGCTTCCTTCCACTAGGTCCCACCTAACAATGTCATGAGCTAGGGACCAAGCCTTTAACAAATGGGCCTTTAAAGGACATTCAAGATTCAAATTATAGGGCTGGGGAGATAGCTCAGTTGGTAGAGTGCTTGCCTCGCAAGCACAAGGCCGTGGGTTCAATCCCCAGCACCGCGCAAAAAAAAAAAAAAAAAAAAAAGATTCAAATTATAAAGCCAGGTATAGTAGTACATGCCTATAATCCCAGCTACTCAGCAGGCTAAGGTAAGAGGATCACAAGTTCAAAGTCAGCCTGAGGTACTCAGCAAGACTGTGTTTCAAAAAAAATAAAAAAGATTTGGAGCCACAGTTCAATGGTAGAGTGCTTGCCTAGCATGTACACAGCCCTGGTTCAATACCCAGTAAAATAAAAAAGAAAGAAAAAACTAGTAAGAAAATAAATCCAAACTGCAGTAGTATATAACCAAAAAAATTCATAAAATAAATATTCAGGCTTAAATAAGTATATTTTAGTGGCATTTGTCATCTCTGCTAGCTGGGCACAGAATAACTTTTATTTCTTTTTAAGAATAGGTTGTCTGTGCAAAGCTCAATGTTCTTCTGAAATCTTTACCTTTCTCCTCTTCAACATTTAAAAACTCCCTTTCCTTAATAAATTTAATATTCCATTATATACATATATTTAGATATAAGCTCAAATGGCAAATGTGATTCTTTTTATTTTGATTTTTTGGGAGGAGTACTGGGAATTGAAGTCAGGGGCACTCAACCACTGAGCCACATCCCCAGCTCTACTTTGTATTTTATTTAGAGACAGGGTCTCACTGAGTTGCTTAGCACCTCACTTTTGCTGAGGCTGGTTTTGAATTCCGGCCTCAGCATCCTGAGCTGGTGGGATTACGGGCATGTGTCACTATGCCCAGCTCTTTTTTCAAATTTTAAAACACTGAATCTCCAGAATTTATAAAGAATCTCCGGAATTTATAAAGAACTCAAAAAACTTAACACCCAAAATGCAAACATACCAATCAACAAATGAGCTAATGAATTGAGCAAATACTTCACAGAAGAAGATACACAATCAGCAAATATATGAAAAAATGTTCAACATCTCTAGTAATAAGAGAAATGCAAATCAGAACTATCCTAAGATTTCATCTCGCTCTAATTAGAAAGGCTATTATCAAGAATACAAGCAACAATAGGTGTTGGCGAGGATGTGGGGAAAAAGGTTCATTCATACATTGCTGGTGAGACTGCAAGTTGGTGCAGCCACTCTGGAAAGCAGTATGGAGATTCCTCAGAAAACCTGGAATGGAACCACCATTTGATCCAGCTATCCCACTCCTTGGCCTATACCCAAAGGACTTAAAATCAGCATACTACAGTGACGCAGCCACACCAATGTTTGTAGCAGCTCAATTCACAATAGCCAGATTGTGGAACCAACCTAGATGCCCTTCAATTGATGAATGGATAAAGAAACTGTGGTGTATATATACAATGGAATATCTGCCGGCAAATGGATGGAGTTGGAGGATATCATGCTAAGAAAGATAAGCCAACCCCAAAAAAATAAAGGCCAAATGTTTTCTCTGATAAGTGGATGCTGAAACATAACAGGGGGTCAGGTGGGTAAGGGAAGAATGAAGGAACTTTGGATTTTGTAGAGGGAAATGAGGAGAGGGGAGGGGACAGGGGTAGGACAGATGGTGGAATGAGACAAATATTGTTACCCTATGTACATGTATGATTACACAAATGTTATGACTCTACATCACGTACAACCAGAGAAATGAAAAGTTGTACTCCATTTGTGTATAATGAATCAATACATTCTGCTGTCATGTATAACTAAATAGAACAAACAACAAAAATAAAATAAAATAAAGTAAAATTATTCTTGTCTGGCAAAAAAAAAAAAAATTGATTTTACCAGAATATTACAGGATAATATTTATCCATACTAAATTTAACATCTTAGTAAAACTGTAACATTTCTCATGAAAAATAAAGACAAAACACTTCTATTACCTTATCTACACACATTTATCTCTTTGCAACAGCTGTATAGCCTCAACTACTATGCACATTAGTTCCAACTTTCAACCAAAGTAGCCAACATCTGCTCTCTCAAAGGCCTAGAGAAAACTGGGAGGTAACTGAGAATGGTCTGTTATGCAGAAGTACTTTAGCAGAAAAACAGTTCCACTGCAGTTCACACGTACGCCATGAGCTGTCTACTTTACATTTTTTGAAATTGCAACCATGAACACATGAATTAATACACAGCCTAATTTTTTTTTTTTTTTTTTTTTTTTGCTTTCTTACAACATATGGTCAGTTTTATTTCATCTAAAACCCTAACCACTACAACTCCACCCCCCAGGTTATTTTGAAGCAAATTCCAGACATTATGTCATTTCATTTGTAAATATTTTGATAGGTCTCTAAAAGATAAAGACTATTTCTTATGCTCTTTAGCTATGCTCTTTAAACATGGCCATAATATAATTCACAAAGCAAAAATTAATAATAATTCCTTAACGTAATCAAATATCCAGTGTTCACATTTCCCCAATTCTCTTGTAAACATTTTCAGGTTTATTTGCATTGGGATCCAAATAAGGTACATTGTAACTAAGAAATATGTCTTTTTGAGCTTAACCTATAGGTTTCTCTTAAATCCTATTTTTTCCCTTGAAGTTTTTTTGTTAAAAAAAAAATATATGTATATATATCAAGTTGATCAGCCTGGTGTTTCCCATAAACAATACTTGCTATAGTGTCATTAAATGACACTAGGATAGATTCTCTATCCCTTATGTTTTCTGTAAATCATTAGTTGTGATCTAAAGGCATAAACAGATTCAAGTTCAAGGTCTTTTGTTCATTTCTTTTGCCAAGATGTGTATCAAAGAATTTAATTGTGCCCCAAAAGCAGTCTGGTCTTTGACCTCAATTCTGGGAGGTAACCTCTAAACTCTTGGAATACCATGCCTGATGGGAGTAGTTTTGTTTGCTTACTGGCTTTGGGTCAAGCTGGATTATATAACACATGATATAGTGTGCGAGCTTTGTGTCACATATAATCTGACTTCTATAGGGCTGGAGACTGAGAAGTCATGTGGGCAGTCAGCCAAATAAAATCTCTGGACAGGAAAGCTCAGGTGAGTTTCCTTGCTTGCAATAATCCGTATAGATTGTCTCACATCAAATACCAGAAAAGTAATGGTTTCTACAACTCCATAGTGAGAGGACAACTGGACATCCATATTTGAAATTTTTCTGGATTCTGCTCTATGTACTTTTTTCCTTGGCTACTTTTTTTTTTTTAACTTCCCTTAAAGTTCCCACAAGACCACTGTATCATGATGTTGTCCATTAGGTGGTACATGATATCTGGCTATTTCCTTTTTGGCTGTTATCAGCCACCGATGATCATTGCTTAAGATCATTAACTTTTCAGGGACTACAAAATGGTGATATTCTATCATTTCTTCTTTATTAACTTGAGTCTTGCCTCTCATCAACTGTTTGATTATTTATGTAAGTAATATAGAAGACAGGAAAAAAATAATTCTTTTGTTTATCAATTTTCAAAATCAAGAGGTAGTTTCTTGTATCTTCTAAGCAACTTTTTTCCTTCATGTTATAAATTTAAGCACCAATTCCCTGAATTATCATTCTTACTGTTAATTTTTGACTATACTTGACCATTGAGAGTTTATATAAATTGATTCCTAAATAGTGTTTTTGCTATTGTTGCTGTTGTTTGGTTTGTTTGTTTTTTGTTTTTGGTACTGGGGATTGAACCCAGAGGGACTTTACCACTGAGCCATATCCCTAAACTTTTTTTAATTTTGAGATAAGATCTCATTAAGTTGCTGCAACTGACCTCGTACTTGTGATCCTCCTGCCTCAGCCTTTTAAATTATTGAGATTACAGGCATGGGCCACTGTATCCAGTTGACTCCCAAATTGTTCTGACCTGACCTCAGTACTCACAGATAGCTACCTTACTTTCCAGTATCACAAAATGATCCAGGCTTAATATGGCATATTTCCTATTTCCAACATGGATAAGTGATTTCCCTAAGAAAGCCCTGTCTCAGGTTGAGTTCCACCAGGAAGTAAACTGAATTGAATATTCCAATGAAGAATTTATTGAGGACTGCTTCTAAAGCCAACACCTATAGAAGAAAAGACAAAAATAGGACCCCATAGAGGAAGGAGTTGAACCACAGCACAATCACAAAAATCCCAGAGAGCTAGAGATGACCTAGGCCTCTAAGATGTCATTTTATGGTAATGGTTCTCAATCACAGAAATTTTGCCCCCAAGAAATATTTTACATTTGGAGATATTTCTTGGTTGTCACAACCAGAAATAGGGTTCTATTGGTATCTAGTAAGCAGAAGCCAGGGATTCTGCTGACCATCCTCTAATGCACAGAACAGTCGCCCAAAACAAAGAAAAATCTAGTCCAAAATGTCCTTAGTAATGAGGCTGAGAAACTTTGGGTTAAGGCAATGACCAGAAAGTGACTCAAATAAGAGTCAACAGCCAGCAAACAGGGGACAGGAGACTCAGCTCTGGGGGTATTTAGTGGCACACTACAGCTTCCATGGTACACCTTGATAACTTTAAAAGAAAACTAGCACATAATGACCTCATTCTTGGTGCTAGGAGACTAGTTGTCACTGGTTTAGTCTTTATTTCTCAGCCTTTTCGGGGGATAGAGCTAGGAATTTTTTTTAATCACATCATTGATACCAATACTTCCTATTCAAAATCAGCACTATAGGTAAAATTGTTATATTTGGAGAAGTTGGAAACTCATTGGCCCAAACAAGGGTCCTGGAAGCCATGTGGTTAAGCTCTTCTTGAATCTCATTAAGTTTGCATATCACAGGGTTGCAAAAGTAAAGAAAAATGTTTCAAATTAATCCAGAATATTAGAATTAGAAGGAAGCTTAGAAGTCATTAAGTGATGAAAACTCTGATTTTTTACAACTAAGAAAAAGGAGGCCTGGGAAAGATCAGTGAACTTGCTCAAAGGTTCATAGCTACTTAATGCTTTATGTAGGACCAGGATCAGGTCATCTAACTCCCAACATTCTTGTTTCTTTTTTCCTGCCTCACCACCCTGACTCTTCTCCTTAGTAACAGAAGAAGAAATAGAACAGAAAGGGAGATGAAACTCACTCCCAATTTCACAGTGCCTTGGAGGAACTGAGAACTGAGTGCAGAGCTATATGAAGGAAGCAGTACTTACTGTCAGTAGAAACATCCATTTCATTGTTTTTTCCAAAGTATTATTGGATTGTGTTGTGCCTTTTACATTCTCTCCTTCACTCTTGCCAATGACCAACATAACACAAGGTTAAGACCAAGGTTGGGTCATCTCAGCAATGGAAAAAAAAGAGTTCAATTAACCATCTCACATAGAAACAAAATGAATGGTCTACTCTCCTTAGTCACACACACAAAACCAAACAATTAAGCATGTAAAGACATATAATGCCTCACTCTTTTTCAGAGGACTCATTTTGGAATCTTCTTCCAGTCCCTCCCCAGAAATTCTAATCTGAACTCTTCTTGTCCTAGAGAGTTGTTTATTATTTTTTCCAGTGCTTCATAAACTTTTCCACTGAAGTACTCAGAGATAAGAATGTAAACTGTGAAATGCATTCAACAGAGCGGGGGGGAGAGAGAGAGAGAGAGAAAAGAGAGAGAGAGAGAGAGAGAGAGAGAGAGAGAGAGAGAGAGAGAGAGAGAGAGAGAGAGAGAAAAGCATGTTCATGTGTGCAAGTTCAGACCTGAGGAAGTGACCCAAAGCAAAATTCTTGAGAAATAAAAAATTTTTCCAAAGTCCTGTGTTTCTTTTTTTTTCTTTTCTTTTTTAATTTGTTCTAATTAGTTGAATATGCAGTAAAATGCATCTTGACACACTTTACACAAATGGAGCATAACTTTTCATTCCTTTGGCTGTACATAGTGCAGTCACATTGGTCATGTAATCATATATATATATAGGGAAATAATGTCTGTCTCATTCTACTGTCCTTCCCATCCCCACCACCCCACCCTTCCCCTCACTTCCCTCTGCACAATCCAAAGTTCCTTCATTCTTCCCTATACCTGCCACCATCCCCTGCCACTATGGATCAATATCCACTTATCAGAGAAAACATTTTGTCTTTGGTTTTTTGGGCTTGGTTTATTTCACTTAGCATGGTATTTTCTAGTTCTATCCATTTACTGCCATTGCCTTAATTTTATTCCTTAAGTCTGAAGTTCTATGTTTCTTAAATATTTGTTCAAGTCTCATAACCTACTATTTTTCTTAAAGAAATAAAAGTTTAAAGAGGAAACTGATATAGCAGAAGATGTAATATTTAACCATTTTTAATAAGAAAGACGAGCAGTTCTTTTTTTTAATGTCATTGTACTTTTTATACCTTTATTTTATTTATTTATTTTTATGTGGGGTACTGAGGATCAAACCCAGTGCTTCACACTTGCTGGGCAAGTGCTCTACCACTGAACTACAACTGCAGTCCCAGGTTTAACCATTTTTTTAAAAATTGCGCTTTATCTACTCATCCAATATTAAAGGAACATCTATTATCTTTCTTGCTTTTATTTTAGCAAAATCACTAAGATGTCATACTCAAGATTTTTATATAATTGTGTTTTATCAATACTAATGATATAAAAGATTAAAATTAAAATGCAAATGAATTCAAACTATATACAATTTTATTATATTTCAAAATTGTAAACAGAAGTAAATGCAAAAATTTTTGAAAAGGTGAAATTATTTTTCATCTATTATCAAGTTACAGCTCTTCTAAAACATCCAAAAGCATTTGTTAATATTAAAAAGCAAAATAAAAATAAAAATAAATATCAACATTTTAAACTTTAAAATCTGACATTTTAATTTTTAAATTTTAATTAAACATTATTAGTTTATAGAAATAAACTGATTCTTCATTTAAAATTTATTATCCTTTGAGTGTATGTGTGGGTGGGGGATGTACTGGGCATTGAACCTACGACATTCTACCAGTGAGCCACATTCCCATTCCTTTTTAATTTGAGACAGGGTCTTGCTAAGTTGCCCATGCTGGCTTTGAACTTGAGATCCTCCTGCTTCAGCTCCCCAAGTTGCTTAGATTACAGGAGTGTGCCACCACACCTGGCAAGAATTCATTGTCTTTCTAGATGCCAATGAAAATAATTCATATCATGCTTCATGTTTCATTTAGTTATAGATTAAATTGAACGTCCATATGTTGAAAGCCCAACCTCCATCCAATATAACTATATTTGGAGATAGCAGGTAATTAAAGTTAAATGAAGTCATAAGGGTGTAGGTCTCTAATCCAATAGGACTGGTGTCCTTACATTAGGACGAGAAAGCAGAGTGCTTTCTTTATGAGGATGCACAAAGAAAAGGCCATGTAAGAATACATAGAGAAGGAATCATCCACAAGCCAAGGAGAGAGGCCTTATCAGAAACTAACCCAGCTGACACTTTGATCTTGGACTTCCAGCCTTTAGAACTGTGAGAAAATAAATGTCTCTTGTTTAAACCACCTGGTTTGGGGTAGTTATGGCAGACTGAGAAGACTAACACCCCTTCACATATATGACTGAAGAGAAATGTGAATTATTTAATGTTGCAAAATATTCATCAGCCAACATGTGTAACAGTTGTGAATTTCATCCTAGTTTATGAACACCCAAAATTTAAAAGGGAAGAAAGAAAAGAAAAAAGGAAAAGATAGGTTCCATTCGGTACTGTTGAAGAACAATACTTGAATAGGGAAAAATCTATTCATTCTTGTTGAAAGAGAAAATCTGAAGAATTAACTTCTTTTTCTTCCTAGTTAAGCATTTTCATCACTCAAATGCTTTCTACACTTCCAAGTAGTGTGGGACTCATCTGTGAAAATGTCACAACCCACAAACCTTTAAGCATCTGATGCAGCACCTGCTGTGTTGAGAACATAAAACAAAAAATGTGGGAAAATGTTTTCCTGGAGTCAAAACAGTGTTCGTTATAAGACTAAACACTTAGGCTTTATGGCCATGCTATGCCAGTGCTGAAAGCCCAAGTGAAAAACTAACTCATGTGCTCGTTAATAATTTGTGTGTGTATGCATGTGTGTGTATTGTGTGGTTTGTGATACATGAAACCATCTAAAACTGGGGCCTGCCTTGCTTGAGGCATTCTTTAGCCTCTGGTCTGTGAGTGGATAATGGAGTACCAAGAGGGGATATGATATGTCCATCCCAACTCCCCACTCCAGAGTAAGAAGACCTAGGCACAATGAATTTACATTATCTACTTCCTCTAGTGAGTTAGTATATTAAGAAGTTTATTTTATTACTTTAAAAATAAGGAAACTGAGGCACAAATTAAGTTGAAGGGCCTCTCCAATTATTACCTGACTATAACTTGGTGGAGACAAGTCCACAACCTAAGGATCCTGGCATCCCACCCAGGGAAACTTGCTGCTTTATACCTAGCTTCTTGATGCTCAGAGATTCTTCTATATTAATTTTAGGATTTTGTGGTCAAGCAGCACATGAGTTGAAAAGAATAAACGAACTATATTTTTTTAAGCTCTCTTCGTTGTTTAATAGTTTAGAGGTTCAGGAATGGAGGAAAAAGGATATAATTTTAATAGATGTTTTCTGAACCTGATCATTGAACTTCAACATCTGGGAATCAACATATCCTGAAATGTTTCTAGTCAAATAGTGATTATGGGCACAACAATAAAATTACTGTATTTAGTCTTCTGGTATGTGGTCAGCATCTTCTTTCATCCTTTTGATTTGGATTTCCCTGGGCTACTGAATGGGAATGTTTTCTGTTCTTACATGGCAATTTAGGAGGGGTAGCTAAGTAACATAATTGTTATTTACCATGTGGTCTGCACTATTTGAGAGTTGGGGACTGAACCTGATAGGAAATTAAATGTGATTTCTGCCCTCAGAGATCCTCATTTTACTCTGATGAATAGATTTGACATGTAAACACAGGAAGGAGAAAAGAACACCACCTTTAGGGGGAAAAAAGGTAAAGGTAGAGACACACACAGTAAGACGGGGGTAGTGAGATACCTAATAAATTTTACTGGATGATGAGTTAAAGAAAATTAACAGTTTTGTTTTCTTTAAAGCAAAGACTGGAGATGCTACCTCTAAAGTTGATCTCCACACTGCCAATATTATTCCCTCAAAGTTTTGGTACAAGTTCAGTCTTATAGCATCTGCCCACAAGTCAGGTTCTTGGTGATATTTTGTCTTATTCGCACATACACGCACACTAAAATATTCCTCTCTCTTTCCTACTGCCAACTTTCTTCTCAAAAAAAAAAAAAAATACAGGCACTAGGAATAAGCATCAAATTCTTTCCTCACAGGAATGAATGAACACCTATTTACAATACTGACACAATGAGGCTGACCAGTAGAGGGGGCATGAGCCTCACATATGGCTTTCTTTAATGAAATAAGAAGCCAGGACCCAGGGTGTGTGGGTAAGGTCACAAAGCAGAATAAATTAGGTGTATAACAAATTTACAACAACCAAAAAAGTTTGGGAACATTCTCTCTATATCTGTACATTGTTGTGTGGGCATATGAAAGAGGAACATTGTGCAGACTCAGGGGATGAATCATTCTTCATCCAACAGTGCAGGCATTTCTTATTTGAGCTCTCTTGCATTCAAATTCTTATTACTCAATGATATGATAGGTGGTTTCATTTTAACACAGATTTTCCATTGTGACACACGTGTAAATTCTTCAACTTGCTATTGCATACTTTGTATGGCAAAATATTTCAACATTGGGTAAACTTTTACCTTCATGTATCTATAGAGATTGCTATCCTCAACAGAATCATTGCTCTTGGTGGAAATCTTAGTAAGTGAAATGGTCTTAATGTCTGGGAGTCCAATCCAGTCATTAAAGGCTCCAGAACTAAACAGATGAGACTTTAAATTCTGAATTCTATGATATACTAGCCTTATTCACTAGAACACGTTATATTAACTCACTTAAGCATTGATTCGTTGTAAAATGGGGATTATAATAGTAAAAAAAAACTAGGATTATTGTTTGAATTAATGATAATAGTAAAAATAAAATATGCTTGAGAATTTATGTTTTTATACTAACATGCACAGGACTAGATTATCTTTGATTTGTGACATATTCTCATTCATAGCACCAAGTAAGGACTATTTTGTTTTTATTTCTATCCTTATGCACTTATTTATATGTTTATTATTAATAATATAAATATTTGTGAACCAACCATCCAGTATAAGAATTAGAACATTAACAATTATTTGCACCAATAAGAGTTTCCCCTAATCCATTCCTCCACCTTTCTTTTCTTAATTCTCACATTTATTATTAGCTTGCTTTTGAAACTATAGCTTTATTACATATTTGTATTCCTAAAAATTATATTGTTTCATTTCACTTGTTTTTAACTTTTATAAAAAGGGTCAGATATTAACTCTTTATCAATGGTGCTACTAGGAATACTCTGTTCATGTTTACTACTGAGGATAGTTTTTCTTAGGAAAATACCTAGAAATAGAATTTCCTGAGTTATAGGATATGGGAATAGTCAACATTAGATAATGACAAACTTTAACCAAAGTGGTTGTATCCATTTACATTCTCAAGAGCATTGTAAGACATTCTGCTAATTTCACATTCTCTCCAACACTTGGTACTGTCACTTTTTGTAATTTTCACCGATTGAATGGGTCTAAAATGGTATATTGCTATTTTAATTTTCCTTTCCCAGTCAATAATGAAACTAATCATCTCATCATTTTTAATTATAATTTTTTTTGGTACCAGGGATTGAACCTAGGGGTACTACCACTGAGCCACATCCTCAGTCCTTTATATATATATATATATATTTTTTTTTTTTTTTTTTTTTTTTTTTTGAGACAGGGTCTCGATAAATTGCTTAGGGAAGGCATCACTAAGTCACTAAGGCTGGCTTTGAACTTATGATCCTCCTGCCTCAGGCTCCCCATTCACTGGGATGGGAATTACAGGCATTTGCTCCCATACCCAGTCATCTCATCATTTTTTATGAGTTACATGAGTTTTCTCTTCTATTAAATTCCTATTTGTATTCCTAATCATTTTCTGTCAGATTGTTTGTCATTTTTTGCAATTAATTATGTTATGAATATCTTCTCCCAACTGGTATTTTCTTTTTTCTTTTTGTAAGATATCTTTTGATATTTGGAAGTTCTGGTAGTCAGTTTTATTTTCCTTTTTTCATTGTTGAGTGTTTTTTGTCTTTAATAAATTCTTCCACAAGTTAGGAAGATACATACCTGCATTTTCTAATAAAATTTACTTTTAACATTTAAGTCTTTAATTTCTCTGGAATCCATTCTTACATATGGTTTAAGGTAAGGCTCAATATTATTTTTTCTCATAACTATTTTTTACAAGACTACTTATTAAACAATCCTTCCTTTATCCATTGGTCTGCCACACCACTTCTACTGTATATCAAAGTTCCATACATACATAGGTCTGTTTCTGAGTTCTCTACTTAGTTAAATTTATTTTTCTATTTAAGAATAAATACCATGCTATTTTCATATACTGCAGCTGTTAACTAGTGAAACAATACTGGATTAATAAACATTGTTTTTAATTTTTTTTATATATTTGTTAACCACCTCATCTAACATATTTTCTACTGGTGGCGTATATAATCCAAGTTGTTGCCTTCTTTTGAAGTAAGTGTGCTTCTGAGATGTCTCATTACTTTGGCCTGTGAACATATATTTCTCTGATGGTTATCAGAGATTCTGTCTAAACATATGCAGTGGGAAAAGACCAAAGGCCAGATCCCAGTGAGTCAACATCCAGTGAGCTCAAGGAAAGGAGGGCAAGTGCTAGAATGGAGTTCCAAGCACTAAAGGTGGCTGGGTATCATGCCATCAATAAACTCTCCAGGTCACAGCCCTACCTTAAAACTCACCCCTACCCCTGATCACCCTCCACCCCTGCCCAAGGAGAAGCAGCCTGAAAAGAAGGCACTTCTAGATTATAAATCACCATCCTTGGGGGATAAAGGGAGTGGAGCAGTGGGAGAGTTAACCCCCAGTCAGTCAATCCCTACCAGTTTTCCATACTCTGGCTTCTGTAATTCCCTGATGTTATCCTTGAGAGTACTTACACCAGAAGTCTAAGCCTCTGCCGCCAATTTCCACAGAAGCCTCCTGTCCCAGGCTACATATGCGTGCGCGCATGCACACGCGGACACACACACACACACAATACATACATGCACACATATATACACATACCGGTTCAAAAAAGTTCCTCCAATTTATCTTGGGGTAGGCAACTAATTACCAATCTTGGAAAAATCCAAGGTTTTACATAGGTAGATATTAGACCAAATTATGAAACAAGTATCCCCAGGGCTTTAGCTACTCCAAGGCAGCCAGAGATGCAAAATCTCCTTCACAATGTTTACCTATTGGAGTCTCCTATCCTCATCATCCATGGAAGGTTATTGCTCTGTTGTTTGCTTTCTTTCCCTTCCATTAATTAAAGCTTATTTGTTCTTATTTGTTCTTATTTGTTCAAACACCTAATTAACTTAATTGCTATGGTCTAAATATATATGCTCCTCTACCAAATTCATATGTAAAAACTTAAAGACAGATTCCTTATAAATGAGATCAGTGCCCTTATAAAAAGGCTAGAGGGACTGGAGATATAGCTCAGTTCATAGATTGCTATCAAGCACAAGGCAAGGCCCTGGGTTCAAACCCCAGCACCCAAAAAAAAAAAAAGGCTAGAGAAAACCTGTCCCTCCTTCGGCCCATTCCAGCAAGAGGTGCCATCTAGGAAACAGAGGGTAAGCCTTGGCCAAATACTAGCACTACCGGCACCTTGATCTTAAAGCTACCAGCCTCTAACCTGTGAGAGAAATTTCTATCTTTTATGAATTACCCAATCTAAGTTATTTTGTTAGTAGGTATTAGTTAAGTTTTAGTAGCTCCAATGGACTAAGACACTAATCATGACACTAATAGGAAAAAAAAAAATCAAAATAGCAGAGAGGAAGGAGACCTAGAGACTTTCTCTTCAGGACCAAAGTTCACTTTAATAGTGGTTTATGAAATATTATTACATTTTCTTTGTTTACTCCAAAGGAATGGGCTTTGAGAAAAGATGCAGCAGGCTGCTGGAGGAGATGTTTTTTAAAATATGTATTCTTCCAACCTTCAAATATGAGTAGAATCACAAAGCCATAAAATATTATAATTCTATGGATGTTTATAAGCTGAGAACAACAATAAGTCAACTTTTCCCATTTCAAGTCTTAAGGATCACAAAGTACTTCATGATTTAGCATACATAGGACCTCATGCAATATGGCCCTAACCAACCCCTTCAGCCCCAACCCTCTTCCTCCCTCATTCTACCCAGCTGGAACTCTCTCAGCTTTTTCCCACTTCAAGATACTCAGAGGGCTGGGATGTAGCTCAGTGGAAGAGCATGTGCTGAGCACATACAGGGCCCTGGGATTTCCAGAACCAAAGGAAAAACAAACTCCGAAACTTTCTCTGATAGGCCTCTCCCCATATTCCATCCCCAGACTATCTCCTACAGATTCTTCAGATTTCATTTCAACTGCCATTTCCTGAGGAAAACTTCTTGACCTTCACCTCTCAGACTAGACCAGGACTCCCTATTATACAATCTCATAGCATGTAGTACTTTTCTTTTTTTTTATTTATTTATTTTGATTCATTGTAAACAGATGGGGTACAAACAAAGTAGAGTCGCACCATTTGTGTAATCATACATTTACTTTGGGAAATGATGTTTGTCTCAGTCTGTTATTTTTCCTTCCCCCCACTCCTCTTTTTCCTCTATACAATCCATCCTTCCTCCGTTTTTGCCTCCCTCCCACCCATCCCCATTATGTATCATCAATCCATTTATCAGAGAGATCATTTGGCCTTTGGCAATAGGTGTTGGCGAGGATGTGGGGAAAAAAGTACACTTATACATTGCTGGTGGGATTGCAAATTAGTACAGCCACTCTGGAAAGTGGTGTGGAGGTTCCTTGGAAAACTTGGAATGGAACCACCGTTTGACCCAGATATCCCACTCCTTGGCCTACACCCAAAGAAATTAAAATCAGCATACTACAGTGATGCAGCTACATCAATGTTCATAGCTGCTCAATTCACAATAGCTAGATTGCATATAGTACTTTTCTTTGAAAGCACTTGTCATAATTATAGTTAATTGATGAAATAATGTGAGGAGGCTAATTGGTATAGCATACTGGGAGTCAGAAAGGAAAGAATTTTTATTCAGTTTTTGAGCAAATATATGTTAGGAATTTATTATGTTCTGGGCATTATGTTAGGTACCAGCAATATAGTAGAGAAAGTAGTAGACCTTTTTATCAAGCTATCACAATTCACTTAAATGTCATTACCCTTACTCTCTTTGCCGATAGATAATCTGCTTCCTATTTCACAAAAGGAAATAGATACTAAGGGTAAACCTTCCATACTGCAAACTGAAGTACAGAAGCAGAATGTAAAACTATTCTTGCTTCCATTCCTCACCCACATCAAAGTAAAGGTGGTGTCTCCCTTTCTAACTATATCTAACTATAAAAAGTCCCTTGTGTTGTGGAATGCCTTGTCTTCTTTAGGGTATCTTCAATCACCTTTATTTCAACTTTTCCCTCTTTTGGCTCATTTTTAAAAATGTTCAACTTGCTAAAAGTTAAAAAGAAGGGAAAAGAAAAGAGAAATACCAAACTTCCCGCTTGACTCTACATCTCCTTCTACCTTCATTTCTTCAAAACTGGTTTCTTAAAAAAAATGGCCTACACTTACTTTTCTTTGTCACTCCCCATTCACCCCAATTTGGCTTCCATCTCCAGCACTCTGAAATGTTTGCAGAGATCAAGTTTCTCTTTGTGACTAAATCCAGTGAATTCCTTCCAATCTTTATCTTGTTTAATATCTTTTCAGGACAGGAACCTTATTTACACTTGTATCCTAAGCATCTACCGGAATTCTCAGCACATGAACATAATAAACATCCAACTAAACAGCATTTGTTGAATTCTGCTTAAAAATCTTAGGAATTAAAAAATATTCTTTCCTTCTTGAAATTCTCCTTCTTAAAACTCTCTTTTCCCTAGATTTTAAGATATTTTCCCCTCTCTATCCATTCTCTTCTTATTCCTCTGGCCTCTCCTTTTTGGTAGGGAGAGAATGCTTCTCTTTATTTGCTTATTTTGTGAGTGATAAACTATATGATCCTGCCTTCTCTTTCATTCTTGACACTCCCATTCAATGATACTGTCTGTATCATTGATCTCAACTCTCATTACTATCAATCTCTACACTTTCACCCTAGATCTTGCTCCTGAGTTCCAGAATTATGCATGCAGAACTTATAAATGTCAATCTAGAACATTTGACTCCTAGCACAACTCATTTTGCTATGGTACACAGACATAATATGTATTGATTTCTGCAAGTATAAGTCTTTCACAATACCTTTGTAAGACATAAGAACTAAATGTTTAAATAAATTAGATCATAATGTTCTTTGAGAGCTGGGACCATATTTCATCCACCTTTGTATGTTCAGTGCCCAGCAGAGTGAACGTTAAGTGGTAAGTCCTCAGTAATTGTTTGCTCCTATGAACAACCTGAGAGCAATCTTCAACATCTCTCTCTCCCATCCTTCACATCTTATCAATGCCTTTGTCAGATTTCATTAGTTCAGCAAGCTTTCGTCCCAGTCGCATCTTCAGAACTCCTCTAAAAAGGTGTTCAGGAGCAGCAGTGTGGTTAGAAGGGGAAAAGAAAGACCTCCATAACCTGGTCAGTTATCTTTCAGTTTTATCCATAAACGATCTCATGACTAAATCTAGATGTTTCCAACTGATAGTAGTTACCTGAGCATATCATACCTGGGCCTACCTTTGGGACCATTGTTTTATCTCATTTCTTTAAATTCTCATCCAATCTTTTTTCACCTGGTTCTTACTAGGCCTTTACAATTCTACTCAGTTGTCTTTTTTTTTCTTTTCTTTTCTTTTCTTTTCTTTCTTTCTTTTGGAAACCTCCCCTGTGAGCCCTTAAACTGGGCTAAATGCCTCTCCTCTGAGCATACCTCTTAGTTCTTCCATGTTACATCAAAATTGTTTTTGTGTCTACCCTCCTCACAATAATCCTCTGAGGTAGGTGCTGTTATTTAGCACTATTTAACAGATGAGAAACTCAGGCGGAGAGACAGGCAGGTTAAGGAACATGAGAAACTCAGGCGGAGAGACAGGCAGGTTAAGGAACTTCCTCAAAAGTCACCAGCTATTAAGTGATGGAGTCACTTACTAAATTGGATTTTAGAGCTCCCAATCTAAACTGAAAACACTGAAGGACAGGGACTGTGCCTTCTTTATGCTTGTATCCCAAGCTTCTAACAGAATTCTCAGCACATGAACATAATAAACATCCAACTAAACAGCATTTGTTGAATTCTGCTTAAAAATCTTAGGAATTCAAATATTACTAAGATATGATCCTTACCTTCAAAGAAGTTTTTGATCTAGTGGAGTTGGGAAGATGGCAAAATATTCCAATAATGGAAAGGGATGAATTAAGGGGGAAGTAACTGAGATTACATTACTTATACATTGAATCATTGGTATTAGAATGTCAAGGGCAGTCTTTCAAAATTTTATCCCAGAATCTTCCAGGAACTCATGGATCTATGAAAAAAAGTCAAATTAACTTCTACAAGAAATTGTAGTAACAAGCTCTAGAATACTGGACTAGGTTTTGCACTGTTTACCAGTTTCCTAGTCCACACTCATGAACTTACCATGAGACACATACATGTACTAGGAGTGATAATATAAAGACAAATAACTATAATAAAGATGTATAAAGTATGCTGGTGGAATTTAAAGATCATTCATGAAACTAAAGAATAAGTAATATGATAGATGGCAGAATAAAAAAATTAAAATGGTTTTATTATCTGAAAAATAAGCAAAATCAACAAGATGAGATTTTAACTATCAGAATGTCAATTTAAAGTTTTTTAAAAATTGATTGCCTAAACTTAGTGAGACCTGTCTCAAAATAGGAGAGAAAAAGGGCTGGAGATGTAGCTCAGTGATAGAGTACCCCTGGCTTCAATTACCAGTAAAACACACACACACACACACACACTGCCTACGACAATTATAAGAGTGACTTAGTGCAATAATAATCATTATTTAAAAATCAAATAAAAAATAAACTGATTAAAACGTAGACAAAGGACTTGAATAAACATTTCTCCAAAGACAATATGCAAATGGATATCAGATATATGAAAAGATGGTCAACTCCATTAATCACCAGGGAAATGCAAATCAAAACCAAAATGAAATATCACCTTATACCTTATAGCTTAAGTGGCTATTATCAAATTAAAAAAAAAAAAAAGATAGGGTTGGCAATGATGCAGAGAATTTGAAACCTGAATGTGGAGAATTTCGTACACTCATGGTGGGAATGTAAATCAGTACAGTTGTTATGGCAAACAGTATTGAAGTTTCCAAAAAACTTAAAAATAAAACTATTACATGACTCATCAATCCCACTTCCATGTGCAGTTTTTTGGCATAGAAATCAGTTGTATCTCAATAAAGGTATTAAAAAATCAAATAAAATCACCAAAGAAAGTTTTCCTCAAAGAACCTCAATCCTCTAGTTTATTTCCATAGTAGTATCTTGAATATAGTGGCACCCACATTTTCATTAACTTGACCAATTGATGGCTCTTTCACAAATACCCATATTTTATATAAATAAAGGCATAAGCCAATGATTTGGATTTTTCTCATGTACTTTCAGCCTTTGTTAATATAAAAACTGAAGTGTTCCTTTTAGCTTTGTAACTTATTTTTTCTAAGCAAAGTCATCTCTAAGGATTTTACCAATTTTTGATTTAAAATAAATTTAAATCCAGGCCTAAGCTTACAAGTGAATTAACTTACCTTCAGTACTACAATGATAAAACAGTAAAAATACAGATGTTGTTCATAATCAAGGAAACAAATGATACACATATCTTGTTTTTCAAGTTCACAGGCTATTGGCTTCAGCAAAACATCTACACATAGCACTGTGAGCCATAAAATTCTCTTTCCTCAAATTTTGTAGCACTTTTTTCATTACCTTGTTGCTAACTTCTCTCCTCATTCCATGTGTTTGTAATTCTACTTTACACAAGTGTGTTATAGAATTAATTCTTATCTCAGTTTCTCACCATCTTTCTTAATTCTTTCTCTGTGTACACCCTTTTGCTTTTTGAAGTGCTAACCTTTTTTATTCAACTCAATGACAAATATAGTGAACTCACAGCATCAGCTGGGAATGTTGCATTTTAAAGGTCAAGTAAATAGAAATCTGTTGATTAGAGAGATCTACCTCACTTATACTAAAATCAGAGATAAAAAATATGTATGAAATTCTCTTTCTTTTCTATATCCCTAATCTATTATCCTTTTTTCTTGAGAGCGACAGTGGTGGTGGTGGTGGTAGTGTGTATGTGGAGAGAGAGAGAGAGAGGGAGAGAGAGAGAGAGAGAGGGAGAGAGAGAGAGAGAGAGAGAGAGAGAGAGAGAGAGAGAGAGAGAGACAGGCGGGGGTGGGGGGAAGGGAAGAAGAAAGCAGGAGTTGCATAAAATTAAAAATTGCAAAAATGTTTATAGCTATCATTTAATGGGAAGCAAAGGCACCTAAGAGACATACAAGGTTGAAATAGGAGAGGGAGGAGTAGGTCTTTTGGATCAAGGAAACAAAACTGAATCAGAATCTGAAGTTGCAGTACTCTAAACTAATCTACCTATAGTTCCCTCAGGGGTACATTTACAACCTAGTAGTTATTTTCAGTGATACACCCATCACATTTCTACATGGTTAAAGTTATTTTTGGAAGAGTCCCTCTTTTCTCTCCCCTATCTCTGGCCTCTCTTTCTCCAACCCGAAGATACACAGCACACTCAACTGAACTCTGGTTTTTCAAAAATGTTTTAGTACTCCTTACCATCCCTTTCTTCTTTCTGGTCTCGAATTAATTCTTATTCCCAGATTGTGCAAGTAGGTAGTTGACCTGGTTATCCAATTAAAATAATCAGATAAAAATGAGTCCATTTCTGTTCAAAAGGTGTACTTTAAAGAGGAGGCTGTTAATTCTCGTAAGTCTATGTGCATTTTCTGGTTCTCGTATAAGTGACTTTTCATCAATTCCCAGAAAAACCCACCCCCAGAACATGTAAAACACAATCATTGAAGTGGAAAATGTATATGGAAAATATTTTTGAAATGAGGTACATAGGAAGGCTCCCACTCTAGTTAGAGGAACCCTCATTTACTACTCTCATCAATCCAGGAATCCAATCAGCCTTTTCCCACTTCTCCCCTCACTTTCACAAATAACATACCTCAGAGTAGAATAAGGTATTATCGGGGAGAGTGACGAGCAGAAGCACAGTGAGTAGTGGTGGGCCCACAAGCCAGTCAATCTTGCACTAACAAAAGAAAGGAAAGAAGAAAGAATGAAGGAAGATACATAACACATATACATCAATTTTCACTAAAAATTAAAACTACAGAAAAGTTGTAAGAACAATACAGTGAACTACCATACAACCTTTAGTAAGATTCATCAATTCAACATTTCAAATTTCTTATCTATCTTTGCTAAACCATTTGAGAGTAAGTTGCACATATCACAAACTTTTATCCCTAAATAATTTTAGATTGTATTTATTAATAAGGGTATGCTTTTTCATAACAGTACAATTATGAAATTCAAAAAGCTTAAAATTGAAACAATACTTTTGTCTAATACTCAATTCACATTCAAATTTCAACAATCATCCTTAGTAACATGTTTTTCTAGGATCACATGTTGCCATAAGTGGCATGTCTCTTTAATCCCTTAAATCTAGAACTGTTTTTCAGTCCTTTGTCTTTCATGACACTAACGTTGTTTAAGAGTACAGATCAGTTACTGGGTAGAATGTTTCTCAATGTAATTTTTCTGATTGTTGCTTTACGATAGATTCAGAATACACATTTTGTTTCCAGGGATATCACATACAAAACGTGTCTTCAGTGCCTCACATCAGGAAGCACATCACGTTATTTTATTCATTACTGGTGACATCAACTTTCATCACTTCGTTAGGGCGGTAGCTGTCAGCTCTCTCCACTGTAAAGGTGCCTTTGTTAACCCTTTGTAATAAATAAGCAATTTAAAGACACTTTGAGATTGTGTACATATCCTTTTCCCCAGATTGTTTCACCCAATGATTTTAACATCATTTATTTAACAGATTTGTCTGAATCAATTATTACCATAATAGTTGCAAAATGGTGATTTTTGTAGTTTCATCATTTTTTTCTACATGTATTTGTTTGGCATCCCACTGTCAACTGTAATTTCTCCCCCTTTATATTTACTTAAAAGTTAAAGTGAAAATATGGTTCTTTTTATAAATCCAATGTGTTGTAATCCATTTCTATCTTCCTTGATACTTAAATTGCCTCTGATTTGGTAAGTAAGGGTACCTTCAAGTTGTCTCCTTTTGTCTTTTGACATATCCTTGACATATACAAGAAATCTTGCTTTCTGGTACAAAATCTTTTAAAAGAGCACTTTATCCTTTCCCTGTCTCTGCCTTCAAATGAGCCACAGTCTGACAAGGAGCCTGGCTCCTTTTTGTGGAGAGTGGTATTCACAAACCAAGATCTGAAGGCACATAATCTATTTCGAAATATTAAAATTTTCCTGTTCCTGTTTTACCATATGAAAGGCTGGTGTGATAATACATAATCCTAACTCTAGCATTACCTGTGTGACCTTGGCAATTCCCTTCATTCCTTGCAGCCTCCTTCGTCATACCAAACGGAATTGAATTAGAAAAATATTTCTTAACCTTTTCAGGGTCACAACAGTTTGGGAATCCGGTAAAAGCTATGATCCCCTCTCCTCAGAGACACTCACAAATAAGCAAAACTTTGTCTACATTTCAGAGGGTTCCGGCTTCCGAAGCCCATTGGAGCTTCCAAATGCCTGGGTTAAGTATGTCTAGGATGTCTTCAACGCTGACATTCTGTGAGTCTATCTGCTGTCAGAATGAGTCCTCAGAGACATCAAAATGTGGAAGCACTTATATAGCAACGAGATGAGAAAAGGACACAAAGAAAGAAGCCGGTGAGCAACGCGTTACTCAGCCACCGTTCCTTGCAGATCCCAAATTTAGGGCTCACTCTACTCAAAGGTGAGAGATTTTGGCGGGAAGGTCCGCAGGTGGGCGGAGAGCACCGGGACATAGAAGGAGCCCACAAGCTAGAGGCAGGTCGATGCACCCCTCAGCACGGCCCACCAGGGCTCGCTCTTGCCCTTCGGCTGGAAGGCCGGGGAACCGGGCGGGCCGGGCGGCGACCCCGCCCCTGGCAGCGGCGAGGCGGAGGGAGAGGAGAGGGCGAGGGAGCCCGGAAGGAACGCGCCCGCCAGGCCCGCGCCCCTCCCGGCGCGCAGTCCCTCCCATTTCTCCCTCCCGCCGCCGACGTCGGCGGTGCTCCGGTCGCCATGGTGACCAATCGAGGCCCGGTCCCGCCCCCGCCCCCTGCCCCGGCCCCCTGACGTCGGCGCACGTCAGCAGCGGCGCGCGCCTGGCTGGGCCCTGCGGAGCGGGAGGGAAGGAGCTAAGGAGCGAGCGGAGCGGCCGTCGCCCGAGCCGAGCCGCGCAGCCGGTCCGCCCGCCCGCTCGCGCTCCAGTCGCCGTGTCTAGCAGCGGGGCCCAGCATGGTCATGGCGGATGGCCCGAGGCACTTGCAGCGCGGGCCGGTCCGGGTGGGGTTCTACGACATCGAGGGCACGCTGGGCAAGGGCAACTTCGCCGTGGTGAAGCTGGGGCGGCACCGGATCACCAAGACGGAGGTGCGGCCCGGGGCTCGGCGGGAGCGTCCGAAGCGAGGGTTCGGGAGAGGAGCTGTTTACGGAAAGGGCAGGCTGCGGTGGTGCGACCGGGAACACCCGAGAGGCCGCGCCACTAGCTTAGGCGAGCGGGCCTGGGACCGAGAGGACCCAGAGGTGCAGGGGGTCGGTGAGCAGCGAAGGGATCCGGGCCCGGTCACCCAGACCCGAGTGCCGTCCGACTGGAACCCCGTCCCCCCGGGCTTTGCCTTCCCCTACAACACCCCCAGTGGCCCACGGAATTTCGCCCAGAGCCTCCCACCCGGGCCGTGACCTGATCTGTGGCCTCGGCTCCGGAGCCCAAGTTCCGCGTCTTCCCCGCTTTCGGCTGGGGGTGGGGTGGGAGGGGAAGTCTCGGAGCTCCCGGGCTGCGCGGTGAGAGATGTCGCCAGCCGGAGGAGGGGACCGCCTGCGCTCGGGCTCAGCGCACGGGGATCGCGCGGCCCCCGACCCTGTTATCCTCCCTGCCCAGCTAGGAAGGGACCTCCGAGTCCGGGAATGTCCGGGCGGCCACTGTCCTCCTTTCCCTCCTTTTGCCTTGCAAGGTCTCTGATTTGGTATCTGGCTAGCTTGATCTCTTGCCTGAGGCATTTCCATCTAATACTTAAGACAAAAGAACTGGTTAAAATGGTCATCTTGGTATTTGCACAGTTGGTGGGTTGGTTTTACTTGTCCAGGGTTGTCCCTTTACCAGGTGTGCATTCTGGCTGTGAAAACGCATTCCTTAAACCACATCAGAATGCCTCTCTACTCATAAAGCCTTCAACCGCTTCCTGACGGCGAATCCAGCATCCCCCCCCAACCATTGCACATTCTAATGCACCGCACATATTTTCTCATAAGTCTCTGTTCTTACCTAACCCGCCCCCCTTCCTTCCACTGCTTTAAGCTGCTCTCCTCGGGGTCTCTATTTTAAGATGTGCAAATTAAATACTTTGGCGGTGGGGGGGGGGGACAATAGAAACAAAACCATTCTTTAAAATAAAGCCTAGTGATTTTGACATACTCTATTCTGATTTCTTGCATTTGTTACTGGAGTTTCACCCCTTTTCAGTTTTCCCCCTAGTTTTCATCTTGTTCCATTTTTTTTTTTTTTCTTATTAGTACTAATGTACTAGACTTTGAGGACTTTGAATTTAGAATAAAGTAGGGCTTTTTTTTTTTTTTTTCCTTCAGAATGACTTATGTAAGGCTAAGGGCATTTGAAAAGTTGAATGATTTTCATAGCAGTTGTACTTAGCTTAATGGCCATTTCAAAAAAAGAAAGGGAATGTATCATGTCATCCTCACTTTTTGCCTTCCCCTACTGATCCCATAGCAGCCCAAATCTGCGTTATTTGGGGCATCAGGACCAAGGTCACAAATTTTTCTCTCACAAATTTAGCGGTGTTGCCAGTGTTAGTAATTTAGATTGAGATGTAATGATAATATGACTCTAATGACATTACTAAATCTTCACATAGTGTAATCCGATCCTAGCATTTTTTTTTTTAATGAAGAAAGTGGTTCATTCTGCTAAAGAGCCATGGCCAAATGTCATGCCATTTTCCTTTAAGTTACATAAAAAGGAAAACACTTAAAATCTGTATTTTAATGAGTCCTTGTTTAATGATTACCTAAAAAATCAAATTGCACATTAGAGATTCTGCAAAACTTTTGAGCTATGTTGCTACGTGACTGAGTATCAAACCCATGGTTTATAATATTTTTTCAATAGCTCTTAGCGGTAGTATTAGTGAAATTTAATTATGTTATTTGTCAGGTCAGATTTAGTTAATTTAGCATCTGTTTAAGAGCTGCTTTAGTGGAGGTGATGGTAACTGATACTTTCTTTCTCTTGAGGTTGACAATTCCAGTGGTGTCCCTTTCAAGTTGGTACAGCTTAATGAGCTAGGGGGCACTATGGAGTAATATCATCCTTTGGCTATCAGATAGTATGAGATCAAATGCATTTGTAATTGAAGTCACCAGTCAAATCATGAGAGAGCACTCAGATCCTAAATTCTGTATATAGTGTATGTGTGCAAAGTAATTTATGTTAAAAGCTAAATTGCTGGTTTACAGATCCCACCTCCCTTGTGCTTTTAAAAAAAAAAAAATTAATTACCATAAAAAACGAAAGAGCATGAGCATCACCATGTGTGAGTATGAGCTTTTGTGGTAATTCGGTGTGATTAAAGATATTACAGTAAAGAGGGATGAGGAAAATGGCCTGACAATTACTGAACAAAAGTTTTTGCAGGTCTTAAAATTTGTAAAGTTCCTCTGTGAACTTTCATAGGTAATTTGCATTAAGAATTGTTTGGCAAGAGCACAGATACAATTGTTTCTTAAAGTATACTGTTTGTTGTGAATGTGGTTTGTTTGTTTATTTATTTATATGTGGTGCTGAGTATTTGAACCCAGGGCCTCACACATGCCAGGCAAGCGCTCTACCACTGAGCCACAACCCCAGCCCCTGAGGTTTTTTTAAATCAGTAATTGTTACCACCATTGGATAAATATTTGCATCTTTGATAAATACAGCTACTTTAAAACTACAAATAAGGAGCCAGGCCCAGTGACAAACCTGTAGTCCCAGCAGCTTGGGAGGCTGAGACAGGAGGATCTTTAGTTCAAAGCCAGCCTCAGCAAAAGCGAGGTACCAAGCAATTGAGTAAGACCCTGTCTCTACGTAAAATACAAAATACAGCTGGGGCTGTAGCTCAGTGGTTGAGTGCCCACGTTCAATCCCAGATACCAAAAACAAACAAGCAATCAAACAACAACAACAAAAAACCCACTACATGTAAGGACCAGGGAAGTAGTTCAGTAGTGCAGCGTTTTCTTAGTAAGTCCGAGGCCCTGGGTTCTGTACCTAGCACCACAAAAACAAACACCACCAACAACAAAAAAAAGAAAACCTTTAACGTTTCACTTTAGATTCTTATTACTGAATATATTTTAATAATTGCAGTGAGAACAATTAATATGGAATAAAATAATATTGAAATACTATGCTAATTATAAAAGTTTATGTACTGTGGTTTAATATCAATGTAAATATATGTGTTTGAAAACTCAGAGATCTTTTTTTTTCCCAATTTTGATCATGGAGCAAATTTTAGGGCTTAGTTTAAACATCCATGTGATGAATGATTTAATTATTTTTAATTGGCTCTTCTCTATCTCTTGTTCTGTATCACTCAAAAGTAATAAATTTTCTCCAGAGCTTGGGAGATCCAAGTCTGTTTCCCTTTCAGGGAAAAAAAATTAATAGGAAAAAAGAGATCTTCGTTTTGATCTAATCTATCAAATTGCTTAACATTGTTTAAGAAATATAATTATACCATCTCAAGCGGTATGTGTATGTTAGATCTCTATAAATTTTGCATACAAAAGGGAAGGCAGATGGTGGTAGAATCTAACTTCCTAATATAATACTTCATAAAAAGCTTTGTAGTACTGGTTTGTGGCTTATGAATTAGAGAAGCTAATTTTATAAAATTAGTGTAATGGGAAAAGGATAATAGCATTTAGGCTATTAAACTATTTTAGGAAATAGCGGTTGCTAGTTTTCTATTCTATAAGTGTCCTTGAGTAATGTTTTATTTTATGAATAAAATACTAGAAAATAACTTTTTCCTTCTAACTGTGTAGTTTTTTGTCTCTTGAGTAAAATTGCAGCAGAGCCCCTTGTGCCCTTAACATTTTTGGTTTTCCAGTGATTAAAAATGTTTTACTACAGAAAATGTTAAGAATAAAGAAGCTATAGTACCAAAAAAGTATAATTTCCTCCACCAATGGGAACAAACCATTCTTAACATTACGTCACATTTCCCTCTAGTCTTATTTTAATGCGTTTTTCATAGAGGAAAGTTCATGATACACATATGTAAATTACATTGTTTTTTCCACTTAACACTAATGCTGAAGCATTTTGCTTATTGTATATAACTTTATAACAACATTTATAATAGTTGCATAGTGTTCTACCTTGTGGATGAACCCATGTTTTCCATTTTTTTTATTGGTGTATTTTAGTTGTACATGCTGATGGGAGTTGTTACTTGTTCACGCATACAAAGGATGAGCCCCATATTACTTACAGTTTCCATTATTGTTGAATATTACTATTTTTAGTTTTCACTTATTCCAAGTAATTGACAAGGAACATTTTTGTGTCTGCATTTGCGATTTTTTTTTTTTTTTTAGGGAGAAGGAATTGCTGGTAAATTCCTAGAAGGGAAATTCCCAAGTGAGAAGGTATTATTTTTTCATTAAAGAGCTGCATATTTTTATTACCAAATCTGTTATGTTTACTATTGAGAAATTTAGAAGTGTAGATAAATGAAAATAGTTACTTATAATATCACTACCCAGGGATAACTATCATTAGTTATTTTCAGCTTCTTTTTATGACAGATAACTGAGTTTTCCTCAACACCATGCCTGTTGTGTTCTTACATAAACAGCATGTAGATCTGTGGTCTATGGAATCTTAATAGATTTTTTCACAGAGGTTCTAAAAATTACCTTATTAAAATGGCACGTAGGTGTTAGGCTACTTAAGAGAACCTGGAATGCAGAACTAAAATCAAGGACTTTCTGAAAACTGCTTTTGTTCACTGAAAAGCTTTCTATGTGCATTTTGGGACTTTCATATTTAGGTATAATTCTTAAGCTACTACCTTAAAATGTAGGAGTTTTTAAAGTGTTCCAAATAGTTAAAGTTCAAAATTGCCTTTTAGAGCAAGGACAGAAACAAAGAGAAGGGCATATTACACTTGATTGTAATGTTTCTTGAAAAGAACTTATGTTTTCATGTGTTTGGATTTTGTATTTTGCTTTCAAATTTTAAGACTCATCTCAGTAATCTTGGTATCAATCTTGCACTGCAAAATATTCCAAATTTCAAGAAACAGCTGTACTGTGTGCAATAGAAGTACTTGTTAACCACTAATATTTGCATCTAGGCCTATGTGTGATCTTAATTGTGTTCAAACAAATTGTATTTGTCAGAAAATATATACGTGCTTTACTAGAACCATTTTCTCATTTCTAGGCATCACAGACAAATAACAATTGGTAAATTATCCTATGAAATATTGTTCAAAATTATCTGTTCTTTTTTGGGAAGGAGAAAAATGTGCAAAATAAGAGTTGTGTAAATTTTTATGTTCTGTAGAAATTTTTAACTTTAACAGAGTTTAATGTGTTCTGGTTTTATATCCTCTGGGAAATTCTCAGTGTCAGACAATTAAGAAAACATTTGTTTGGAAACAACTGAAACTGGTTTCTCTTCTTGGATTCAAATGACATTTGATTTATGGCCCACTGCTGATTGCAGATATTTCCTTGGTGTCAAGTGGATTTCAGAATTTCTTGTGATA
This sequence comes from Sciurus vulgaris, assembly GCF_902686455.1. Taxonomy (NCBI): domain Eukaryota; kingdom Metazoa; phylum Chordata; class Mammalia; order Rodentia; family Sciuridae; genus Sciurus; species Sciurus vulgaris. The sequence goes on from NC_136472.1 coordinate 107,072,857, forward strand.
TCTTTCTTTCCTTTTTAGTACACCTCCTTCTTCTTCCTTTTATTTATTTATTTATTTATTTATTTATTTCCAGGGATTGAACCCAGGGACTCTGGACGACTGAGCTACATCCTCAAGCCTTTTTAATTTTTATTTTGAGATGGTCTCGCCAGGTTGCCCAGGCTGACCTGGAATATCGTATCCTCCTGCCTCAGCCTACCAGATTGCTGAGATTATAGGCATGTGCCCAGCACAATTCGTATTTTTTTACTTCATATATTATTAACATTTCCCCAAGTTTGGAAAAAAAAGAAAAAAGAAACTCTCTTGTCTAAAGCATGGTTAAGCTGGGCACTGTGGCACATACCTGTAATCCCAGCAATTTAGGAGGCTGAGGCAGGAGGTTCACAAGGTAAAGACCAGCCTCAGCAACTTATTGAAGCCCTAGGTAACTTAGCAAGACCCTGTCTCAAAACATTTTTAAAAAGGAGTGGGGATGTAACTCAGTGATTAAATGTCCCTAGTACCAAAAAAATAAAATAAAGCCTGGTTAAATAATATTCTTAAATATTATCCTCCTTGTTTTTATTTAATCAGTTTCCCATTAGTAAACATTTAGTTTATTTCTCTTTCTTGCTGTCTCTCTAAAATAATCTTTCAGAGGGTATTCTTCTGCATACACTTTTGTGTAAGTACCTGATTATTTCCTCAGAGTAATTCCATAGCAGTGGAATTCTTGGGTCAAGGAGTCTGTATATTATCTATCTTATGGCATCAGATGCCAAATTACCTTCCAGAAAAGGAGTAAAAGGAAGCACACATATTTTTCAGAAATACTACTTTTTAAATCTTTGACAGCTTGGTAGAGAGAAGTAATATTCTTTGTGATTTTTATTTTTTAACTGACCCAATTGTTTCTGTTTTGTTAATTAAATTTGTATTTGTTTGATTACTTTGATTAAAGCATTAGGGTGAGTTGTATTGTCTTATAAATTGTGTTTTTGTCCTTTGGCCCATTTTTTTTAATTGCACCGTCTTTTTGTTGATCTGTTTAAATATTTTTAAGTTAGGGAATTAATTTTAGTTACTTTGATAGTCTTAATTTTTTAAAATTCTCAGTTCAGTTTTTGTGGTTATGAAAGCATAGGGCCCTTTATCTTTTTTTTGGGGGGGGGCAGGGGGTGCTGGGGATCAAACCCAGGGCCTTGTGCTTACAAGGCAAGCACTCTACTGACTGAGCGATCTCCCCAGTCCCCTTTATCTTTTCTGTAGTCTCTTTTCCTTACCTACTGTTATAAAAAGTTATATATTAATGAGAATTTATTTTATTGTCTAAATACTTGTATTTTAACATCAAATTACATGGGGGGAAGTTTAGTTTATATATTATGAAATAATAACTAGAGAATTTTGTGTTTTTTTGTGTTTTTACTGCTTTCAGAAATCCTTTTGTTATAGACCATTCAATCACACTGACTTTTCAGTCATCTGATAGGCTGATGTCTTGTATTTTCACTGGTGATTTGATGAACAGACACTCGTTCACTTAGCGATGGAGCTGTATCCTAATAAACCCATTATAAATTGAATTTAAATGCATTACTACAGCTAACCTACCAAACATCAATGCTTAGCAACACACTGTACTATAGAGTACCGGTTATTTATCCTTGTGATAGCATCGCTGACTGGGAGTTGCACATGACTGCTGCTGCCCAGCATCAAGAGAATCTTGCTGGATATTGTTAGCCAAGGAAAGGATAAAACATTTGAAGTACAGTTGCTACTAAATGCATGTAATTTTTGCACCATCTAAAATTGAAAAAAAAAAAAAAGTCAAAACATCATAAGTTAGACACCATCTATGTAAGCTTGAAAAGTGAATTATTTTTAACTTCAAAAATCTAATTGTATGGTAAGGATGATGGTACTTGGTACTTCAGAAGGATAAATTACAATTTGAAAAATGAAAGTCCTTTTATTCATCAATTTGACAGTTTTCATTTCTGTTCTTACACTTAATTTCTTGTCCTTGCAAATTTGTATTTTATATAGTTACTTGTGGATTTTTAAATTTAACATTCTTGGAAACATTTCCCTGTATGTGGACTTTTTAGTATGTAAGTCTATAAAACAATATAGCCATATTCACAGAAATTTAGAAAATAAGAAAATGAAAATGATTACAGTGTTTCACAGATGAAAACTTTAACATATATTCTAAATGACATTTCATTTTTTCTGTTTTTTTTCTGATTAAAAAAGTAATACATGCTCATTGAAAACAACTTGCACAAAAAATTTAGGCAGAAAAAGTTTGGTCGTATTTGTTTCTAATTTTTCCTAGTCTTTTTCTTTTTTAAAGCATTTTTTTTAAATGTTGATGGACCTTTATTTCATTCATTTATTTATAGGTGGTGCTGAGAATCGAACCCAGTGCCTCACACATACTAGGGAAGCACTCTACCACTGAGCCACAACCCTAGCTAGTCTTTTTCTACTCACACTTTGTGTTGAGACTTCACTAATCTCCTGATTTCCTATTTAATATTTTAGTTTAAGCATTTATCCATGTTACTACTAAAAGGAAACATTTTATTATAGTCATAATATAAATGTAAACATAATTCATGTAATTATTTTCTAGTTATTGTTTCTATTTTTAAAGGATAAGTAAAACTATGTTGGATATATTTGCACAAAAGTCTTTATCATCTTTGTAGATTATTTCCTTCAAATAATTTCTCAGAAACAGAATCCTTGGGTTTAATTGAATGGATAATTTTTAAGATTCTTAAGAAAGACCACCAAATTGCTTTCCAGAAAAAATTATAGCCTATTTTATTTTCCTACCAGCGACCTATAAAAAATGATGATCTCATTAAACCTTAGTTCATAAGGGTATTTGTTTTTTAATCTTTGTAAATACACTACTGTTTTTAATTCACATTTTCCTAAGGATTTCTGAGGTTGAATATTTGGTGTTACAACTTTATGTGGAATTTAGTATGATAGTAATTGTTCTAGTTTATATCCCAAGTTAGAGAGGAAACCTATTAACATAAAAATCTATATATTTATTCTTTTTAAGATAATGCATGTATAACTAAGAGTTAATTGAATAGGTGAACAACAACAAAAGAAACCCTTTAACTATGGAATCTTTTGCTCGGCCTTCTTGACTTGCTTATAACCATGCAGGTTTTGTCCTTGGTACTACATTCAGAACTAAAGAGAGTGAGTTCCCAGAATTCTAGGTTTATACTTAGCTTTAAAATAAACTATTGGAACACAACTTTTTTGTAAGTTGGGAACTTTCAGTACACCACTGGGGAAATCCCAAGATACATTTTATTTTCGTTGATAAAATTTGTTCATTTTGTTGTCACAGACCTATTACATTCCTTGATGATAAGAACCACATCTCATTCATTTTTATATCCCAAGCATCATTCCTAGCATAAAATAATTGTTTGGTAAATGTGACTTGTAGACTCTCTGAAGTAGTAAAAAAGACTGAACTTGGAGTTAGAAGGTTTGGAGGGGCTTTACTAAAGCTTTAGGAACTTGGAGATTATATGATTCTTTTTCCCCACTTTTGGTGCTGGGAATTGAACTTGATTTTGTGAATGCTAATATGTGACATCTTTTGAATCTCGGTTTTGTGAATTCAGGGATATACTACTACTTCCATTTACTTCACAGAGTGAAATGAGATAGAAGACCCTAAAGTGTCTTGTAAAATTAAAAAGTGCTATCTAATTGTGAAAGTCACCATCATTATTATTATATTTTGGGGAAGTTCTTGGTAAAGAGCTCTATCAAGTACGGCAGACTCCTAGCTGTGCACCAAAAAATCCACTGTTTCTTCTTTCTGGGCTTACAACTAGACTTTCTGTTCCTCTCTTGTAGTTTGGAGTGGTCATATGACTTGAGTTCTAACTTTTGGGATGAGCAGAAATAGTGTGCACCACTTCTGAACCTCATTCATAAAAACCTGTGAGAGTCCCTTCTGAGCTCTTTTCCTCTTTCTGGCTATAGTAGAAACAGCCTTCAAAGTATCATTAGAAAAACACCTTAAATATAGAAATGCCACTTTGAATCTCATTTCTGCTAACTAACTTTACCCATCCAATTCTACATGAACAAGAAATAAACTTCTATTGTATTGAATCATTATACATTCTGGGTCTTTTTATTAAAGCAGGTAGACTACCCCTATTACAAGAGCATGCTAATACTTGCTCACCTTTTTCTTTAAAGAAGCAGCATCCTCTGATAGCAGGCAGCCTTACAAAAAGAGGTAACATTGTAAAGATATAATTACATAGATTTGTGGATATGTATATTCTGTGACCCAAGATGAAATTGAAGACAGAATTATCATATGAGAATTTTATGTTGAGAAGTTTAAAATGAGGCTTATAATTTTTATGAAAGTTTAATTGAATAATTTATATTTTGTTTTTTAATTTTATTTATTTTTTTAACTTTTTTATTGTTGAGGGCAAGGTTCCAAAGAATATAAAAGAGGAAATATCTGTGTGATACCTTGCTTTCATTTGTATTTAAAAACTTTAACTATGATACTCAAGATGTATACAGTATTTTCTAATGATATTAATCATGTAATTTGTAAAAAAAAAAAAAAAAAAACATAATTCCTTCTTTGCAACTCAAAGTTATTGTGACCCATTTCTTAATAAAAGCTTTTTGTTGAGGAGTGGGTGCTGGTATCTAGACTCACTCCAGAAATTGTAGGACAAGACATTTTCTTCAAAATATGCACATCTGTGAAATTTCATGTACCTTCCTAAGGAATACTGAGGAAATTCAAGTACGCACTTAGCCAACATATGGCAACTTTTACCCAAAGTTAGCCAAATAATACTGGATTTTGTCATACTCTTAATTTTGGAGAAAGAATCTCTTTAAATGTCTTTATGTTTGAGGTGGCCCAGTAGTATCTCTAATAGCAAGTACAATTTTAATCAGACTGCTTATCTGGCAATTACAGGTTAATATAAGTATTTTGATTGCAATAATGGAACATTACCAAACAAAATGAAAATAGCTTTCACAGAACTCACATACTTTACTGCCTAGAAAACCCTTTTCTTCTGAGGCAGTAATTTAATTTTACACATTATGTTTAGTAATCTGATTTCCCCTGAGAAGCTTGGTTGGTTTTGTGGGTTACAATTAATTCAAATCAGAAAGAAGCTATGCATAACAAGTTAGAAATACAGGAGGGAAGAAATAAACCTTATTGTAGGCTTTGGGGTTAACAGCAAAGAACAGCCCAGATATAAGAAAAGAAGAGAAAAATTATGAACAGGAGACTATGCCTAGTCCTATTCTCTTGCATAACTTTTTAAGAGTGTTGAACTATTAGAGGCCATACATAATTGATATTAAAATTTACTTTGAAGCATCGTAAAGTTAATTATGTTGAGAATACTTTTTTATAGAATGTGAAATACATTTTAGAGTTTTTTCAAAACTGACTAGAATTAAGTTGAGGCATCAGTTATCTGAAAATTATATTTAAATCAGATTGCCTTATTGTCAACCAAATATCTACTCATTTTTTAAAACTTGGTTCTTTTTAGTTGCATGAAAAAAGTTGTGTGATGGTTGATTTCTGACTGCCCAGTTATTTCTCCTTAAAATTAATTCCTTCAAATTCTTAACCTTGGAGTTGTTTGAGTTCCTATTTCGTTTTGACAGAATGAGGCCATATTTTCTGAAATCAAATTCCTTTTAGAAAGTTAAAATGTAGTGTTTGCTCACGTTTGAGGTTTTTGCATTTTTATTTTTAAAATGAAATTTAATCTAGTTGATATTTTTTCATGTAGATGAATTTCAATTCTTTATATACAACTCCCCCCGCCCCAGAAAGATATGTCTGTGTTATTTGGAACCTATTACCTGCTCTTCTAGAAAAATAGTATTTCAGTTCAATTGAAACTGACTTCTAATCTACTTTTTGTTTGGCAGATCATTACTTTGTAGGTACTTGACAGTGAGATAATTGATTGAAACTGATAAGACTTTATTCAGTTTATAGATGAAGTAAAAAACATTATAGTTGTATTAAAATAAAACATGTCTTATTAAAGCAACTTTGCAGAGTTAGTCTTCATTGCACACTAAATACACTGCCAAACAAAATCTACTGCAGTGCCTTACACATGGTAAGAGTTTAAAAAATATTTGTTGAATAAATGAATTAGTGCATCGAATTTAAACTAGCTATCATTGTCATAGTAATTTACAGGCAAAGTCTCAGATGTCATTTATTAGATGGATTCTGAACTGGAAAATGTTAACTGTTATGTACTGATTGTATTTATTTCTGGGACACAGGTGGCAATAAAGATAATAGATAAGTCTCAGCTGGATGCAGTGAACCTTGAGAAAATCTACCGAGAAGTACAAATAATGAAAATGTTAGACCACCCTCACATCATCAAACTTTATCAGGTATGGTTAGCCTTGTATTTCTTCAGGCTTGCCACTTTCAGGTCTCTGTTTTGCATCATGATTTTTCCTTTTATGTTAGTTTTTTTAATCTATAAAAGAAGGATGAACATATACTTTTATTAAGTCAAACACATCTATTTTTCTGTATTATGTTTAAATAAAAATCTGAAAATCAGAAGCTAATTAGTAATTTTAAATTGTCTCTCAATTGCTAGTTATTTATTTTGCAACTGTGCATTTATAATGCCCTGCCTAAGCCTTCTGGGTTTTGGTGGTGGTACCAGGAATGAAGATATGGCACTTGTGCTTATTTAAAAAGTATACTCCTTATGTTTTATGAAATGCAATATTATTTAGTGGCATACTTTGTAATACCTAGAGCAAATCTTTTTTAAATTATTTTATTTGTTGTTCTTACATTCTACTGTATACATGACAGTAGAATTTGACACATTATGCATTACCTCCCATTCTTATGGTTGTACACGATGTGGAGTTACACTGGTTGTGTATTCATATATGAACATTGGGAAGTTATATCCAGTTCATTCTACTGTCTTTCCTTTTCCACTCCCCGCTGCCTTCCCTTCATTCCCCTTTATCTAGTCCAGGGAGCTTCTATTCTTCCCTCCCCAGATCTTAATTGTAGGTTAGCACCAAATCTTTTTTGAGGAGGCTCATTTTACAGATAAAGTAAATAAACCATTTTTTATGTTTCTATTCACTAGTTATGTGACATTTTTAATCAGAGCACTTTAAAACTGAAAGGTCCCAGTATGCTAAGCTATGACTTTCATCTTCAAAGTATGATGTTTACACCCATGGCATTCTGGACTTGGCCTGTACTGGCCTGTATACTGATTGTTAAATTTTTAGAAGTGTGCTGACTAACATCACATTAATATATACCTCAGAAATTGGCTTACAAATCATTGCCCTTACTTTTCTCAGAGACCCAATTCAGTATCACACCACTATACTCTCAAATAGGTTAGAAAAAGTATTCTTGGAAGTATAAGAAAAAAGTCTTTAGAACTTCTGTTAGGTTTATTGTGTCTTCCTATGTGGCATTTTATAATGTACTTGATATATTTATACAATGGGACATGTATATCATTTGTGTATGTGTATGTACATAAGTACATATCTATGTGTGTATCCATATAAATGTATACCTACATATATATTTGACTAACATTTTTTTATTTTTGGGTGGTGCCAGAAATTGAACCCAGGGCCTTGTGCATGCAAAGCAAGCACTTTACCAACTGAGTTATATCCCCAGCCCCCTTGACTAACATTTATTGATAGAAATTTGCAATAAAAAACATTGGAGACCAAGAATGAAAGGCTAATGTGTGCCACTCAAACCAATTCCTAAAATTCTTAAACTACAGAGGCCTCTTAGGTCAAATTTTTATCAGTGTATTTCTTTTTTTAAACTTTTTTTTTTAATTCCTAAAGAAGATACTTCTAAGAGACTAATCATATTCTAGTAATTATCTTATAAACCATAAACTAAACTGAAAACTACCATGATTCACACAATAATTCTGTCTTCTTTTGTATTAAATAATTGATTAAAGTTGAGTTACTATTTAATTTGTTTAGGCCCAAATTGTAAGTAGAGCTCTTAGTTTTTTGTGTTGATGGAGAATAGTCCTATATCTATATTTTAGGACAAAATTAGTTTTTAGCCTTTCAGTAGATAACAAAAGAGTGTTACAGAGAAGCGAATCTAAAAATCACAAATCTTGAATCTAAAATTTAGTTTCCTTTCTAAATAGACACGTATTCAGTATAGTTTGAAAAGTCAAATTGGTGACAACATACTTTCTGAACCTTGAAAAATTAAATAAAAATATATAGCAATAGAGCTATGAAGAAGCATTCAAACAATGTTTTACAATTGCAGTACTTTGTAACAATATTAAAGTACAGGAGTAAGAATACTATGTTGTACCAGATTAGCTAGGCTACAGGCAAGATAGATGAATTTCTTCTATTTTATTTTTCTTTTCTTAATCAAGGGTACCATGAAAACTTATGGCTCAAAAACTCTGTGAAGTTTTGTTGAAGTTGATCTTCAAAACTTCCATTACCCATGTTAGTACTTCTCAAGCTTTCAGGCCCAAACAAATCACTTGGCAATTTTCTTAAATTCTAATTCAGTAGGTCCAAGATGAAGCCCTAGATTCTGCATTTCTAACAGGCACCAGAACAATGTTACTCCTACTGGTCCATGGACACCTTTAGAAAAATGATCTAGAGTTTTCATTAAAATGTTAGCATGCAGATAGTGTCTTATACACTTCTCTGAATTGTTCATAATTGATTTTTTTTATTAATACTTTCAGTTTAGGTCACCATGTAGAGTGTTATGGTAAGTTGCAGTCCTTTCTGTGAGACTAATATGAAATTATGTATCAATAGGTAATGGAGACCAAGAGTATGTTGTACCTTGTGACAGAATATGCCAAAAATGGAGAAATTTTTGGTAAGTTTATTTCTTTAATTGTTTTAATGTCACTAATCTACAGGGATGGGTTATTTCCTATTCATTTTTCCGCTTATTTAAGAGTTGGTAATACGAAAAGCATTGCTTATTAATTCTGTTATAAGTATTAAAAGACGATAATCAGAAATAGGGAGAAACTTTCAGTCATGTTGCAAGGGAGGTTTTCTTTACTTTTATATTCTTTTTTACCTTTCTTTCCAGGGGAAAGATCAGACAGTGAATGCTTAGGTATGGGAATATGCTATGGTTTAGGTATTGAGGATATAATGGTGATATAATCCCTGTCATTGTGTCACTATAGCTATAAGTCCTTAGGAATTTGTTCCTTTATTTGTTCTTCTAATAAGAAAAGTATTCAATTAGCTGGTCTTTATGATCCATTCTAACCCTTAAAAATTAAAAGTATTCTATTAGTTCTAACTTTTATCTAAAATATCTATTTGTTTTTACTTTATGTAGCCACAGTATTCTGGTACCTAAATAATTAGTTCCAAAAATTGTTTTTTAAACAGCTTTATTGTGGGATAATTCACATACAATAAATTGTACATAGTTAAATTAATATGTACAATTTGAAAAGTTTTGATATTCATACACGTCTGTGAAACCATCACCACAATAAAGATATCCATCATTTTCAAGTTTTTTTGTACTTTCAGGCAACCACTTTGTTTCTGTTCTATAGATTTGTTTGTAGCTTCTGGAATTTTATATAAATGTAATCATACCATATATACTCTTTTTTAGTCTGTCTTCTTTTCCTTCATATAATTGTTTTGCAGTTCATCAATTTTGTTGTGTATATCAACATATAATTTATTTTTCTTGCAAGTAGTCATCTATTATATTAATATACCCCAATTTGCTTATCCATCCATCTGTTGACAGACATTTGGGTTGGTTTCAGTTTTGGGCTCTTATGCATAAGTTCCTATGAGCATTCATATACAAGTCTTTGATTTACACAGTCCACCTTCAAGAAATATTTATCACATCAAATATAGTATAAGAACCTTAAAATGTATACTTCTATTTTGCCCTACCTGGCCTTTATGTTCTTTTTAGATATTCATAACAGTAGAGTATTTTGACATATAATACACAGAATGTAATTTATTCTAATTAGGATCCCAGTCTTGTGATGAGGAGTTTCACTGTGGTTTATTCATACATGAGAATAGGAAAGTTGTGTCCAATTCATTCTGCTGTTTTTCCTATTCCCATTCCTCTTCCCTTCCCCTTTTTTCCCCTTTGTCTACTCCAATGAACTTCTATCCCCACCCCCATGTATTAGAGTCTACATATCAGAGAATACATTTGGCCATAGGTTTTTTTTGGGATTGACACCTTTATGTTCTTGTTATAATATTTTACTTATGCCTATTTTATACCACACAATATAGTTTTGTTATTTTTCTTTTAGCAGGTATCTTTTATAAAAATTTCAATGTTTTTGTAAACCCTTACACGCTTACTGGAGTTGTTACCATTGCCACATTTTGCATGCCACATTCCTCTATGTACATGCATAATTTGATCCTCCTTTGTGTAGATTCATATTTTCATATAGGGTTATTTTCCTTTTGCCTGAAGATTTACTTTAGTATTTCCTATAGTATAGGTGATGAAATCTTTTCAGCTTTTGATCAATAAAATAGTCTTTATTTTGTCTGGGTTTTTTTGTTGGCATTGAATACAGGGCTTCATAAACAGGCTAGCCAAGTGTTCTGTGATGACCTATGCTCTGGCCCTGTCTTTGTTTATGAAAGATTTCCACTAGATATAGAATTCTAGATTGACAGTTTTGGTTTTCTTTTGTCTTTTCTTTTTTTAGTACTTTAAAGATTATGTTTGTCTTTTCATTAGCATTGTTATGAGTAAATAAGAAATCTGCTATTTTTTAAATTCCTATCGATGTAGTATGGCTTTTTTTTCCTCTGATTTTAAAATTTCTTATTTATCACTGGTTATCACTAGTAATTTGATTATGATTTACCTTTGTTTGGTTTTCATCATGATTTTTTTTTTCTTGGTGTTCACAGATCTTCTTAGACCTGTGAATGTAGTATTTCCATCCAATTTAGGCATTTAGCATTTTTAACTGTTGTTTTCTTAACTAATTTTTCTGTCCCACTTCTTTTTCCTCTCCTTCAGAGATTCTAGTCAAACATGTATGAAATTGACTCACAGTTCACTTGATACTCTTTTCCATTTAAAAGAAATTTCTTTTTTGCTCTTTCATTTTCTGTAGCTGCTATTTCCTACATCTTCAAGTTCACTGATCTTCTGCAATGTCTAATCTGCCATTTTTCCCATCCAGTATATTTTTCATCTCAGACGTTGTACAAGTTTAGAAGGAACTTGACTAGAAACTTTTTTACAACTTCCATGTCTTTACTTAGTTTTTTGAATATCTGGAGTACAGTTAATAACTTTCAAAGTCCTTGTGTGCTAATTCCAGCATCACTTTTCAGTTCTCAATTAGGACTGGTGAAGTGTTTCTCCTCAGATAGATTCAAATTTTCCTGCTTCTTTACATGCAAGGATAAAGGGATGGGGAATGGGGGAGTTGGTTGCAATATTAAATGGAGTGATCAAGGCAAACCTCACTGACATTTGAACAAAGATTCAAAAGCATAGTCCTGTAACTATGGGGAGGGGGGATTATCCAGAGGTAGAGAAAAGTAAACTCAAAGGCCCTGAGGCAGCAGTGTGCTTGGTGTGTTCAAGGGATGGCAGGGATGCTACTAGGACTAGAGAGAAGCAAGCAAGAGGAAAGAGCAAGAGTGAGCAAGACTAGCAGAAGATGATGTCAGAAAGTAGATCTGGGTTAGGAGTGGGGCAGATTTGGTCCTTTGTAAGCCATTTTAAGGACTCTGATTTTTACCTTGAATAAAATTAGGGAACCATTCTCAACAGGGTTTCAGCAGAGAAGTGAACTGCTCTAATTTAGCATTTTAAGCACATCATTGTGACACGCACTGTTTGTTGAGAATAGACTGTAGTGGGAAGGGATAGAAACAGAAAGATCAGGTCGGAGGCTGTTGTAGCAGATGATGATAGCTCAGATCTGGTTTGAAGCAGTACAGTAAGTCACAAGTGGTCAAACCCAGAATACATTTTGAAAGACAAAATCAGTAAGATATCTCCACAGATGAAGACCATCTAAGTAGTGAGTAGTGAATATAATTATGGAAGAAAACAAAGCCTCATACCTGAGGCACTCAAATGTTGAAAGGTTGAAAAAAAAGGAGAAACCAGCAAATGAGCCAGACAAGGAAGAAAACAAAGAGAATGTGGTATCCTGGAAACCAAGTGAACAAAGTAATCTCAGGAGGATGGAGTGAACATCTGTGTCAGATGATGCTGATAGGTCAAGAACAGTGAAAAAATGACAGTTTACCTTTATATTTGGCAGTTGCCAAGAGCAGTTTTGGTGGAGCAACTGGGCTAAAGCTTTATTTTAAAAGGATTTAAAGAAAATGAGAGAAGAAAAATGAAGAGGTCAAAATAGATGACTCTTCAAAGGAGTTCTGCTGCAAAAAGGAAGAAATGAAATGGGGAGATGGTTGATAAAGGACAGTGAGGCCAGGAATGTAGCCCAGTGGAAGAGAGTGGTTGCCTGGCATAAGTGACGCCCTGGGTTCAATTCTTGGTGCACATGTACACACACTCACATGAACAAAATGTGTGTGTGTTTATGTGTGCATTTATTTATCCAAAACAAGAGATAAGGACAGTGAGGTCAAGAGAAAGAGGTGGTGAGGTTTTGTTTGTTTGTTTTGTTTTTAGTTTGTTTGCTTTTGTACCAGGGATTGAACCCAGGGGCACTTAACCACTGAGCCATATCCCCAGACAGTTCAATTTTTTATTTTGAGACAGGGTCTTGCTAAGTTGCCTAGGGCCTCACTAAGGTTGCTGAGGCTGACTTTGAACTTGCAGCCCTCATGCCTCAGCCTACTGAGCCACTAAGATTACAGGCATGCACCACCATGCCCCACAAGAGAAAGATTTTTAAGCCTTTACCCATGGGGAAATTTTTTTAAACTCTAAGCTCTAGTTTCATTAAACTAGAAATGGCTATTACATGTTAGGTGTACTTTCTATAAAAATGGGATTGTCTCAATTTCTGTTCTTGCCTTAGCAAGACTCCTGAAACTTATCCAAACTCCTGAAACAGGTTTGTATCACATTAATTATATAAATTGAGGCATGATTTGGAGATTTTAAATACATAAAAATTATTTTTAAATGTCTAGAGTAAATGTGTAATTTAAATTCTGAAAAGAAAATTCTGAAAAATGTAGGAAAGTTGACAGTGAATGCTAGTTGTTTTCCTGGTGCAGTTATTTCTTGAGCACTGAAGATAATGAATAATAAAATTTAATTTTAAAAGATGATGAAAACTTTGGTTAGTCTTCACTATTTTAGAATGAAAGACTCTGAAGGGATTTTGGAAATCAGTTAGTCCAATTTATTTTTTATTTTGACTTTGTCATACAGTTAATAGCCCAACCATTCTGTTGTCTTTTTTAACAAAAACTATTTTGGTACTTTTCCTTCCTTGGTTTCATCTTGTATAAAGTCATCTATACTGGGAACCTTGGTGTCAGTATTGATTTCTTCTCCCCCATCCCTCTTCAGGTAGTTTAAAATCCTGCCCCTACACTTCCTAAGTATTTCTTGAAGAAGTCCCCATTCCTCTATACCCACTGCTAATGCCTCAGGTAGGGTCCTCATTCTTCCTTATCTATGTTATGCAACCTTCTCCTAATTATTATAATTCACACTGTCTCCAGAATTAACTTTCTAAAACACAAACACAGTCATGTTAGTTATCTTTATTTTCTGAGTTTTTTATAATAATCATTTTAAAATAATTTTAAAACAAAGTAATGGCATAAGAATGGTTTTTAGTAAAAGGGTTATAGTTTCTTGTAGCACCTACAGTCCAAGCAACATTAATCAAGTAGTAAAAAATATACATATATAATTTTCAGTGAATTAAGCCAAAAATGTTTTAACTCAGCTGGAGACCTAAGTGAGAAATAGCCACACAAACAGTATTAAACTATCTATTTAGGACTATAGATTAAGCTTTATCTTTCAGTTTTATAACTTTGGAATCACTGTTTAACTTTGCAAGTATTTCCTTCAGTGCCTACTCTGTGCTTGAAGGGTATTATGTTCTTTTTAATTTTTATTTCCTTACTTTCTTGTTTAGTTGGCCAGCACATCATATCCAGTGTTCTTGCAGAATTACTTGAAATTAAATCCTTCTGTTTCCACAGTCATCACCCTGAACTTGACTTTCATCACCTCTGGTCTCAATTAGTGAAGATCTCATTTTTTTACCATAGTTTGTTTCTTCCCCAGTCAAGTACATTTCAATATAATTCCTGTTTAATCTTCCAAAATACATTGTTTTTATTTTATCACAATTGTGTTGAATAACTTTCACTTAACACTCTATTGCTTACTGAATAAAATCCAAACTAGGATAGCTCCATTAAGACAATTGATGTATCCAACTATTCCTTGCATAGATCTGTTGATTATCCTTAGGTATGGACAACCAAATTAGAATATAATATTCACCTCAATTAACAAATCATTCTGTTTTTCTTTCTTTCGTTGTTTTGATTTGGTACTAGGAATTGAACCCAATGGTGCTTTACCACTGAGCTTACATCCCCAGTCCTTTTCAATTCTTATTTTGAGACAAGTTCTTGCTGAGTCGCTGAGGCTAGCCTTGAACTTGCAATTCTCCTGCCTCAGCCTCCTGAGGCTGGAATTATAGGCATGTACCACTGCACTCAGCTTTTTCTTTTTCTTTTTTTTCCCTCCTTCACTCCTTCCTTACTTTCCTCTCTCCCTCCCTCCCTTCTTATCTTCTTTGATCTGTATATTTCTATCATCTTAAGTTTTATTTTTTGTAAAACATTTACTTGTGCTAGTAAACATAAAGGAGTCAAATAATTCTGCAAGGTCTGTTACAGAAAATACCAGTCTTCCATCCTCCCTACTCCTATGTCCCTCTCTTCAGAAGCAACCACTTTCACTTCTGTGGTTGATCAGTTTGAATTTACTTCCATTTGTATGATATGCATATATTGCCACTTCTGGACTTTTCTTCTCTTTTAGGCAAAATCTTTGGATTCCCTTTTGAATTCTTCCTGTACTCCCATATGAACGAGCATATTAGAGAGATGTGAAAGGACCAATTGTGAAAGCCCTTGAGTGTTAGGATAAGGGTTAATATTACTTGTTAGAATGGTCATCCTTAAGCCAAAAGGTGATGATGTATGAAAGGACGTTTTTAGGGAGGTAAATACAACAGTAATGTGTCGTCTGAAGGAAGAAGGAAGAGGCCATTTAAGAGACTATTTTAATTATTTAGATATAAGAGGCTGAATGTCTGCATTAAGATGTTAGTTGTCAGGGTAGGGCTGTAACTCAGTGGTACAGCATGTGCTTACCATGTGCACGAACCCAAGAAAAATAAAAACGAATTTTATAAAAACAATTTGTACAAGAATGTTCATAGCAGCTTTTTAACAACTGCCTAAAGCAGAAGCAACCCAAATGTCCATCAGCAGGAGAAGGTATCCAAAACAATTTGTGGTATAGAAATACAATGGAAGGTGACTCAACAGGAAAAAGGAATATGCTACTTACACATGCAAAATGTGGATAAATCTTACATTGTGCTGAGCAAAAGAACCTGAACACAAAAGGATACAAACTATATGTTTCTGTTTATGTAAAGTTCTAGAACAGACAATACATGGATGGTAATAGAAGTTGAAAAATGGTTACTTCTAGGGAAAGAGGAAAATTGAATTGAAAGGGACAAGAGGGAAGTATCCTGGATAATGGAAATATTTTTGTTTTGAATGGTAGTCACACAGAGTATAAATTACTTATCTAAATAACCACCCAGTATTTTGCATTTTATTGTATGTAAATTATACTTCAGTAAATTCTTTTCTCTCTCAAAAAAGAAGAGTTTAGAATAAAGATATGGGTTATAGAATTACCTCCATAGAAGTGATAAGGGAAACTTCAACAAGGAAATCTCAGAATGAAGAAAGCTAATAAGGGACTTTTAATTATGCCTTCAAATAGAAGGCAGGTAGAAAAAAGACATTAGTGAGGTTGAAGAGTGTCTTTGAAATAGTCTCTGTCCTGAGTAGCCAAAGTAGGAGAGAGCTTGGAGTGGAGTGGGGGTATTTGATCATTAAGAAATCACCACTCAGCCAGACATGTGGCTCACGCCTGTAATCCCAGTACTTGGGAGGCTTGGCAGGAGGATCGAGAGTTCAAAGCCAGCCTCAACAACTTAGTGAGGCACTTAGCATTGCAGTGAGACCCTGTCTCTAAATAAAATATTAAAAAGGGCTGGGTATGTGGCTTAGTAATTAAGCACGCCCTGGGTTTAATCCCCGGTACCAAAAAAAAAAGAGAAAAAAGAGAGAGAGAGAGAGAAAGAAATTACCAATTACTTTAAAGAAAAATACCCAGTAAACTGAGAGCCACAGACATATTTCAAGAGGTTAAGGATACATGGGTGGTTAAGAAAGGGAGAAAGGTTTTGAGGTTTTCAAGGTGGAAGGAAGGAGAGAAAGAGAAAACTAAGGGATGGTTAGGGTCTGTATAATTCATTATTTTGTCATGATTTTCCTTGTGATCTGGGTGTTTGAAGAACCTAGAAAGGAAAAAAATATAGACAGAAAGAAGAGATAGGTGATAAAACAGGTTCCCAGAGTAGAGGAGATGATGGACAAGAGCACGGGGCGTGGTTAGTTTAGAGGAGAGGACTTGTCCTCCTCTGAGAGGCGTGCGTAGGTGTATTACAGCGAGAATTAGAGATCGTGCCAAGGATGCAGTCAGTACAGGGGAGCTCTGTGGTATAAGAGAAGGAAGATGAGTGTGTTCATAGAGGACAGATTTAATCCATCCTGAAATGTAGCAGACGAGATCAGACACTGTAGAGTGGGGAATGGTTTATAACAGTTAGCAGTGCTCCCGTGACAGTCAAGCCACGAATAAGAGGATCAATAATCAGCAGTGTGGGAGTTTGTGGTCAGCTTACAGCCAGCTGTGCTCCTCAACCTTAGAGGAGAAAAAGTAGACAATATGAATGAATGTCCCAGGTTGGGGATTAGAATGGTGAAAGGTCAAATGCATGTAACACTTACAGTAGTCAGAGAGGTCATCCTTGAAAAGGCTGAGAAATCAAAATTCTGGAGAGAACTAGGTAAAGCAACAAAGTAGTCTCATGATCTGGGAAAGTAGGCAGTAAAAAGACTGAAAGTTATAAAATGGGTGAAGACTCTAGAAAAAACATTCATATTTAAAAATTAAAAACCCTAACCTTGGGCTGGGAATATAGCTCAGTTGGTAGAATGCTTGCCTCATATGTACAAGGTCCTGGGTTTAATCCCCAGCACCGCAAAAGCAAAACAAAACAAACCAACCCTAGCCTTGAGCCTGTATGTAACTTCCCAGCTTTTTGCCACTTTCAAGTTCTCTTTTGCTCCTGGCATGATTGCGGGCTAATTCAGGGAAAGCCTTAGGTCTGCGTGCTCCTCCTCTGCTTCTTTGCATAGAGAGGTTTCCTGTGCCATCTGGTTTTCTTGCTCCATCTGACTAGGTTAACGCCAAAAGAGCAATTATGGCGGCATGCTGGGAGTGTATCTACAGTGCATGATTCATACATTGTGAAGCTGTGGTGTTTATGCTTTATTTTTGTTTGATTAAATTGGATCTCACTCCACAGAGCCAAAGTATTAAAAAAAAAAGAATAATTCCAAAATAATTCTAAAATATAAATAACAAGAGAGCTGAACCAAAAAACACAGGTAAGAGTAGAAAAC
Source organism: Sciurus vulgaris (assembly GCF_902686455.1). NCBI lineage: Eukaryota > Metazoa > Chordata > Mammalia > Rodentia > Sciuridae > Sciurus > Sciurus vulgaris. The sequence goes on from NC_136472.1 coordinate 107,090,719, forward strand.
AATTGTTGGGGGGAGAAAAGGAACAAAAATATGCAGGCACTTCAAGCCTAAGAGCTTCACATTTGGCTGCGATCTTTCAGGCTGTCAAAGTGAAAGGAAAATATAATCATGTACAGAATTTTATTGAAGAGAAAGAAGGGTACCTATTCCTGAAAGGAAACAAGACTTCATTAATAAATTCTAAAATAAATTTTCCCTTTGGGATTTCTTATAGGAGGTACTAAGTAATCTTTTTAAAATAAAAATCTGATCCTGTTAAAACTTTTCAGGGATTTGTGTTGCTTGGGAATAAAGTCCAGGGTATTTAACAGAGCCATCAAGAATTATTACACTCTAAAGACTGAGACAGGAGGATTGCAAGTTCAAAACCAGCCTCAGCAATGGTGAGGTGCTAAGCAACTCAGTGAGACCCTGTCTCTAAATAAAAATACAAAATAGGACTGGGGAAGTGGCTCATGGTCAATCAGTGCCCCTGAGTTCAATCCCTGATACCCGTCCCCCCAAAAAAAGACTTATTACACTCTAAACACTCTGCCCTTAAAAATAATAACAGTGAATACTTATTGGATATTATTAATGTCTCCATTTTAGGGTTGATAATATAGCTCAGTGGTAGAGTATTTGCCTAGCATGAGTGAGGCTCTGGACTTGATTCCCAGCACCACCACCCCTGTGTATTCATTCATACACACAATAGGAAAAACTGAGAAGCAGAAAGGTTAAACAATTTGCCCAGGGTCACAAAGCAAGTAAGCAAATAAGTAGCATTACTCAAACAAAACTGTAGTTTGATTTTGTACCCTGAGTTTATAACCACCTCTGGTATACTAACTAGTTATATGTTCTCTTAAAGTTCTTTGAATTTAACAACTTCTTCTGGCTCACTGACTTTACTTATTTCTCTTTCTTCTGCCAAAAGGATCATTTGCCCTCCACTCATCTCCTTTAGCATACCGTTTAATTGAATTAAATCTTGATGAATATTTTACCATTTTATCATTAAAAACTAGAAACTAGGAAAACATTTAATGGTTTTGTCCACTATAGTGAATGTAACAATTCCTCTTGATGTATGTAGTTTTGGCCCTAAATTCTCATCCCCTTTATAATGGAAGTAGGAAACTTTTTTGGGCTCCTTTACTCAATACTTTGGAAACTTCCCAATGGACTTCTTACAAATCTAATGACTCCCTTTTACAAAACCCATAACTAAGCTGATCCTAAATTGGTTCTCAAAATAGAACATAATTTCTGATTCAAAAATCTGTGTTCATGTTGATCAGAACCCTATAAAGCTACCTTTTCAGAAGTTCTAAGTGAACTTTCATCTCCTCAGTTAATTTTGTCTTTCTCAATTGTTTGTCCATGTTGATTTTCTCTTTTGAGAGTATTCTATGTAATTCTCTTTCCTGAACAACTCATTTTTTATTTGTTTTTATTTATTTTATTTTAGTTACATCTCATTTTTAAAGTTTTGTCTACCTGCCTTTTAGCTGGGAGGTACTGAACCTAAGATGCTTCACCTCTGAGTTCCATCCCCAGCCTTTTTTATTTTTTATTTTGAGACAAGGTCTCACCAAATTGCCCAGACTAGTCTCAAATTTGTGATCCTCCTGCCTCAGCCTCCTGTGTTGCTAGAATTATAGGCATTCTACATACTGCCTTTCGTTGTTATGTTTGTCTTTTATCTCTAACAGACTGTCAGCTTCTGGTGAGGACTTAGCACAGTACAAAGCATTTAATAAAAGCCTATTCAATAAATGGTCTAAGAGTCCTCTTTGACCTTATAGATCTTATTTACTCAGTGAAGCCAACAGGAGAACACTGCCAGGTCAAGTAGTCTGAGATACTTCTTTGTTCAGTTTTTGAAAGGAGTGTTTACTCTTTAGGAGATAAACATGAATGAGGAAATACTAACTGAATCAAGGGAGAAAATTGACTTCCTCTAGTATACGAAGCAGTTTTTGAGTACTTACCACCCTGCAGTTTCTTCCAACTCCCACACCTCCCTTAAAATAACCTTTGCAGAATATCATGGTAAATAAGAGCTTGTACGTTTAATCTGGGTGACCTTTGTCTACCAGTTCTTATATAGCAGTTGGTGCTCATTCCCTGATAAATCTTATTTTTCTTGTTTGGCAGCCTAGACTATATAATGGCAAATCAATTTGCTAAAAAAGAGCCTTGGCTTATTTATAAATGATAAAGTTTTGACTTTAACTTTTTCCTTTGGAATCCTAGGTGTGGTTAATTAAAGTTATTCAAGAAGCCTATATTCCTTATAACTATTTTTCATATTTGTCCATGTGGTCACATGCAGTAAATGGTGCAAAATCTTAGGGTGGTCACCTCCTCAGACAATTTGGGCACTGTTCAAACAATTAAACCGGCAGTCAGCAGATTCCGGCCTGGTAATTAAATTACCCAAGGACTTTGTTTTCAGATTTCTGCTCCTTGATATGCTGTGTCTTTCCAGGCTGAGCATGTGCCTGAGGTTTATTGATTCATTTCCTGTCTTTCCCTTTCAATGGTAACATATTAGGATGCCAGCTGTGATAATTGAAAAAGGGCTTTGTTTTAGTAAAAATGCCTTTAGACACTTGCTTACTGAGAGAACCTAAGGGACAATTTTTTATGGCTGTTGGGTACTATCTTAACAGCCTGAAGGTAATATTAGGAAAGTAGTTTATTTGCTTTCTACTATGAGTTTAAAATTTTTTTCACTCACTTTATTTGACCAACAGGATTCTAATTTAAGTTTTAATTCTTTTTTTTAACTTTTTATTAACGAGGGTCCTGATTCCAATATTTCTTTAAATTCATTCTCACTTCTCCAGGTTTTTTCCACCATTGCTTTAGTTCAGAACTTCATCATTTCTCATTTAAATTACTTCAACAGCTTAGGGTCCCTCTGCCGCCAGATTTGTCCCTCTTCTAAAATGTTTTCTGTATTACTGTCAAAATGATCCTTCTATAATACAGGTATCATCTTTATCATTTTTCTGCTTAGAGTATTTCTGTGACTCCCCATTGCCTTCTGTATAAAATTAAAAGTTAGTATGAAATTGATGTAACAATCTTTTCCAGCCACATCCTAAGATACGTTGTATGGGTTTTATTGACTGAACATAATCTGCCGTGCAGATGTATAGGCAAACACTTTCACACATCTAAAGATGGTTGATGTCAGTGTGGAAAGATATTAAATTGGTGTGTACTTCGAAAGGGTATGCAAATGTTGAATTCATGCAGATAAAATTAGACAGTCCTTGAATGTACTATTTAGGATCTTTCCCTTTGAATTTTTATTAGATGTGTGTGATGAAGTTATCTTTGAAGATGTCAGGTCTAATTGGATTATATGTAAGTCTTTCTGGTTAACTTTTAGAGAAACTAGTAACTACATGAAAGTGCCAGCATGATTCATGATTCAAGCAGTTGTTATTGCTCTCTCTCCTGTCTTTGTTTAAATTGGGTCAGACATTAAAAGAAAAGCCAGGAGTAAGGTCTGTGTGCTAATCCTAGTTCTGCCATAAGCTTCTAACATAAACATCCTTGGGCAAGTCACATAACATTTCTGAACGTCAGTGTCTATCTTCCTCAGCATATCAAGGAACAGAAATCTGAGTTGTATGAGTTTAGAAATGAAAGAAATGAGTGACTTGACCACTGTATTGGAGGAGTTCATAGTTTTCTAGATCCACAGTTGATATCTATAAATCTCAGAAAATCAAGTTGAGTTTCTGAACATATATTTGATGAAGAGATTTGCCAGAGTTAATTAAATAAATTGTTTCTAAACTTCATAGGTTTGGAAGTAGAAGCATAAATAGGCCTTAATTGAGTTGACAGGTTTCTGAAAAGCAGTCCTGTTTTCCTATTAATGTTTATTTTAAATTTCAGCTATCTCCTGCTGATTATTGGCTGCCTGCCTTTAGTTATGGTTCTAAAGCTGACATTCTGTACTGTGAGCAATGAGTATTCCTGAGTCTGGCAGCCATAGCTTGGTTGCAGTGAAGGGAGAGAGAGAAACATCAGCTGTTCTGATCTTGGCCATAACTATATCCACCCAGATTCTGTTAATGTGAGAACTTTGGCCGTCTGTTTTGATTTGTTCCCTAATTTCTGGTTTTGGGGTGGGTTTTTTTTTTTTTTTTGGTTTGCTTTGTTTTGTTCTTAGGATCAATGTTTGTTAAGCTAATTATTGTATTAGGAATTTCAGTAAGATTGAATTAATTCAGAGAAAACTAATTCTTTGTGAAAGGGGAGAACCAGAGGTAGGTTTCATCTGCAAATTAAGGTGGTGAGAGGGATAGATTTTCTACTTGGGATAAAACAGGAAAACCATAGTCCACATATAGGGGATGATCTTTTTTCTTCCCATTTGGGAAAATATCCTTTAAGTTTTCAAAAAGAGGTCTCTAAGCAAGTAAGACCTCTGAAGACATTTCTTTTGGGATCCCTGTCCTTGCCAAGCTCATAAAGCGCCTGGAGGCAGAAAACAAGGAGATCCTAGGCCTCATTTAATTTGTTTCTCCCTTTTTCAGTAATCATAGTCTTACATTGCCTGTTGTCCAGTGTCTGAAAACAGTTGTGTGATAGATGGATAGACAACAGATACACACACACATATCACACACACATATGGCAGTTTCCTAATTATTCTAAATGAAGGATAAATCTAGTTCATGTTACTACATCTTTAAAATTTTATTCCAATTATGTTTTAACTTTGTTTCCTTGAGGTTTTTTTTCATTTGTTGAACTAATTTTCTGTCTTAAATGGAATTTACATTCCTCAAGAGTTTGCTCATTCTGATTGTATATGCATCTTTATCATTGAAACGCCTTATTATGCTCTTTCCTACCTCTGTTTATGCAACCTCCCTAGGAAAAGAGCCAAGACCTGCCACTGGGTGGTTTTTACCCCAAGAATTTTCAGTGAGAGAAGAGGAGTGAATAGCAAGTGTTTCTGGGCTAGATTATCTTGATGACTGATATACTGAGAATCAATTTTTCTCTTTCCTTCCAGGTGACCCAGGACACTGCCCTTCATTTCTAAGATCTAAAACATATTGTTCCTTTCTGGGATCAGATCCTGTCACTGCCCAGGGATGGGTTATGCAGGGTATGAACCCAAAGTGGTTAGACTTGGCTGCACCCCAATCAAATAGTGCTATTTCAATTAATAATGCTATTGGTTGCCTCTGGCCCTTTCTTTTTCCTATATACACCTTTGGACAGGGAACACTCCTACTTCTGCTGCTGTTTTTTGTGTCTGCTTTACCTCTTAAGATCCATGTTGATCTTAGCCTATGATTTTCATCTGTAGCTTGATTTAGTCTTGCAGATCACAAACTCTTCCCAGTTCCTAGCTCATCAACACTTTTGTTCTTGTGTGATCACTAATTAATTATTACACTTTTCTGTCATTAAATATCAGAGGTTTAAAAATTTAATTTCCAGATTTAATATTGGTAAACTAAGTATTAAATAATATAACATTTTCTCTTTGCTTCTTTATCCCACTGTAAGCCATTTATTTGACCTTTCATTCAAGAAATAATTATTGGGTTTCTTCTCTTGAATTTGGGGAGGATGGAACTGCTTAAAGGAGTATTAAAAACACTGACATCCCTGCTATATTACATTTTGTGATGTCTCCTGTTGGAAAGTGCAAGAAGAGTTCTTTAGAAAAACCAGAGATAGACAGTTACTAACAAGCAGAGTGCATATTTGCAGGGTGCAGAGTTACAGATTCAGTGGCAATATAGCATCTGATAAAGGTCACCAGTGAAGCAGTGACCGGTCTGCCTGCTTCTTTTTAGTCTTCACTGCAGCAACTTGAAACTTAGCAAACACTGTCCTTTTTTTTTTTTTTTTTTTTTCCCCCTTGGAAATTCTCTTCTGTGACAGGTTTCTTTTCCTGATTTGTCTTTAAGATCACGGTCTGTTTCATTTTCCTATCCCCTAAGAGGAGGAATTCTATTCATTCCCTCTCTGTGAACTCTTTATCAGTTGCCTAATCTTGCAGATTTTCTTTGAAATGTTTATCATTTGTTTTCATTTATTTTGTATATCCACTGCCTTAACCATAATTTAGTCCCTTACTAATGCACATCCAGTTTATGATTAGCACATCAGAATCTAATCTACAGTTTTTCCCGTATCAATTTTTTTTTTTTTTGGTACTAGAGATTGGACCCAGGAGTGCTCTACCACTTAGCTACCTCCTCAACCCTTTTCATTGTTTAAATTTTGAGACAGGGTCTCATTAAATTGGCTAGGCTGGCCTGGAACCTGCAGTCCTCCCTGTCTCCCAAGTAGCTCAGACTATAAGCGTGCACCATATTCATCTTCTTATCAATCTGTTGTGTGTAGTTGTCAGTTTAATCTAAAATGCCACTTGGATTATTGCTTCTTTTCTCAAAAAATGTTCCATAATTCCTTCTCATCTACAAACCTCTTTGTTTGGGACAGTTAAAGTCCTTTATGTTATAGACTTAGCTTCTTTTTCTAATTTTATTTCCCATTAAATTCCCTATATGTACAATAGAAGAGGCAGTACACTTTGTAGTCACAGACTTGGATCTTATTTCAGCTCGGCCATAGCTCAACTCTATGTGTGTGTGTTACTTTTGCTTTAAATCTTCCTCCCTACGTATTTTAAGTTTGCCTAAAGATTTCTCTGTCAGTATTGAAATGTAACTGATGTGTAAACAGACTGTAATCTACTTTTCTAAATAAGTAGCTAAGTCTCATTCACAATGGCCAGCTGTCGAAACCATTGTTACCAAACAGGCCTGTTTTGCCTACTGCATAACATGTCAATCACTGAAACCAAGAGTTTTGCATTAGAAAAAAAGACTGCCAAACATGAGGAGACAGGAGACTCAAAGCTCAAATTCACCTCCCCAGGATAGGATTTAGGAGTTATTTATGGAATAAAAAAGCAGGATAGTGTAAGGCATGGAAAAGGGTGATTGGAGGCTGGAAAAAGTGAACTAATTGGTGTTCTACACATACGTAATCAAACTTCATGGCTCTTCATAAGATGCATATTCAGAAGACTGTGGCTTAAGGTGATGGTGTCAAAAGAACACCCACTGAGCACTTAAGCAGACCCAAGTGAAGGATTGGGGGTTTCAGCTGGATTGAGTTAGACAAAAGTGACCTCCAAGTTCCTCGCATCTGTTACCATCATGACCCCATACATCAGAAGTATTATCTATAGCAGAGCTACTGGGAATATACTGCTTGACTACATGGCCTCTAAAATTGTTGATAAAAGCAAGTAACTAAAAACAAGGGAAGCTAGAGGGTTTATTCAGTTTTTTCCTCTGCTTTACCATGTTCAAGTGATACAGACTTGAGCTGTAATCATTCAGGCTGTCTCTTTACCTCACCTCCATATTCTGTATGTCACTTCCTTTTCTCCTGTTATAAATATAACCTGCCCATGTGGTAAAGCAAGAGAATCTGAACCATTTTGGATCCAAACTGCTACCCAGTTCTAGAATTGCAAATAAAGCCAGTTAAGATCTGCAAAACTAGATTTGTTGTTAATTTTGTTTTTTAACAATAAGTAAGTTACTTTGGAAGCTGTTTAACTTTGTTGAATCTCAGTTTCTCATTTGTAACATGGTTGGTGTACGGAATGAACAAGGTAAACTAAAATTTCTAATACTATAGTACCTGGTGCTTAATAAATGTTAATCTCTTTAATCCCTTTCCTCAAGTCAGTTTGGACAGCCCATGTTTTCCAATATCTTTACCCTCACCCTCTGAACTATTTTTCACTCCCAGCACTTCTGGTACTAAATATATGGGTTTTTTCCCCCTATACCAACCAGTTCTCCAACACCACCTGGGTATCCTACAATTCAATTCTGTTCTCACACCACCCAGAGTTAACACTGGACTCTACAAGTTTAAGGGCTTAGCCCCACAAAACTCTCCTTACTTTATAGTCTAGTCATCGTAGGTCGTTACCCAAAAATCTGTCAGGGTTTCATATAACTCCCCTCAGGTTCTGTAATTTGCTAGAATGGCTCACAGAACTCAGGAAAACAGTTTACTCATATTTGACAATTTGTTATAAAGGATGCAACTCAGGAAACCAAATGGAAGAGACATGGAGGGCTAGGTGTGGAGAGTGGTATGGATCTTACATGTCCTCTCTGGGCACACCACCCTTGCAGCACCTCAGTGTATGCACCAACCTGGAACCTCCCCAAACCCTGCCATTTGGGGATTTTGTGGAAGTTGCGTTATGTAGAAATGATGAATTAAATTGTTGATCCTTGGTTATTTATTTATTCAATTTCCGACCTCTTTTCCAGAGTTTTAACCCTCTTAATCACAGTTGGTTCTTCCAGCAGCCAACCGTATCCTAAAGTTATCTAGGAACTCACCCAGAGTCTCACCTCATTGGCGTAAACTCTGGTATAGTTGGAAGGGTCTTGTTATAAATATTAAAAGATGCTCCTATCACTTGGGAATTCCAGGAGATTTAGTAGCTCTATATCAGCAACTGAAGACAAAGATCAAATAGTATATATTTCTTATTATCACAATTCCAGAATTCCTTGGACCCTGTTTTCACTAAGCAAGATCCTAATTTTTCATAATTTAGTTCAGATTTCACTTCATTTCTGAAGCCTTCTTATCTGTCTCCTAAAGTTAAAAGAGGTCTTCCCTCATTCATTTTCCCCTAGTTTTGTCAGCTATAAAGTACTATTCTTAGTTCATGTATTTTTCTCCTACTCTACTGTGGTTTTCTCCAGGGCAGGATCTGTCTTACTCATTTTCTGTATCCTCAATATATAACAGACATTCAGTAACTGAATAAATGAGTAAAATTTGTTTTGCTGTTAAAGTTAGAGTAGTGAGGCAGTCTTTATAAATCTGTGAATAGGGACTGTTTCTCAACTTTACGATTATAAACTAATAATTTATAATGTTATTAAGTGATTCTTGAGAAGTAGGCAATATGTGAGAATAAAAAAAAAACTTGCCTTTATACTAAGATAATATATTTAATGTCTGTCACAATGTCAGACAAATCTAGAAAAATCTTTATTTCCCCAAAGTAGCTAAGGAACATTTTTTTTTTCTAACATTAGGTATACAGCATGTTTCTCATTTTCTAAGTGACTGTTCTATTTCTAATGCTTAACTCAAAAATTTTTGTAATGAAAACAGTGCTTCACCTGTTAGTTTCTAAGCTTTTATTCTAAATGTACAATAAGTCTCATGTTGCAAAATATGTAGGGCTCCAAAGACAAGGAAAACTGAAAGACTCAAATTGTCTTGAGGTTTTACTTCCACATTGTATGAAAAATTCAATTTACAAATCTCACACAACTTTGTTACCATGATTCAGAGCTTTCTGAACCTCCTATTTTTAAAAAGGAAAAATGTATTTCTACATAAAATGTTTATATTTAATTTTATATATGTTTATAGACATAAGGAAGAGTTTGGAAAATATGAAACAAGCTGTACAGTGGTTGTGTCTAAGGAGTGGAATTGTGGGGACTTTCATTTGTACCTTGTGTGTTTCTGTATTTGAATTTTTTCATAGTGAATGCACTGTGAAAAAATGACTGTATTTTCACTTGGAAATAATGAGACAATTCTATAGTTCAATTTAGAGAAATTTTAAAATATAACTCCTTGGGAGAAGATCCAACTAGATAGGAGACTATGGTAAATGTGTCTTATCGCTGGAATATATCTCTTTTTACCAATTATGGTCTCCCAGTCAGTGTGTTCTTGAATAGTTAGCAAAATGAATACTTTCTACTCTTTCCTAAAGTCTGTCAGGCTACGCATATTTTATAATTGATATGTTATGTAGCTTGTCAGTTCCAGTGTTCTAGCGCCTATTATATTTCAACATACCGTAGCTGGTTAGGGTAGTGTCACATAGTTTCATTCTTTTCTCTGCGCATTTGTCTCTCCATCTGTGAGTACAGCATTTTGTTGATCCTTGCACATATTCCATGTATCTGTCTATACTCTGGTTTTGAATTTGCTAATCAAACACTGTACACTTTAATTGGTGACCACTGTGTTCTAAAATAATATATTGTTATTGCAAGAACATAAGTAAATTATTTTCCCTTTATCAGGTAACATTTTGTCAACTTTCAGGGATTCAGGCCTGTGAAGTTCATAATACTTTTATGGAAAAGTCACTTATAATTATGATTACCTTAACTATTATGTACTTAAATAGTTATGTCATTTACTTGGAACTAATGTTACTTGCTTGCTGAGGCAACCTAACAAGGAATGAACATTTCATTCATTCATGAAAATTATGCAAGATAATGTATGTGAAAGCATTTTATAAATGGTAACAGTGCAGTTGTAGGTCTATACTTTTGTTATTGTGCTCATTCAGAGTTCTTATGATGGCACAGATGGTAGTGGTAGTGTCATGCTGATGGTGGGAGTACAGAGGGAGATGTTGCTAGTATTTTTTTAACATCTTTCATGGCTAACAAGTTTCTCCAGAATAGCTCTTCATAAAAATTTTTTTTAATTATTTTAACAGCACTCATGTAAGTATTTGCAAGTCTAGGAGTTGATCCAAGGGATAAAGAGGCAGAATAATATAATTTAGTGACTTACTGATAAATGCAAGTTTATGTGCAAATGAAATAATATCTTCTCAGCATTATCAACAGTTCATTAGTCCTCAGTTTTATTATTTGATTGCAATTATATAGTTCTTTGCCTCATAAAACATCAGATAAGTATATGTACATTCCTAGTGCAAATATCTTAATAGCTAAATATAGCTTAATATCCCTAATTTATATATATTATATATCTTAGCTTTAGCAGTTTATTATCTTTTCCTCTGGCCTTCTTGAGTAACTAGGTCTGAACTTATGACTCGGTTAAATCATCTCTATTATGAACTTTCTGAAAAAGTAGAAGAAAGTCTCAAATATTTAGAGGAAAACAAATATAATCACCAGCAGTTATATATTCTACCTGCTGTTCTTTAAAACCTAGAGAGTAATGATATAATACTCTCGTACAGTTATAAAGGCTAGACACTCACATCTAAAAAGATTACAAACATTTTGTTGATCTTAAATTATTATTTTCAGCCTCTTCCATTTTTCCTATTCATGCTTTTAGTAATTCAAATGGCAAAATATAAATTCTTTGAAAGACCAGGTTGTTTGTTTTCCCCAACTTACTTTATATTTAAAAATAGAAAAAAAATGTTTTCTATAAAAATTACTTAAGGTAAATAAAAATAAAAATAATAGGCTTGAAGCAAGGTTGTATTGAATAGAACCAAAACCAAAGTGAGCTAAGCTTTTAAGTTTATAGACATGTTTGTTTCTTAAAGAGGTAGTAATATGGCTGGTCTCAGTAAGCTGAGTTTTCTAAACTAAGTACTATTTCATTATGAATTTCAGCATAGAGGTAAAATTATGTTTTTTAACTTTAATTTTAAACATGAAAATAAAAATGGACATATAGCCTCAAGCTATATAAGCTGCTGTAATGCTTAATATTTCACCCACCATATTCAAGGAAGATAGTTCTTTGATTCACTAAAGTAAAATTTAATAAGGGTAATTTAAATTTGAGTTATTAATATAGTAATTTATAGGAATTAGGTAGACTCAGAGTTCTAATGAGAACTTGTTTGGTTTTAGTTTTAGTGGGATTTTCATAAAGGTAAAATACTGTGTTTACAGTATTTAAAGGTAACCATTGTATATTGTTCATTTAACAGATACCATTGAATACCTACACAATGGCAGGTATTTTATTTTGATTAATTTGCATCAATATAAACTGTGATTTTTTTGCTTTGTTAGTAGCAAGTATAGTACCCTAACTAGGAGTATGGTGCAGGCTCTAGCTTTCTTTTTGGCAGACTGATGACTTTTTTTAAATTTTAATTTGATTTTTTTTATTTGTTCAAATTAGTCATACATGATAGTAGAATGCGTTTTGACACATCACACATAAAATGAAGTACAACTTCTCATTCTGATTGTACATGATGTAATGTTACACAGGTCATGTAACTCTATATACGCATATAGGGTAGTATTGTCCGATTCATTCTACTATCATTCCTATCCCCATATCCCCTCCCCTCCCCTTTGTTCTTCTTTGTCTAATCCAAATTACCTCTATTCTTCCCTAGCCCACCCACCCCCTTATTGTGAATTAGCATCCACACATCAGAGAAAACGTTTGACCTTTGGTTCTTTGGGATTGGCTTATTTTACTTAGCATATTCTCCAGTTCCATCCATTTACTGCCAGATGCCATAATTTCATTCTTCTTTAAGGCTAAGTAATATTCCATTGTGTATATATACCACAATTTCTTTATCCATCTATCTGTTGAAGGGCACCTATGTTGGTACCATAGTTTATCTATTGTGAATTGAGCTGCTATAAACATTGATGTGGCAGTGTCATCATAGTATGCTGATTTTAAGTCCTTTGGGTATAAACCTAAGAGCAAGATAACTGGGTCAAATGGTGGTTTTCTTCCAAGTGTTCTGAGAACTCTCCATACCACTTTCCCTAGTGGTTGCACCAATTTGCAGTCCTACCAGCAATGTATGAGTGTACCTTTTCCCCCACATCCTCATTAACATTTATTGTTGCTTGTATTCTTGATAATTGCCATTCTCATGAATGAGATGGAACCTCAGTGTATTTTTGATTTGCATTTCTCTAATTGCTAGAGATGTTGAACATTTTTTCATGTATTTGCTGATTGATTGTATTTCTTCTTCTGTGAAGTATCTGTTCAGTTCTTTTACCCATTTATTGATTGGGTTATTTGGAGTTTTGGTGTTAAGTTTTTTTGAACTCTATCTGAGGTGCATGTGGTAACGATTTTCTCCCATTCTTTAGGCTCTCTCTTCATGTTATTGATTGTTTCCTTTGCTGTGAAGAAACTTTTTAGTTTGATTCCATCCCATTTATTAATTCTTGATTTTACTTCTTATATTTTAGGAGTCTTATTAAAGAAGTCAGGTCCTAAGCTGACATAATGGACCTACTTTTTCTTCTATTAGGCGCAGTGTATCTGTTATAGTGCCTAAGTTCTTGATCCACTTTGAGTTGATTTTTGTTCAGTGAGAGATGGGAGTTTAATTTCATTTGCTTACATATGGATTTCCAGTTTCCCAGCACCATTTGTTGAAGAAGGTATCTTCAGTGTATGTTTTTGCCTCCTTTGTCTAGTATGAGGTAACTATTTATGTGGGTTTGTCTCTGTGTCTTCTCTTCTGTACCATTGCAGACTGATGATGACTTTAATGGAAGTAATTTGCTACTCCAAAAGCTTTACATAAACGCTATGTAAGAGTAATTATAAACTGTACCAATGAGCCAATGGCATCTCCTTCTACAAATATGTATCCCACATAACTTTACATGACTGAAGATAATGCTTCACTGCTTCCAAAATCTCCTTTAGACAGTTTCTTTAATTTATCATATATTAAGTACATTGAAAGTACATTGAAAAACATACCAAAATGAGAAGGAGGGCTGTGGGTATAGCTTAGTGTTGGTGGTAGAGTGCTTGTGTAGCATATGCATGGCTGTGGGCTCAATCCCCAGCACTGGAAAAAGGAGAGAGAGGGAGAAAAGAAGAGAAATTTTAAAAATATTATGTACACATACATGCATACCTATGTACATACATACATATAATCTTGATTTAATACGGGAAATACATATAACTCTAAGGTTTGTCATTGGATATACTGAATCTTTGGGAAAAGTACTTGGGAATTATGACCAAAATTAATTACTTCAGACTTTTTAATATCTGTGCAGTCAGTTGGAACACTCATATTTGGAGGTGGGTGTGGGATGACTGAAATTGGTAGAGCACCAGAATCAAATCTCCTAGTCCGCAGTTCTGCCAAGAATCCTACATGGTATGATATGTCATAATATCATCTTGGTGCTCCCTTTTGACATACCATTTATAGATGAGGAAAGGGAGATTCGCGGTAAAAATAAATTTACTCAAGGTAACATGGTTAATAAATAGAAGTCATCCTGGTTAAATCAAACCCAGGGTGTCTTGATTGTAAAACCCATATTCATAACTATTATAATAGTGTTTCTCCAAGTGTTTTGTAGACTACAAATATTGAAGTTATAATAAGTAACTATATAAAAAGGTCCCTAGGTCCCATAATGAACCTGCTGACTGAGATTCCTTAGGTATAGGATCCAGGACTCTGCATTTTTAGCAAGCTTCATGAGGTGATTCTTATGGACGCTAAAGTGTAAGAACCTCCATACTGTACAATATTTGAGTATGTAAGTGAAAAGTACAGATAAGTTGAAGAATAAAGAATGTTTCTGATAGCAGTAATATAAACAATTGAAATCATGGAAGTGTGAATAAGTTTCATATTATTATGAAATAATGTGGGCTGGCACTATTTGCTTTTTTGGAAAATACAGGTTGCAATATAGGGAGTTTAGAAAACTTTAAAATACACTGCCTGTAATCTCAGCTACTCAGGAGGTTAAGGCAGGAAGATCCCAGGTTTGAGACCAGCCTCAGCAACTTAATGACACCCTGTCTCAAAATTAAAAGAGCTATAAAAAGGGTTGGGGCCAGGCATAGTGGAGCACACCTGTAATCCCAGCAGCTCAGGAGGCTGAGACAGGAGGATCTGGAGTTCAAAGCAGCCTCAGCAACTTAGCGAGACCCTGTCTCAAAATAAAAAATATAAAGGACTGGGGAAGTGGCTCAGTGGTTAAATGCCCCTTGGTTCAATACCTGGTACCAAAATAAAAATGGGAAGATGTAGCTCAGTGTTATAGCACCCCTGGGTTCAATCCCAGTACCATTGAAAGTAAAAAAGAAAGGGAGGGGAAGAGAAGTAAGTTTTCAGTAGATTGAAACAGAGTTATGTGCTATCTTTTCCTGCTCAGTTAATACTTTACTCCCATCTGTATAATCATTCTGAAACATTGTACTTCAACTATTTGTCTCTTTTCCTAATTGAATTATGTCCTCAAGACCGGTGTTTTATTCATTGGTGTCTCTGTCTCCTAACCCAGTCCCTAGTACATACAGATCCATAATAATTGTCATATTCTCTCACTTTTTTCCCCCAAATTGGAGTAGGGTCCTTCCTAGGCCAGCTTTTAGCGGTTTGAGAGAGTTGAGCATCCAGTCCTGCCTAAACCTCTCCAGGAGGAGATTGGCTGTCATGAACCAACCACCAATGTTTTAACCCAACTTTGAATCTTGAGTCTTTCTGGATGCTCCAGAAGAAAAATTTCCAGAAATACACAGCATGCTTTCATCCTTCTTGCTCATCAGTGCTGATAGAAGGCCTCAGTAACTTGACCTCAGCCCTGGTTGCAACTACCCTTCCCCTCAAAAAGAAGGGCTAGAGCAGTACAGAGAAGAAAACGTCCAGGAGTAGACAAGCTGGGTGAAGACGTTGCTACTTCTGTTATGGAAAGACAGCTTAGCTGGAATTCAGTCATAGTATGGGATATAAAAGTCACTTTAGACTTGAATTTCATTTACTGTCATTTATGGAATTGCTCTGGGGACCAGAATGAGAAAAGCAGCTTTTTATTCTTTCTCCTTAGCTCAGAAATGCTCACTAACTTCACCCTCAGCCCTGGCACCAACTAATCTTCTTTAGCACCAGAAGAATTGCCCCAACAGCAGGAGAAAAAAAGGAAAATCTAGCAAAAAGGGCAGTAGGAAAGCAAATTGTCATTTTTATAGGAAAGAGTACTTCAGAGAGAGTGTCCTATAAATGGTAGTTTAAAGAAGGTTTATCTTCCTTTCATTGTAGAGATCAGATTAGATCCAGGCATGATTATGCATATTGCCTCACAGAGAAGCTTTCTAAGAACTTAAACAGTTCAGAGTGGTCAGTTGTAGCAATGGCATCCAGATTTATGCCAAAGAATCATATGAGAAGTAGATTCGATCCAGCTTCAGTGCTAGTACCAAAACATTCTCCTGAGAGAGTTCTGTGATATGAATTGTTTTTTTCTCTTCTCAGATCTGCCTCCTTTCCTTGACTGCTACCTAAAGTTTACTCTTATTTCACTTTGCTTTATTCCATTTTATTAATTAACCATTCCATGGCATTTGTGTGTTTTAGAATTCAAAAAACAAATTTTAAGATGGGACCCATTGTGAAGAATTTGAAGCATAAACTATGAAGGACACAAAAATAGAAATTTGTTTAGAACATGATTTCAATAAGTGTATGTTAGAAAGTATTTTTCTGCTGTACAACAATGATCTTATTATTCCCTCTTAAGGATTTTCTGTTGTGTTATTTCAATTTTCAGTGCAAAATAAATGCAGTTGAAGGAGTGGGAAAACTCTTAAAACCTGTACTAATTAGGTGGATCCTTAGGGAAGAATGTAAAAAACTCAGATGTCAGGGTTAAAATAACTGATTTCCTTTTCCTTTTCTTCTTGAAATCTCTGATTGTTACATGATCGTCTATGCTGTAGGTTTTAATCTTTGCTATATAGAGTACTCCAAGATCCAAGTCAGTATTATTCAAATGGTATTTGGCCACTTTGAGATTGTTTGGCCCAAATAGATATTGGTCACCTGCCTTATTTTCCGGTGTTTTGTTTGTTTATTTGTTTTGTTTTGGAGGGGGGGGTTGGTGCTGGCGAATTTGAACCCAGGACCTGCCTCATTTTCTTTACCTATTTCTTGACTCAGTTCTGTGATGTCACTTGGTACTGTGTTTACAGTTCTGTCTGTGTAAAAATCAAATCAAATCTTTATTTGAAATAAAGACAAATTCTATAATATTGTACTTTGTTTAATCGGTATAAAGTAACTTTTTAAAGAGGTATTTTACAATTCTAAGACAGGCATCTTAAGTAGCTTTTAAATTAGTTCCCCACGTCTAAATGCAAGTGAGAATTGTACATTTTTCTGCTTGTCATCAACTGCCTCTTCTCCTCAGTCTTAACCATGTTTCACTAACCATGTCCATCTGTTGTGTCTT
This sequence comes from Sciurus vulgaris, assembly GCF_902686455.1. Classification (NCBI taxonomy): domain Eukaryota; kingdom Metazoa; phylum Chordata; class Mammalia; order Rodentia; family Sciuridae; genus Sciurus; species Sciurus vulgaris. Next base: position 107,107,758 of record NC_136472.1, read on the forward strand.
ATTAAGAATCTGTACACCCATCAACTTCATACATTTAGAGGAGTATTGTATAAAACTTCATGGAGAATGTGACTGTATTGTATGTGAAATGAAATTTTCCCTCCCCAAGGTAGGGACTAGTTTTATTTTTCACTAAAGATGCATATACTAAAATAATCATGAATATGAAACCTGATTTTAGAATAGATTGCAGTCATTCCTTTGAGAGAAAATTTAACCAGGATATATAAAGCACTATTCTACAGTGTAGTAATTTATCAGTGGATCCTTCAAGTATATATAAATGGTATATGAGAGACAAGAATTTTTAAATTTTTTTACTTTCATTTTTCAAGTATATATAAATGGTATATGAGAGACAAGAATTTTTGAATTTTTTTACTTTCATTTTTTAATTTAAAAAGCTTATATTCTTTCTTTGGTTATCTTATCTACCAATAAAATCTGAAGTCTTAAACTTCTTTGTAGAGGTCAGTGAATATAATAATATGTTTATTTCAATTTTTTATTAACTGTTACTTAAAATCTCTGTGGGAAATCTGCGTTTTTGGCTGTGTGTAAGACTATTGACATGATAAGGATAGCAGTGATAGATGTTATTAAAGGAACAGTGGCTTGAGAAGCCTCTCTTGATTCACACTAGGTAAGCTAAGTGGAGGTCCCATCTCTGTGGTCCCATGATGACCTGCACATACCTCTCAATGCCATAATTGCTGTTTTATAATTATATGCTTATATGTCTGTCTCCTCTGCTAGACTGAACTCCTTGGGGGCAGTACGTTTCTTATTTATGTTTCTATCTCCAGTACCTGGCAGAATGCTTAGCCCACAGCACATTATAAATACTCTGTAAATGTTTGTTAAGGGTTTGAAAGAATTGACTCTCTAACATTGATAATTACTGTTTTGATCTAAGATTACATGTCTGTGGACCAAGATAGAGTTGGTCAAGAACAGATTTAAATTGCTTTTAACCATTTCCCTGTTAATAATTGTTCTAGTTATTCACTTACTAGGGAATGTATTATTTTTCAGTTTACCAAGAAGGTTCAGTGACCTAAACATATTTGTATGCAGATAATTTTGTTCGGTTGTCAGTAAGGCCTTAATATAAAGATCCTTGTGTCCTGGTTATTATGTCACTTCAAGCTGGTTACCCATTATCCATATGCACAACTCACCAGTTCCTCTTCATGATTCCATAAAAATAACTGACATAGTGGTTTCACTTTTTTTTTTTCTTTTTTTTTTTTTTTTTTTTGTGGTGCTGGGGATTGAACCCAGCACTCTACCAACTGAGCTATATCCCCAGCCCCAGTTTCACTATTTTTTAAAATCTTTTTAGAGAAATTCATGGAAGTTAATGGAAAGAAACAGGAACAAGTAATTCCTTATGTAAAATAGCCTATTCAATTTGTTTCTGAAATGCTTTTGTTAATTATTCTGAAATGTCTGATCTGAATGTTTGTTTTACATTGTACTTACACATATTTACTGTTAGTGATTTTGGCATTCCAGGTAAAGTAAATCATTCTATGAAATTCTAACTTGAGTTGATGGCTAGTTGCCCAATTCCCATTCAATTTTCTGACTTAACATTTCAATTGTATTTTTCCTTTAATGTAATATCATCACACATTTTATTTGTGCTCTTATACTCTAATCTTATGTGTGCTACTATAATAAAATACCTCAGGCTGGGTAATTTATAAAGAACAGAAATTTATTTCACATAGTTCTGGAGACTGAGAAGTTCAAGTTCAAGGCTTGCTGTGGGCTTTCCTACCTGTAGAAAAGACTGCTGTGTCCTCAAATGGTGGTAAGCAGAAGGGCCAGAGACCTAAGGTTCCATGAAATCTCTTTCTTAAGGCTAATCCCATTCACAAGGAAGGAGCCCTCATGGCCCATTCACCTTATAAAGACCCCATCTTAAAGAACCATCACATTAAGCAGAAGTTTCCAACACTGAATTTTGGAGGGGACATATTCAAAGCACAGCATACCTTAAATGAGATCTTTAACTTAAATTTCCCAGGGACAGAAGTAGGAAACCCTTTAAAAGAACTTTCTTATTTTAATCTGAAAATAGAAAACTTCAGTATTCTTTTGTTTTCCAGTAGACTAAGAATAAATTTGTGCCTGTATTCATTATTTATTATTTATAAATCATTAATCATAGTGCTATATGCTACATCTAAATAAGCTTTTTTCTTTCAAGTATTTTGTAATAGCTGAAACATAGTGATATAACAATAACTAAGCTTAAAGAGCAAGGCAGAGTGTTTTAAATATGGTGACATTTGAATTGGAATTTGAAGAACTATTGAAAGCAGATAGTCTCGACTGATACTTTTGGATAGTACTTGGATTGCTACTGACCTTTCTGGTAAACTCCCATTTTGGATGCATGTTCTTTCTGTTTTGGTAAAATATTACTGATTTTGTTGTCCTTAAAGTGATTTTGCACATCTCTACACAGACTCATTCATGTGATGATTTTATTAATCAGAATATGCTTCTATTTCTAAACCTATTATTCCTACAAAGATGGAAGAAAATTTAAATTGTGTGTTTTGGGGGTTTAAGTTTCAGATGAAAGTAATAGCATGAGCTGAAGTACAGAATTAGAAAATTATGAGGTTCATATGGAGAACAAAGCAGTTCAGGTTAACTAGAGCAAATGAGGGTGGAAATGTGGATAGTAAGAAGATATGGTAATAGGAAGAGAAATTAAAGGCATACAAGCAGACTGACCTATGTATGATGGAGTTTCTGCATGTTAGCTAAGATAAGGCATGACCTTGGCTTCATTAATACCATAGGCATGGAAGAGCTATTGAAATAGAGTTTTTAAATAGAGGAATGACACATTGAGAATCCTGCTTTAGAAAAATTAATTTGTATTAGAATCAGGAGATATGAGAGCCATAGTGATTACCTTGACAGGAACACAGATGAAATATAATGAGTACTAGTATAGGGTGATAATGATGGAAGTCAACTGGAAAAGAAGAGAAGGTGGAATAAAGACGCACTAGATGGGAAAGAGACTGCCCAGAGAATGTTAAGCTTTGGCATTCTTTTCCAAAAGTGTACGGATAAGTGAAAGATAAAAATATGTCAGGAAAAGACTTGGAAATCTCATGCTTGATCCAGATACTTTTCTTCTGCAGATGGAACATCTTTGACACATGGTTTATTCCCTTTTGACAGCCAGTTTGTTTAATACTGATTATGTGATCTTTTCACTTTCTATTACTTTTATAGTCTTTGTTAAATTTTACTATCATTGGAGCTGTTCTTCAGTTCCTCATCTGTTATTGTTGGCCCCTTTTAATTCACAGTTTGGGTCTAATTTGACAATCATATTTCCATTTGCTTCCCATCCCACATCATGTATCTTTCTTACTTGAGTGACAGAGCACATACTCAGCCCAACTCTTGAGAAGGGAAATACAGTGTGAGGTTACAGAAGATGTCTCATGGTGATTCAAGTGTAAGAAATGCAGCTTAGCCCAATCCCAAAAAACTCAAAGGCCAAATGTTCTCTCCAATATGCGGATGCTAACACACAATAAGCAGGGAGGGTGGGGTAGGAGAATAGAATAGAAATTCATTAGATGATGGAAGGGGCATGGGAATAGGAAAGACAGGAGAATGAATCGAACATAACTTTCGTATGGTCATAGAATACGCAGCCAGTGTAACTGTACATTATGTATAATCACAAGATTGAGAAGTTATATATGTATAATATGTCAAAATACACTCTACTGTCATGTATATCTAAAAAGAACAAATAAAGAAATGCAGCTTAGCTAAAATTTCACAGTAACTAGCTAGCTGAGAGATGTCTTTTTCTTAAGGAAGCAATCATGTTCTTTCTAATGGTTTCTTCTTGATACATATATCTTCCTCTTTTCTCTCTAAGCTATCTTCCTGTCTGCTTTTTTTTTTAAATACAATAGTTTACACAAGTCCCTGTTTTTATGTTTTTATATACTTTTTCAGTTCAGTATCTCACAGCTAACTGGCAGCTTCCCTCTTTGTGTCTCATTTTTCCAAGACAGAGAATCTGATTCAACTCACTTTCCAATCCAAGTCACAGTATCTGTTCTGGTCCACCAGATTTTCAGCTACAAGCAATAAAAACCTGACTCAAATTGGCTGAGACATGAGGAAATGTATCATCTCTCATAAAATAGGAAGTCCAGTGGAAGGGCAGCTTTTAGGATTAGTTGACTGAGACTCAACAGTTTTGTCAAGCACCCAGGTTCTCTGCATTCTTTCACTTTGCCATCCTTGGCCTAAGCTCTTAGCAAAATGGCTACTCAGTTCCAGACATCACATACAGAGGTAACAACATTCAGAGCAGAAAGTGGCCATTTATTTCTATGGCTTTTTCTCAGAAGTGAGAAATTGTTTTCTTAAGGCTACCCTGAAAATGAGCACATTTCCTCCCAGGTTTTGTTGGCTGCAATTGCAGCTAGAGATTTGTTTGGGTTAATAAGCTCTGTTGGAGAAAGAGAAGCTGTCAAAATACACCATTCCTCAAGGGAGAATGAAACTACCCTGAAATAAATCAGGCCCATCTGTGGAATTGGGATTGAGGTCCTTTTCCTCTGTGATAAATGAATGCTTATACCTGGAGAGTGGAAGAGAGTGGCTGTCTACTGATGAGGACCCAGACATGTGTGTGTGCACTTTCACATGCACACATTCTTTATGTTTGTATATGTTTGTGTATGTATGTAGATATAGGTATATGCACTGGTATATGAGCTTTTATTTAAAAAAAAAAAATTACTGTGGGAATTTTACCTGAAGAAAACTAAAGTTCTATCAGGATGAAAGACATTTACTATAATCATCCTTGGGTCAGATGTGTACTATGTAGTATATATCCCATACTTAGTATTGTAGGTACAGTATATGCTATGGTTTGGATAAGCATTCCCTAAACACCCATGTGTTAAAGACTTAGTTCCCATCCCAGGGTGGTACTTTTGGGAGGGAGCAGAACCTTTAGGAGGCAGGACTTTAGGGGAAGTTCTTAGGTTTATTGGGGGTGTGTCCTCAGAGAAGATATTAGGACACCAACCCCTTCCTGTTTCCCTCTTGATTCTCAGTTACCATTAGGTGAGCAACTTCTGCCACATGCTCCCACCATGATGTTCTGCCCTCCTCAGAGGCCCAAAGCAGTGAAGTCACTCAGTCTTGGACTAGAACTTCTAGCCAAAATAAACATTTTTCTCTATAAGTTAATTATCCCAGGTGTTTTGTTATAGTAGCATGCAGCTGGTTAATATAGTAGATGTAGTATAAAACAAGACTGCTTTGTACTATGAGCAGGAACTCCCCAGAAAGGCATTGTTGATAGGTATCCTGAAATGTACCTCCTTTGTGTCTGTCTTATGAATTCTTACAAGACATAGTCCTTCCTCAGATTTTCAGTAATGAATGAACTGATTTTACTAAATAGTTTATTTTACTATTTGTCATAAAATGTATCAAGAAGCCAATCACATAAAATTTTTACAAAGTTTAAAATATCCTTTAGGGAAAGTCCTTCACTCACAGTACTCATAATGAACATACCGTGTACCAATAAAGATGCATTTTCCAATCTTTAGCCTAATAGATTTCATTTCCAACCTGTGTTACCTAATATGATTTTCAGAATTTTAGCTTCTAGAAAGGAGTCACACTTTATAGGGTCTCTGTCTTCCTGAGTTTGTGCACACCAGATATTAAGATGAATCTAAAAATACTGAGTACCTGTTGTTTCTCTTTGGTACAATTTATAAGCAAAAGATTCAAAATACAGTATCACTGAAGAACAAGACTGAATCAAAAAGAAAACCAAAACCAAAGTAGAGCTCTGCACAGTGGTGCACGTCTGTAATCCCAGCAGTTCAGTAAGATGATTGCAAGTTCAAAGCCAGCCTCAGCAACTTAGCAAGACCCTGTCTCAAAATAAAATATAAAAAGGACTGGGGATGTGACTCAGTGATTAAGAACCTCTGAGTTCAAACTCTAGTACCCACCCACCGCCCCCCCCCCAAAAAAAAAAAGAAGAAGAAGAAAAGAAAACTAAAGTAGGTTAAAAGCCCAGGAAGGCTCTCTTCTCAAAGATATGTGCCAGTATACTTGCATTTTGAGATTGATTGATTGATTTGGTGGGTTTTTTTTTGTTTTTGTTTTTGTTTTTTGTTTTTTTTTTTTGTCGTGCTGGGGATCGAACCCAGGGCCTTGCGCTTGCAAGGCAAGCACTCTACCGACTGAGCTATCTCCCCAGCCCCATGATTTGGTTTTTTTGTTTGTTCATGGTGCTGGGGTTCTAGCCTGGGGCTTTGTTCATGCTAGGCAAGTGCTTTACCACTAAGCTATATTCCAAGCCCTAACTGATTTCTTAATAAGCCTTTTTGGTAAGAAGGAAACCTTAGAATGTGGAAGAGGGATGAGAAAAGGAAGCAAGAAGGGCATGAAAGATTATTGTCTTCTTTTCAATTTTACCTAGAGTCCTGATGGTTAATTTTGGAAGTGGTCTTACTGTAGGCCAGTATTTCCTACAGCATTTCCACAAAACACTTGACCTGCTCCTTGAAAAAGAATTCTGTGGTCACAAAGAGAGGGACATATTGTACCTTCTCCTGCAAGATTTACAAACTGTACCTTGGTAAATTAAGACTGAGAACTTTTATAGTAAATAATACAAATGTCTTTAATCTTGTTTTTTCTAACTGTCTTAATCACTTAGCCTCTTCACATGCCTCTACTAACATCTTTCAGAAAACACTGGGAGATTGCTGAGATCAGATAGGAATGCTTTTGAGCAGAGGAATAATATTACAAAAGCACTGTTTCAGTAAAAGTGAGCTAGTAGTGTGTAGGATGGAGAGATTGGAACACAAAAAGAGATTGGAACACACAAAAGAGATCGGAACATAAAATCCTGTTTGGAAGCTATTGGAATAATTTGGTATAAAGAAGTCACAGATGGTATAGTAATAGCAAATATTTATTCATTCATCAATTCACCAAATATTTATTGAGCCTTACCTATGTGCCAAGCACCGTTCTAGATCCAGGGAATACAGGGGAAAAAATTGAACATTTTTGTCCTTTTGGACAAAGATTTACATCCTAAGAGAGGGAAAAATACAATAAACAGATAGACAAAATGGCAAGTGGTGAAGAGTACTAAAAAGAAAAGGAGGCTAAATGTAGAATCCATGGGGTATTGATTAGTAGGAGACTTGGAGTTAAGCAGAGAACTGAATTAAGTTAGGAATAAAGCAATGTGGGAATCTAAGCATAGGGAACAGCAGGGCAAAGACTTTTAGGTAGGAACCCCATGTGACTAGAGCAGAGTGAGTAGAGGGTGGTAGGAAATGGGGAGGGGAGGTATGGGCAGAGACAGAGAATATAAATCCATGTAGGACCTAACAGATCACGATAAGGACTTGACATTTTATATCCAGTGAGACTAAAAGCCCTTGGAGAGTTTTAAGCCAGGGAGTAGCATAGTATGACTTAGTTTTTCATTGGTCACTCTGACACTGACTTCTAAAGTGGAGACAGACAAACTGGTTGGAACAATTACCATAGTGCAGGCAGAAGACAGTGGTAGCTTGGACCCCAGAAGGAGTGGTGTAGGTGATGGTAATCAGTCAGCCTCAGGGTAAATTTTGAAGGTAAAGGCTGACAGAAGTTGGTGACACTGTGCACCAGGTTTTATTTTCAATGTTTAGCCCTAATTAATCCTCATAAAACCTTCTGAAGTAGACATAGTTATTATCTGTTTTACAGTTGAGAAGACCAAGGCGCAGAACAGTAGCCTGCCACCGTCATACAGCTAATATGTAGTGGCATTGGATTTGAAACCCAGGTATTATTACTCCAGGGCCCATGTTCTAACCATAATACTGTCCCCCGCAGGGAGGAAGTAGAAGGAAATCCTAGGCCAAGACCAGGTTTCTGTTTTCTCTAGCAAATGCCATATAATGCTTTTGCTTTCACATTCCATCAGTGTGTTCAGAATTCCCAAGAAATAAAATTGAATTTCCTCTTCTTTAATCAGCTTAGGGTTTGAGCTAATTCCGTATAACCTTGCCCTTTTCCTTGTTTTCCTGTGAAACTGTTTTGGAAGACTTACAAAGTTTCTTGGGGGAAATCATATCTTCTGACTACTTTTTACCACAGGAAAAGGTTGGGGCAACATAGACTGGAGCTGGTCAGACTGGAGCATGAGAGCATGTGAGATAAAAGCCAAGGGTTCTTTTAGGATTAACTCTAACAATTCTTCAAAATATTATCCCACCCTCCACCCCACTCTCCCCCAACAGCCCGCCATACACGCTTCCTGTTAGAGAAATGGGACGGCAGTTAGGGCCTTACAAACAGCCTTTTGCTTCTCTGCTCAAGATGGCCTACCTACCTGGATTTTGATGGGCATGCTGGAACAGTAAAACTTTACTACTGCCAATCATATTACTTTTATCTGCTTTCCCCCATAGCTCAGGGGCTTTAGCATACTTTCTGAGAGGGAAGAAACAGTCTTAAGAATTCATACAGCCAATGTGATTCTGTATAATCAGAAAAATGGGAGATTATACTGTACTCATGTATGAGCTACCAAAATGTATAAATATATTCTACTGTCTTGTACAAATAATTAGAACAAATAAAATATTTTTTTAAAAAAGAATTCATATATTTGAAATGTTTTTCCAATTTCAGTGCCTCGAATCTACACAAACAAATCAATTTTAAATTAAATCTCTCCCACAATCCATTGAACTCTACTTCTAAAATAGTGAACATGAGGAAATAGTTGAAATAAGAAAGAAACAAGTAGATTCAGTGCTGTAGAGATTTGATAGGCTTTGATGATGTGCCAGGGGTGCCATGAAGCAGGTGTAGACCTGGGATGGATGGAATGACCTGAGTAAGTCCAAAGTGGGTGGGCGATATTAAAATTGAGATTTAGAAATGCCAAGAACTATAGAGTCTATGGTTCTGTTTTCTGTAGACTTGGGTTTTGCTTGTGTTGTTGTCTAGGATGTTAGACCACCATTGAGTGTCAGAACCTTGGAGAGTTCCAAACAGCAGGACTGGAGAAGTTTTAAAATGTGACTGTCACTACTTTACTGGCATGAAATAAATTGAAGACTCTTACACATGGTGCTGAAACAAACCTTATGTTTGCTTTTTATTGGGATCTCCAAAATTTAAAATGCTGGCCATTCAGCCTTCCCCCAACCAAATGGAGATCTTAAACGGTCTGAAGATTTCAGTCCATCTTGTGTAACAAGCTCAAAGTTACACTTACAATGGGGTTTGGTTTAAAGTCTGATGTTACAGAGGGAGGTGGGGATTCCTTTCAGATATTATACTTTCTCCTAAGGTATTTCCTAATGTTATTTCTTCTCATGTTATTTCTTGATCTATTATAAAAATTAATTGAAATCTTTGGTGGGGTTGGAAGAGTAGATTTACCTAAATCTATCCTTGTTTTCTGATAAGCAATACGTTTGAAAGCAAGAGATGTTTTTTAAAATGATATTCTGTATTAGAAATGATGTGTAAAAGCTGGACGTAATAACACTAATAGCCAGCAACACTTTTACAGTATATTTAAGCTTAGACGGTCTCTGCTTTTATCTCCAATTTCAGTAATCTTGTTTTGTGGCACTAATAAAAATCTAAATACTTGAATTTCTTCTGTTGTCATCTCTTTGTCCTCATTTTTAGGACATGTTCATAGTTTTCACATCAAATTAATAAATTTCTGATGCTTTGATTAAAACTTCAACTGTAAAATTCTTGAATAACTAACTAATTTACAATGCCAAAAATGAACTTGGTTCCTGAAAGGTATGTGATGAAACGGGAATCTATAGGATTTCATTGGCATTCTAATAAAGATTTTGGAGATAAGAAAAGTTAGACTTAGTATGGACAATGAAAAAGATTAGTAAACAATATACACTCATTAAAATGATATTAATAGTTATTATTTGTTATCTTAATAAAATTATTATATTTTAACAAATTTTTTTGTTTTTGTTTTGGTAGTGCTGGGAATTGAACCCAGGGCCTTGTGCATGGGCAGACACTCTACCAACTAAGCTATATCCCCAACCCCCTGTATTTTAAAATGATTAAGTAGACCCAGTTTTGTTGTAATCTGAATTTGGACTAAAACTTAAATTTGTATTTCATACCATATACTTCAAAACACCAAGAGGCTAATTTCAGGTAAGATTTTGGATAGACTGAGTAGAAGCCAGGAATAATTATGTCTGAGTATGAATTTGTAGTGATGAAATTACAAATGAAAGCACTGCAGAATATGGCAGAATGAAAGGGAGCCAAAGGTCAAAGATAACTATAAGGGGAATACTGGTGCCATTAATAAGAAGGAAAGAAAGAAGGAGGGAGGAAGGGAGGGAGGGAGGAAAGGAAAGGAAAGGAAAGGAAAGGAAAGAAGGAAGGAAGGAAGGAAGGAAGGAAGGAAGGAAGGAAGGAAGGAAGGAAGGAAGGAAGGACTTGTTGAATATGAAAGATAGAAATGATGTCCAGGTGAAAGTATTTACTCAATAGTTGGAAATTCTATTAATTTCACAAATACTTACCAAATCCTGGAGGTGTGTGTTTTGCTATAAATTGAACCCAGGGCTTCACCCATAGAAGGCCAGTGCATCCCAGCCCTAGGGATGTCCTTTTTTAACATTTGATAAGTTATTTTAGTACAGGTTTCTTCTACCTTCCCCACCTGCCTGTAACTCATTAATGTGGTCCTCACATGAATTTTCTTGAGGAAACATTTTTAAGCCAGCTTTAAAAAAAAAAAAAAAGTTTCCTCTTACAGTAATAACAAATTTATGGTTTTCAAACTCAGTTTGTTTGGGGGACGTAACTCAGTGATAGAACACTTGCATACCATGTACATGGTCCTGAGTTTGATCCCCCAGCATTAAAAAAAAAAAAAAAAAAAATTCCAGACTTAAGTGTGTTTTATTATTGTTTTAAAAAGTAGAGGTTTGGGGTTGTGGCTCAATGGTAGAACGCTTTCCTTGGCATGTGTGAGACACTGGGTTCAATCCTCAGCACCACATAAAAATAAATAAATAAAATAAAATAAAAAACAAAAAAAATGTTTTTTAAAAGTATATTGTCCCTCTGGATTTAAATTTGGATAGATGACTTGAATGTTGTGTTATATATCTCAATAAAGCTGTGAAAAAGTTAGTCCTTACTGCAACACATTTTCAAGTAATGATATTTCAGATCAATTGGGGAAAGGCCATAGTTCCATATCAGTAGTAAATCTTCTTATATACAAATAAATTACATTAGATTTGAGGGAGGGTAGATCCAATTAAGTTTTAGAAATTTCAAGCTAGTTTTAGAATATGGATTTTTTTTTTCCTTTTTCTGTTCAATGAACATTAAGTACCTGTCTTATTAGCCAGAGGAGTCAGGAAAGACTTCTTGAATGAAATGATATTCTGAGATGAGTCTTGAAGACAGGAGTAGGAATTAGTATGGTGAAGAAGCTAGAGATATTCAGAAGGATCAGCCAGTGTAAGGGCCATACATGGGGAACTGCACTCAGTGTGGAATTACTAAGGTGGGGGTTTCTGTGAAAGAGACAAGATCCCTCCCTGTAAATGCAGAAGACTCATCACATTTTTAACAGATTTATCATATTCCATAGTTAGTCTTTTAGACTATTTCATAGTTTGGGCTATTTCAAATAAATATACTTACATACTTACTCTTGCAACCCCTGAATGTAATTGTCAAAGAGTTTGGTTTAGATATCACCATTGACAATCTGAGTACATATCTAATCTGAACTATGATCAGTCACACCTAATACTACATAATTTTGAGATTCGAGCTACTTTGATTAAATCAAAGATGTTTTCAGCTTCACAGAGGCTTATTAGTCTATAGTAACAACTCGGGCTTTACTCTGAGTAATATGAGATGCCATTGGAGGGTTATGGGCAGAGGACTGACATGATATAACTGTTTCTAAAGATCACTGTGGCTACTGTGTCAAGAATGAAAAACAGGAAGGCAAAGATAAAAGCAGGAAAACCAGTTAAGGAATTATTGTGATAATTCAGGGAATGGATAATAATGGCTTGAACTAGAGGGGGATTAATGGAATTAAAGAAAAATGGTGAGATTCTAGACATACGTCAGAATTATAGTTGATTGGACTTGCTGATTGGTTGGATATGGAGAGAGAAAAAGGTCTTAAGATTAACTCTAAGATTAGAGTGACCTGTTACTATATTAGGAGGACAAGGAAAAGTGCAGGTTTAGGAGAGATAACCAAGAGTTCTGTTTGGGGCATATTAAGTTTGAGATGCACAGTCAATAAACGTGTGGAGTTGGTGAGTAGGCAGTTGATAGGTGAGACCAGAGATCAGGATGCCCAATGTTTTATTAATGAATGAATGGTTAACACATAAATGAAGAAGGAAATGTATGAAGCAAAAGTTTGAAAGAAGTCAGGTGCAGTGAAAAAATTATTGCTATTAATAATTCTGCATAGAAATATAATATGGAATTGCTTGCTTCATCAGTTATAAAGAAGAATCTTCATTTTGATTTCTATATAGCATTAGAAATCTCTCTCTCTCTCTGTCTCTCTCTCTCTCACACACACACCCCTAATAAACTGAATTAGAGAGCCTCTTGGTAAACAATTAAGCTGTTAATCCTTAGCTGTATTCTGGCTGTGATAATTTACATAGTATTTAGACTTCCTAGTCTTTAGACCCTGATTTTGGTTTACCTTTTGAATGTGTCATTTACTTAACCCCTACATCCTCTTTGATCTCAGCTGTCCCTTTCTCACTGACCATAGACTACATATCCAAACACTACTCCACATTCTCAACTTCTAAAGTATCTTTTCCATTTATCCATGTATTAAGGGGATGCTCACATTTATTAAAACTTTGTTTCATCCATGGCACAAACTGCAACCTAATTATAGTAGTTTAAAATATTGTGAATTTAATCTTTGTCATACATCTATATGATCATATTTTATTCAGGAAACAGAGACACTCAAACTCAATGCACGTAAATCACAAATTAATACCAGCACTGATTCTTTTGGTTTGTTCTGTTTTTTGCTGTTCTGGATTGGAACCCAGAGCCTTGCACATGCTAGGCGTGGCACCGATTCCTAATACTACAGATTTCAAAGAATCAAATCCAAACACATTGACAGATCTCACTGACTTTTTCCAACTTGTTTGGTTAGTAAGACAGCCTTATTTATATAAAAGCTTAATGGTCCACAAATATTTGAATAGTATTGAAGGCATCTTATTTGAACTATTGATTTTATTAGTGTATGGTGGACTTTTCAAAAGGAGCAAGCTCAGAATTTTCCCCAGGCTTTAACTTTAGCTCCTCTTGGATTTATATAATTCTAAACAGCCTTAGTATTGTGAGGTATGTTAAACTTTATTGGAATATTTTAATTAAATATTTAAATTAATTTAAATTAATTTAATTAATTTAATTTAAATATTTATTGGAATATTTATCTATGAGATGCTTATGCCCAAGGCACTTATTAAACCTTACAGTGGTAACTGTGTACAAAGCTCTGAAAGACTTGTAATTTTTTACTAACTTTTTTTAATAATTAGATAATTAAATCATAATTAGATAATATATTCCCAGAAAGCAAAATGGATTTACCATTAAATTATTTTTTCTTCCTCAGAAAAGGAAGGAACAGGAGGATGGAAAACATTGATTAGAAAGTTAAGTCAGACAGTGAGATGAAATAGAAGACACAGAGACAAACCCACATAGTTATAGTCATCTGATACTTGACAAAGGTGCCAAAAATATGTGTAGAAGAAAAGATAGCCATCTTAACAAATGATGCTGGGAAAACTGGAAATCCATATGTAACAGAATGAAATTACCCCCTATCACTCACCCTTATGTAGAAGAATGAAACTAGATTCCTATCTCACTCTGCACAAAAGTCAAATCATCGTGGATCAAAGACTTAGGATTAGACTAGAAACTCTGCAAGTGTTAGAAGAAAACATAGGGTCAACACTCCCAACCACATTCTGCAGGCACCAACTTCCTTAACAAGGAATAAAACCAAGAATCAGTAAGTGGAATGGCATCAATTTAAGAAGCTTCTGCACAGCAAAGGAAATGATTAGGAGTGTGAAGAGAGCCTATGGAATGGGACAAAATCTTTGCCAGAGGATATTAGCCTGTTGACAGGGACTTAATATCCAAAATATTATAAAGAACTCAAAACATTTAACAACAACAATACAAATAACCCAATAAAAAAAAAAAAATAACCCAATTAGTAAATGGGCAAAAGAGCTAAACATTTCTCAAAAGAAAAAATACAAATAGCCAACAATATTCAACTTTTCTAACAATCAGAGAAATGCAAATCAAAACTACATTGTTATTTCATCTCACTCCATTCAGACTGGCAATTACCAGGAGCACAGTCATAAATGCTGGCAAGGATGTAGGGGAAAAGATACACTCAGACATTTTTTGTGGGACTGTGAATTAGTACAACCACTCTGGAAAGCAGTATGGAGATTCCTTGAAAAACTGGGAGTGGAACCATCATATGATCCAGGTATCCCACTACTCAGAATTTATCCAGAAGAACTAAAATCAGCATACTGTAGTGATATAGCCACATCAGTGTTTATAGCAGCACAGCTTACAATAGCCAGGTTATGGAACCAGCCCAGGTTCATCAATAGATGAATTCATCAATAGATGAATTCATCAATAGATGAATTAAGAAAATGTGGTATATAAATTCCATATATATCTGTGTGTGTGTATGTGTATACACAGAATGCAGTTTTACTCAGTCTTAAAGAATGAAATTAAGACATTTGCTGGTAAATGGGTGGAAATGGAGAATATCATGCTAAATTAAATAGGCCAGATTCAGAAAATCAAGGGTCATATGTTTTCTCTCATATGTGGAAGCTAGAGCAAAGTAAGGGAAGGAAAAAGGATTGGGGGATCAGATATCATAAGAATACAGGGAAGATCAGTGGAATAGAAAAAAGAGGTTGAGGGGGAAGGAAGAGGGATGGGAAAGGGGAGGAAATGCAGAATAAATTCAACAGAGTTAAACTATGTATATGTATAAATGTACCACAGTGAATTCTACCTTTATGTATATCTCTAAAGCACTAATTAAAAATAAACAGATTAAATAAATAGAAAACCAGTAGAGTAGAGGAAGGGGAATAGAGAGAGGGAGGAGGGAGGAAAAGAATAGGGAATGGGGACTGAAATGAAGCAAATTAAATTCCATGCATGTGTGATTATGTCAAAATAAACCCAACTATTATGTATAGCTATAATGCATTAATAAAAGCAATAAAAAAGAAAAAAAATATAGATCAAAGAGACCGTGGAGCAGCTGCCTGACTAAACACGAAGGTGATCAGAAAACTCACATTCTGAAATCTACAAAAACAACACTTGTGAGAATATGAGGATTTTTGATGACTTTCACATCCTAGAACCATGTTCTAACTTTGCCAGGACTGGAACTTTAAGCTAAGGACACAGAGTGAGACATATACTAAACTCTGATTCCACCATTATTAGCTTAAACTCTGGCTTTAACAGAAGTTATGGAAAGATACCAAACAGTGTCTTGGGGTGCTTTATCTTAAACTTCGTGTCAGCAGTACACCATAATAGTGTGTTTGGTTTTCTTAAGAGTAATGATTAAAAACCCATGCTAATCTCTTTCCTGGTTAACCACGGTGTGGCACAAGACTAACCACTTAAACCATCTGAAGATACCATTCAATGTAAGAGTCAAATCTGCAAACCCAGCTCTATGAAGTCATGTCCTTTTGCTGAATATTAATCTTTTAAAGGCCACAAAAGAAAACCTTGCTCAAGACTCTACCTGTTCCTGTTACTCAGGGTTGTTATCACTAAGTTCTTAGGATCAGCAGGTTCCATAAGCATTGTCAGTTTCTCTTTCTGCCATTAAAAAGACACGTGTTAAATAGCTACAGGGTTACAGGGTCTCATATCCCTCTCTCTCCCTCGGCACACTCTTGGTACACTACTAGTAGTTTTTGGAAATATTGGCTCCTGGTTTCTGTTGCTACCCTATGTGGAGTCAGGCTCTGTTGCCTGTCTTAGATCCCCAGCTAACCCAAACTGGAACCATTTACCTTTCATCTTTCCTGTGCTTCTTGGATTTGATTCTGTCTTCTAGCAGTCGATCATT
This sequence comes from Sciurus vulgaris, assembly GCF_902686455.1. NCBI lineage: Eukaryota > Metazoa > Chordata > Mammalia > Rodentia > Sciuridae > Sciurus > Sciurus vulgaris. The sequence continues at coordinate 107,124,067 of NC_136472.1, forward strand.
TTCTACTCAGAATTCTGGCTTTTTAGCCTCACTGCTGGAAAAAGGTAGTTTCAGAACTGTCAACATAATATATCGAACTTCTCTCTAATCTTAAAATAAGTGCTCTAGGAATTTTGAACCAGAAATTACAGGGAAGAAATGAGGTAAAAACAAACTAAAGGAGAATTTGAAGTCACATTTTATACAAAGCTGATATCCATTGGAATATTAATACTGAATTAGAAGACAACCTTAGAAGTTATACTAATTATGTATATTTAGAAACTGAAGCCTACAAAGATTAAATGATTTTCCCAAGAACTGAGAACAGTGCCCAGTGTTTTTAACATTAGTCAATGTTGTTTTGGAGCATTTATAATTACTGCCTTGACTTAGGAGTTAGCCGTAAGTAACCCTTCTATGTCTTTTATCTTCCTTTGCTTCTGGAATTGAATCATAATTCTTTCTCCAGAACCTAATTAGTTGTGCCCCTTTCCCAGCATTGAGCCTGGAAATGAACAGGCTGTGAATAAACTGGCTTGAGAAAAGTGCTCAAGAAACCTCATTCTGAGGGGCAAATTCAGATTAGTCTTTTCTACGTCATCTTATGTAACCAAGTCAATAATTAATACAGTACACAGGAGCAGATTCCAATCAAATGTTCTTCAAGGCCAATTGGCATTGATATCTAAAAATGTCATTCAGGTGTGTAAAAATATTAAAATATATGTGTAATAGTTAAGGAACACAAAATATCACAATTATAAATTGTGTGGCAGATGTTCAAAAGATTTCTTAGTACCTATTGTGAATTTTGTATCTAAGCATATTTCTTTTTTCTGATATTGGAAATTGTACCAGTCTTTGTTCTGTTGTGATACTGTTATACAACAGTCCCCCAAATTCAGTGGTTTTCATCAACAAATACTTTTTGTATGTAGGTCACTGGGGTGGTTCTGCTTCAGGCTACGGATTGGGTTCAGATGTATGCAGCATCTCTCATTCTGGGCTCCTCCTATCATGGTCGATTGTAGAAACAAGAAATCAAAGCAAACTGTACACATTCCCCATGCAAGACCAAAGGGAAGGGTTGTATACCCCTTGTTCTGGAAAATACTACAAAGTCACATGACAAAGGGTATGGGTAAATAATTCAACTATGGGGAGGGAGTGAAAAAATGGGAACTGTAATCCACCACAAAAATATTGCAGCATTGTAATGTGTTTGTCACTGAATTACCTATCATCTTTTATTTCTAAATGGTTGAGCAGGTGGTTGGAATCTTATTTTTTCCAGCTGGCTCTTCCCTTTCACTATTGTCCTTTTCCTCTTTGATAAGTAACTTCCCATTATAACTGTTATTTACTCTGTAGGACCCCAGTAAACATTCATCATAATCAAACCATGCATTAATAAACTAAGGAACTTGATTTTCATAAATGTGTTTATCCAAGAACCTTGATTTGGTCTTTAGCTAACTTTATTACAAGAGCTCCATTGAAAAATGGTTCCTGCTTAGCACAATTTAATTCATACTTTTGGGTACCCAGTACCCATTTCTGAATGAGAAAAAAAAAAAAAATCCAGTGTGACTGGATTCTTTAACTTCACCTGAAGAACTCAGTGAAAAAGTAAAAGAGGCACATATTGTTCTTTGTGAGTGAATAATGACAATGACTTGGATCCCAAGAATTTGCCAAAAATGTAAATATCTTTAGAGTATGTCTATGCAGAAAGCAAAATGTTAAAATTAACAAATCTACTTCTTTAATTAGTATTTTATTCTCAAAGTTAGATATTTTTCTCCAAGTTTGACATTTGAATACCACTTCCTAAAAATTGCATGATTTGTTAAACCCTAATGTTTAGACTACATTTCCTTCTTAAGAAATAATTGCATATCAAAATAGCTATCTGGATGTATTTATCTGTGTAAAGAACATGTTAAAAGTGTGACCAGATTGCATTTATAAATATTATTATAACACTACCATAAATTAAGTAAATAGCACACAACATCAGTAGTTCAGTTTAGAATGATTCATTTATCAGTCCAGTCAGAATCATTACTCAGAAATAAGTCAGCAGATTTGTAGGTCCTGTAGAGATGACAAAAATAGGTGGGCCGAAAATACCTATTTGGGGAATTGTCTGGAATGTTTAATACCATTGAGATGACATCATCATCATCTGGTAGTATTAAATATGAATCTGGACACTTTCCCAGGCTGTTCAATTGACATTATTCAAAAGAAGAAAATCATTGCCTAAAAATCAGTTCTGGGACAATGAAACATTACTCCATAAAATCAGCTAGAAAACCCAGCTATTGTTCTGAAATCATATTGAGAGAATTTATGGTGTTTCAGACAATATCTCATCTTGTCTGCAAGCTAGTATTACTTAATGACATCTCTTCTGTGATTGTTTTGAAGTGCCAATTAAAGTTTTTACTATTTAACCTTCTTTTCTCATATGAATTGTAAATTTGTTTGCTTAGAAACTGAATTTTATTTCCTTGTCGCTCCCACATCAGCTGTTTATACTACTCCCATAGAGGTGCTTACATTTTTTAATTTAATTTTCAGAACTATACAGCTTATAGCAAGGAGTTCACAGTTTCAGATTATTTTTAAGAGCTTTTAAAAGGTAAATTTCATCAGGTTTCTGACCCACTTAAAACCCTTAAATGGTTTAACAATGTTTTAAAGTACGGAATTCCTCCTTATGCCTATAAATTTTGTTTAGTTTGATGACTTCTTCCGATTCTGTTTCATCATATGCCTTACCCACTTTCTTGCTCTTTGTGCTTTATCCTCATTGGTTTCCTTTTGGTTTCATGAGCATGCTATATCTTATTCTAGGGTACTTCTTTTTTCCAAGAAGCATCTCTTGATCGGTCTATCTAGAGTGGCCTCCTTCAGGTACTTTCCAGTTGGTTACACTATTTCTCTGGCATTTATTGTACCCTGCAGTTATCATTTTTGTCTACTTATTATCTTTTTCTCCACTTAAGTAGTAGTATCATGAGGACAAGGTGCCACATGACACAGTCATGCAAATATTTGTTGAACAAATGAATATATGAATGACTCTTACTCTTTAAACTCAGTTTTCTATGAATTTCTTTGAATTCATAGTTTTCTATGAATTTCTTTCTTCCTAAATTCAGTTCCATAAGGGAGAAAGCATTGTGCTTTGAGATCAACCTGAAGACAGCACAGTTGAGGGTCCTAAGTAGTCCTGTACTACTGTGCTCATTGCTCATAATGTAACTTAAGTGATTTGGGGTTTTAAAAGACTTATATCACATATATGAAAACTTAGCCCAAAAATCATGGTTTTTGTACATGTTTATCTTTATAAGCCTCAGTTTGCCCTAATAAGTATTTCAAAATTGGAAGTTTTAGTTTTTCCCAAATGTATGTTTGTGTGGTAACTATTAAAGTCTTGTTAGATTCTGAGGACATGATATTCTGACACAACAGAATAAAGAAATTGTTATGTACAGGCAGAGGCCAATAGGATAGATGGGGAAATAAAATCCCCTCTATGGGTTCCTTGCCATTAAGTTACAGTTCACATGCAGAGCAATTTGAGGCATGACTCTCACTAAGCAACAAAACTTGGGAGTTGATTACTGAGGAAATCAGTAATCCAGGACTAAATAATTTGCCCAAGGTCATACAGCAGTGAGAAACAGAACCAGAATTCAAAATCAGGCTCGTCCAACTCAAATTTATTTCTATTATAATTTAGACTCTCCCTAGGTAAAATACATAAATAAACATATGTATATTTATATATTAAATATATATGTATGTTTGCTGTGTATCTGTTACTAACGTCATGTATTGTAACCTCTCAGCTTCTGTGAGAGGATTATAAGTAATTTTAGTAAAGTTTGACTATATTTATTGTTTTTGTTACTGAACACTTGAACATATAGTCATGGAAATCAATTGTAAATAACCTTTAAAAATTTAAACTATGTAACTAAAAACTCATTTTACTTCTCAGAAAAACATGATTTGTTTCAGTAGTTCCACATAGCTTGAAGAACTGATTCAGACACTAACAGATGGGAACAGTCTAATGTAGGGAAATTGCTGAAAGCACAATTAAATTGCTAGAGTATACCACAAGCAACAATTTCCTTAATTTTCTTCAAACACACAATTTGAATTGATTATGTGCTTACAAAAACAAACAGAATAAAGCAAAATATTTTATAATCTGTAGTTTCATATTCACAAATATGTCTCAAGGTTAAAAGTTTAATATAATTTAATTTTATAATTTATAATCTAATATATAAAATTAAGGTAACCCAGATTATCCTATTTCAGTGCAGATCAGACACCTAATTCATCTTCTACAAGTGTTTATATGTCAGATGGCGCATATATTAATATACTAAAATTTTTTTCAGGGTTTTATTTTATTTTATGGACCTTCCTTTCTTGGTTATGTTTTATCCAATACTGCTTGGTACAAGCCAGCACAAGCTATGTCAAAAAGTTGTGATCTACAATAAGAATGGTATTTTGTTTCACATAACATTTTTGTAACAATTAGAGGACTCTAAGAACCACTAGAGAAAAAAAAAATAGGTAGAGATCTGGATATGAGAATTGAAAATAATAGATTTTCAAAATATTTTGAAAAGCACAGATGAGCCAGTTTTGATTGCTTTGTTGGAGCCTGAGGGTTCATAGTGTTCAGATTCTTCAAATTTAGCAATTAGAAATGCAAGGTCTTCATAAATGCGTTTGTTGGGAACCTCTGACCAGGATTTAGTTCTGAGTTTTTAAAGACTTTTTAAAAAATAGACTGTTAAATTGACATGAGCATGTTTACTCCCAAATTACAAATTGATGAAATTACAAATTAAATCCTTTTAACATAACAAATATTTAATTGCAAAAAATATTAATTTTTTGGACTGCCATTCTCCATTTCTAAGAGATGCTGATAATTTCTAACGGGAGAATACAAGGCTTAACAGTAGTTTTGCAAAGATTTTGATATCTCTAAAGCGTAAGGGAACTTAGCTGTTTGGTTTTCCCACTTCTTTGATAAGGTGCTGGGAAAATTGCCTCTATCCTTGAGGGAAGAGATGCCACAAGTAGTGATGATGACAATGATGATAACTGATAACATTTGATGAGCGTTTATTATGTGTCAGGCACTATGCCATGAAATTTAGACTTACCTATAAAAGCAGAAGGAAAACATTGATTAATTAAACTATATAAAACTTAATTCTGTATAACTTGAAACCTACTTACTGGGGCTTCAGTAATTTGAAGGTTGGTGGCAAATTATTTGAAGTTTTGAGTTCAAATGATTGTAAGATGATAGGTATAGAGACCTAGAGGATGATAATGAAGTTTATTTGGGGGGGAAATATTGAGCTCAGTCTTGGTCATGTGTGGTAAAAAGAAAATTTGTTTAGATATATGATTAAGTAAATGTTGAAAGGGCAAATGGACTTGGCAAATCTAGAGATAATTTTTTATTGAATTCTTGGTAATGAACAGAATCCCCCCAGGACAGAGTTTCTTAAGCCAATATTAAACCTAAGATTTTTATAGACTTCGCTGTTGCTCTTAACCTGAGAGGCTGACTCAGCCTACCTTCCTTTCCTAACTTCCTTTTCTACCCATTAGTCCCTTTGATATGGTTTCTGTGTTTTACACCCCACCGAAGTTGCTTTCAAGTCACCCAGTTTCAATTGCATTCAAATTGTAATGTGCATTTGTATGTGTACATAATTTTCAGTAGATTCTTGATAGATCTGTGAAGATTCTAAGACACATCCTAGGATTCATTAGATCTGTGAAGATCCCAGGACAGAGTTAAGATATATCTCAACTGAGTAAGAGACATCCCCAAAGCAGGAACTAAATGACAAGATTATGAAAAAAAATTAAAGTTGTCCAGCTAAGAATAAAGCACATCAAAGATTATCCACACAAAGGTATTCGTTTAGGGAAGGAATATAGACAAAGAAAGGCAAAGACCCAAACTAGACAATGATATTTTCTTATAGTTAGAAGGGAAATGAGCCAATTAGTGAAGGAGATGGAAGAGACCAGGTAAACACAGAATCAATAGGGAGAGCTGTTTATTTTGAAGACCATTTAAGTATTAAATATAATTGAAAGGTCATAAAAAATGAGAACTGAAAAAGGGTAATATCTTTACCCTAGGGGGAGTTATGGGTGATTTGAAAGCAACTTCAGTGGGGTGTGAAACATAGAAACCATATCAAAGGGACTAACTGGTAGAAAAGGAAGTTAGGAAAGGAGGGTAGCCTGAGTCAGCCTCTCAGGTTAATAGCAACAGCAACAGTAATAATCATAATTGAAGCAATAGCTAAGGTTTTTTAGCACTTTTATATCTCAGGCACTATGCCAAGGCTTTGTTTTGTTTTTTGTTTGTTTGTTTGGGGTATCAGGGATTGAACTCAGGGGCACTTGACCACTGAGCCGCATCCCCAGTCCTATTTCATATTTTATTTAGAGACAGGGTCTCACTGAGTTGCTTAGCGCCGCGCTTTTGCTGAGGCTGGCTTTGAACTTGGGATCCTACTGCCTCAGCCTCCCAAGCAGCTGGGATTACAGGTGTGTACCACTGTGCCTGACTTTGTTTTTTTATTTGGACTTTTAAAATTTAATCTTTGCTTAACTGTGTGTGGTAGATTCCATTGTTACCCCCTTTGGGGGATTAGCAAAGGGAGGGTTCAGGAGGTTAAGTAATTTGCTCAAGATTCCATAGTTAGCAAGATTGACAGTTTGAAGGCACCATTCTATTATTATTATTAGCACCATTCTATTAAATATCAAATATATCTCCAATGCTGTAAAGGAGTGTTGAAGATTTCTGTGTTCTGTGAAATTTATAAATTTTTTTTATGAAGAAGTGGGGAAAATACAAGTATAAATTTATTTTCTCATATAAAATAAAACACAGAAAGGGTAAACCAAAAACTAATTTTAAAAAGTTACCTAAACAGCGAGGCATGGTGGCACACACCTGTAATCCCAGCAACTTGGAAGACTGAGGCAGGAGAATCTCGAGTTCAAAGCTAACTTCAGCAACTTAGCAAGGCCCTAAGCAACTCAGTGAGACCCTGTCTCTAAATAAAATACAAAATAGGGCTGGGGATGTGGTTCAGTGGTTGAGTGTCCCTGAGTTCAATCCCTCGTACCAAAAAAAAAAAATTGCCTAGATAGGGAAGGAACAGGGATGGTAGCAAAGCTTAGTGTAAATCTTATTATGGTTTTAATTTTGGCATCATGTTAAACATCTAGTGTTATTCAAAAAATAGGGTTAAAGAAGAGAGAGAAAAGAAATTTCTAATATTTGAAAGCAAACACACCCGTCTTATGTCACATTGGCAACACACCACACACAGGTAGGTCTTGTAACTCCATATTCTACAACAATATAATCTCAAGATTAAAAAAACTATAAAGAAATATTAGCTTTTAAATATTATCCAGTAATTTCATTGTTAGTAGTAATATTATTATCACTATTTTGAAACTGTTTTACATTTACTGTAGGATAAAACTAATAATTTGTGATAATATTAAGAACCAAGGTCTTGTAGTATAAGAAAAAGATATGTTTTCTTTTTTAAAAAATCAGGGCTGGGGAGATAGCTCAGTTGCCAAGCACAAGGCCGTGGGTTCAATCCCCAGCACCAAAAAAAAAAAAAAAAAAAAGGAAATCTAAGAAATGTTATTTTTTAGAATGTTAAAATTGAAATGGACATAAATAGCATGAGTTTATGAATCTTTTTGGAAAATATTTACCTCCTAGCTTTGCCCTGAAAAGGCTTAAGAGTAGTGCTGTCCCTGCAGTAATAAGCACCATGAGCTTATTCCCTGTGAGAAGAGCCAGACTTCTTAGAGAAATGACTGATCCAGGTTTGGGACAGGAAGTAGTCAAGATAAGAATGGGGTACTTTTATTATACCAGAGACAGCAAAGCTGACTATTTCTTTGTTAATGTTTAAAACAAAAAACAGGATGAGCACAGTGGTACACACCTATAATCCCTAAGGCAGGAGGACCACAAGTTCAAAGAAGCCTTAACAAGACCCTATCTCAAAATAAAAGATGAAAAGGGCTCGGGATGTAGCTCAGTGGTTAAGTGCCCCTGGGTTTAATCCCCAGCACCAAAAAAAACAAAAAACAAAAAAACAGTGTGAAGTGGTTTTTACTGGCCAAAGATGGGAAAATCTGAGTGTCAGAAATCATGACTACAGTTGATTCAAACAATTGAATATACAAAAATCTAGGTGTTCATTATGATACTTAAAAGAATTGTGAAAGAGAAAAAATTGCTAAATAATAAACAGACATACAAATCTTGATAGTCATCTAGTGTACTAGATCCTTACTCTGGAAGTTGGTACTTATTGAGAAAGAATTTAGCATTCATCCTTCCTAACCCATTCAGATTATAGTTCATGATAACTAACAACCCTAGTTGACAAGAGAAGAATTTCCCTACAGAAGAATTCCATGTAGTAATTGGGACCTGAATCCAAATGACAAAAATCACAATTTGTAATTCCTAGTGAAATCATTGATTCACATAATGGCCATCAATGAAACACTAAAACCGTTGGCACATTGGTTCTCAAAGTGTGGCCCCTGTGTCAACATCTTAAGCATTATCTGCATACTTCTAAAAAAGTAGCAAATTCTAGGACCCTTTCCAACACCTATTATATTAGAACCTCTAAGAATTGGTACCAGTAGTCTCTGGTTAACAGGCCCTCTAAAAGTCAGATGTAGTTTGAGAACCATCACATTAGGAGAAAGATTGATGGTAATCTTTAATTGAAGGATCAAGCTCTTACCCTCAGAACTCACTAATCAATCTTAACACTCAAGATCAGGAGAACCTAATAATACATTCTCTCCATAGATGCACTTGTGACATTCTTGCCACCTTCCAACAAAAATTAAACCTAAATCTATTCAATCCTTTATAATTGAATTCCAATTTATAGTAAATATAGGGAGGTTGAAAAGTAAAACAGTATAGTAAGGAAGCAGAGGACAAATCCATAATGTACAACAACCAACCTGGTGTTTTCAAGTCAGTGTCATGGGGAAAGGGAAAGTGGAGAGTAGGGAAATTTATTTAGAATAAGATGAGTGAATACAGAATGTACATCCTGTTTGGATCCTGATTCAAATAAGTCAACTGGGGAAATGTAAATTCAAACTGGGTACTAGATAATATTAAGGAATTGTCAATTTTGTGAGGTATGGTATTTTGGCTATGTGGAAAATGTCTTTTTTCTTTTAAGAGATACAAGTATTTAGGGTGAAACAAAATGATGTCAAGATTTGCTTTATGTCACTACGGCAAATAAAAAAAAGAATAATGAATCAAGTGGCAAAATGATCAGAACTTTAGAATCTGGGGGATTTGTTACATTATTTTCTCTATTTTTATGTATGTTGGAAGCTTTCATAATAAAAAGAAAATTTAGAAAGATAGCTGAAAATTGGAAACTTATTAGGATATATTTATTCCTTTGCTAACCTTTATCACATTGTATTATCTGTTCTTTTGTCTAGTATTTGTACTAGTATATGTACTAGTATTTCTTTTTCTTTTTCTTTTTTTTTTTTTGGTACTTGGGTTTGAACATGGGGATGCTTAACCACTGAGACACATCCCCAGTGCCCCCCCAACCCCTTTTTGAAACAGAGTCTCACTAAGTCACTTAGGGCCTTGCTAAGTTGCTGAGGCTGGCTTTGAACTTGCAATCCTCCTGCCTCAGCCTCCCAAGGGCCCAGCTTTTACAGGTATTTCTAAGACTATCATTATTGAGCTTAAATTGTCCAGTCTATTTCTGACCATGACTTTTATGAGATACAATAAAAATCAATCATCAGAGAGGCTGGGGATGTGGCTCAGTGGCAAAGTACTTACCTGCCATGCATGAGGCCCTGGGTTTGATCCACAGCAAGAAAAAACAGTTACCAAAAAAGCAAAACAGGACAAGGGAACATATGAAATATAACCAAATTCATTGACAGGAGTCAACAAATAAAAAGTTACATTTCATTTAAACAGAACAAATGTAAACATGGAAAAAAAAGAATTGATTTCAAAACCATCCATTCACCAAAAACAAATACATAAGTAATAACTATAGAGAATGGCTATTACACTTATGAGTTTGTTCTGTAATCATAATTAAATGAAGTTTTTAATGTGAAACATGAGATTTCTTCATGCATGGTAACTTGAAAACCTTAGGCATTAGCTTAAGTTGAATTGGTAACCACATTCCTCAAGGGAATGGTGTATACCTAAACATAATTGTGTTTGTGACCACAAGTTTGTGCTTGTTACTTCTATTAGTGATTTCTCAACAGATTCAGTACTTACAGATGCCTCAACTGCAGAAATAACAAAGAATGGGGAAGATAATAGATATAATGGAATACTTGCTGAGATTTTCACTTAAAGAATGAAAGTACCACCTCTTGAAATAGGTTGTCTCTTAATCTCCTTAATTTGGATGTTGTTATATTTCTTATACTGTTACATGTTTATTGATATTTGAATGACTTTTTTTGTTTCCCTGGTAATTTAATGTTAAGTACACTATGCCTTTGTTTGTTAGACAAGCTTGATGCCAAGCTTCAAAGTGTTTCTTCTCCTTTTCCTGTGGCCATGCCAATTTGGACTGATATTGTCAAAAAAACAATAACTATAGATTTCAGTATGCTTCCTGTGATTCATTTCTATGTCAGTAGTTTGGGATCTTTTTTCACAGATATCAACTTGTACCTGTTCACATTGAATCTGTAGGTTTCTCTGTGTTGCTGAAGTCTCAAAAATCTTTCCCACTAACCCATATTGACTCAGCATTTTCAATAGAAACTAATCAAGACATTCCCTCACAGAAGGCACATTGCATTCTTCTCAGTAGGTTGTTTGTGCAAGGGACCAACCTTTTATTATGTTTCTCCCAGATTATCCAGTGTGGAGGTGAGACTCTGGCTCACTCTCATGCATAGAAGGCACATTGTCCACTGGACAATTATTAAATGTCATCTCCATGATAACAGTATGAAAGGTTTAACTAAAAATTATACATATTCTAAAGTGATCCTCTCTTCTTCAGAATTATAGATGGCTACTATGCAGGTTCTATAACGGCAAGAGGAAGATGTTTTGAGCTAATCATCTCAGTTCTGGTACTAGCAGATATAGTAATATGTGGACTATAATGCATAGAACATTTAGAATGGTCAGGCTTGTAGTCATTTGTCATGGAGTGCTGCACATTTTTATAATACTGTTGATGGAAAAGTTTATGATGCCAACCATGATAGGACCTTAATCAGCTAAGGAGTAAGTACCCATGCTTTGTATAGGGCCTAGCATTACAGAGAATACAGAAGAGAATACCATGGTTCCTGTTCTCAGGAAGCTTAAAGATATCTTTTATTTTTTAAGCACAATGTGTTAGAGTTAGGACTGTGTGGTACATGTTGGAATATTTACAATAAATATATGAATAATAAGTGGTATGGAGTTCAGAGAAGAAAGATTACATCTATGTGAAGTAATGAGGGACTGCTTATGGGTAAGGTGACATTTGAATAAAGCTTTTTTTTTTTGTGGTGCTGGGAATTGAACCCAGGGCCTTGTGCATGCGAGGAAGGCACTCTACCAACTAAGCTATATCCCCACCCCTGAATAAAGCTTTAAAAGAATGATTAGGATTTCAACAAGTCTAGTAAAGACAGTTGAGGTAATAAAAGAATTTAATCAGAGGTTCTGGTTCCAGATTAAGAAATTCCCTCAGCAGTTGAACAAATTCAGCCAGATTACTTAATCCCCCATCATCATTCTTTTATCTAAGGTGAAAATTAGAATAATGACTGTCATAGAGGTTTTAGGAAGATTAAATTAAATGGTACAATATGAATCATTTGTAAACTATAGAGACTATACAGATATTAGTAAACTTTGTATTGAGAAGGACATGGGTCAAAGGCATGGAATTTAAAAACGAATAAACCATATACACTAAAGCAGAAAATGTGTTCAGGTAACTGAATACTGATTCACCAACATAATTCCCTACTTAGGAAATGTATCTTAAATAAAAATCTTTTAGAATTTATAATGATCTCTCTCCCTGTTTTAGTCAGCTTTTTCATTGCTGTGACCAAAAGACCTGACAAGAACAATTTTAGAGGAGGGAAAATTTATTTGGGGGCTCATGGTTTCATAGACAGCTGACTCCATTCTTCAGGGCTCTGGGTGAGGCAACACATCATGGGAAAAGAGTGTGGTGGAGGAAAGTGGCTCAAGACATGACCATCAGGAGGCAGAGAGAGAGCTCTCTTCCCCATGACAAAATATAAACCCCAAAGACACACTCCCAAGGACCCACCTCTTCCAGCCACACCCTATCTGCTTACACTTAATCTCTATGAAGGGATTAGGTTAAACCTTTATTAACCCAATCACTTCATCTCTGTATTTTTCTTTCATTGTCTCACACGTGAGCTTTTGGGGGGGATACCTCATATGGAAACTATAACACTCCCCCTCGAGATATTTCAGAGGGCTTTTAGATCTTCACATAAAAGTTCAATAAATTGCAATGTTTAATTCTATTGGAATTTATGTACATAGTATATGTAGAAGTAATTGTAAGGTAGATTGCTTTGAAAAAGATTATAACATTGCACAAAGATAGCTAATGTGTCTTATGAAATATATTTTTCTTGTATTCATGTCTCCAGTCATTTGTCATGGCTATCAGAACAGTTTCAGTTTGGAAAATAAGTCTGCATATACTTGAGTAGGTTAGAATTATCCCTTTGGATCAAATAGGGTGGGAATTATTTAAGTTGCTTGCAAGTACCACCATATTTCATGGTAGAGGAGATTTATAACAATTGTAGGAAAATAGCGTTTAAGGAAAGATGTCCCTTATCTGATGATGCCAGAGAATTCATTCATGTCCTTTGTCTTACATAAATTTTATTTTTTAAATGTAGGTAAGAGAAATAGCCTATACATTTTTCAACAAAAAGGAAATGCCCAGCCATAAAAATCATTTTGAATTGTTCTGTGATTATTGTGATACTTGCCATTATCTGATCTTGGGCTCTTACCATTTATCTGGACTTCATTGAAATATGATTAGAATTAACTTCTCCACAGGCCATAAACTTGAAAAACAGCATGTTGTTTGAATACCCATTTTTCGTTCATTTAAAAAACTTTTGGGGACAGGGGTGCAAAAAATATTCCTGAATGCTAATGCTTGGGCTATTTTATTTAGTTCAAATAATTCTAAATTCTCTCTTCTTTTACAGACTATCTTGCTAATCATGGCCGGTTAAATGAGTCTGAAGCCAGGCGAAAATTCTGGCAAATTCTGTCTGCTGTTGATTATTGTCATGGTCGGAAGATTGTGCACCGTGACCTCAAGGCTGAAAATCTCCTGCTGGATAACAACATGAATATCAAAATAGCAGGTAACTAGGACACAGCTGGCTATGAATGATCAGATGTGAGCCATCATGCTTGGTGTGCTGAAACAGCCTCTGCAGTGCAGCTTCAGGAGCATTTCTACCTGATGGCGTCAAGCTTTCTCAAAGGGTACTTTATTTGTTACCTTAGCCCTGTATGTAATTACAAGCAAGGAAAATAAGCTCATTATTAATATACATAACTGGCTGGGCTGTAGCTGGGGTCTGATCTGCATCCAGGTCCCTTGGGGGGCTCTGTCAGAGGAGGACATTTGCCTTAAGGGTGACAGTGATTGGAGGGATGGATAGGGCCAGAGAAGAGTGCAAGTTGCTGGCGCTCTCTATTCTGCTGTCAGCATTATGTCTAATAACCACAGTGAGGTTGTAGACAGAAAACACAACAAAAGTGATGGAAGTAGAATGAGAACTATTTGAAACACAAAGCCCTTGCCTTGTTCTGATCAAATAAGAGTTTTGATTAATAACAAGGAGACTGAGGTAGACTATTTTGCTTGTTGTCCTTTGTACTCTTTACAGTTGTTAAAGTTTTTATATTTTCTAGGTTTCTTTATTCACATGATCAAACTTTCATTTACTCAGTAAATATTTTATGTGTCAGTTACTGTGCTATGCTAAATACAATATATGTGGAAATCATTTCACAGACAATACATATATCAAAACATCACATTGTACATATTGAGTATATATAATTTTTATGTTAATTATACCTTAATAAAACTGAAAAAAAATACAGTACTATAGTTTTCATTAAAAAGATATGTACAGGGCTGGGGATATAGCTCAGTTGGTAGAGTGCTTGCCTCACATGCACAAGGCCCTGGGTTCAATCCCCAGCACCACAAAAAAAAAAAAAGTATGAAGAAGGAAGCTGAGATAGGAGGATCACAAGTTTGAAGCCAGCCTCTACAACTTAGTGAGACCCTATCTCAAAAAAAAAAAAAAAAAATGGGGATGAAACTCTATCATTGGATGGTAAAGCTCCACTAGATTGAATCCCTAGAAAAAAAAAAAAAAAAAAACCCACAAAAGTATACACAGAGCTGGAGATATAGCTCATTGGTACAGTACTTATGTAGCCCTAGCATTACACACACACACACACACACACACACACAGTGTGCTGAGGGATTACCTTACAAGTCAAGGGAAGCTTCACAAAGGAGGAAATATTTGAACTTAGGCTTGAAAGATGAGGTACAAGCTTGCCAGAAATTTAAACAGAAGCAGAATGTTGCAGGTAGGTAGATGGAGATTGGAACAGTGGGAACTTTAGTCCAGTGCTATTTAAATGTGAAATCTATAGACTTGGGAGAGTGATAGAGGAGCTAGGTATAGACCAGAATATAAAGGGTTTTGGATACCATGTAAAAGATTTTAACATTTATTCTATAAGTCATAGAAATCTAGCCTATTGAAAATTGCAAGTGCAGATGTGAGTAGAATTGGGATAACACAATTAGCTCTGCACATTAACAGTTATGTCCCTGGCAGCAGAGTTAGATGGACAGGAGCTGTAGGTAGGACTGCAAACAGAAGATTTACAAGGAATCCAGTGCACTAGTCCAACAAAGAGCATGCACATCTGAACAAAACAGCAGTAGTAGAGGTTGAAGGCATAGGAGAAAAGGAGAATTATTTTAGCTAGGGTTTGAAGAAAATAGGGGCATGGTTTAAATGCTTAGCATAGTTACAAGTGATGATGTTTTGTTCTAAACGGTTATAGAGGAGCAAGGAGACATCAGATGAGAGGAGCTGACCAAGCAATTATTAATTCACTAGTGAGGTTGGATACTCATAAGGAGAAAACACCTATCCTGGTTTGCTGCATTGTGGATCAAAGATAAGCTGAAAGCCTTTAATTGGTACATTGAACTGTTTATTTCTGTACCCTTCTCCAATAGTTTTTGTGTTGGGCATTTTGGAGAAGTAAATAATTATTACTCATTTTGTTTTAAATGCCAATGTTACATGTTACAGGGTATATAATGGGTTTTTTATACTGTATTCTGTTGTGTGGGTTTTTTTTTTTTTTCTTTTCCTTAATAGGATTATCTGAATAAGACAAAAGTGTTTTTGTTGATGTGTTACATTTAAAAACATATAAGCACATAAAGATTTGTGTTGATTTGTCGTTTTTTTTGTTGTTGTTGTGAAAATGCGATACACGGTAATAGATTGCTTCTATCATTTTGGGTTTTTTTGTTTTTGTTTTTGTTTTTGGAGGGGGGGTTACTGGGATTGAACCCAGGGGTGCTTTATCACTGATCTACCTCCACAGCCCTTTTTATTTTTTATTCTGTAACAGGGTCTTGCTGAATTGCTTAGGGCCTCGCTGAATTGCTTAGGGCCTCGCTAAATTGCTGAGGCTGACCTTGTGATACTCCTGCTTCAGCTTCCCCATTTGCTGGGATTACTGGCATGTGCCACCACACCTGGCTCTATAGTTTTTAAATGTCTGCTTATTTCTCTGTTTATGTGTTCCCCACATCATCTTTTGGCCTTTTCATGTGGTCTTATTTATTTCACCCTTTTTTGCCGATCTTCAGTAAAGCACTTCATTGGAATTTTTTGTTTACTTCTTTAAAGCGTCAGTTGCCCTAAAATTGTCTTTTTCAGAGAATGTAACTTTTTCTTTTTTTTAAAGTTCTACCTCTGTAGAAAGAAGGAAGAAAGAAACCCCTACTTCACCTTTACATTCCCTTATTACCAAAACCATTGCTCAGAGGAGTTCTGGGAGTCTTGTTAGGCAAGGAAAGGTTAAAGGTGAAAATATTAGGCGATAGGAATTACAAAGTGCTCTGTCATTAACATCTCAAAAGAAAATGTCAAAGTAGGACTAGAGAAACCTGTAAACACAAAATACAGAATATTGATTAAAGATTGTAACCAAGTTCTGCCTATTACTGTAATTCTGCCTGAAATACAGGTGGATCAGCACAGTATGTTTGTTATTATGTGATGTTTAGAGTTTTGTTGGTTTTTACTGTTTTTATTTTTGTTCTTTAATATCTACACTTGAGGGCCTTCTAATTATATAGAAGACAAGTAAAATGTCAGGTACCCAAAGTGTTCCCTTTGATTAAGACAGTATGACAGGGCTGGAAATGTAGCTCAGTGATAAAGTGCTTTCCTAGCATTCATGAAGCAAAAAAAAAAAAAAAAAATTATGTTTCAACTAGCATTTAATGGAGCCCCACAGTTTTCAGGTACTTTGCTATATACTTGTAGCTGTTGCCAGTTTTTAAGTGAGAACGCTGAAATACAAATAAATAACTTGCTAAGTTGACACAAATAATAAGCAGCAGGCCTATTAAAACTAGGTTTCTGTGGCCACAGTATTGTAGTTTCCTAGCATGTGTCAGTTCTTCCTCAATTAATAAGAACTAAACTTGGGGTTCTCTATATCTATACATTGGCTTCCATTCCTCACAAGTGGAGAGATGAACACAGTATGTCTAAAGGCTCAAATATATTCTTGCTTACATTTTTTTCTCTAGCATCCTCACCCTTAACCCCAAATTTTAGTAAATGTTTATTAAGCTTCAACTATGTTCCTGGGCTAAATCCTGGATATGCATCCATGTTATGACAAAAACAATAGCAACACCAACAAAAAACTTTTAACCCCACTCTTACTCCAAGGAATTAATTTAAAGAATCGAACTTTTAAGTAAATATAACATCAAATGATCATTGTTTTCAAGGCCATGAGACTAGGGGAAAGACTGAGTGGATGAATCAAGGAAATTATTAGCTAAGATTTGGTTAGCAAGAAGGTATTTGTGGGGTGGGGGAGGGACAGAGAGAGAGGGAGGAGGGATAGGGGTCAGTATCAAGGTGGCTATTCCAAGCATATGGAGCAGCTTGTGCAAAAGACAGGCCAGAGAAAACTCCAGAGTGTTTAGGGAAACTACAGATAGACCTTAGCTAGTGGAATGTACTAAGTGTCAGTAATAACGACAGGGAAAGAGTCCAGACAGGTAGGCAGGGCCAGATCAGGAAGGATTGCACGTATCGTTGAAAGTATACATGTGGCCTGGGGAGATAATTCAGTTGGTAGAGTGCTCGCCTCGCAAGCACAAGGCCCTGGGTTCGATCCCCAGCACCAAAAAAAAAAAAAAAAAGTGTAGATGTGTTTTTTTGTTTATTGTTTTATTTTATTTATTTTTTTAAAGATGTTGATGGACCTTTATTTTATTCATTTATTTATATGTGATGCTGAGAATCGAACCCAGTGCCTCACATATGCCACGCTAGCGCTCTACCACTGAGCCAGAACTCCAGCCCCAGATGTATTTTTTAAAGAATTTTCTCTATGATAATTATTTTTATCTGTAGGTATTAGGACATTTTGGGGGCCCTCTTTATCTTTTTTTTTTTTTTTTTTTTTTTTTTTTTTTTTTCCTCTTTTTTTTTCTTTTTTTTCTTTTTTTTTTTTTTCCTCTTTATCTTTAAGAACAATGTCTTCTGATCTCTGAGAAATCTTGACTTTTAAAGAAATTTTTTTTTTTTTAAAGCGGAAATTAGACAATTTTTTTCGATTCTGGGGATTGAACCCCGGGCTTTGCACATACTAGGCAAATACTCTACCACCAAGCTACATCTGCAGCCCCCAGTTTTTTTTTTTTTTTTTTTTTTTTTTTTGAGACAAGGTCTCACTAAATTACTGAGACTGGTCTTGAACTTGGCAATCTTCCTACCTGAGCCTTCCCAGTTACTGGGATTACTGACATGTGTTAACCCAACTGGCTTTGACTTTTAGAGAGATCTAACATGGGAAAGACTCCATGGAAAAAAATTGCAGGAACTAAAGTAAAATACATCATGAGCCATCCTGTATGTGAAATGGAAAAGAAGCACAAACCAGAACTAAATTAGAATTTGTGTCTGTGTTTATAAGACAGAAAATGAAATAGAAGTACCAAGAATGGTTAATTTTAATACATAAAAACATGACTTTGAGATCAGCTTCTAGTTTATGCTCCCTACAATGAGTAATGACTTCAGAACTGAAGATCCATGGTTCACCCACACCTGGGTGTGCTCATTTCCTCAGTCGTGAAGCCCTAGTAAAATATGAGCATTAAGATATTCAGAGTAAGAGACTGAATGCAACGCTTTCAGTGGTTTTAGTAATCACAGTGTTTCTTCTTGGCTATTTTGGCTTATGACTATTTATTAAGTGTTTAAATTAAAGAACATGTAGCTTTATTCTCAAACTTTCCTAATCTGAGTTTTCTTAATAAATAAATACTTGGGTAAAATATGTTAATTACTTGGAGGAAGTTTTCAAAAAATAATCACAATTCAAACAAGGTTTCATATAGAGTGCTGAGTTAGGTAACAGTACTGGTGCAGATTCTGGCTGTGCCACTTGTAGGTATGATCTTGGACTGATTAATCTCTCAGGTTTTCTTTAGAGATTAATTTGTTTTTCATGATTCTGTAGAGATGAGTGATTATTAAAGACAGGGAGGCCTACATGGTGTTAGGTAAGAGGATGGGCTCTAGAACCAGGCTACCTGGGTTTGAATCCTGGCACTGCCACTTATTGGCTTAATGGCCTTGGACATATTTCCTAACCTCTCCTAACCTCTCTCTACTTTATTTCCTTATCTATAAAGGGATTGAGACAAGTTCATATCTCATAGTGGTTATTACCTGAATATTTGTAGAGTATACTTTTAGAATAGGGCCTGGTACAAAGTATTTGTTAAGTGCCTGGTTAAGTATTTGTTAAGTAAATTGTTAATTAAAGCTCCTGGCACCTTGAAAACCCTCAATAAAAGATGGCTATTATTTGTATTCAATAAATAATTGATTTTATGTGAAAATAAAGCCTTTTAATTTTGATGACCATATAACCCCCTTCAACATTTTTCTTTTTAATTAACGAGCCTTAAATGGGCACCATAGCACATACCTGTAATCCCAATCACTCAGGAAGTCAAAGAATGAGAATTACAAGTTTGAGGCCAGCTTTAGCAACTTAGCAAGGTCCTAAGCAACTTAAATGAGACCTTGTCTCAAATAAAAAAAAAAATGTGGATGTGGCTCAGTGGTAAAGCACTCCTGGATTCAATCCCCAGTACATACATACATACATACATAAAATTAACCAGTCTTAAAGCCTCATACAAATTTCAAAGGAACAAAGATTTATCACCTATACTGAACGTTTTCTCTACTTGATACAAATTAATTTTTTCCTTTGAAAGAAATCTTAAATGTATTTGGTAATGTATGTTAGCGTTTTGTTTTGATTTGTTTTGTTTTGTTGAAACAAGGTCTTGCTAAGTTGCTGAGGGTCTCTCTCAGAGTTGCTGAGACTGGCCTCAAATTTGATATTCCTCCTGCCTCAGCCTCCTGAGTTTACAGGCGTGTGCCACCACTCCTGGCTAATTGGGTTGATTAATCTGACCTATGCATCACAAGTCATTTATCTTTAGCTCAAGAAGGATGCTTTCTTTCTAGTTTGATGTAGTAGCCTATCATTTCTGCCATTGTTTCTAATAACCTTCCTATCTACTAGATGATCTAAGAGTTCTGTGTATACAGTTCTGGTTTTGTGCAGTAAAACTACAAATGGGTGGAGGGTGGTGAAGACAGAATTGGGAAAATATTTATTGGGAGTCTTCCATTTGTTATCCCTTGCTTTGTAAAATGTAAAAAAGCCTTGGCGAGCAAGCACAGTGAGACTCGTGTCCCTCAGTCCTGCTTAATAGGAACAGCATATTAAGCCTGGAACATGGAGGAGAGCTCAAAGGTCTTGGCTGGTTTGGTTTCTCCCATCCCACCCTTAAGTCACTGAAGCTAAGGAAGATCACTTATTTTCTTCCTAACTCACTGAAACTCCCTGATAGGACAAATAAATGGCATACCAGTCATCTGATCACATACCATCTCAACTGTGATGAGTATTCCTTAGCTTTTCTGTCCATTGGGGAGAGTGACTGGTGTTCGGACCTGAACTGTGCAATTGACTTATTGGTGGGCAGTAAAGTATATACACATTGACATCAGTGTTGGCTGCTGGGTATTCAGTTTGTGCAGTGGGTCAGCTTTGTCCCGGTTGCTCTCCTGCCTTTCATTTGTCAGTTTTCATTGCCTCATAATTGTCTTCCTCACTCTATTATAATAATTACAAACAATGTGTAACTCTTCATCAAAGCTAGGTTGCTAAATTTACTGGTTATTTGAGAAACAAGGATAAATTTAACCCCAAAGCCATCTGCTGCTCTGTAGGAGGACTTTTTAAATTATAAATTAGACATTATGACATGCTGCTAGAGATTAAAAATTGCCTTGATTGTGTTGATTCCTAGAAGTTACTTACTTTTTCACAGGTTGAAGACAAGTTTTCAATGTTTCGTTTTTAATTCTCTTTTTTAAAAAATGACTTAGTTTACCTAACAGTTTCTCCTTAACTAAATAAAAATCCTGAAAGTATCTAGTAATTATAATCATTTTGCAACAGTAAACACTGACAAACTGTTAAAGGTTTTTGGTACCCTATTTACAACTTCTCCTATTCTATTCTCTGGCTCCTCTTAGTGCTCTAGGGACCAACAACATGAGCATCACTTTGGAGCTTATTAAGGCCCAACCCCAGGCCTACCTAATTAGAATCTGCATTTTAGCAATCCCCCAGGTGCTTTTTTAATGTTGAATCTATTCATTATTTCATTCCATCAATCTGAATTCTCTCCTGTGCTTGGTTCCATTAGACAATAATCACCAGAATCAGCTTATTTACTCCGTGCAAGACTCTGTGATTCCTAAAACATTGGCCCTTTGCTAATGCTGTTTGGGCACTGGTAATTTATGTAATTTAGTGATGACCGTAATAATGATTTTTGTTATCAGGAAGATAAAGGTCACTAAATCAACTTGGAAAATATAGAGCAGAAAACAGTAATAGCAGTTCTAGTACATGGTCAAATATATCCATGACCTGTTACTGGTTAGTCAGATTAGTGATAGTTACAGGACTCAACCTTTGAGGCCTAGTCGATTTCCATGAGAGCCAGTAACTGATCCGTGGTTAAGGACTCTAGCAAAGATCCTATCTCCTGTAAACATTCAGACCACACAGACACCAGATAAGAGATTATGGAAATATCAAATCTCAAAACCACTGTGAGAGTAAAACTTTGAAGTTCATGCCTTGGTGTCATGGGATGAAACATGTATCATCTTGGCACAGAAAGGACAAGATGTGGGCTGGGGTTGTGGCTCACTGATAGAGCACTTGCCTCATGTGTGAGACACTGGGTTCAATTCTCAGCACCACATATAAACAAACAAATAAAGGTCCATCAACAACTTTTAAAAAAAGGACAAGTTGTGTGTATTTAGCACATCATGCACTCCTCCAATTAATGTAGATTACTAAAATGAATGTAGATATATATTTCTGGCATTTAGTCTATAAACATTGTAATTATTCCCATTTGCTTGATAAGGATACTGTTAGTGTAACTTTATCATAATTATATCCCTGTGATAAATTAGAAAATCTCTCATCTTTGTTTAATGTAAAGGATTTTTCCTAACAGCTTTACCTCCAATATTAAATTGGATTAAGCTTCAGATTAGTGATATCCTTAGAACATCTGTGGTATAGTAAAAAAGAGCACTTGACCTGTATTTGAATACTGGCTAAGTCATTTCCAGCTGTCAATTTCTTGGGCACATCAAGAGCAGATCTAGGGCCTGGTCTTGGTTTACCATCCTTAGAGAAGTGGTTGCTTCAAGGAAGGGAAAATAAAAGATGAGCTTGGAAGATCTTCTGGTGCCATATGATAAGGAAGTGTTGAAAGTAAAATAAATTTTTTTAAAATGGAGGCTGTTCAAAGACACAGGATTTAACATGAATCAGCTCCTAATAGCCAAAGTTGGAACTATTTGAGCATCAAAATAATAACAATAGTATTGAATTATAAATTAAAAAAAGTATTCATGGCAGTATATAATATAGCAGGATAATAAATGAATAAATAAATAAGGGGGTAGAGACAACTCTTCCTTTGGAATTATAATTAATGAGGGGATAGATTTGTTAAATGAGCATGATTGAATCATTCCACAAGGTAAACATATCAGAACATCACATTGTATCCCATAAACATAATGTATACATCTATTATTTGTCAGTTGAAAGTAAAATTTTAAAAATAAATAGGAATAAAGGAAATGAAAGCTAATCATTAGAATGACAAGTGATTGTTGATGCAATCAAGATCTTCTAGCAAATGTTGACACTAATGGGTGAACATTCAGAGGGAAACAGGATATTCATATTCTCAATGTATCTTTTAAAAAATATGTACAATTACAAAAGTGAAGATAGTAACTTTACAGTAGGGAAACCCACCAGACACTACCTTAATGAAGTGGTCCACGTTAAAACTCAGCAGTAATTAGACATAATACCACATATTCCTTTATGTGCACTGAGGCAAACACATCACTTCTGTGATGTTCTTCCTGGAGAATTGTAGCCTTGATCTAATCATGAGAAGGCATCAGACACACCCCCATATGAAGGATAGACTACAAAATACACGACTAGTACTCTTCATCATGAGAAACAAGGAAATACTAAGAACTATTAAAATTAGAGAAAACTTAGGAGACATGACACTAAATGCATTGGGGAATACTGAACTGAAAAGGGACATCAGTGGAGAAAATGATGAAATAAAAATAAAGCCAGTAGTTTATTGATAGTATTAAATCAGTGTTACTTTCTTAGTTTTGATCATTATACTAGAGTTATATAAAATGTAAGTACTAAGGGAAGCTGGGTGAAGGGCATAGGGAATTCTCTCACTTGCTGAAATTCTGAAAATTTTAAAGTATTTCAAAATAAAAAGTTAAAGAAATTCAAAGTGGATGCAAAATTGCATGGCATATGTTTTATGACAGAAATAGCAAGTAAAATGTCTGAGGGACATGGTAGCCATAGGTTTAGGCATTAACTTGCAGATCTGAGACTTAAACCAGAAAGATGTTTCCTTCCCGGCAAAGCCAGTGCATCTGAGTCTGTCTTAGAGAAACACCTAGATAATTGTTTTCATAATACTTTCTAAAACCAGATGACATTGTGTGGTCTTCTATTTTTCTTTGTTATTGTATGATTCCTCTGTGTTTCTGCAGTGGCTCACACATCAGTGGCCTTCAAATTTTAATGAAGGAATGAATGAATTTGGTTAATATGATGAAATATGAATACAATCTGCTCTCCACATCTGTGGGCTCCACATGCTGGGAATTAGGCAACCACTGATGGAAACTACTCAGGGAGGGAAATGTTATGTTGTTTCTCAAAGGTACTATGTAGTTAGACCTGCAATAATTGCCTCTGTACTGAACCTATAAAGATTTTTTTTCTTGTCACTATACCCAATCAATACAATATAACAACTGTTTACATAGCATTTGCATTGTATTAGATGCTATAAGTAATCTAGAGATGAGTTAAAGTATATGTGTATGTTGTATACACATACTGTACCATTTTATATAAGGGATTTGAGCATCCGTTGATTTTATATCCATGAGGGATCCTAAAACTAATCCCCCACAGATAAGGAGGGACAACTCCTTATAGTTCATTCCATTTAAATAAATGGCAATAAGAAACACCTGAGGGGCTAGGGTTGCGGCTCAGTGGCAGAGCACTTGCCTAGTATGTGTGAGGCACTGGGTTCGATCCTCAGCACCACATATAAATAAATAAATAAAGGTATTGTGTCCATCTACAGTAAAAATTTCAAGAAAAAGGAACACCTGACTTTTCATGTTCCATCCCACTTACTCAACTCTTGTTTCACTATAGGCTTTAGATAGAAAGCCAGAGACCAGGAAGGAAGAAGATTATCCAGATTCCTGTGAAGAAATAAAAAGGCTTTTAAGTGCCTTTCCATTGCCACTTCTTAAGGCTGACAATTAGTAACTTGCTCAAAAATAGCTACATATCACTGTGCCAGGGAAAGAAGTAAAGGTGGCAGTTAGCAGTGAGAGCTCTTTAGTCAAACTTGGTTTTTATTCAAGCTGTATAACATAATAGCTACCAGTGTAACTTTCTCCTAAAATAAGGTTTCTTCACAGGGTTATTAAAAAGACATCTTCAAAGAACTTAGACCAGCACCTCATACAACATAGTGAAGCACTTTTAAAAGAGATAAGAACTTGGGCAGGGTTGTAGCTCAGTGGTAGAGCATTTGCCTGGCATGCATGAGTTGCTGGGTTTGATTTCCCCAGCACTGCAGAATAAAAAGAGATGGATAAAATAATCATGTAGCAAATCTTTATTGAACAGCTCTTGTCTGCAGACAGCATGATGTGGGGCTGGGATAGCTGGGAATATAGTCTTTTCCCTCCACACTCTACTACTCTCTAATCTGGCAAGGAAGACATAAAAGTAAAATAACAATGACAATAATGGTAATATTGAAAATTCCTCCTGTGTTTCAATAGCATTATACTTTTTTCCTGCTATCTTAATACAACTTTCTTGACTGTAGATAGCATCACCATTTTATAAATGAGGAAAACGAGGCTCTGAGAAGTTAAGTAATTTGCCTAAGACTACATGCTTAAGTAGAAAACCCAGGGTTTGGTTCCAAATTTACCTGACTGCAGAGTCTTACTTAATCCATTCATCAGGTGATTACAAACATGTTTGATATGCCCTGACAAGGTTGTAGAAGACCTCTGCCTATGCGATATTGTAGTGCTTAGTGAGCCTGGTTGCCTTTTGGTGTTTCTTTTAATATCCCTAAATACTCAAGTTCCTGTTATCCTCAGTTACCTACAGAAAATAGTGCCCAGTGCTTAGTACTTCTCTTCCTGTGAGTGAACTGCTTTGTCAGTCCTAAGTGTACAAAACCAACATTGCAACTGGACTACCACAGGAATGGTGACACTTTCCTAGCTCTCCCTCTCTTGTTACGCAGTGTGCCAAGAAGAGAGCCAAAGACCACGTTAGCCAAACCACCTTCCTGACAGGCCTGGGCCCCCATCAGTCTTTTGTGCATTTCACCAGGATGTGGGGAAGATCAGAATGAAGTGACTCTATAAGGACTCTTTGAGATATTGAAACTTCACAATGCTATTTGGAGAGTATTTTCAACTTACACATACTAAAACTTAACCTGTGATTATGGCTTAAAGTGCAGCCATTTTTGTTCCTATTTCAGGATCCCCTCCCCCCCGACACCCACCCCAGAATTTCTTGTGCTTTTCAGTGTGACTGAAATTAACCTTTTCCTCTTTAAGCCAGATTTTTTAACATCTAGTCCTTAACTCATTTGAAGGTGTGGTTTTTCTAGAAAATAAGAAAAATGTATCTCTGTGTGTACCTGTGGGTTCCAAGGTGAATAGGAGTAGTTAGTCATAAGGTTGCGTAGAGAAGATAAGCTCTCTGACAGCCATTTTGTAAAGTGGAATACAGGACTGGACTGAGGATACATTGTGAAGAGAGTTCTCATTGGCTTCTGAAAGACATAATTGGCAATAATGGTTTCACAGAGGGAGTGTTCACATTTCACCTCTGTGCTGTAGGCATTTTACATTCTTATTTACATCTTATTTAATTCTCACAGCATCATAACAGGATAGGTGGATTAGTCCCCCATTTATAATATGGAAGCTACAGTTCGGGGAAGTCAAATAACTTCCCTAGGGGACAAAACTGGAAGTCATGTCATTCTCCCTAACTTCATGGTTGTGCTCTCCCTATAAAGCTGAGGTGATGAGGATTGTTACTATTATTACCGTTATGGCTGCTTGCTACCACTTTTTAGGTCAACGAAGGGGTAGAGTATTTTGCATGAGGTACAAACATGTACATAGTCTGAAGGTGTGAACTGAGTGGGAGTTAACATTAGTACCTTGGACCCTCACAACAAGCTGCTGACTGGGTACTTTATTATTGCAATTTTACAGATGGGGAAACTTAAGACTCACCAAAATTCCAAAGCCAATCAGTCGGGCAATGGAAACTGGATCCAGTTCCCAGTGGAGCATTTTTTAATGTTCACTATGCTTAACAATGCTGTGCTCCAACTGGGAGTAGAGTCCATTCCTAAGATGTACATAACAATGTAAGACAGTGTGAGCGTAACTTACAAAAACCTTGGAATTTATTTTTCCAGTATGAACATGAAATTGTATAAAGGCTCAGTAAAATGGTAAACTTGCATTCAAAAGCTCACTAAATTTTTTGTGCATATTGAAGGCATTTGAGCACAGTATTTCCAGAAGGCAGTTTTGTTTTTGTTTTTCTTTTGTTTTGTTTTGTTACTGGGATTAAACCCAGGGTTGTTTTACCATTACCTACATCCCCAGTCCTTTTTACTATATTTATTTATTTACTTACTTACTTACTTATTGATTGAGACAGAGCCTCACTACAGTTTGCAAGGTTGGCCTTGATCTTGGAATCTTCCTGCTTAAGCTTCCCAAGTTTCTGAGAGTTATTCAGAGTGCTTTCTGCATATAGAAGTTGTTGATACAATATGAGGAGGAGTATAAGGGCAAGTCTATTAACTGTTTTGAAGTATAATGCCACAGCATTCCATAAATTAGTAAATAAAGATAGTTGTCCTAGGTGGCCTTTAGCTGTACCATATACCAACTGTATTAATGCTGGGTATCTGCCTAAAACTGGATGTGTGAATCAACACTGAGAGAGTGATTACTTAGGAAACTGTACTCATTGCTTAAAAGGTTATACATATCTTCCTACCCTGGAGTAATGGCTGTCAGAGCAGCCAGTCACTCAGTTATGTTTTACTCATCTGTTTCTTTCCTGATAGAATATATGGGTAAAAATCTCTTTATCAATCAGCACATAATTGATATTCTGTGATTATCAAATTCACAATGGCTATCCACACCAGTGAATTTTCTTCAAGCCTTAAAAATACATAGTTTTAAAAAGTCCTTTTCCAATCTCTCACTCACTCTCTTTGAGAAGAAACCTCAATTCATGTATACATTCATTCATCAATATTTATTGAATACTTAAAATTTGTGGGTTATTGTGCTAATTGCTAGGGAAACCTCACTACATAGATGTCATCTCAGTTCTCACAGAGTGAATAGTGGTGACATTGTTAATAGAGTGTATTATAAAATATATTACAGAGAAATGCAGTGTAGTTTGAGAGCACAGATGAAAGTAACATTTATTTCCATTCCAATAGATTTCGGTTTTGGAAATTTCTTTAAAAGTGGTGAACTGCTGGCAACATGGTGTGGCAGCCCCCCTTATGCAGCCCCAGAAGTCTTTGAAGGGCAGCAGTATGAAGGACCTCAGCTGGATATTTGGGTATTGCTTTGCTTTGCTGTATTAAATGCATCTATAATGATAATACGTAATGCTCTGGCCCATTGTAGAAACTCCTGGCACTCAACACATAAGCAGTATTTCATAGTTCCCCATCTGCTGGAGTGTAATTAGAGCATCTTGAAATCAATCCCTAGGAAAGAATTTCTAGGGACAGGTGTTATCATCCTAATATTAGCAATAACTTAAAGTTAAGCAGTAAGCAAAATGATGAAATTCAGATCATTTGTTATTTTTATACTTATTGCAGTAGTCAGGGTTTGGGGGTCTTTTTCCCAAAAATTCTGAGAAAGTAATAAATTTGGACAGGAATTTTTCAGTGCATATGATTACAAATTCCTGGGGATTTGAGGAAGACAGTGTTTAAAGTTCTCCCTGGAAAGTGCACTGTTTTCTTCCCTAGAGCATGGGAGTTGTTCTGTACGTCCTGGTCTGTGGAGCTCTGCCTTTTGATGGACCAACTCTTCCAATTTTGAGGCAGAGGGTTTTGGAAGGAAGATTCCGGATTCCATATTTCATGTCAGAAGGTAACAAGTTATTTATCTAACTAAGTGTGCTTTACCAAGTTTGTGTCCCAAATGAAATGCCTGGGCAAAAGCTTCCCTTTTTCTGAGACTTAGGTACTGAATAAAATGACTTAGTCATTTTAAAAGCCATAGAAATAAGCAAACCTCCATCATATAGATGAGACAAGTTCCAGCCTTCCTACTTGTAACTGAGAACAGAAGTTTCCCAGATTAAGAGCAGCAAGTCTTCCCATTCACTCTGGGTCTATAAATGTCCCATGTTTATTTTAGACTTACAGAAGCACTTCATAGATACAGGCTCACAACCATTTTACTCTGAGTACAAAATGAATTTTGCAAAATTAAAAAATTTTAAATTAAAAGCCAACTGGCAGAACTCTAGTGAATTAAGTTGAAATGCCATAATCCCTGCCTGTCTGTATTGGGTTGTTCCATAGGCAGTAGTTAAATTTACTCCTTAGTTGCATTTTTGGTTTCATCCTTAATTCTGGTGTTCCTACTAACAGTAGAAGTAATGCTCTTGGGCAGCTAAGAGCATGGACTGCGGAGCCAGACTCTACCTGGTTTAAATCCTTACTCCACCACTCGTGGCCGTCTGGCTTTAGCAGTCATATCTCCTTTCCACTTCAATTCCTCATCTATAGAATGGAAATAACAATTGTTTCTACCCTGGGGTGTCATGAGAATAATTAAATTACTCTATACAAAGCACTTATCATGGTGCCTGAGGTACAGTGAGTGATCTGGTGTTGGCTCATGTGGGGGTGATGAAGAGCATGATGTCATCTCAGAGAATCAGCCAGTGCCCAGAGTTGCAGCTGTACAGTTTTCTTAGTGTAATCAGAAGTAAATAATGTTTTATGTCATTTTTCTCAGCAGCCCTCCTGAGAAAAGCAACAGCCCACTGGAGATCTCTCTGTCTCACCTACATAGCCTTAGCGTATCAGCCTTGGATGTGACTGAGAACCAATTTAAATCATTTTCTCATTCTAGGAATGAGGCTTAGTTTTTTTCCTTTAATGGAAAACTAAGTCTGTGGGTAGGTAGTTTTAGTTGAGACATTAAGTAGAAAGGTTCATTTAGCAGAGAATCAGACCCATACACTCTTGTTTTTCTTAGGTATTGGTTCATCATGTGAACTTGACAAATATAAGTAACACTTTCATGTGTTCATTTTTTCATTTCACCTTCTGATTTCCAGTGGAGGACACAAAGGTTAATACCATTATATGAAGTCACAAGAGTCAAGCAAATAATCCTGAAGTGCAAGGTGATTTATGTGACTTCTGTAATATTGTGTTTTCTATAGATTGTGAGCACCTTATCCGAAGGATGTTGGTCCTAGACCCATCCAAACGGCTAACCATAGCTCAAATCAAGGAGCATAAGTGGATGCTTATAGAAGTTCCTGTACAGAGACCTGTTCTCTATCCACAAGAACAAGAAAATGAGCCTTCTATCGGGGAATTTAATGAACAGGTTCTGCGATTGATGCACAGCCTTGGAATAGATCAACAGAAAACTATTGAGGTAAAGCGATGAGAGATTTGACTAAATATGTGTCAGGATTCCTCTGCAGTTAGTAACTTGAAATTTCATTCTCACACCTGTCATCCTGGTCTTTTAGCACAGCCGTCCCCAGCACCTAGGCATACTGGTCAGTGTTCCCTGACAATTACATCAGACTCTATTTATATTTGCTTTTATTCAACATCTAAATTCCTTCCTTTGTCTTATCTGCCAAAAAGTTCAAGAGGGTTTATAGAAGATTCAAAAAAAGCAAAGATGGAGGCTTAACAAGTACAGGATAGAAAGTTTCTTTCTAGATGAAGCATCAGGTTTCATATTGGCACTGCACTAGTTTGTATAGAACATAAATGTGCAGATATGGAACAAGGCTAAAGGCCAAGCAGGAAGCAAGAAGGGAAGGCATTGGGTTTAAAAAAGCCAGTGGGATTTAGATTGTGAACTAGAGAAACTAAGAAGGCAGAAACAGGTGGGGTCCTGATTTGGAAATATTAGGGGTCATAGAACTGAGAAGGTCATGAACCTGGAAAATTCCTCTTGGCTTTTTTCCTGTCCTCTAATAGTTAACATATTTATAGGATATACATGTTTTTAATACCTCCACAACATTTAAAAAAAAAACAGTACTTTTAAGGAGGAAGACTAACAAGAAAGAATTATCAAATACCCCCATGTTTACTGTGAAAGACCAAGGCTCCAAACCGCTGCCTACTACCCTGTCACAGCCATAAGTAAAACAAACTGACTTTCCTGCTTTGCTCATTGTACACCTAGTGTACTTGTCCATGAAGTAGATCAAGAATGGCAGGCGTGAGTGTGGTTCTGCTGGCCTGTGAGTTTGCTCCACATCCATCCTTGGTACTCGGCTCAGCACCCATGCAGACTGTCAGGTACAATTAGAAGCCATAGGAGCAGCTGCTGCTCTGTTGTACTAGCATCCTGGGAAAACTGGCAGGCTAAATATGTGAAAATTTGGGAAGCAACTTTATTTTTCAAGGCTTCAAAAGGGTGGGACTGCAAAAACAAGAGGAAAAAATTACCTAAGAATGGAGACATAGCGTCTCTCCATCTAGTATCCAGATGTTGTTCTCCAGCCCAAAATAATCACCAGAAAGTTCCCAAAGGTTTTAATCATTCACTTTAGAGGTTTCAGTGATTCGGACTTGGTTTGAAGCAGTGGAATTAGAGCTTCTGGGCTCCGGATGCTAACTGCCCTTGTACCAGTTACAGCTCTGAGATGGAACCATATCAGCATTGAGAAGGCCTATAGGAAGCAATTTTCTCCCAGTGCAGAAAAATAAACAAATCTTGATAATGTAAAAGGGCCAGTCTTGTAATTTAAAAACATCAGCCTTTACGCAATTAATACTAAAGACTTGAAATTGTCTGCCTTGCAGTCTAGATTTCATTCTGAGGCATACTTTGTCATTTTACTTTAAGAACACCCACTTTTGCTTTAGAAAAGTATATATCATTGGATTGGTTTTTATGGTACTTTGCCTTCAACCAATAGTTGTTTTTTCTTTCAGTCTTTGCAGAACAAGAGCTATAACCACTTTGCTGCCATTTATTTCTTGTTGGTGGAGCGCCTGAAATCACATAGAAGCAGTTTTCCTGTGGAGCAGAGACTTGATGGCCGACAGCGTCGGCCTAGCACCATTGCTGAACAAACAGTTGCCAAGGTAACGCCCCATTAGCCAATAGTCTTATCTGTGCATGTGCCTATTCACATGTTTGACACATTTTTTATCTTAGTACAAAGGTTAGGATTTCATCTTCTACACTCTGTTTTTCTGAAAAGTTTCTGCCTCAGTTATTCACTGATTCTCAAATGTTTTGGTATCTTTCTGTTCGTAGGATTAACTTTATTTCAAACATTTTTTTTTTTAAAGAGGTATTCCATTTTTTAATCACTTCTGTCGAGAATTAGCGCAGCTAACCTGTACATTCAGTGCCATTTAGGACATTTTTATTGTGGATTTGCCATGTGCAAGCTTAGGCACGCTAGAAGTTAGGATGTGTAGAGTACAGTCACTGCCCTCAGAGACATCACACTGTGGAAGCAAAATAAGACAAGACCACAAATAACCATAATTCAAAGAAGGGAAAGATGAGTGTTGTTGAAGTGCTGCGCACAAGGATGAGAGAGGCACATCTAAATGGGAGTGTCTTTATGAGAGAGGCAGCAGTTAGAATTGATCTTCACAGAGGTGTGGGACGGTGGCCGGGAGAGGCAGTACTTATAGGTAGGCAGAAACAGCATGAGATGAGCAGAAGTATTTATGTGGGTCATTGTTCTAATTAATACACTTGAAGTCTAAGGAAATGAAGAGTTGGAGTGATAAGTTGAAGCCATGTTGTAAAGAGCTCCACACGCGGGCTGGGGACGTAGCTCAGTTGATAGAGTTCCTGCCTCACAAGCACAAGGCCCTGGGTTCGATCCCCAGCACCACACCAAAAAAAAAAAAAAGAGCTCCCATGGTAAAGAGTTTCCCTACAATTTTAAGGAACTCTGAAGGTAGTTAAGAAGCAGAAAAGTGATAGAATTATATCCATTCTCTAAGCTAATTAATCTGAGAACATTGGGAATGATAGGCAGGATAGAGAAGAGAAGAAATTTGGAGAGATCAGTTAGGAGATTATTATAGTAGTTGAGATATGAAATAGTAAAGATTTAAATCAATGTGGCACTGGTGGAAACAGAAGAGGCAAGTATAAGAACCTCAGAGAGAGAGAGACCTTGTATGAACCTAGCAATGGTTTGGAGAAGTATCTCCTATGGTAGTTAAAATTTCTAAAGTCTTCCTGTGCCTCAGTTTCCTGTGTGTAAATGGAGATGAAAATAAGAATGTTGTACCAATAAAATTAGTGAATATTTGTGGAATACATAGAACAGTGTCTGGTACACAGTGAGTGCTATGTAAGCATTTGTTACATAGTAAATGTTGGGATTGTGGAGGACAACAGTGAGTTAGGGATAATTCTATCCTGGAGCTGGGCCTGAGAGAACAGTGGTGGCATTAACCTAGTTGCCAAGAGGGATGTGGACACAGATCCCAGGAGAAATGCTAGAGTGGAGAGATCTGGGGAATTATCTGTATAGAGGTTAAGGAGAAGAGTGACTTGTTCCTGTGTTCTGTTAGGATTCTTGTCCACTGCTGTGAGTGACTCTATCCAAAGTAAAATTAAGAGCAGAAGAATTTTCATCTTGAATTTCTTTGGCAGGTTTACAAAATTTGCAAGATTATAAGAAAATCTGGCATTTTTTAAAGAACATATAAAGAAAAAAAAGAAGGAAATTAAAAATCTTGATTTTCATAGGCAAATCGTATTTTTGTTTATATACTTTATATAGAAAATGTGAGTATCAAAACAAATGTGAGTGAAATAATGTTATCAACATTGTTCTAGATATTTGAGTTAGAGTTTCTCAGCATGTGGAAACCTCAAAGTTTAATTAGGTATTGCTTTCAAGACACAGGGTGGCAGGGATGGCAATTCATGATCTGGGATGGTCCCCTTTCCTCTTGCAAATGCAGACAGAAGGATAGGAGGCAGGGACTGCCCAGTACAGTAGCAGGCTTTCCCTGCCAAGTTTCTTTATTCTTAAACATTATGCAAGTGAGGGAGTGGTAAAGGGTTACGTAAACAGTTGCTCCTGAACACGTGCATGTTATTTGATATCTTTTCCTATCTAGACTTTAAGCAAATTCCCCTGGATATCTCAAATTTTATTTAATTTGGCTTGGAGTTAAGATGTATAACTTGGCTTCTTACGTCTGTTAACTATGTATCTTATTACCAAGCCCCCCATGAGTTCTTGCACTGACCCATGTCATCATAGAAACCTACTTACTGTCATTTAAAAAGTGTCTAATCCAAATGGAAGTCTTCAGTGTTCATCTACAAATTCGTCTTGCTGGCCGCTAGATGCTAATCAGGAGGCAGTGCAGCTGAGGGAAACACTGCCTTCCCTCAGAGAGGCACATTCTATTTTTTAGTATAGAGCTTATTAAAAAATAGATTTCTCTGGTTTTTATGGATATGAATATGCTCAAAGTTTTAGTAGAGCCTTCTTGCTTTAATTCCTTGATGTCCTAATTTTTTTTTTAAAGAAGACTTCAGTCTGGCATTTTGTTATGGCAGCCCAAGCAAACTAATACTGTGCTGTGGTCTACAGTTGTGGAGGGCAACTTCCTATCAGTAATTCAGTAATTGAGATGCCCATTGCATTCTTGTCTGCTTACAGTTGTTACAAATGTGGAGTAGCAAAACTGTTTAAAACTAGTGGTTAGAGTTCATAAGATAAAAGCCAGACATATTTTTCTTAATAGTTATCCAAATTCAATCAGATACAACATTTTCAGCATGTTATACAGCAAATAAAAGTACTGTAAATCCTTCTAAGAGGAAATCTTGCTATTTTCTACATAATAATAATAATGAGTACTTTATCACTAGACTGTAAACTCCTGAAGGTCAGAGACTGGGGCTGGGGTTGTGGCTCAGTGGTGAAGCACTTGCCTAGCATGTGTGAGGCACTGGGTTCAATTCTCAGCACCACATATAAATAAATGAATTAAATAAAGATCCATTAACATCTAAAAATTTTTTAAATAAAATAAAGGTATTGTGTTCATCTACTACAACTAAAGTTACTTTAAAAAAATTAAAAAGGTCGGGGACTGTTTCCTAGGTACCTCACAGATTGCTATGTTGATATAGCAATAAGAAATTGAGGAATCAGCCAGCATGGTGGTGCACGCCTGTAATCTCAGCAACTCAGGAGTCTGAGATAGGAGGATCACAAGTTCAAGGCCAGCCTCAGCAACTTAGCGAGACCCTGTTTCAAAATTTTAAAAAAAGCAAGGACGGAGGGCTAGGGATGTGGTTCATTGGTTAAACCCCTCTGAGTTCAATCCCCAGTACCAAAAAACAAAAAGAAAAGAAAAGAAATTGAGGAACAAACAAAATTGATCCTATACAAAGATCACATGAACTCTAAAATCCTACAAACCTTTAGTTCCATGCAGAAGGTCTGCATGATTTTGAGGCAGGGAGTTTTGCTTAAGAATTTGAGGTCCTATCCTTAAATATAAAATGGAAATAGCAATACCTACTTAATAAGTTTGCTACTGAGAAAATTAGTTAACCTGTACCAGCAGTTGAATTCAACAAATAGAGCACTTATCTGCCAGGCACTGACCCCACCACTGTGGGCATTGTATTAATTTGCTCAGGCTGCCATTACAAAATGCCAGACTGAAAGGTTCAAACAAAAAAATCATTTCCTCACAGTTCTGAAGCCATCAGGATTGATTTCTGGTACAGGCTGACTCCAGTGGGAAGGTGACTGCCTTCTTACTGTTTTTTCATGTGCCTCTTCCTCTGTCAATTGAGGAGACAGAGTTCTGTTGGTCTCTTACTCTCATAAGAATATCGGCCCTTACCACTCTGGAAAGCAGTGTGGAGATTCCTTAGAAAACTTGGAATGGACCTACCATTTGACCCAGCTATCCCACTCCTCGGCCTATACCCAAAGGACTTAAAATCAGCACACTACAGAGATACAGCCACATCAATGTTCATAGCTGCTCAATTCACAATAGCCAGACTATGGAACCAACCTCAAAGCCCTTCAATTGATGAATGGATAAAGAAACTGTGGTATATATATACAATGGAATATTACTCAGCTATAAAGAATAATAAAATTATGGCATTTGCAGGCAAGTGGATGAAATTGGAGAATATCATGTTAAGTGAGATAAGCCAATCTCAAAAATCCAAAAGAGGAATGATCTCACTGATAAGCGGATGATGACACTTAATGGGTGGTGGGAGTGGGACAAGAATGGAGGAAGGAGGGACTGTATAGAGGGAAAAGAGAGTTGGGAGGGGTGGGGGGGAAGAAAAAAAATAATGGAATGAATCAAACATCATTACTTTATGTAAATTTATGAATATGCAAATGGTATCCTGTTACTCCATGTACAAACAGAAACAATATGTATCCCATTTGTGTACAATAAAAATAAATTAAAAAAAAAAGGATTGGATAGCAAAGCGGATTGAAGGAAATGGTCAGCGATGGATTAAATGGATTTAATACCAGAAAAAAAAAAAAAAAGAATATCGGCCCTCTTGGATCAAGGCCCTATCCCCAAATTAGTACTTATAAGAGGAAGAGACCACCAGAACTCTCTCATGCTAAATTGCTGAGTCTGTCCTTAAACTTGGAATCCTCATGCCTCAGTCTCCCAAGTTGCTGGGATTACAGACATGCACCACCACACCCTGCAGAACCAGGACTTTGTACATGCTAAGCAAGCACTCTATCACTGAGCTACACCCCAGCCCAGACAGACTTCCTTAGTCCCCTTAGTGATTGTGAGACTTCTAAAAAGCAGATGTGTGATACCTACCATCCTATTTCCTGGGAATTAAGTGTTACAACAAAATGTTATTTCTCCATCCTTACCAAGTTCATGGTCAGTTATGGTTCAGGTCAGGTGCAGAAGTTGTCAAAGAAAATGTACCGTGCTTGGTCTGGCACAGCAGCCCTGCCATTGAAGAAATCACAGCTGGTCTGACTCAGGACCAGGAAGGAGCAGCACAGCGCAGTTCTCGTGTAGCCATCTCGTTTCCAGTGCAGGGCCTCAGGTGGTAGTCTCCCACTTCCATAGAAAAGGAGCAATGTAGTGAACTTGGGAAATAGAAAGCAAAGCTTATCTCTAGCCTTCGATTAAAAATTCAACAATGGGGGACTGGAGTTGTGGCTCAGTGGTGGAGCACTTGCCTGGCATGTGTGACACTGAGTTCCATCCTCAGTACCACATATAAATAAATAGAGTAAAGGTCCATCCACAACTAAAAAAAAATTAAAAATCCAACAATGGAGGTTGGAAGAATGTACCAAAGTACTTTATTAGAAAGTTTAAATTTCACATTGTGATGTATTGACTAGAGAAATTAAATGACTAATACTTGAAAAGGAAAAAAAGTTGTTTTAACATTAAAAGTGACACAGGATGTAAGCCTGAAGAATGATGTAAAAGAAAAGCTATTTCTTTATCATACCAAGAATGGTATGTAGTAATTTTTTTTTCCATTTTCACTGTCCATATAATTCTGACATTTTTGTTGTTGTTCCTTTATTCTTTAGCTCCTGCAGTATATCTGGTAATACTAATAATTGAATCTACCATACATAAAATATTTTCTATATATTCAAAATATGTCAAAATATAAAGTATGGTAGTAACATACTCCCATCCTTGAACAGCTATCAAACTGAAATTCTAACTGGGAACCATTAAATAGAATCTGAGAACAAAACTACATTCATTTTCATTCATTTTACAGTCTAAATCCTATATGCTTGGTATGATTTTAAGACTTTAGAAAGAAGGCTGGGGATGTAGTTCAGTTGGTAGAATGCTTTCCTTACATGTACAAGACCGTGTGGGCTCAATCCTGAGCACCACAAAGACTTTAGAAAGAAAAGGAAGAATTTACATCACGTTAGGGCGTTACATATTACCTTTTACAATCCTGACTTCACTATGAAGTAGGATTTATCCCCTTTTTTAAAGGTGAAGAAAATAAGATTCAAAGAAGTTAGGTAACCTGATTAAGTTCACACAATGAGCCAATGATGGAGCCAGAAATGAAGCCCACATCCTGAGAGAGAAGCTAGAACCTAATACCTTTTGTCCCTTTTGTTTATTTGAATAAAATTCACCATCCTCTCTCCTTTGACATGACTGAAGCAAGAAAAATATAGGCCATTCCTCTCCTTTCATAGTGTGGCATGATGACTCGTCCCTCAGATGTTTTGCAATGTCTCTTATGTTCAAAACATAGCTAATAAATTATTCTGCTAGTTTTGAAGGAATCAGGATAAAAGGATCATTCAGCAGCTTCATCTTTAAAATCAACCCTTGCCAATTGTCGTAAGGAAGAGTCTCTTAAATTTTTTTAAAGAATTGTTTGTAATGCTTCTTTACTTAAAGTAGTTACAAAGGAGACAGAAGAATGGACTTAAAGCCATCCAGAGCTTCCTATAATAGATTGACTTCAAAAATTATAATTTGCACTGCAATAAGCATGTCTCCTTCCACTGGGCCAGCAGGCTGTGTGTCTCCTCAAAGGAAGGAGAACATTCCTGTCACCTCTAAGGAACTGCTGCTTCTCTTTTCTTGCTTGTTCCACACACCCTCACCAAAACATATCTATCATCCCACCCACTGGAGACAGAGACAGAACTCACTTGAGTGCCCCTTGCATTATAGTTGGTTGTAGGGGTCTGTGTATCTACCCCTGGTTCAGAGTGCAGGATCCCACAGTCGGGGACTTTTCTATTCCTCTGGCAGTATATTTAAGGAAAAAGGCAATATGTGTTTTCTGAATTGAAACGGAGGACAGTCTGACTCCTTACAAAGACTAGCTTTCTTGTTACTATGTAAAAGTTATGCCTGTCCTCATGGGACAAGAATAAAATCCTGTACAAACCTTTTCAGAATGTCCGATTGCTCCAAATTAATACTCTATATACGTATGTATATTCCATATACATAGTCATCAAATCTTTTCCAGAGTGGGAGTTCTAATAAATAACTTGTTATACTTTAACCGTTCCAGGAATAATTATTTTATCCTAAGAACTTAGTGTGTTTATAGGGAAAGTGTTAATGTTTCCATGCTTTCTGTTCTGCCATATTTACAGGCACAAACTGTGGGACTCCCAGTGACCATGCATTCCCCGAATGTGAGGCTGATGCGATCTGCCCTCCTCCCACAAGCATCCAACGTGGAAGCCTTTTCATTTCCAGCATCTGGCTGTCAGGCAGAAGCTGCATTTATGGAAGAAGAGTGTGTCGACACTCCAAAGGTACAGAGGGATGTATTTGAGAGACTCAGAGCTTGCCATGTGGCTGGAGACTTGAGTTTGATCCTGCGATGTTGTGCTGTGGCTTTGCTGAACTCTCATTTCCTCAAGTCAGTCAGGAATGTTGTTTTTGTGGAGAAAACCTAAGAAGTGTCCAGAGCTAAATCCTCGTCAGTTTTTTATCATTACAGCTATTTCGCAACATAACTCATCAGACCTCTACTCCCCAGAAGCCCCTTTTTTTCTCCTTCTATAACCAGTTCCTTCTGTATTCAAAATTTCTAAATTCCTCACAAGTATTTCGCTTCTTTTGTTTGTTTTTAACAAATTGTAATTCTGGAAACAAAAAATTAACATATGCCGAATTGGGTTTTGTCTTTGTTAGTATTTCTTCTCTTCTGCTGAGAATACTATAGATACAAAATGATGGGCTTTTTAGTCAGCTTAACATCTTTTTTGGGTCTAGTTTGAACATGCTTGAAGGAGTCAGGTTGACATTTGGCACACCGTAAAGTTGGCTTTTAGGATATGGAATATGACAGCTTCTCTCAAGCAATGGATGTTTATTTAACTTCTAATATGAGTTGTATATACTTAACATCAAGAGATATACAAAGGACCATATTAATGAGTAGCAGTGTGTCATAAAAGAATGTAGACCTTAGAGTGTATTCAGACTCTGCTCTTTACCAGGTTGTGTGAACTCTTTGAACCTGTTTTCTCTTGTGTAAAGTGAGAATACCAAATTTATGAGACTAGTGTGAAGATTGAGATAGTGTGTATAAGAAATGGGGACGATTTTAGATACTCAGTATATTGGTTTCCTGTCTTTTGGGCCTCTTCAGGTAATTTAAAAAAAAAAAAAAATGAGTCTGACATGAACTTTGTCTCACATTTGCTAGACTACGGTCTAACAGAAGAAACCTCATATGCAACAAAAGACAATGTGCCAGCCAGGCACGGTGGCACATGCCTGTAATCCCAGCAACTCAGGAGGCTGAGGCAGGAGGATCTCAAGTTCAAGCCCAGACCCCACAATTTAACAAGACCCTGTCTTAAAACTAAAAAGCAAAAAAGGACTGGGGATGTAGCTCAGTGGTAGGTGTCCCTGGGTTCAATCCCTGAAACAAACAAAAAAAAAAGGCAATGCTCCAGGTGCTGAATAAATTGATAAAAGATAGATCTCCTATAAAGAGATCTAAATCAAAGTGAGACTAGGAGGTGGCAGGGAGAGTTGCGTTTAGTGTTTGATCAGGAAAGTCTTTGGGTTAAGTGTCAAAGCAAGTCGTTGAGAAGTGGATAGAATCAAAGTGGATGGAAAATAGGGTGGGATATCTTCAGTGGAGGGGAAAGCCTGAACAAAAACAAACTTAAGGAATTTCAGGGTCCATCTAAATCAGAGCAGTTGTTCAGTTTTTCTGAGGGAAAGGGCATATGGAGAGAAGTTGTATGAAAGAAAAGTGCGTAGGTTATCTATGAATGGCAAGCCAAGCAATGAAGACTTGCTCTGTAAGCGGGTGCTCTCAACATGGGCATGGAGTTTGGTATCAGATGAAACAACTGAGGCTTTAGGGTAGCAAGAGACCATTGAAGATTTTGAGCAAGGACGAGCTGTATGCATTCTGTGCTTCAGAAAACGAGGCTGAGTGGCCCCCTAGCATGCAGTAGAGGGGCAGACTGGTAAAGGTGAATGGGAGGTTAGAGCACATGTCCCTGAGGGAGATGATGAACTGCGAGAGAGGTTATGAGACAGGAGAGGAGGGCTGGTAGCATGGAGACAGTGCAGATAAAAGAGAGAAGCTCAAACCCTTAACAAGATTTTGAAACTAGATTATTGGAAGTGTAAGTACCTTCCCAGAAATAAGGAACTCTGAAGATCTAGTTGGTTCAGAAGTTAAGTAATGAGTTTAGCTGGAGCACAGCCGAGCAGACAGCTCAAGGCCAGGCTCCCCCAGCAGGTGTTAAGCCCAGTTGCTGAACAGGACCTGTTTGTGTCCCAGCCCCTTAGGACGAGTCTACTTCCTTTGGACAGTCTGTTTTCTCTGCCTTTGGTTGCCTGGCATGTTAAATAACCTTATAAATTACTGGTACATTCCTGCTCAGAAATTTAGACATAAATTAGAGTAATGTAATTCATTTACTTTAAAGATCTAATTCTCTCAAAAAAATTAAAATGCAGTCTGCTGAAGTCTTGTCTGAGAGGGCACCGGGCCCAAAACACAGATTGGGCACTGTCTGCTATATTATATAGGGCAAGCTATTTTTAAAGCTTGTGATTGTTACAGTAACTAGGAAACAGACAGGAAATGAATGATTTTGTGAAAGATATAGACAGTAGCTAGATGGTATATTTGCATTTGTAGGAAGAGCAGTGCCACGCTGGTACTGGCCACCCACACTGGCATTGCCACTGTGACACTCAGCCAGGCCATAAACATCCGCTGGTCTTACTGCAGATTGTTTCATTTATGTCAGTAAAATGTTTGTTCTTCTTCCCTCCGTACTGCCTCTTTCTTTGGGACCCATAAATAAATGCACATACACAAAAACTCCCAGATAGAAATACAGTTCCTTTTGTTCATTTTGCTTCATTTATACTTAACTGTAATGCCCATTTGTT
This sequence comes from Sciurus vulgaris, assembly GCF_902686455.1. Lineage (NCBI taxonomy): Eukaryota > Metazoa > Chordata > Mammalia > Rodentia > Sciuridae > Sciurus > Sciurus vulgaris. Next base: position 107,165,538 of record NC_136472.1, read on the forward strand.
TTCTGAAAGATGCTTCACAGCTACATGTATTGCTAATTTCATTTCTGCTGTCAATCAGAAACAAGTATTGTGCATTTCAAAAAGAGCTCACCTCTCCTTCCCTCCTGGAAGTCGTCAGTGCTTAAAACTGTCAGTGAAATCCCTTAGGGAGTCTGAATGGAAACTTTGTTTGGGATTCCTGCCAAAACCAGCACCTTTCTGAGTTATCCATTCTGGGTAAAAAACAGTAACTGAGAACCACAGGTGATACAGGGACCATGTGGGAAGGCAGGTGTATAAACCCCACAGAGTACATCACCCTCACTTGAGATTTCTTTGTAAATAGTGGATTTTTTTAATACACATACACAAACATTTCAGTCATTTTTAGCATTTTATTAGACTATAATAAAAGGAATTTCCTGGTTAGCATCTTTGTTGCTGGATGGCAGAAGAATTATGAGTAAACCATGAAAATGCAAGTGTAATAGAAGTATTTCATGTCCATTTACATTTTTAATAATTTTTTGAAGCCAAACATGGTGGCACATGCTGGTAATCCCATTGGCTTGGGGAGGCTGAGGCAGAAAGATCACAAGTTCAAGGTCAATCTTAGCAGATTAGACTCTGCCTCAAAACTTAAAAAAAAAAAGAGAGAGAGAGAGAGAGAGAGATGTAGCTCCATGGTAAAGCACTGGTGGGCTCAACCCCCAGTACCAAAAAAAAAAAAAATATGTAATAATGCTAATTTTTTGTATTATGTAGGTAGTACACATAAGATATGAAAAGGAAATATAGTGGTGCTGACTCTGAGACTTTGGAGAAGAAATTCCAATTTTACCTCTGAAATTAAATTTTTATAACAAATACTAATTTAAAATTGAAAAAAATAAAACCAGTCAGAATAATGCATGAACAATTCAGAAGGTGGAAAAAAGGAAAAAGTTATTTTATCTATACTCTCACCATCCAAAGATAAGCAAGCATATTGCCAGGTGTGACTCACACCAGTAATTCCTGCAACTCAGGAGTCTGAGGCAGGAGGAACACAAGTTCGAGGCCAGCCTCAGCAATTTGGCAAGGCCCTGAGCAACTTAGTGAGACTCTGTCTCAAAATTAAAAAATGAAAGGACTGGGGATGTAGCTCTGTGATAAAGCACCTTTGGGTTCAGTACCTGACTAAATAAATTAATTGAAAAAAAAAGATAAGCATATTTTGATGTGCTTTCTATAGGTGGGTAGGGGTAGGTATGGCTCAGTAGGTAGTAAGACTTTTTAAAACAAAGTTGTATTCTCTTATATATGATTTTGTATCTTTCTTTTAGTATAGTATGAACATTTTTCCCACATCATGAAATAATCTTTTAAGCATGAGTTTTAACAACGCCTTATACATTGTATTACATATCACCTTATTTAACTTCTCTCCTTTTTAAATTTTTTTTTACATCCTTATTTATGCTTAGTCCAATTCTAATGATTATTCCTTTTGGATAGATTTCTAGAACTGATGTCACTTTTTTTTTTTTTTTTTTTTTTTTTTTTTTTTTTCTTTTTTGACATAGTTAATTTGCCTCAGAACAGCAAAACAACTTTTTTTTTTTTTTTATTGTAAACAAATGGGACACATGTTGTTTCTCTGTTTGTCCATGGAGTAAAGGCGTACCATTTGTGTAATCATAAATTTACATAGGGTAATGCTGTTTGATTCATTGTTATTTTTTCCCTTCCCCCCACTCCTCCCACCCCGCAAAACCACTTCTTTTAAAAGTGTTATATAAGTGAAAAAATTTGAGTTAGAGGTTAAGCAGTTAACCAGTGAGTGGTGAAGCTGAGATTTGAACCTACAGCACTTCCTCTCTATGTAGCAGACTTTCTAGGCACTTAGGATACAAATTATGTAAGACACGTTCCCAACCGCCAAACTCACCAAACTGTGCTTTGGTATACTATATTTGTCTGCTTACCTGCCATAACAAAATACTACAGTGGCGTAAACAATAAGAATTTTCTCACAGTTCAGGAGACCGAGAAGTTCAAGAACAAAGTTCCAACCAATTCAGTCTTTGATAAGCTTCCTTCTCCTGGTTTGCAGATGGCCACCTCACCATGTCTTAGGACCTCACATAACCTTTCCCCTGTGCCCCAGGGGGAGTTAGGAGTAAGCTGCCAGTTGTCCCTTCTTATAAAGACTCTAATCCTTTGGGGTCAGGGCCCTACTCCCTTGGAAACACTGTCTGCAAATACAACCACATTGGGGGTTAGAGTCAACATAGGAATTTTGGGAGGATACAACGTTCAGTCCATAGCAGTCTTCCAGTCTCTTATGCCTACTTGCTGTAGCCTCCTGGGCTTTCTCAATTAGTGTTGGGGTCTCTGAGGGCTTGACCCCCACATGTTTATTGCCTATTACATATAGGCTCTCTTAGAAGTGAAATAACTAAGCTTCAAGGAAAAACAAAAACAATATATTAGAGAAATGTACATTTCATTCACATTGTATTTTAAATTTCTCCTAATTTACATCAGCCTAGACTGTTTCCTATTCCTAAAGCAAAAGGCCTAATTTCTAGTAGCTTAGGTCATTTAGGCAGAACAGCCCAATATTTCAGTCATAAAACCTTGGAACTGAAATTATTCATACCTGTTAACTGAGCCCCCCCCCCACAGCACATCAGTATATTGCTGGACGTGGTGGTACACATCTGTAATCCCAGCGGCTCAGGAGGCTGAGGTAGGAGAATCACAAGTCCAAGGCCAGCCTCAGCAACTTAGCAAGGCCCTAAACAACTTAGACCCTGCCTTAAAATAAAAAATGAAAGGACTGGGGGTGTAGCTTAGTGGTAAAGTACCTCTGGGTTCAATCCCTTAAAAAAAAAAAAGTGGACTGAGGTTGTGGCTTAGTGGTAGAGTGCTTGCCTTGCATGTGTGAGGCATTGGGTTTAATTCTCGGTACCATGTAAAAATAAGTAAATAAAGGTCCATCAACAACTAAAACAAAAAAAAAGTCAGTATATTGTTTTCCAACTGCCCCACGATGAAAAGACATATCTGTGAAAAAAAAAATCAGATCCTTGTTCTCTAGTTGTAGGAAAATGAAATTTGTTTCAGTAAACATTTTTTAATCAAAAGTATAATTTCTCTAGTCTAGATGAGATAAATTTATGGGGTAACAATTTAAGTAAAACTGTAAATTCAGGGAGACTGCAGGGTATTTTGAGTGATTCAAGAAAAGGTGACTTTCCTCCATGAAGGAGAAATAGCCAGCATAGATGACTTATCCTGCAAGAACCATCTGACCAAGGCTGTGAGTGTAAAGAGACTCAGTAGATAATTACTTAATAGCATTCTTTTCTCTATTGCTTTATTCATTTCTAAATCATCCTTGTTTTGTCTTAGAAAATCATCTTAGTAGATTGTTAAGGAGCCTGGAAGTGTGAATGGAAGTTCTCAGCCATTCTTTCCTGCAAGAAAACTGTCAAGTGTCGTCAAAAAGAAAAACTAACCTGGGGAAGGGCCAAGAAGAGAATGAGAGTTGCTAGCCAGATTGCAGATTTTTTTTTTTTTTTTTTTTTTTTTTTTTTCTGGTGCCATGGGAAGACTGGTCATAGTCTGGGAAGAAAACATCTGTCACTCTTCATTTGAAGTAACCACTCATCACTTTCTAACCTTGTAATGCTTTAGCCGCCTTACCCAGGCAATGGCTGTAGCCCCAGAACAGTTTTTATAGAATAAGCATCACCTCCCCCAAGCAAATAAAGATCTGAGTCACCTAACTCTCCCTCTCTAAATAGAGAGGGCCTTGGAGTGCATTCACGTGGTTGCCATCAGAGGGAAATGTCCTGTGTCTGGCACAGGGATGTCCCACATCACCTCTCCACACATGAGCTGCTCCTGCTTCCAAAGGAAACAACAGCTCTAGCCAGTGTATTCCAGGTAAAAGTCCTGCTTAGAACTAAGCATCTGTGCTGGCTGTTCCTGAGCAGCTGTTCACAGGGGATAATAGATTGAGTTCCACAAGGGAATAGTTAAGGTAATGAAGTAAATAATTGCCTCCTCTTTGGGGCTTTTACCAGCCAGAAGAGCTCAAAACCACAACTCCCCTTTGAGTGCCTTTCTGCCTGCCTAATGGTGGATTGCTTGGCAACTGCCAGGAAGGCAGTGTGCTCGCTCAGGAGCTGTGTTGAACCCATCCCTGTGGGTAGGCGCTATAGATAGTGTGTCACTGCCAGAGAAGAGAGAATTCCGTGCACTGGGGCTTATTAACCTCTGCAGGAATTTTGGGCCTGTGAGTCATGTGTTATTCTATAATGGAACACTTTGGCTGTTTGCCATTTAGTTTTTTTTCAATCCTTTTTGTGGTATCACTCTGTCTTTAAAGAATTCTTACTTTCCATTCTTCAGACACATAGAACCAATTAAAAACTAAATCAAATGGGCAGGCACTCAAATTATGAACATAAAAGTATATCTAGAGCCTTCCAGTATGTTTTGTGGTTGAAAATTAGAAGAACATTGATACTGCACTTCAATTAGAAGCCATGTACTTAAAAAGAAAATCTTCCCCCTCTTCGGTTCGCTTATTTAAAAAAATAAATAACTGGTAGGCCTCAAGCTAATATACCCCCTATTCATCTGGAAACCACTAAAAAATATTGTTTATTGTAATAATGATGACTCAGAAACCTGGGTGGCAGTGCCACTCTGGGTCATAATGAGCTTTTGTCTCCAAGCGCTGCAGTTAACGTGCCTTAACTTCTATGTGTTGTCCTTAGAAATAAATGTGAATACTTTTAATGTTTTACTTAATTGATAGTTTGCCACAAGTCTTGGCATTTTTTCCTTTGTGGATTTTCCTGTTGTCTCAGCAGAGCAACAACTGACAGTCTCCCTAACATTTAGGTAAACGGCTGTCTGCTTGACCCTGTGCCTCCTGTCCTGGTGAGGAAGGGATGCCAGTCACTCCCCAGCAACATGATGGAGACCTCCATTGACGAAGGGTTGGAGACAGAAGGAGAGGCCGAGGAAGACCCCAGTCATGCCTTTGAAGCTTTTCAGTCCACACGCAGTGGGCAGAGGCGGCACACTCTGTCGGAAGTGACCAACCAATTGGTTGTGATGCCTGGGGCAGGTATGATACCAGACAAGCATCAGGTCAAGTCTTCATGGCACCAGCTCATACTCCAGGCACCACAAAGTAATGATACCAACCAGTCCTTGGAATATAGTCTGTATCTTATTCCTTTGTGGAGCAGATGCAGTAGGCTATAGGATTGGGCCTGCTCAGCAGCTAACGAAGATTCAAAAGAAATGTCTGAGTTGATTCCCCCTTATTTGTAGGGGTGCTTCATTAGAGACGGGCTCTTTGGGAGCAACCAGGATCTTACAGGTGCAGCTTCTGAAGTGTTTTTGCCCACTGAATTTGAAGATGTTTAAATTGACCTGTGAAAGGGTTCTGAAAAGATGAGTGTGTTGATTTTTTTGAGGTTTTTTGTTGTTGGTTGGCTTTTGATTTTTTGCAGTGCTCGAGATTGAACGCAGAGCCTTGCACATGCTAGGCAAGCACTCTGCTACCAAGCTGCATGTCCAGCCCTCAAATGGTGTTGCTTATTTTTGGTTTTCATGTTTTGGTTGAGACGAGGGTCTCACTGTGTTGCTCAGGCTGTTGTGAAACTCCTGGGCACAATCAGTCCTTCTGCCTTAGTCTCCCAAAAACTGGGACTATAGGCATTTGCCACTTGAAAAGATGTTTTGATTGGAGAGTGAGAACATTACTGATGTCCAGACTAAAGCCCCTGTGCTTTGTATTCTGTGTTCAAAGAAGATGCTACTGCTGTTGATTGTATCTGTTCTGTTTTGTTTTTTTCTCTTAAAGGTAAAATGTTCTCCATGAGTGACAACCCCTCCCTTGACAGTGTGGACTCTGAGTATGATATGGGGTCTGCTCAGAGAGACCTGAACTTTCTGGAGGACAACCCTTCCCTTAAGGACATCATGTTAGCCAATCAAGCCTCACCCCGCATGACATCTCCTTTCATAAGCCTGAGACCTACCAACCCAGCCATGCAGGCTCTGAGCTCCCAGAAACGAGAGGCCCACAACAGGTCACCAGTGAGCTTCAGGGAGGGCCGCCGGGCATCAGATACCTCCCTCACCCAAGGTGAATGCTTCTTCCTCTGGCATTTCAAACTCTTACGTTGTAGCAGTTGAGGGACATTTGTTACAATGTTAGTGTGAACCTGTGATCACTGAAAGATCTTGTATTTTACTTACACTGTTTGGTCTTTGTGCTCTCTCTCAGGAATTGTAGCATTTAGACAACATCTTCAGAATCTGGCTAGAACCAAAGGAATTCTGGAGTTGAACAAAGTGCAGTTGCTATATGAACAAATAGGGTCAGAGGCAGACCCTAACTTGGCATCCGCTGCCCCTCAGCTCCAAGACCTCGCCAGCAGTTGCCCTCAGGTAGGTAAACTAGGCCCTTCCCATCATGACTCTGAGTGAAGATGCATGATCTTCACGTAGGGAACTTCCAGTTCTGGACAATGGCATTCTTATTGAAAGCCTTCCTTGTTGCTCCTGCTGCTGTCTTAGACTAAGCCTTGCCACCGCCAGGTGTCAGCCCCAGATGGAGGCCTAGACATGTTCAAGCTAGATTTGGTTCACAAGGCTGATTGAATATGGATGACTTACAACCCCTGAACCTCCCTCACCCCAGTGCATAAACAAAAATGAAGAATGAACATTACCCAAATGTGAAACTTTGTCATTATTTTTGATGTGAAATCACTTTATTGGGCTCAGTGGTGCACGCCTGTAATGCCAGCGGGTTTGATCCCTGGTAACAAAAAAAAAAAAAAAAAAAAAAAAAATTGGGTAAATCACTTCATTAAATATAATAAGTGGACCATTTATACTAAAAATACAATAAGTACTGCTGTTTATACAGTATGTTTTATTTTGAGCCTGTTTTCAGTACACTGAGGATCTTGATAGGTGATGACCTCCAATGACACCAGGAGCTTTTGCTCTGATACTGACTAGGTAGTCGCTGACAACAGATAATACACTCATAAGTTCTCTGCAAAGTCATTAACTTCAACCCACTAATTAGGTAAAAATCGGAATTTATGTCAGAGAGTTGAGATTCCTCTTGGTCATTTGAAAAGGTTAAACTAAAAATTAAGACTTTTTCCCACGTGGAAAATTGAAAATTGTTTTTGCTCCCTTGCTTCTCAGGAGGAAGTTTCTCAGCAGCAGGAAAGTGTCTCCACTCTGCCTACCAGCGTGCATCCTCAGCTTTCTCAGCGGCAAAGTCTAGAAACCCAGTACCTACAGCATAGACTCCAGGTGGGATCCCTCTCCTTGTTCACCCAGCTCACTTTGTCCATGCTGCACAGCCTTATGCTGTGTCAGTATCAGGAAAGGACTGGTCCTCAGGCCTTTCAAAGAATATCACACAGAATGATAGGAAAGGGAGACCTTTGTTTCTAATTTTATACTTCTTAGTGAATGATAAAGAAAATGGAAATCTGGAAGTCTGCAAAATGTTAATATAGGATATGAAGATCTTAAGAAAAAATAATGCAACACGGGTCCCATTAAGAATGAAATGGGCTGGGGTTGTTGCTCAGTGGTAGAGCGCTTGCCTAGCACACATGAGGCACTGGTTCAATCCTCAGCAACCGCATTAAAAAAAGAAAGTATTTTGTCAATCTACAATAAAAAAAAAAAAAAAAAAAAAAAAAAACAGTAAAAAAAAATCACATTTAAGAATGAAGCAGATTCATTCAGTAGGTGCTGGTCCTTCACTGTTAAAATTTATGGCTACTTTTCCTCATTGTTTTGAATCGCCATGAACCTCAGAGAACTTTCAGAAGTGGAAAACAATTAGATCAGAACTGAGACACCCCAGCCTGCTCTCTGATGCCCTTCCAGGGTCTCAGTGAGCCCATGTCAGTATCTTTGTCCTGTGTGGAATCTGAAGGCTGCCCTTGGATTCACCCTTGAGACAGAAGCGTGGTGTGATGACCTCATCCTAGGTGACAGCACATGATCATACTTGTATTGTTTTTGTGCTCTTCTAGAAGCCTAGCCTTCTGTCAAAGGCGCAGAATACCTGTCAGCTTTATTGTAAAGAACCTCCACGAAGCCTGGAGCAGCAACTACAGGAACACAGGTGAGAGGGGTATTTGGCCAGTGAAGTCGTTGACTTTCGTGGAAGCCCTAAGAATGCTGAGTATGTTATCCTTTCCCATTCATGTTGACCTGTGCTAGAAACAGGTTTTCTGCATGTTCCACAGCCTTTTCAAACATGCCTGCTAATCAGGCTATTTCAGCATCCATGAAATATGGGCACGTCAGACAATACCAGCCGCAGAATGTGCTTCGTTTTCCTTTTCTTCTAGTATTTCCCTTTTGGAATATGACTAGCCCTAAGATTTTGGGACCAGTGGACTGAAGCAGTTTGAATGAGTTAGACTGCATGAAAGCCTCCTCTCTTGCCATTGCTCATGCCCATAGGCCTCCCTAGTAGAAGCAACTTGACCAAGGTTTACCCTAATCCAGCAACCTGCAGGCAACCCACAGAGGCCAAGGTGTGATCTCCCTTTCAGACCAATCCAGATGAGAAAGCAACCTCTCACTTCACAGGGAGAGAACCTCAGTGTCTTGGAGAAAGAGCATTCATGCTCACTTAGCTCCAAGGGGACAGTGAAAATTAGGGGGCAAAAAGTGAAATTAGGTTTCAGAAGCCCAACATGATGGGTTACTACTTGCAGTTTGTTTTCCTTACATGGGAAAGAGAAGTGGGGACCTGAAGTTAATGCCTGGTGTTGGATTTACATTAAAATCACCATCACCTGAGAAGATTTACAAATGCTTTCCTTTGGTATTACCAATTTAGGCTCCAACAGAAGCGACTCTTTCTCCAGAAGCAGTCTCAGCTCCAGGCATATTTTAATCAGATGCAGATAGCAGAGAACTCCTACCCTCAGCCAAGTCAGCAGCTGCCCCTTCCCCACCAGGAGACTCCGCCGCCAACCCAGCAACCCCCGCCCTTCAGCCTGACCCAGTCCCTGAGCCCTGTCCTGGAGCCTTCTTCTGAGCAAATGCAATACAGCCCTTTCCTCAGCCAGTACCAGGAGATGCAGCTGCAGCCCCTGCCCTCCACGCCTGGCCCCCGGGCTGCTCCTCCATTGCCCACACAGCTGCAGCAGCAGCAGCCACCGCCTCCGCCGCCTCCTCCACCACAACAGCCAGGAGGTGCTCCAGCCCCCTTGCAGTTTTCCTATCAGACTTGTGAGCTGCCAAGTGCCACTTCCTCTGCGCCAGACTATCCCACTTCCTGTCAGTATCCCGTGGATGGAGACCAGCAGAGTGGCCTCACAAGCCCGGACTGTCCCAGGAGCTCAGGACTGCAAGAGGCCCCCTCCAGCTATGACCCACTAGCCCTCTCTGAGTTACCTGGACTCTTTGATTGTGAAATGCTAGATGCTGTGGATCCACAACACAATGGGTATGTCCTGGTGAATTAATCTCAGTACAGGAAGTGAGGTGGATCTATTGAAAGTAGACTGTGTATTTCTATTTTTATTCCAGCCTTTTAAATTTAAAGCTTATTTTCTTGTCCTCTTCCTAATGGGGAAAAATCAAGTCGCCCAACTGGAATCAGAGGGCTTGGCTGGGATGGATGTGCTTCCTCCTGGCTCTGTCCCACCACTAAGTTTTCTGTGGCAAGTGCTGGAACATAGTTGCAGGCTGAAGTTCATGTCCTTAGGTGAAGTGAAGCAAGCACTTAAGGGAGGCACCAACAAATGTTTTTATATGACAACAGCATTCAGACCTAGGTTTCATGCAGAATTATACCAGTTCACTATCAAGAGAAACCTCGGTGAGCAGGAACAATGTGTGCCGTTGTATATGTGTGCGTGCGCGCGCGTGTGTGTATAGGGCAAAACAAAAAGGCAATATATATTTTTCACTGAAGCCAAGCAACAACATATTGCTTCAAGGCAAATCAAGAATACATAATGGAATTTGATGCACAGGAGTAAAGTTGTACTTTGTTGTTGAATCCTAAGTTCTCAACTGCTGATGCAGGTTGTTCCCAAGACTGTCGCAAAGCAGTAGAGCATGAGCTGTTTCAGGGCCCCCTAAATACTGCTGGTACTGACCCCTGACACCTGCAGTCATCTCCATCTGAGAGAAGGTGACACACCTCTTCAGAAGGTGCCCCGGGGTTACCAAGTGTCAGAATGTACTCAGGGCTCCAAAGATGTCACCCTTAGAACCAACAGGAGACCCACCACAGTGGAGGCTGGGGGCAAGAAACTGGAGAAAGCATCAGGAGCACCAGCCCTGGGCCAGGAGACAGGCTCATTGTGCACAGTCTCTTGTGGAGACTTCAGGCGGGGGCATCTGGTCTCCAGAGGACCTCTTGTGTCTTCTACAGTGTAGTAACTCCTTTGACTTTACATTATATGTTGCTAGTAGTTTATTGAGCTTTGTATATTTGGACAGTTTCATATAGGGCTTAGAAATTTTAAGAACACAAAAAATGAACTTTTAATGTCCCATGTGAAGTGGTAGTGCTGTGCCTTTTCCCCCACCATGCTTTAATTCTTTCTTTTCTGTAGAAACCAAGTTTTCCATTTATGTCAATGCTAAATCCAAAGTCACTTCAGTTTGTTTTCCACCATGTGGGAATCAGCATTCTTAATTTCCTTAAAGTTTTGACTTGTAATGAAATGTTCAAAAGTATTACAGCAATACTCAAAGAACCACAGATGTGTTAACCATTTAAGCAGATCATCTGCCCAACATTATATTACTAGAAAAACTGAACCCTACAATCATTCTTCACAGTAAGGGAAAAATAGATGCTACATCTAGTTAACTGTATACCTAGAAGTAATGAATGATCTGTCAGTTTAGACAGTAACCTCCAGGTGTTACAAATTCAGTATTATTTACAAAAATCATAATTTCTGTCCTTTAGAAGAGGTGGCTTGTCCTATCAGAAGATGAAAGCGTTAAGCACAAAGCGTCTTCCTTAAAGCACAAAGAGAGATGCCACACTGACGCCGCATCTAGAAACACCTTTAAGTTGCCTTTCCTCTTTGTAGTAAGTGTCCAGGCAGGCAAGGGAAGCATGCAAGTTGGAGAAAATTATTCTGGACCCCAGCCCAGCCCCTGCCAATGTTGGTGAATGGAGCAGTCCTTGAAGCTGACCATGGACTGCTAGGCGTCGGGACTCCCTGTTGATGCCAGGCTGCTTCACAACAGAACTCTGCTTGGAGTGGGGCTCTGGGTGTGAGAAAAGGGGGAGAGGGGAGACTGTCATTTTTGTGATTTAATAACACAATGAAAATCCAAGAAGAGTGAATTATGCTCCTTTAATGGGTTGTTTATGCCTCCTTAGGCTTAAGATGGATGATTTCTTGGGATGGAAAACATCATTTCATTTGATCATTTCATTAGATCTATTTTAAGTCTTTGCAAAATAAGTCAGTTACTAAGGCTGGATATAGCTCAGTCATGTAGAGTGCTTACCCAGCATGCATGAAGTCCTGGGTTCAATCCCCAGCACCACAAAAGTAAAACTATTAGATGATAATAATAAAAAATAAGCCAGTTATTAAACAGCTCGATTTGTTTAGACTGAAGGAGGATGTTTTCCCCAAAATACTACAGAAGCATTGTAATATCAATGAAATTAAAATGCCTCCCAGCACCTTAATGAAATTGGGGGTCCCACTGAAACTGTGGGCCGCTCATTTCAGGACTGTAGGAATGGCACAGTAACAGCTTGGCATAGACTCCTGCCCCCAACAGGGCCATGAGCTGCTTAGCCCAGGAGACCTAGGAGCTATGTCAGGACAGTTATGTGACACATGAGGAACTGCACAGGAGAGGCTGTTGGAAGGTTACAGGACCCAGAGAGAAGTGGGGAAGCACCTGGCAGTGGCCAGTCCTGTTAGGCACTGACAGAGCAGTGGCATGGACAAGTCCCCTGGTGAAGAACACGACCTCCCTGCTGGAACCTTTGTTGTAAGCACCTGTTTGCCTCTCTTACTGATTCCCAGCAGAAATCAATAAATTCCACAGCCCATGTATTTCCTGAAATGTGTGGTAAGCAGAGACTGCTTCTGGTTTGCTATCTGTCGCCTGTGTGGCTCTGTTCCCTAACTACTGACCCATGGAAGCTTCTGCGAGTTTTCCCTTCATAAATACTACAGTAACACTAAGAAGGCTTAGGATCACTCTTGAAGTACTGACTTGCTTGCCGGTCTGTCTCACATCAGCGGTGTGTACACTACTGTATAATAATCATTAGCTTTATTAGCTTGTAAACCAGGCTCCTCTGAAGAGTCTTTGTTGAGATGAACATGAGGTAAAAAATTTCATTCGGCAAAAAGTGCAATATGTGTGGTACTTTTTTATTTTTTTGTTTATGATCTCTCTTTAATCCAGGGGTATTAGTCTCTGCTTTGAGGAAAATGCACTAGTTCCGCAATTTCCAGTTGGGCGAATGCATCTCTAGTATTTACATGCAACTGACATGCTGGTCCCTGTAAGGCAAATAGAGTGTGTTAACACGAGAGAAAGGGTGGGTAAGGCACTGTGAAATTCCTCAGGAGCTTCACTGACCAGCCCCAGTCCCCGCCACCACCATCTCTACCCTGGCCTACACTGCCCTCCTCCCAAGGAAAGGGGACTGTTCTCTACACCACCCTCCAGAACCCACTGAAGGGGACAACAGAGGAACACCAGGAGGACTAGAGATGAGACTGAAGAACTATTAAAGCGACAAAAGCAAAACCCCTTCCTCTCTCTCAGACTTTGTCTCCTAGGAAAGAAAAAAGTCCTTCCTCAAAAATCAAGAATTCCCAAGTGTTTAAATCATGTCCTGGTGTTGGGAAGGTGGAACTGAAGTCAGCTCTTGCCTTTTGTGCTCTGTTCTGACTCGAGTAATCAGGGCTCTGCACTGTTACGGGGGACTCTCTCTGGAGTAAGGCCCTCCACCTGCCCTGACCCCTTCCAATTCTGAGTCCCTCAGCAGCAAGAGCTGACCTCTTCCTCCTCCCCCTGTGCACTCGGGGTTGTTCTACCTAAGGCAGGAGAACTCATCAAGACCTCTACCTAGTTGGTAGAATTAGGAAGGAAGGCATGTTCGCAGCTGGAGAGTGATTAGGTGATAAGCCAGAAGCTAAAGTAAGGTGAAAAATAGCAGCTTCCAGTGACAGACGGTCAGTTGGTCAAGCTGTTCCCATGCCCTCACACATGCCAGGTATGAGAGCACAGAACAGCCTCTGGTTAGGAGTGGACTGCTCAGCACCCAGGACACAGTGGGTGCTGCCTCCTTTGCGGGGTTCTTCAACCTCTGGGCAAGCCCCAGTTTCTGCAATATATTGGGATCAGCTTTTTCAGTTCTGGATCGCACTTAAAAACCTATATCAACAGTTGCACTGGGCTGGGGCTGTAGCTCAGCAATAGAGCACTTGCCTAGCCTGTATGAGGCTCTGGGTTCGATCCCTAGCACCACATATAAATAAAATAAAGGTGTCCACCTACAACTAAAAAATATATTTGAACAACACAGTTACACTTAAGCTCCCTATATTGATTTAAAGAAAATTCATACTCTAGGTAACATTTTCACATTCCTCCTCCTTTAGAGACTATACATAGTGTCACTTGACAACATTGGTCCCAGTGAGCAGCTGCGGAATCCCTGTGCCGGGACTGACCTTTGCTGCATTTGTACCCCACACTGGGCTGCCTCTACTGCCTCCTCGGAAGCCACCCAAGCCGCTCGGTCTCTTTGTGCCTAGACATCAAAGGTAAAAACTGGAGAACAGGTAGTAAGTTGGAGTCATGTACAGGCAGGGATATTTGATCATTTCGTTGCTTCTGGAAATTTTTTTTACAGAACTTACTATCTTCAGAGTGGATTTGTGGAAGACAAAAGCAGTATCATCTGCCTCTGTTTTTAAACTGGACAAAAAAACATTTTTAAAAGTGTATATTTCCCTTCAGGTTCTATAGTCTGTCCTTGCTGGTCTATGGCCCAGGCAAATGACTTGAGACTCCAGAGCTCTTTCTGTCTGCCCTCAAAGGTGGCAGGATGGACTAAGGCAGTGGCCTTTCAGGGTCCCTTTTGGCGCTGGAGTCTCTGGTCTTTCAATATCCTCTCACTGTTTTTCTCCCAATGAAGGAAGCCTGGCTGACTTCTAGAAGACTCCCAGCCATTCTAGTTGCACCACCATCTTATGTTCACATCTTATCTGGGTGGATTCCCACACATTTGGCAGATGGGACACATTCTGTTACATAGACTGAGACAGGGAGCAGCACTGCCCAGAGACAACCAGCGATAGTTTTGATGATCCCTGACCAAATATTCAATTTGCCCGTCCAAAAGAAGCGCTCATTTCTATTTTTACCTTAACTTACCAAGCATTTTCACAAGTGATCTCATAATCCTCACAACAATTCTATGAAATTGGTTGGGGAGGTACCGTCCCAGCTGAGGAAACCAAAGCTCTCTGAGTGTGTACGTGACTTATCGGAGGTCACAGAACTCTAGTGAGTGGAGGAGCCAGGACGTGCACTTGCTTCTCACAAGCCTTCTCTTTCCCCTCCTCAGTAGCACCTGACTCTTCGTAAGAAGACAGCTATATAAACCCGCTGTGATCCAGCACTGGGTGAATGTAACATTGTCCCCACAACTGCACTGTCCACTGAACAGCTGCCTGGCTTTGGGAGAGAGGTGCCCTTCAGGTGACAACTGCAGCTGTCCAGGTGGCTCTGTATTGGACCAGGTTGAGGGAGACAATCCACAGATTCACCATCCTCTTAGTGCCCAGTAAACTACAGAAATTTAGGGTCACATCAAATATGTCTACCTTTTCCAAGTTACACAACACAGTTACTCCCTGAAGAAGTATGTGATAAAAGGACACACCCTTGATTGCCAAGGGGCCCAGTTGCAGGACCTCAGCCCACCACTGCTGCAGGTCACACATTCAAGCCCAGGGAGGAGGGCTGTTCAGAACAATCACACTCCACCGTTACCTGAAGAAGGGCGTAATGTTTTTTTACAGTGAAATCCAGTCAATTAGTGCTTATTAGGCACTTTAAGGATTAAAAAAAACAGTAACATGCTTTGATTGAATACTTTGACTTTTCAGAGCCAAAGTGGGTGGGTAGCAGGGAGCTTTAAAAATAGAATTACAAAACAACATCCTGGAAAAATATGACCCCAGATGGAATAATGTTACATTAGCAAATACAGATAGCTGGGACTTGCTGCTGGCTGGGTGAGGCCTCTCTCTCAAGATTTGCTCAGACAAGAGAATTCAAGTGGTACCTTCCCTCTACTGAGGGTGAAAGAAATCTGCCTTCCCCAAAAATCTCTGAAGGGGAAAGAAGCAGAGAGAAAAAACAGAGGTTGGCTTCTCTTTAGGAATGCAATTTGAGAAATAAAAGTGATAGAAGTATTTGCACTTTCTAGAAAGGGCAAGATTATTTGCTTATTTCTGAAGGGAGAAGGGTGGTCTTGATGGATGTTTGGTCTGTGAAAGAATTACTTTTGATAAAGTTAATTGTAGTTATTTTTTCTGTGTGCTTTTTTTAATTACTAAGAAAAATTGGTGAGTTCAATAGCTTTGGTATTTTGAGTGCAAATCATAATAGCTCCAATGTGAAAAAAAAAAAAAATCAAAGTGTAACATGTCAATGTTAGAAAATTGCCTAAAATGCAGTTTAATAAATGATCTTTTTACCAAACAGTAATTTAAATGGGGTAATTTTCTGCAAGGAAAATGTACTGTTTTTATGTTTCCAACCCTCTTGAATTAAAATAAAAACAACTTGTTTTCTAAGAGCCTGGCTGATATGAATGTCAGACTAATGAGATAGGCCTCTACTTCATCGGGTCTTGGGTGGAATTTTAAAAGTGTGTGGAAGGTGGTTGTGTTCTCTAAGCTCTGGTGCTCATTTCAGGCTTAAGAAAAGGACAGTGGATAATATGTTCTCATTGACGTCAGCAGGGTAAATAATACCTTGCTCTGAATCGCCCGAGTACACGTTCACCACTGCAGATCGCTGACGGAAGCGCTGCTAACCGCAGCCTGCACACGAACAGGGCCCCGCTGGGCCTTATTAATGCTCCTTGATTTAGAGTCTCAGGACAAAGCCTATCAACCCAGGTAGTCTGGGCCAGTGCCTTCTGCTGCAGTAGGAGGAGGGAGTCAGGCCCATGGGGCTCCTCCAGAACAGGCAGGTTGCAAGGCCTGTGGTGGGACAAGGAGCGGGGAGGTGCTCCATGCTGCCAGGAAGCCAGCAAGACACTGCTGTTGAGTCGCAATGTCACCTCTGCTCTGAAGTCTGCCAAAGGCCCATACTGCTTATTCGCACGCACCGTGGACCACCTCAGTCCAGGTATCCTTTCAGACCCAACTCTGTGCCCTCAGGGTGCTGGCGAATCCATTTGTCAAGCTGCTCTCCTGCGTTCTGGACTTTGTGGAGTGCCAGACCCTGAGTGAAAGGGCAGGGTTAAATCCTGCTTCCTGGCAGCGAGTTCAGCTGGAGATTTGGTTTCACTCAAGCTGTCCCCATAAGCCCATGCTATATAGAACCGAGAGCATTCCCAAACAGGAATCGTCTGCTGGCTGATGGCAGTGTTGGACACGGAGGGTTGCAGCGGGCAACACAGGCTGAGGGAGCCAAGTCCTGTCCGTGCCCTATGTGGCCCAGCACCACCCTCAGGCGCTCATTTCCTCTCTTCAGAATGGCTCTTACCCCTTGGCTACTCAAGAATTCAGTATCACTAAGTTTCTTTTTATTTTTGTTTTTTGTTTTGTTTTTAGGAAAACAGTAAATTTCAGTAACTGTTTTGCAAACTTTCCCCTTTCCCACCAAATTTCTCCATCATTTTTAATGTGTTGCCAAAAGCAACCCTAGTGCCCTAGGGTATAGGCAGTAACAGACTTGCCAGGAGACACTGGCCAGAGAAGCTCAGCAGCCAGTCAGGCCCCCAAGCCCCGCACTTCTCAGAACGCCCTTCACTCCTGTGGCCTTTGTGAGCTGAAGGCTTCGTGCAGCAGGGGAGAAGAGTGGACCAGGGAGGCCTCAGCTCCAGCTCTGGAGCCTCTGCCTGGCTAAGCCTAGGTACAGAACAGGCTGGCGGTGCCCACACCTCCAAAGTCCTCTGTCACCACACAGCCAAGAGTGAACAGGCCCAAAGTTCTGTTCTTGGCCCGCTGCTCTTTTCTACCCCACTAATTCTTGAATTGATGCATCACAAATCCCATTAACATGTTGAGAAGCCTTTGGACTCTCTTCCCAAAAAGTCACCTTCACAAGATGTATACTTGGGACTCACAATTTCCAGGGAAAAACTGGTTCCTGGATCCCAAGACACACCCATGGACCAAGGTTAAGAACCCTGACTTAGCCTCCAGGCTTTCCTGAGTTCTTCTAAGGACCTCCATGTTGAGGGGTGCTAATCATTCCCTGGGTGGATGCAGGTAAGGAGGAGCCACCTGCTCTGCCTCCAAGGACACTGGGAGGCAGTTCTGGGATTTGTGCACTCAATCTTGAGTGCCATGTGGCTATAAAAGAAATGGACCTGCACAGACAATAGCTGCTCCACCCCAAGGGGCGGAAGAGAGAGCGTGGCCGACCCTCAAATCTTGGCTTGAACCAGTCACTTCAAAGGTCGAGCAACTGTCAAGAAGTGGAATATTATGCATGGATTATATTGGGCAATGGCCATTTAGAGGCAGGTGCAGGTCTTGATTGACCTAAGGGGTTGGACACTCACCTCAGACGAGGAGCCAACACTGGCACACCTGCCTCTACCCAGATGCTCTACTTGGATCTCAAATCAGAGAGGCTCAAATCAGTCAGGCAGTGGGGAACGTGCTGTGTCTCTAGCCACTGGTCTAACAAGACGTCCTGCTACAGATGTCCCATCCCACCACTGTGGCTGAATTCCTCTGCACTTGGTTGCAAATGCCTACAGGCAGCACCCACCCCTCCCGGTGTGTCTGCCAGGCTTTCCTAAGGATGACTGACTCAAACTGGCCTGAAATTGACAGAGAAGCTCCAAGTCTGGGTATAAGAAGAAAGGTGCCTGGAGGGGAGAAGGGAAGCAGGCTTCCCCTGGAGCCAGGCCCCCGGAGCTGGCTGGACAGAAAGTTCAGAAAATTTGGCCCAAAGAAAATGAGACATTAGGGATTCAGCCTCTCCATGGGAGAACTGAGTCACTCTCCCCATCAGATAGACGGAGAGTTCCTGACTCTCTCTCCCTCTACATCATTTCCCAAGATGAAATAATGAGACCTAAGATGCCCTGAAGGGGAACAGACTAAGAACTCTGACCCTAGGGCTGCCTGGACAGTTTGTAATGGGATGATGGGAAAGGACACAACTGAATTGAGAAAAAGCCACCAAGGCCTTTCCTTGAAGCAAACAATGTAAAGGATCTTAGGTTCAGCCTCATCTGTTTTTGGTCTGGGACCCAGTGAAACAGCATTAGTTCACTAGAGAAACCCAAATGTCCAGCAAGTTCCATGTGCCAGCAAAGTGAAGACCAAGGGTCACAGGGGCAGTCAGAGGGGTCCCAGGGATGAAAGGCAGAGCAAAGAGCAAGACTGGGAATAGGAACTGACCCTCCCAACCTCCAGGGCCGCCATCCTGCCAGAAAGGCATTCCAGGTAGGGTGGAGCCTACCCCTTCTCTGCCAGGAACAGCCCACAAGGCAGCAAAGAACCTCTGACCAACTCCTCAGCCCCTGGTGCTGCTCCCAGTCCTGCCACTAACCTGGGCAAATCATTGTAAAGGCTAGTTTCCCATGGTAACTTCTAATGAACACAGACTGGCTGACAACTCCAAGTTTATGGTGAGGGTCAAACACGACCTGGCATGGCACAGCCCTCCAACATGAGAGCACCCAGACTTCACTTTGCTGGCAGGGAACTTGCTAGACATTTTGGGTTTCTCTAGTAAACTAAAGACTCCATCAGCTCCCCATGAAGAGCATCCCTGGGAGTAGTAGGGATTGAACTCAGAGGCACTCAACCACTGAGCCACATCCCCAGCCCTAATTTGTATTTTATTTAGAAACAGGGTCTCACTGACTTGCTTAGTGCCTCGACATGGCTGAGGCTGGCTTTGAACTCGTGATCCTCCTGCCTCAGCCTCCTAAGCCACTGGAATTACAGGTGTGTGCCACCGTGCCCGGCAAGGGCTTTGGTCTTTGTTGTCAGTTCTATGACTAGACTTCCTGTAGTCTTTGGGTTCAAGATAATTAATCCTCTGGCCAAAAGGTTGGGCCCTTGGGCTCCTAATCTTCAGGCATTCACATCTGGGCTCCTTAGAATTGCCTTGACACCCTCAGGCAGCACCCATACCCCACCCCCATCCTCAATTCAATGAATGAGCCAGATTCCTGAGAGGCAGAATAGGCTCCACTGCAGGTTAGCTGAAACAACTTTGTTCATCAAGTTTAAATCCCAGAAAAAAGAGACAGATACAGGAAGGTAGAGGCCAGAGACCCCAGGGACCCAAGTGACTCTGAGTCTGAGGAAAATCAGAAAAACAGAAAAGCAGAAGAACCAAGGATAGAAGCAAGGGATACAGAAGACATAGTCTTAGCTGAGACTGAGGGCACAGGGACTGAG
This sequence comes from Sciurus vulgaris, assembly GCF_902686455.1. Taxonomy (NCBI): domain Eukaryota; kingdom Metazoa; phylum Chordata; class Mammalia; order Rodentia; family Sciuridae; genus Sciurus; species Sciurus vulgaris. The sequence continues at coordinate 107,185,208 of NC_136472.1, forward strand.
TTCTGGTCAATGTACAGGACAGACTGTCCAGACAGAGAAGAAAAGGAAGAGGAGGGTGGGTCTCATAAACCAGCGTCTGCACCCATTATTTATGGATGCTTCACTTGATTTGAGTATCCAAACCTAGGCTCAGCACAGAGACTGAATGTCCCTCACAGCTGCTCCTTCCTGCAATAACAAGACTGACATCACTGTTGTCAGGGAAATGGTGTTTTGATTAAAATCATGTGACAGCTACTTCAGATTCAATAAACAAATCCCCTGTTAACCCTTGCCTGAAAGGCCCGCCAGCAGCACTGTCATCAGAAAGCAACTTGCAGACCATCCTGGAGGGAGTAGCTGAGCTGACCAGAGGGGAGGCAGAGTGTGGGAGGTGACACACACACTGCTCCCTGGCAGGTCTACATGAGGGACACATGACATTGAGTGTACAGAGGGCTCTGTAGACCTCAAGAGTCTATCTCCAAGGCATTGTGGAGGCACCCTTCCCAAGAGGACCAGATTTCAACCCATAGGCTCCCTTTTTGACCAAGCAACAGGCACAACCCTGGGATGTCAAATGGCTCCCTCAGGGTCGTGAGGCCAAAAACTGAGGCCAGTTCCCAGAGCTCTAACAATCAGATTTCCACTCTCACCCCACTGAATCTGTGTATTTTCTCTACACCAGAGACAGTGAGGAGTTAAGAACAATTTCTGGTTTGCAATTGGATGACTTCCTGGATCACTCACTTGGCTGCTGGCCCCTGACATGCAGGGCTTTGCCTGGCAACAGCCAATTCCCTTTCCATCTTACCCTCAGTCATTTCCTTAAGTGAAACAAATATAGGGAAGGCTCCCCAAGTCAAGGGGCAGATTTTTCTGGGTTAAATGAACTGAGGCCTCAGAGGTCTAGCACAGCTGGACTTTGGGGAAAGTACATGACCACCTGAAACAGATGGCATCACCTAGTGCCTAGGATGTTGTGAGGCTTAAGTGAGATTTGGTCAAGTGCTTGACAAGATGCTCAGTTACCCAGGCTGGAGGAATGGCTGCTAATGCTGTCCTCAGCTTATGAGCCACCTTCAGAGCTAAGCGAGTCAGCCATGGCAGGAGGCATCTCGATGATCAGCACTGGTCAGGTACATACTGTGCATTTAATGGCACGGCCAGGTACCCCTGAATTTGTAGGAAAACATCTCCTTTCCTAAGAAGTTTTTGGTTTAGGCCTAATATAATGGTTATTCTCATTCCTTCAGCCAAGGTCTCTCCCTTAAGTTCTATGAAGTGGACATAAGGATGCAAAGGGCTGGCCACCTCAGGCATCTGTCAGGGACCAGGAACTGAGAAGGCTGTGAGCAGCAGTCACTTAGCACTTCCTCTCACCATGCAGCCACTGCAGAAGGCCCAGAGCTGCCTGAACCATAGGTAGCCTGACAGCTAGGCAGGGTGGGGGCGGGGGGGTGCAGGGGAGACTATGCAACCCCACAGGAAGGTAAGTACACTTAAGTTAAATAGCTGCTGTTCAGGACTTGGAGAACAGGGAAAAAGTTTCCAAGGTCTTGGTTCACAAAAAACGAAAAGCTGTGAAGATTTAAAAGGCATCCCCCCACCTCCCATACAGGGAATTAATAAACCCATGGGCTCTACCACTGAGCTGCATCCCTTGCCCTTATCCTTTTCTGAGACAGGACCTAACTAAATTGCGCAGGCTGGCCTCAAACTTGCAATCTCCTTGCCTTAGCCTCCCAAGTAGCTGGGATTACAAGCAGTCACCACTGCATCTGGCTAAAAGACAAACTTGGTAGAATTTGCACCAAGCAAACCACTTTGGGTGTGAAAATGCCAAACTCTTCCCAAGCAAACTGAATGCAGCCTGGCGTCAGCACAGATCAGCTGACCCCACTCTGCTCCTTTTCTGAATATATTTGTGAGTCATAAATTGCCCTTCCTCTGAACAGCCCTGGGGCCACAGCTGACACCACCTTCAACTGCTGCACTAGAAATCTGCACCCTTCTCCAAGCAATAGCACCAAATGGAGCTTGTAAAATATTCAGATTGGTATACAGAAAAACTTGACAGAGATGATTTTTATCTTGAGAGAAAATGACTACCCAAGAGGAATTGTGGCAAATAATTTTCTAGTGTGTGAGCAAAGTGGGAACAGCCTGTTTCTACAAGCAACTTCATCAATTCCCCCTTTGTCCTCTGCATGGGTCTTACCATTTCTGATTAGGGGGAGGCAGGAGACAATAGGTCTCAAGCTGCAAGAGTGAAAGAGCTCTGGAAAGTGAGGCCCCCCCACCCCCAAAAACTGTTCCAGAAGTAAGAGAGTAGCAGGCTTAAAAATGTACATACTCTCTTGGCCCTTAAAAACAGCTCTCTCCCCAGGGCAGAGTATGAGGTATTGCCTCTGCCCACCTTGATTCAACCAGGTAGCACCAGCTGCCCTAAGCCCTAAGCGGGCAGGACTCTGGCCCCAGGTTTCTGGGGCACTTACCTTCCCAGTGTCCTCTCCAAGCACTCTGGGTCTCAGGAAATGGTTCTTGTCCGCCCCAGGGGCGCTGGGCTCTTCACTGTCCTTCACAGGAAAATCTAGCTTCCTCAGCCTTTGTGCCACCACTAGAGACAGACAGCAGCACTGTGACTGCCTCTGACCAGGGCACATCCCTCCCAAGCCCACCTGCGCTTCCCAGCCAGGGTGCCCTCAGCTGCTCCAGTACTGCACTGCGAAGCGCAACAATCTATGAGGACATGGGCCCCTGTGCAGAGAAAGCCAGCTCGCCCCAGAGCCTTAGCGTCTCCTTTTAGGAATCTCCAAAGGGCCATACATTGGGCTTAAGGTACCAGCTGGGGGTTCCCCACATCTTGGCCACTGACAGTCTACAGAGCCCTGAACAAAGAGAAAAGACCTGACTCCTTTCAAAACTGACAATATCGGTTTAAGACAACTCTGGAGAAAGAAATGACGGTTTTTCTACCCAGTGAGTAATTAAACTTCATCCTCCAGATTTCCATCTCAACTGAACATTATGTAATTTCCTGGAAACGGCAGCCCTGTGGAGGCAAACAGGGAATTGGGAGACTATTCTAGGTACAGAAAAGGACTGGAGATGTGTGAGAGAATAGGATAGAGGAGCAAAGAACTGGATGGATCAGAGGAAAGCAATTATTTCATCTGCTAAACCAAGATAACTAGGTCTCCTCCAATGTGCTATATCTAGGCTTTAAGGTAAATACCAAGAGAAAGCAAAGTGTCTGAGGAATTTCAGCAAAAGAGGAAAGGACAAGCACCCAACTGGTTTGGCCACCCTACCCTGCCAACCCTGGGGGGATGGAAACAATGTGATTTTTATAGGAAAGTACCAGACTTTCAGCTCAGTGATAACACAGTGGTTAAACACTGCAACAAGCCCTGACAGTGTAAACTTGGACCAGGGATGACATGTCTCTTTCCCCTGGACTTCTATGCAAGCATCCAGGATGCTTGCACAAGGCAGCCCAAAGGCTACTGTCTCTATTGAGTCAGACAGTTGTCCAGCAAAGACACCACCACCACCAGGGCCCTGCATCACAGTAGCCAAGTTGTGGTATTTCCGTGAGCTGAAGTTTGCCCTTTATTTCATCAAAGCTTCATTCAAAACCACACATTAATCTGTTACTCTTATGAAACAAGATGTATCTTCAGGTTCCTATCTCCTTGGCAGCACAGAGAAACAAGATCTGACCTCTTAAGCCCATGAGGGGTAATCCCCACACAAATTATAGAAATACCAAGGTGTTTCTCCATTATTGATGAGACATTTTTATTGGCATTGGTATATGTGTGTATGTCTTGGCTTTGCTTTCCTGGTAAAACAAACAATATAAACTGCCTAGGATGAAAAGCAACAGCAATATATGTTCAAGGCAATCAGACACATCCAAAAGGAACTATTACCTAAGGGGGGAACTAGAAAGGGTTTCATAAAGCTTGTTTCCTAAGAGTAGAAAAATCTTAAATTATGTCAGTGGGAAAATGAGACGGTCAAGTACCTTTGATGACTTTGTTCCACGCATGCATTGCAACACAGAGGAGACTTTTAAAATTCATTCATTGAACACATTTTTATTGAGCACCCACTATGTATACCAGACACTGATCCAGTCACTGGTGATACAGTAAAAGACAAAACAGACAAAAAAACCCTGCCCTCACAGAGCTCTTAGACCTTACATTCTAATGAAATCAAGATAAGAAAACTAGTCCTGTCTGGGTGCAATGGAACATGCCTGTAGTTCCACCACTTGGGAGGCTGAGAAGGGAGGATCCCTTGAGTCCAGGAGTTTAAGATCTGGTCAACGTAGCAAAACAAAACCAAAAACAAACAAAAAACAAAAAAAACTAATCCATGGAGAAAATGGCCAAGCTATTGGCCAAAGAACAATTCTTCTAAAGAATAACAAAAGGGATTTCCTATTGTTAAGACAAAAAGAAACAATGAAGTTCCTAAGGGACTGCCCAAAAAGACAGACCCTGCCATGTTCCATGGCCCATCTTTGAGAAAGTAAGAACTCGCTGTCTAGGGCAGAAAGGTTATGCCTGGGGCTCTCCAGAGGGAGCCACAAGGGCATTTTAAAAGTCTATCCCCAAACCAATGGTATTTCCAACCAAAGAGTAAAACAGTAAATGGTTCCAGTGCAAAAATTTGTTTCAAGAATCAAGATAAGAGTCTCTCATATGTGAAATTAAATTAAGAAGAACATAACCTGTAAGTTATAAAATAAGATTCATGAAACTAAAATTAAAATGTTTATACATGACAGTTTACAATATTAAAATGAGAATGTAGAAAAGATTTTTGCGTAGGAAAATATTTAAACCATGACACAAGAACACGTAAAGTGGAATCTTGTTATAAGGTCACTTAGCATTATAAAATGCAGACAGATAATTTCTGATTTAAACTGTGTTCTGTTTACCAAACATAAGATAACTTGAAAATATTTAGACAAACTTGGTTTTATGTAATAGTTTAATATATGAAATTTTATAGTTCTTGGATCTTCACAAAACAGGGCTCCTAAGATTTCAAAGAGCTTGTGAATGAAATCAACAATTCAAAAACAAAAATGGAAACACCAAACTACTATAGCAAGTTGCACTCAGAAAAAAATAAGCTACAGTAAAACCTCAGTAACTGGAACTTGTTAGAGACAAAGTGAGTTTGATTAGGTGAAAAAAATATAAATAAATTTGTAAGAAAAATATTTAAATTCTCCATGAAATATAAATGTATATATTTCAAGGATAAAAAGTATATTGAATTAATTTATGTGTGACCTCTCAGAGATCCTATGAAAGGTATGTGATATAACTGAAAAGAGTGATTAGTAACTGGCATGTCAACTGGTAAATGGGTGCTTTCTAAAGAGAGCTTTAAACCTATTTAAGTAGATGAAACAGGTTTCCTTCCATACTATGAATTTGTTCAGCAAACCCTTCATCTTAACCCATTATCTTCAATTCCAGGATGAATTAATGAGGTTTTACTGTAAAAGTAAAAAAACAAACATTTCAAAAAGATTCTAGCATCACCCATAACAAAAAATTAGCAATGAAACTTCAGTTTGGAAAGCTACTATGGAATAAAACAAGAATGAGATGCTGATATTGCTGGAAGCAGAACCAGGTGACAAGCAGGAAATTATCATCGTACTGGTTCCTACACTAATCTGAAAGACAAAACTGTAATCTTAAAATCAAACAGTAGAACTACTGCTTATTAGGAGGCACTAAAGTTAAAGTTTCTCAGGAGAGAAAGAATCTTTCAAGGCAGTCACAGTGGTGAGCTGTTGAAACTGTTAGGTTTCAACATCACATATTAGCAGCAAGATACATCCACACTAGGTTTCTGAATGACATGATTACAGTCAAAATCAAGGAAATAAAAACCAAAACAACCAAATACATTAACCCTGAGCTCCCACATTCCTCTTTCATGTAAGACACTGATGCAGACCATCATAATCTAGGAAAATGTGGTTTTCACTATATTCAAATCTCAATCTATCTCCCAATAGAGAGGTTGTAAATTATTCTAAACCATGTATATTTAACTTTGGAAAGATGGGGGGTACACACATATATGTAAACACTAAAAGAATCACTCCACTTCATGTCTGGATTCAAACCCATCTAGGCTTTTTCCAGCATATTTAAAGTGGATGGGGCCTGATTCAACATGAGATGCAGAAGCCCAGATGGTGCCAGGAAAAAAGAAAAACAAAAAACAAAAAACATCAGTAGGCATTCAAGAGATGACTATATCGAGTATCAGGAATTGGTCAATAAGAATGGTTTAAATAATTATCTCGAAAAGAGATGAGTAAAAAATAATCCCATTTCATCTTTAGAAAGAATTAAGTTACTGAAATTTGATTTCTTCTAAGTTGCTGCCATTTGCTTGGATGAGATCTTGAAGGTTTTCCATTTTTTCTCCACCCAGTTTAAGGACACATTGACTAGAAATCTGTGATAAGAATTTAGTAAAGGCTTTTCCCTCCTGTTCCTCATTATGCCAATGCAAGAACTGGAAAATTCCAAACAAAATCAGGTTAGTGGTACAGAAAGTTATGAACGATCTACCTATGTGAGGGTTAAGCACATAACAATGATCCCAACGCATGAGACTAACATCCCATCGTGGTCAGTTTCTTTACTCTGCCAGTCTAATCCAGAGTTAAACTTTAAAGACTAATTAAAAGTCCAAACTAAAACTATTCTTGCCAATAAGAATCATAATTCACCCAAATCCTAGACGTAGAACTGGAAAAATGGACCGCTCACTTAGGAAAGAGTGGCAGGCCAAGAAGTTTCTAACCAGAGAGGCCCCAGCATTCCAGGAACTCAGTATCCTCCCTCTTTGCCATCATGCTTATCCTACCCTTCCCACTTTCCATCCCTCACACAATAGGGATTAACCCCTCATTAATAAAATTATAAGCTTCAAGGTAGAAAATGAAATACATACCGCTTATAGCTTCCTGTGCAAAATATTTGACATCCATGTCTTCATCCTGACCTAACTTCTGTAATATCGGCTTAACTTCTCCCTGCAAAGCACTAAAATTCAAAAGTATTATCTGTGAAGGGCATTCTAGTGGGTATAAGAAATCCTTTAAGATGCATATGCTCCATAGTAATTTTTTTTTCTCTGAAGTCTAAAATTAAATTTTTTTTTTTTTTTTGGTACTGGGAATTGAACCAGGAGGGCTACCACTGAGCTACAGCTCCAGTCCCTTTCTTCCCCAGTCCCACAACAGACAAGGTTGTGCTAAGTTGCCTGCGCTGTTTTCAAACTTACAATCTTCTTGCTTCAGTCTCTCTGGTATGTACCACTGTGCCTGGCTAAAATAAAAACTATTTTAAAAGTCTTATAAATTTGACAAATATAGCTGGATGCAGAGGTGCACACCTGTAATCCCAGCAGATCAGGAGGATCATGAGTTCCTAGGCAGCCTCAGCAAAAGTGAGGTGCTAAGCAACTCAGTAAGACCCTGTCTCTAAATAAAATACAAAATAGGGCTGGGGATGTGGCTAGTGGTTGAGTGCCCCTGAGTTCAATAGCCAGGACCCACCCCCTAAAAAACAATTGACAAATACACTAAATAATTTCTAAAGAAGTTCTCAACAAAATTAGCTTTGGACAATGAGCTACACATATACTGACTTTAAATTCAAAAGTCAGAGTAGACATCCTCAAAAATGGTTGTTAATTATTTTCTTTAAACAAACTCATATCCTAGGTAAAGTGAAAATAACTAAACTTAATTTTAGCTATTACTCCCTAGGAGGTAAAAGTCAAACTATACTTTTAAAATAAGAATAACACTAAAATCTTACTTGGTATCTAGAATTGGTCCAATTTTTTGTAGAGATTTGGCCACATTGAAACGAACATTTGCTACTTGATCTCCTGCCATTTTTAATACGATGGGCAGCATTTGCTTAGTGGTTATTTCCTGACCACATGCTTCAGACAGTGCCTAAAAAATAAATAATATGGCACAGTTAAAGCACTTTAAAAAATAAATCTAGTGAAACAAATTAATATTTAATAAGAAAGTAATTGACCAACAAAAAATATTTCTAGTTTCAGCACCTAAAATAGGAACAAAAGGTAGCAAAGAATTAGAGAACTAGACCAGAATTTATAACTAAGTTGCAACTTTTAAAATACCACTATAAATTTTAACATGAACTTTAAAATCAACATTTTCTCTCATTTCCTAACTGTCCAAATTTAATCAGGGCAAAAAACATATTCCAAGTAGAAGACAGTACATATTAGAATTCAAAAATACACTTGTGAATAATTGCTCTACTGCCTGAGTTGATCAGTAATAGTTAGATAATACTTACATTAATGCAGAATAAAGTGGTCATCCTATGCAAGTAATTAGGATCATTCGCCATTACTAACACTTTAGGAACGATGGTATTTTGGGCCCACTCTGTACCAAACTTCTGGACTAATTTCATGAGGTTGTTGGTAGCAGCTTCTCGAATGGCATATACTGCAAACAAATTATCATAGTTCTTACTTTTTTTTTTTTTTAAATAACCTTGTTTACTTACATCAACATCAAACATGAACCAAAACCAAAACCTCTCTATAAACAGACCCCAAATATACTCATACAGAAGGACAAGCATTATGGGCCACAAGTCATACTGATTTGCTATTACAGTTACAAAATGTGTATGTTCAAGAAAAAGAAATGCCAAGAGCTCACTACATGCATCACCAATCAATTAACAAATACAAGTGCCTACAAGAAGCTTTGTGCTACATCAGATCAAAGATCATATACTCTTATCAGAGAAAGGAAAGCTAAGGCACTCCAAGAAGCCACACAGCATAAGACTGATTTCAATGAAGTATGGCATTGTATAGTAAGGACTGTGAGGGCTTCAGGGTTTAGAGAGGAGAGAGGAGTGAGCAGGGAGGTCTGGGATGGCTTCAGGAAAAGAAAGAAGCACTACACTATACTGAGCTGTGAAGATCAGGGAGAATGCATGTAAACAGAAGAGCAGAAGAATTCCAGAATAGTGAAAAAAAGAAAGTACCCAGGGCACAAAGGAAAAAAAAACCAAATCTGTGAGACAGGTTAAGACAGTTAAGAATGGTCCCAGGTCACACAGCATTCTGAAAGCTTAATTTACTCTTGATAAAAAAAACAGGAGGTTTTTAAAACAAAAGTGTGACCAGATGACCAATGTGGTATTTAGTAAGATTATCCAGAGTGGCAAGAAGAGCTGAGAGGACAAGGACATCAAGGAGAAACTATAGTATAGGTCACTGTGGTCATCTACACAAGAGCAAATAAAAATTTAAGATCAACCTGCTTCTTTTCCAAAAGAAAGGTTTAGGTTCAGACAAGAAATCAAATGTCTTCTGTGATACATAAACCTGCTTTAAAATCTAATCATCACCTACAAAATCATTTATTGAACACATAATCATAAATCTAGATCATAAAGGTCTGCAATACTATCTTCTTCACAGTTAGCTGGTATATACAGCCGTAAACAAAGATAGACCTCTGTGTAACTTCATTTCACAGGTCTGATAGGACTTATAATTTGGGTTTAGATAACAAATCAAGAGTGGTAGGTAGTGATTCCTTATTCTACTTCTGTCTCCAGACAGGCAATGATGTTGACAACAGGTAAGATAGCACAGACAAATCACTACACAATTTCTTACCAATGCTTTAACTGACCAAAGTCTCTGGGAAAAGCAAGTTACCAAGAATACCCAGAACTAGGGCTGGGATTGTGGCTCAGTGGTTAAGTGCTCACCTAGCACATGTGAGGCACTGGGTTCAATCCTCAACACCAAATAAAAATAAATAAATTAAATAAAGGTATTTTTTAAAAAAAGAATACCCAGAACTACTAAGGAGCAAGCTCAAGTCGATCATTTTACACAAGATATTCTTTCCCGTAACATCCGGTCTTTAGCCCAAACTCCTCCCATGTTCTTTCCTCTAAGGTGGAGCTAACTGGAACATCTATTTCTCCTTTAATTCCTGTTTTTTAACGTACTTGAGAATTTTCCCATCATAATGCCATTACCACAGGAAGGGATCACACTGCCAAAGTAATCAGAAACCAAGGACACACACTCAACTCTAAGGACTTATATGCACCCAACTCTACTTGGCCAGGTGTCTACTATGTTCTTGTCTCCTCTTGATTTTGTTGTCAGAAGAATGCAAACCATTCCATGGTTCTGCCTGTTTTCTCTCCTCTCTGTCTCTCTTGCTCTCTCTCCCCTTAAGGTATGATTGATATGTAAGGTTTCTTCATATGTCTAGCTCAATCTGTGCTCACTAACTTTGATTCTTTTTTCTTTCTCCTATAAAAAATAAATTCTCCTTAGAAATCCCTCCCTCTGAGGTGATGTATTAGAGTAAACTAAAAAAGATGAAGGACAAATTTTATTTTCATGATTCAATAAAAGCTTCTTAAATGCCAATTACCCACTTAGATTTTTGCCTGTGATATATTAAGTAGATTTTTTAAAAATTAACTTTATATTTAAAAATAGTTTTGGATTCACAGAATAATTTCAAAGATAGAGTTCCCATTCTCTCTTATTCTTAACTCCTTACTTGGTATGGTACATTTGTCCTGATTGGTAAACCAATATCAACACACTGTCATACTTTTGCTTAGTTTTCCTTTCTTCCCCTATAGGATCCCCTCCAGGGTACCACACGGCATTTGTCATCTTGTCTCCTTAGGCTCCTCTTTGCTGTTATAGTTTTCTCAGACTCATTCTTTTTTTAATGACCTTAACAATTCTGAGGATTACACGTCAGGTGTTTTGTAGATTTGTCTCATGTTCTAATCATGATCAGAGTGGGGTTGTTTTACCAGAGAGGTAAAGTGCCATTCTCACTACTTCATATCAAGGGTACAAAATGATGACATGGTCCTTGATGTCTGGGGTCATCTTTGCCAGGCTTCTGCAGTGGTAAGTTCTTTTTTTCTATCCATGCAGTAGCCACACATTGAAAGGTGGTCACTTGTGAGCAGCCCACACTGAAAGAGTGGGGAGTTGTGCTCCCCCTTCTTAAGGGCTGAGTATCTACATAAGTTATTTGCAATTGTCTTGAGTGGGAGATCTGTCTATTCTCCACATTTCTTAAGTTAATTTCTTGTATTGATATGGAAAAAGAAAAAAGAAAGACCTCCCTCTGATCAACACTGAGCACGTAACCATAGGACCACTGCTTAAGTCATACTATTTTCCTTGAACTTCTCTGGATTTTCCACAATATTCTTTTAGTAATTTAATAACCAGGAAAAAAAGTGTTTAAAAAAAAAAATCTAGATTATCAGTGATCACTATATAATACTTATCTAAAATGCAAAAGCAACCTTTTTCTTCAAGTTATAAAACACACTAAAAATTCTAAAATGAAATACAAAAGCAAAAGAATAAAAAACTCTTGTGATTACCAGTAACTCATAGAACAATTTCAGAATGGCCCTATCATTGGTTCAGAGAACGCTTACAGACCCACTTTGGTACGCTGCTACAGGAAAATAAACAAAGGTTTCTCTAGTTCCCAAATTGTGGAAGAAAAAAAACACGAAATGAGGAAAGAAAAATTGAGTTATACAGGGAACAAGCCTACATTGACTAGGTGTCAAAAATTTGATTCCTGACAGGTGTGGTGTGCTACCACACCTATAATCCTAGTGGCTCAGGAGCCTGAGGCAGAGGATCACAAGTTCAAAGTCAGCCTCAGCAACTTAGCAAGATCCCTAAGCAACTTTGAGAGACCCTGTCTCTAAATAAATGTAAAAGTGGGCTTAGGATGTGGCTCAGTAGTTAAGTGCCTCTGGGTTCAATACCCAGTACACACACACACACACACAAAAATTCCTTGTGGAATATTAGAACTTTAAAAAACTATTAATCCAGAATTCCAGCTTTCAAAGAAAGTATAGAATGATCTTCTGGAGCATACCATTCCCACCAATAAAAAAAATATTTATCAGAAATAATATAAATACTTTAAAAAAACAGGAATTTCTTTCCTATAATTTGCAAAATTTAAGTTTTATCTTAAAAGAAAACAAGCCATAAAAAGATAACTTTAGAAGAAAAAAGTATTCCTAATATACTATATATACATATACATATATATGTATGTATGTGTACATATATATACATATATATATATATGCCCATACAGATTGTCACATATTTTTAACTTACTTCCTTTTCATACTTTTAGCCATAAGATACAAATATGCTCTTAACAAAACCAGCTACCTATGGTATCGTCATTCCTTCCAAATACACAAGCACCCACAGATGAACAGATTCACTCAATATATAGAATACTGCATAACTGATACAGAATGCTTATAATCTCCAACAAAACATGGAACCAAAGGTCACAGTACAATGTCACATAAGCACTCAACAGCATATACTGAAACAGGTTTTAAGGTCACAACAAAGTGGCCAAATCTGGATCTGGAACCTAGGTGGCACAGAGATTTTATCTGCTATCCACTGCTACCCAGCAGACAAGAGAATATATACATATACAACTACTTGAGATCTCACCAAAAAGTCAACTACTCATTCCTCTGTTGTGTCTGATCTGCCCTGCTCACCCTCTCTTAACATCATAGCAGTATCAGTCAGAGAGGAAATAGGAAACCTTTCTTTCACCAAAACCAGAAATCTAAGCTTTCTCTGTCCCTGGGAATAGGTAATGTCTCCCAATCCTAAGAATTCTATACTATAGTGTCCTATCATATACCTCCTTCTCTATATGTTAATTCAGAAAAATCAAGTAGTCATTTCTTCTCACCCAGGTCTTTCATCTGATTTGAATCCCTATCCAACCTACAGTGGCTGAATGGCAGCACGGCAAGTAGAAGATACTAGGATAAGAAAGGAATAATTATATACAAAGAGTCTGAAGATGACACAATCAGATAAGTAAGAAATACCGTAAAGAGCCAGGCATGGTGGCACCTGTAATCCCAGTGGCTTGGGAGGCTGAGGCAAGAGAATTACAAGTTCAAGGCCAGCCTTAGGAACTTAATTTGCAAGGCTGTAAGCAACCCAGTGAGACCCTGTCTCAAAATAGAAAATGGGATGGTGATGTGGCTCAGTGGTTAAGTGCGGGTTTAATCCCTGATACAAAAAAAAAAAAAAGCAGAGAAATTGTTTAATGGAAAAAAATAAAGTTAAAATAGAAAAAAAAAATGAATAAAGTAGAAATGTCACATTTATATTCAGAGAAAGCTAAAAGGAATTTAATCAAAGATTTTCTTCACCACTATATTGTTAAGTCAAAATTCTTGGTCAGATCAGGATTCCTTTCTAAAATGAAGTATATGAACATCAATGGGATATATGCAAAATCCTGGAATTTCCATAATAATGTTTTTAATTTGTCTACTCACCATGATCCACAAGCCAGGCCATACATAAAGAATTCAGCTTCTCATCAAAAAATTCCACACCCTAATGGATACAAAAGATTCCATTAACACACATCTCCAGAGTTTAGAAATTAAGATGCTCTATTGCATTACAGAAAGATTACCTGAAGTAAAAAAACTTCCAATAAGCTGAATTCATGAAACAACCAGAAAAGGAAAATCATGGAATTTACTAACTGTAAATCTATATTATTGGATAAAAATTATAAACAAAGAAAAGCATAAGTGAGATGGCACAGGCATGCTAAGTAGGAAAGAAGAGAGCAGTCATAGGCCAGACACCATACTAGAGAAAAGTAGGAAGAATGCAATGTAGATGGTCTACGAAACAAAATTCATTTGTAAAATGAACTACCCAGGAAACTGTCAATAATAATTCTTAGTTGTCTTCCCTTTTTGGTTAATACAACCAATTCTTATGGATTGGATATCCCCAATTAATTTAGAGACTATTTCTGGGATCATGGGAGAGAAAATATTGGAGAATAAAGCAGATACAAGAGTACAAGGCAAGAAGCTCCAATGTGAAGTCACATGTAGAACCATCCTGTCTCTCCTATCCCTGCTGCTCCTATCAATAGGGCCACCTCAGTACAGGTTGGGGACAAGCTGTAGGAACTCATTTACACAGACCTCTTATCCTGGTTTCATACCACACAGGTAAGCACTATAATATGTACTTTCCTGATGATTACCTCCTGGGGTCTACATGTTTAATCTTTTGGTTTAGTCTTTTGGGTCTTTGAAATTCCTAAATGGAATTCTAGGAATGAAATTTTTGACTAGTGATGATGTATTTTAAATAAAGAGATGTAATATAAAGGTTCTGTGCTCTGAAAACAGTGGTTGAATTTTGAAGGAGGGGCTGGGGATATAGCTCAGTTGTTAGAGTGCTCGCCTTACAAGCACAAGGCCCTGAATTCAATCCCCAGCACAGCAAAAAAAAAAAAAAAAAAAATTGAAAAGTCTTGGCAGACACCAAGATTACCATGAAAGCCCTCAAAGACTTTTCATTTCAGGTTGAGGATTTTCCTTCAGTCTTAATTTAATTAACTTTCATTTCTTGGTATTTGTACTTTATATTTACTCACCATGATCTACAAGCCAGACCATGTATACAGTCTTGAGAGAATTTTATGAATTGACTAAATGATTTTAAAAAATCTTTATACCTAAAGAAAAATTAAGGACAACATACATACTAGCAAGAAATTGAAATTCTAAGAAACATCCATGACTGAAGTATGTCACCCTGCCAGAGAGGCACCTTGCCTTGCTTCTATACTGATTTATGTAGTTGGTAGCCCTTAGAGACTGCAAGTCTAGGGGAAGCAGAGGTTTAAAGAAACTTGGGCTGGGGAGATAGCTCAGTCGGTAGAGTGCTTGCTTTGCAAGCACGAGGCCCTGGGTTCGATCCCCAGCACCACAAAAAAAAAAAAAAAAAAGAAAAGAAAGAAAGAAACTGCACTGTGGGCATGGTGGCCCACGCCTGTAATCCCAGTGGCTCAGGAGGCTAAGTCAGGAGGATTGAGAGTTCAAAGCCAGCCTCAGCAACAGTGAGACCCTATCCCTAAATAAAATACAAAACAGGGTTAGGGATGTGGCTCAGTGGTTGAGTGCCCCTGAGTTCAATCCCTGGTACCCAACCCCCGTCCCCCCAAAAAAAACAAAAAAGAAATGACACTAAAATTCACACTCTCTTCTAGACAGATGTTCCAGTTTTCGGCAAACCCATTAGCTGCTTTCCACTCTGGAGAATGATCCATGACAGTCACCAGCAAAGACCTGAAAATGCCCCTTGGTATTTGGAAGTAACAGCAGAAAAGGGTGACAAAATATCTTTGACCCTATCAGATATGTTGACATCTGCTGGGCATGGTGGCACACATCTGTAATCCCAGCAACTCAGGAGGCTAAGGCAAGAGGAATGCAAGTCTGAGGTCAGCTTCAGCAATTTTAGGGAGACCCTAAGCAACTTAGCAGGACCCTCTCTCAACATAAAAATACAAAGGACTGGGGATGTAGCTCAGTGCTAAAGCACCCCTGGGTTCAAGCCACAGTACAAAAAAAAAAATTTGGTGGTGGGGATGGTACCGGGGATTGAACTCAGGGGCCCTCAACCACTGAGCCACATCCCCAGCCCTAGTTTGTATTTTACTTAGAGACAAAGTTTCATTGAGTTGCTTAGTGCCTCACTTTTGCTGAGGCTGGCTTTGAACTCGCAATCATCCTGCCTCAGCCTCCTGAGCCGCTGGGATTACAGGCATCTGCCAACACACCCAACAGCATTACAAACTTTTCTGTGTGGTGACTCCTCAACTCCCTTTCATCAAAATAATGGAAAAGTGGTTCCCAGGGGCATTTTTCTTGGGATATAGACATAGAGGGAAGCTGCCTTGACTAAACAAAAAGGGAACAAAAAGCTAAGCTGATTTATCTTGAAATCACACTTCCCTTTTCTGTTCATTAGTCCTTAGGTCACACAGGTATTAAATATTATAGAATTTGTTATGTACACCAAGAAATTTATTATATCCTTCTATGGTTTTGTTTTTAGGTAGCAGCAAGGTGAAATATGTTTCTATAATACCTTTTTTATTGGAAGCTAATGTACTAATAAAAAAAAAATTCTATAAGCAACAGGACAAGATTATACTTTCATGCATCTAAATGAACAGAATCAGATAGGCCATTAGGGCCTTCTACTTGCCATGGCTAATCTCCCTTATTTAATGCTACCCTCTGGTTCATGGAGTACATGTACTCACCAGCTGGCCTGCCAGCAGTGGCATATACTCAATGATGGCCAACCGGACCCGCCACTTGGCATCTTCAGCCAGTTCCACTATGGCAGGAAGGAGAGATTGAGAGAGCTGACGGATTCCAATCACTTCATTTACACAATCCAAATTGGAGATGATATTCAAACGAACTTCAGGACACTATAAATATATAAGTCCCCAAAACCACATGTAAAAATTAAGTCTTCGGCCTAATGTTCTACTGTCATAATGTAAAAACTACTAAAGCAAATTTTAAAATTATAAAGTAATAACTCAGATGAAAAAAAATGTTTGAGGATAGGGGTGTAGCTCAGTGGTAAAGCACATGCCTAGCATGCATATGGCCCTTGGCTTCATCCCCAACACCACGGCAAGGAGTCTTAAAGGAAATAATGAATACTCAGTACACAATTCAAGACACATAAATATAACTGATCTGAACCAGAACTTTCTATGAAAAATCCATGAGATGATAAATAACACAAATTAAATTAAATGTATTCAAATCTGCCACTGCTGAAAAACCTGAGGCAAGTTATTTTAAGCTCTCTGGCCCTCATTTTCCTCATCTATAAAATGGGAATAATAATGATTATAATAACCTCATAATACTGTGAGGATTATATGTAATAATACAGGATCATACCTGGCACATATACATTACTCAATAAATGTAAGCTATCTTTATAATTTTGGATAGTATAAAATTAAATCAAAAATATATTAGATTAAAGATAAGGAACCAGTGAATACAAAGCAAAAATCAAGCAGAGATGACTGACAGGCGATTCTGGGTTTTTTTTTTTTAAATATTTTTTAGTTGCAGATGGACACAGTATCTTTATTTTTTTATGTGGTGCTGAGGATTGAACCCAGCACTTTGCTCTACCACTGAGCTATATAGCCCTGGTTTGCCTTTTTAATAGATCCTTGTGCCCACTTCCTGAATAATCTGTAATCTCAGATCCAAACAGCTTTAAAATAAGATATGTAGCTAGGTTTCATAAGACACACCTATATTCCCAGCTACTCAGGAGATGGAGACAGGAGGACTGCCAAGTTCAAAACCAGCCTAGGCGAGACTGTCTCAAAATAAAAAATAAAAAGAACCTGAGCTGTCTCAATGGTAAAGTGCCCCTGGGTTCAATCTCTAGTACTACAAAAAAAAATTTTTTTATAAAGACTTTCCATAGTTTGGTCCTTTTTTTTTTTTTTTTTTTTTTTTTTTTTTGTGGTGCTGGGGATTGAACCCAGGGCCTTGTGCTTGCAAGGCAAGCACTCTACCAACTGAGCTATATCCCCAGCCTCTGGTCCCTATTTGCATGAAACCTAACAGCAAAATCACATTCTATCAAAGACTATGAGAAGAAAGAAAATTTATAGCCAGACTCACCTCATCCTTTAACTGAGCTAAAAAAAGAGGTAGAAGATGTTCAATGGTATTTTCTTTGCCCAAAATGGTAGACAATCCCATAATTACAGAAGCGAGAGCTGATTTGACATGTTGATTGGTATCAGATACTAATTCCTAAAATAAATCAAAATTAAGTCTTTTTTGCAAGATAACAGAATCTTCATTCAATCTCCCAAGACTTTTAAAGACAACATTATTTCAATATATATTAGTTGCCATTTTCTCAGACCATCTTTAGGCAATAGACCTAAGTAAGTACCAAAGAGCATTTTAAAATTATAATTGGTAAAGACAAGTAATAAATAACATCACAAATTAACATATCTGCCCATTCATCCTTCACCCCTTATCCACCTTTTAAACTCCAAGAGTTTTAAGGTAAAAGAAAAACAAAATTGAAGTTAGGTTTAATTTATCATATAGGGCAGAGTGAAATAAAATAAACCACCATTATATGTACCTTTATATAGGGTAGAATTTGATTCATAATTATGGTCTCTCTACCTTCAATGGGCAAGTTCTCACAAAGTTCTAAAAGACAAACAGAAAAAAATAATGATTTCATAGAACCTTTTATATAATCAAATGAAAAAATTTAACTAGGTTTATCAATAGTTGTAAGTTCGGTCGAATCATAACAAATACTCTCTAAGAGGGAAAATGAGTCTTATTTTAAATGCAGTCATCTATCATCTTTATGCCATTATATATCACACACAACCTAATCTGTAAGTGCATTTTTAATAGAAACAAGATAAAATGATTATTTGGCTTAAAATATAAAGGAGCGACTTTATATGACAATATGACATTTTCACACATTGAATCATCTCTATTTAAAACCATATTCTAAAATAAAAATATACACACAAGTATTAAAAAAAAAAGGCACTAAAATGAATAATGCATGACCCATTGCAACACAAACTGAATTCCTTAACCTTTTACTTTGTGGGCAGCAGCTGCTCGGACTTCAGCTTCACAGTCTTTAAGTAGGTTCTGAAAGGCGGGGATGAGGTCATTTAAGGTGATTTTGGGACCCACCGCTTTCTGGAGCTATAAAAGAATTATTACTAGTTTTAATATACTAACAAAATAATGAAAAAGAATAAAATACTGCAATCTTCAAATATATACTTTTGCCATACTATTCGTTCAAAATAATTAATTCATAATCTTTTTGTATAACAGCAAATCTGTGAGTTATTTCTTTTTTTTTTTTTAATACTTAAAAATGCCAGTGTAGGGCTGGGGCTATAGCTCAGTGGTAGAGTGCTTGCCTTCCACGTTTGAGGCACTGCGTTCGATCCTCAGCACCCCATAAAAATAAAGATACTGTGTCCATCTACAACTAAAAAAATACTTTTAAAAAAATGCCAGTGTAGTCATTTTACCTCTGAAAATTTGTCAGCTACCATATAGCGCACTCGCCAGGATTTATCTTCTGCTGCTTGTCGAAGTGTAGGCATTACCAAGGCCTCAAGGTCATCCTGAGACAATAACTGGGCAATACTAACACAAGCTTCCACAGCTAGGAGGCGCACTGAATCCTAAAGGAACACAAATTTTCTGTTAGTATAATGAGCCATGGAGCACTGTATGGTATGAAGCAGTGCTACTGTGGGTATAAAAAAGAAAAATAAAGGGCTGGGGATATAGCTCAGTTGGTAGAGTGCTTGCCTTGCAAGCACAAAGCCCTGGGTTCAATCCCCAGCACTGCAAAAAAAAAAAAGAAAAAGAAACAACTAAATAAATAAAACATATGAAAGTCATAGACAGAAATGACGTTGTAAAGTGAAAAGCAAATTACCTTTGCTGGAGTAGTTTTATTAAGGAAGATAAAATGTAAATATTAAGTGGGAAAAAAAGAACATTTTAAAGATATCTAAAAATTAAAATTATACTTGCATAACATAACAAATCACTTAGGAAGTTCAGCTTTCAAACTACTCACTTTGAAGTGGCACTAAGAGGAACTTGGGCATGAGATTGTGATTTGGAAAGAAATATATAAAACAAATGAAGTTAGTACAAAAAAATGGATTTTAATTTTTTTTTTTTTTGTACCAGGGATTGAACCCAGGGGCGCTTAACCACTGAGTCATATCCCTAGCCCTTTCTATGTTTTATTTTGAGATGGTCTCACTATGTTGCTTAGGGCCTTGCTAAGTTGCTGAGGCTGCCTTTGAATTCACGATCCTCCAGCCTCAGCCTCCCAAGTCTCTGGGATTTCAGGCATGTGCCAGACTCAACTTGGAAGTAACCATGTCTAGAAATTCAGCAGAAAATATTAGAAATGTATGGGATTAATGAACTCAGCTTTCCAGATGTAAAATGCCAACTGCAAATGTGACACATCTGTTCTTTGACCAAGTGGAAATATATAATTAAAACTCAAGCTGGGGGGCTGGAGTTGTGGCTCAATGGCAGAGTGCCTGCTTAGCACATGTACGGCACTGGGTTTGATTCTCAGCACCACATGTAAATAAATGAATAAAAAATAAAGGTCTATCAACATCTAAAAAAATTTTAAAAATTAAAAAAAAAACTCAAACAGGGCACAGGGGCACATGCCTATAATCTCAGTGGCTCGGGAAGCTGAGGCAGAAGGATCATGAATTCAAAGCCAGCCTCAGCAACTTAGCAAGGCCCTAAGCAACTCAGTGAGATCCTGTCTCTATGTAAAATACAAAAAAGGGCTGGGGATGTGGCTCAGTGTTTAAACAACCTTAAGTGTTTGTCAAAGAGGACAGTGACTGTATTAAGTACTTTATTTAGGTGTTGGCTGTTTTATTACTAATTCTACTCCAAAGAAATCTAGATCCTTGGATTTTAAATTGCTATTGGGCAAAACAATACCATATTCCAGTGAAAGATCAAATAACACATTCTATGCTTATTTATCTGAAAGTCAAACTTCCAGGAAACATTATTCCCCCATCTCACAATACAGCCTGCAATTTCCAAAGATATATTATCACTTGATGCAGCTTTGGTCTTCCTTTCTAATTTTGGCTCCCATTTCCTCTTTGACTCCTCCTTCAGGGGAGTGGGGAGTACCAGGGATTGAACTCAGGGGCACTCGACCACTGAGCCATATCCCCAGCCTTAGTTTCTATTTTATTTAGAGACAGGGTTCTCACTGAGTTGCTTAATGCATCGCTTTTGCCAAGGCTGGCTTTGAACTTTCAATCCTCCTGCCTCAGCCTCCAAAGCCGCTGGGATTACAGGCAGGCAGGCACCATTGCAACCAGCTCCTCCTTCTTTTAACAGTTACCAATACAAGAAAGAAAATCATGGTTTGGTTAAGAAAGAAATATAAGAACACTGAGATAAGCTAGGATTAAGGTCAGAATTAAGTATTAACTTTGCAAAAAAGAATCCTAACATAAGAACCAAAACTTCTCCAATAAATGTTTAAAATGTTAGAGGAGAGGAACGTATCTGTGTCCCTTAAATATTAAAGAGTTAATTTTACCTGTTCATCTGAAGCTAAATTAGTGAACAATGGAACAATTTCAGTTTTCACACTGTCTAGTTCCAAAACTTTCGCAAATTCACCCAATTTGGAAGCAGCAGCTCGTCGAACCATTGGTGTGTCATCTGAGCACAAGGAACGGAAGTGCCTGCAGCATAAAATAATGAAGGTATTTTCTAACCATATACTATCAATTAAACATGTCCCAAGGTAGACATTTTAAAGGTTTTCTTTTACAAATATCAGTGATTAGGTTCCTACTCACAGAAGTAACAAAATGAAAACACTGGTATATTCAACATGATGAAAAAAAAAGTCATCATTTCTACTATCCTGGTATTGGCAACTCACTTGTAACAGGGTACTGTGTAAACTGTCAGCTATGTGTCCCCAATAGCCCCAAATTTTTAAAAAATGCTATATCTTACTGTCTAATTTCCGCCTTGACAGCATTGGAAGCCCTGGGATAGCAAACGCTGAACAAACCACAAGCAGATGTGCGAGAAGTGAACCAATCACCACTTGCTAGGCGTTTCACCAGAGGTACAAAATGAGCTTCCAGAGCAACAGGAGTATGTTCCTGGGAGATCTGCCTCAGGGACTCCACAGCCTTGTCTCGAACAACAGTCTCTTCCACAGTCGCCAGACTTTCCAAAGGAGGCTACATAGATCAAAAAAGGAAAACCACAGAAGAAAACTTAAGTGAATCAGGTTAAATACAAATTGTCACCTTTAGTGTGACTAAAGGGAAGTGGTACACGTAACCAGAATATTAGCTACATCATACCAAATGGTTACTTTCAATTCACACAGTGATAACATATGGTATGGCCAACCTGAAGACACGACTTTTGTAGGAAAGCCAAGATCCCATGTCCCAGATGGCAATTCCCAGATGGTGTCTACAAATGACACAGTGGAAGAGAGTTGACACAATATTAATAATATTTGGAGTCGAATCACTAAATTTAAATGATATGTAGACAAATTCAGACAAGTTTGTGTATATTTCCTTGACCAACATTTGGGCACCAAGATTACATGATGACATCATGTCAGGTCACTGAGTCCATGGTCTTTTGAGCACTATTCTACCATTCCTGGAGGTGCAAGCAACCCTGTCCACAAGCTCACACCATCAATCCATTTAACCTATAAAGGCTCATATACTTTTTTTCAGAAAACATTCAGAATCTTTCCATGAACAAAGGGCAAGAGCTTCTCACAGAACAATCAAGTGAAGAGTAGAGCTGGTAGGACTTGCTTGCTGCTTTACAGAAGACAGCAAAGGGACTAGAGTTACTAATTGAATATGACATAACCCAGTTAAAAGTAAAAGAGAATCTCTGAACCTCTGCCTTTCTGGGTTTACATATGGTCCAAGTAAATTCAGGATACACAAGCTACGTATGTTATAAGCACAAAACTCTACACAGAGAGCTAATCACAGAGTGAATAGAAGGATAATGACTCTGTCTACCTAGTAATGTATTTCAAAAATTGTTTGATACCCAGAAGTAGACAGTACTTAGCTTCCCTAGAGGTATATCAGAAGTCAACTGAAAAGATATTTTACTTGCTAGGGTCTTTCATGATCTATCTGTCTATATGACTTCCTCATATGCAGTACCACTAGTTAAATCTCTATCACTACCATGATAAGGCTAGAGGATCACAAGTTCAAAGCCAGCCTCAGTAAAAGCAAGGTGCTAAGCAACCCAATGAGACCCTGTCTCTAAATAAAATACAAAAAAGTAGGGCTGGAGACATGCCTCAGTGTTTGAATGTCCCTGAGTTCAATTCCTAAGTACCTCCCAAAAAATAAATCTAACATAGACATCATTTTCCAAGAAGTCTTCCCTGATCACCCCAAATTAATCCCCTTTTGCTATTACTCGGGTACTTTGCATGTGTTTATATTTTTTAATTTAAGACTGTATAGTAATAATTTGTTTATACATAATGACAAAGTCCTCATTCCATTCATACTGGTTTTACACTGTAACTTACAATGTGCCTAACACAACTAGGCTCTCAATTAAATGTTAACTAAATTGAACTTAAAAAATTCATAAGTCAAAAGCAAAAGTTACATGAACAATTAAAGACAAAGTGTTCCTAGATGAAAAGGCTTCCAATACGGGGAGGTGGGGATAAAAACAATCAAGTCTTTTTCTTCCCCTCTTCCAAACTAGTAAGTTTACAGAAGCGGAAAGGTGAAGAAGTTCTTATATTGTCAGAAAAAATAAAAAAAGTTTGAGATCAAAGTGCCTACATTATTTACTCTCTCAATGGCCAACATTATGACTATCTGCCCATAAAAAAGATCTGCATAAAAAATGCTGATGTGTCTATCACCAAACAAGGTGTCACTTATACCACAAAAGTTCTAGAAGGAGGACCAATAGGAGATAAATACTCACCAGCAGACAGTGGGCAAAGTCAGGACCTCCCACTAGGCCAGTAAAATTTCCCAGCTGCTCAGCAAGAGCTAAGAGTACCTCATCTTCATCATAAATTGTATCTGGAAATGACAACCACCAGACACTCATCAATAAGGATAGACAGATGGCCCTGAGCTGGACACATAAAAATAGAAAGACTCAACATGTAAATAATAAGATAGTCTAGTCATAATCCTAACAGCATTTTCTTCCTTCCTTATCAACAGTTTTCCTGAATCTGTTTTACAAAATTAGAAAGTCATACTCCATATCAATTACTTTCCCATTAGCTAAATGATTAATGTTTGAATATAACTAGCCATAACATTACAATATGTTTTGTTTCTTTTGCACGGAAAGCACCATGCACCAATTTTGTACTTAATGATACGCTGGATAATAAACTCTAAAAAACAAAGTTTTGAAAGTCACTGGAAAATAGAATGTCCACGTCTTTCTTTAAACAAAGATGCATACCTGTAAGGAATGGCAGCAGTTCAGTTCGGGTCCTTTCTACTCCAAGTGCTAGAGCAATTGTTGATAATTTCTTAATACTGTTGAGACGGAGCTTTAAAAACGAAAATGGAAAGAATAACAAACTAAGAAATGGCTGCAATTCAGACCAAAAACCAAAAGGGGCAAACAGGTGAAATAAGTGCATGCGGGTATAAAAATAAGATTTCCTAGGAGAAACACTGAAGAGCCCGGAAGAGAAATGACTGAAAGACAATACCCAGGAAGTAAGATAATGTTAAAATGAACAAACTCTGGCAGTAGTGAAGCAGATCAAACAGTTGAATACACCCCTGCCTTTTCAAAGAAAAATTCCATCGCGGCTGATACACCGACTCATACAGGTTAATCAGCCATCCCTACCTCCTTTCCACCCAACAAGCCCGGCCAGTTTCCAAGAGCCGAGGACTGCGCTGGGCTGCACTTCAAAGGGCCCCTTGGCATCCTGCGACCCGGAGGCCGCTCCAGCCCCTCACGGGGCAACCCCGCTCCCCTACTGCTGGCTTACCCACAAGGACAGCCGCACTGGCCCAGCGCTGGACGCGCCGTAGCCACCACACCGCCCCGAAGCTGCACAGAGGCGGGAAGCCGGTTGTCCGACGGTCGCCAGGGACCGTCGGGCGCCAAGCCAACGCCTCACAGATCCAGGGAATGGGTGCTGGAGAGGTCCACCGGACGGTCCGGGTAGGCCACCACAGACCTTCGAGAGTCCTTCCGTGCCTCCCCCTCAAGTTTCTGCTCCGAGTCCGGTATTTCAACCCATGGGCCTCCCCCATCGCGGCGCCAGTCTTCCCCATTTTCCTACCACACATCCCGCTGGGCCCGCCTCGACTCCCCGGCCCCAGTTCAGTACCTGCACATCCTCATTGCGGAGCTCGTCGATTAAAACCGCGATCGGGTATAGCGAATCATCTCCATCTCCGCCCGCTGCCCCCAGGCCGGTCCCGGGCCCCGCTGCGCCCGCCATGTTCTTTCTCCTCCGGCCGGTCGCCGCCGCCCGCCCCGCGCCCAGGCCCCGCCCCGCGCCCAGGCCCCGCCCCGCGCTCTGGACGGCTGGGCTGAGGTGGGTGCATGATCTCCGCAGGGGTGGGAGAAGTGAGTCTGTTCGCTCAGAGAGTCTCCCGCCCGACCCCCATTGCGGGAGTTGTAGGTCTGAACTCCAAAAGGGTGGACTAAGAAAACGAATGGAAACCCTGGGACCTTTACCCAGCCGAAAGAAACAGGGGTAGGGATTCATCCTGGCTGCTGTGTGGTCTGAAGGAGCCAGGAACCTTACCTGAGTGATCCGTGTTGTGCCCGCTCAGGACTCAGGCTGGCCAACGACGACACTCGAGGCCAGGAGGAAAAAGGCTTTAGCGCCTCCTCTGGTTTAATCCTGGCTCTGAGCCATCGGGTCTCCAACCCTAATTTCTCCTCTTGGTCTCAAGCCTTCACAGAACCCCTCCACCTCTTCCTTTGGCCTGTTCTCCAGAATCGTAGCTGGCTCCTCTCTGAAAGAAAAATAACGCGGGCGGTGAGAGAAAATGAACAGTGCTGTCCAAACTCCCCAGTCAATATTTTTTCCACGCAAGCTGTTGAAAACATGCTGCTCTCTTGTTTTTGTGTTTCTTTTCAGTTTGGTACTGGAATGGTGCCTTATGTTGTATTTTCTTCCTCCCATTTTTTAGCTCTTTAGCATGCAAGAAGTACAACAATCAAGCAAAACTAGGACAAGCTTTAATCCTTCCAAATTGGGTGGGGTAGAGTCTTTGCCGGTACAAGAAAGCCTAAATTGTCCTCCCCAGACCTCCAAGAGTCCTCAAAGGCAGCAGTGGGAGGAAACGGGGATCTGGGATTTCTTTCTTACAAAACTGTGGAAAGTCTTCATTTAGCCTTTTAGGTCAGCACAAAATAACTAAAATATCCTGTCTGTGTTTGTTTTGGACTGGTATTTAAGCAACTTAGAGTGATGACTGCATGTTATGATAAGCTCTGAAATGATATGTACATCTAACAAAACTGAAATTATTAATAAATAAAATTTAGGAGGCCTTTTTAAAGCATGGAGCTCTGGGAAGTCAACAAAAACCACATTCTTCTCTTCACTATGCTCCACACATCTCCATGTGACAGCCTTTAGTAGTAGTGAAAGTCTGGGAATCAAGAGACCTAAACAGTTTTTCTCAAATTAGTTCTGGGTGGATGTATTCTCCAGCCTTTTAATTTTAGTTTTTATATTTTTTTTTTTAGATTTGCATAAGCATGTTCAGATTGTTATGATGACTATAAGTATTGCCACATAAGTTCAGAACCTACATGTATACTTCAGTGCTGTTTTGATTGTTCTGAGATAATAAGAAAAGAAGAGAGATGGATTTAAAATGAAAAAGATGCTTTCAAGCACATAATAAAAGCCAAGTGACATCATGGGACTGTGCAGTCTCAATAGTCCTAAAAGAGGTGAGGGAATTAAGATATCATAGGTCACTTGGTAGATTCAAAAAAAGATGAACTTTAGCAGGCAATATCATAGTCACAATATAAGAAATGGTTTCTTTAGTTTTAGCAAAAGTCACCCTTTGTCATGTTAAATTAACACAATATTAATAACTTGAATAGTATTATTTTGTGGTTTTAATTGTATTTTATTTGTAAGTCTTTTGGTTTTGTAATTGTTTGAGAATTACAAGTAAAGTATAAAAGAACATTATAGTCCTACTTTATATTTGTAAATTTAAGTAACATTATAATAAGGATAATTTAAGTTGACTGGGAGTTTTCAGGGTTTTTTTGTTTTGTTTTTGTTTTTCCTTTAAAAATGACCCATGTACTACTCAAGTTTGAGAGACAGGGATAAGACGTTTTTCATTTAGTACTTTACCAGTTAGGAGCTCAGAGAAGGTTCCTACTGGTATGGAAAGGATAAATCTGATCTTTATACTTTATGTAAGAAGTCTTCGGAAATGATAAAGGAAGCAAGCTCAGAGAGAAGCAGATTAAGTCAGTTCCACACATATCATCACTGATATTAGCTCAAGCTTAGAAGAGCTAATAAGCTAACAAAAACTGGCACATGGATGCTAAGCTGTTTTGTTTAAAACTCAGATATGATTTGCTTATGCAAGCACAATGAACTGGAGACCTAAAGAATACCTATGATTAAATATGAAATCACAAACTGAGAAAATAGGCGCCAGAAAATTGCCTGGTTTGAGAGTCGTCAGTGCTGGACTTCAATTCCCACTGCTGTCTGACTCACGGTGACCCACCTCTCCTTATGCCTCAATTGTACTTTACACCCCCTCACTCCCAATAAAATGGAGTTAACCACCTCTGCTTCCTGCTCTACTTTCTGTGATGTTGTGAGAATAACTCAGGTAATAAACATGGAGATGCTAATAAATCCCTCAATAAAGAAAGTGATCAAAACAGACTGCAACAGAAAGAAGCTATTTAAAAAACTGGGCCAGGGCAGTCTTTGGCACAGTGTGGTCTGCTTACCATCTAAATCACTTAAAATTTCTGTTAAAAATGCAGATTCCTGCTGGGAGTGGGGGCACATGCCTGTAATCCTAGCTGCTCTGGAGGCTGAGGAAGGAAGATTATGAGTTCAAAGCCAGCCTCAGCAAGTTAGCGAGGTCCTGAGGCCCTGAGCAATTTAGGGAAACCCTGTCTCAAAACAACAAAACAAAACAAAACAAAGCCAAAAAAAGGACTGAGGATGTGGCTCAGTGGTTAAGCACCCCTGGCAATCCCTGGGTAACCAAAAAAAAAAAAAAGATTGCAGGTTGCTGGCCTCCTACTCTAGACCAACTGAATCAGAGTCCCTAAGAATGGAGCCAGATGTTTTACAGTGCTCTGCAGAAATTCTAACATGAATTGACATTTGAAAGACATTGATTTAAAAAGTTCACTAGAAAAATAATTTCCATGTCAATGAACAAGCATCTGCTGAGGTAGAATCTGAAAAGAATCTTTGGAGGTCACCTCTGGCAGAATAAAAGCAAGTGATAGTTCTAACTTCTTATCAATAAGCAATTCTGTTCCTATTTGCCATGGATAGTCTACCAGATTAAAAAGATAATCCATCTTGCTGGATTCCTGGAAGTTAGCCAAATGCTACCAGTTCAGGACTGTGGCATTGAATAATTTCTACATCTTCCTTTCCTCTCTACTGCTCCCTTTGGCCTCCTGTCCACTTCTCTCACACACTACAAGAAACTAATGACCAGGGAACACCGGAGGCAACTGCTGAGATTAGGTTAAGGATTTAAGGCAACCCTAGGGAAACAGCAACATTCTCAGCACAAAATCCTTGAGTTCTGACACCCAAGTGCAATCCAGGAAAGACAGGTTTGGACTTGTCCTATAAGACAAAGCATCAAAAACATGGGGAGACACAGGCAGATGGAATTGACAGCCACCAACTCTTGGGCGTAAAATAGCTCAAGAGAAAAGGATCGATTCTGAGGAAATCTGAATGACATCATTATCATTCTCTGTGGGCACCTCCACTCATGTTTAGTAAGCTTACTTCTTCCTCACAATGATGGGGATTTACAAATAGGTGTTCATACAAATGCTGATCTGATTCAGAGTCACCCACTTGTGAGAGAAGGTAAGCTGCAGAACTGTAGGCAACTCTCTCAGGGCAGACCAGAATATGTCCCATTGTGAAAGGGCCATTGAGAGAGTGGCAGATGGCCTAGCTCATGCACAGAAAACCTAAGGCACACAAAGGTACTTTCCAACTACAGTCATTCCTTGGTATCTCAGTATCTGATGAGTTCTAGGAACCCCTCTCCATGCCAAAACCCTGAGGATGCTCAAACCACTTCTACAAAACAACATAGTGTTTGCATATAACTTACATATGTCCTCCCCATATACTTTAAAACATCTCTAGATTATCTGTAATACCTAATACAATGTCAAAGCTATGTAAATAGTTACTGTGCTATATTCTTTAAGGAATGACACGGAAAACAGTCCATGTTCAACACAGATTTTTTTTTTTAATGCTTTTATTTCATGCCAGATTGAATCCATGGGTGCAGAGCTCACAGATAAGGAGATGACAACTGAGTTCATTTAGGAAGATGACCCTGGTAAACTAATTCCTGAGTCTGTACTTAAAACATTAGAAAGCAGTAATTATCACCATGGCATTAATGATATCTTAAGTTTATATTTATGCAAACAATGTCATCATTCTGTGGAATTCATTTCCACTCAATATTTTTGCCTTTTTCCCTTCTCGGTTTTCTTTAGGGGCAAATTTCTAATCCCATTTTTATAGACAGAAATACTCCAACAAAGAGAAAAAGACTTTACCTGAAGTCACACAATCAGATAGATGAAGCTGTGGAAATCATAATCAAGTATATCACCACTCCCTGCCTTGTCCACTACTATTCCACAGCTTATGACTATATATAAAACTTTGGATTTCTAGAGCAAAACATTGTTTGAAGTTTTGGGACAAGCAAATCAAAGAAATGGAACTATTGGTTCTAGTTCAGGACAGTCCTTACAGTGGTTAAGAGAACATGCTCTGGAAGTTGGGAAGATGAGATTAAAATTTCAGCTCTAGCTGGCATAGCAGTGCACTCCTGAAATCCCAGTGACTGGGGAAGTTGAGGCAGGAATATTGTAAATTCAAGATCAGCCTGGGCAATTTTTTTTTTTTTTTTTTTTTTTTTTTTTTTGGTGGTACTGGGGATTGAACTCAGGGCCAGCTGAGCTATCTCCCCAGCCCCAGCCTGGGTAATTTAATGAGTTCTTTTCTGGGGGAAAAAAAAAAGGAAGGAAGGAATTCCAGCTCTGGCAATTACTAGTTGTATGAAGTTGGGCAAGTAATGTATCCTGTGTGAATCTTGGTTTTTATGTCTATAGAGTGGAACTGTCAAGCTTACCTAATGTGGTTGATAAGAAGATTAAATTCATATAAAGTGCTTAATTAATGCCTGGCAACAGGAAGCCTCAAATATTAGCCATTAATTATAATTATCTTCTGAGAAAGTAGAAGCAGGTAAGAAAACATTCTGGTCAATCAAGTTTTGGCAACAGGGAAG
Source organism: Sciurus vulgaris (assembly GCF_902686455.1). Classification (NCBI taxonomy): domain Eukaryota; kingdom Metazoa; phylum Chordata; class Mammalia; order Rodentia; family Sciuridae; genus Sciurus; species Sciurus vulgaris. Next base: position 107,215,398 of record NC_136472.1, read on the forward strand.
ACTAGTGTGAAAGAATGAAAGGGGTACATGGCTTAGACTTAGATGTGACTCAAGGTCTTCTAGAAGAGTTTTCATTGTAAAACAGGAGTTTTACCTCTCAGAATTGTGAGGAATATGATCATAATGTTAAATGCTTTGTCAATAGAAAACACTACACAAATGTTAGAAGTTGTGTCATTTATTATCAAGGACTCACTGAATCTGGTACCCATGCCAAGCACAAAAAGAGAACATCTGGAGACCTATGCTTAAGGTTGGAAGGCCCCCCAACTTCCCAAGAACAGCATTCAGAATTAGTACTTCCTTTACCCACAAAGGTAGATTTAAGCTATAGCAAATCTGGAGATCAAACAAGCACAATGACCTTTCTCAAGTCTTGGCCTCAAGTCCTCCTGTAGGCTCTAATGTTTTCCAGACAGAAGTCCTGTTTTTATTGCCAGATGTTATACATAGCTCAACAAAACCATTTGTTACAGTGTCAGGTGAAAAAGCAGAGCATAACAGTTTCATTGAAGTTGCAGGTATAATTTGAGCTGCAGTGTTCAGAACAGATTCCTCCTAAATGGATAATTTGATTTTTATAGATAAAAGAAATTAGTTTAGGGGCTGAGGGTGTAGCTCAGAGGTAGAGAACTTGCCTAGCATTACAAGGCCCTGAGTTCCATCCCCAGCACCACCACCAAAAAAAAAAAAAAAAAAAAAATCTTAATTTTTTTAAAAGTGAGAACCATGACAGTACATATAGTATCTTACCATTTGTTTAAACTAGAATACACACTTATATGCTTACATATGTATATTTAAAAACTCTATAAGGACATGTACAAGTAACATTGGTTGATTGTGGTAAAGTAACTGGGTACCTGGGAAACAGACATGGGAGATTTTTCAATGTATAGTATTTGTCCCTTATTTTGTACTACTTGCCAAATCTGGGATTTTCCTCAAACTTCGCCCATTTTCCCACTAATGTCCCTTTTCTGTTGCAGGACTCAATTCAGTGTATCCCATTGCATCTAGGCTTTTTGAATTCTGAACCATGAAGATTATTACCTATAGAAACAAACCTTTAGGCTCTTGGTTACCATACTACAGGCTGTCTTCTGCTTCCTCCTAGATGGTCTTGCCTGTGGCATCCACAGATGTATGTGTAGTATAATAGACTCCTCCTGCCCAGCTATTCCCTGTAGCGGCCCTGCTATATCCAGAAGGCAGAGGCCAGATTTGCTTCCTGTCTCTTACTTTTCCAAGCCTCTTATCACGGTGTCTTGCTCTAGACCCAGCCAATGAAAGCACAGCTTTCGGCAGCTGGCACACTGCCTCCAGGCTTCAGCTAAACAGAGGTTTGATTTCACAAAGGCAGGACTTACTTAAAACATCTCTGTTCCCCGGAAAGCCCGTGGTAGGAGTCTCCCCTGAAGATGATATTCCTTCCTGCTTCCTTTTCTGATCTGCCCGAAGAACTGTTAAGAGAAAAGTCACAAGAGTGAGAAAGGCTCACTGCCAAGATCCCCTGGACATGCCTTTCATATCTCGGCAGAAATCCAGCTGGGTCTGTAATCAGAAACCGGAATTTCCACTAACTTCTAGGACTTCAGGAAATTAGCTCCCTCTCTGATCTAGCTATGTGATTAAAATTAGCTGGGCCCCACAGTGTTCCAGAAAAACCCCCTACAAAGACTGAATGTCCTATCTACACACTGTCTCACACTGTCTAGAAGACAACCTTCAGGCTCTGGTTAGGGAAAGTAGATTAAGAAGATGATTAAAAAAAAAAAAAAGCGAAACAGCCTTCACTAGGTCTTGTTCTCTCTGCCCATCTAATCCTTCCAGGTTCTTCATCATAACATCCAGAAAGGAAGCCAAGGACTGGAGATTTCAAAGAGGTCACGATGAGCTGGGGATGTCGCTCAATGGTGAAGTACTTGCCTGTGGGCAGGGACCTGGTTCCATCCCCAGCACCACAAAACAATTGGGACAAGGGCAGTGACAAAGAGATCATAACACAGGGAGTACAGATCATTACTCATTAAAAAGAGAGACTCTGGCTGGATGAGGTGATGCAAGGCTCTGATCCCAGTGCCTCAGGAGGCAAGTTCAAAGCCAGCCTCATCAATTGTGAGGTCCTAAGTAACTCAGTCAGTCTCTAAATAAACAAAAAGGGCTGGGGATGTGGCTCAGTGTTTGAGTGCCCCTGGGATCATTCCCCGTACAAAAAAAAAAAAAAAAAAAAAAACCCTCTGGAGCCAGATTGCTTGGGTTTGAATCCCAGGTCTGCAACTTTCTACCAGGTGATCTTGCGCAAAACACATATCTCTGAGCATTAGTTTCCCCATCTATGTAACGAGGTTAATAGTTATTACCTCATAAAGTTGTTGTATGGGTTATGTGAGAAGAAGCAACTGAAATCATTCATGACATAAAGCAAATGTTTTCTTTCCTTTTCTTTGCAGTGCTGAGGATCAAACTCAGAGTCTTGTGCATGGCGTCATGCAGAGGCAATCACTCTACCACGAGTGGTACTGGGACTACATCCTCAGCCCAAATGCTTCATAAATGTTAGTGGTTATTTGCATTATTTCTCCACAGAGCAAATCTGACTATCTAGAAGGTGTATTAAAAACAAAAACAAAAAACATGTACATGGTGGTGCGTGCCTATAATCCCAGCAACTCCAGAGCCGAGTCAGGAAGATCACAAGTTCAAGGCCAAGTTCGTGAGATCTTGTTTCAAAATAATAAAAAAGTAAAAAGGTCTGGGGGTGTAGCTCAGCAGTAGAGTACTCCTGGATTAAATCCCTAATACCAAATACATGCAAAAAAGTACAAACAAACAAAATACCAGCCCAAAACCCATATAGTCCCCATGTTTCTAATGTTAAACTCAAAGGAGAGTGTCACGTGTCACACATATGAAGAATGAAATTCCTATTCTACATTTGGCAGAGCTAGACTTATTCCTCAAGGACCACGTGGGCCTAGAGGGGTTATCTGACACTTTTAAAATGCAAATTCTAACCAGGCACAGTGGCACACTCCTAGAGACTCAGAAGGCTGAGGCAGGAAGACTGAAAGTTTAAGGACACCCTCAGCAGTTTAACAAGACCCTAAGCAAATTAACAAGACCCTGTCTCAAAATAAAAAATTAAAAGGGGATGGTTAAACCTAGATTCCCTTCAACAGATGAATGGATAAAGAAACTGTAGTATATATACAAAATGGACTATTAGCCTTAAAGAAGAATGAAATTATGGCATTTGTCAGTAAATGAAACGAGAATATTATGCTAAGTGAAATAAGCCAATCCCAAAGAACCAAAGGCCAAATGTTTTCTTTGATACGCAGATGCTAATTCACAATAAGGGGGGTGCAGCACAGAATAGAGGTACTTTGGACTAGACAGAGGGGAGTGAAGGGAGGGGAGAAGGGATAGGGGTAGGAATGATAGAATGAATCAGACATTATTACCCTATGTGCATGTATGATTACATGAACTGTGTAACTCTCCATCATATACACCAGAAGAATGAGAAGTTAAACTCCTATTTATACATGATGTATCAAAACGCATCCTACCACCATGTATAACTAATTAGAACAAATTAAAAAATATCAAAAAGGGGGAGGGCTGGTTAAGTATCCCTGAATTGAATCCCTGATACCAAGAAAAAAAGATTCTACTTCCTTCTGCAAATGTTCATTCCCACCATATGGTGTAGGCATGGGGACCAAAGAAGGTATCCTAAGCTCTTTTTCTTCACAGGTCTCAAACCCTGCTAAATGTCATACCCTTCCATTAAACTACTGAGCTATAGATGATGTTTTGGCATCTGAAGAAGAGAACCTTAGACATTTATATATTCTTTGGGTTGTCTTTGACAATGCCAGTAAATTAACAGTGGTAGAGTTAGCATCATATGGTTTGCTCATATACGAACATTTGAAAATGGGCAAATAGCTGATATATTTCCCCCCCTCAACCAAATATATATCCTTTATTATGTACATATACAATCAAGGTCAGGGCAAATAGAAACTAAAATTAATGGAGAAGTGTCAACTTATATATCATCTACCAGGGGATCACTGTTGTGATGGACAATTCATCCTTTGCTAAGTTGTGGATATGGTTTTCTCCAAGAAATGTTCACAACTATTAACAATACAAGAAGGCAGTGGCTTTTGGCTCCTTAGGATTGGCTTATTTCACTTAGCATAATATTATCCAGTTTCATTTACTGATTCTAAAAAAATACAATTCACATATTTCAACTTACATTGAAATTACACCACAAATAGCAAATAAAGAAACAAGCTACATTGCAGAAGGGAAAGATGCTTTGAAATTTTTAGTGAGAGTAGGATGCCCTCTGCTGGACACTAGGGGATCCTTTACAATGGCATTGCAGACAAGGCTGCCTGAAGTTGTCAGACAGAAAAAAAAAATTATGACAAATTTAAACTTTGGTACTGCTTTTTTAGAATATCTCTAGTAATCACAGACTATAAGGACACAAATATAGCAAAAGACCCAAGGAAAGGGGGAAGGGCTCTCAGAAAAATTCTTGATTCTTTTATAAATGTAGCACTAAAAACTCAGACTTCTTTCCTACAAAGTATATCCACAAAGTTCACCAGTGAGAAATGAATGGGAATGTGGTATAGAAAATACCAGGGAGGTTTAGGTTTAGAGACACAGGTTAATAGGGACACAAGAAAGAAGTGAAACCAACTCACGAATGGAACATGGTGTCTACTTGTTGGGCGACTGAACACATTTTAGGTCATTTCTCTCAAAACGAGATTAACCTTTGCTCTCATGTCCAAAGGGGTGGCAGCAGCCCCAGGAAAGCTCTTTCTACAGACCAGTGGCAAAAGAACAAAGGAAAGTCTTCACTGCACCCATCTCAAATAAACAGTTGTTTTTTAAAAACTGTAAAAGCTCATTTCCCCAGTGTGTCCTGGGTTGAATGGAGAGCTTAATATCCACACATTTTATTTTCCACTGTCCTGCTCAGTACAGCCACAGGTCCTACAAGGGTCAGAGTTGAAGGCAGGAAGTCTTCCTTGAAGGTAGCCTGCCTGCTCATTCTCTCCTAATAAACAAACCAATAAATGGCACTGAATAGGTCTGAAATTGCCCAAACCGTAGTCAACTCTTCTTTTTTTCTTCCAGATGTGTTATCATTCAGTGTACCCAGATGAGAGAATCAATGGGAGGAAGACTGCAGTAAATTATTAACATCCATTAGTGTACTTCAGTGCCATATTAGTTAATTGTTTCCCGGCAAGCAGGGCCCAAAGGGCATGGGAGATAGGGCAAGTAAGGTTTGACAGGTCAGAGTAGGTAGAGAAAAGGGACTGTGAAGGGGAAGAGGCCTATATCAAGGCCTAGGTGATCAGAGGTCAGGATTAGAAAAAGACATGAAATATTCTACCTGTTTAATTATCTTGAGCTTTGCTGTGAGGTTTGCCTGTTGTCTTTATCAAGAGCAGTGGTATTCAACTCTGGCTGTATTAGAAAAATCATCTAAGGAGATTTTGTTTTGTTTTTGTTTTTGCAGTTCTGGGGATTGAACCCAGGGGGCTTTACCACTGAGCTACACCCCAAAACCTTTTTATTTTTTATTTTAAAGCAAAGTCTTGTTAAGTTATCTAGACTGGCCTCAAACTTGTTTTGGTCCTCTCTCAGTCTCTTGAATGCCTGGGATTATAGGCATGCACCACCATGCCCACTCATCTATGGCATTTTTATAAAAGAAATGGTGCCTGAGTCCATACCTAGATACTAACTCAGAATTCCTTGGGGTCAACCAGAGTGGCAATGTTAAAAGGTTCCCGGGTAACTGTCTTGAGCAATTCTGCTTGAGAATTGCTGCCTCATAGGTTATAACTTCTCCAGCATTGACTACACCCTTGCTGAAGTAGCAAGCAAACAAGCTGAAAAGCAGACCCTTCTCATTTGGCAATTTAGAACTTGTGAGCTAAAATGACAAATCAAAGGCCAAGGGCACCAGTTGCCAAACACTTTTTCTGCAAGCAAAAGATCAAAGAGCCCTCTTGAGGTAGGTAATATCTGGAATCCATGGTTGAAGGTCTCAGGAAAACCCTTGCCAGAAGTCTGTCTTAAGCTACACACTCTTTTTGGCTATTAGTGCCATCAGGAAGTCACCTGGTTTATGCTTTTATCTCTAAGCATGGAATGACAGAATAAGCCCAAAAAATTAGAAGCAAACTCAAAATCTCTACTTATCTTGAAGTATTTCTAAGGTACTTGAACATTCACTTACATTTTAAGAAAATAAATAAATAAAAACTGATATTCTGGTAAAATACTACTTGAGCCCAATTGTTAAACACGATTTATTTAGTCTACAAAGCTACAACAGGAAATTTTTAGTCTGTCCTTATCACTACAGTTCCAAAATCTCATATCCTAATTGGGAGTTCCCTTATTTATCAAATTTGTTGGTTATAATTTGTTTAAATGGCAGGTCTAAGCTGAACTCCACAGCTGAAGACAGCTAAAACAGATTTGAGTTTTAAAAATATCATTTACTACTTAATATTATTTGATCTGAATGTATGTCTACAAAGCCATCTTGTGTCAGACACCCTTTCCCTAGTGAGGCATGTCGTGAGTAGGACTTAGACCTGCAGGCCAAGCTTGCTCACGCACATACATTCAGAAGTTCTCCTGCAATAGGTCTGATGAGGCTCCAAAATCAAGTGATAATAGAAATATTCAAGGAAAGTACCTCCTCTCTCTTTATAGGTTACCCTGAGGAATTTGTGCAGAAGACTGTGTACTACAGGAGAATTGCTGAACTATACACACGTTAAGCCTGATTCATAAATTGCCCTTTCAGGACTGCAGGACTTATGACCTGCTGTACTTTCTGTGGTCCAAGAATCCATCCCAAATTCAGAATAACAGTTGTTTATTAGTTCCAAGAGTCATTTTTTTTTTTAAACTCTTCTTTGTTGTAAATAAACACATACAGACACGGGTGCAGTGGTGTACACCTTTAATCCCAGCAGCTCTGGAGGATTGTGAGTTCAAAGCCAGCCTCAGCAAAAGTAAGGCACTAAGCAACTCAGTGAGACCCTGTCTCTAAAAAAAAAATACAAAATAGGGCTGGGGTATGGCTCAGTTGTCAAGTGCCCCTGAGTAAAATACCTGGTACCCTTCCACAAAAAACAACATGTACAAGACCAAAGTGTACAGGAAACCTTGTTAAACACTGGGATACACAGAATCGTGGCAAGGTGCTTGCCTCAGATGTGTAAACAATGTTTTTGGGAGACAGGTAGACAAGGTTTCTACATGAAAGTTCCATATCCTTAGTAAAGACACTTCAGAAAAAAAAGTAATCACAAGGCGTGAAGTCTAGAACACTCAGGCCTAAGAGAGTAACAGATAAACAGAGAAGATGGCATTCTAGACAAGGGAAAGAAATTAAGGCTGTGACCTTCTCCCTGCTGGAACTAGATTAATAAAGGCATTCTCCTCTAAAACAACATGAGAGGAATAAACCAAATCTCAAGACCATTTTGGATCCTATGGGGAGAAAAATTATAATCATGGTACAAAACCTGATGGCTACTAGAAGTAATTACTGGGTATAAGGTGGGAGATTTCGGATAATGTTAGAAATTTATTTACAAAAAATGTTTTATTCCTCCTGACAACCCCGAACAACAGGGAATATTCAAATGTTAGATATAGCTGGATTGAAATTTCTCTGGAAAGTAGAATTTCACAGACCAGAGATTCTCAATCCAAAAACTAAACATGGATCTAGAAACTCTTTTAGGTACAATTTTCAAACATTAAATAATTCCTACTGTTTTTTCCATAGATAAAAAAGAACTAACCCTCATTGGGTTTCCCAAAGGCTTCTTCCTAAGGTTTTCAGGACAAACATTCTGGGCTACTTGGTACAAGGCAAGTTTGTGAGGGGTGGGATTTAGGGAAGCAGGATTTAAAAGCTGAAAGCAAAAGAAAACATATCACCTAAGAAAAGGAAAATCAAACTGTGAAGATTTATTTTAACTCCTTCTTTCACAGAAAATACAGTAAGTATGGAATGTAAACACTGACACATGAAATAAAGTACAAGATCAGGAAGACAAATGAATCGGATAATACTCTTGCTTCCACACTGTACTGCTTCCTGATTTCATTTGCAGCATAAATCACATGATTAAAAGATTATAAAAATTAAAGGCAACATTCAGATTTACAGATACACCAAAGAGCCTCTGAAATCCAACAATGCCATATGGAATTCTGATCTTTCTGCTTCAAAAAAATTAAAGCTTAGTACATGTCCACTTAGCTGCTTTACTCAAGGCATTTAATGTAGGAGCGTAAGAATGGATTAACACATGAGTATTACCATGTCTGTGGGGGTAAAGATTTAATTGTGCCTCTTTTCCCTCATTAGGAGACTAAAATTAACCAAATTAAAAGCAGGACTGCCTGGTATGGCCAGGTGAGTATACAGTCACAGTGAATTCTTATTTCTATAAATCTCAGGAAATGCAAAACACAAGAAAGGATTGTCACTGGAAATGTTCACCCCAGATCTCATGCTGCAGAAATTCACAGGGTTTTCAAAGTTCTTCCTCAGAACTTCAAACTAGGATGAATGACCTAAATAAATAGCTGGGATCAAGACCTACCTTGATTTGAATCAAAGAATCTGCTTCTAAACTTGAATTCAGTGATAAAACATATGGTTTAAAATTTGCTTGATTATCCCCCAAATTTAAAAATGACCTGTCTTCTTTTTCATCAGATGACACCTGCCAGGTGAGAGGTAAGTTTTGATTATAGGTGTCTAATATACAGACGTGTTCAGCAATGGCTGGTACTCAGTGCCACAAAATTCGGTTTCAGATGGCTGCCTGAAAGCTGGAGATGTGGGAATCCTAGATTTGCCACAACTAAAGGCTTACAATCAAAGGCTATTATGAATAATCTGTAGTCCCTCATTCTTCAATACCTAACAGTCTCTGGAGTAATAAGTACCTTAGTCACTTTTTCTTCACAGGGAACAGAGCAGTTAGCTTAAGCTGAATTTTGACTCTTTGGAGGAGAAATGCTACCCTGACCAGGTGAGGTAAAGTTAACATCCCTGTATTGCTGAGAGATGGAGATTTTAAAACGTGTTCATAAAACATCACGCACAAAAAAACACCTCCACATGTGAGCTATTCATTTTTGTATCCCTTACCTTCAGCAGATGGTATAGTGCTATGCAATTTGTTGTGCTCTCACTAAAGATACATAGAGAAAGCTGAAATAAGGCTTTCAAAGGGAGAGGAACTGATATTCCCAAGGAAGCCCTGCATCAATTCTGGACTTTTTTGTGCTATAATTAAGTTCTTGCTCAAAAGGTCTTTTTAAACTTTTTTTCCAAACAAGCAAGATGGTAAAATGATCAGTATTCTACCACTTTTTTGTTTCTGTGCCAGGGATTGAACATAGGATGTTGCCTATGCTAAGCACATGCTCCACAACTGAGCTACTATACCACTCTGATTAGAAAAAAAGCACTCTTTGTTGACCTCCATTACTGAACTTTTCTATTTATCCCTCCCTGCAAAAAATGGAGGACCCTTGCCCCTGTGAAGGACAGCACACCAATACCAAAGTAAGGCAAATGCTTCAATTACAGTTCCCTGTCCTGTAGGCAGATCATATATCCACTGTTTTTTTTTTTTTTGATTTGTTTTGTTTTTAGCAAACAGTAATCAAATATTTAGAATTAAAAGCCAGAAATTTTTCAGATAAGTGAGAATCCAGTCTATCTTTACTTTCTAGTTACCGTCTATACCTATCACCTTTCCAGTGCTTCAACTCCAGCTCAGATATTCCTTTAACACGAACTTCCAAGAGAGACTTGTTCTAAGAACCTCCCATTTCTCCTGTGACCACATCTTCTCCTCTCTTGGGTTCAGTTCCTATTAGAAAGTTCTTTTCTTGAAAACTGAAAGATGGAAACTAAAGAATAGATTCATCCTGTTTGCAGATACCAAAAACATTGACCCTTAGGGAAATAAGGCACATGTAATGTGGCCCCCAATGGACAATAGAAATAGTACTGATAGTTGTATCCTGTGTGGCTGCAAAGGAACATGACTTCCAAAATAAGCAGTACTTTCTGGCCATGAGCCTGGCTACATCACAGAGCACTGCTTTGATGGTTTATCTAACATTCAGGCAGATTGAAGGCTCCAAAGAACTAAAAGAAATACAAATAAAATTCTTCCTTAAAATAGAAAGTTACACTATCAATCAGGTCTCTAGTCAACTTCATCATCAGTGTGTTTTCACAGTTGAGGAAGCATGGAAAAGCACTAGATGAGAGAAGTCAGGCAACACAGGTTCTATCTAGCCCCAGCTCAGCTACTTACTACGTGACCTCAGGTAAGTCACTTCACCTCCAATCTTCAGTCTGTTTCTTCATCTGTAAAATGGGGATAAGTCACCAGTCTCGTCTACCTCACACTGATTGTGAGGATCAGTGAGATGTTGTGAAAGTGCCTTGTCAACTGTGAAATACAGTGTAAAGTTAAAGTAATAGTATACACTTATACATTTTAATTGGGTCCTAATCGTTGCCTATTTGCCTAAAAGTGCTCCATGCAGGATGTGCTTGTGACAGAGCTGAAAAATAGGTGCTATAATTACATACTGGTCCTTTTCACTAGGATTGTTTAAAAAAAAAAAAAGTCTTAATTTCTTCAGAAATGGCCTTAGAATACATTATTTAAAAACAGGATGTTATCCAAATCTACCAACTGATAGAACTAAATTTCTCCAATGATGCCCTACTTGGATTAAATAGTTTAGTCTGTTGTTACTGTTATACAGAGGAGTCTAGAATTAAGATAGAGCATGCTAAAACTTAAAATGACAATAACAACAAAAAACTAACCATACAGTGAAAGTTAGTTGTAAAGGAAATAAAATGAAAATTAGAGGCATCATATGTAATAAAATCAGGTCACAGTTCCTCAAATGGTCGCCTTTTTCCTGAGATAGCTCCAGGACAGGGTCCTAGTCCTGTGAAGTGCTTGATAGAAGCTTTGTCTTGCTGGAGGTGAAAAGGACATGTCAGTTGGCAAGTAGGCTGTGCTCAATTTCAGCACTAGGATTTGAACAAGGTCTGCTAGGAGCTGCCAGACAGCTTTGGTGGAGGAGCCCACACGGCCTAAGAGAGCCTTGCTAGTTCTCAGATGCCAGGCCAGAGTGTGGAGAACAGCTTAGCACAGCAATCCAGTCCAAGGACTTTCAATTCTTCCTGTAAGGTGATTCTGTTCTTCTCCGGTCTAGTAAATAATTTAATAGAAGAAAGACAATGAGATGTGGAGCAAAATATCTCCCCCTGCTTCAGGGCCTGCCTCTATCTGCAAGAAGTTTACATGCAAAACAGAGACAGACTAGAAGCAAATGCAACTATGACTAGCCCAAAGCACCCAGATTCCAGTATTCGTGTCAATTGACCTTTATTACAAATATTACAGGCAATGACTTGGAGGAATCACTAGTTAACAAGATGGCTGTCCTTTGGGACCATGGGTGTGTAGCTAACCTCCACTTTTCTTCCTGATTTGCTTTATTTTCCGGGGTTTAAGGATGGTGTAGTTTGCATACACTGTATACTGATCTGACAGGAAGGGGACATAGAATGCTCGAAGCAGCTTTGAAGATCTGAAAAACAAAGGAGGAGGAAAAAAGAAAAGAAAGGAAAAAGTTTTATCATTTAGGATAATTTACTAATGACACTGAAAGTGATTAAAGGAAAGTACAGGGGTAAGGATTATTTTTATGGTTTTATTAGTGCACTATAGTTATACAATATAGTGGGGTTCATTTTGACATATCCATAAATGCATATAACTCCGTTTGCTCCATTTCAATACCCAGTACTACTTCTTTTCCTCCTCTCCTCCTTCCCACTAATCCCCTTCCTCTACCCTACTAGTCGTTTATTTATTTATTCATTTTTAATTGGTAAATGAACTATATAAGTTAGAATGTACTGTAATATATTCATACATGCACACAGAATAATTTGATCACCTTCAATCCCCAGTTCTTCCCCTACGAGGATTACATTTTATACAAACAGCACATAAAACATAAAAGCTGTTAAGTAATAGATCATGACAAAAGACTTAAGACCCAGTACCTTGTTACTCATGACAGTCTCCCTAATAAGCCATGATATGTCCTTCAAAATGGCTCTCAATGAGGCAGACATCATTACCCTATGTACATGTATGATTACATGAATGGTGTGAATCTACATCATGTATAACCATAGAAATAAAAAGTTGTACCCCATTTGTGTAGAAAATCAAAATACAGTCTGTAAAAATGAAAAAAAAAAATAGCTCTCAAGTTTTCCTTTTGCATAAAATGTTCCAAAGAAGGATTCCAGGTCACTCACAGGGTTGCTATTACTGAAATGAATTCTTAACACCCAAATGGTTACTGCACCTAAGAAAATATAGCAATGCCCAATACTGTAATGACTCTGACTGCAGTTCTGAATTTTTTTAGATAGGTAAAGAAAACTGTATCCTGAGAGAGTCTACACATGTCTCTGGAAAATTCTATCAACTTATTATTGAAATATGAGAACAACTGAAAACTTGAATTTCTCAGGAGTTTCTTAAGAAAAATTTGCTTTTAAATATATTATTCAATCAATCTGATAATTCTATGAGCAAAGTGACATTATTAACCCTGTTTTATAGATGGGGAACTGAGATTCAAACTTGCCTCAAGTCACACAGGTTAAGCAAGTTGTTCAGGCTCATCTAGTAAATGATGGAGACTCATTCACATTTGGGCTTGATTCTAGAATCTGCTTGCTTAACCATTATAGTTTATACTACATCCCAGGAACCAGCAAACAGGATCTATCATTTCCTAGAAAAAGTTGTAGTGACAGCTTCAAATTCTATAGGAAGTTTTACTTCCTGACTGTGATTTCTGATTCTGAAAATCAAAAGTTGGCCCAGTTACTGCCACCCTAAATGAGATTTCTCAGGGGTGTTCCACTGCCAGTCTTTTTCCAAATTCTAAACTTGTAAATGTCATGTCAACGTGGCATTTGTACTGGCAGCCTACCTCTAGGTTTGGCAAACTCCTGCAATGCCTGCACACAATGATATCGTGCTTGGCAAACACACCTCTTAGTGATACTTCCCAACTGGGACATTGGCAGTGCCCTGTGCTCAGAGATGCACTTCATTTCAGCAACTAACAGCTCAAGGGCTTTGACAGAGAAAGGAGGCTTAAAGGAGGGACACTTGAGATAATGCGGGGCTCCTCCAAACAGAATGAACAGGAAGAGGAAGCACCTGTCTCAGACAAAAGGAAGTTAATTTACTCTTTTTGTCTAGGTTGCAAGATAAGGTGATAATCGGAACATAAAGGTGCAAGCTGGAGCAAACTCCTGCAAGTCTAGGTGTTTATTTCCATTCCAGATGTCACCACAAGAAAGGCTTCATGAATATAGTCATTATACATTCCTGGTCAACTCAGCCTTCGGTGTAACATCAGAGTTCACTGGACCCAAATGCAGTTTTATACTTTCTTTTTGGAGAAGTTCCTTGCTTTTGAGGAGGAATCCTATTTATAATTTTATTCTTTTTAGAGTCTTCCAAAGAACAAAGAAAATATGACATCTAATGAGTAGTTAGTTGTAGTCAGGGACAATGTTCGTTTCAGTGTGTGTGTGCGTGTGTGTGTGTGTGTGTGTGTGTGTGTGTGTGTGTGTATTTACAACTAGAAGAATATAGAAAAAGTTATTACATTTTCAAATGAAAAAAATTTGTTATCCTTTTATTCTTACTTTTGTAAGTTATTTATGAAATAACTAAAAGTATAAAAAGCAAAAAGAGTTCATTGAGCTGAGACAGTAGATGGTGATGACTACTTTCCTGGTATGATAACAGATTGTGTCAGGTGGTTCCAAAGATACTCTGGAAAACTATCTCAGGCTGCACATAGGACATATCATCATCAAAAATAATGACTGGGCTAAAATGGAAGAAGAAATTCTATGCATTATTTTTTAGTTCAAAGGCAAGCTGAAAAAAGGTAAAAGAAGAGATTAGGAAAAATATCTGCAATATACATAAGAGAGGATTAAAGTCTAGAATATATAAACTATTCCTGCAATAAATAAGACAACTCAGGGGAAAAATGACAAGGGATATGAATAGGGAAGATAAATGAAAATGGCCAATAAATATATAAATTGCCATTCCATCTTACTAGTAGTCACAGAAATGCAATCCTAGATATAATGTTCAATAATCAGGTTTGGAAATGTTAAAAAGTTTGAGCAGTATCGAATATTGATGAGGAATTAGGAAATAGATATTACCAGTGAAAATGTAAACCTGCAAAGTCACTTCGAAAGGCAATTTCTAGTAATATCAAAACAAAAATTATGCACTCCCTATGATATAGCAGAATACTTTTAGTTTTTACCATCTCATTTATATTTTCTTGTTTCACAAATAACTTTGGATTCCATTTATAACAGAAAATTTCAAACATACACAAGAGTAGGCAGCAGCTAGGCATGGTAATGCACACCTGTAATCCCAGCAACTTGGGAGGTTGAGGGATCTCAAGTTCTAGGCCAGCCTTGACAACTGTGTGAGGCCTCGTCTCAAGGTAAAAAAATAAAAAGAGCTGTGGATGTAGCTTAATGGTAAAGTGTCCCTCAGTATCAAAAACAGAAAACAACAACATCAAAAATAACTCATAATATTATTGTAAAAATAACAGAAAAAATTTTCAAAAAAAATTAACTTCAAATTCTTAAAAAAAAAAAAAAAAAAAGAAAGAAAGAAAACCTATGTGCCTCCTACAGTAAGATTTTGTGCACTGGCCATGCAGATCTAAAAGTCTGTACTCAAAGGGCTAATAATCTACTTAGAAGAAAAAGAATATGAATGACACATAACCATAATTGAGCATAAACTAAGTACTAAATCACTGATACACAAGTTCAAAATGATAATACACAAGTTCAGAAGGGAGATCAAACTGTGAAGGCTGGGAAAAAGTGTGTAACACATATCATTTAATTTTATTCACCCAACATTCTAAGATACACTAAGTGAAAAAAGCAACTTGTCCAATCATAACCAAATTCACGGGAATCTGAGGTTAAATGCTCTGTCCACTCAATAGCAACTAGAGACAGACTAAATAAGTTCCAAACTCTTTTTCATAGCCTAAAGTGCCATAGGGGATGTAGCCCCTTATGGCTTACTGGTCCTATCCCACCTCATGTCATTTTCCTCTTTGCTGTCTATGTGCCTGCCACACCAACCTCCTTTCAATCCTCAAAAACACAAGTTTCTGCTGGGCGTACAGGCATACACCTGCAACCCAAGAGTCCCAGGAGGCTGAGGCAGGAGAATTACAGGTCAATCTAAGCAACTAAGCAAGACATCTCAAAATAAAAAAGGGTTAATGATGTAGCTTAGGGGTGGAGTACCCTGGGTTCAATCTCTAATACCAGAAAACAACAACAAAAATAAATAAATACCCACCGAGTTCCTTCATATCCTAGGGCCTTTGAATATGCTGTTTCCTCAGCCTAGAACATGCTTCCATCCTGTTTTTCTCATGACTGAGTCCGTCTCACTTTTCATATCTTAGCTTAAAAGCTACCTCCTTTGAGAGGATGTCTAACCATCCAATTAAACACTAGGTTTCTACTTCTTTCACTTATTCTCTCTCAGTGTACCTCACAAATTCTTTTGTTGCATTCTTCACAATCTATAATTACTTGTTGGTTAACTTGTTTATTGTCTTTCCTTCCACCCACACATCTAGACTTCAGGGACCATGTCTGTTTTACTTCCCAATATGTGTCTGGCACTAATAAATGTTAAAAAAAAAAAAAAAAAACACATTGGGAGGATGGATGGATGGACAGACAGATGAATGAAGAGAGCAAGGGAGGAATATTACACAAATAAGATATGAGTTTAATCCAACTTAGTGCAACCACAAGTAACTGAGTACCACAGCAAACAAGGAGTTAAATAAGTGCCAGGAATGCAATGATGAACAAGAAAGGGTTTCTACTGCCAATAAGGAATTCAAAATCCAAGAATCTGTGGTCTGGGAAAACCACCTTGCTCAGGACAAACATGGGTCTGACTTCACTATATCAAGAGAGTCAAGAAACGCCCAATTCTGCTATGTTCCCTCAGTGTAAGACTATTAGATAATCAGCATCAAGTTCTAAATAATGTGCTCGGGAAACAAGGAGGCATTTCTAGTTAAGTCTGAACATGAAACCATATAAGAGGTGGGGATTAAACATAAGGAGATGCTAAGAAGAATCTTTTCCCTAGTGTGGCACTAGGAAACACTTACTCAAAGGCAGCTTCCTTCTCTCTTGCCAGCTCTCGGTGTGATTTTGGACAGCATCAGCTATCTTAACATGCAAAGCCACTAACTTCTAGAAGAAGTAAGAACCAGTCAAGGTATACTTAGACCCATTCTCATCTCTGAGCTGGGATGGAAAGATTGTGATTTTTTTTTTTTTAAACCAAAAGAACAAGTTGGCTTGAGGTCTTCATTTCTAACACTATAGCTGCTGTTCTCAACTTCTTTTTTATTTTAAATTAACTAACTAAACTTTCTATTGGATTAATTTCTTTACCATCAATAGCTTTAATATGTTAAGCATGACTGGGGCATTTTGAATGTGTTGTACTGTTGCTGGAAAAAGATAATCAAATTGGAGCCAGGTGTGGTGGTGCACACCTGTAATCCCAGTGGCTTAGGAGGCTGAGGTAGGAGGATCAAGAGTTCAAAGCCAGCTTCAGCAATTTAGCAAGGCCCTAAGCAACTCCTAGGGTCCTGTCTCTAAATAAAACATACAAAGGGCTGGGGATGTGGTCAGTGGTAAAGTGCCCCTGGGTTCAATCCTACAAAAAAAAAAAAAAAAAAAAAAATTGTCAAATCAGTTTTTTGCCTTTGTGAAAGAAGAGAGCAGTTGAGCATTGGAATACTATGGAACATGCATGGAAGCAAAGATTATATTGACTCACAAACTAGAATAAAATTCATGCCTATCAAGACTCATACAACAATGTCTGCAATAAAGGGAAATGCTAAATGACCCTAGGGAGTACAGGCAGCATAAATCAGGGAGATGTGAAATATGTACCTCTATTATGGAAACTGAAATATTTCCCCTCCCAGTGAGAAAGGCACTCAAGCAATTCAAGGATGAAACAGATCTGGACAAAGCAACTGCCTGAACAACATAATTAGCTGACAGCTTAGAATGTTTCTAATTCAATTACCAGCCCTGTTTATCAGGGCCGGGGAGCATTTTGCTGTGGAGATTTAAATCTGCACTTACTGACGTCAATGGAAGATTGGCTGCCAGTTCCTGATGTCACCAGTTCAGCAAGCACAAATGGAAATGCTGGGGCAATTTGTCATTTAGAAAAAAAGCATTCTGGTACTCAGATTTTCTTATTTTTATCTACCTATTCATCCATCCATCCATCCAAATATGTACCTGCCCATTCAACCATTAAAACATCAATATCCCCAGTAAACCAGTACACAGGCCTATTTCCAATTCTCTCTCCAGCTGGGGCTTTCTTTTTTAAAGTTAGTTCTTTTTCTCTTGTGCTTAGTTCACATTTCAGTGAGAAACCTTTCACAGCCACCTTCAGCTCTGAAGAGAATCTCAGAATTCTTTCAAGACTTAGCCATAATAAACCTATTGTTCCTTACTGAGCAATTTATGAGTTGCTCAAAAAGTTGGTAAGGAACAGAAATGTGATGGTTCTTAATAGTCTTTAACAGAAAATGGGATGAGGGACATTACTCTAATGGCAATAAGTGCAGAATAACCCTGTTACTCAAAAGAGAATAGACACATGAGTGCCATGTTATATGTTCTACTCCACTAGGGTTCTAGTTCCCTGAGGACAGAACTTTGTATGTCCACTGCTATACCTTCGGCTTCTGAACACTGCCACAGAAAGTGCTCAATAATTATCCTGTGAACAACGTAATATGTCCTGACTCTCAGAACATCTGGCTTACTCCCCTCTTCATTCTTGAAATATTCATCTTCCACAAAGAAAAAGAAATTTCAGAGCCAATATGAAGTTCTTTATAATTTCCTCCCAAACAACTTAGTCCTAAAACCATTAGGTGGGGCACAGCATAGTAGGTACCTGCAGTGTATGTGGAATGGAGTGGGAGCTGTGGTGACCCATGGGATGTTAGAGTGCAAATGAAACATGGAAGGTGTCTGTATTAGCAAAGAAAATACTACTAAATTTGGTCAAGTCCCTTTCTGGATTTTGGTTCACACAGAATTTGCTGACTCACATTTATCAATTTGACCAGTCTGACTTTATTTTCCATATACAAAGACCCTTGTTATTCAAAGAATATATTCACAGTTTTGACTATATGGAGTAACCTCCAAGGATCCACGTGTAATGAGCCAGAATTTTGCTGAGGTACAAATTGGGATCATGGCACTGTAGCACTGTATCCAGAGTGAATCATTCTGCTGAGTTGTGGCCCTGAAAAACATTGGGCATAATACCATAACCTCCTGACCAGTCACCCATAACCAGTGTTCACAAGCAGAGAATGGAAAAAGGATTGCTATTAGACAACTGGTCATTTTCTAACCTTCAGTCCCACCACAGTTGCTGGGGAAATGCTCTTTTCCAGTGTTTTTCTCAGTGATTACTACTGAGAGATAGAGGTGGCATATGTTCCATTCACCACTCCTGTGGAGAAGATGCCAACAGTGTTCAAAAAGTCTCTGTCCCTTCTTTTTGGACCCTCATTTGGGCTACTTCTATATGAAAAACAGAAGAACCACTAGAAGCCACATCAAGTAGATGACTCATGGGCCAAAGCTTTGTAGAGAAGAAATAAACAATGGATATACTTTAAAATAACTCAATCATCTTTATTTTACTAAATAAGGACACCAGATACTTCTGAAGAAATCCTTACTTCACTTTTTTTTTTCGTTTTATTCTAGTATAAATACAATTTTAAGAATGTGAACTGCCAGGCAGGGTGGCGTATGCCTGTAAACCCAAGGCACAAGGGGCTGGGGCAGGAGGATGATGAGTTCAAAGCCAGCCTCAGCAATTTATTAAAGCCTTGAGCAACTTAGCGAGACTGTCTCAAAATAAAACATAAAAAGGGCTGGGAATGTGGCTCAGTGGTTGATTGCACTTGTGTTCAATGCTTGGTCCCTGAACCCCCTCTAAAAAAAAAAAAAAAGAATGTGAACTACGACAAATGATCAGTAAATATTCAAATATTTTCTAAGACCCTAAAACATGTTGTAAAGAATTACCATTAGATGTTGATTAACTCTCAAGAAACCTTGAACAAAGATGCTTATGCTACCAGCAGAAGCAGTCCTAAAACACTGTACACTATGTACACTGTCTTCAAACCTGAGTCTCTGTATCATGGACTTGGAACCCAGGTGGCCTGTAGATGGCCTCTTTCTAAAGAACTAATTTCACAACAATAGAAAGCAGACTCACTAAGCTTCAGGAGAATAAAAACAATGTTTATTCTTTTTATTCTTCTAAAATGTCACCAGATCTCAATGATTAAGCAACTGAACAATACAATGAGCAAAACACCAATGTCCTGAAGACAAATCTGGCAGGGGAAAACTGCCAGATTAAGGGTCTCAGGAAAGCATGTGGGGGGTGGGGGGCGAAGAAAAAAAAGAAAAGGCCAAAAACTGATAGAGAATGAAATAGGAAGCATAAGAGAATAATAAGCTGATAAAGAAGTACAAAAATACAGAAATTCTGGTATCTTCTTCCTTACTATTTCTCAGTATTCTTGGCATCAGTGAGGAAGGGAAGGGCATCCCCATGACTGACAGGTAGGGAAAAGACAAGCAAGCACACTTCAATTATTGCTTAGAGAATTAACGCTACCCAAAGAATTGGAACACCGTCAGAAGCACGTCAAACTTGGCCTACAACCAAATTCTACCACAGGGTGTCATCTCCCTTTCCACCTGAGTTGTAAAAAGTTGTAGAAGGAAACAGACTGCTGGACTATCTTATACACCTATGTCTATTTTTAAGAAATAACCTTTAAAAGGAAAAAATATTTAATATGGAAGCAGAACAGCATTAAAAAACTGTGATTTTTAAAACATGTTCATAAATTCTTTGACATTTCTCCCATAATAGGGGACTTCCAATTTCTCTCCCCTTGAACATGCACTATTCCTGTGGCTCACTTCCAACCAACAGGATGAGGCAGCAGTGATACTGCATGACTTCCAATAGGTCATAAAAGGCTATTGAGTGTTTTCCCTTGGAAGTTAACTACCATGCTGTAATGAAGCCCCGATCACATGGTGAAGCCTCATGTACATAGGTGTTCTGGCCAACAGTCCTGCTGAGATCTATCTAACAGGCAGCATTAGCTGCCAGACATGGGTGAAGAAGCCTCTAAGATGTTTCCAGACCTGGCCATCATCTGTTGGCCAATGCATAAGAAACTCTAAGCGGAAACTCACTAAATGAGCCCGGTCAACTCTGAGAACCATGAAAAAAAAAAAAAAAACAACAATAAACTGTTGTGTTGCACCAATTAGTTTAGATATTGTTATACTGTAATAACTAAAACATAATTTACTCTTTTTTTAAAAAAACTTTTTATTTGTTCTTTTTAGTTATACATGATAGTAGAATGTATTTTGACATATCATATATACAAGGAGTCAAAATTTACTATTTATGGCTATTACTCCAGTGGTCTTATTATCTTCCAGAAATAAATGATGATCCTGTTTATGCCAGAGCAAGGGCTTAGCAGAGACAATGGCTCCCATGAACCAGACCACCCTATCAAATGGACAAAAGTGGAGGGCACAAGTTCAATGGGCTTTTTAGTCCTCATAGCTGCTGAGTCCACTTCTTGGAGGTTAAAACTAAAGCCATGGTCTTTTTTTTTCTTCATTTTTTAGTTGTCAATGGATCTTTTTAAATTTTTATTTATTAATATGTGGTTCTTAGTATGGAACCCAGGGCCTCACACATGCCAGGCTCTACCATTGAGCCACAACTCCAGACACTACAGCCATGGTCTTAAAAATTCTCCTGAGCAGCTAAAGGTCAGTGGCCACTGTGAATTCTGTGCTTGGCACTGAAAGAACATAAGGAGCACGTTATCAGCATAGTCCCTACATTACTGGGGTGGAGGTCCTTTGACTAGAAAAGACCCCTTTCCTACCATATCAACTGAGGCGTTTGACTTCTCCTTTCTTGCATCTGCTGTTCACCTACAATGACAAATGTGAAGGGCTTTGAAATCCTGCCCTATGTAAGTTCCCCCAAATTGTCTCAAGTCTCTAATCAGGCAAGTTTAAAATTCAATTAGATAAGGTTAACATGCTCTAAAATAGGAAAGAATAAAATCTCACAACCCCAAAACCACAGGTGAAAGCAAAGCAAGCAAGACAAAAGAGACCTATAATGAAGGAGGAAACAGTGGGTGGGAAGTGGCTGTGCAAAGCAGTGGCAGGGCCTCCCAACTTGTTTCCAGAGCTACACACAAGCCCTGCTGTTCAGGAGGCCACCTCCAACATCTGGAGAGGCACTTTCCACCAGGTTCCCACAGTCCAACATTCTCACCACACTCAGAAAAGAACCCACCACCGAGCTGGTAATTCATTGCTATCCTCTCCCTTCACTCGTCTCTGGGGATCTCAGGGTAGGCATTATAACCGCCCACTTGTCAAGCTATTTCATTTAAGTAGCAATTATATTATAGTTCGAAGAAAGACAAAAATCCTCTCTTATTTTAGAAAGTATGTAATACGAGATGGCCACAGAGTGACAAATATGTCTGGTATAAAAAGTGATACTACCAACTAGTTTAGACCCCATCTCCTAGGAATCTGATAATTCTTGATAAAATTAGCCAGACACAGACACAGCAAACTCAGAAAGAGGAAAATATGGCTTTGGAACCAGCTATGTATGAATGGAGACTAGAAACTAATTTTTGAGATCTAATCCCTAGATTTTCTTTCAAGCTCAGGTCCCTCCTAGGCCTCTGATAAAGCAAAGAAGCCAATTAGAAGCTGGGCTGTCATTCTCCCAAATGGGTGAATACCCTGTAGCTTTACTTTACCTTTAGCTTTACTCTCCATGAGTTCAACAGCAAAGATCTTCTTATCTTACAATAATTTCAACAACAACAAAAAATCCAAGCTTCTTCACATATTCACTGATGTCTGGAATTCCTAAATCTGCCCCAAACATAAAACTGCCCTAATAATCTTTAGGTTGCTTCTCCCTGGCAAGAAATCTTCAATAACACACACTTGAATGTAGGATTTTAATTTTTTTTTTTAATGTACTGGCAACTGTCTTCTAGCTGACTGCTTCCCTTTTAGACAATCTAGGCTCTAACAACAAGTGATATCAACAAATAAAATCAAGTAAACCCGGGGGAAGGAAGGAGGAAGAGGAAATGGGAAATACTAGCAAATGATACTGGCCCAATTATATTGTTATATCACGTGCATATGTGAATATATAATATCAAATTCCATTATTATGTATAATTATAACCAATAAAAAAATAAGGGAAAAAACAAGTAAACAAACTATGGTCAAATCCACATAGTAAGAATAGACTATAGGGCAAAGAAACTCTACCTCCATGCTTCATTCTCCCACTCCTTTTTGGGACAAGCCTCTTTCCTCTGTCACATTAAAGCAGAATAATCATCTGTATCTATCTGCCCAAGACAGGGCTCCTCTTATTTTCAAAAGAGTTCCGATTTGGATGATATACTACAGTTTACACAAAAGCAAATTCAAACCAGTAAAAGAGGTATATGAAACTGATCCTCAAGGGTCCATCTTGCTTCTTTACATCCATTTATACTCATGATTTCCTCTCCTTGAATTAAATAAGTGAGTCTTCCCTCTTTACCAACACTTATTTAATCTTACTTTCCTTTATGTCTCAGCTTAAGTACCATCTCCTTCAGGAAGCCTTCTTGGTGTTCTCTAATCTCCTTTGTCCCTCTTTGCACATAATTTGGCTTCTCTATGGTCTGAGTACTGAGTACTATTTTCCTTCTTTCTTTCCTATTTTTTTTGGGCGGGGGAGGTACTGGGGACTGGATCCAGAGCTACATCCCCAGATCTTTTTTTTTTTTTTTTTCTTCTTTTTTTCTTTTTTTTTTTTTTATTGTAAACAAATGGGATACATGTTGTTTCTCTGTTTGTACAAGGAATAAAGGCATATCATTTGTGTAATCATAAATTTACATAGGGTAATGTTGTTTGATTCATTCTGTTATTTTTTTCCTTCCCCCCACTCCTCCCACCCCTCTTTTCCCAGATCTTTTTTTAAATTTTATTTTGAGACAGGATCTAAGTTGCCCAGACTGCCCTCAAACTTGCAGTTCTCCTGCCTCAGCCTCCTGAGTAGCTAGAATTATAGGCGTATGCCACTAAATCTGATTTTGAACACTATTTTTAAATTGCTTTCATATGTGTAGGTGCTCCCACAAAAGTTATGCTGTTCAAGCACGAAGTGTGTCTATAATTACCTCTTTTACATTCTTTTAAGAATCTAGCTCTGCCAGGTGTGGTGGCACATGCCTGTTATCTTAGCAGTTCAGGAGGCTGAAACAGGAGGATCACAAATTGGAGACCAGTCTCAGAAATTTAGCAAGGCCCTAAGCAACTCAGCAAGACCCTGTGTCAAATAAAAAATAAAAAGGGTTGAGGTTGTAGCTCAGTGGTTAAGTGCCCCCAGGTTTAATTGCCAGTACCAAAAAGAAAAAGAAAAAAAAAAAAAAATCTAGCTCTGTGGCAAAGGCATTATAGATACTCAGTGAAGACTTTCTGATTTCCAAACCTGCTTAACCAGCTGGCTTAAGAACTTAACAAGAGACTTTGGCACCTCCCTGTTGCTCACTCCTCCCACAGCACCAGTACATTTCCTTTAAAGCATTTAACACATTTGATATTTCCATGTTGATTTATATGACTATCTGTCTAATGCCAACCTTCTCATTATATTATAGGGTTCAAGAGGACAAGAGCTTAGTGTGTACTGATCATCACTATCTACCTGTGATCCATCATAGAACCTGACAGTATATAATAAACATCTGTTGACTGGATGGATGATGAATAGACATATGGATGAACAATGGAAAAAAAGAAGAAATTATGTCAAAGAAATGAACATAAAGAAAGCAGAGTCTAAAACATGAGTGACCATTTCATCTTGAAGGTACCATTATTTCTCCTTGTTATGTAAATTGCTCAAGTACAAAGCCATCATTTCAAGAAGACAAAGAAAATGTAACAGCCCTAGTGAATAGGTTTAAGGCATTTCAGGATCATGTGCCCCAAAGCTCTGCACACATAAGCTCAATGTGACAGCTCTGAGGTTTACAGGCTCTGACAGTACCATCTAACTTAATCAGCCCAAAATCAGCAACATGAGATGTCATGGGACTGGCAATAAAAATTGCTGTGGCAGTGGTCTGTAGGATCCTGCTGTTTCTGCAGTTAAATCAATAAATACCAGGAAAAGTGGAGGAAGATAAATGTAAAGAAAATCAACATAATTTTGAAACCCTGGGTAGCTTGCTAATTAACTGAAAGATCTGACATTTCTATAATACTTTAGAATTTAAAAGCACTTTCATATATCCTCTCTCATTTAATCCTTACAACAACTCCATAAAATAGATAAAATATTGTTAACTCTGTGAAGAAAACGGGAATCAGAGAGGTACTAGCAGCAAGTGCCGAGGAGTAAATTCACAGGTTCACACCCCGTGCTATCTTCACTGTGCTCTGCTCACTTCCATGTGTACTATGCCTCTTCAAGTTGCAACCCGAATGATTTCAGCACAGGTCATGAAAATAATGCCCTGAGCACAATTTATGAGAAGTGAAAATCCTCTGAAGGTATCCCTCAGTTCACCAGAAGGTTTCTTGGGAGTTGCTATTCCCTCAGAGCTAGCAATCTTTCTAAACTCAGGTCTCAACTCAAAACTGAAGGCACCTCCTCTCCCAAGTAGCAAATAACAAGCCAGACACCAAGAACACAGGTGAGGCACAGACCTTCACACCATCATTGCTGCATCACTCTTCCAGCTTACTCCTGTTGCCACCCCAATTTGTTTTGACCACTCGACATCCCAACATGTTTCATTGTCTCTTACCCACCAAATACCATCTACCACATCCCTTGCTGCCAAGTGAAAGCAATAGTCACTCATTAAATCATTTCCCTGCATGAACCAACTTCTGTGTCCCTCTCACACTTTGTTAATTTTTTTTTTTTTTTTCAATCCTAGGGATTGAACCCAGGAGCACTTTACCACTGAACTACATTCCCAGCCCTTTTAAAAAAATTATTTTTAGACAGGGTCTCACTAAGTTGCCAAGGCTGGCCTTGACCTTGTGATGCTCCTTCCTCAGCTTTCCAAGTGTCTGGGACTACAGGTTTGCACTATCACGCCTGCTTGTTAAATTTTCTTGACTAAAATCCAACCCCATATACAGAGATGTGCACATATAATTCATAACAGCAGCATTATTCATAACAGCCAAGAAATGGAAACAATCTAAATCTCCATCAACTTGTATATTCATATGATTTAGAAGTAAATAATAATAGGATTTAGCACTAAAAAGGGAAAATTGATGATATATGTTATAACGTGAATGAACTTCAAAAACATGCTGAGTAGGGCCCAGGGATGTAGCTCAATGGTAGAGCACTTGCCTGGGCTATACAAGGCCCTGGATTCCCTCCCCAGCATCCATGGGGGAAAAAAAAAATACAGAAAAGCCAATGGATTCCTGGAGTTGGGAGTGGGAATAAAGGATCTTACTGGGTGATGGAAATGTTCTTAAATTGAATTTTAGGACTGAGGCTATAATTCAGCAGTAGAGCATTTGCCTAACCCATGCAAATCTCTGAGTCTAACACGCTGTACCACAAAAAGATAAAAGTAAATAAAATGGTTTTTAAAATAATAAAACCAATTGTAATAATGATTATACAATTTGGTGGATTTACTAATTATTTAGTTGTACACTAAAAATGGATGAGTTGTATGACTTATATATCTATTTTACTTCAATAAAGTTGTATTTTAAAAAATCAGCCATGGTTAAATTTACCTATTCTGTGCCTTACCAGTATGGCTACATCTATACGTAGCTAGAGAAACAAAAAGCAAGTCAAGTGCTCCATTTAAAACTCAAATGGGTTCTTGATTCTCTTCTCCAATTATACCCATATTTCTCTAGCTCTTTTTTAATCTCTCACTTTGAATTAATTTACAACTTCTCTCCTCAAGTCTCCAACACTTCATACTGTACACTTTCTTCTCAGCTGATAGTCCCACTTCCTACTTCATTGGTAAAACTGAGGTTATCAGGAAGAGAACTTGCAAATTCTCATCATCATACTCTATTCTGCACTATCCAGTAGAGTGCTATGTGTGCCTATTTAAATTTAATTTAAGATTGAACAAAATTTAAAATTCAGTTCCTCAATCATTCTAGCCACATTTTAAATGCTTACCAGTCACATGTGGTTTGTAGTTATGGTATTAGTGCAGATGTAGAACATTTTCATCATTATAGAAAATTCAACTGAACAGGGTTGTGTGTAGATGATCTGTGTGTCTATCTAAGGTAAATCCTTTACTTTACTTGTGCATCTACTCCTACCTAACTTAAGGGTATTGCTCAAGCAATTTTTTTCCTTTCTCCTACACCATCAGTTTTTAGTTTTACAAAAGATCGTTTTTATTCATATACAAACATACCTGTTGATTCTTTTCTCTTACACCTTGAAATCAGTGTATTTCTGCATATCCTTACTCTAAGGATCTCAGAATCACATTGCCCTCGCCTTAACCTGAACCACCCTCTTCTCTTGCCTGGACAATTATAACAGTCGCCTCAATGGTCTCCCTGTTTTTCATTGTTATTCCCTACTAATTGTTCTTGGCATAGTAAAAATGATCTTTTCAAAACAGAGGCTATATTGTTTCTGCTCTTGGTGGTTCCTCATTTCATTAAGAATAGATGCCTTTGAACAGGCAACAAATCTCATAACCTGCACTCTCACACTCTCTCACGCCATGGCCACAGAGCCTGTCATTTTCTACTCCTGCTCAGCTCCAGCCTCACTAGCCTCCTATTGTTGCTTCCTTATGCCAAAGTCTTTTCACAGCTCCTCTACCAGGTACTCACATGCCTCACTTCCTCCCCTCTTTCAAGACTTGGTTCAAACATCATCTTTTCAGTGAGGCCTACTGCGCCCATGCAGCTAAAGGTATACCCTTTAGCTCTAGTGAAGGACTCTTGGTCCTTTGAACTTCCTAATCTTTTTCCTTAGCATTTATCATATTCTAATATACCATATAACTTATATCTTTATTATATTATCATGTTTCTGCTGCCCATCTCCAAACAGTAAGACACCCTCATTCCACCAAATCACCCTCCCCTTTACTCCTACACCAGAATCTCCTGATCCCCTATCATTCATTCTGAGACCTTTCTGAAGAGCCAAACAAGCCCTGGTCTATTTGGTCTCTCTATTTAAGATCTAATAAGACCTATCCCAATGCTGTGAGCTTTGAAACTGAAAATTATGAACATGAAATTCTAGCCTCTCAAGGGACATAGTCAATCTTCCTAATGGTGTCAGAATACTCTCAATTTAGGTAGGTGAAATTGGTTCCCTAAAATTATCAGTATTGAACACTGATTTGAGTTTTCCACAGTAGACCTACCTTTATTACTTAGAAGGCTTTCATCTGAATGATAATTCAGTATACTTTGCATACAGGTGCCTTGAAAATGAGAGCATTCTTAGATTCCTCAGGAAACAATAAAAACATTAAAAAAAATGATACCTACTAGAGTCAGTCAGGACTGTAAGTTATTCAATCCTAGAATCAATTTTTCACTCTTCCTGGTCTTAGTACATCTCTTAGGATTAAAGCCACATACCTAGAAGCATCTAGGAAAGGCCTGTGGGCCAAGCTGATCCATTCTTCTCGATTGGATGAATATTTCGGCTCCCGGGGTGTTTCTCTCATGGTGTCCAAATCCACTAAATAATGACATTTGCTGATGTCAATCTGAAATGGAGAAAAGCCAACTCTTCATCAATAATTGCAAAGATCCCTGCACGGTAGGGAACATCAATTACAATCCTAAGAATTCCCACAGGGTTTTAGAGGAATGAACAATTAGGCCCTCAGACAATGTTACCTGTGCTTTCTCCACTTAAATAGGAGTGGCAGGGTATTATTTAGATTCCTGGAGGGTGGGAAAACATGTATGTAAGCTTTGGGTGGTCTGATTCTAGTTTGGTTTCTTAAGTCCCTTTACTCCCATAGACACTTTTGAAGACACCATGAGTGTACAAGCTACTTTCTTCTAGAAGCTCCTTTCAACTCACTATTGCCCCATTCCAGTCCATTGCCTCTATTTCAGAGATCAAAAGGGCATGACTAAACTCAGATGTTAATATGTGAAGAAGTCCTGACTCTTCTGACAGAGCTATGGAGGATATACTGTACCTCACAGATGGTACAGCAATATCATGTATATTGTCTCCTTCAAAAAGTCAACATAAATTTTTTTTTTTTTTTTTTTTTTTTTTTGGTGCGGTGCTGGGGATCAAACACAGGGCCTTGTGCTTGCAAGGCAAGCACTCTACCAACTGAGTTATCTCCCCAGCCCAAGTCAACATAATTGACAGACACATCAGAACTGTCCCTGCAGCAAAAGTTCAGTACAACTGAGACAGCAGAACTTCATGGGTGAAGAATATTATGAAAAATATGTAACATTAGCAGAACTAGGGTCATTTAGTTGCTCACAACAAGGATACACCAGAACTCATAGTAGAATATTAATACATTCATTTAAAATCATGTTGGTACTATGTTTTTCACAAAATTGACTAATTCAATGGAACATACTACACCATCTGCAGAATCCTTCTGTGCTTAAAAAGTTCATTTCAAATTAGAATCAAATTCTCCCTCTCATCTCCAAGCCATCAGAATATTTAGCAACCACAGAAGAATGTTTTAAACATTTTAATTTTTAAAAGTTTTTAAAAAAAGGTTTCTAGGAGGTTAAATAAAACCTAAAGATGGAAAAACAGATCACTAATGTAATCAGATAAAAGAAAATAAAATCTCAAGGAAACTAATATTTTCAATGCTTTTAACATGCCAACTATGTTACATATATTATTCTTAAATAATCATAACAAGGTCTATAAGGAATTATTCCAATTTTACAAATAAGGTAGTCAAGACTCAGGCAATATGGATATCTCACATTTTAATTATATGTATACACCACATATTTGTATTGTTAACATACACAGTTTAAGCCCCTGTGATGTACTGGACATTAAGTTAGAACTAAGGATGCAGAAACAAATAAATAAGACAGTTTCTGCTCTAAAAGGATCTACATTCCTCAAAAAATCATATGAGCATATAGCAGAGCCATATTTGGAACTAAGTCAGTATGACTTCAAAAGCCATACCTCAAGATTGAAAAAAATGACCGAATCAAAGGCAAAGTGTTCTAAGGGGCTCATCTAAATTTTCCTTAAAAATTAAAACCAGAGTTGGTGATGTAGTGTAGCTCTGTGATAAAATGTTTGCTCAGTATGTTCAAGAACCTGAGTTTGATCCCTAGAACCACAAAAACATACAAAAACTGACACCAGAGAGCCCTTTTCATTTGTTAGCCTTCAGTTAAAATACAGACCACCTAAAACACAAATAGATCTGTAGCAAATCTCATATTTAATGGTGAGGAGTTGAAGCTTTTCCTTTGGGATCAGGAAAAGTCATGACTACTTGCTATCACAACTCTGCTCAACATCACACCAGAGGTTCTAGGCGGCATGACCCCGTCTTCTTTTAAAGAAAGAAGCAACTGGCAGAAAAAAATAAGAAGAAACAAAACTCATTCATTATGATATGACTGTTAATATAAAGTCCAGAAGAATCTGAAGAGTATTTTTGGATTTGAGACAGGGTCTCTCTATGTTGCCCAAGGTGGTCTTGAACTCCTGGGCTCAAGTGATCCTCCTGCTCCAGGCTCCTGAAAAGCTAGGGGTACAGCACGTGCCACTGCACCCAGAAAATTTATGGAATTATTAATAGAGTTTATTAAACTTTAGACTTATAGGATGTAAAAATCAATATCATATATTCCTGTATAATAGCAATAAACTAAATAAATTATATAACAATATAATTTACAAGGATTTGAAAATATATGCCTTGCAGTACATCTAATAAAAGATGGGATAGTGATCTATTAAAAAGTTATGGAATTTCATTGACAAATGACCGTCAATTGATGAATTTATGTGGTGTATACATATAATTAAAATGTGAGATATCCATATAATAGTATTCCCATAAAAAGGAATGAAATTGGGCTGGGGTTGTGGCTCAGTGATAGAGCACTTGCCTAGCATGTGTGAGGTACTGGGTTCAAGTCTCAGAACAACATATAAATAAATGAATAAAATAAAGGTTCATCAACATCTAAAAATAATTTTTATAAAAAGGAATGAAATTCTGATACATAGTACACCATGGATGATCTTTAAAAACATTACACTTGTAAGTGAAGTCAGACTCCAAAGGCCAATATTAAATTATTCCATTTATATGAAATGTGCAGAACAAATCCTCCAAGACAAAAGGGACTGGGGACTGAAGAAATGACAGTTTAATGGGGGAAGAAAGGTAATGAAAATATTCTAAAATTAGATACTGGTGATAGTTGCACAATATTATATGAATGTACTAAAAGTCACTGAATCATACACTTAAAATGGTTAAAATGGTAAGTTTTGTTACATACCACAATAAAAAAACATTGAAATAGTAAACATTACCTCAAAAAATGCTTTAAAAGCAATAAAGTAGGTCTTGTTAATGTATATACCTTATTCCTAGATTAAAATTATTTTAAAGATGTCAATTTTAAATAAACTGATAGATTACAAACAATCAAAATTCCCACAGACTTGTGAAACTCTACAAGCTAATTCTAAAATGTACGTGGAAATGCAGAAGAATAAGAATAGCCAAGGGACTCTTAAGGCACTGAGTTCGAGTCTCAGCACAAAAGAACAAGAGGGTAACATCATAGGAGCAGCTTGCTGGCCAGATGGGGTTGGGACCAGCCCAAATCTTCCTTCCCCAGTCTTTGCCTCAGCTTCTGATCTGAAAGGAGTGAGCCTTGAAGGCCAGGGATCCTTGGGAGATTCCCCTAGGCCACAGGCACTTTAGCCTTAATACCCAAGACTTGACCATGGGCCAGCTGCAGCATCTTGTCATCAAAAGTGATTTCTCAAGCTGGGTGCAGTGCTGCGCACCTGTAAATCCCAGTGATTCAGGGGGCTGAGGCAGAAGGATCTTGAATTCAAAGGCAGCCTCTGCAAAGGCAAGGTGCTAAGTAACTCAATGAAACCCTATCTCTAAATAAAATACAAAATAGGGTTGGGGATGTGGCTCAGTAGTTGAATGCCTCTGAGTTCAATCCACAGTATACACACCCACACACAAAAAGTGATCTCTGAGCGGGGCACAGTGACACACACTTATAATCCTAGTGGACTCAGGGGCTAAGGCAGGAGGATCACAAGTTCCAGGCCAGACTCAGCAATTTAGCAACTTTACAAGACCCTGTCTCAAAATAAAAAATAAACAGAGCTGGGGATGTAGCTTAGTGGTAAAGTGTCTCTGGGTTTAATCCCCAGTATTAAAAAAAAGGGGGTGGGGGGGCAATCTCTGGCTGTACTCCTCCATGTACTATAAGCAGAACAACACAGCTTCAGATGACAGCAGCAGCTGAGGCAGGCCCCTGCCTACATATCAGTTCAGTGAGTGGATCTGGGTGCACTGCTGGGGACCAAGGTCCACTCACTTCGTAACTACTGTGTTCAGAGAGATGGTATGCTGCAGGGTGTATGGTCTGTGTGCAGGTCATAAAGTAGCAGGGGAGGGGCAGCCCTTGCCATCAGTTGGTGGACGCAGCTCGCAGCCTCCACTGACTCTGACTGCAAAGTAGGAGATGGAGCAGCACTCGCAGGCTGGCAGGTTACAGTGGCACATCTGCACTCAGGAAAAAGAAGATGAACTTGGTCACTCCTAGACTGTGCTCACCTACCAGGAAGGAGGTCTGCCTTGTGTCCCAGGGAATAGGCACAGGATGACTCACAATGCCAAGGTCCTGGGAAGAGAGTCCTCTTAACCTCCTCCCTTTCAGAGTCATGTTGGCAGCCTTCCTGTCAGACTCAGCAAAGATGCCACAGACTTTCCATGTAGTCAAGACAGGGCATTTAAGTTATTGTTTGTATTTTAAAATCACGTTTCCTGTGTAGATTTGTTTAAAAAAGGAAAATGTCTCAGAATTATATGGGATTAAACTTGTTTGAAGAACTGGGGAAAAGATGAGAGGCTTCCTTACCATAAAGCTATAGTAATAACAACAGTGAGTTAAGGATTCAGGACTAGATCAACAGACCAATGAAACAGAATAGAGAGCCTAGTACAGATGCAGGCACACATGAACCCCAATTTATGGAAGATGAATGCCACAAAGCATTAGGGACAGGACAGTCCTTCCATGAACTGGTGCTGGCATAACTGAATATTAATTAGGGGAAAAATGGAACCTAACTTCAACCTCATTCCACACACAAAAATCAACTTCATATGGACCTGTAGACTTAAAAGAGAAAAAACAAAATCAAACCTTTTGGATATAATATAAGAGAATATCTTCAAGATCTTAAGGTAAAAGATTTTTCTAGACAAACATTAATAAACATTAAAACATTAATTATAAAAAGAAAGGATGAATAAACCTGACATTAAAATTGGGAATATTTGTTCATCAAAAGGTACCCTTAAGAGAGAGAAAAGATGAGCATAGGACAGGAACAGATATATGCAACATTTAACCATCAAGGACTTATTTCTAGAATATATAAGAACTCTTGCTACACAACAAGACCAAGGCAAACCATTTTATTAAAAAATCAGCAAATGACTTGAATAGAATACTGGCCAGAATGTGCAGCAACATATACATCGCTGGCAGGAGAAAAGTCTATAAAAAACTATTTGGCAGAACCTACTAAAATTGAATGCTTATTTCCTAAAATTCAACAATCATAGGAAATT
Source organism: Sciurus vulgaris (assembly GCF_902686455.1). Classification (NCBI taxonomy): domain Eukaryota; kingdom Metazoa; phylum Chordata; class Mammalia; order Rodentia; family Sciuridae; genus Sciurus; species Sciurus vulgaris. The sequence continues at coordinate 107,248,747 of NC_136472.1, forward strand.
ATTTAATACCTAAATCTTGACATTAGATCACACCATATGAAATCATCAATATATAATGTTTAATCCACAAAAATGGTAATTTCATATTGTTTGAGCTCAAGTATAGCCAATAGAAATGCTTACTCCAAAAGACAAGTTCAACAATGTTCAAAGTGATATTACCCATAGTTGACCCAGACTGAAAACAACCATTCATCAATAGTAAAATAATAAATAAATTTTAGTACAATAAAAAACTACATGCTAAGAAAAAGGATGGCCATATGTAATAACAAGTATGATTATTAAAACAAAATAATAAATGAAAGAGGGAGACAAAAGATTAAATACAGTATGATTCAGGCAAAACCAACTAAATCATTTAGGGATGCATAATGAAGTAGTAAATCAAAAGATAAAAATCATAAAATTATTACCCTAAAAGTCAGCAGACTGCCTCTGAAAGTGTGGTGTGGAATGATCAAAAGGAACTACTACGGGAGTTTTTAGAGGCTAACAATGTTCTATTATTTGACCTCAGTGATGGTCACACAGGTACCTGCTTTACTGTTATCAAATTATTGATTTAGAAAAAAAATTATTGATTTAGGGGCTGGGGTTGTGGCTCAGTGGTAGAGCATTTGCCTAGCATGTGTGAGGCACTGGATTCAATTCTCAGTACCACATATAAATAAATAGATAAAATAAAGGCCCATCAACAAGTAATAAAAATATTAAAAATATATAATTTTTAAAATTATTGATTTACCATACATTTATATTTTTTGCACATTTAGGTTTATAGGTTATACATGATTTAAGGATTAAAAAAGTGCATTCAGGAGAAACTCGAAGCTGGGTGTGGGGGCACACCCCTGTAACCCCAGTAACTGGGGAGACTGAGGGAAGAGGATCCCAAGTTTGAGGCCAGCCACGATAGTTCAGTGACATCCTCAGCAACTTAGCAAGACCCTGTCTCAAAATAAAACATAAAGAAAGGCTTGGATATAGCTTAGTTGGTAAAGCATCCTGGGTTCAATCATCAGTACCAAAATAAAAGGACTGGGGTAGAAACTTGGTCATCTCTTGCTTACAACAGCTGTTTTTTTTCCTCAGCTTCTACCTCACAGTGATGTTCTCACTCTCTCCCAACATTATTTATAGGTAAAAGAGACATAAGTCTCACATCTGTCTGTACATATGGGCTATTCCTCCAAGGGAGAGAAAACGCACCGAGAACTGACGTCAGACCCAATTCCATTCCACATAACTCTCTAAAAATGATCCTTTGCATAAACACTTCAGGAAGTAGCCTTTTTTGCTGAACACCCACTCTGTAGCTCCCAAGCACTGTGAGAACACAAAACAAGTTTTTAAACTCTACAAATGCTATGTCTCTGTAATCAGAACCAACAAGAGGCAGAGACTCTGACAGTCTCAACACAGGGGTAGCCCTCAGTATGACATTTCAATACTTAACTAGAAAAAGTCAGGCATACTATAGGTCTGATCATTGATATTTGGTGCTGAGTACACAGGCTACTGGAGATATGGGTAGTAATTAATTAATACTGAACTACATCAGTCAGCTTAGGGTTCAATCATCACATTATCCATAAGTAAATTCCATTTAAATTCTTTCTAAGTTAAGGTCTTAGAAAGATGCCAAGGCAAAATCATTGAGATCCTGACCTATTTTTTAAAAAATTAACTTATTTTTCAACCTTTCTGGGAAGAAGCTGCTGAAAGCTAAAACACAGGCATAAAGGCCCTCACAAGACAATGGTTAGGTAATGATCAAGGGCTGGGGATAGAACTCAGGACTTGAACTCCCAGGGGCAGGTTCTTTTTGTTTTGTTTTGTTTTGGTCTGGGGATTGAACCCAGGGGTGCTGAGCAACATCCCCAGTCAGTCAGTCAGTCTGTCTATCTATTTATTTACTTATTTTGAGACAGGGTCTAAGTTACTGAGGCTGGCCTTGAACTTGTGATCCTTCTGCCTCAACCTCCAGGGTTACTAGGATTACAGATGTGCACCACAGCACCTGGTAGGGCAGGTTCTTTTTTTTTTTTTTTTCCTTTTTCTTTTTTTAAAGTTGTTGATGTATCTTTTCATTTTTTTTAATTTACATGTGGTGCTGAGAATTTAACTCAGTGCCTCACACATGCTAGGCAAGTGCTCTACCACTGAGCCAAAACCCCAGCCCAGGGCTGGTTCTTTATTAAGGAAAAATAAGGTTATTAGCAAAGGAGTTTAAAATCAGGAGGTCTAGATTCAGGTCTGAGTTCTACCATGAACCTAGGTGAGTGACCCATATTTATGTTTTTGATACCTCAGTTTCTTGTTATATAAAATGAACATAATGTCACTTAACTCAAAAGAGTTGTGATGAGGATTAAATGAGATAAATCATTTAAATAAGACAAAGTTCAAGAACTATACAAATAGCTATAATATTAAAAGGAATTTCTGCCATGTTTATACATGTGAGAATTTAACTGGTAGAAAATAACCCTGGAGCACTAGAGTTCATTACAATGAATTAATCCTGTTTCAGTCTAGCTTGGTAACTACTGTTCATTCCAGTTAAACTCAACAAGTAGGATGGAAGGGTGACAACATTAACTACTCAGAGTCTCTCATTAAAAATGAACTAACAGGGCAGGGGTTATGGCTCAGTGGTAGAAAGCCTGCCTGGCATGTGTAAGGTACTGGGTTTGATCCTCAGCACCACATAAAATATAAATAAATAAAAATTTTAAAAAGATTTTTAAAAGATGATATTAAAAAAATGATTTACATCCACAAAATCAAATCGAATTAATCTGTGAGCATCATCAAAGCATTAATTAAGTACCTATTTGGTGAATCCTAAACTGAAGGACATAAAATTGATTTAAGACATGTCCCCATTCCTAAATTTAAAATTTAGGTCAGAAAATGACAATAGCATATATGAAATAGAGAGTAAGCATTATTAATCAAGAGCAATTAGTTCAGAATGGAAAAGATCACTGAGGGCCACAGTAGTTGAAAAGATTTCTCGGAGGGCTGGTGATGTGGCTCAGTGGTAGAGCACTTGCCTAGCAAGTGTAAGGCCCTGGGTTTGATCCCCAGTACTGGGGGGAAAAAATGGAAAGAAAGGTTTTCTTCTGGAGATGATGATAAAAGTTAAAGGGAGAACAGAGAGGAAGAGGCAAAAGGGGCAAAATGAGCGTGGTTTACGGGGGGAACAAGAGGATTATCTTGCTGGTCCTAACAGGTATGTGTTGAGAAAGAAAATTGAAAAGTCTGAGGAGGATAATGGAGGACCCAAATGAAGAGAGTCTGGATCTTGTGCATCAGCAATCTAGGTTTTTCAGCCAAGGAATAAAATGATAAAAACTGGGTCTTCACTGGGTGCAGTGGTATATACTTATAATCCCAGTTAAGTGGGAGGCTGAGGCAGGAGGATCATAAATTTGAGGACAACCTGGGCAACTTAGTCTCAAAACAAAAATAAGGAAGAAAGAACAAATCTCAGATCTATTTCAAAGGAAATCAAATACACAAAAAATTTTAATCCAGTTAACTGGGGAAGACAGGGGGTTACAGTGAAGAATCAGTTTAGGTGGGATTGAGGAAAATGGTAACTTGCATCTTACACCTACTGAAGTAGAAGGAAGCATGGTGTATTCATACAATGAACCAATGTGACTAGAATACTGAGAGGGACTTGCTTTCTGGAACACTCTCTGCTGTACCTCATAAATCTTACTCACCCTTCAAATCTTGGCTGGAAATGATTTCCTTAAGGAATACTTCACTCATCACTTAAACTAGAACAGATCCCTGAATTACATGTTCTTACATCAACCAGTACTTCTCAGAATATTTCACAACTACAATCTTTGAATTAATTGGTAAGTTCACTGTAAATGCTATGAAAGCTGGGGATGTGCTTATCTCATTCACTCCTGTATTCCCCTAGCACAGTGTAAAGCAAACCACAGGCACTAAGTAAATGTATATTTAGCAAATGGACACAAGAATGGTTTTTAAAAACTAAAGGGAAGTGAAGGAGAAAAGAAAAAGTGAAAGGGTAGGGAGGTTGAGAAGGAAACAGAAAGGAACAGAAGGTCACAGAAAAAGCTTGGGAAGTCACTATTCATACTGGGCAGAAAAAAAGAAGTAAAAGACGAAAGAACAAAAGGGACCAGTACTACTAGAGCAGAAGCAAAGAAGTAATTGGTTTTGAAAATTAAGGTAGGAGAGTGGATTTTAAACTAAATAGAAAGGCTACAAACAACAAGGCTGAAGATTAAAGCAACTGGCGTGGGTTCAACAATTGTAGCTAATAAACTTATCACAGAATGTTGTGTGGAGACAGGAAAGAATAGTCCAAAATCCTATTCTCAGTGACCTCCCCTGCTGTCTATCCAGCTGCTGAAGCCAAGCCCCACAAGTCCTAAAACAGGAAGGATGTGAATTTGCATTCAGGCATCTATCAGCTGGAAACAACAATGACGCACATGGCTGTAAAAATAGAGATCTCTGGCAAGGGCCAACACGAAGTTCAGGGAACATCACAGAGAAACCATCTCTACATATAAGACAGATCTTATTTCTCACATGTCACTCAAAATTTTCTGGTAAACAACTGCAGTAACCAATCCTATTTAAGAGTCTCAAAGGATAATGTGAAAGATCATTTGAAATCAATTGCCCTATAACTTCCAAGGCAGGGGAAGGATTACAGATGAAAACACCATTTAAACAATTTGCCCATAGCTAAGTAAAATTTGGTACTAGCTGAGGCTACCCAACAGCAACAAAGGCTGACATGTGCTATTAATTTACTCAATTTCAAGGCAGTATCGGGAATTCTTTCCAAACACATAACAAATTTTGATTTATCAAGTCTCCTCATATCCCTCTGTGAGGAAATGAATCAAAGGCCAGGCCTTCTTATAGCTGAGTACTACAAGTTCTGAAGGGACTGGTTTTTCTTTTTCAACACTGCCTCCCTGGTGCCTGCTACCATACCAGGCATACCTCAGGCTGTCCAAAACTATCTGTGGAAGGAATGGTTGCCAGCTGTGCCAGGATGCTGAATACTTCAAACACCAAGTTGTTCAAAACTATGACCAACTATCTGTAAATGCCAAGAATTTCTTCCCTGATCATCTAGCCCCTGGAGGACAATCTATCTCTTCCATAATATTGTAAGAGAGAGCAAATCATACTGTAATAAATCTATTCAGCATTGCTAATTAACAAAAAATGAGTTCAAGTTCTAGTAAACTACTAATTTTGACAAAGGCTTTCAGATTCCACTACTATGATCTTAATACAACACTCCATTTCAGATCTATGAGTGTGCTTCGGCTACTAAGGAGATTAGAGAACCCAAAGAGAAAAGAAATTAACAGAAAAATCACAATTAAGAGCAACTGTTGTCATCTGTTTGTCTGGCTATAACAATACCTGAGACTAGATAATTGATAAATGCAGACATTTATTTCCTCACAATTCTGGAATCTGAGAATTTCAAGATCGAGGCACTGGAATATGGTGAGGGCCTTCTTTCTGCATCATCCTACAGTGGAAGGGTAAAGGGAGGACAAGGGCAAAAGAGCAAAAGAGGGCCAAATTCATCCTTTCATGAATGAACCACTCCCTCAACAATAGCATAAAGAGGATGGTACCCCATACCCAAACACCTCCTGCTAGGTCCTGTCTCCCAGCATTACTTCATAGGAAATCAAGTTTCCAACACAAGAACTTGGGGGACACATTTAAACTATAGCATGAATGCAAATTACAAGTGGAATTAGAAATATTCCTTGTGGAATTCGAAATATTCCTTGTTTTTCTCAATTTGTAGAAAAGATGTTAAGAGACAACCAAGTCCAGTTCTGCAATCCTGAAGAACTTACTGCATGTAAAGAATTTCTCTGAGAAGATATCTCTTGACTTCATTTTAGTAACAATTTTTTACTATATAAAAAAAAAGATAATAGAAAAAACTTGTACATGCTCTAGTAAGTTTGGATATGGATGATATTAGCAAGCAACTAAACTAGTATTTGAAGCAGGTAAGTCACCAAAAGAACAGAGAAAAGCAGAAAAAAATGTTCTGTACCCTCTGTCTCTAACCAAGTGCCATTCGTGTTTAAATCTATCTAATATTTGCACTTGCATCAGAAAATGAGACTGCTAAATTCTTACCTCTGGCTCTAAGATTTGAGAAAGTCCTTTAACTTAGCATGAGAGGTTTTACCATGCCTCCAAAAGGTTTGTACTGCAAACCACTAAGACTCCCTCAATTCTAGAAAGGACTACTGTTGAAAAATTAATTTCACCACAACTGTAAACACACATCACATGGTTGATTCTACTGTTTTCTGAACTACTGCTGCTTATCATTAGGTGATATTACTATGTTAAAAGACAGCTCTGTGCTAAAGGTAGAAAATAGATAGGATCTGTTTTCTATACTACCAAGACTAGGGCAATTAGAAAGTCTATGTCTTATTTCTTATACTGAACATAGAAGATACATATCTAAGCCAGGCATGGTAGCATATGCCTGTAATCTCAGCTACTCAATAGGATGAGATGAGAGAATTTCAAGTTCAAGGTCATCCTCGGCAACATAGTAAGACCCTGTGTCAAAAACAAAAATAAACAAGACACATATTTATCATGAATGGCAAAGGTAAAATAAGATTATTCAGTTCTCTCAATTTGTTGATGTCAAGGAGCTATTTAAAACCAAGATATGGGCTGGGTTTATGGCTCAGTGGTAGATCACTTGCCCAGCATGCCTGAGGTCCTGGGTTCTAACCCCAGTATCGAAATAAATAAAGTTTAAAAAAAAATTATCCTTGTCAAATATAGAAAGGGTTAGAGGAATTTTGTGGACTTGCATGCCTGAAAAATTCTAAATTTTTACAGAGTTTCTTCAACTCCAAGTGTTTTAGTAACATAAAAGACATGATTTGGGAATATATTATGTCTTACCTATAAAGCCTAGAATTACCACCTAAATCTATCGTGAAATTGAATGATGACGAATACAGAAAGCTCTGACAGTTGTGTCCCTTTTGCTATGGTTTGGATATTGTCTGTCCCCACAGATTCATGGGTTGGAAGCTTGGTCCTCAGGGTGGTGATCTGGGGAGGTGAGACAATTAAGATGTGGGGCCTAGTGGGAGGTGCTTAATAAGTCAGCTGGGGGTCGTGATCTTGGGAAGGCATGGTGGGATCCCAATCTCTGTATCTTGCTGCCTGGTAATGGGATCTCTTCCTCCCACACAAATTCCTGCCTTTGGCATTTGTCTGGAGGTGATACAGTCAAAGGGTCCCTTTGTCAGAGCCTATGCCATGGCCATTCAGCCTCCAAACCTGTGAGTTCAAGAAACTTTTCTTTATAAAGTTAGTATGCCTCAGTTATTTCATTATAGTAACAAAAAATGGACTAATACACCTTTCTTTCTACTATTTGTATCAGACTTCACTAATCAATTATAGCATTCTTCTATTGACTTTAAATACACTCTCATGCTTTTCAACTCTGGGCACCAGTCAGTCACTACCAAGTGATTTTAAGTATTAAATGAAATGAAACTATTCGTAGTGAAGAGTGGTTAGTGAACACCTGTAATCCCAGCACTTGGAAGACTGAAAGATTACTTAAATTCAGGAGTTTGAGACCAGCTTAGGTAACACAGCAAGACCCCATCTCAAAAAAAGAAAGAATGAATGAATAAATGAAAACCTCCTTGTAAGATCAGTGCTTGGGGGTGAACACTCAGGATGGTGGAACTGCAACTCAATGAAACCCAATCTGGATTGTATCACTTAGTTCTCAACAATATATTGCAATATAAACAAACCTACTACTTTATATAAAAATGCAGATTTAGAGAACTGAGAAACCCTGGGAGATTGTGCAATTTGTTTTATAACAACTAATTCAGGGTTTGGTTTTTTGGATTTTTTTCTTGCAAATTTTACTCAAAAATATCAGTTTATGGAAAATATCTGAAGACTATGTATCTATGTTACAATATGAAATTCATTAGTACTTATGACTAAAGTCACTGTCATTGCTATCACTAAGAAAGGCCTGGGCTGGGGTTGTAGCTCAGTGGTAGAGCACTTGCCTAATGTGTAAGGCACTGGGTTCGATCCTTAGCACCACATAAAAACGAAAATAAATAAATAAGTAAAATAAACGTCCATTGACAACTAAAAAAAGAAAGAAAGAAAGAAAGAAAGAAAGAAAGAAAGAAAGAAAGAAAGAAAGAAAGAAAGAAAGAAAGAAAGAAAGGCCTCAGCCAGGTGTAGTGGCACACGACTAAAATCCCAGCAACTCAGAGGCTAAGGCAGGAAGATCACAAGTTCAGGGCAGCCTTGGGCAACTTAGTGAGATCCTGTCTTTAAAAAAGAAAAAATAGTGTTGGAGAGGATGTGGAGGAAAAGGTACACTCTACATTGCTGGTGGGGATGCAAATTAGTGCAGCCACTCTGGAAAGCAGTGTGGAGATTCTTTAGAAAACTTGGAATGGACCCACCATTTGACCCAGCTATCCCACTCCTCGGCCTATACCCAAAGGACTTAAAATCAGCATACTACAGAGATACAGCCACATCAATGTTCATAGCTGCTCAATTCACAATAGCCAGACTGTGGAACCAACCTAGATGTCCTCCAATTGATGAATGGATAAAGAAACTGTGTTATATATATATACAACGGAATATTACTCAGCTATAAAGAATAATAAAATTATGGCATCTGCAGGCAAATGGATGAAATTGGAGAATATCATGCTAAGTGAGATAAGCCAATCTCAAAAATCCAAAAGACGAATGATCTCGCTGATAAGCAGATGATGACACGTAATGGGGGGGGGTGGGAAGGGGCAAGAATGGAGGAAGGAGGGACTGTATAGAGGGAAAAGAGAGGTGGGAGGGGTTGGGGGAATGAAAAAATAATGGAATGAATCAAACATCATTACCCTATGTAAATGTATGATTACGCAAATGGTATGCTGTTACTCCATGTACAAACAGAAACAACATGTATCCCATTTGTTCACAATAAAAATAATTTTTTAAAAAAATGTGATTTCATAGAAAAGACAAGTAAATCCTTGATAATATACCATGTTTTGTAGGTATTCTCTAACAAAATCTTACATCACATGATTTTCTTAAAGTAGTCTATATTAAAGAACATAGGTGTTAAAGTGGACTTTGGTTTTGTGAAATAAATCTATTCACTAAATTAAAAAAAGAAAAGAAAAAGAAAAGAAAAAAACAAGGGAAAAGAGGGGTGGGAGGGGTGGGGGGGAGGGAAAAAATAACAGAATGAATCAAACACCATTACCCTATGTAAATGTATGATTACACAAATGGTACGCCTCTACCTCATGTACAGAGAAACAAGATGTATCCCATTTGTTTACAATAAAAAAAAAAAAAGAGAAAAAATGAACAAACAAAACAGGAATGTAGCTCAATGATAAAGCACTCCTGGGTTCAATCCCCAGACCCCCCCCCCAAAAAAAAGAAAAGAAAAAGGAAGGAAAGAAGGAAAGAAGGAAGAACCTGTTAAGTACTAAATTAGGAAACAAAAGAAAAATCTTTTAGGGCTGGGGTTGTAGCTCAGTGGTAGAGCGTTTGCTTAGCACATGTAAGGCATTGGGTTCGATCCTCAGCACCACACAAAAATAAACAAAATAAAGGTATTGTATCCATCTACAACTAAAAATATACTTTTTTTTTTCTTTCTTTCTTTTTTTTTTTTTTTTTTTTTGTGGTGCTGGGGATTGAACCCAGGGCTTTGTGCTTGCGAGGCAGGCACTCTACCAACTGAGCTATATCCCCAACCCCAAAATATATTTTAAAAAATATTTTAGAGAAGTTCTACTTCAGAGTTAAGCTGAGCTCTTCTCAACATTTCAAACCAGCAACAAGACATATAATTTCAAAATAGGTTAAAGCAAATCTTAACCTTAGTAGAACTTCATTTATTTAATTTACATTCATTTGAAAATAACTGTGAGAAGTATTGGGTTTAAAAAGACAAGTCAGCCTGGAGTGGTGGCACAGGCCTGTAATCCCAGCAGCTCAGGAGGCTGAGGCAGGAGGATTGCAACTTCAGGGTCAGCCTCAGCAATTTAGAGAGGCCATAAGCAACTTAGCAAGACTCTGTCTGTAAATCAAAAGTAAAATGGGCTGGGGATGTAGCTCAGTGTTTAAACACCTCTGGGTTCAATCTCCAATACCAAATAAATAAATAAAAATAAAAAGACAAACCAGATGTGGTAGTACATTCCTGTAATCCCAGTTACTTAGAAGGCTGAGGCAGGAGATTTCAAGTTTGAGGCCAGCCTCAGCAATTTAGCAAGACCCCATCTCAAGATAAAAAGTAAACAGGACTTGGATTTGGCTCAGTAGTTAAGCAACCCTGAGTTCAGTCTCTGGTACCAAATTAAAAAAAGAGATGGTCTGGGCTGGGGAGAAGGCTCAGTTGGTAGAGTGCTTGCCTCACAAGCACAAGGCCCTGAGTTCGGTCCCCAGTACCACAAAAAAAAAAAAAAAAAAAAAAGAGATGGTCCTCCTTAGATAGCAAAATGTATACCAGGAACCGATAAGAATGACAGTTAATTGATTAAGCAGAGAAAATGATAATAGTGAAAGATTTTGATTTAGTTTTGTCAACTCTAGATAATTGAAAATTAACTTCCCATTATTTTTTCAGTTATGCTTTCGTAGAGTAGCTTTACTCTGTAGACTAAATGCTATTTAAAAGTTATGTATCTGAGATTGTCTATCCTGAGTAGTAACTAGCTCCTAAAAGGCAGGTATCTGGCTCTATGTGTCTTCTTTTGGTCCCCTTTTAAACTGTAATGATAACAAACACCTTAAGGAAAATATAGAAATTTTTGATAAAAATTATGTGACTTTTTGTATACCTAGCTCAGCTTAACTCTACAGTAGAACTTCTCTAAAATACCTTTTAAAATATATTTTTAATTGTAGATGGATACCATACCTTTATTTTTTTAATTTTTATGTGGTGCTGAGGATCAAACCCAGTGCCTTACATGTGCTAAGCAAACGCTCTACCACTGAGCTACAACCCCAGCCCTAAAAGAGTTGTCTTGCTCTTTCTGTATTCCCACAGCATATTACAGCACTCGTTACATCTTGAATAATATTTAAGGTGTGTCTCTCCTATAATACTCTAAATTCATCTTTAGGGTTATCAAAACAATAAATGCACACGAACTAAAAATCTCAAGTAGTACACAAAACTGCTCGTGAAGATCATCAGGAACCTTCTTATTCCCTGGTCCATCCTCCCAGACAACTACCCACAACTCTTCCAGCTTTTTTCTCTTGCTAGTTTAATTTTGGGGGGTGGGGGTTGAGGGCAGGTACCAGGGATTGAATTCAGGGACACCTGATCACTGCGTCACATTCCCCAGCCCTATTTTGTATTTTATTTAGAGACAGGGTCTCACTGAGTTGCTTAGGGCCTCACTTTTGCTGAGACTGGCTCTTAATTTACAATCCTCCTGCCTCAGCCTCCCAAGCTGCTGGGATTACAGGCGTGCACCACCACCCCAGACTCTCCTGGTAGCTTTTGATTTTTTTTTCAATTGTCAAATGATAATGCACACTAACTTTTTTTTGTACTTGATAATCTTGGTATGGCTCTTTTCTCACCTATCATTTCAGGTATACTCTTGTAGGCTCTTTCGATCTAAAAACTGATGACCTGCACTTCTGAGGACTTTTTTCACATGATCTTTTTCTCAATCTTCTCTCTTTCATCTGTTCTCTCCTTCTGGACCTCCTACTAGATAGATGCTGGATATTACTGTTCCTTCTTTTATCACTTATTTCTTTGGATTTTGATGTTATTTTCATGGTATGGAAGATTTCTTCAACTTTACTCTCTAAATCATTCACTCATTCATTTTTTAAATTTTGAAATGGGGTCTTACTATGTTGCCCAAGCTGGTTTCAAACTCTTGGCTCAAATGATCCTCTGGCCTCAGCCTCCCCCAGGAGCTAGGACTATACCAGCATGCCACTGTGCCTGGTTTCTACTGATTTTTAAAATCTCCATCATCTTATTTTTAATTTAAGTTCTTATTTCCTTATAGTTCCCTTTTAAAACATGTTTTTTATTTTATGAATCCCAAACTTTTAATCTATCAGAAAATAGTAATTACATTAGTTTAAATTTTTTCCTACATGATGTGTGTTTTCTCCAATTCCCCACCACACACACACACACCCCACCTTTTCTGTTAGGTAGGGACTCTTCTTAAGTGACAGGACTATTTTCAGCACAATCAGGAACAACAATAAGTTGAATGAACAGGTGGGTGAAACAGTTGATGATTATGATGCTTAAAAAACACTTAAAAATGAATATGAATGAAAAATAATGGAGACTACCAATATTGTACTACCAAGATTTACAGGTCTTTTTAAGCCAGTGACCCAGAGCTATTGGACTGACCCAGCCAACAGGCAGTCTCTTAACACCTGTACCAGATACTGAAGGTTTTTGTCCAAAGTCCAATGATAGGCAAATTTATTTTATTTAAGATTTACTTCTTTAATTTCCTTCCTGTCTGGAAGAATTTAACATGGTCTATTTGCCTTACCTACTGTAGTTATCTGTTTTAGTTGGAATTCTAAAAAAATTTTTCCTCAGAGCTTGCAAATAGGTAAATCACAACTATTTCTTTAAAGCAATCTAAATCTAGTTTACAGAAAGAGCAGTAATGATAGTTTTTTTTTTTTTAAGATTTTTTTTAATAGATGGACAGAACACTTTGTTTATTTTTATGTGGTGCTGAGAATCGAACCCAGCGCCCCACACATGCTAGGCAAGCGCTCTACCATCGAACTACAACCCCAGCCCAAAAGATAGTTTTAAATGTAAGGACTTTTAAAAAAATATTTTTAGTTGTAGATGGACACAATACCTTTATTTTATTTATTTATATGTGGTGCTAAGGATCGAACTCAGTGCCTCACATGTGCTAGGCAAGCACTCTACCACTGAGCCACAACCCTGCCCCTAAATGTAAGAACTTTAATGAGTTACTTAAGAGGCCAAAGGCTAAGAAGCCAAAATGACTTAATTGAAAAATTATCCCAATTTTGAACTGAAAGTTCTCCTTGTGCCTAGACAGGAAACTCAGATCATGGACAACACGCTGAGAGGTGTCTATAAATGACACTAGAGATCTTTTAGGCAGTTTCAAAGGTTTGATGTCTATAAGCCTACTCAGAGTATTTATTTTTCTCAAATGATAAACGTACAATATGGTTTATTATTGAAAATGTAAGAAAAAAGTATTTTTTAAAATGTACTTTTAAAAATCACTTATGTGGCAGGGTATGAATGGTACATGCCTGTAATTCCAGTGACTGGCAGACTGAGGCAGAAGGATTCCAGGTTTGAGGCCAGTCTTAGCAACTTAGTAAGACCCTGTCTCAAGATAAGAACTGAAAAGAGAATTGGGGGGCTGGGGTTGTGGCTCAGTGGTAGTGTGCTTGCCTAGCATGTGCAAGGCCCTGGGTTGGATCCTTAGCCCCACATAAAAATTAAAAAAAAAAAAAAGAAGTATACAAAAAATACTTGCTATTCTTAAAAAAAAGGGGGGAGGGATCGAGGATGTAGTTCAGAGCTCCCTTGGGTTCAATCCCTAATACAAAAAAAAAAAAAAAAAAATCACAATACTCTTACCTGAAGAATATCACCATCAACCTGTCAGTGAACATTTCAGGCCTTTTCTTTTGCAGATATTGATTTTCCTCACGAAACCTGGATCATGTTACATATACTATTCTACTGTACCTATTTTTAGTTTGCAATTTCTCAGTTTAAATCCCTGGTAACACCAAATGTCTACTGCCCTTGGGTCTAAAAGTAACACTAGTTGAATTAGAATCAGAAAGAATAGTTTCTTTTCTCAATTTTATGAATATCTCATGCTGCAAAATCTGAGATTACGCTCCATAACTACATCATCTACAATTCAAAAATCAAGACTAGATTTAAATCTGTCTTAAGTGTAAGCAAAGAGCTCATTTTTTTTTTGTTTCTTCAGATTTAATCATTCTTTCTTGCATCAAAAATAACAAAATTGTAGGGTGACATTAACACATGATCGTGAAACAAAAATGTGTTTCATTTCATTAGTCACAGGCTACATATCAACCAGCTGTCGAAGCTAAAAATATGCCTTAATTTAAAATTTTGTAAAACACAAGCATTTAAGACTCATTTTGAAAGAAATGTGACTTCTTTCCATTTCTACCAACCTACTAGAAGCTTTGGAGAAGAACAAATGAGCACCTCTAAACCAAAGAAAAAAAGGTAATGGTGGGGAAATTCAAGCCAACTTATTGATCATAGATTTTACACTGTTTACATCAATAAACACGTTAAGAAACTTTAATGTCACCACAAGGTAAACAAAAATATATATTTTCAAAGAAGAAAGCCTGAGATAGAACCTAAGAAACCAATAATACAAGGTGTGCATTTTATCAGGGGAGGAGTGAACAGAGGAGAATGAGGTAGTAATAAAATAAATAGTCAGAGCTTTTCCTGATCAGCTGGAATGGAAACACTATCAGAGCTGGAGTTTGCAGTAATAATTCCTCAACTCTCAAACATCAGTACAGCACAGAGTCAGCCCCTAACAGTTATCCATCGCCTCTGGGACAGAAGCAGCAGGTCCACTACTATCTCTGGTCATGAGGTAAATGCCCAGGAATCATGTTTCAAATGAAAATTTGCTATCATAAAGTATTTGATGAGAGAATAAGTAAAGGAATAAACTGAAATATAAATGCTCCAACTGGATTTCAGATATAGTTACTGCAAATTGGAAAGAGATGCCACTTCCACAAATTAAGGGTCTTGAAAATTCCTTGTCATTTAAAAATAAAATACACTTCACTGGGCTCCCAAAAGACTCATGCTCTCCTAACTCCTGGCCAGTGCTTTTGCCTACTACATTGTGTTGCCCATCATCAGTATTCTCCTAGTGTAATTCTTTTTTTTTTTTTTTTTTCTTTTTGGCGGTGCTGGGGATCGAACCCAGGGCTTTGGGCTTGCAAGGCAAACACTCTACCAACTGAGCTATCTCTTGAACCCACTGTAATTCATTTTTTTAAAAAAAAATTTTTGTTTTAGTTGTAGGTGGACACAATACCTTTTTTTTTTTTTTACGTAGTGCTGAGGATTGAACCCAGTACCTCACACATGCTAGGCAGGCACTCTACCACTGAGCCACAACTCCAGCCCAATTCCTTTATTGGAATAAGAACACTGAGCCTGGGAGGAAACACTAGAAAGGGAAAGAGTTCAAGTATTTTTTCTGGCTTTTCATTTCCTCTTTTAGATATGCTCCAGTTAAATTAAAAAAACATAGTTGCCACCCAGAGGCACAAACTGTCTTATAGGTTTCCTGCCTCACATATAGTCTTGTGAAATATGTAACCACGTATTTGTTGACTGAATCTTTACACTCACAAGAAAAAAATTACTGCATTGTAAATATGCAAACTCACAGATAAAAAATTTTTGGTCATGCAATCCCTATAGATCATGAAAACATCAATTAATTTTCCTCAATGCCAACATAATGAAAACTAGGGGATTAATATGAAACAAAAAGTTTTTTGAAAAATTCTACTTAAATTCTTAGTGGATTCCAATTTGATCACATTGTATCCACAATAGGATTTGAATCTGCTTGCTCTGATACCCAAGACTAGTAACAATTAGAAACGAGACCAATAGGGTTTATTTTCTCCTCTAATAAGGGAAAGAGAAAGGATGAACTGAGAGAGGAAAAGAGAAGAAAGAAGAAGGGGGATACCCCAATAATTTCTATTTATTGATAAACACTATATACTATTGAAAGTACCTGGCACAGGTCTGGGGTTGTGGCTTAGTGATAGAGCACTCACCTAGCACATGTGAGGCCCTGGGTTTGAGCCTCAGCACCACATAAAAATAAAATAAAGGTATTGTGTCCACCTACAACTAAAAAAGAAAAAAGAAAGAAAGAAAAGAAAATACCTGGCACAAATAAAACAGCTCTAGAAATGGAAATTGACTTTTTTATTTTTTTTTTAAAGTTGTAGATGGACACAATACCTTTACCTTATTTATTTACTTTTATGTGGTGCTGAGGATTGAACCCAGTGCCTCACATGTGCCAGGTAAGCACTCTACCACTGAGCCACAACCCCAACCCTGGAAAGTGACTTTTAAAAAAGTAATGTTATCTATGTGTATTCAACCTTGTTACATCAAAGAATGATTAACCATCAAGTGATAACATATAGAAGAGGTATGAAAAGAATATCCGGTGCCAGGTACAGAAGTGCACACCTATAATCTCAGCAACTTGGGAGGCTGAGGCAGGAGGCTCACAAGTTCAAGGGCAGGCTGAGCAACTTGATGAGATCCTATCTCAAAATAAAAAAAATGGGGCTGGGAATGTAGCTCAGTAGTAGAGCACTTGCCTAGTATATGTGAGGCCCTGGGTTCAATCCCCAAGTACTGGGGGAAAAACTGTTAAGGAAAAAAAGGCTAGACACAAAAGGCAGAACACATTTGTGATCCATTTATATGAAATTCCAGAAGGTCGAATAATCTGAAAGTGGTGCTGGATGCCATAGTACCTACCTATAATCCCAGATATTTGGGAGGCTGAAGCAGGAGGATCACAAGTTTGTGGCCAGCCATGGCAACTCAGAAAGTACCTTTCTTCCTCAAAAAGAAAAAATGATAAGGGCTGGGGATATAACTCAATGGACCAGTATCCATGGGTTCAATCCCCAGTCCTGGGAAAGAAAAGAATACTGGGAAATCCTGAAACAAAGCTTCTTATCCTAAGCTAACCTTTGTCAAGCTCCACTCTTCCTGAACCTGAGTTCTTTGACCCCAAAAATGAAGGTGATCAAAGACTTGCTATCTTAAGTTTCCTTCCAAATCCACAATTGTTCCTATTGGTAACTGGGAAAAGCAGGGATAAAGAAAGATGAGATAAAACTTTGAATAGTTTTGTGTTAATACTTATTTTGAAAACACAAATTTGTTCCAACACAACAGATATATTGGGGAACATTTGAGCATAATTTAATTTTTCCACTTGGTTATGTGTCATTTCATCTACAAGAAATGCTAGGTGAATGAAGAAAACTGTGCACAGCTAAACCAATCCATGCAGGAATATAAAAAGTGCATAATGCACAAATATCTATACCTTCCTCAGTTCCCTACATCACACCCACCAATCTACTTATGTTATTAACAGTCTCTGTCAGATTTCATATAATCCTTCCACTCCTTCAGAAGATGCAACTCTTCTAACACCATGCCACAAATGCCAAGCATTTACAAAGTAAAATGCCATACTATAATATTTATAAACTTTTAACCATTTAACATACATAAAACTGCTACATTTTTGTTAAGCTCCTGTTTCTTCTCTTTTTTGGAGGGGAGTGGGTACTGGGGTGCTTTACCACCAAACTACATCCTGAGTCCTTTTTTCTTAGTTGTACATGGACATAATGCCTTTATTTATTTTATTTTTATGTGGTCCTGAGCATTGAACTCAGTGCCTCACACATGCTAGGCAAGCACTCTACCACTGAGGCACACCCCGGTCCCATCTCCAGCCCCTTTTATTTTTTATTTTGAGACAGGGTCTCATTAAGTTGCTGAGGCTGACCTTGAACTTGTGATCCTTCTGCTTCAGCCTCTGAGTCACTGGGATTACAGGTGTGTGCCACTGTGCCTCACTCCTTGATTCATGCTGCTTTTTTTTTTTTTTTTTTTTTAATTAGTACCAGGAATTGAACCCAGGGGTGTATAACCACTGAGCCACACACCCAGTTCTTTTTTATTTTATATTTTATATAGAGACAAGGTCTCACTAAGTTGCCTAGGGCCTTGCTAAATGGATAAGGTTGGCCTTGAACTTGTGATACTCCTGCCTCAGCCTCCTGAGCCACTGGGATTACAGGCCTGCACCACCATACCAGGATCCTCTTTTTTTAATGTGTCACTCAGTTTTCAAATATTGTGTCCCTAACCCCATTTCCCCATTGGTCTTATGGGTTTTACTGCACAATGACTTAGCTATTTTATATCATTGCAGCAAAAAAGACTAGACTGATGTTTGGGAAAAAATTCATCAATGATCAATCCATATTTTTCAAAGATAACATATATATAGGCAAGTCCACTTATGTTCAAGACTTTCCCTGTAAGCTCCCTCCTGAACTGCTGTTTTCTTCCAGAGGTTTACTCATTGACTAGATAGTTCCCAAATCCAATAGCAGACTTAAGAGTCAGAAAGATATCATTTACCTTGACATAGTAACAAAAATTTAAATTTCTCAAGAATTAGAGAGATGATAATGTTATCTTCTAAATTCAGATCTTGAGGGGGTTGAGGATGTAGCTCAAGAGTAGTGTGCTTGTCTAGCATGTATGAAGCCTAGGTTCAACCCTCAGCACCACAAAATTTTTTCTTAATTTTTATTTTTTGTAGTTGTGGATGGACAGCATGCATTTATTTTATTTACTCATTTCTTTGTGGTGCTAAGGATGGAACCCAGTGCCTCACACATGCTAGGCAAGCACTCTGCCACTGAGCTACAGACCCAGCCCTACACCACAAAAAAATTTAAAAATAAAATAAAACAAATTTGAACCTTGATTCAAACAGAAAATCTTGACAGGAACTATTGTAAATGTCCACTAATGTTCAATAATGGGATATTTGACACCTATTCAATTTCTACCATGAAAGTATATATGCAGAAAAACAATTAGTTTCACAACACAGTTTTAACAGAACAATAGAAACCATAGAACCTTTACAAACATTCACTCCTAATTTTTGACAAACTCAGGTTAAGGAGTTCAGTGAATTAAAGAAGGTCATACATATTTCCTCATTTCCACGCAGTAAAGAAACAAGACAGACTGAACCACTGAGCCTGAACTATGAGCTAGCAAAAACCTGCCAATCAGAGCCAAAGGGCAGGTAAAAATAATGCTGCTAGTTAGGATACCCAGATGTGTTAAACAGAATTACTACACCTTCTTGAATGAACCTGGATGTACAACTAGAGTTGATACAAAAGTAACAAACATGAGTTGGAAACAGCAAAGATTTGGACATTACCATTTCTTAAAGAATTAAACATTAAATTTTTTTAAATTATTGAGATTTCTGTTTACATACAAATATACATCTATGCAAAAAGAAAAAAGTGAAAGAAAAAACAAAAACCATCAAAATGCCAACAGTGGTTAACACTTAGGTAATGAGATGACAGATTATTTTTTTCTTGTCTACAGTTTTCATTATTTCATACAATGAATGCTTATCACTTTTATTTTCAGAGGAAAACAAATATTTTTTTTAAATAGCTAAAAGAGGTGATCCTTAATAACAGTTCATGCAGAATTAGTTCCTGCTACTTTACAAAGGGCCAAAGGTGAGTGAACTGGATTTGGAGGGCACTTTCCCTGCCATGTAGAACAGAAGGAACTTGGTAGGAAAACTCAGCCACAGGAATACAGACAAGTACAAAAACAAAGACTACATGTCCAGCAGATAAGGAATTGCTTGTCCCTTCTATTATCAACTGGCATCACGGTGACCCCTACTGGCATTCTGAAAAATCTCCACCTTTGGGGTAAACATATGGTCACTTAACCAAATGTCATAATGTCTGGTTGCAGAAAATATGGGAAGATTATCTAACCAGATCTAATCAGTGTCCAGAGTCTAAGATATATTTTAAGAGGTCACTGTAGATTTTCTAATCAGTTTTCTCTCAACCTCCTTAGCCCAAGGGTGATGAATATTCATTCTTCACTGAGAAAATATGTACACTAGGTCCCCTTTTCTCATGGTTTCAGTTACTCTTAGTCAACCATGGTCTGAAAATGTTAAATGGAAATTTCAAAAAATAAACAATTTATTGGTTTTTAAATTGCACACCATTCTAAGTAGCATAGTGAAATCTCATACTGTCCAGCATATCTATGCTGTTTGAGCTACCTGTCACTTAGCAGTCATCTCAGTTATCAGATCCACTATCATAACACAGCAGTTCTGTTGTTCAAGTAACTCTTATTTTACTTAATAATGGTTCCAAGCACAAAAGTAGTGATGCAGGCAACTTGGGTGTGCCCAAGAGATCCCTAAAGTACTCTCTTTAAGTGAAGAGGTTAAAATTCTCGAATTATTAAGAAAAAATATGCTTAGCACAATAAGTACAATAAGACATTATTGTACAATAAGACTTTTTTTATTTTTTTTCAGTGCTAGAGATTGAACCCAGGGCCTTGTGCTTGACAGGCAAGCACTCTATGAACTAAGCTATATCCCCAGCCCCACAATAAAACATTTTAAGAAAGAGACCATATTCACATAATTTTTATTACAGTGTATTATTTAAATTGTTCTATTTTATCATTGATTATTATTAATCTCCTATGGTACCAAATTTACAAATTAGACTTTACCATAGGTATGCATGTACAGGAAAAAAACATAGCACGCCTAAGATTTGGTACTATCCATTGGTTTTGAGAATCTCTTGGAGGTCTTGCAGGTAAGGGAAGACCACTCTAAAGGCTAACCATTAGGCCCACAGCACTTTCCTGGATGCTGAGAAGAATACAAAAGAAATAAGACATAGTCATTCCCTTCATAGCATTCACAAATCTGATGAGGAAAGATATGACATACATATTAGGAGTATTTAGATAATAAAATAATGAAATTAAAAGGCCATATGAACTGTACAGAAAAATGCTTAAGGTCCTTAAATGAAGGACTACTCAATACAGACTTAAATAGTAGGCTTCTTGGGTATCTCAGGCAGGGTCACTAACATAAGCAAAAAATTGGGGGCAGAAAAGACAATGAATGATGAGTCTGGATGGACTGGAATAAAAACCAGGTTGGAAAATAATTAAAGTATGGAAGAAGAGAGATTTGGGCAGAGTATATATTCCCTTAAGGATATCAGATTAAGAACACCCACGGGAAAAATCTTTGCTAAATATGATAGAGATGCAATATCAAATCTATAATAATTCCAAAGTAGGTATCATTATTCCCATTTTACAGATAGAAACAAAGCAGTTAAACAAAGAAGTTAACTAATTTGCCTGAGGCCATCAAGGTACACAATAACACTGAGATTTAAACTCAGGCCTATTTGAATCCAAAGTTCATGTTCTTTATTTATCTCCCCATGTTACCTCTTCCTAAAGAAGTCTCTGACAACATCACTCTAGATTCAAACTGTCTCCCACTCAGGGTTGTATGCTCCCTTCTTTTTGATTTTTGAGTGTCCCTATGGTGATCCCCTGTACATCA
Source organism: Sciurus vulgaris (assembly GCF_902686455.1). Classification (NCBI taxonomy): domain Eukaryota; kingdom Metazoa; phylum Chordata; class Mammalia; order Rodentia; family Sciuridae; genus Sciurus; species Sciurus vulgaris. The sequence continues at coordinate 107,270,187 of NC_136472.1, forward strand.
AAGCTTGCTCTCAGAAGAGTAACTGCAGCTAAAATAAAAATGACTGTAACAGTTTACCCTGACAAAGTGTATTTTCTTTTCTTCTTTTTCTTTTTTTTTTTTCTTTTTGCAGTACTAAGGATTGAATCCAGGGCCTTCCACATGCTAGGCAAGTGCTCTACCACTGGGCTGTATCCCTAGCTCTTTATATTTTTGGGACAGGATCACACTAAATTACCCACACTGGCCTTGAATTTGTGATCCCCCTGCCTCAGCCTCACGAATAGCTGAGATAACAGGTGTGTGCCACCACATCTGACGACGGATATTTTCATTTTAACAGGAATAAGAGTCTTCCTTTAAAAGAACGGTAAGAATGCATATCTTACCTTCTCAGGTAGCCAGACCAAAGATGTGTTTAAGGAGGTACATTTATACAATGTATACCTAAGCTCCATACAGTAAAACTCTCACTCATAAACCCTAAGGGTCTGCATGGAAGTCTAATCAGCCACAATCTGGAGACAAAGGCCATATGTGACTACTACTTTGCTTCAGAAGAGAAATAGAAGTCTCACTATTTTATATTTTAAGAACATGACATTTTAAAAAACCTAAATTAAATATATTTGACATTTAAACTATTAAATATTTTTAACAAGTTGCCAAAAAATGTGTTCTCCAATAATTTTATAAATTTTTTATTGCCTCTGTAAACCAGAAGGAGCATCAACTTTACTGCTCTCTCCTTTTCGCCATCAAAGATCTCACAGGTATCAAATGTCAAAAGTGTCATCTTTCAAAGGAACTGAAATAAAATTCACATGGGATCTCAGAGTGTGTAAAGTCAAGTAGGTAGAAGATCATGGCACTGACAGAGATTGCTCCATGGCACTTACTATGGAAATAGTCTTCCTGACTATTCATGTGCTAAAACCAGAATATAGTCATAGCTAGGTCAAGTGTAACCTGATAACTTGAAAGTTCCCCACCAAGTATTTTAATAGGCCAAGGAATCATATAAGTTTCAAAATGTGTTTCAGAAAGATAGTTCAGATTCTTTCATAAGAAAATTTCCAGCCCACTGGAAAGCTTAGAAGTATTGAATTCTATGTTTTACATAAAATATAAGAGGTAATTTGAAAAAAAAGTGATACTGTTCTATCTTTCTCAACAAAGGTTGTTATAGTCCTCATTCTACAGAAATCACTTTCTAAGAAACTCTCATTTTATCAGTGTTCTAATATACATGCCAAGAAATTTTAGGGGTAGAATTCTTTTCAAAGAAAAGAATGTAAGTCCTCACGTATCTGGATGGCTCTTCTATGTTCTGGTCATTCATGTCAGTAGGAACAACCCGAGTAGCCAGTGGTCCCTCTGCAAAAGGTTTTGGTAGCTGACCTCTGAACTCTGATGGAATGAACTGAAGCTGCCAACTGTAAGAAACACAAATAAGGAGAATAAGAAAAACACAAGGGGCTCATATTGCTAAATGTACTTGAAACAAACAAAAATCATGTGAAAGATATTTCATTTGAAGAAAAAAAAAATTTCTGCTAAAACCTTAACCAGGGAGCACAGAGGCAGAGGTCACAATTCAATCCAAAAATCATTGAGAAATTTGTGACTAGAGGTCTCTCAACCCATTTCACCAAGTCTCAGAAGTGAAATTTGAAACCAGATGGTCATACCATGAAACAACTAGAAAAATGTCAAAGTTTATTGCCAATTACCATGTGACCAAAAGGACTTATTTAAAATTAAAGCAAACTCATCAGATATAATGAAAAAGATGAAATATAATATTGGCACTAAGAACGTTAAGGGAGCAGCACTTCGTTACTGAATAATCCTTAAAAATATCTTCAGCTATGAAACTACTTCAAAGGTAAACAGCAAAGGCCAAAGTCAACCCTCAAAAAACAAGTTTTAATTTGTTACAGGATTTTTATTAAGCACAAGATACTACTACCAGGTAAAACTAAGCTGCTGAAGCCAGTCTTAAGCGGAACAATATGACTCATCTTAACCAGAGTTCCCTTTTATATAAATAGGACAAATTTAAAAATATATATTTAAGGAACTCTACGGCATATGCTATCAAATCTAATGATGGGGAAAAGGAAGCTGGTATAGATGTCTCAATAATAGCTTTCCCCAGTGTTGACATATTGGTGAAAAATTTATTGTTGGATGGGAAAATAAATTCTTCTCTAAAAACACTTTTTTAGGGGTGGGAGGGTTGCGGGGGGAGGAAAAAAATAACAGAATGAATCAAACACCATTACCCTATGTAAATGTATGACACAAATGGTATGCCTTTACTTCATGTATAAACAGAAACGACATGTATCCCATTTGTTTACAATAAAAATAAATAAATAAAATAAGAACACTTTTTTAGCTAGAGGTTCTAGACCACTTTAGGATGTGGATTAATATTAAATAATTACAGAATTATAAACAGGAACTTTCAGCAAGAGTTGTTAGCAGAAGCCTAGAGCCCAAAACGTTTTCAGAAGTTCTCAGACACTGTGGTCATAGGCAGGGGAGGGTGCACACCCACACATGGCACCCAGTCTAATGAACACAGGAGAGATTCCACAGCAACCAGAGACAGAAGTGATTCAATGACTTTCTGTAAAAATTTCAAAGCAAAACAAAAATTAAGAAGCCCCTGCCATAAAACTGCTATTTTATTTTAAACTCTGGGAATTAAAGGACAGCTTACTTTTCAGGCAGAAGGAAGCTGCTGGGAAATCGATACCACTCTTTTCCCACACAGACGTTCACAGGTCTGCCTTCTGGGACAGTGTGGATGGTTGGGTCTGTAGCAATTCGGTAAAATTCTGGATACAAATCAAGGGGCCCATGGTATCCTGGAAGGAAGAACGGTCAATAAAAGCCAAAGATGAGTAAGATGAGTTTCTGACATGTAATTATAATATGTTAAGGTCCCACTGTAATCCACATAAAATTTAAGAAGTGTGAAGGGCCACAGCAACTTCAGCAGGGAGCCTACCCTACACATATAAAATGTCTTTCTAGTTGGGAAGATGGCAGCAGCAGAGACCCTGTTTTGCCAAATATAGGGCTTTCTTGTTCTTCCTCATGTCCTATCCCTTTTTAAACTTCTTGTGCTTTCAGTGTACTTCCATATTGTGGATCCCAAAAATGATTGTAAGAAAATATAGTCATGAGAATTTAGTATAAAGTTAAGTTTATGCTTCCTTAATTCATCAGCAACCATTAAAAGGAGGGAAATCAATAAGAACAGAGGGAGAAAAAGTGTAGTTGATCATTCCAAAAGGAATTCTCAATCTCATTTTCAATCATGAGGTACAGAAGTCACATCCTATTCATTATTAATTCTATATGCTCCCCCTTCAAGAAAGACCCCTTCCTAGCACAAGCCAATTATGTATCAAGCAAACCTGCATGAAGGGAAACCTAAGATGAAGAGCCTTGTGAGCGTGGGTAAAAATACACATAGCACATCTACCTCTGAATAGTGCCACAGAGCGGGAAAATGATAAAAGCCCAAAGAGGAATACGGTTCCTAAGGCCAGCCAATTTGATGTCACGGTATAGTGCTCCAGGCGGTATCGTTGAAACACAAAGTGGTAACATTTCTAGAAGGAAAAAAACTGTATGGATAAAAGAAGGTACAACTTGCAGAATATACACAATCATGAAATATCACAGAAAAGTCAAGAATGCAGAAGCAGAAATTGAGTCTGAGCAGGTGCACTTAGAAAGGAATCCACTCCAAATACAAAGATCAAGGCCAACTCTTCTGATACTGTCTGGGGGTCAGCCTAGCTGGCTTGCCAATACTCTTACTAGCAAGAAAATTTAGATATTTTGTTTGTGCTTAAAATTCTAATAACTTATTTTAAAATATTTTTAAATGCTTTTATGGCAGTTTTCCTTGATATATGAAGTATTTCAGTCTGGTTTTTTGTTTTGTTTGTTTTGTTTTTGGTTAACAGGGATTGAACTCAGGGGTCCTCAACCACTGAGCCACATTCCCAGCCCTATTTTGCATTTTATTTAGAGACAGGGTCTCACTGAGTTGCTTTGGACCTCACTGTTGTTGAGGTTGGCTTTGAACTTGAGATCCTCCTGCCCCTGCCTCCCCAGCAGCTGGGATGACAGGTGTGCGCCATTGTACCTGGCTTCAATCTGGTTTTTTTTGTTTTATTTTGGGGGGTACTGGAGATTGAACCCAGGGTCTTGTGCACGCTAAGCAAGCACTTAACCAACTGAACTATATCCCCAGTCCCTCAATCTGTTTTAATATGAGAATTTACCTTTACTTTCCTTACCCTCAAGTTCTCAGCAAAGATTTTAATATCAACAAAATGTCTCATGACCAAACAAGAAAAAAGACTTCCTTTTATACAGCACTAGGAACATGCTGTTAATTATTGCTTAACAACTTTATAAACTAGACGGTTATTATAACATATATACATGCATATATGAATCCAGCTCTTTTTTGTGTGTATGTGATGCTAGGGATCAAATCCCACATGCTAAGCATACTTTACCTCTGAGCTATCTCCCAGCCCATCTGCTATCTTTAAGTACCTTCTCCTTAGATTTCTTTCCTCCCTTCCTTCCTTCCTTCCTAGATAAAACCCACTTTTGGAAATAAGTTTTCTAACATATAGCAAATGCCATAAATATGTAGAACTCTTTTAATATTTTAATATTAATATTTCAGAGTGTGGCTCAGTGGTAAAGCAACTTGCCTAGCATGTGTCAGTCCCTGGGTTTGTGTCCTAGCACTAAAAAAAAAAAAAAAAAAAAGGGGTAGAAGCTGGAAGTCTGTCCTAAGGAAGCAATCCAAATAGCTGACTGAAAATATTTAAATAACTAAATGAAAATATTTATTCTAGTAGCATTTGTAATACTAACTAAATAAGTTATTATATCTGATCATTATACTATATATTACCCACTCAATGTTATATATATTATATCCAATTATTATATATTATACCCAAATCAGTAAAACATTATATTGTTACTTAAATAATGGGTATAGGAACAGCAACCCAGACAATATTATGACATAATATCAAGTTAAAAAGGATATAAAGTTATATGTACACTTATTATTACAATCATAATAAGCCAATGCTAGAAAGTGTTTTTGATAAAAGGTAAAGTATTTTCACTACTTTCTAAATTATTTGAAATGAAATTCAATTACTTTTATAAATAAAATTATTTTTAAACTATCATTCTAACATGGGTAAACCTTGAAAATATGCTAAGTAAAAGAAATGTCACATATTTTAGTATTCCATTTATATGAAATGCCCAAAATAGGCAAATATAACAAAGAAAATAGATTACTAGTTACTTACAGATGAGAAGATAAGGAAAAGAAGGTAGAAGGAATGATAGCTAAAGGGTATAGAGTTTTGAAGTGATGAAAATATTCCAAAATTGACTGTGGTAATGATTACATATATCTGTAAATAAGTTAAAAACCACTGAAATTGGGCTAGGGATATAGCTCAGTTGGTAGAATGTTTGCCTCGCAAGCACAAGGCCCTCGGTTCACTCCCCAGCAACAAAAAAAAAGAATAAAACCTATCTATTTTTTCTGCCAATTAAAAATCACAGCAGAGGGCAAGAAAGTACCCAGAGACTGCAAGGCCATAAATACAGAGATATTCAAAGTTAAGATCAGCCTGCCAGGGTGTTGAACTGGACAGGTTTTAAACCAGGATTACATAACTGCGTGGTGTAATCCCAAGTCTTGAGCAAGTTTCAGTCCAATCTAGCAGATGAAGAGCAGACATTGATTAGCTCTGCTCAGATGCCACTATCATGTGACTTAAAAAATGCATCTTTATTAGCAACTGGATTCCTGTTGACATCAGAGACAAATTACAACACAATAATGCAAATAATCAGCAAATAAGAATATGATAAACAGCGTTATCAACACATAAGTCTTTGATAATATGATCCATGTTAGTTTTAATGTTGTGGGTAAAATATCTTAGATGGATGTACTCTATAATATAATTTGCTCTTAAGTTTTGTGAGCAATGATTTAATAAGTGAAACAAAACGAGACAGGTATGTTTTCCCTGAAATTTACCTGAAGTGCAGAAAGAGCCACAGCGCCACAGAGACATATAAGTGGATATACAGGGAAAAGGAACCTCTCCTCTTTGTGAGGCTGGATGAAGAAAATTATAAACCAAATATACATTGGAGCCAAGGTAAGCCAGTATGGGTGGCCTAAATTCTGAACTGCAAGAAACAGAAAAACATTCACCTTTCATTATATTAGAACAAAATAACATATTCAGTTTCAATGTTTTCTTGATCTTAAATTTGGAAGTATGTCCTAGGATACACCATAAAAATGTTTCAGCTACTATATTTACACTTTCTCCAAACACATCAAATAAAAAGAATACACTCCTTAACTTTTCCAAGAAAATCTAAAATTTAAAGGGACATACAATACTGGATTTGGCTAGAACAAAATGAAAATGGGGTTAATGGGTGATAAAACTCAATAAATTCCATACTAGGTGAAGGAAAAAAGCCTTTTCCCTATAACAAGTCCCACAATAAAGACTAAAGACTAATCATTTCTGAGATTAACCAAAAGCCTAACATAAACCCATTTCTTGAGTTTTAATTCCTGTACTATGTTTAAACATTGGTTCTCTTTATCTACACACCAATTGTCTAATTGTTCAAGCAGACCTAAATCAAAAGAAAGCAAAACAGTTGAATTCTCAAACCCTTTTCATCAAGCCACAAATGACAGCTGTTTTAAGGTAAACATGAAAACACTGTTAAAGGAAGTTCACTGATTTTCACTCCTCTTCTATAATACCCAAACATTCTGAATCTCAAAATTAGAAACAAAATGTACTTAAAGCATGTGAAAGAATTAAAGGAATGTAATGAACACTAATATCCAAGCACCTGCTGGAAAGTTCCTGTGGTTAGGTACATGAGCACTGAGTAATAAACCTGCAACCCACAGTGAAGGAATCTCCTACTGTGTTTATATTAGAGAAATGTGCATACAAAATGCTGGCAAAGGGTAGGTAGACAGCGCCCCCTGGTGTCCATCATGTCCACAGTGAGCAAGTTTAGATTACTGCCCAGGACCACTATCAGCAATGATTAATTTAGAGATCTAGGTTATCTGTATCTGCAAAATTCTTTAGTGGAAAAAATTTTTGAACTTCATTAGCAAGTTTATTTTATAAACCTTTCACTCTTAAGATTTTGTCATGAGATTTGAGGTTATACTTTGAGATTTTTCCATTTCAGTATATTTTACATTGGTTTTTTTTACTTATAAGAAAATAAACTTTGCTATAGTCTTTTTCTCTTCTGTACCTTAAACTCTAACATATAATTTTTTAAAATATGATCAAAAAATTTGAAATGTCCTATATAAAATATACAAAATCACTAACCACATGATATATGATAGGATCATGGGTAATTTCTTTCTTGCTTCTCTATATTTTTTAATTTTTTTTCCAGGCACAGTGGCACACACTTATAATTCCAGCAACTCTGGAGGCTGAGGCAGGATTGCAAGTTCAAGGCCAGCCTCAGCAAACTAGCAAGGTCCTAAGCAACTTAGTGAGAAACTGTCTCAAAAAAAAAATAAATAAAAAGGGCTGAGGATGTGGCTCAGTGGTAAAATATCCCTGGGTTCAATTCCCAATACTGAAAAAAAAAAAAAAGTATTGCTTCTATTGTAAAATACACATAAATGTATAAAGACAAGTCAGAAAACACTCTTTTTTTATAAGGTGGACATATATGTACATTACAAACATTTTAAAAAATATTTTTTAGTTGTAGATGGACACAATACCTTTATTCTATTTATTTTTATGTAGTGCTGAGAATCGAACCCAATGCCTCATGCATGCTAGGTGAGTGCTCTACCACTGAGCCACAACCCCAGCTCCCATTATAAACATTTTTAAATCAAAATTTGATTCATACTGTAAAACAGCTTAATATCCCGTTTTTTAATTCACATCACAAATGTTTCCAATTTTTCCACAAGTATAAACTATTTTTTATAGTCAGAAAGTTACTTAAAAAAAAAAAAAAGGAAAAAGTGATACTTAGGAAATACAAGAGATAGAGATAGAGGAAGAAGTTACCTCAAGGGAGCAGACATCTGAATCTAAAATGTGGGAAACTTAATACAAGATGAAAAGATCTGCTTCTTTAAGAAATCTTTTGGAGAGCCATACACTATAATCCCAGTGATGAAGGAGGCTGAGGCAGGAGAATGGTAAATTCAAGGCCAGAGTCAGCAACTTAGCAAGGCTCTAAGCAACTTCAAGAGAACCTATCTCAAAATAAAAAGGGCTGGGGGGAGTGGTATGGCTCAGTGGTAAAGTACCCATGGGTTAAATTCCCAGTACCCAAAAAATAAATAAATAAAGGGAAATAATTAGGAGAAAAAAGTCAGATGGGACATTTCAGAAAAAAACTTTAAAAAACAACAAATTCAGTGTGTGACCTTTGTTTACATTCTGCTTTAAATAAACAGTAAAAATCTATATTTTAGACAATCTAGGAAATCTGAATATCATCTGGGTATTAGATGATATTAAGGAATTATGTTAATTGTATTAGAATAATGGCAACATGGTTATGTTAAAACAAAACAAAGTGACTCTGAAGGCTGCTTGCATCTTCTAATCTTATAACACAGTGAACTCTATAAACCATTAACAGTAGAAAAGCAGAATGGGGGTGGGATGAGAAGGAATCAATCATATGACATCCAAATAAGACTAAAAAGTCTGAAATTTAATCTTTTTAAGCTCATATGAATTTCTGCTCAAATCTCTCTTCCACAAAATAAACTAGGCACCAGATTTCCAGAGCCATGACAACTTGAGAAAACACCAGCTGTGCAATACAGAATCAGAGCAAGAAAAATAAATGACACACCAAACCTTTCACAGTAAGGCATACACAGAAGCAAAATGGAACCAAGAGAAGCATCATGCTTCTTTGGAAGTCCAAAGATTCTCTTACTTCAGCCTCAAATTCAGGGAATCTCTGCATGGTTCAGTTTTCAAATTTTTCCTTGAAATAATTTCTCTAGCACAGATTATATGGTAAGCAATCTACCAGGTTAACACACAAGTGTACCAGAGAGAAAACTCAAATAGGCTTGTTATATTGAGATTTATAAATGTTTTTGCTTCCTTTGGGACTGTGTAAATTATATTAACTTTGTCATTTAAAAGGATATAAAGTTCTTCCTTCCAGTCTAACTTGAAACAACTAATTAAATCTTCAGTAGGGTGACATAATCTACAAATACAGACTGAAATTCCATAAGCCAACCATTTCCATAGAAAGAAAATGGAGAATAAAATAAACAGAATTCTTTTTCACTTACTGGTACACCTTGTTTCTCGCTCTTTCCTCCCCTACCCCCAAACCTTCCATCCCTTATGCCACTCACCATGAAATCTCTGCAGCAGGTATTCCATAAGAGAAGTCAGTGGCAAGACCAAAAGAGCCAAAGCAAAGGCTACATTAAAATTCAGAAATCCATTAATTAAATAGAAATACCAGGGTTCTGTACCTGAGGGAGAGAAAGAGGTAAGAAATCATTAATGGATGTTTTCAACAACTATTATAGTATCTGACTCATAATGTTCTTTGTTCAAGTAATGTTCAGGATTCAATGCTTCAAATGACCAAAAGTCCATAAGTCTACTCTTTTCATGCTCAATCACATGGAGTGGCACAAAATCAGAATATGGGAAGAGAAATGAATTGGTCATGAGGTTTTAGATAGGCATCACGTTTTCAATATTTAGCTGTTCTTGTCTATTTATGAAAAATTTATCTACCTTCTCTTCCATTACATGAGGATAAAGAGTTCCTTCCTTCCAGAGGACACAGCAATGAGGCACCAACTTGGAAGCAGAGACCCAGCCCTCACATCAAACCTGCCAGAGAGCTAAGATGTTGGACTCCCAGCTTCCAGAACTGCGAGGAATACATTTCTGTTTTTTATAAATTGCCAATCTCAGGTATTTTGTTAAGGCAGCACAAATGAACTGATTCAGAAATTTACTATATCTAGCCCAAAATACCATGCCCAAATGAGACTAATATTCACTCAGAACCACCAAATGATTTAAATGGCTTAGGAACAGAGCCACAAGGAGATAAAAACCATTAAAATGCCACTTGAATTTATCCTCTCAGCACTGTAGACCAAAAGAAAGAGTAATAAAAGAAATTTGGTCTGAACTATTCAGGCCTCTCCCATCTTACTCCCACCTATTTAATGCATTTACATTCTAGCATCTTTCCTGACATGCTCAATCACTATTTTATGGTCCTGTACACAGGGTAACTATGTGTATCACAGAAGCAACAAATTTGGCTTTTTAGGATCATGTTGAGACCCAGGCTCTGCTCAGAAGCTTGGAGGATTCAGGATGATGCAAAATGACTGAAAACACAAGCCTCACTCACACTAGATTTTAGTCTTTAACTCAAAATCCTTAAATCTAAATGAGAAACAGTCCCCCTCTGCACATTTAGCAGGTTTTTCATCTGCTTTTTCCCTCTATATGATTACTTCAATCAGGCAGTGAATGACACATACGGGTTTTAATCACTGCGTGTTGTGACACCCGCCTTGCACCACAGCAATTTCCTGCAATCAGCATTGCTTAAAAGGGTAATCAGGAGGCAGAGGAATAGTCAGAAAAACCTGACATTTTTGCAGCTTGCACAGCAAAATAAGATTAGAAACCAAACTCATAAGGCTAGAAACATTTAGGGAAGGAGTAAGAGGCAAGGGGGGCATACTAAGGGAGGGTTCAAGTTCAACTTCCTGTCGTCTTTGGGAAAAGTTCACTCCTTCCTGCCTAACACAACGACTGGACTATTAGGGATTAGGAAGGAGGCCAGGGAAGGAGGGAGAAAGGAGGTGAGGAGAAGGCAGGAGGGAAGATGGACATGATCCATGAACAATACATGCACATATGGAAATGTCACGGTAAAATCTACCAATTTCTACAATTAACATATGCTAATAAATAAATACTGACTGGATTGTTCAGCAACAGAGATCCTGTCCCAGGCAAGAACATTAGGGATATTTTTAATCTTGTATTTTTTACATACTACCATTTGTTATGGAAAACTAATAAATGGTTTTATTTTCAAAACAGAAATACATGTCCTCTCTGGGTTCTAATTAATACTGATAATATAAACTGAGTCCTTTAGATTCCAACTGCTGGAGAGGAGAGTTTTCACACAACCCTCTCCTGACCATAAGTGTGGAGGCTGTGCTATCAACCTTTAATTGCTTTTTCCTTAACCGAATTCTGAAAATCTGAGCCTGTAAAGAAAAAACAATGACCAGAGAGGAAGGGGGTTATATTTTACACCATGCATTATGGACAGTAGGTGTCAACAGAAAAAAGTCTCTCTTTGATATTTGCAAACACAGTTGTTGTTGTTGTTGTTGTTGTTTTTTGTTTGTTTTTTCAGAAAAGCTCTTTCATTTCTAGAAAGTTTTTCTCTACTACAATTTACTATACCCTCCTGCTTGAGCTGTTTTTTCACCTAGGTATACTATACTCTGAAATGTTGAAGTATTAAGTTGGCAAACTCTATTTTTATGTACTAGGAGCTCATAAATCAAGTTATAAGCTAGGCTTTGAGCATTTCATAAGAGGCTGTTATTTCTCTGAAGGATGGTGCAAAAATTGGGGGATAAGCCAAGAGTGAAAGTTCAAGTGACAACAGTCATTTTTTTTTAAATTGGAAAACAGTTTACTAATTATATTGCCAGTTTGTTGTTAAAGGATGGCTACAACTCAGGAACAGCCACAGGAAGAAGTATAGGACAGGGTATGGGGTGAGGGGCACAGAGTGACAACAGTCTTAAAAAACAAGGGCAAACAGGGACAAAAAGAGGGCATATTTGGTTAGCTAGTGTTGTTCCCTACTTATTTAGATAGTTTCTTAGGAAAGCAAAAGGTTTAAACTTGTATTTCCTTCCAGTGAGTTACTCAAAACTGATGTTCAAAAAACATCAAAGCTGAACAATGGATAAAAAAACACTTCAGAATGACAAGCAGAGCACTGAACCTGCAGAAGACGTGAGGTGAGGCAAGCTGGTGGCAAGGTTTCTGCATGGGGTGACTCACCAATCTTCCTTTTGGAAAGTGCCTCAATTCCTTTCGTTCATGTGAGCTAAAGGGAGTTTTGAAAGAGGCCCAAAGAAGGAATGATGTTTACTGTAATAGTTTGAATGAAGGGAAACTTTTTTATGGGCCTGATATTTTATAGGTACATAGGAACTAAATTGCAGTAAGTCATCTTTACAAATGTCAAATTTGTACCACCAGGAGGGAAAAGTCACCAAAGTTCCACAGAAATGATCAACAAGAGAGTGAAGGCTCTAGAACCATTCTGGCTGGCAGTCAACTCTAAGCAGACCTCATAAGACTCCACTGGAGCTTTACCCTCTATTGCTCTAAAGATGGGAAACAGCAAGCCTTCAAACAGCAGGCATTTGCCTTTACCTTCTGAAATTTCCCAACTAGTGATCTGACTGATGTTGATAAAACACACAAACCGGGTATAGGGTGCTGTCCTAAGCTACAGAGTGGCAGCCTTGAGTAGACCCACTGTTGATTTTGAAGGAAAAGTGATTCACTTAAGTCCCTCCCGTACCTTCTCCAGACCAAAGAACAACTCATCAGAGAACACCGCTATTCAGACACCAGAAAAAATACACACATCAACATCTGAGAATCTGAAACATTACCAGAGGCAAAATCAGTGCCAAGTCAATTACTTTCTTTTCGGCAATGTTGTTTTACCTGTTTGACTTTGCAATTTTAGTTCCGCACTACTCTAAATTTCCTATGCCAAGTATTCTTTACTTGTCCAAACATTCATTTTTTCTTCAAAAGGGATCCAGTACAGTGCTACCATGTGAAACAGCCTGCCACTATGCATGTCACTCTGCCATCACAGAGCCCTCTAAGACCAAAATTCTTCAAAGGAGCCACTCCCCCTCATTCCTTGGGTTGGATCTTACCTTCTACTACTCTCAACTCATGCTTCCTGTTTTTGCAAGCTTATTCTCCTGTAGAGTCTCACTGGCCAAATTCCAGGGTTTTGCTAAGGGTATTTTCAATTGAAAGAACACAGGTCTAGGAGTCAGATAATCCTGGGCTCTGATCTAATTTGTAGCACTTATTTAACTAGGTGTCAATTTCCTCACCATCTCAACCTCATTTTCCTCATCCAGGCATAGTTTATGCCTATCACAGAGTTTTTATGAGGCAAGAAGACAGTATGTGGAAATTTTCTGGGTAATGTAACAAGGCGTTCAGTAAACAAAAGGCATTGTGATTGCTATCTATGCAGAAGTACTCCTTTACTTTTCTCTGGCTTCAAAAGAAAGTAGTCAGCTTAGGTCTGTCATTAATGTATGCTAGTTAGCCGAGAAAGTATAGAAAGAAAGGTCCCTTAGAAAACCAGAAAAGGTAAATATTTATATGATTATAATCACAATGGAAAAAATGAAATCATCTTGCTCATCACCAGTTTCTACCTAAAATTCAGTCAATGTTCTAAGATGTTGTGTTTAAAAAGAACTCAATATTCAATCTTTTTGCCTCAGCAGTCCCTATATTTGACATTCCATTTGTCTGAAATAACCCCGCCCCAGCATCTACTAGGCAAATTCCTGCTCTTCCATCACTATATCTTTCCTGATACCGATAGAGGAATTTGCTCTTACTATTCTGACTCTCTTCTTCCCACTGTAACACATAATAATTGTACTGTAATTACTTGTGTGCCTGCAGCCTTATAGACATGCTATAAGGACGTGAGGCAAGAATTGAAAAGCAATTTATTCACTGTTCCTTCAACTGAAATCTATTCATTTAAAAAGTATATATAAGCTTTTTATGTTCGTATGTATGAGAAGCAGCAGTAAAAAATATATATAAAAAACTATAAGCATAACGCATTTCCATTTTCAGATAAGCGTGTGCCTACCACAGCTAATGAGGCACTTGGAGCAGGAAACCCTTATAAAACAGTCAAAAGAACACAAAATGTGCCAAACATGTAAGTAAATAAAAGAGTTACAGCTTCCAACACAGAAGACATGCCATCTCACTGTTTGATAATTTTACAGCATCGATGCCTCTATAAAAAAATAGGTCTTTGATATTTACTGAATGGGCTGACAATCATAAAGCGTGTTTTTAAAAAGTATTTTATATCTATTTTATTCCTATTTGGTATCAAGAAAATCCCAAGCCAGAGAGGGGATGTGAAAATGGGAGGGAGGGAGGGAGGGAGGGAGGGAGGGAGGGAGGGAGGGAGGGAGGGAGGGAGGGAAGGAAGGAAGGAAGGAAGGAAGGAAGGAAGGAAGGAAGGAAGGAAGGAAGGAAGGAAGGAGGGAAGGAGGGAAGGAAGGAGAGAAGGAAGGAAGGAGGGAAGGAAGGAAGGAAGGAAGGAGGGAAGGAAGGAAGGAAGGAGGGAAGGAAGGAAGGAAGGAAGGAAGGAAGGAAGGAAGGAAGGAAGGGAGGGAGGGAGGGAGGGAAGGAAAGAGAAAGAGAGAAAGAAAATCAATTCCTAATTAAGTTGCCCACAAGGAGGAAGGGAGGGGGGCAGGGAGAGAGAGAGAGAGCGCGCGGTGGGGAGGGGGGGGGGCGGTGTAGAGAAAGAGAAAGAAAATAAATCCTTAACTAAGTTGCCAGGAAGGAAGGAAGGAAATCCCTAACTAAGTTGCCTGGGCTGGCCTTGAACTTGTGATCTGCCTGCCTCAGTCTCCTAAGTAGCTGGCATTACAGGCACAAGCCACCACACCAAGCCTACGCTCTTTAACGAATGGAAATCAGACCAAAACAATTTATCAAATTCAAAGATGAGGTAAAAGCACAAACCTTCTACTATGAAGGAACAACTCCCTGAAGGTTAGCTACTACAGCATTGTATCAGTCCTGTTCATGGCTGGTCTGATAATTCTCACTATCCCAACAAAGCTTTTGCCACCACTAGAACAGCAGTAAGTTCTCTACATCCAAAATAGGAAAATATGAATCAAAGCCATCCCAGGTATATCAAAGCAGGGCAGGAAGAAGCCCCAAGGATTGTTTCCCAGTAAAACACTAGCTGAAATGAATAACAAATGCTAATGTTCAAAGAAGGACAGGACACTACTTGATCCCTAAACTTATCACAGTACACTGACCAACCCACAGTTAAACTAGAAGTATAACTTAAAATCAGAATGTATTCTTTCTTCCTTACTTTCCCTACCAACATGATTATTTCTAGATTTATAAGCCTTATCAATCTAGAGGGTTATCAAAAATATCACCTTCATGTACCCTAACAAAAGGTTTTATAAATAAGCAATTAGAATACAAATATATAATAACTCATTTATAATAATGGAGAAGTCAGTTTTTCAAAATTAATAGAAATTATCTCACCTACACAGAATGGATATGGTTCCAACAGGGTACATATAAACAATTTTTATCATGCAGTCTGGGTTTTAAATCTTCTACTGTCTTATATGGTCAAATAAAATCTTATAAACAAACTAAAACAAGGGACAATTAAAAACATACAAACTTTCCCTAGTTGAAGGGAGACATCTAGAGGCAAAAGCTTAAAATTAGAGGCCTTTCACAGATCCTTGAGGATCTTGGAACCATAAAGGAGCCTTTGAAAGTTCTTTCACTTAGCAATTTTTCTTTAACTATGTGATTTGTGAATTCAATTCACCAAAGCACTCCTTATTGCGACCCACCTATTACTTGCTATCTAAAATGAAAGTATTTCCAAAACCCCAGAGGCTCGAGTAAATATCACTTGAAGCTCCTCATGCTCTACTGGATCTACTTGCACTGTAGCTCAGGCAAATGAGGGACATGGCTAGCAACAAGACTTGAATTTATAAGAGGCAGACAGGGAGATAATATTAACCAGCTTCATAGCACAGGTAAGACATTCACATATATAGAATGCTCTACAGATTAAAAGATTAAAAAGATTAAAGCAAAGGAAACTATACTTATTTTAATGAAAAATCTGCTTCTCTCATAAAATGTTTCCTTACATGGCCTATCTGATCAGAAAAATCTCTAACTCAAGCCTCTGTAGTTTTAACTCAAATGCCTTCAGGGGTTAAAAAAACCTGGCTCAACAACTGGTAGAGAAAAAGGCAGGAGAAAAGGGGTAGAGAAGGGAGTACACTGGACAATTCATCCTAGACTAAAGGCATTCAATTTTTTTCTCTTAACCCTAAGCGACCAAACTACCTACCAGCTCTTGCTGACCCCATTCCCATTTGCTACACTTTGTTTACATACTCTCCAAACTTTCTCCCCTAATACCTGGTATTGAAGTGATGCAAATTTGAAAAAGAAAAAGTAACATCAAGTGTCTATATGTATAGAAAATGTAACGGAAGTATATACTCCCAATGTCAACAATAGCTACAAGGAGATGATGGGAATATGTTATTATTTTTTTGTTATCTCATTGATTTTCTGATAAGGTGAAAAAGTAATAATTACAAAATGAGAGAGTGGGGGTTGAACTCAGTGGTACAGAGCCTACCTAACAAGGCCCTGGATTCAATTCTCAACATCGGGGGAAAAAAAAGTAGCATCAACATCCACGGTACATCCAATGGTCCTCAAAACTATAACTCTGAAATTGGGAGTAACAGATAATGGAACAGAGAACTAGTATCTGAATATCACATTTTTCAATGAGAAATATTTGAGTGGCTACATGATATCACTGTGCTACATTCAAATGGTTTTTTGTTTGTCTTGCAGTACTAGTTATTGAACCAGGGGCTCTACCAATGAGCCACACCCTGAACCTTTTCTTTCATTTTTTATTTTGAGAGAAAGTCTTGCTAAGTTTCCCAGGCTGGCCTTGAACTTCTGATCCTCCTGCATCAGCCTCCCAAGTAGCAGGGATTATAGACATGTGCCACCATAACTAATCAAATATCATTCTCTTTCAATTTTAAGCAGGAAAAGATCACCAGAAAAGGAATGCTATATTTGATGAAATAAGATAATTGAATTAAAATTTGAAGTTCAGGTAAATGAAGCTATTTTCTACTCTTCCCCAAATTTCATAAAGCCTTACCATAAAGATCAGGTCCATGAGAAGTGAAGACATTATACAAAACAATGTTGAGTGGTGCAATGACCAACTTCCCATAATAGTAGCTGTCGATGACCACCACAGGTACCTAAAACAGAACAGAAAGCACAGCAATTATGGAGTTTTGCTCGAGGAACATTCTTAACATGCTAATAAATAATGCTGAGAATAAAAAACAAAATCAACTCCTAATGTTTCCTTTCCCACATCAGAAACCGCTTTTATTACAATATGAGAACAAAACAAGAAAAAAGAAGACTCACCAGAAAGAGAATTAGGGCCACCAGTGACCAATGAAAGAAACTTTTCCACCTGTGTTTCATGACGAGCAAATCAAAGGCAATGGGTAAACTATTCAACAAACAAACAAAATGGGACGTTATGTAAAATACTGAACAGGTCATATTCACACATACCTATGCCAAGTTGAGAATAAAATGCCTCTGCCAGTGACAAGAGAGGGAAGAAAATTAGTAATGTGAGAGTATATCTTCTAAAAATATATGATCTCTTCATAGGACCAAGAGATCTATATATCTCACAAATGCACACGATATCTATAAATACTAAGCTGCTAAATAAACTCCATTTTACATTTATTTATGCATAATCGATATTTAAAAGATATTAATCATAAGCAACTGGACTCTATTATCCTATTATCCTGCACCTAGAGCCTGGCAAATAAATACTGATCTTTCCCTTCCAAGATTTACTAGGTTTTTAGTAATATAATATCACAAGCTCTAATTTCAATTCTGATACGTCCCCCTTCAACACCATTTACTCCTCTTTCTTTTATTTACATTCCTCCAGCACGTGGTATATGTGTGTTGCTCTCACTACAGTATTTCTTCTTTAAAGCTTATCACAAGCTAAAAAGACTAATTTAAGGTCTACCAGAACATCCCCTTGGAGAGAACCAAAACATATTTAATTTCCCTTTGTCTTTCTGCTGCACTGAACACTAAACATCTGTTCCTCCACCTGTAAGTTCCCTGTTCTTTTCTGGTCTCCCCAATATCATGTGCTGTCACAGGATATCTCTATTATGTAAACGTCACATTCTATTATGTAAATTTTATATTAACATTTTGTGTTTTTATCTCCCAACTGTTTACATTTCCATAACACCTGTCTTTCCCCTTTGATAAGTCATCATGCTTTTAATTATTTGTTCAATGTCTGTCTTTCCTACTAAAATGAAAGCTCCAAAAAGAGCAGGAAACATGAGTGTCTAATTTGCTCAATACAGTGTGCCTAAAACAAAGTATTCAATAAACAATGGTATATGGCTGATTGATTGTGATCCTGAAATCACTTACATTGGCTAACAGCAGATCATATAATGTGCCACCCAGAAGTATTTGGGGGAAATCGGCAAAGTTCATTAGGGACGGAACAGAGTAAAAGGAATGGAGGAATTGACAAAAGGAGGCAGGAGAGGTAAAAGTTGTAAAGATCAGTCAGGGCTTTGTAAGTCACCTTAGGATCAGAACATCACAAAACAGAATTTGGCAATTTCTCTTTTATTTTATTTTCTTTCTTTTTTTTTTTTTTTCTTTTTTTGCGGTGTTGGGGATCGAACCCAGGGCCTTGTGCTTGCAAGACAAGCTTCTTTTCTTTCCTTCCTCCCTCCCTTCCTCCCTTCCTTCCCTCCTTCCTTTCTATCTATGGTGCTAGAGATCAAAACAAGGGCATTGGACATTCTAGGCAAGCATGCTATACACAGTCTGGGGACTGGCAAACACTATTTAAAAGAGCTGACAGTATTTATTTTAGGTTTTGTAGGCCACATATGGAATATGTTGAATATTCTTCTTTATGTATGTGTTATTTTTCAATAGTCCTTTAAAATTGTAAAAAAAATATATTCTTAGTTCTATAAAAACAAGCCAGCTAGATTTGGCCCACCAGCCACATTTTGCCAACCCTTATGACAGAGCCAATGGGGAAGCTTTTATAGAGTTCAAAACAGAAGTGATATGACCATATTTGCACTTTCAGAAGACAACTCTAGTTAGAGTGTAGACAGTAGATTTACAGAGATTAGAGACTGGGGGGATCATTTAGTAATCAAGGAGCAGAAAAAAGATGAAGAAAAATAGATTTCAAAAATATTCATGACATATAATAATAGGATATGAGAAAGAAAAAAAAAAGTCACATCATTTCTACATTCCTGGCTCAGCAATGAGTAGATGGTGATAACACTTAATGGGATGGAAGCATAGATTAAAAAAATAGCTATGAAGGGAATATGATGAATTCAGGAAATCTAACAGGCAACTAGGAATATGAGTGAAATTCAAGAAAGATGATTAAACTAGATAAATTAGCAGACAATCATAAAATATTTTGGGGGTTAAAATGTATATTACATTTATTGATATGAGAATTATCAAGGTGACTGAGAGATAGCAGAACTTATAGAAAATAGCCTAAGGAGCTGGGGCTGTAGCTCAGTGGTAGAGCACTTGCCTGGCACGTACAAGGCACTGGATTCTATCCTCAGCACCACATAAAAATGAAATAAAGATATTGTGTCCACCTACAACTAAAAAATACTAAAAAAAAAAAAAAGAAAAAGAAAATAGCCTAAGATAAAATCTTGAAAATATAATAATTTTAGGATGATACGAAGAAAAGAACACATAGGAGGGAAATGAGACTTTTAAAAGGAAATGAAGAAAATTTTAAATGGCCCATTCTCTTAATAACTCCCTGTATAAAAATTTACCCCATAATAAATTTCCACCAAGTATACAAAGACATATGTACAAAATTCACTGAAGGGTTGGAAATGTACCTCAGAGCCTAGCATGAACAAGACTCTGGGTTCAATTCTCAGCACTACACACAAAAAAATGTTCACTGAAACATTTTGTACAGTAGCAAAAAA
The DNA here is from genome assembly GCF_902686455.1 of Sciurus vulgaris. NCBI lineage: Eukaryota > Metazoa > Chordata > Mammalia > Rodentia > Sciuridae > Sciurus > Sciurus vulgaris. The sequence continues at coordinate 107,290,309 of NC_136472.1, forward strand.
ATCTACCAATAAGTCATGGTTAAATAAATTATAGTCAGTTGTGTGGGCTGGGGTTGTGGCTCAGTGGTAGAGCACCTGCCTTGTGTGGGTTCGATTCTCAGCACTGCATAAAAATAAATAAAATAAAGATCCATTAACAACTAAAAAATTATAGTTAGTTGTATAATAGAACATTATGCAAATGACACAGAATGACATAAATCTATGTTCAAGAAAAGATAAATAGCCCGGTGCAATGGTGCACAAGGCCCTAAATAACTTGGAAAATCCCTGTTTTAAAACAAAAAATAAAAAGGGATGGGGATATAGCTCCTCCTGGATTCAATCCCGGTACCAAAAAAAGAAAAGAAAAATGTATGTACAGGATTATCCTATTTATCTCAAAATGTGGGTATGTATGTGTGTGTATATGTGTGTGTGTGTGTGTATATAGTTATATATATAGTTATATGCATTTATAGACACAAGGTTAATTTCTGGAAAGACATATAAAAATTATTAGCAGTGACTTTAACTGAGGACTGGGCTAGGGGAGAAAAGAATTAGGAATTCTTTTTAATTCAAACAACCTGGTTTTCTTCAGTGCTAGAAATTAAATCCAGGGCCCTTTGCAGGAACCTCCCAGTTCCTGGTACTTTTTTTTTTAGTAAAGAAATAATACTTCTATAATTCAATAATAACCTTAATATCAAACTAAATTTTTTAAATTACTAGTTCAATTAACAAGTTAAAGCAGCACAAATTAGAATAAAATATGTGAGAACAAAGAATACACAAAAGACATGAGAGAACTGGGGGAAAAAAATGCTGGAACAAGAAAGAAGAACCAAAGCAAACTGCAATTCCAAGCCTCGGGGACTAAGAAAATGTATAGCACAGGGTGGTGCAGTGTGGGGAAAAATATCAGTTATAGAGTCAGAAAGGCCTGGATTCAAAAGTAAATATAATCTTAAATGCGAATTACTCAAACTCTTGGAGTCTATTTTCTCATTTATAAAGCACAAATAATCTCCTGCAGAGTTGTTGTCAGGTTCTGGAATAAAGTTTACAAAGGGTTTATACAAAGGGTTTAGCAGTGCCTCAGACAGAGTAGATGCTTAACAGCTATTACTCTTGTAAGAATTAATCATACGCATGCACAAGGCCCTGGGTTCAATTCCCAGCACCCAAAAAAAAAAAGAATTAATCATAATAATAAGCTTTAAGAAAAATATACTTTTGTTTCCCAGAATCTTCATAGGTATAATTGATTCCTATAACTTTAGGTGATACCTATATAATGTGGAGCTAATTCAACATTAAGATTTACCATACACCCAGGGAAATATGAGAGGAATCATGTCAGTTTCTTACCCAAGAGCCGCACTGAATGGCCAGCCTAAGATAGCCCCAGCTGCTACTCCCAGTACAGCAATGGGAGTCTTGTCCATATACCATCCAGTCATGGCTATCAACGTGGTGTACATACAGAAGCTACTAGGAAGAAATGCTATACGAGTGAAATGAAAGAAGGGAAGGGGACAAGAGTATGAAATTAGGTACCAATTATTAAAAATTAATCTACACTGAAATATGTCAGTAACTATCATCATATTTTGGTCAATATGATTACAAAAAATAGCCAAAACTCACTCTTGTTTTTTAGGTACCAACACATGACTCCAATTAAACACTAACCACATTATTCTTCTCCTAGCCTGTACCTCAAATCTAAAACTTACAAAATTTCGGTTTTTCCCAGGAATTACCCCAGGTTATATTTCCAGGCAAGGATTATGCTTTAAAAGACTTATAGCCATAGCTGATAATTTTTCTGATAATAATTTCTGAAGAATGTTATCTTCTGATAGTCTCCTGAAACTGTCCTAGTTCCTAACCTGTACCCTATAGGAATTCTAGGAAGTCTGATTCAAGGACCAGATGTTGGATGGCACTGCTTATTTTATTTGTAAAAAATTTTTTTGTTGTACATGGAAACAATGCCTTTATTTATTTTTTATTATTATATGTGGTGCTGAGGATCAAACCCAGTGCCCCACAGGTGCAAGGTAAGTGCTCTACCACTGAGTTACAACCCCAGCCCTTATTTTCTTTTTGATATCAGGGATTTAACCCAGGGGCATGTAACCACTGAGCCACATCGCCAGGCTTCTTTTTTGAGACAGGGTCTTACTAAGTTGCTTAGGGCCTTGCTAAGTTGCATGCTCCACCATGCCCAGCTCAGCAGTACTACTTTGCATCCTGCATCTGCTGACATAGAGAGTCTAACCTTTGGATAGCCTCCTAATTATTAACATGTACCTTAACCTTGTTGCATTATACAGCAGAGGAATGAGCATATTCAGGGCCTCCACAATGGCAACAATCAATCAAAATATGTCTAATAACTGATCAAAAATGCATATCTGAATAGGTGTGGGAGTGCATGCCTGTAATTCCAGGTATTTAGGAGGCTGAAATAGGAGCATAATAAGGTCAAGAGCAGCCTCAGCAAATTTGTGAGACCCTGTCTCAAAATAACAAAGGAGTGGGGCCAGCAGTGGGGATGTAGATCATTGGTAGAAAGCTTGCCTAGCATGTACAAGGCCCTGGGTTCAATACTCAGTACTGGGGGAAAAAATGCAAATCCACATCTCCTGCTGCAAAAGATCTGATCCTACAGCACTAGAGAAGAAAACTCAATTGACTCTACAAATTACAAAATAAGAAGCAGTGAGATTTAAAAAACTCAGCACAAGGTTCAGAGGTTCTGTATCAAAGTATCCTTTAGCTTATCTGTGCCTCAACTGATTTTACAAAACTAAAAATACACCCAGAAATCTCCCATACATAAAAATCAATTTTTAGAGTAGGAAACTAACTAAAAAAACATGAGGTACAATGTTCACAAATAAATACTACATAATATTGATGCTGTCCAACGCTGTCAATTCCAGCTGCCAAGGTAGAGGACAAAAGTACAGAAGTATCCATGGTCTCTGCCAGCTCCCAGGATAAAGCATGGACACATTTATGACAATGGATCTCAAAGTTATTCTAGGGTAGAACCCTGAGCTTTCCCCAAAACAACATTAATTTTTATATATTCAGTTGAAAAGTAAACATGTAATTTTGTGCCAGATACTATTTTTTGTGTATATTTAGTGTGCACATTAGATTCTAGATCACACAAGTAGAACTAAAATTGAGACAATAATATCTAGTAACTTAATTTTTCTATAGAAGTAAAATCGACAGTATGCCTTTTTAGCAGGCTAAATTAGTTCAGCACACAGAACACAAATGCTCAATGGCAGCACAGTTTGAAAGGGTTTATTCTAAATTCCTAAATGCTGACTTCAAAAACAAAAACAAAACAAACAAAAAATCAGAAGATGTGCATATCTCAAAAAATGGGCAGAAACCAAAACCATCAAGAGAAGAGGCTTTTAGGCCCACAGTGCTTCTTTAAAAAAAAAAAAAAAAATTATTTCCCTTCCCCTAATGGCCAAGAAAGGAAGTGGGTGGTTGATGCAAGAATGTAATAAAAAGCATCCTGGTGTGTATCAGTTCTACCACTTATGAATTTTGACTTTCTGTTTTGTTTTGTTTGTTTTTGTTTTGTAGTGCTAGGGACTGAACCCAGGGCACTTACAAACTGAGCTATATTCCCAGTCCGATTTTTGACTTTTAGTAAGATCTTTTAGTTAGGTCTTAACTAAGTTTCAGTGTCCTTGCCTGCAAAAATGAGAAAATATTTCTCTTATTTATAGCACAGGATTATTGTAAAGGTTAATCAAGACAATGCAGATAAGAGTGCTCTGCAAATTACTGCATTTTATACAAATATAACTTATGTCTGGACAAATTCTTCCTTGCAATGCAATTGTGAATCATGGGGGAACTGCTCCCCTCACCTGCACTTTTACTTACCAGATGATGAACAAAACATGCCAGTGCTGAGCACTAAGAAGGCTAGCATCATTCGGCTTACATGGAGCCCAAACTTTTTGCACACAGCCCTAGAAGGCAAAAATTATTAGTATCACACATACTAAAGAACAGACATTTCAAATCAAAGAAAATGTAATCATCAGAGCTAACTCTAAATGTCAAATATAGAACTGATTTGACAAGTGTGCTAGCATTTTCATGAAAAAACCAAAACATTCTTAACATAGGAGGGAACTTCCCTGTCCAAGAAACACATAGTTTACATGCTAACATTATGCCTATTATTGACAAGAAAATAGCATAATGTAGTGAAAAATAATAGGCCTCAGATTCAGGTGGGCATAGGTTCAAATTCTGACTGTCGCTCACAGTAAGTGGTTTGGTTTAGGTACATAACCTTTCAGATTCCTCATCTATAAAATAGGATGATCATGCTGGTTGGTCATGTAGACAAAACATAATTTTCAACAAAAAAAGAAAAAAAAAAGATCCTTAGGATTTGGTGACACTTTGCCTCGCTAACAGCGGTGAGACAGACAGGTGGCTTTTTAATTTGTGATGCAGTATAAAGTGAACTGCATTATCTATGAAGTGTCTTTGTCAAGAAAGTGTAACTGAAATCTAATCAAGCCCTTAGGTCTAATTTTCCATTTGCAGGCAATATTGGGTATAGAGCAACAAGTTCAAAGACACTAACAAAGAAGCTGTTAAACAGGTTTAAAATATGAAATGTTATAGAAGGTAACTGGCTTTGTTTCTTCAAAATATCAGGAAAGAAAGGAGATGGGTTGGGTAACTGTTCTTGATTAAAAGTTACTTATGAGACATAACAGACTAACATAATGTGAGATCTTTTCTGGTACTAGGGATTAAAATCTTGTGCAAAACTAAGTACCCACTGTACCACCAAGCTATGTCTCCAGTTCCCAGTGTAAGAGCCATTTGTAAAGTCCTTGAGTTGGAGGTACTGAGAAAAATTTGAATATGGATTGGATTTTAAATATTAGATCATTTCTGATTTTGTAAGCTGTGCTAAAACTTGTTTATAGAGAGATGTCTTTTAATTAGTACACTGAAGCATTTAGGAATTAAATGTTATAGTGGTCTAAAATATTTTTAAATGGTTTTGCCAAGTGTGTTTGTATATGAAACATATATGGTAAAATGCTAATTTAATTTGTATGTATATGGATATTCACTATACTATTTTCCTATTTTTTGTATCTTTAAAAGTATATGATAAATATATTTAATTTTTAAAAATCAGTAAAAAAATATAATAAGATAATCATATCTACTTTGTAAATTTTCTGTAAGGATAATGCATGGAAAAGTGCTTAGGAGAGTGCCTGGCACAACCTGCCAATAAATGGTAGTTGTCAGGAAAAATGAATGGGAGCTACATGAAAATGCAACAGAGTTATCTCAGTGTTTCTTTAATTTGGGCAATTATACACCTCCTTCTACCCCTTTAAGTCTTTTTTTTTAACTCCACATATAAAACATTTTTAGATATCATTATTGCTTTGTTTGTTCAGATACACCTATATGTCAACCTTTCCCTTGTTCAGATTCCTTATTTTGTCTCAGAGCTTCCTTCTGAAATTATTTTGTTTCTTCCCAAGTATATCATTTATAAGTTCCTTTAGTGAGAATCTGTTAATGGTAAATTCTCTGGTTTTTGGTTGGCTGAATTTTCCTTCTCCTTCTTCTGAAAAGTCTTTATTTAGCTCTTGATTGTGAGATGATTTGACTGAATATAAAATTTTAGAATGACAATCATTTTCTCTCAACGCTTCGAAGATACTTCTTTTGTCTTCTAATATTCCTTTATAGATATTCCATTAATTCTCTGTTAACTCTTAAAATCTTTTTCTTTGTCCATGGGGTTTTACAGTTTCACTGATTTCTTTTCATGAATACAGTTTGGGATGTGTAAGGTTTACTGAATCTAGGGATTACATTTTCCCACTAATTCTGGAAAATTCTCAGCTCCTACTTCTTGAATATTGCCTCTCCTCAATTTCTGTATTATTTTCCAAAATCAGATAAGATACATATCAAACCTTTCAAGTCTACCTTACACACTTTTTAACCTCTTGCATATTTCTATATTTTCTTCTTCTTTTTTGGTCTCTCAATACTGCATTCTTAGTAATTTCTTCAAATTAGTCTTCTGGTTTACTAGTTTACTTGTTAGCAATATCCAAAACACTGTTCAAATTACCTACTGAGTTTTAAATATCCATAATATCTGAGTATTATGGACGTTATATCAATACTGCCTATTATAAAATATTATATAAAATTAATAACATGCATATTATCATATTGTCATTTCTAGAAATTCTGGTTCTTTGTTTTTCAATTTTATGTGGTCCTTTCTGTAGTCTCTTTTTTCTTGTTCATGTTTTCAGTTCCCTCTTTCACTTCTTTAAATATACTAAACATGCTATTTTATATTCTTATTTTAATAATTCCTAATAAGTTTGGCAGGTCAGCTTGTTGTTGTTATTTCTGCTGCCTCTAATTCATAATGTCTTACTCCTGTCTTTGTGATTGTTCTGTTTTGTGATTTACTTTTATTATAATTTCTTGTTCACTAGGGCCTTATTTTTGGTAATTCTTGGACATCTGGGTTAAAGGTACAGTTCTCAAGAGAAGTTTTTATAAGATGCTTGGGTGCACTGCATACCCAGAGCAATTTAAAGCAAATCTTCACCTTGGGGTTTAGGGAACTTTTGGGGTAATGTGAACTCAAGTCCCAAACCATACAAAGACCAACCTATGGTTATAATTTCAAAATCAGCACTGGCTTTGATTTTTCTTCTGTTCCATTCAGAGTCAAGATCAAAGGGTTTATTTTAAATCTGACATATTTAGCTGTGGGAAGATTTTTAATAATGATCATTAAGTCCAAATACCTTTTGATGCATTAAAGCATTAAGATAAGATGTTTGTCAGATGCTATGTAAAAAAGGTGACTATTCTTGTTACTGGAACATTTAAATGCTTAATAATCTCATTAATATTCAATCAACTGATAGTTATTTTATGAAAATCAATGTATTTGGTGCAAATAAGAGTGAGGAGTCTCACATTGGGAACAGTTTCTATTAGCTATGCTCTAGGGGAGAGGTAAATTATGATTCTGTAACTTAGGACCAAAAATAAGGTTCTATTAAATCCTACTAAGTAAAGACCAGACAGAGAGGGATTAACAGAATTAAAATTAATAGTATGAGGGTTGGGAATATGGCTCAGTGGTAGAGTACTTGCCTAATACCATAAAAAATGTAAAAGTAATGATATGATCTAATATATATGAGCCTCACTGAAGAAAATAATAATTAGAAATATTCCTCTTCAACTGTTTTTGCAAACATCAAATTGCAGTTCAGAGCTAGAAGGAAAGTATATTCCATTTCTGATCACTGCCTGAACAATCAGAGAGATGATCTATGCTATAATGAACTTCCTCCCAGAACTTTTAGAAGCAAAACTTTTATACTCACTTGTAAAAGTAAAGTTCACAAATACAGCTCACAAAAGCTAGAAGACATCGCAAAAAGTAAAAGACAAGAATCTGAAAGAAACCCAAAACAAGAAAATAAGAGTCACAGATAGGAACAACAACAACAAAAAAACCTACAAAACTCATAATGATGATATCACTGTCATTTGTCATCAACAACAAACTGTACTATCAACTGATACAAGCCTTTTGAAAAGCAGGATGTATAAAGAACCACACAAACTTTCATAGCCCTAGAACCATGACATCTATTTCCAACAGCAAGGGAGCCAAAGAAATAGCTGGATATAGAAATATTGGAGAGGGCTAGCCTAGCATACACAAGGGCCGCGGTTTGAATCCCCGGCACCTCAGATGACTAGAAAAAACAAAACAAAACAAACAACTCCAGCAGCAGGGAAGAGCCATTCATTTGAAAATGTCAATTGTAGTACTATTAATTTAATAAAAACTATCTCAAAAACTATAAAATGCCCAATTATAGGGATACCATCAAGTAAATTATGCTATGATTATACTATGTCAATTTCATGTAATACTATACAGATATTAAAATTCATGATTACACAGACAGCAGAAAATTTCTTGCAATATAATGCTTATTCACTCTACAAGCACTTCTAAAAAATAGCACTTCAGACATAATATATTAAGTAATAACTATTCACAAACTACTAAGTGAAAATGCACAATACAATATTACTATACATTAAAATTACAGCTACGAAAATTATATGTATATGAAAAGACAGTGAAGACATATAATAAATGGTAAGCATAGCTGTGGGAGCCTGATAGGATTTAAGTTAGTATTTTTCCTCCTATCTTCCAAAATTCTGTAATGTGGTTTTACTAATGTATAATTAAGGACATCGATTTTAAAAATTAAAATAACTGAAACAGTAATTATACTGAATAGCTTTTTTAAAAAAATGTTTTAGTTGTAGATGGACATGATATCGTTATTTTGTCTATTTAGTTTTTTTATATGGTGCTAGGGATCAAATCCAGTGCCTCACACATGCTAGGCAAGCACTCTACCACTGAGCCACAATCCCAGCCCCTGAACAGCTTTTATACTACAGAATACCATATGTGTAAGAGCACTGAATTCCTCAGAACATAAGCACCAAATGTGATTCATATAAATACATATGAGTTAGAAATACTTTCCATTAAGAATACAGATAGCCAGATGCAGGGGTGCACGCCTGTAATTCCAGTGACTTGGGAGGCTGAGGTGGGAGGATTATAAGACCAGCCTCAGCCTCAGTGACTTAGCAAGGCCCTAAGCAATTTAGGGAGACTCTGTCTCAGAATAGAAAATAAAAAGGGCTGAGAGGCAGCTCAGTGCTTAAGCAACCCAGGTTCAATCCCTGGTACCAAAAAACAAAACAACAAAAGAATTGTGTGTATGTTTGTGTGTGTGCACGCGCACATGTACACACTTCACTGAAAATAATTAGAATTATACGCACACACACATACACATACGCACATCTACATAGACACATACATACATATATATAGAGAGAGATAATTTTAGACAAATGTCTATGTTTAAGAACTCCTAATGAGGAGTACAAATAAACATTTAGAAAATTAAAAATTAACATGAACTTAAATAAGAATTATATTAAGAAGCAAGACAACAATGCTCCACCTCTACTAATATTCAACACAGTACCTAGTTGGTACAAAATCACACACAAAAAATAAGGTAAAAGGAATAGAATGGCAGAAAATAAATATACTGCTAAGTGTTGGAAACAGTTTATCCCCCAGAGGTTCATGTGGGGGAAGCACAGTCACCGCGTGATGAACGTTAAGATTTTGAAGGGGGGGGTGAACTTTAAGAGGTGGGACTAAAGAAAACTAAGCCATGGGGGCTCCTCCCTCATGAATGAATTAATGCCGTCTCTTGGGAGTGGGTCCAGTCTCAGAGGAATGGATTAGTTCCCATTAGAGAACAGGATGCTATAAAGTGAATACAGCAGTCTGGGTTTGCCTTCTTGTACACATGCCCCTTCTGCAAGTGGCTAGTTCCTTTCTGCTTCTCTGTCATGTGATGCAGCTGTGGTGGGGGTGGGGAGCCCTGGCCAGGACACTGACACCTTGCTGTCTGGACCATCCAGCCATCAGAATGAGTCAAATAAGCTTCTTTTCTTTATAAACTACCCAGCTTCAGGTATTTTGCTAGAGTAACACAGACTAAGACATACACAGATGAAAGAGAACCCAGGAGATTCACCTGACAAATGACTGACACTAACAAAGAAATTCAGTGAGATATTCAGTATTCAGATCAAAATACAAAAATCATTTATGTTCTTCTATACCAGCAATAATACCTAAAACACAGAAAACAAAACAGCATTTGCAATAACAACAAAAAATTCAAAGAATCTAGAAATCAGTCCATCAAAGGCTATATAAGGTTGAAATGGATACATTTTAAAAATTATATTAAAAAACAGAAACTGTAAGTTACCATTTAGATAAATATATCATTTTAAGTATAGAATGACAGTATTAATTCTCAATTACTGGGGCTGGGCAGATAGCTCAGTTGGTAGAGTGCTTGTCTTGTAAGCATAGGCCCTGGGTTTGATCCCCAGCACCCAAAAAAACAAACAAACAAACAAAAATTCTCAATTACTGTGTAAATTCAGTGCAACTCTAATCAAAGCCTAGCAGAATCTGGATGTGAAGAAAACTAATTCTACAATGATTTTTAAAATACAAATCCTAAAAAAAAGACAAAGTGAAAATTTCATCCACCAGGTACTAACGTACACTGTGAAGCCATAATGATAAATGCAATATGATACTACTTGACAAAGTAACCAATGAAAATGAATAAAGAGGACAGAAACAGGGCATATACATGTGGAAGTAACATGTATGACAGAGGTGATAATATAAATCAGAATAAAAGGACAGATTATTTAGTGGATGGTGTTAGAAAATTCAGTTCATCACATAGCAAAAAATAAAGCTGAATCTTTCACAATTTATAAAAATAAAACTTCAAATGATAAGTCTTATAAGTGAGAGGCAAAATTATAAAGAACACAGATGAATATATCCCTAACCCATCAACCTTAAGAGAAAAATTCATGACCCTGCATCTTATAGAAGAAAAAGTAGGTCCAAATCTTCACCTTGTTGGCTTAGGATCAGACTTCCTTAACAGGACTCCCATTGCACAAGAAATAAAAGCAAGAATCAATAACTGGGATAGATTCAAACTAAATAGCTTTCTCTCAGCAAAGGAAACTATCAGCAATGTGAAGAAAGAGCCTACAGAGTGGGAGAATATCTTTGCCACTCATACTTCAGATAGAGCACTAATTTCCAGAATATATAAAGAACTCAAAAACTCTATACCAAGAATACAACTAACCCAATCAACAAATGGGCTAAGGAAATGAACAGACACTTCACAGAAGAAGATGTACAAGCAATCAACAGATATATGAAAAAATGTTCAACATCTTTAATAAGAGAAATGCAAATCAAAACTACACTAAGATTCCATCTCACCCCAATTAGAATGGTGATTATCAAGAATACAAGCAACAACAGGTGTTGGAGAGGATGTGGGGAAAAAGGTACACTCATACATTGCTGGTGGGACTGCAAATTAGTGCAACCACTCTAGAAAGCAGTGTGGAGATTCCTTAGAAAACTTGGAATGGACATACCATTTGACCCAGCTATCCCACTCCTCGGCCTATACCCAAAGGACTTAAAATCAGCATACTACAGAGATAACAGCCACATCAATGTTCATAGTAGCTCAATTCACAACAGCCAGACTATGGAACCAACCTAGATGTCCTTCAATTGATGAATGGATAAAGAAACTGTGGTATATATATATACAACGGAATATTACTCAGCTATAAAGAATAATAAAATTATGGCATTTGCAGGCAAATGGATGAAATTGGAGAATATCATGTTAAGTGAGATAAGCCAATTTCAAAAATCCAAAAGAGGAATGATCTCACTGATAAGCAGATGATGACACTTAATGGGGGGGTGGAAGGGGGGCAAGAATGGAGGAAGGAGGGACTGTATAGAGGGAAAAGAGAGTTGGGAGGGGTGGGGGAGGATGGAAAAAAATAACAGAATGAATCAAACATCATTATTCTATGTAAATATATGAATATGCAAATGGTATGCTGTTACTCCATGTACAAAAAGAAACAACATGTATCCCATTTGTTTACAATAAAAATAAATTAAAAAAAAACTTAAGCAACATAAAAAAAGAGAAAAATTCATTTATCATTTGACCATATCAGAGTTCAGAATTTCTGCTCAATAAAAGACCACAAATTTAATAGACATACGACAGTCCAAGAAAAATGTCTAATATCTAAAACCCACAAAAAATTAGTACTAAGAATGTCTATCAATCAGGAAAAAAAGCAAAAACCCAATAGAAAAATCAGCAAAGGACATGAACAGGTAATTCACAGGAAAGAAAATATGAATGACTAATAAAAATATGTAGAAATGTTCTACCTCACTGGCATCGGATAAATGGAATCAAAATGAAAAGCATCTCACACAAGAAAGTAAAAAATATCAAACATTTGAGTGAAGTGAGAAAGCTGGAACCTCAAGTTTTGGGCAGCCATATGGACAGCAATCTGGCAGGACTGAGAGTAAGTGAGCCTCATATGTGGCGTTCCACTCCTGAAGGCACGCTTCAGAGAAATTCACACACTGATCCAGAAGGGGACAAAGGTGTTCTTATTTGGAGTAGCAAGAAATTGAAAAAGCAGCCATCACTACAGGTGTGAATTATTACCATACTCTCTCAGCAACAATCCATCCTTCTCTATTCCTCAGCATTATGATGTTGAGGCTGGGACTCTGAACTACAAATTCCCTTTGGCAGATGGTTCTCTGCTGGCTTCCATTGGCAGAACTGACAGGAAGAAGGAAATTGGAAGAAAGAATAAGAGAAGGGAAATGTTCCCTGTTTTATTTGCTGTTCACATCATGATATAAGAGGGTAATTAAGAGGAAAAACTATGTTAAACGTGTCAATTTAAAGTAATAGTGGATATGGCTCAGTGGTAGAGCACTTGCCTAGTGCATGTGAGGCACTAGTTTCAATCCTCAGTACCACCTATAAATAAATAAAATACAGGTATTGGGTCCACCTACAATTTAAAAAAAATTAAAATAAAGTAATAGTGAATACACAAACGGAAATAAAAAATGCTAAGCATTGCATATTGTTAGTTCTCTACTTAGTCTTTCATCCTAATTATCTCTACTCTGACAAATTGAAAAAAATAAAAAGAAATGAGATACTAGGTAGAAAAAGGGAAACAGAGACAGTGTTCTATCATTCTTTTTTTTTTTTTTTGGTACCAGGTATTGATCCCAGGGGGACTAGACCACTGAGCCACATCTCCATCCCTTTTTATATTTTATTTAGAGACAGGGTCTTGCTAAGTTGCTGAGGCTGGCTTAGAACTTACAATTCTCTTGCCTCAGCCTACTGAGCCACTGGGATTTCAGGTGTGCACCACCATGCCCAGCTCATTTTGATCATTCTAAAATGCAATCATGTCTCTCTTCTGTATAAAATCTTTTAATGCTCTATAATGCACTTGGAGGGGAAAAAAACCAAAAATAGTCAAATTCTTGATAGATTCTACTAGGTCTTATGTAATCTGGCTGCTTTCTACCTCTCAGTCTCATCTAATCCACTCAACCACTCTCTCTCTCTTCCAAGAATGAAACTTATTTATTCAAGAAGACCGGGTTTGGGGATATAGCTCAGTTGATAGAGTGCTTGCCTCCCAAGTACAAGGCCCTGGGTTCAAATCCCCAGTCCCACCAAAAAAAAAGTATTCAAGAAGACCACACTGCTCCTTCCCAGACTACAGGCCTTAGTCTAGAAGACTGTTCCCAACTTTTTTCCTCATCCCCATTCTTTTCTTACCTAGCCAGCTTCTTCAGTTCTCTAAAACTTAGGGACTTCTGCTTTAAGGACTTCTGCTTTTCCCTATTCCCCCTGCTAAGTAAATAAAATAAACACTGGACACAATATTTAAAATGCACATAAGAAGATTTTGAAGGCAGAGAGGTAAAACCTATGGATGTTCTTTTTGTCTTGTTTTACACTTGAGAAGCTGGCAAATGGAAATGCCAGTGAGCACAAACAAAAACACTCCAATCAAGGTTTGTCTCTCTAGCCTCAATACTAGCATGGAAGGGACACAGGAAACAATCAGTGAACTGGAAGATAGAAGAACAGAAATGTTTAATGTGGACAACAGAAAAAAGATTGGGCAGGGGGAGAATCAGAACTTCAGGGACCTGTAGGACTAATAACAAAAAATTCATGTCATTAAAAGTTCCAAAAAGAAAGGAGAAACAGCAGGACTGAAAAAGTACTCAAAAAGTCACTAAATTTGGCAAAAGGCATAGCTTAAAGATTCAAGAGACTGAGCAAACTCAAAAAAATCCACACCAAGACACATCACAATCAAATTCCTGAAAACTAACCAGGTCAGGTCCCAGTTAACTCTTAATTATTTTTCAGCACTCTTCTTAAATTAGGACTTCTTAATGCTATTCCACTGCACCTTGTATGTATTGTATTCCCCTGTAAACCCCACTGCCACTTAGAATGACTTATTCAGTGTTCATCTTTCCCACTAAACTGTAAGTTCCATGAAGGCAAGAACTTACTTAATCATTGTTATAGCCACATCACTTAACACAATGTCTACCAAATAAAAACTATTCCATTAATATTTGTTGAATGATGTACTATAAATGTTTCTGTTTTAAAAGAAGCCTCCCCTTGGCTGGGTGTGGCAGTGTACACCTGTGGTTCTAGCTACTGCAGAGGCTGAAGTGGGAGAATCACTCAAGCCCAGAAGTTTCAGATCAGCCTGGCAACATAACAAAATCCTGTCCTGAAAGAAAGGAAAGAAAAAAAGGTCCCCTCTTAACTACCAATCTGCTTTGTCTCTTCTCCAAACTGTTTCAAAGACTTACCTCTTAATTAGTTGTGACTGCTTTCAAGTTGGCCTGCCCTTACCTTATTAGTTTGTAGAATTCTTGCATGAAAAGCAGCTGGCCAGGCATGAAGCAACAGGTAAGCATAGGAGCGAATGGCATACACTGGGGAATATTCCCAAGTTTGAAACCCCTTCCCATAGATGAGGTAGTGTGTCTACAAGTACAAACAGATAGATTCAAGATTAAATTGGCCAAAAATCTCTCTTAAGAGGATGCACATGAAGTTTCTGAGTAAAAATATTAACGAGATAAAGGTACACAAATAAATGCAAAATTCTCAACATCTGAAACCAATGGATAAAGAATCAAAATGACCTGATATTTAAAATATTAAGAGCCAGGCATGGTGGCACATGTCCATAATCCCAGCAACTTGGAAGGCTGAGGCAGGAGGATCCCAAGTTCAAAGCCAGTCTCAGCAACGTAGTGAGCCCCTAAGCTACTTAGCAGGACCCAGTCTCAAAATAAAAATTAAAATTAAAAAAGGGCTGGGGATATGCCTCAGTGGTAAAGAGCCCCTGGGCTCAATCCCTGGTACAAAAAATTTTAAAAATAAAATATTAAGATATTATAAATTCTGCAAGACTCCTTGGTCAACACTGAAAGTTTAAATTTTACTCTCTACTTTTTTTTTTTTAAAGTAGTCTTTAGGCAACATAGACATATTCCAAATCTTTTTTTTTTATTTTTATTTTTTTGTAGTTGTAGATGGACAGAACACTTTTATTTTATTTATGTTTATGTGGTGTAAAGACTGAACCCAGTGCCTCACACATGCTAGGCAAGTACTATGCCACTGAACTACAGCCCCAGCCCCAATTCTAAATCCTATAGTTTCCTTAAACTACCCACACTAACCATCATTTCTCCATTTTTTTATGTAAAATATGATCAGAAAAATTTACTTGTGAATTTTCTATAGAAAGAAGCCAATAGATAATGCATAATTATATAAATCAAGAAACAGTATTATTCAATAGATGGTTGGACAAAGAAAATGTGGATTTATACAAATGGAGTTTTATGCAGCCATAAAAAATAAAATTATATGACTCGCAGGAAAATGAATGGAACTGGACAGCATCATGTTAAATGAAATAAGCAAAACTCAGAAGGTCAAGGGTCACATGTTTTCTGTCATGGGAAAGCTAAAGAGAAAAAGGGGATAAAAATGATCTTGTGAAAATGTAAGGGAGACCAACAGAATAAAGGAAGGGGACAGGATGGGAAGAGGGGAGGAAAAGGGGAGGAACTAAGGAGTGAAATTGACCAAATTATGTTTTGTGCAAGTATAGAATATGTCATAATGGAAATCTCTATTATATATAATTATAATGAACCAATAAAATATTTGTGAAAAAGGGGAAAAAAAGAAACAGCCTTATTCCCAGCACCACCAAAAAGAAAAAAAAAAAAAAAGAGAGAAGAAACAGCCTTATAAGCATATTATTTCATAACAGTTTATTTTGGTACATCATAAGAAATAACTAAAAAGGTTGAAAGAAAGTGGCTGCCTGTGGGAAGTGGGACTTGGACATGAGAAGTAGAATAAGGCGCTGTTTTTCCTCCAAGTTTTGTAGTAACTGTTAATTATAAAAACCATGTCCAAGTATTAGTTTAAGAAAACATTAAAAAGATAATTACAAATCACACCTCTGAGTAAAATATTGAAATTTCCTCCCTTTTCAGTAGTGGATAAGTTTTTAGGCTATAAGAGGAAAACGTTATTGTACTAATAGTCACACTTGTATTTGATTGCAATAAGAACCCAGCAGCAAAATCAGGTTAAAAAAAAAAAAAAAAAAAAAAAAAAACTAAAGAAATCACCTACTGGTTCCCAGTAGTTGAATGTTTCATCACAGTCAGAGATGTTGCTCAGGAGAGCAGCACATAACCTTGCTGAAAGCAGACACTTGAATGCAGTAGATCCTTCAGGTGCCCAGACCTGTCCTGCTTTGTTTCCAGATGACCTGCTCAGAAGCAACGAAAAAATAAACAAACAATAAAAAGCATGTGTCAGGAAGGACCTACTAGCCAAAAGGACTAAAATTAGAACAAGAAGGCAAGGGACATCAAAACACTTAAGTCATTCACCTAAGAAGGTGAACGTTTGTTGTTCTGAGTAGAATGTGTAAGGAATTAAGGCTTTAATCACTCCTTCCACTTTGTTTTTAAGGCGTAAGTTAATTCATACACTTTAGTTTGTTGCAACTACAACACTTTTTCTCAAACCAACTACTCACTCACTTGAAGGCCTCAAGGCTACCACTTTCCTCTTCTTTCTTTCCTTAACAAGGTCATTACTTCCCAAGGCTCTATTCATTTTCCCATATGTTCAAATGAACAGAGGCCTAACATGTTGCAAGGTGCATGACCTCTTCCAATGCCACGTGAGAACAGCTCCTAGCCTGCAGTCTCCTGGCTTGGGGAGAGGTGGCTGCGGGTGCTGGAGGCTGGGAGGCCACGTAGAAGAGTAAAGGGAGCTTTCTGGGAGAATAAGAGAAGGCTGTGAGAAACAGCCTTAAAAAGCTTACTCTCGGATCCTGCCAACATCTCCCACGGCTCTGCCAACTCAAGGCTATGAAGCCTAACCACTCTGGGCCTGGGCCAAAGCATCCCCGACCCGCACTACCAAGGTTTCCAAACTAGACAAGGATCCCGAGGTGCAGGGACCTGAGGCGTGGCAAAAACCGAACCCCAACGCCGACTCGCCCCAAAGAGTGGAAGCACCAGGCTGGAGGGGGCCGGGGCCCCACGGAGCTACGCCGCGCGGGCGAAACCCTCCCGAGTAGCCCCCACCGCGCCAGCGGCCGGCCACGCCCCCGCCCCGCCCGCACACCTACTCTGGCCGGTGCTCCGTGCCTCCCGGATCTCGGCTGCCCAGCAGCTCCCGTAGCTTGTCTGCGGCCGGCGCCGTGTCCCCGCCGCTGCTGCCACCACCCTTCAGGCGCTGCCGAGCCCCTCGGCTAGCCATGGCAAGAGAGGAAAAAAGGTAGAATTCAACACGCTACGAAGTCCGCGAGCGCGTACACATAGCTTGACTGGCAAACGGTGTCCGTGGAGGGACAAAAGACCTTGACATGCGCAGAAAAGACTAAATTAGAGCGTTACTGGGCCAATTGGAGCAAATTCTTTAGAAGGGGTATAGAATCTTTCCCCATCGTAGCTATCCCTTCCTCCTTCCGACCGTAGGCACTCACCAACCTCCCCTTTTAACTTTCCACTTCACATCTTAGCATTCTCCACACCTACAAAATCTGTCCATCTGATACCGCCATTTACCGGTGACTAGTTAATTTGGAGGAGGAAATTTCAAGGCAGCACAGTGTTCAGTCAGTAACATGAATATTGCTGGCAGCTTTTAGCCAGGTGAGAAATAAGAGCAGAAAACAGAGTGAAAGCATTTAAGAAATCTGTATTTCAACCAGAAAAGTCCATGTAAACCTTGCCCTCCTCCAAGTTGTCTCCAGTTAGTCTGGATAGTGATACAAAGCTGATTAACACACTGGCCAAGGATCATTAATACCATCATAGTTTTTATCATAATTATTGTAGCTATGATATTTTAGTCACAAATGTATAAAAAAGATTCGCATTATTTTTATTTCCACAATCCCACAGTGCTGGGGACTGGAACCCGGGCCTCCAGCATGGGAGGCAGGCACTCTACAAGTTAAGCTATATGGCCTGCACTCACATTGTTTTTAGAGAAGAAAATTTATTGAGTCAGTGAGTCGTCTTGTTATAGTACTGCATCCTGTCTATTCTAACATAACATTATTTAAGGTAGAAACAGTATGACAACAATCAAAAGGAATAAAGCTGGTTATTATTTATAACCCTAGACGACCCTAAATGCCATCAATTTTGATATAGAAATTATAATTTTTGATATCCTTATAGAAAGTTTGAATTATGAGGAATCATTTATTTTCCCACAGTGTTCCTGTGGTATTCTTAGCCTTAAAGTACCATGGCTGACTATGGATTTGCCTTGCATTGGGTTCAGGAAGTAGAGAGCAGAAGAGATCCATCTTCCTGCTTACATATGTGAACATAATGTGGAGTACCTCAGTATCAAATCTGACGTTTTGGAAATTGGCATTAGCCCAGATTATTCATACATATGCTCTTCTGCTTTCTGCTTCTCAGAATATAGCAATCTCAGAGAAAGACATTTCCTGGTCCTGGTCATGATCCTGATTTATTGCCTGCATTTACTTCTCTGTGGAGAGCTTCTTCGTTAATGGGTTTTGTTAACACAAAAGGACCAGGCTGGACGCAGACTTTATGGATCAGTTCAGCACAGCTCGTATTTGGGAACAGAGTGATGCCTCTGATGGACCCATTTTTCTTGTGGAAAATGAGCCACTGGCCAATGCGGGGTGGGGGCAGGTTTAGGTTTATCTAGGTTACACTGAGAGGTGACTCAGTTAATGAGCAGGTCAATTTGGGCTATCTTTACTGGGCCAGTTGATGGGTGTGGGGTCAGTGGATGTGGAATCAATGCTTTGGTTTCTTCTCAGAAACTGTCATTTCAGACTTGATGGAAATTTCCTCCCCAGGGCCTGTCTTGTCACTGGGAAAGACAATGACTCCCTCATTTCTTCTTCCTGGGCCATATTATTTTGGGATTTGTCTTTTTCCATATCCAACAAGTTTACCAGATGGAAAAGATTGTCAAGGAACTTCTAGGTTGAGGGACCAGCAAGGGAAACACAAGGTGATAGGAAAACACATGGTGTTCTTGAGTGAGGAAATACTCCTTGGGACATTGTAAGTGTTTCTGGACTGGCTTCAAATGGGGTCAGAGAAGAGGGTTACTAATCAGCACACTTTACAGTGGGGTGTGTATCCAGGTGAGCCTAATGTATCCTTACATGTGGAAGAGGAAAAGGGAGGCAGAAGAGTCAGTCACATGATGTCAGGAATCCTTGACTCCAGTCTGTTGCTGTCTTTCAAGGTGGGAGGCAGGGGCTGCTGGGCCTGGTGGTATGTTCCTATGTCCCAGCCACTATGAAGGCCGAAGCAGGAGGATTTTTTGAGGCCAGGAGTTTGAGGTCAGCCCAGGCAATATAGGGAGACCCCCCACCTCAAATAAATGAAATGAAAAGCAAAGAAGCCATAGCTAAAGAAAATGAACAGCCTCCAGAAGCAGGAAAAGGTAAGAAAATAAACTCTCACCTAGAGTCACCAGAAAGAATGTAGCTCTACCAACACCTTGAATTCGCTAAGTGAAATGCGTGTTAGACTTCTGACCTCCAGAACTGTAAGGTAGCAAATTTTTGTTGCTTTCAGACATTGTGTGATAATCTATACAGAGGCTTTTTATCTGGAAGCAGTTAGGAGTCTTCAGGAGGCAAACCAGGATACATCCAAGTTGTAAAGGGTCTGGAGCCTAAGAGACCAGGTAGAAGCCCATCAGTGTAGTCCATTGTTGTGTCCACTGAGAAGCAGATGCCAAGATGGGACCGTATGAATTGGAGATTTATTGGGAGAAAATAGCTATGAAATATGAAGGAGAAGGAACAGGAAAAGGGAGTGGGTAGGAAGAATCACAGAGTGAAGCACAATTCTAAGACAGTTTTGGCCTGGTTGTTGGAGAGTCTTCATTCCAAAGTTGACCGTGTAAAATTCTGTAGGAAGCCATGGTTTGGGATTGAGCTTCTGCAGTGGGCCCAACAGACCAATATAGAGTTTAATCATAGGAAGGTTCAACTGGTTGCAGAAGACCCTGGAGTCAGTTAACTCATTAGTGAACAGGTTAAGCTGTACCTAGTTGACTAGGCGATAGCCAATTAAGTGGTTCTGTATGTCTAGAGCTGTTTTCCTGTGAAAGCGGACTTATCACATTGTTGGTTGAATTTCTCAGAACTGCTCTGGTGGGCTGGGGGTATAGATCAGTCGGTAGAGTGCTTGCGTTGTAAGCACTAAGGCCCTGGGTTCAATCCCCAGCACCACAAAAAAAAAAAACAAACAAACAAAAAACAGTTCTGGGAACTACCTGAATCCCTAATTGCTTTCGTCTTGGTCAAAGAAGGTGCACTGAATTTAATTGTTCCAAAAAATTTTCCTTTTAACACCCATTAGAGAATTCCCTGACCTATAGGAAAAGACCCCTTACTATACACATGTATCTGAATAAATTAGGAACAGTAAAAAATTAACAATAAAATAGAACAATTATAAGTGTATAAATGTAACTTAAAATTTATGGATTATTCCTGGGTGTTGTTTTTTTTTTTGTGTGTGTGTGTGTGTGTGTGTGGTACTGGGGTTCAAATCTAGGTCTCCCAGAGTTTTCAATGTAAAATACTTTTGGATCATTGTTAAGCAAAACCATGGTAATGATACCATTTACTGGTGATGAGTTCTGCTTCCTCTAATGTTGAAGTTTGAACACCAGAGAAGCACGCCAAGGCAAGCATATTAAGCAGGTTTTATTTAAAAGTAGTAATATAGACTTCTCCTGAGGGAGAGAAGAGGGCGATGGCTAATGTTCTAGAATCCCAAGAAGTGAGCGCACCCTACATCTTTTATAGGTTAAGATCTCTTTTGTTCTCCAGTTCTACCCCCTCTCCCCCCATCTCTCCTTCCTGCCTATGTGACTAGGCCTGGTTTTGCACGTGAGATGTAAAAAGTGAAAAGTGGATGGGGCAGGGGGAGGGCCAAAGTGATTCAGTCAGGCAAGGGTCCAGGGGGCATTAATTAGCAGCTCCTTGCTTGCAGCCCTTGATAAGGGCAGGCAAATTTGTAATCAATGGGCTCCGGAGATCCTTGACATTCCATTCTCCCAGGGGCAGTCTCCAACTTCCAGAGGCAGATGGTTTTCATGGCCTCCATTTCCTTGATTTGACCCGATCCCCTATTTCTACACTAACTGTAAGAAAACCCACGAAAACCACGCTGGACCCGAGAAATCACATAAGGTTGTTTATTAAGCAAACAGAGTGTCTCCCTGCAGGGTAAGAGAGGAAAAGAGAAGGGGCGCATGCTAGAGAGAGTGGAAAGTGAGAAGGAGAAAGAAAGTGAGTCAGGGGGAGAGAAAAGATGGCGGCGTGGCTACCCTTAAGCAGTTGAATTCTGCTGGGCTAACAGGGAACCCAATAACGGAGGAGGATACTTGCAAGCTGACTGATGAACCAACAGCTAGCTAGGGTGTTCACAGACTGACAAGTAGTTGGGTGGTGGGGCTTTTCCTGAAGCTAATTTTTTCCTCTTTTGCCATGACCAGCATGACCAAATTAAACACAACATTTAGTATAGATCTCTACACTTCTGATACTAGCAAACATAGATTAAGCCTACCTGTGCCAATAGGCCTTAAACTGACTAAAACTTCTGACTACGGTAAGGTGGGCAGGAACCAGAGAAGGGAGCTGATGAAACACTGGTTATCTAGCAAAAGAATTCCTTCCTGCCCAAGAGCTGTGTGCCTGAGATCAACGTCAGAGCTGACAGGACTCTCATATAGAGCCTCCCCAGGGAGGGTACTGCCACAGCAGTTAGGCGTCTTGTGCCCCTGCACAGGAACACTCCCAGGCACCAGGTATGCCACAGCCATGAGGTCAGTGACATCAACCTCAGTAAAACATGAATTAAAGAAAGGCTGAGAGAACTTTTAACTTTCCTTTTGTGTGGCAAAGTGGCAAAATGCTTTAGAAATAAATCCCCAATAACACTAACTGCCTGTCCCCAATTCTGACTTCACTTCAGTTACCCTAATTAAATGAAAGAATAAATACAAAGTGATTAAACAATTCTGGAAAGTGAGGTGTGTGGAGGTATTCAGTTAAAGATCATAGCACAACTGCCTACTAAAAGAAAGGCCTCCTAACATGTCATTTTAACCTTTCCCTCTGTATTTTGGTGAGAGTAACAGAGCCAGTAGCTGTGACTGCTTTCAGAGACACAAAACACTAATGCCAGAATATAGAGTGAGAAGAAGAGTGAAAGACTGATGAAATTCTGTGAAGCAAATTCGACCAAACATGAGTCATTGTCATTAGTATTGACATCAGATCTGCTATTTTGCTACCACCATTATTCTGCCTCCCCCACACCACTTTACTACTCAGATTGTTAGCCCGGAACCTCCTAGTCAGTCACTGGTCCAGATTGTTAGCCCACTAACTTCCAGGTCAGTCATTGGTCCATTGTTATTAGCCAGTGAAATTCCACTACTTAAGAATAGCTCCCCTGCCATTTTCTCTCTCTCTCTCCTCCTCATTCTTGCTCCCTTGTCTCACGCTCTCTCTCTCTCTCTTGCTCTCTCTCTCTCACACACACCCTGCAAACACTCTGCCTGTCCACTTAATAAAATCTCTTGTGTGAGTTCCTGCGTCCAGAGTGGTTTCTGGGTACTTTCATTGGTGCCGTGACTCAAATGGGCTCTTCTACCACCACTTAGGTGAGTGGAATCCCATCTGTCAGCCCAGACCCCAAGATGCTGATCTCACCTTCCATTTGCCTGGACACTCTCCTCCACATCCAGACACCAGCCTCATTCGGTAAGTGGCTTCTCCCTCAGCTTTTGGTTACCTGGGAAGTAACTGTTGAGTGTCCAGCACCCCCAAGGCTCTCCATGGGTCAGGGTAACTACGGCTGAATCCCTGTACTGATTGCTGGGGGAGAGCTCTGGGCTGATGGGGGACTCTTTCCTGAGAGGCGGAAAGCTCCAGACTGACGGGCATTCTTTCTTAGGAGGACTGCGTCTTGCAAGACCTATCTGGTCCTGGTTCTGTCTAGGACATTTTTGTCTCAACAAAAGCCCCAGTGCTGGGCACCCAGGTACCCCTACAGGCTTAGCCTTGATGCTTATCTAGTGGTAGTGACGATTCCATGGATAACTTGTCCTTTGCTCAGGTGATTCCCTGGGGGCCAAGGGACACTTCACCTCTACATTCACCAATTCCTCTCTCGCAATGGGACGCTCACTCTCAATCCCCACCCATACCCCCCTGGGTTGTCTCTTAGTTAATTTAAGACTCCCTCCATCTCACCCCGGACCTCAAACCAAATGGCACTTTAGATCCCAACATTTGTAGGGATCTTTTTAATTTCTGAGAGCGCTCAGGGAAATGGAAAGAGATTTCCCCACATTCAAGTTTTCTCTTTCTTGCAATCTTTGCTCATCCTGCAAACTGGATCTCTCTCTCTCTCTCTCTCTCTCTCTCTCTCTCTCTCTCCCTCTCTCTCTCTCCCTCCCTCCCTCCTCCCCCCCCTCTCCCTTCCCCCCCCTCTCTCTGTCTTCCTCTCTCTTCCTCTCCCTCCCTCTCTCTGCCTTTCTCTTTTTCTCATGCTATAATTAATGGCCATTATCATTTTTACTTCTAGGACTCTTGTTTTTCTTAAATGCTGTATTTTTTGAGCTCACAATTTTGATCCTACATACCTAGGTTAGTGGTTTTTTGATTAGTTCTATTTTTATTCAATTCTAGAGTTATTTTTCAACATCTGTTACATTGCAATGGAGATTCACCTATAAAAGGCTATAAGGCCTTTGCTTTTGTGTTATGTGTATATTGTGTTGTCTAATGTCATGTTGTCTATGTATGTACATGATAACAAAATTGACATAATGAGTTGAGTACTCATAAATTAAAATTTAAAAAATGGATCTAGATACCTTAATTCACATGCTTTAAAAGGTTCAATTTAAATTGGGTAAACAAATGAAAGTAAAATGTCTTTGAAATTACTTACCTCACAAGTCTCTAGGTGGTCAAATTAATAAAATGTTGATATCTATAAAATGTCTAATATCAACTGTTTCTAGGACTTTTCTTCCACAGGAAAAAGATGGTAGATACTATTCAACTTGTCTGATATCTTGGTTTTCTTAATTAGATTTGACATGTATGGGATTACTCAAATGTGTTTGTTAGAGACATCTGATTCCTTTACAAAGTTAAAATGCTATCTCCTTAAAAAAATTGCTTTGTGTCATCACTAAAAACAAGGTTACTAAGACTTAAGTCCTAACAGGTATGATTCTATATACAAAAGGATCCAAAAATTTCAACTGTGTTTCAATTAGAGTAAAATGGAGTAATTTATCTAAATTCAGAAATTTCATAAGAGTTGTTTCAGGATGTGAACAAAAATGGGGTCAACATATATGAAAGAAAAAAAAAGGTTCTAGGTACAAAAATATATTTGGTAGAAGGGAGAAGAAAATGTTTCTAGGTAGGAAAGTCCTTGTGTGATGAAACCCGGGATGGGATCCACGGTCATTTCCTGCTGGCTCTCCCCTCACAGGGATCCAAGCTGCCCGGACCATGCCCCCTCCTCCCTGGCCAATCTTCACCACGGGGTGTTTCTGCCTCTTGCCATTGCCCACCTCCTTGCCCACCACAGAATTTGACTCTGGACAGCCTTCCCTGTGCTGGCGATGAGTCTTCAGAGCTCTTCTACAGTGGCCCTGAACACACTCTCTCTCTTTCTCTTTCTCTCTCTCTCTGAAAATCCCAGCGCTGGGTCAGGGTCTCCCTTGGCTTTGACCAAAGACTTGTCAGGGACAGTGACGACCCTCACTGATGGTCTGCTCCTACATGGGAAATCAGAGAGGTGGTAGGGACACCCCTTCCTCTCCGGTTTCCCTTCTCCAGGCTCCTGAGAACTCTTAGCCATGGGCTCTACCCAATTTAAACTTCTCTGTGACCCCGACCCCCACCCCTTTGGCTGTCTCCTCAATAACATTCAGCCTCTCCATTTGACTCCAGATCTCAAACCTCACAGGCTCCAATATAAGTTAGATATATCATTTAATGTTCTACAACAGGACCTGTTAGAGCCTGATTTGTTTAAAGGTTAATATCCTGAAGCATGAAAGCATTTTGCCACTTTGCCACACAAAAGGAAAGTTAAAAGCTCTCTCAGCCAATCCTTGATTTATGTTTTGGATGTAATGTCATTGTGTTAACTAACATTCATATAGACTCAGGAAACAATGCATGTAAACTTTGTAAAATGATGTTTAAAGAGGAGGCAAAGATCAACTTCAGAACCAGAACACTTTACCTAAGATTTGTAAAGATTCCCACCTTACCTGAGATAAGGGTCTGCCTCCCACCCTGCTGCATGTCAGAATGGCTCCAAAAGAAGCCAGACTTCAGCTTAAAGTTATATTCAAAAGATTATTTTTTGTTGTAAAATTACTGTGATCTCAAATAGGATATAATGTATAGCTCAGCCAAAATTCAAGATAGCTATTACACAAACTAAATGTTTTACTGTTGTTAATTCCATTTTGTATTTTCCTTGTAAACTTGCCTGATTAATGTTTTGCAGAAGTACTACTTCAAGAACAAATGACTAGAACAAATGACCTAAATTAATTTGAGATAATAAGCCATCACCTATAGGAAAGATAAAATAATATAGACCCCAATTAAATAAAAGGGGGTAAATAACTATAAAATCATAAACATTAAATTTAAAACCCAGTACTCTTACTTTATGACTGGTGAGACTGGCCTGCTGGATGTTTAAGATCAAACTTAAAGACTGAGATTAAAATACAGGGGCCAAGAAAACCAATATTTGGTTCTTGCCTTCTCAGTCAGCCTGAACTCAGGGAATGGGAGAGCTTCTCTAAGGAGCTTTGCAACTCTGGGCCACATGACCTCCTGATCAGGGAGATTAATGAGACCACTAGAGGATGAAAAGTCAATCAGTGCACCTGCTGCAAAGAGGAGGGTCACTGAAAAAGGGAAACATCCTTGATGCTTCCAAAGGAAGCCATCTCATCAAGGAGACCCTACCTAGCAAATGGCACTAAAGGAGCTAAGAAGCTGCTCTCAAGTTCTCCATGAGTAAACCCTGTGGGAACTCAGGTGACCCTTAACAATAGATAAGAACAAGGTCAATTTGACCAGCTTGATCTTGAACACCTAGCAAAACAGTTAAAACCAAAACATAGCAATTCCTGGACATTTAAAAGAAGAAACAATAGTTAAATGTAACTTAAGATGTACACCTTTGCATGCATAAGGCCCTGGGTTCGATCCCCAGCACTGCAAAAAAAAAAAAAAAAAAAAAAGAAAAGAAAAAAGAAAAAAGATGTACACTTATGTTAGCTCCAAAAATAAGTAAGACCGGAGGCTACTAAAGAGATTCTTATGGAGGAGTGCCTGATAATCATCAAGAGAAACTGCCAGTCAGAAATTTTGGGTCATTTTAAGGTCTACAGATCTTTCTAAACAGGACCATGCCTGCTAAATTGCCTACAGAAGTTCCTACAAGATACACAAGTTCCAGAGCTGGAGGACACACACAAGTTCACCAACCAATCCGCCAATCAACTACTTCTCCTTGAAGACTACCAACCCCTGACAGCCAAAGCCAAGATCTGCGTTTCACTATTGACACCTCCAGCTCCAAGCCTCTGCTCCCACCTAAAGCCCTCCCTAATCCTCTTTTTACAGGAATGAGACTCTTCACCCCTAACCAGCATGAAGAAGCTACAGAAGAAAGACCATCGTCCCACCCCTGGTATCTATAAAAACAAAAAGGGAGGACTATTGGCATCAGCTCTGCTATTTTGCTGCCGCCATTATTCTCCTTCCCCCACACCATTTTTCAACCCAGATTGTTAGTCCCGAACCTCCTAGTCAGTCATTGGTCTAGATTGTTAGTCCACAAACCTCCTAGTCAGTCATTGGTCCGATGTTAATAGCCAGCGAAATTCCACTACTTAAGAATAACTTCCTCACTCTCACTCTCTCCTCCTCACTCTTGCTCCCTTCTCTCTCTCCCTCTCACCCTGAGCGAAGTCTCTTGCTTGAGTTCCCACGTTCAGAGTGGTTTCTGAGTGCTTTCAATTAGCTACTACATCATCGTGGTAGGTGAAGGATATGGATTTCCCCTATCTGCAGCTGTTCCCCCACTTGCCTCGTCTGGAGTAAAATTGAAGCTTTTGACATTTAAAAGCCCAGACCTCAGTCAGAGGGAAGGAATACAAAAGGATCTCACACCTGATCCTCCACCCTAATGGGTCAGTGGACCCCAATACAATAAGCCCCAGGAAATTCCCTATCCATACTCTTGCCCACCCTGAATGAATCAACCCAATCAATAAACCCAAGGAACTACCTCCTGTTCCACCCTAAATGAAGCCTATAAAACCCAGACCCTTGCTTTAGCCCACCACCATTTTCCCACCAAAATGAGCCACTTTGGGTGTTTGACCGATTGACTCCAGGTCAAATAAAGAGCTTGCTGATCCAAGGTGTGCTTCCTGCTTTCCTCCTCCATTTGTGCTTACAGTAGGCATTTTACCTATTTTAGCCTTTTTAAAATTTCTCACAACCTTGCTTTATTGAGAAGGAAACTAATGTTCCATAGTTAGCAAATGGTGAAGCCAAATTCTGAGGACTGAACTAACTACAAACCCATTCATATCCTTTCTATCAGATCAAAGCAAAGTGCTTGGTTTAACATTTTTACAAAGGTACATTGCTGATGACGTAACTGTGACTCTCAGTGATATTCATCTAGTCCCAATGAAGCCAGAATTAAAGACAGGCAGTTAGTGTAGAATAGGTGATCCAAGTGGATCGAGAAAAATGGAGACCAATTTGAGTCCAGGAAGTTGGAAACCACCCCTGGGAAACTGGAATGGTCCTTGTGTAAGGCCCCAAAAGGGAAACCCCAACTCTGTTCCATGGATCGACGGCAACCCCAATCAACCGCAGGAGGCATCACTTGATGCAAACCGCAAGAGGTATTTATTCCAGCGCGCTGGGACCCAACTCGTGACTCACGCAGGAGTCCAGGAGTCCAGGAGTCCAGGAGTCGAGTCCTAAGCAAAAAATCTTACAAGTTTATAAAGGCAGAGACCACACATTGGGAGGGGTCGCACATGGAAGGAAAAAGGGGAACAAAGCTGCCGGGAAATTCCAAAGGGGGTCTGGGTTTGCTGATAACATACAACATGTTTCACAATGTTTTACAACAGGGCGTAGATTCTGGTAATCTTATATCCTATATATCTTAACTGTCTGAATACTATCTTGCTCCAATTACTCTTTTACTCTGTTTGGGGCTGTTTCCTGGAACAGCTTTAAGGGCTTTGTTCCCGTCACTGGGAGGGAGACCTTAGGGAGTTGAGATAAAATAGACAGCTTAAAAAAATGTCCATTCTTTCACTTGTAATACAAAGCTGCTCTCCCTGCCCTTTCCGGTGCAGACATTTTCCTCACCTCCCAACCACTTGTCAGTCTGTGAACATGCTAGCTAACTATTGGTTCATCAGTCAGCTTGCAAGTATCCTTCTCCGTTATTGGTCCCCTGTTAGCCCTGCGGAATTCAACTGCTTAAGGGTAGCTACCCTGCCATCTTCTTTCTTGCTCTCTCTCTCCTACTCACTTGCTTTCTCTCCTCGCTTTTCCACTCTCTCTAGCGTGTGCACTTTCTCTCTTCCTTACATTTTCTCTCTTACCCTGCAGGGAGACACTCTGTTTGCTTAATAAACTCCCTTATGTGATTTCCCCTGTCCGGCGTGGTTTTCTTACAGTCCTATTTCCAGAGTCTTTTGGTACTACCTGAAAAGTTATGGAAAATAATATTCCTGCAAGATAACCCCCCACCCAGAAAAAAAAAAGGAGGGACAGTGTGGCTCAGGAGGAAGGAGGGAAATTAGCCAACATTAAACCTCTCCCAATACCCACTTTCCCAATTAACAAATGGGCCCTGAGGAGATAAAGCAAACTTTCATCCCTTCCCAGGTTCATCCCCAGCATCTCCACCAAAAGCAAACATTTATCCCTTCCCAACCCCAGTGCATACTGAAGGAAGGAGGCAAATAAATGCTGGGTCCTGAACTTTGACTTTCCCCCATCTCAACCTAGTCCTAAATGGAGGCAGAGCAAATATTAAAACTTCTGGGAAACTATGGATCCCAGAGAAAGTAAAACAATGAGTGAAGGATTATGGAAAATAATATTCCTAGAAGACAGCTCCAAGAAAAATGGAGGGACAGTGTGGCTCAGGAGGAGGGAGGGGAAATTGGCCAAACATTAAACCTCTCCCAGTTGCATTCTTTTCAGATAACAATGGGCCCTGGGGGAAAGGGGCAGATACTGAATGCTCAGCCCCAAACCTTGACCTTCCCCATGGCAAATTAGTCCTAAATAACAATGGGCAAGATTTGAGTACTCATCCCTTGGGGTGTGGTTTTAACCTGTACAACTAGCCCGATGGTCAAAACTGCAAGGTCAAAAGTGCACCTGCCCAGTTTCCAATGGTTACATCATCCTCATTGTACCCTCTAAAACCAAAATCCCTCTCTAACTGACATTTTCCTATCCTGAAAATGGGCCCCAACGGTGCCCAAGTCCATGAAGGAATAAAGGCTTCTCTGAATCCATTGAGGTCTGCTTCCTGTCCTTTTGCACTTACAATGGGCAAGATTTGAGTACCCATTCCTTGGGATCTGGACTCCTATCTCCTCAGATAATGAGTTTCAACCTTTTTACAGCTACCCTCCTAAGTTAAGGAGGGTACTTGTACTTGTACGAGCCCCTGACAGTCAAAACTGCATGTCTGCAGTCTTCAATGAAACTATACAACCCAGACTCCTTCTGTAACTCGTGGGCCTGCTCCATACCCAGAAGATGGGCCCTCCCATACCTGATCGATGGAATTTGCTGCAGAATAAAGGGAAGCATGCTGATTCGTGGTTTGCTTCCATCTCTTGCCTCTGTCATTTGTGGGCCTTACACTACCTTACAGTACCCTTCCCTAAAGGTTGTTAAGAAAGCAACTCCTGGGCTGGGGACATAGCTCGGTTGGTAGAGTGCTTGCCTCGTTAGCACAGGGCCCTGGGTTCAAATCCCCAGCACTGCAAAAAAAAAAAAAGAAAGAAAGCAACTCCTGAGCAGACAGAGCTACTAATTAATGCTCCCTGGGCTGCCACTCTCTTCCTGCCTATCTCTCCACCTTGGCCCTTCCAGCCCAACTGCTCACAGCCCGCCCCCACCATTCCACCAACATCTCCCAGTCATATATGCAGGATGGGGGGAAATGAACAAGATAAGGGAGAAGAATGCAGGAGAACAAAAGAAATTTTATTCTATAAAAGGGGCAGGGTGCTCTCACTTCTTGACAGACCAGAATACCAGCCACGGCTCCCTTCTCCCTCCTGAGAGAAGTCTGTGTCACTACCTTTAAATAAAACCTGTTCTATATGCTTGCCTTGGTGTGCTTCTCTAATGTTCAAACTTCAACATTTGAGGAAGCAAAACTCATCACCAAAAGCCAGCAGCATCACTAACACTGTTCACTCTCCTAGTCACAGATCTCTGATCTGCCCTGTGGAGGTCTATTAACAGTAACTGAAGTAGTTTACATAGGAAGAGTTGAACTTGACAGGGCCCCAGAAGGTCATGATTTCATAATGAAACATCTCAGTATTAAAAGTGGAGATAGATCATACTGCTCAATTCCCACAGGCAGTCATAAGTTAACAAGGTCAAAATCCAACTTGGATATATCCAATATATCCATTTCCTATTGAAGACTGGTGAGAAGTAACAGAAAATAGCAGAAAGAACATGGCTTTAGAGTCAAACCCAAATGTTAACCCTAAATCTGATACTTACTAGCTCCATGACTTTCATAATGATCAACAACAGAAGAAATATGATATGATGATAATAATGCCAATTATAGAGCACTTTCAACTTGCCAACCGAACAGATGTTGGTCTAACTCCCAAAACCACTCTCACAAATTGATTTAGTGAGATGATGAGTAGTTAAGGGAAAAGGAACTGACAATGTGGAAAATATGTAAATATATATACAAATATATACATCCAAATTCTACTGCCTCTTCAGCCATAGAGCATCTGAAGTACAAGATGCTATTTTATTTGTTGTCTTATTCATCACTCCAGACCAAAATACTGAACAACTCCAAGGTCACTGGTCATATTACAGTCTAAAAGTTAAAATGGTAAGAGTCACAGATTATCTTTAGGGTAAACCAACGAGTCACAAAGAAAATGGTTTTACAAAACAAAACACAGTCCACAAAGGACAACTAGTTGCAGGTTGTTCTTTTCCCTCTTTCTTTTTTTCTTGCAGTACTGGGGATTAAACCCAGGTCCTTGGGCATGCCAGGAAAGCACTCTACCACTGAGCTACACCTCTAGTCCAAGTTATTGTTTCTCTTTCACACTAATGAAGGATTATACTATAGAAATGAATTTACTAAACTATCGAGGTATAACATGTAGCTGTTGTTGAATCTCCTTCCTAAACTGGGACTGCATTGATGCTACCTGCTGCCTGGTGAGGGCCTTATCACAGGTCTGGTAGGTTAATCTGTAACAGAGACTGACCTGCTCAGTCTTTGGATGCTGAAAACGACCAAGGAATTTTATGGATATAATTGTGTCTTGGGACACCGCTCGAGCCACAGTGTGAAACTCTAGTTCATCAAATCCTTTCTCCTCATCTAACCAAAAACTGATATCATGCACATAGCATGGTGGATACAGGGAATAGCTTTTAAAGGGTTCTATTTCTCCAGGGAGAAACTTTTTTGGGAAACGGTTATCAAAGGTCCACAATATTCTCCAATCAGATATTCCCCAAACAATCATGGCTAATAAGTCCAAGTTTATAGACACCAACACAAAACACTGGTCTTTGTGTGCAATGCTTGTAACAGATGTGATGACAGACCCAATTATCAGATCCTTGGCACAATCTGGAACAAAATTATGAGACTTCACATGAATCATATAATCGTTTCTATTTGGTTGAGGGACAAATTCCACTGAACTGCTCAGCGTTGACCCATCTGACAATGTCTGTGTCAGGAGACTATCTAGAATGCCCGTCAGGTTATTCAACAGTGATGGAAGACAGTTATCCTTCAGACTTTGATTAAACCCAAGGATTAATAAAGTCTCATGAAATGCTGGCATTGTGAAAGGCAAAATGTGACACTTCTGAAAAACAGGTCCACTGAGGATATACAGAGAACCTGGGAGGAAGTCTGGTGCTTGGATAATGGCCTGAACATGAACTAGAAGAGAAGATCTAAGCCAGACCTTGGCCTGTCCAGAGATTCCTTCATGAACTTCTTTACCATCTCTTCTAGGACTCTTGTGAAGGCTAAGTTCTGAAAATGACACAAGAAAGTCCTCCATTTCTTGTATTGTTTCACCATTCAAAGACTCAGAATCTGAATTATCTTCATGGAGATTAATCCAAAAGGAAGACAGCATGTCACAGTTCCAAGAGGGGAGAACACTGGAACCTTCCAGTGGCAGCAAAGGAAAGGAACACTTCAGTCTTTTAAAAGGGAAAGTTGTGCCCAATTCAACAATGAATTTCTCATTTAGGATTTGGATAGGATGACAAGAAGATGCTTCCAGGAAACCCCTGTTTAAACACACACAAAAAAACTTTTGTCACGTAAAATAATATTTATAATGTAGCTAGAATTAAAAGCATAAGAGGTTATACAGAAAACAATTATCCTTGCCTGGCGCAGTGACGCACGCCTGTAATCCCTGCGGCTGAGGCAAGAGAATCACAAGTTCAAAGTCAGCCTGAACAACTTAGCAAGCCCTAAATAACTCAGTGAGACTCTGTCTCTAAATAAAATATAAAAAAGGGCTGGGGATATGGTTCAGTGGTTCAGTGCCCCTGGCTTCAATCCCCAGTACAAAAAATAAATAAATAAATAAATAAATAAATAAATAAATAAATAAATAGAATTATCCTTAAGTTTACCCTGAAAGGAAGCAAAAAAAATGGTCTACCAAAAAGAGAGCTATCATAGAGATTTTTTTTTTTTTCTTTCAGTTCTGGCTATCAAACCCAGAGCCTCACAGATGCTAGGCAAATGCTTTGAAGCTGCACTGCTAACACAGGAGAGATAAACATGTATTCCAGAATTCTGGCAGTCACCAACCCTGTAATATGCCATAGTGACAAGTATTCACAGCACAACATCAACAGTTTATAAATCATCTATTCAAAATATGATTACCATCAAAATAATCAGGATACAAGTAGAGATGGAAGTGATTTCCAACAAAATAGTAAGTTACCTGTTCAACTTTCCTGCAAGTGCTTTTGGTTCTGAAAAGGAAAACCACTGGCCTCCCAGTTTTATTCTGAAGACTCTGGGTTGAGAACCTTCAAAGGGTAGGCTCCGGGTAAAGATATGGTTCAAAGCACCTTCTGTGTGAAAGGACTTGTCTTGACTCCTGGCAAAAAAGACATTAATATGAAATCTATCATTATTAAAGAAAGCAAGTCTTTATAATATTTCTAGAGACTGATTAAGGAAGATGGCAGGGGAAAATTTGTCTATGGTATTTTTTGTCATCAGTGAGAGATGAAAAAGGAGAAGGTCAAGGCCTATGTTATTACTTACCTATATCCAGTGCATTTATATCCTGGCACAGCCTCACAGCTAAAGGGAAGAACATCACTTAAAATGAGGCCTCCAAGAGCTGCCATGGCAACCACTTGCCAACTATTGTGCCATTCTCTCTGGGGTTTATCAGCAGGAGTTCCACCTTGTCCTCTACACAATGCCACGTGTACTTCTCCTTCCTCTGCAAGAACATCTACACAGCTTGTACAGCAAAAAAAAAAAAAAAAAAAACAAACCCAGGAATTTATCAGAAACAAGTAGAAATTACCATAAAGGGTAGTAATATACACACAGCTTAGCTGTGAAATAGTTAAAATCCAATCATACTTGCAAGATCTACTAAACCTCGAACATACAAGAAAAGTATAGCCAAATGCCTTAACACATTCACAACCTGCTTTGCATTTGTATTTGCTCATTAATATGTCACAGGAAGTTCAGTGTCTGCAGAGTTCCTATACATAATTCACTGCTTGGTTTGTTTCTCCCCATTTAGAAATGTTTTTCACTGCCTTCTGCCTATCAAAATTCTATACTTTGCTGGGTGTGATGGCACACACCTGTAATCCCAGCAATTTAGGAGGCTGAGGCAGGAGGATTCCAAGTTCAAGGCCAGCCTCAGAAACTCAGTGAAGCCCTAAGCAATTTAGTAAGACTCTATCTCAAATTTTAAAATAAAAAGGACTGAGCATATATTTCAATGGTAAGTGCCTCTGGGTTCAATTCCCAGTACCCAACTGGAAAAAAATCTATACTTCAAATACTAGTATGATTATAAACTCACAATAATTTTGTTAGGCAGTTACTATTAGTATCCTCAGTTTATAGATGAGGAAATATAAGTACCTAACGGAATAAGTAAGTTTTCCTACAATCGTCAACTGTTAAGTTGGGCCAGATTTGAATCAAACTGTTTGGTTCCCAAATCCATGCCCAGTCATCGAACTATACTGGTGCTCATTATTTTAAATTATTAAAAATAATCTTCCCTTTACACTACCAAAGCACGCTATTTCTACTTTTGTTTAGCATTCAAGGTTGTATGTCTGCTGCTTTGGATTCTTTCGGGGCTTTACATTCTTTCCAGACATGGTATTCGAGTGCACTGTTATGTACGTCTTAAACATATTACTAGTGAGGGCTCTCCTCACCTCTGGAAAAACTTGGCAAGTAGTTTCCTGTTCTTAGCTACTCCAGCTTTACGTCCACAGTGCGGAAAGTTGAAATAAATTCGATCAAACTTTCTGTCGTGTGGTTCAAAGGCATTTGCCAGTTGGGTACAGTCCACACCGAAACGTACCTCGGTACCTGGCAAAGAGTGTAGAGGCGCAAAATACACATAGGAAAATGTCTTAAGATGTGGAAAAGGCACATCAATGTTCATAGCTGCTCAATTCACAATAGCCAGACTATGGAACCAACCTAGATGCCCTTCAATTGATGAGTGGATAAAGAAACTGTGGTATATATACACAATGGAATATTACTCAGCCATAAAGAATGACAAAATTATGGCATTTGCAGGCAAATGGATGAAATTGGAGAATATCATGCTAAGTGAGATAATCCAATCTCAAAAAGCCAAAGGACGAATGATATCGCTAATAAGTGGAGGATGACACATAAAGGGGGGGAGGGAAGGGTTAATGTTAGGGTTAGAGTTAGGGTTAGGGAGGGGGGCAAGTATGGAGGAAGAAAGTACTGTATAGAGGGTAAAGAGGGGTGGGAGGGGTGGGGGGAAGGGAAAAAATAACAGAATGAATCAAACAACATTACTGTATGTAAATTTATGATTACACAAATGGTATGCCTTTACGCCATGTACAAACAGAGAAACAACATGTATCCCATTTGTTTACAATAAAAAAAAGATGTTAATCTCATCCAAATTGATTAATGGATTCAATTAAATTCCAATTAAGATCTCAGAAAAAAAAATAATGCTGATAAAACACCGAAAACATTCACATAATTTGACAAGTCGCATATATTCTTGAAAATTCCACAGATATGTCTGAAGAAATGTACCTCAACTAGTCCTGTAATAAACACCTAAGGCATAGGTCATGACTCTTTTGAAGACCAAGTCATAGGGAAAGAACTATATTAACTGTATTGGTTTCTTCTAATGATTTCCAGGGGAGCCTGCAGCCTTGTTACCATCTTTAGTCATTTGGTCTGTTTGCCCCAAAACAGTTTTTAGAAGCATTCACAGGAAATATCAAATGCACATGATTGAGATTATTCAAATTATGTTATGTGTATGTATAAAACCCACTGTTATATATAATTATAATGTATAAAAAAGAAAAACCGTATATCACCCAGGCTCCAAGAAATGACTTTGTGGCCAAATGACAGGTCAAACCATAATGTGGGGAAGGTGGTCAGGCCAGCTTGTGCTTAAAGGCATGTGACAGATCTGATGAGCTGTTTTGTCTTTTGGATTAAAAGATTCTTCATCTAAAGCGGGCAAATAGCTCAGCCTGTAGAGCACTTGCCGAGCGTGTGCACCGGCCTGGGTTCGTATCCCCAGCACCTCGGAAGAAAGCAAAACGTGAAAAGATTCTTCATCTAGAAGTTGGAAAATATCATGCTAAGTTAAATAGTCCAAGCCCAAAAAACCAAATGCCAAATGTTTTCTCTGATAAGTGCGTGACAATATATAAGGGGGTTGGGGAGGGAGAGAATAATGAAGGAACTTTGAATGGTGTAAAGGAAAAGGGGTGGGAGGGGGTGGGGGACAGAAAGATAGTAGAATTAGACAGTATTACCCTGTGTATATGTATGATTACATGAATGGTGAGAATCTACATTGTGTACAACCATAGAAATGAAAAGTTGTACCCCATTTGTGTACAATGAATCAAAATGCAGTCTGTAAAAATAAAAAAGATTTTAATAAAAAATACACTAAATTAAAAAAAAAAAAATGTGGAAAAGGGCGGGGGCGGTGGGGGAGAAACTTTCCGGCTGCTGTGCAAACCAGTCTAGGTCTAAGCACACAGCTGGCTTCCTGCGAAAATACCTACATCTGTCCAAAGCAATCCCCACGCCCCCACCCCTTCTACTGAGAAGCTCCTGAGGCTGGGCGGGGCTTCGCGGAGGGGTGGGTCCCGCTACCTCGCTCACGCAAGCGCTGCAGATTCTTCTGGGCCACCGGATCCCGGGCCAACTCCGCCGGATGCTGAATGCAGGTGGCCGTTAGGCTAGCGTTAGAATCCAGAGTCTCACTTAGAGCGGCGGCGAAGGAGAAATTCCCCTCTCCAACCAACAGGAGGCGCCGAGGGGCCATGGCCTTCACTGGTTCACCGCACGCGTTCTCGGTGGCGCTCGTCCTTACGTCACTTCCTTCGCAGGTTTCTGCCCGCCCCTTCTCCACCAGTCGCTGTTTGATGACGCATCCACAGCGTCCGGTTGTCTTGACAAACTTGCACTGCAACTACCAAGGAGGACAGTGACCATGGGTGAAAAGCAAGATATTCATCCCTCTGTGTTCTCACCTCATCTCTCGGGAAGGTCAAAACGCCTTTTAGTCTTTGGATTGCTTTGAGCGACTTCGTCACACCTACATGAGGTCACAAGCAGTCACAAGCGCAGAGGGTTGATACGAGTTCTGAGTGAAAAAAGCGGGGCGGGGCTGAAGCCAAGGAGAAATTGGTCTCCTGCACTGTTACTGACGCCGCTACTGTAACTGCCTTCAAGTTGTCCTAAATGGCTGCCTCCCATTTTCTCTGCTGCTCAGAATTTCACCAGGTGCTTCTCCAACCTTCTATTCATTAAGAAATATTGAGTACTTATTATGTACCAGGCTACTGTGAGGGCGGTTCTATGTGTGGGTGGACAAGATGTGCCTAGTGGAGAATACACACAGCAAAAGAGGCAACTCGGAAATCGCGAGGTGTGTGCTTGAGTGTAGTGATTCAGAGTTCTATGGAAGCACAGAAAAGAACCTTACCAAGTTTGGAAGCAAAATGTATAATTTTCCTGAAGTGAACCTGAGTTGAAAGCTAATGGGGGGAATGGGGTGAGACTTACCTGAGTCAAAAGCAGTGATGAGGCAGAGGCAACAATGTATGCAAAACCACGATGAAGAAACAGAATGGTTGCGTTTGGCTGGAAAAGCTGAGGTGAGAGTGGGTAACATGAGACTGAATTATTAAGCAGAGGCTAGATCATATAGAGTGGTTGTTGTAAGCCATTTTAACAGCCTGATTCTTATTCTGAAAACAGAAAGCCACTGAAAGATTTTAAATAGGAAAATGACACAATAAGACTTTTTTTTTTTTTTTAATCTGCTTTCCTGTGGAGAAAGGATTGGAGAGGAACAAAGTTGATAGCAAGGAAATCAAATAGCAGGCTACCACAGCAATGGAGACAAGGACCATTGGTGACCTGAATTGAAACTTGGCAGTGAAGATGGGGAGTAGTGAACTGACTCAAAACCCAGCAAGACTTAAGTGATTGGTTGAATACTGAAAGAAAAGTCAGTCAAAGATAAGCCCCAGGCTTCTTACTTAGACAGTGGTGGATGGTAGTCTCGTTCCAGCCCTAGGGACAGCATCACCTAGGTCTCCAGTCTGAGCATTAGGCCTATTGGACTATGTGGGACCTGCTGCTGTAGTATCATACTGTTTGGTGACATCATTGTATGCATCTGTCTTCACAAAGGCACTTGGTGTAAAGGCAGTGATCTGGGATGCCACCCTTTAATGCTACCTTACTTGCTTTTTCTCTGCCTGTCAAAAGGCAGGTGAGTTGTGACTCCCAATAATGGACATGTGGTGATAGTGATCTACATTCTTTTTCTTTTTTGCGTGGAAAACTGGGAAAGACCAGGTTTGCTAACATCTTCAGCAAACATGGAACAACCACATAAGGATTTCTGTAACTCTTTAATGACATTTTTGAAGAAGTCAGTCTCTTCAAACTCTTCTTCAGGGAAGGTATCACATTGTTCTTAAGTCAGGGGACTAATTTTTTAGAAAAAAAAAAAAAAGATTGCACTTTTTCTTCCTTATCAAAAAAATGAAATTCAGGTACTGATCATCTGGTATATACAAAGTACTATTGATTGGGAGGGCAGGCAGAGGGTACAATAATGAATAAAACAGATCCTATGCTCAAGGACCATTCAGTTCAGTAGGGGAGACAACAGATATACTTGAAGAACTCTAACATAATAGAAAGCTGTAAGTACAGTGAAAAGTAAAGATAAAGTTCTATGTGAGATGAAAGGAAAGAAGTTCAGGGAAGGTATCATTTGAGTGGTCCTAGAAGGAAGGAATTTATCATCAATTGATTATTGTGTTATCTAGTTATTCAGTTCTATTTTCTTCTCATGTTCTATCTGTAGCAATACCCTCAGTCCCTCAACTTCTACATCTTGAAATTACTAACACATTTAGTGAATTCTCCTTATATATTAGGAATAATAAAGGTTTCCTTTTTTTTC
The DNA here is from genome assembly GCF_902686455.1 of Sciurus vulgaris. NCBI lineage: Eukaryota > Metazoa > Chordata > Mammalia > Rodentia > Sciuridae > Sciurus > Sciurus vulgaris. The sequence goes on from NC_136472.1 coordinate 107,329,698, forward strand.
AAGGTGAGGGAATCATTTATATAGTCACCCATTATTGCTGATCGAGAGAACAGGTTCAGGGGTCCATGGACCTGGAGAGAAAGAATCATAACAACATTAATTTAATTTGGAAGAAAATCTCGAGTATTAGAAAGGTGGGCTTGTGTTATATCCTGCTATATAAAGCAGAAGGTAGGAAGGGATGACTTCTGTTCTCTAGTTTGTGCAATAAACTTTTCTATTGTCTTTTTTCAGAGAAAGAACCTCGTCTGTTTCCTCACCAACCCATGCTGTGGTAGCCTCATTAATGCAGATGGCCATGGCGAAGTGTGGACAGATTGGAATGATATGTCAAAATTTTTCCAGTATGGATGGAGATGTACCACTAATGAAAATTCCTATTCAAACCGTACCCTCATGGGTAATTGGAACCAAGAAAGATATGACCTAAGAAATATTGTGCAGCCTAAACCCTTGCCTTCCCAGGTAATATTTCTCTTTTGCTTCCTTCTGTTTGCAGAAGAAAATGCCAGTGGCCATTTGAGAGGCAGGAATCTAATAACTGCTCAGGTCTTTGTTCAGTAAAGTGATTGATTGGGGGAGGGAAGCAGTGTTCAGCTGGACCACCTATCCATCCAACTTTACTATCAAGTGCAATATTATGTGTAAGTACAGATGAACAGTATACTTTTCCTCATTTCTGTTTGGACTTCATCTGTTAATCTATCTGGAGTTGACTTTTATTTGAATCTCACCCTTAAATATCACCTAAACATACAAAGGATATGAAAGTTAGTAGGATGGAGACTAACAACATACAGGCCTCTAGGCTATCTCAAATAAGACAGAGCCCATAAGAATTCATATCATATTATCCTTTATTTTCTGATATTAGTTATAGACTCGTAATTTTTAATCTAAGAATTTTTTCTTTCCAGTTTGGACACTACTTTGAAACAACATATGATACAAGCTACAACAGCAAAATACCATGTTCAACCCATAGTAGGTGGACTAGTTTTTTAATTCTTACATTCTCAGAACTGAACTCAGTATCTGGCACATAGAAGGAACTGAAATAAAAAGTAAACTAAATGGGTGAATAACTGAACACTTTCTCTCTTTTCTCAACTTTGACAGGTCTTGGTGTTCATTCTCTCAAATAAGCGTGAGTTCAGTTACTAAAACTCCTTGTTGACTGTTTCCATTTGTCTTTCCTTCCCTCAGGATTTAAGCGAGAGCCTCATTGGTTCCCAGGACATCAACCTGAACTGAATCCTCCTCAATACAAATGCACAGAGAAGTCAGTTTATATGACTGACTATTCAAAACCTCAAACCGATCATCACTCTCAGTGTGTATGGGATCCTAATGTTGACCAAGTTCAGGATCCAAGATGCTAAGAAAGAATCTTCATTTTTCCAGAATAGAATGTAAGAGGGAGCTCATTCTAAAACTCAGCTCACCCTAACACAGTTTCACTCTTTCATTAAATAAAACATAAGACAGAGAAAATATTCTTTTTTGTTTCAATCAAGATTTAAATGTCAAGTTAATTTGATCTATTCTTTGTTCTGTATCAGAGGTTTTGTAGAAGGCATTAAAAATAGCTGTTTCTCTGAAATTTATAACCACTTTACTCTTCTCTGCATTCTGTCAGTGGCAGAACTGCAAAACCTAGTATAACTTAGGTTTTTGCTAGATGTTTTCTCAGTATAAATCTGGTGGTAATAGTCATGTAAAGTAATTGTCCTGTGACTTTAATGAACAACACCTGTTGAGGACTATGAAAAGAACAAGAACTTTTTAAAATTTTTAGAAAGAATTTAAAACACGAACAAAAGTAGACAGAATAACCTAATGACCTCCATGTACTATTACATAGCATCAACAATTTAATGACTAATCTCATCTGTACCTACTTTCTCTTTCATTGAATTTATTTTGGAGCACATCTCAGAAATACAATTTCATCTATGATTTCAGTTTATATCTCAAAAAAAATATCAATTGTCAACTCCCCTCCAAAGATTACTAAGGAAACATATTGATCAAATAAATCTGAGCTTATTAACCCACTGGAGCAAGGAAGAACAGCAACTTGATGTAGAGTCTTGATGACAGTTCAAAAGGGAGGTGTTAGAGTAGGACACTGATTTAAGATGGATTTTGCAAAGCAGGGACTGATAGGGGCTAAGAAAAGGTTGTAAATAGTTTAGAATTGGTAAACCTAGGGAATCAACAGTCTATAATATGGTTAAACTTATCACTATTTCCTCTTTTTGTCTTCTGATTAAGGAGATAATACACTATCTATGGACTCCCATATACTGTATTATCTTCTTAAATAGGTGACAAGAAATATCTCTCATATATTACCTCCCAAACCTTAATTATTTTATATTCCATATATAGGTCTGAAATTTATGTTATATATGATGTTAGGCAGTGACTAAGTATCCAGTTGTCCTACCATAAGTTATTGAAAAGACCGTAATTTCACGGCTACTCTTCAAAACCATTTTGTTGTAAATCAGCAGTCTGTGTACATGTAGGTTTGTTTCTTGTTAGGCTATTTATTTCTATTGTTAGGCTAATTGTCATTACTTGTATTATCTTAGTACAATGCCTTACTTATCCCACTATCTTAATTACAGTAATTGTGTAAGTCTTAAGCCTTATAGATCAAATACTTTTTAAAAAGTTTTTGTTATTTTTAGTTATACATGACAGTACAATGTATTTTGACATATGCATACATGAAGTATAACCTCCCATTCTTTTGGTTATACATGATGTGGAGTTATATCATTGTGTATTCATATGTGAATATAGGAAAGTTATGTCTGATTCATTCTACTGTCTTTCCTATTCCTATCCCTCCTCCCTTCCCTTCATTCCCCTTTGTCTAATCCAGTGAACTTCTATTCCCCCCACCATGTGTTAGCATCTACATATCAGAGAGAACATTCAGCCTTTGGGTCTTTGGGATTGCCCTGTCTCACTTAGCATGATAGTCTCCAGTTCCGTCCCTTTACTGGCAAATACCATAATTTCATTGTTTATGGGTGGGTAATAGTCTATTATGTATATATACCACATGTTCTTTTTCCGTTCATCAGTTGAAGAGCTAGATCAAATACTTTTACTCTTTCTTTTTTAGAAAATTATTTTTTAGATGTTGATAGACCTTTATTTTTATTTATTTATATGCGGTGCTGAGAATCAAACGCATTGCCTCACATGAGCTAGGCAAGCACTTTACCACTGAGCCACAACCCCAGTCCCTACTCTTTTTTAAAAAATATTTTTAGTTTTAGATGGACTCAATAACTTTGTTTTATTTATTTATATTTTTATGTGGTGCTGAGGATCGAACCCCATACCTCACACATATTAGGCAAATGCTCTATACTGAACCACAATCACAGACCTTTTGCCCCTTCTTCAGATAATCTCTTGGCTATTTTTGACCCTTGGCATTTCCATATAGAATTTAGGATTAGCTTATTCCACAATAAGTCACTATTAGTATATTAACTAATATAGTTAATAGTAACTAAAAGCACATTGCATTGTTAGGTCAATTTTATAATTTGAGTTCTTGTCTCACTAGTGCTAATAATTTATATATGTGTTCTTGCAACATGAATATTGTTTTACAGGCACATATTTTATATGTTAGAAAATATATGTTTATATATTATATATCTTATTCTGTTCTCTATGAATCCAGAACATTTTTTAGTTGAGATAAAATATAACATAAAATCTACCATTTTAACTATTTTATGTATAATTAAGTGTCATTGAATATATTCACAATATCATTCATTTCACTATTATTCATTTCTAAAACTTGTTCATATTCCCATACTGAAACTATTTATTAAACAATAATTTTTCATCTTCCTTCCCCCACTCTTTCAGCTCTTTATAACCTCTATTTTACTTTCTATGAGTTTAGCCATTCTGAGTACCTCATTTAAGTGAAATTACATAGTACTTGTCCTTTAGTGTATGCTTATTTCACTTAGGATAATATTTTCAAGGTTCATCCATGTTGTATCATGAATTCTTTATTTTAGACCTAAAAATATTCCATTGCATGTCTGTACTTACAGTTTGCTTTTCCATTACCTGTTGATGAACACTTTGGTTTTCAACTTTCAAATTTGTGAATAATGCCATTGTGAACATTTGTATACAAGTATCTGAGTTCATTTTTCTCATTTCTTTTGGGCATATATCCAGAAGTAGAATTGCTGGATCATGTGATAATTCTATGTGTAATAGTTTGGAAATGCCAAAGTTTCCATGGCTTCTCTACCATTTTACATTCCCATCAACAATGCACAGGGCTCCAGGTTCTCCATATCATGAGAACACTTCTTACTATTTTTTTGTTTTTGTTTTGTCTTATAATAGTCATCTTAGTGGGTGTAGTGTCCAGTTTGATTTGCGTTTCCCTAATCAGCATTTTTTTCATGTGCTTATTGACTATTTATATATCTTATTTAGAGAGATGTTTATTTGGCCTGGGGATATGGCTCAGTTGGTAGAGTGCAAAGCCCTGGGTTCAAATACCCAGCACCACAAAAAAAAAAAGAAATGTTTATTCAAGTCCTTTGCCCATTTGTGAACCAGATTGTTTATTTGTTGTTGCATTGTGGGAGTTATATGTGTGTGTGTAGTGTATATATTCTGAATATTAATCTCTAATCAGATAAATGATTTGCAAATCTTTTCTCCCATACTGTAGATTGTTATTTCACTTTCTAGATAGTGTCCTTTGATGCACAAAAGTTTTAGCTGGGTGCACACTTGCTTGTAATTCTAGCAGCTTGGAAAGCTGAAACAGGAAGATCTCAAGTTCAAAGCCAGCCTCATCAATTTAACAAGACCCTAAGCAACTCAGTGAGTCTCTAAATAAAATACAAAAAAGGACTGGAGATGTGGTTCAGTGGTTGAGTGCCCCTGATTTAAAAAAAAAAAAAAAGTTTAAATTTTTATGAAGTCCAATTACCTACTTTTTTCTCTTGTTATCTGTGCTTTCAATATTGTTATCCAAGAAATCATTGCCAAATCCAGGGTCATGAAGCTTTCCCCTATGTTTTTTCTAAGAGTTTTATTGTCTTAACTCTTATGACAAGATTTTTGGTCTTTTTGGTGTAAATTTTTATATATGGTAAAAGGGAAGGATTCAGTTTCATTAATTTTGCATCTGGATATCCAGTTTTCTCAGCATCATTTGCTGAAAAAACTGTGCTTTTACATTGAATTTTTTTAGCACTCTTGTTGAAAATCATTTGACCATATATGCTAAGGTTTATTCCTTGACTCCCTGTTCTATTCCATTGGCCTATAGATCTGTCTTTATGCCAATACCACACCATTTTGATTACTATAGTTCTGTAATAAGCCTTGAAATAAGGAAGTCTTAGTCTTGTAACTTTGTTCTTTTTCAAGATTGTTTCAGCTCTTCAGGGTCCCTTGAGATATTCCATATGAATTACAGCATTTTCCTATTTCTCAAAAAGAATCATTAGAATTTCCATAGTAACTGCATTGAATCTCTAGATCACATGGCAAGTATTGATATCTTAACAATATTAAGTCTTGAAATTCATAAACATAGATGTGTTTTCACTTATGTCTTTTTAATTTCTTACAGTAGTGTTTTATAATTTTTATTGTACAAGTCTTTTGCTTTATGTGTTAAATTTACTGAGGGTATTTAAATTTTGCTTTATGTGTTGCATTTACTTAGGGCATTTAGTTTATTCTTTTCGGCACTATTATGAATGGTAGTATTATTAATTCTCCTCTCTTCCTCTTTCCTTCTTTTTTTTTTTTTTTTTTTTTTTTTTTTTTTTTGCCGTTGTGCTGGAGATCGAACCCAGGGCTCACACATGCTTTGCAAGTGCTCTGTCACTGATCTACAGCCCTAGCTCCAGTATTATTTTCTTAATCAAGGATACTGGTCTCTAGTTTTCTTTCCTTCTGATATCTTTGGCTTTGGAATCAGGGTAGTACTGTCCTCATAGTATGAGTTAGAAAGTATTCTCTTCAGTTTTTTGGAAAAGTTTGATAAAAATTCGTGTTAATAAATGTTTGGTAGAATTCATATGTAAAGTCATCTGTCCTGGGCTTTTCTTTGATGTAATATTTTGATTACTGTTTCAATCTCCTTACTCTAGTTATAGATCTATTCAGATGTTCTATATATGATTCATCTATTTCAACTATAGTTGCAATTTGCTGGCATACATCCCTGCAAAGGTATCAGGGATGAGGATAAAGCCACCATGAAACCTATAGATAAGAACATCTACCTATTAAATACCACCATATGACCCTATTTAATGCCCTGGGGTGTTGAAGCCCTGTACGACAAAATAGGTCTAATCTTAAAACACTAACTTTGGAGGTACAATATATAGGAATCAGAAAAGAATTCTATAAATTGAGATTTTTAAAAATACTTTTTATTTGTAGATGGACACTATATATTTTGTTTATTTATTTTTATGTGATGCTGAGGATCAAACCCAGTGCCTCACATGTGCTAGGCAAGCACTCTACCACTGAGCCACAACCCCAGTCCTAAATTGAAATTTTATTCTACAAACTTGCTAAACTTTCTTATTAGTTCTTTTTCTCCCTTCCTTTCTTTTCTTCCTCCTTCCCCTTCTCCTCCTTCTTCTGTTCTCCTGTTGTTGTGTTTCTGCAGTGTTCGGGATCTAGCTCAGGGCCTCACATATGCTAGGCAGGTGCTCTACCACTGAACTACATCTCCAACCCTCTTGTTAGTTCTTATAAATTTTCTGTTGATTCTTTTGGGTTTCTTTGAGCAGATTATTATCATTCACAAAAATTACAGTTACATCTTTATCTTTCAATCTTTTCATATTTTATTGGCATATTATAATTATACATAATAGTGGGATATTTTATTACATATTCATACATGCATACAATGTAACACTATATTTTGATCAATATCATTCCCCAGTACCCTTCCAATTCTCACATCTCTTCTTTATTTTTCTTCTGTTAGAGCATTGATCAGAACCTTCAGTACTATGTTACATATTAAGAGGAATAGAAGGCATCCTTGTCTTGCTCAGAATACTGGATTTAAATATTCAACTACTTACTGAAGATCTCCATTTAAATTTCAAAGACCCCACAAATTCAACATAATCTAAATTGTATTCATAATTGTACATCATGAACATTTTTCCTCTAGTGTATTCTGTATCTTGGTGAATTTCACAGCTCTCTTTTATATATCTTAACTACTCTTTCTTATTTTTGTTATTAAATGTTGATTCCATCCCATTTATTGATTCTTGATTTTACTTCTTGTGCTTTAGAAGTCTTGTTGAGGAAGTCATTTCCTAAGCCAACGTGATAGAGCCTTGGGCCTATATTTTCTTCTAGTGGGTGCAGAATTTCTGGTCTAATGCCTAGATCTTTGATCTGCTTTGAGTTTTCTGCAGGGTGAGAGATAGGGGTGAATTTCATTCTGCTACATAAGGATTTCCAGTTTCCCAGCACCATTTGTTGAAGAGGCTTTATTTTCTCCAATGTATGTTTACGACGCCTTTGTCTTGTATGAGATAACTGTATTTGTGTGAGTTTGTCTCTGTATCTTCTATTCTGTTTCACTGGTCTTCATGTCTGTTTTGGTGTTAACACCATGCTATTTTTTGCAATACCATTTTAGTCAATGTCTCTATTTCCCATTTTGGTCCCTACTGATCCATCACTATATTGTCCCTAGTGTAAGTTTTAAAATGCTAAATTGATTATGCCATCCACTTGGTTAAACTACTTCATTGGCTTCTATAGTCTTCAAAATAAATACCAAACTTCTAAGCAGAACACCCTTCTTTCTTGCTGCTTTTTGCCTATAGCACCTCAATACATCCAGTGCTCCAGCCAAACCTAAATGCCTGGGAACTTCATGTTGTTCTTTCTTCCTAGATATATCTCCCCTCTGCATATTGCTAAGTTCTATATAATGTTAATAAATCAGTCAAAAGGGCTGGAGGTATAATTCAGTGTTAGGAGTGCATGCTTAGCTTATGTTCTGGATTCAATCCCCACCAAAGAAAGAAAGAAAGAAAGAAAGAGAGAGAAAGAAGGGGGGGGGGAGGGAGGGAGGAAGGGAGGAAGGAAAGAAAGAAAGAATTTGTCAGATACACAAAAGATGACTATAACCAAAAAGATAGGCAATAAAAAATATTGGTATGGAAATGGAAGAATTGGAACCCTCATATACTGCTAGTGGGAATATAAAATGATGCAGCTATTGTGAAAACAGTTGGCAGTTCCTCAAAAAGTTGAACATAGAATTATTATATGACCTAGCAATTCCACTGCTAGGTATATATTCCAAAGAATTTAAGGCAGGTGTTGTTAAAAAAAAAAAACTTGTAAAATACATACTCAGCATCAATATTCATAATAGATAAAAGATGGAAACAACCCAAATGTCTATCAACTGATGAATGAATAAGTAAATTGTGGTATACCTATGCAGTGAAATATTACTTGGTAATAAAAAATATTGACACAGGACACAATATACTAGGTAAAAGAAGCCACAAAGAGCTACATATTGTCAATTCCATTTATAGGAATAATGTCCAAAGTAGGCACAATAATGGAGACAGAAAATAGATAAGCCAGGTGCAGTGGTGCAGGCCTGTGATCCCAATGGCTCAGGAGACTAAAGCAGGAGGATCACAAGTTCAAAGTCAGCCTTAGCAACTTAAGCCTAAGCAATTTAGTGAGACCTTGTCTCTAAATAAAATATTTAAAAAGCTGGCGATGTGGCTCAATGGTTAAACACCCCTGGGGTTTAATCCCCAGTACAAAAAGAAAACAAAAAAAAAAGAAAAAAAGAAAAAGAAAGTAGCTGAATGGTTGTCTAGGGCTGAGGTAGGGGCATTGGAGAGTGATGGCTAAGTGGTATAAAATCTTCTTGGGCTACTAAAATCTTCTAAAATTGATTGTGGTGATGGCCAATTCTGTGACTATATTAAAGCCATTATATTGTATAGTTTGGGTGAATTGTATAGTATGTAAGTGATATCTCAGTAATGCTGTTTTAAAAATTCAGTTGAGGATGTCTATTCAGGATTCCTTTCATGTCCAGAGTAGGCATTTCTCCTAAGGGTCCTCATAGTAGACATTCCATAACAACCTTTTGAATGAACAGCCTCTCTCTTTCTCTGAATCTTCTAAAACTCTTTTATGCTTTTATGTATGTGTATCTTTTTTGTTTGTTTTGCAGGACTGGGAATCGACCCCAGGGTATCAAACAAGCTGGGCACGTGCTGTGGTACTGAGCTATACCTTCAACTCCTCTTTTCTTAGTTTAAAAATAATTTCTAGTGCTAGGCCCTGTAATCTCAGAAACTCCAGAGGCCGAGGGAGGAGGATCAGAGGTTCAAGCCAGCCTTAGCAACTTAGTGAGGACCTAAGCAACTTGGAGAGACCTTGTCTCAAAAAATAAAAAGGGATGGGAATGTAGCTCTGGTAAAGTGCCCTTAGGTTCATTCCCCAGCACCAAATACAAAAATGGAATTAAATAAAAATAATTTCTAGGATTATCTGCAGCCATTTCCCCTCCAGTTTCATTTACCATAGTTGGATCTTATCCTGTTCAAGATAATCACTACAAGGGGAGGGAATTTCCCCACTTTATTTGAACTAATCAAGATAGACCACCTGTGACTACAGCTTGGGTTCACTTCCCTGAGGCACATGGTTGGGAAGAATATGGTGAATCCTTAAGATATCTGGGGTACTGTTGGCAAGGCTGAAGCTGGTAAACAATTGTTGTTTAGGCAGCCAGTAGTGTCTGCTACGCAGTCAAAAAATATTGGCTATCAGGATAGAGAAAAGGGACTTCTGGCTAGATCAGAGCATTAAAGACTATTGGAATAGGAGTTTGTTTTTTTTTGTTTTTTTGTTTTTTTTGTTTTTAAGAAAAACACTTCAAACCTATATTGATTTGCAATTTATATTACCCTACCTCCATACCTGTGCATCATGAAAAATTTAGGTAACTGTTTCCTAGAGGATATTTTAAAATATGGTCAGTTCCCAAAGTGTAGGCTTTGTGAAAACAAGAATCTTGCTTTAAGGTCAGCCTTTGTTAAAAAATTGGAAATCAACTGGAAGTTGGTAAAAAGTAAGAGTGGTCTCTCTAAACATTTATTCCAAGTAACATATAGCAGGGCTTTTCTCATCAAGTGAATCAGAAGGTTTGTCCAGATTCACAAAAGTAAAATGGAGACATTTGTGGGGGTTTTTTGGTTGTTGTTGTTCTTGGGGGGGGGGGTTGTTATGGTTTTGTTTGTTTTTTGGTAGAGTAGTATTTCTTTGTTTAAGCTAAACAACAGAAATATATATCAGTAATTAATTATAATTCTAATATTTAAACATTTATGGTTAATTATTGAATATTTTGCAGCCTTACTTTAGGTGTTTGCTGGATAATTTGGACTATATCTGATGGGCTTGTTGGAGGATAATCACCCAAGTCTTATTTATTGTCTTTATGAATCATTTGAAGACAACACTATGGTAGAAAAATATCAAATAACACTAGGATCACCATATTGATATAATTAATTTCAGAAATGCACTATGTCTTTTATGTGTTAGAGTTCATTCAGATTTGTTCCATTTATTGAAATTGAGAGCTACAATCAAAGAAGAAAGAGAAAGAAGAACTCTGATATTCCTCCAATTCTGCCAGGGGCTTTACATACTTTTTCTTCTTAATTTACTCTTTACTGTACAAATCAGTACCCATGTTATAAGTGGAAGGCCTGAAGACGGAGAAAATTAAGCAACTTGCCTAAATTTTTGCCATTAGTAAGTGGTGGAACCAGTCATTCTGACTAAAATCCCTGGAATTCCCCCCAAATCATAAGGTGATGATTAAAATGGATCTGCTGTATTTGTGTGTTTGTTTAAAACCATACAAAATATTCAAACACAAAACAGCTGTCTGTTGCTGAATGATATTTTATTAGCTTAATAATTTGGGCCTGCCCTTAGCATTAATAAGCTTCAGCAGTAGTCACAAAATTTTCATTCACCAGTGGGGAAACTTTCTTATTTTAAAAAATGCAATTAGGAAGGGCATCTACTTCTTGGGAGCTGCAGTGACAGCAGGCTTCTCTTCACGAGTGATGGGAATGGTGCGCTCAGGGCCAGAGGCCTGTTTCCTTGGTCCATTCACAGTGAGCACCCCATCAGATGACAGGGATGAAGTAATAGTGAGAGGGTCCACATCAGCTGGAATCCGGTATTTCCTGTGGAACTCCCTGGAGATGAAACCATGTTCATCCTAATCCATGAGAAGGAAGAAAGAAGCAAAGAAGTAAGAACAAGAAATAATGCCACTTCCCCAGAACTCAGACACCCCATTCCCCTTAGGTGAGACCAAAGCCATAACTTGAGACAAAATAATAATGACTGTTCATTTCAGGTTTGTGGGTAAGATAAAGTTGCCTAGAGAGTCACTCCTACAAGTAAGAGTCTAAGAAACCTGAAACAGCCCAAAACTTCATAGTTCTTTATAACTCTGACAGGATGAGATGTTACGTTAAGGGGTATTTTCCAAAGGTTTAGATCAATGCTGGCTGGACCTACAATATTTGGAATCTCATCCTGTCATTGAGGATCTGAGTCACTGAAGAAACCCAGAAATTGTCCTGACTCTTCAGGAATGTCCCAGAATGTTCCAGACACACACACAGGATTGCTGCTTAAAAAAATAAAGACTCCATCCAGGGAGACTGATACAATTTGAAATCACATGAGCAAAACTGAAACAGCCTGTGGACATTAAGCCATACCGGTTTTGCCCAGGTTCTGAGTTATCATTGTTTAAAAGCAATTTTTAAATTTTCAGAAAGTCATGGAAAACTGCATTTTTCAGGATACCCCCCCCAAAGAGTTACTGACCTTAAACAGGCCTGCTGGCACAGGCCTATAATCCCAGCTACTAGGGAGACTGAGATAGGAGGATCATAAGTTCAAGGCCAGCCAGCTTGGACAATTTAACAAGACACCATCTAAAATTTTCTTTTTCTTTTTTTTTTTTCTTTTTGTACGAGATTGAATTCAGGGACACTCGACCCCTGAACCACACCCCCAGTCCTATTTTGTATTTTATTTAGAGACAGAGTCTCACTGAGTTGCTTAGTGCCTTGCTATTGCTGAGGCTGGCTTTAAACTCGAGATTCTCCTGCCTCAGCCTCCTGAGCCACTGGGATTATAGGCATGTGCCACCACACCCAGCTAACACTGTCTTAAATTTTTTAAAAAGTGTTTTAAAGGGTTGGGGATGTACCTCAGTGGTAGATCACCCCTCGGTTCAATCATCAGTGATTAAAAAAAAAAGAAAAAAACAAACAGTTATTGACCCTAACCTTTATGCCTGCTGAATTCCAAACATCTATCTAAATAAACTCTCAATTAACTGATTTCCTCATGGTCTATGGGGTTAGGTACTGATAAACTCAGAAAAGTAGGCAAACCAAGTAGTTTAACATTCAGATGGACTTAAGAGAAATTAATTCCTGAACATCTAAAAGTCACAAACTCCAGTGCTTCAGGGTACACGTAGTTAATGTAATTATGTAAAGCAACCAAGTGTCTGACAACACTATGCCTAAGGCAGTGGTTCTCAGTTGGCTGTAGATTGAAATTACCCAGGGAACTTTTTAAAAATGCTGATGCCTGAGTTATACTACCTAAAAATTATGATTTAATTAGTCTGGGGTATACCTGAACACTGGAATTTTAAAAAATTCTCATGATTCTAATGCAGCCAAGGTCGAAAACCCCTGCATTAGATGGGGAGTGAACATTCCATCCAAAGCAATCAGAACAACAACCACTTCTCTGGGCAAACAAGAACAACAATTCTATCCCTAATTTAGTTTTCTAGCCTCAGAGGCTGATGGCAGTACCTGGCGTACAGGGTACACTGAATGAGCAGAAGAAAAGAAACTCCATACCTGGCGCTCTTCATGCTTGCCATGCACCTCAATCACATCCCCCAGCACCTTGACCTTGAGTTCCTCTGGGGAGAAGTGCTTTACATCCAGGTTGACAGAGAACCTGTCCTTCTCCATACGCATCTAGAAACAGCAAGGTAAGTGAGTGGGAAAGAGAAAAAATGGCAAGAATGTTAATTACACTGCAGTCTCATCATTCTGCAGACTCGCTTTCTATCTAGCTATCTCATCTTCCTCTTGTGCACTAAAAATACCTTTTGAATAAACATGCCTCTGTGGCTCGGGGTAGCCACCACAGTGGTACCTAAGGCCTACTTCTTGGCCATTAGGCCCAAACTTTATTTAGGTGCACAGGAAAGAATACTGACCACCTAGGAGACCAGTCACAAGACATGGATGTGGGCCTGGCTTCTGCTGCCTTTCTGACCCCCAGTGCCAGGCTTTGTCATTTGTCTATGAGACAAAGGCCCCTTCTTTTTCTCAGTTCTCTGCCAAGTTTCCCACTCACTCAATCTGGAATGTTCTGTTGGTCCTGCTTGTCCTTTCAAAGCCCTTGCCCACTCAGCTGCTGTTTACTCACACTTAAATAATTTTAAACCAGAGCTTATCTGTGATAGCCTCTGTCAACCTTATCTGTTTGCCCCATTTTCCCACTCTTAGAACAAAAGAGGGTCCTAAGACTGGACTCTGGTTATTTCCATATAAGGCTTGGCCCCAGGCCAGTGCCCTACCACAGCCCTAGGGCACCTGGAAAATCATAAAGAGGGAACCCGAAGAGACAGTGATTGTTATCTCCAGCTCCACCCAGTGGGGATAAAGAGCTCTGGATGAGGGAGGTCTCTCTGGGCTCTAGAACTTGATAATAAAATCTGCTAGGAGTATGAGATACTAGCAGAGGTGAATAAAGGAGTTTGAAGACAACTTTTTCCTAGCAGATCATTATGAATCAAGCCAGAAAGGGTATCCTAATTAAAAGTTAGGGAACAGAGGATGATCTTCACTGTGCATAAAAAAATGTAATAAATGAGATACAGAGGAGCATCAAATAGAAACAAGTGCCTAGGGGAAGGAAGCATTAGTAACTTCACCTTTTTTCAATTCTGGACACATGTGCCTAAATAGCTTACGCAGGGAAGAAAGGGAAAATAGAGAATGTTCAGGAGGTTCCAAGAAGGGCTCTTGTCCTGGCAACGGGGAGACTCACCTCTGAGAGTCCGGTGTCAATCCAGCTGGGTGCCCGCAAGAAGGAGGGTGGCCGAAGGTAGAAGGGGCTCAGGGAAGTGGATGTTGGGAAGAGGTCAGACTCCAACAGGTGCTCTCCAAAGAACTGGTCAAAGAGGCGGCTGGGAGAATGGAAAGGAAAGAAAGGGCGTCGGATCCAGGGGTGGTGAATGGCGATGTCCATGGCGGCTAAGTGAATGCAGGGGGTCAGCTGGCTGGTCAGCTCCTTCAGCTGCAGCTACAGCCGGCCCCTTATATATGCAGTCTTGTGAAGCTTCTGGAATGGTGATGTCAGGGGTTTTATTATCCCAGCTCACCGCCAGTTCATGGAGACTTGTGATCCGGGATTTGGCAGTGTGACACATACCCAGTACTCACTGAGCTAAGAAAAGAGAAACACAAACACGTCTGAGCTGGCCAGTGACTTGTCATGGTCTTGTTTCCCTAGCTTTCTGTCCACACCCGGTGGCACCCACCCCCACCCCCTGTTCTCTAGATCTGGACAGAGTCAGGAATCCCAAGCAGGCGGTGGTATGCCCCTCCTCCTCTCCAGTCCTGCATGCCAGGGGAATTGAGCCAGCAACTATCTTGGGCCTGGGCAGGGACTGGAATCTTCCTAGGCTGGGCCCCAGGGACATTAACTCTTTGTGGGTCCCTAGTGGAGAGCAGTGACTGCCAATATGTCAGTACCAGGCGTGGTACTGGGTGCCCTGGGTTGACCTGGGTTCAGGAGAAGACCCTGACAATCTGGGCACTGCTCCCCAAAAAGGGTAGAAAAGTTTCTCACATCTTTTATGCTGTGGGGCTGGCATAACATTAAATCCAGAGTGTTTATGAAGTAGGGTGCATGGTGCTTGCGACTGAGGAGAAAAGATGATGTGGAAATGTGCAAACTGTTGGTGAGGGTCTCAAATAGGCTTGGCGTGGCACCAGCTCCCCTCCCCAGCTCACTCCCGGGCCAGGGCTCCCAGCTGTCCTCTCAGGCCCCCTGCGACAGCTGAAGCGTGTGCGGAGGAGGGAACTGGGGGTCCAGGTCTGGCGGCGTTGGTCACACCCTCGTCACTGCACTCGGGGCCCCTGCTCCCTACCCTCCCCGCTGAGGCGCCGCACTATTTTGGGTGGTGTAGACCCCGCCTCCACCTCCGACTGAGCGCTGGCTCTCCGGGCAGCTGGAGGGGTCGCGTTGCGCCTGTTGGGGCTGCACCTCGGACCAGAACCACCGACAGACTGCAGCCATGTCGGGCCGCTCAGTGCCACATGCCCACCCGGCCACCGCCGAGTACGAATTCGCCAACCCCAGCCGCCTGGGTGAGCAGCGCTTTGGCGAAGGTATGGGCTGGTCGCCACCCCAGTGCCTCCCACCCCCACCTCCCGAAATTCTGGGCTGACCTCCCAAAGTTACTGGCCTCCACCCCACTTCAGGCTTAACTGAACTCCTGGGGCAAACCGTCTCCACTCAGACTCCCCCCTTCACCCCCGCCATCAGGGCTCTCTCCCCTTCCTACTGACCTCTGGACAGACATGGAACTTGCAGTGCCTTTATTCCTGCTCCTTTCCTGTCTTGGTGTGCCTTCCTGAGCCCCTTCTACCCACCAAGTCCTGGCTTGGTTTCCCTACTCCATTGCAGTTTCGTTTCCTTTCAATGCCCTCTTCCCACTGCCTGCCTAGATCCCCTTCTCTACTTCTGACTCCCCTCCTGCTCTTCCCATTCCCACATCTCATGAGCTCTCATTTCACCCTGTGCCCACCTTATCCTCCCTCATCCTGCCTCTTGCCTTCTCTTTCTGCCCCTCAGGCCTACTTCCAGAAGAGATCCTGACCCCCACCCTCTACCATGGCTACTATGTCCGGCCTCGGGCCACCCAAGCTGGGGAGGGCAGCAGGGCAGGGGCCTCTGAGCTCAGGCTCAGTGAGGGCAAGTTCCAGGCATTTCTGGACGTGAGCCACTTTACCCCAGACGAGGTGACTGTGAGGACTGTGGACAACCTTCTGGAGGTGTCTGCCAAGCACCCCCAGCGCCTGGATCGCCATGGCTTCGTGTCCCGAGAGTTCTGCCGCACCTATGTTCTGCCTGCTGATGTCGACCCCTGGCGAGTCAAAGCTGCTCTCTCCCATGATGGCATCCTTAACCTGGAGGCACCACGTGGTGGCCGACATTTGGACACAGAGGTCAATGAGGTCTACATCTCCCTGCTCCCTGCACCTCCTGATCCAGAGGAAGAGGAGGAAGCAGCCAGAGTTGAGTCCTGACTGCCAGAGACCCAGCACCCAGCAAGTCCCTTTCTACCTCCGAGGTGATTTGAGCAGCTGCCCACCACCCCAGAGGTAGCAGCATCTTTGTGGGAAGGGAAAGGTGCATGGTCCAGAGTGTATGGTTTGGTCTTTTGGGACATGTCATAGTGTTTGGTTTAGTTCTGGGTGGAGCTGAATAAACCCAAATCTCAGGGCCTTGTTTGTACTGCTCAGTATTCTGTGGCCTGGAAAATGGGATGGGTGGGAAGGAGGAGGTCAGAGCCATTAGACAAAAAGGTCCTGTTATATGTGCTCAACGTCACAGTACCCTGAACTCACACTTGGATGCTGAGATCACTGCCGGAAGCTAACACTGGCTCCAGATCAAATTCCTAGTTATAATTTTCTCACAATGCAACAAAAGAGAGAGTGATCCTGGGAGGGAAAAGGGATATGCCATCCAAACAGCCCAGAGGGCACTGTCTGAGCTGGTGATTAGAAACACAAAAACAAGGGTCTCCAGACTGTCTGGCCCTTTTTGGGTAGGGGTTGGGAAAATGATTTTTGGCTGGGGAGAGTTGCCTAAAGCCCTGGAGTGAATGCTTTGTTTTTCCATACTAAGGTCTGTCCTCTGAAATAGTCTCTGATTCTGAGGGACTGAGTGTGCATACATGGGTACAACCTTCACCATTATCACTGAACCCCACAGCCTCCCCATCCTCTGCGCAGCGGAGGCCCACATGGAAGCATTGTCTCTGATTTTGGAACATCTCAGAAAGAGGAATTACTGCATCCCTTCACCTAATCCAAGACTAAATGCAGGGATCTAACCCTCTTACTGTGTTGGTAATTGCCAGGGAAGCATCCCTTGTAAGTAAAGTCTCAATGCTATGGGTATGATGTGTTCAGGAAAGCCTGGGGTCTATGCCCACACTTAACTCTTTACAATCGAGAGGATGTGCATGTCTATGATTTGGAGAGCATTAGAAGATTTCCTTGCCCCAAAGTTTTTTTTTTCCCCCAATGGTGGTGGACACCTGAAATTCTTCCATTGAAGTGATTTTTCATAACTTTTTGGGGTGACAAAACTATAGATACTCTTACCAGAAAAATGCACATGCTTCCCAAATTTGACAACACTCCGAATAGTTTCACAGTTCGGGGGATCCATTCATACCGCTTTTTTAAAAAAATATTTTTTTAGTTGTTGATGGACCTTTACTTTATTTATATGCAGTGTTGAGAATCAAACCCAGTGCCTCACACATGCTAGGCAAGCGCTCTACCACTGTACCACTGTACCCCCATTCCTACCCCTTTTAAGGATTTGTAGATCCCCAGGATAAGAATCCTCATTTAAGGAATTTGATTATTGATTAAAGGACTGTCTTTCATTAAAGATAAAAATGCACTTAAAAGAAATAAAATTATGTTCAACTGTTTGTTCATCCATCCATCCATTCATTCATTCATTCAACAAATATTTATCAAACTCCAAGTAATGCATTATGGGGGATATACATTATAAATGTTAATTATAAAAACGATAGTCTTTCCTTATATACTCTCAGAAATCTTACCATGTAGTTGAGAAGAATAAAAAAAGAAGTAGAAACTCAAACTTCAACCAGAATAACTTCACATTATTCTGTTTTGTAATTGGGCATTATTTATTCACTTATTTATTTGGGGACTGAGGATTGAACTGAGGGCCTTGCACATATTAAGCATGAATGCGTATGAATCCCACTATTATGTATAATAATAATGCACCAAAAATATTTTTTAAAAAGCATGAACTCTACCACTGAGCTACATTCTCAGCCCCTGAACTTTGCCTAAAGGAAAGGATTCCTTAAAAGAAAATATTTAAAGTCATTAATCAACTTCTGGAATCTTTTTTCCCCCCTTTTCTTTTCTCATTATTGAGGAACAAACCCAAGGCCTTGCATATATTGGGCAAGCACTCTATCACTAAGTTATATCATTAGCCCTTTTTATTTTTATTTTTTTAATTTTTCAAAAAATATTTCTTTTAGTTGTTGATGGACCTTTATTTTATTCATTTTTTAATTTGCGGTGCTGAGAATCGAACATGTACAAGGCAAGGGTTCTACCACTGAGCCACAACCTCAGCCCAATATTTTTTTTTTTTTAGTTTAAGATGGACGTCTTTATTTTTATTTATTTATTTTATGTGGTGCTGAGGCTTGAAGCCTCCCAGCGCTCTACCATTGAGCCACAGCCCCAGTTCTATTTTTACTTTATTTTTAGACAGTCTCACTAAGTTGCCCAGGCTATCCTCAAACTGGCCATCGTCCTGAAGTAGCTAGGCCACTATGTCCATCTTCTGGGGCAGTTTGAATGACAGAGGACTTAAAACTTCATCAAGTAGCCCTCTCCATTTTCTTTTTTGGACATAACTTACAAATTCTTCCTTTTTTATTTTTTAAATTTTATTTTAGTTGTTGATAGATCTTTACTTTATTCGTTAATTTATATGCAGTGCTGAGAATTGAACCCAGTGCCTCACACATGCTAGGTGAGCACTCTGCCACTGAGCCACGACCCCAGCCCCAAATTCTTCCTTCTGTTGAACTGAAATCTGCATTTCAGTAACTTCTGTCCATTGGTCTATTTATGTCCAGAAAACAAATGCAATCCATCTTTCACTTTAAAGTCCTTCAAATGATTAAATGTAAATCATCTTGCTTTTCTTACACATCCCTTTTCCTGGGACATTGTGCCTAGTTCTTTTTTTGTGGGGGTGGGGGCGGTGCCAGGGATTGGATTGAATTTAGGGTACTCGACCACCCAGCCACATCCCCAGCCCCCTTTCTTTGGTGTGTATTTTATTTATAGATAGGGTCTCACTGAGTTGTTTAGTACCTCACTGTTGCTGAGGCTGGCTTTGAACCTGTAATCCTCCTGCCTCAGCCTCCGGAGCCGCTGGGATTACAGGCGTGTACCATGGCACCCAGCTTTCAGCTCTATTTTATAGCACTTTCCATACCACGTGCTACCCAGATTTCTTTTGAATATACTGCCATTTGACAGTGTAACTTGAAATTCAACACACAGATCTAAAATTATTATTCAAAGCATAGATTGACTACTAGAGACTTAGGTAGAATAATCAACATTGTTATTTATCACTCTACATTCCTATTAATGTTGCTTAAAGCACGTCAGGTTTTCTGCCACAAATGCACTCTAGCTAGTTCCTCGTTATCTAAAAATCTTTTAAGTGATTTCCTGTAAATTACCGAAGAGGTGGCTAGAAAGGGACCAAATTATGAAAGACTTCATGTGCCTTCCATAGTTGGAACTTTAAAACAGTCGCAGGGGCACATTCCTGTAATCCCAGATACTCAGAAGACTGAGGCAAGAGGATCATAAATTCAAGGCCAGGTTGGGATATTCAGCAAGACCCTGTCTCAAAATAAATTTAAAGGAATGTAAAGGGCTGAAGGTGTATCTCAGTGGTAGAGCACCCCTGGATTCAATCCCTAGTACCTGGAAAAAAAAAAAAAAAAAAAGATGCTGGAACTCTATTGTGTAGCTAATAGGAAATTACTGATAGTTCGTTCTTTCTTTTTATCCTTTTTTTTTTTTTTTTTTTTTTGTAGTTGATGGACAGAATGCCTTTATTTTATTTGCTTATTTTTATGTGGTGCTAAAGATTGAACCCAGTGCCTCACATATGCTAGGCAAGCACTCTGCCACTAAGCTACAACTCTAGCCCTATTGATAGCTTTTGACTGGGGGGAGATGAGCAGGTAACAGGATTAAAAGAACACAGTTAATGGTACACTACAAAATTATCTTCAGGGGAGAAGCATGTGCAGTGATTGGGGCACAAGGTAATAATATAAGATGCTTTACCATCAGATAATTAGATAAGAACAAGAAGCAATAATAATAACAGCAGCCAAGACTTACTGAGAGCTTTTCGTGTGTCAGGCCTTGAGCTAGTGCTTTACATACATGTGTCTCATTTAATCTTCACCACAATCCTATGAGGTTGTCATTCCTATCACCATTTTTCTAAGAAGATGGAGAGAGAAGTTCAGAGTCCAGTGTGCTCTGAGGAGTCCAGAGCTGAGTATGGGCATCTGAGGAAGGCACTAAAAATAAGGTGAGGATACTAAAAATAAGATTTATGGGCTTTACATGTTTTTCTAGAGCTCATTCATTCTACAGGGGAATTTGCTGAGCTGCATCCTAGGTACTGGAGAGTGGGGAATGAGTCTAACCTAGAGACAATGCAGCAGCTGGGTGAAGATTTTGTAGTCCTGAAACTAAGGATGGGAAAGTGAGTGGTCAAGAAGTGCTGAGGCCATTCCAATCATAGAATCATCTGATTCTATTCCAGAAAGGGGATTAGATGATAAATTTAGTACTTCTACTTTACAATCCTGGAAACCTAGTCTTGAAAAGTTTAAGTGATTTGCCCACATTAATTCCAATAGCAAGAGAGAATACAAAAGAAATCCATTTCCCTAAAATTCAGCTTCCAAGAGGCTCTAGTACTCAAACCCAGATTGGGGACAGAAATCATAAAATTGGTACCAATTACACTGGGAATGAAACTCGAATTTGAGAGATGCTTGATGAACATAAGGGAGACTCTACTCCACTATGGAGGCTATATTTCAAAGGCAGCCTGATCTAGTGGAGAAACGTTTCCTAAGGGAATACAGAGTCCTTTTCCATCTTAGGTTTCTTTTTTATTTGAAGCTTGAAGCTCAAAGTTCATGGTTTCATTAAGAGAAGCCTCAAATCCCAAAGGTGAGATAGCTGTCACCTGGAGCCTCTGTATGTTGTTCCACTCTTGGCTGGAAACAGTCACCTGGGAATCATTCCAGCAGGTGGCTTCCAAAGTCCAACCTGCTAGGTTGAAATCTGACACTGACAGAGACTCCCTGGGAGCTGCCACCGAAAGCTGAACCAGGAACCAGGAAATGCGCAAGCCTCTTTATGTCGGAAAAACAGCTGTGCTCCTTGGGAGACCATACGCCATGGGAAACCAGCTCTGCTGCAGAGGAAACTGGTGAGTATGTGCAAGGGCAGGCGGTATCATCTCTGTTGGTGTATGTGGGGAAATCAGAGAACCTGGAGATAGTGCCTCCCACTGCCATCTTCCTCAGCCTGGCACCTTCTGGTCTCCACACCAGAGCACACTCTCCTTCCACGCTTACTCCTTTCAGGAGACCTTAGAAAACACAGCCATGCCCCACTCCAGTGTCCTTAGCAGGGCTGGACATGGTGAATTGGCATCATTTCTCTTTGTTCTCTTCCTTTTCCCCTTCTCTCCCTTCTTCGCCAGGTAACAACAATAATTGTAGCATTGAAGAGCTTTCTATGCCAGGCACTCTACAATATCATCTAATTTTCCCAATACTTCTGTGAGTAAGTGGTCTTACCCCTCCTCCCACTTTATAGCTAGCTCAAAAGCTGAGGCTCAGAGAAATGAGAAGTTAATTCATGTGACATGGCCAGAAAGCAGGTAAAGCAGGATTCCAACCCAGGCCTGCCTGACCTCATGTCCCATTCTTTCACCACTAGTAATCACCGATCAAGCAGATCAACTTTAAACAAATGTCTGTTTAAAAGGGTGGAAGTGGTAAGGAGAATATCCATGGAATATGTGAATATAACTTTCATATTTATTTGTTGTGTGATCTTAGGTAAGTCCCTTAATTTCTCTGTGCTCTCACATGTAAAATATAGATAACACAACTCCTATTGTTTAGATCACTGGTTTGTTTTGAAGAGCAAAGGATATAGTGTTGTGAAAACTGCCTACTAAGTTATTTGTGGTATTCTTTTGCAGTTTTCACCACCTCCATGAACTCTAAGACCTAATCCTGACCACTGCCTATATCATTCTGTGGCCAGCACCAAAATTAAGGATGTCTCCTTTATAAAAAAAAAAAAAAAAAAAAAAGTATCCCAATATTTAAAGAGACAAACAAGGTACATTGCAAAGCACAAAAGACATAGGGTCAGTACATTGGATTCAAGTCCTGTCCCTACTAATTAGTCATTTTTTCCTTTATTCAACAAATATTTATTGAATATGCTATATGTACTGGGTGCAGTGATAGAGGCAGAAGACACTGATAAAAGGAAATTTGATCCCTGCCTTCTTGAATAAGTTCCCAAAGTTGTAAAGCCTTAGTTGACCCATCTATAAAATGGGAACAAATGTATGAGTCTCCCCAGAATGTTGTTAGGAATGAAAAACCAAACAAACAAAGCACACTTAAACAGTAAGATGTCTATTGAAATAGGACATTTAGAACACAGAACAGCTTCTAGAGAAAGGCATATAACAGCTTCTTTCACTCCCCAGTTTCCCAAGTGTTTGTGTTCTCATCACTGGTTTGTTCTTTCCTTTCTTTCTTTTTTTTTTTTTTTCTTTTTTTTTCTTTTTTTCTTTTTTAATTTTTTTAGTTATAGATGGACATAATACCTTTATTTTGCTCATTTAGTTTTTTTATGTGATGCTGGAGATCAAACCCAGTGTCTCCCACGTGCTAGGCAAGCACTCTATCACTGAGCCACAACCCCAGCCCTGGTTTGTTCTTTTCTGAGGGTGATAATTATTGATAATCATCTTAGTCAGCTTTGTTATTGATGCTCATTATAGAAAGTAATGTGCTTAATCTTACATTTACTATTTTATTTTATCCTTACAATAGTCCCATGTTTAGATTCTTTCTTTCCTTCCCATGCATTCTTCTTTCTCCTCCCTCTCCTCTTTCTCCTCTGTCTTCTTTTTTGAATCCAAGGTGCTCTACCACTGAGTTACAAAGCCCAGCCTTTTTTGTTTTTTTGTTTTTTTTTTTTTTTTTGTGGAGGGGGGTACCAGGGAATGAACTCAGGGGCACTCACACTGAGTCACATCCCCAGTCCTATTTTATATTTTATTTAAAGACAGGGTCTCATTGAGTTGTTTAGTGCTTCACTTTTGCTGAGGCTGGCTTTGAACTCTTGATCCTCCTGTCTCAGCCTCCCCAGCCACTGGGAAATCCTTTAGTTTGAGATAGGGTCTCACAAAATTGCTTATGCTGGCCTTGAACTTCGGATCTCCTCCTGCCTCAGTTTCTCAAGTTAGTGGGATTACAACTGTGTACCACTGTGCCCAGCCCAATGATGTTTAAGTTCTATTAACATCCTCATTAATACTCAAATAGAGGACTAGAGAGGTTCAAAACCTTCTGAAAGTCTTACAGCTAACCTGACACAGTCAGTCTGACTCTAAAGCCCATTCTAGAAACATTATGACAGACATTCTAGCCATCTCTATTTTTGTTTCTATTAAAATATTAATAGGATCAAATAAAAATGGTTCTATTTCAAGTTATCTCAATAAACCTTCAAAGACTGAATGATATTATGACAGTGAAGATTTTTATTTAAAAATATTCTTTGTTGTTGTTTTTTAGATTATAAAAGCAGACAAGTGGGCCGTAGTGGTGCATGTCTATAACCCCAGAGGCAAGAGTATCACAAAAACCAGCCTCAGCAACTTAGTGAGGCTCTAAGCAACTCATAGAGACCCTGTCTCTAAATAAAATATTTTAAAAGGGCTGAGAATGTGGCTCAGTGGTTAAGTGCCCCTGGGTTCAATCCCCAGTAAACCCCCGCCCCCAAAGAGTAATAGATATTCATTACAGAAAATTTGGAAAATATCCAAGAGAAGAAAATGAAAATCTATTAAAAATAAATAAACTCAATAAAGCACCCAGAGATGACTGGGCACTCTTCCCTGAGGTACATCCCTAGCCCTTTTTATTTTTTATTTTGAGACAAGTTCTTACTCAGTTTCCCAGGTTGAGCTCAGACTTGCAATCCTCCTGTCTCGGCCTCTGGAGTTCTAGGATTACAGGCATGCATCTCTGTGCCCTACTTCTTATCTTTTTATTAACTTAATAAAAAGTAAAATTTTCCATGCTACTAGTTGTTCTCCCAACATCCTTTTTAAAGTGGTTACATAAATTTCCATTGACTGAGTATACCATTATTTGGTCAGTCACCAAATATTAAACATTCATGATGTTTTCTATTCTTTGAAATTATAAACAATGCTAGAAAGAGTATCCATATTTGCACATGAATTATTAGGATATAGAATTGCTGTATCAGAGAGTACATGTGTTTATATTTACGGCTTTTCGTATTTATTTCCAATTGCATTTTGGAAGGACTGAACCCACTACCACTGTGAGTGCCCATTTAGTTTCCTGAACTCTGATGTAAAAATAAATTGTCACCTATTAACACTCTGGGTTGTGTCCAGGCACTGTGCAATATCCAATTTGGGAACAGGCTCTGTTTACTAAAATTGGTTAGCCCTAGTCATTTATTTTATTTTGTTTGTTTGCTTACTTATTTATTTTTGCAGAACTGAGGATTAAACCCAGGGACACTCTACCCCTGAATTACCTCCCTAGCCCTTTTGTTTTTTTTAAATTTTGTGTCAGGATCTCAGTAAGTTTCCAAGACTGCCCTCAAACTTGTGATCCTCCTACCTTAGCCTCCCAAGTAGATAGGATTATGGGTGTATGCTACTGCACCTGGCAAGTCATGTCTCTTGGAATTACTATTTTCTCTATCCATTTAAGTAAAAATGACTAGGAAAGTAATAATGACAAGGGGCAAGGAATTAGATGATTCTCTGGCTTCTAGGATAAGACTATGAGGGGGCAGCTGCAGCGCAAAGCAAGAACTGAAGTGGCAGAGGAGGAAGTTGAAAGACAAGTTTTTTCTGCTGAACCACTTGTAGCATTTGAATGGACTGTAACTGCTCTCAACTTGGTAGGCAGGCATCAAAACCAAAAATCACACCAAAACATAGACCTCTATCAGGAGTATAAGGAAAAATCCTGATTTTTTTTTTCCCTACAGTAGTACAGTTAACATGATGTAGAAGTCTGTCTCCTCTCTCTTAATTAGCAAAAGAAGGAAACTTCCCAGGGAGAGGAGAAATCAGACAGACAAATAGGGTCAGCTCTGGTGAGATTTGGAAATGTACTAGCAAGAAAAAGCATCTGAGTAAGTCCTAAACTATTCAGCCTATTTCCTCAGACAAGTGTTCTTTCTTTGGATGTCAAACTGTTGACAACTATATAGACACACTGGCTGCACTGGGGACCCTAGGGGCTCAGAAATTAATATTAGAGTTCTGCCCTGCAGTGAGGGAAAGGTAGCTAGCTGAGTCACACACCAAATTCAGTGCTCCCTGTGCTGCAGACAAAGTACTTCAAAGGACGTTAAAGGTTAAACATCTCTCACTTTCTGTTAATTAAAAACAAGGACAGAGAAGTGGATAGGGAGGTCACTTATTGGAAAAGGACTTTGAGGGGCCCTAACTAGTTAGCTCTGGTTGTGGCACCTTTTAAGCTCCCAGAATGAAAATCTCAGGTTGGTAAAGACCCTGAAAAAATAGCACTGAAGAAGAAGCAAGAGGGTCTCTGGATCCAGGAATATCCCATTATTTGGCAGGTTTCCCTTACCCTCTGCTGGGATTAGCTTGTTAGACAATCCCAGAATAGCCCTCAAAGCCAGCAACATCCCTGGCAAGTAGTGCTGGTTGCCTAAAGCTGTATTTTGGTTTTGGTTATGTCAGTTGTACCACTCTACCTTCCAGAACCATCCATCTGGGAGAGGTACCCTTGAGAAATGCTTTCAGGCTGAACCTGGCTCAGGATGAATCTTTAGGGAATATTAAAGAGACCACAGAGCAAGTGATAAAGGAAAGTAGATAGAGGCCAGAGCTCTTGCACATAGGTGATCTGTTTTTCCTATCACAGGAGCTGTCCATCAACTTTCCAGAAGAAAAAGAAAACAGGTAACTTTGGGAGAGGGCCCTGGGGTAAAGCAAATTACCCCAGAAGACAACACAACTGGTATCTTTGGAAAGGGCATAAGGGTAAAAAGGGAAGTGGGCTTGGAATAAAGGGAGATAGTACATCAAAGAGAATCTTTAGTTTACTGGGTTCAAGGGCAGCCCTGAACTTGTGAATTTTAATTTTTTCTCTTATCTCAGAGTGGTAGGGTTGGGCACTCATTCTTTCATTCATTTAGTAAATATCACAGAGCACTTATGTTGAATGTGAGCCACTCTGTGAGGTGGAGGCAGAGAGGCACAAGGGGAAGGACACATGGTCTCACCCTGGAAGAGCTGAAAATCAAGTTCGAGAGGTAGACTCGTAAATAATGATAATATCGTCTACTTGTGCTATAATAGATATACACACATGGGAGAATGAGAGAAGGCAGAGAAGGCTTTAGCTGAGAAATTAGTTCATACAGAGACACAGAAAGGAGAGAAAGCGAGAGAGACTTGATTGAAAGTGGCCCTCTGGTGTAACTGAGCACTTACTACCACATCGTAGTAATAGTCTGTTTACTAATTTGTCTGCCCTAGTAATCTGTAAGCTCCCTGAAGCAGAGAAAACAGCCTCCTTATTCTTCTATCCCCAGAATCTGGCACAGAGTCTTAATATATATTTATGGAACTATGTCGGGGGTTGGTGAAAAATGAGGTTGGAAGATATTATGACCAGATTGTGAAAGGGCCAGATGGTGTACCCTGTGAAGGAGTTCGGATATAGGAATAGTAGAAGTGAAAGAAGTGGGAATGGAGGCAGGGAGAGTAGAAAGCCCACTACAGTAGTTTACTAGAGACCTGAAAAGGGCAATCTCAGCAGAAACAGAGAAGAGAGAATGGAGTTAAGTTGAATTTCTTCCCTGCAGGGAGCCAAGCAAGACGCACACTGAAGCAGCAGCAACAACAGCTGCAGCAGAATTGCACAAAGGTAATGACAGGCCTCCTCGCCTCTTGGGACTACTCAGACATGGGATCCCAGTACTCATCTTTTTAACCCTGGGACAGACACATCTCAGTCATCTGTAGAATTTGCTGGTTCTGCCCAGCCTCCTCTATCCCCAAAGAAGCAAAGTAAGAGACATCAGTCTAACTCGCCCTGCACTGGCGTTGAGGGGCAAAACCAAGCCAAGCATCTTCCTTAATTCTGTCGATTCCTTGCAGGACCATGAAACAAGAGGACATATGTATGAGCAGGTGTTACAGCAGCCCATCTCTCAAAAGAGGAGTCAAGACCTCACCTTGGAAGAGAGCAACTTACATTATGCAGACATTCAAGTGTGTAGTCTTACCCAGCCACGCTCTGCCAGTGAGGTGAAACACTGGTATTTAGAAAATGCTACAGAGTATGCCACCCTTTGCTTCCCCCAGGCCACAACTCGATATGACAGCAAGAATGGGACTCTGGTGTGAGCCTCCAGAGGAAGGACAGTTTCCATCATTTTGCCACTACTCCTGTGGGGAGAATTCACTGCTTTGGGGAATTGGGTGGCCCAGAGATGTTGGCCACCCTTTAATCTTAAAGAGTTCTAGAGCCCTTTGGAATTGTGGATGTCTCCAGCCTCTCTTCTAGGCTTATTTGCCATCGTTAGCTTGGAGTTGTGGTTGGGTTAGTTACGGGTGGAAGAGTTCAACAAAAAAAGGTTAAGTGGACTGTGCAGGAAGGTAGGTCTTTTGACCCCTAACATTATTCGGGCTCTGAAGTGCAGAAAGAACAGGTTCATGATAAGCTGATCATGTTAGGTGTTATTTAATGGAATCTCTTACACACCTTAAACTCCAAAGTTGAAGAGGAGATGCTCTGGAAAACCATTCTGAACTTTTGCACACAGCCCCCGGGGTTGGCTTGGGCAGTTCCCTCAGTGGCGGGGTCAACGGTTCCACACCTAGGAAGGCTAATGGGGGCATGGGGGCACGGAGGAAGCTTTCTCCAACCACTGACCACTGAGAACTTCAGGTCACCAAACAGCACGGAGAAACCCGGAAACTCCTCTTGGCCGAACTGGTAGCTATTGTCCCGTGGAGCCGCTAAATGAATAAATGGCGTGAGGAACAGGCCTGGTCCGTTTTCTGGGGCAGAGTTTTGCAGCGGGTCCCCGCCGAACCGAAAAGTTCAACCAGTACAGGCGCCTGGGAGACTCATTCTCTTTGCCAGCGCTGGGGGCGGGACTGGGGTGTGGTTTGGACGAACAGCGGAAGGACTCTCATTGGTTGAAGAAAGTCCCTGGGCGGGGCCCCGACCCGCATGAGGCGGGTCCAGACTAACAGGGGGCGTGGCCAGGGAGACAACGGGGTCAAGGCCTGCCGGGGTTGTAGTCTAGTGGGTTAGGAGGCGGGTCCGGGGCGGTGGGGGCGGAGTCTGGGTTGGCAGGAGGTGGGATCCGGGTCCGCGGGGTCTGGGGCGCGATCTAACCCGGCTGGCGTGGGCCAACCGGAGGCGGGGTCCGGAAGGCTGGGGTGTGGAATCAGGGCCGGTCGCGGCTGGCTCGTGCCGGCTGCTGGAGGGCGGACGCCTCCGTGTC
The DNA here is from genome assembly GCF_902686455.1 of Sciurus vulgaris. Lineage (NCBI taxonomy): Eukaryota > Metazoa > Chordata > Mammalia > Rodentia > Sciuridae > Sciurus > Sciurus vulgaris. The sequence goes on from NC_136472.1 coordinate 107,358,605, forward strand.
ACCATGGCAGCGAGAACGCAGCGGCGACGCCAGAGAAAGTGCAGGCCCAGTCCAAAAGGGCTGGGGACGGAGATGCTGAACCGGACAGAACGATGCTTTAAAAGGTAGGTGATAAAAGTGACTGGCAACTGGAAAATACTACCACGAGTTGAACGCCCAGATCGGGGTACTGGGGACATGCGGAGGGGGCGATGGCGAGATAAGAATGAGGCGGAAATATCAGGATCTGATCCTTCTCTGAGCCTTGTAGATTCTTAGTGTGCAGTTTCTGTTTCAGAGTTTAAAGAAGAGGGGTATCGCTCTTCCCCTTCTCAACTTGCACACCTTCCTCCCCAAATGTCGCTGACCCTCGGTTGGTCCCTAAGAGGGATTATTCTCTGAAAATAGGTAAGAGTACTGAAAATGAAATCCCAGCACAAAAAAGTTGATAAGAATAGTATCAACTTCATAGTGTGCTTGTGAGAATTTAAAGGACTTGCAGCAGTGTATAGTTCGTACTCAAATGTTGGCTGCCACTATCTTCATCATCATTATTATTTTACTGGCTTGTTCTCTTTGTGCTCTGGCGCAGATCTAGATAGTACAAGTGGATTTATACAAGGTGAACCAGAGGGCTACCACCACTAATTGTTGGAGCAACTTCCTAGCCTATTTTCTTTCTTTTTTTATTGGTGCATTTTAGTTGTACATAATGGTGGGATTTGTTGTTACATATTAGTACATGCACACAATATAACAATATAATTTGGCCAATATCCCTCCCCAGTACTCTCCCCCAACCCCCCGGTCCCTTTCCTGTGTTCCACCGATCTCCTTTGCTTTTCATTCTATCACCCCCGCACTCCCCCTTTCTTTTCCTTTTCCCTCTCTAGCTTCCACATGTGAGAGAAAACAGGACCCTTGACATTCTGAGTTTGGCTTATTTCACTTAACATAATGGTGTCAAATTCCATTCATTTTTCCTGCAAATGACAATTTCATTTTTTTTATGCCTACCCTATTTTCTGTATGTTAGCCTGGGGGTAAAAAAAATACCTCTACTTCCAGTGTTTGCTTTGAAAACTTCAAATGCTATACACACATGTGTACACTAGAATTATGTATTTTGGAGTTAAAGTTGAATTCTGGGAATGAAAGAATAAAGGCCAAAAAGCAAAGCTCCCAATATTTCTCCTAATTTTCTTCAGAATATTGTCTATGGTCCTTGACTGATAAGTGAATGAGTGAGGGAAATGAATAGGAGACATCACTCTTTATTACCATGAAAGCATAACTAATTAGGATTTAAAATGCCATTGGCATAGCCCTGTTGTGATTATACTACTTTAGGTTAGATTTCCTGTCAACCAGGGTCTTATTTCTGGTACTTCAAGATGCTTAAGTTAGTAGGTTGGGGGAAGGGCCTGATCCCACTTGTTGGTTTACTTGTGGAATTTCATTCTCTTCCTGTATATTTGCACATTCATTCTTTTCCTATTTTAAGGTGGCCCTGATTTGACTCTTCTGGGGACTCTGAAGATGGGGACTCAAGTGGTTATGAGATTCTGTAATTCCTTGGTGCCAGCAAAGCCCTCTGTAAGTCTGTGTGCACTGTTGAGAGGAGCGTGGTGACATTACTGGAATTTCAGGACAGTTCTACATCTGGAGGGTGGGGGGTTTCTCCATTAGAACTAAGATCCTAGAACAGAATTGTTATATTTCCTTTCTTTTCTTGTTTCCTCTCCTTATGGAAATTTTAGCTCACATAAGCCTTGATTCATGGTCTTTTTCTGGAATTAAAAAAATCAGACAAAGTTGAAAAACTTTAGCAGTTAATAAGGACATATGCATTGTTTAAAAGACTTTTAAAGTTTGTCTTAGAAATAACATAATTACAGAGCATTTGAGAAAAATCATAAAATATGATTTCAAAAAAAAAAACCACCAGGCTACAAGTCTTCTATCCAGAAGTAAGCACTGTTAATATGTTTTTTTTTAAAAATCTTTTTTAGATGCTGATAGATCTTTATTTTATTCATTTAGTTATATGTGGTGCTAAGAATTGAACCCAGTGCCACACACATGTTAGGCAAGTACTCTACCACTGAGTCACAACCAGCCCCAACACTGTTAATATTTTGGAATAATTTGTTCAGCCTTTTTGTCTTCATAAATGTTCTACATGAGATCATATTATGTGTAAGCTTAAAAAATTTTTTTTCTGTGGTATTGGGTTTGAACCCAGAAGAGTTCTACCACTAAGCTATATCCTTAGCCCTTTTTATTTTGAGACAGGGTCTTGCTAAATTGTAGAGGCTGGCCTCAGTCTTATGATCTTCCTGCCTCAGCCTCCTAAGTAGCTGGGATTACAGGAATGTGCCCCCCACACCCAGTTTATGTGCAAGCTTTTTGACTTTGCTTTTTTTTTTTTTTTTTTCACTCCATCTTTCTTTCTTTTCCTTTTTTTTTTTTTTTTGGCACCAGGGATTGAACCTAGAGGAGCTTAACCACTAAGCCCCAGCCCCAGTCCTTTTTTTATTTTTTATTTTTGAGACACGGTATGGCTACATTGCTTAGGGCCTTGCTAAATTGAAGAGACTGGCTTTGAACTTGCAACCTGCCTGCCTCAGCTGCCCCATGCTACTAGGATTACAGGTGTGTGCCACCATGGCCAGTTCACTCCATGTTTCTTAATATGAAATTCTTAAAATGTTTGTTTTATTGGGGGAACATATGTTGGTAAACATTGTAATTTTCTTTTCTTTTTTTTTTTTTTTTTTGGTACCAGATATTGAACTCAGGGGCACTCAACCACTGAGCCACATCCCCAGCTGTATTTTTTATTTTATTTAGAGACAGGGTCTCACTGAGTTGCTTAGCGCCTTGCCTTTGCTGAGGCTGGTTCCTCCTGCCTCAGCCTCCTGAGCTGCTGGGATTACAGGCTGGAGCCACTATGCCTAGTGGTAACTTTCTTTCTTTTTTTTTATTGTAAACAAATGGGATACATGTTGTTTCTCTGTTTGTACATGGCATAAAGGCATACGATTTTTGTAATCATAAATTTACATAGGGTAATGTTGTTTGATTCATTCTGTTATTTTTTCCTTTCCCCCCACCCCTTCCACCCCTCTTTTCCCTCTCTACAGTCCTTCCTTCCTCCATTCTTGCCCCCCTCCCTAACCCTAACTCTAACCCTAACACTAACTCTTCCCTCCCCCCTTTATGTGTCCTCATCCACTTATTAGCGATATCATTCGACCTTTGGTTTTTTGAGATTGGCTTATCTCACTTAGCATGATATTCTCCAATTTCATCCATTTGCCTGCAAATGCCATAATTCTATCATTCTTTATGGCTGAGTAATATTCCATTGTATATATATACCACAGTTTCTTTATCCATTCATCAATTGAAGGACATCTAGGTTGGTTCCACAATCTGGCTATTGTGAATTGAGCAGCTATGAACATTGATGTGGCTGTATCCCTGTAGTATGCTGATTTTAAGTCCTTTGGGTATAGGCCAAGGAGTGGGATAGCTGGGTCAAATGGTGGTTCCATTCCAAGTTTTCTAAGGAATCTCCACACTGCTTTCCAGAGTGGCTGCACTAATTTGCAGCCCCACTAGCAATGTATGAGTGTACCTTTTCCCCCACATCCTCGCCAACACCTGTTGTTGCTTGTATTCTTGATAATCGCCATTCTAATTGTGGTGAGATGGAATCTTAGGGTGGTTTTGATTTGCATTTCTCTTATTACTAGAGATGTTGAACATTTTTCCATATGTTTGTTGATTGCTTGTAGATCTTCTTTTGTGAAGGTAACTTTCTTTTTTAAAAAATATTTTTTAGTTGTAGTGGTTAATGGACCTTTGCTTTATTTATTTATTTTTATGTGGTACTGAAGATTGAACCCAGTGTCTCACACATGCTAGGCACGTGCTCTACCACTGAGCTACAGCCCCAGCCCCTAATCATTGTAATTTTCTTGACCAGTGCTTTGTCATTGGATTTTTAGATTGCCCAGCCTCACCCCTTACATTACAAATAAGTAATTGAAGACAACTTCAAAGGATATGTACATTTACAATTAGAAGTTATCTTGTAAAAGAAGAATTGTGATGCCAGATTTGTATACATCCTTCCAGAGCAGCTGGAAGTCAGTTGGGAGATAGAAAGATCAAACATATGAAGTTTTGGCTATTCTTGGGTTCCAAAGAAAGATTGTGTTTTTTTTTTTTTTTTTTTTTTTTTTTGCAGTGCTGGGGATTGAATCCAGGGTCTTGTGCTTGCGAGGCAAGCACTCTACCAACTGAGCTATATCCCCAGCCCAAAAGATTGTGTTTCGATAATGTAATTAATAATGTGGAGCCCTAAAACAGTATGATTGGCAGTGCAGAGGCCTTGGGGGCATTTATGGTGTTTTCATGGTAAACTCCAGGGTCACTTCTAAAATATCCACCAGATGTCGCTATTTTGATCCAATTTTCACCCACAGGATAGCTGGCAGATAACTTCAAATGTGAATTTTAAAGATTCATGTAGAATATATTTGCATATCTGCTCTGGTACAGTTTATATTAAGCTCTACCATCTGGTGATTACTTTGGCAGCATCTTAGTCTCTCACTATCCTGTCTCGCTTTCCTTCTACCCATTTTGTCTGACACATTCACCCTGTGCACTCTTCCTCTGTCCTAATGTTGGATTCTTAGTTTTACTTGTCTTTCTTTTACTATACTTTCTTCCAGTCTTGTTTCTCCCCTTTATATGTCATGTGCATATTTATATGTAATTGTCAGTTCTTCAAGTTTTTGCTAAAAGGACAGGACCTCTAGCAGGACCTGTAGCATAGGACATACAAAAGGTGCTCAACCTGTATTTAATGAATGTTTAATGAATGAATGCCTGGATAAAGGAGAGGAAAATATATTAAGACACCACAAATTATACTCGACTTGAGAATACGGTAAAAGAGACAAAGAGGACTGGGGGTGTAGCTCATTGGTAGACCACTTGCTTAGTGTGCATGAGGCCCTGGGTTCTATTACCAGCACAGCAAAACAACAATAAGAACAACAAAATGCAGATAACAACAAAAACAAACAAAAGGGGCTGGGGAGATAGCTCAGTCGGTAGAGTGCTTGCCTTGTAAGCACAAGGCCCTGGGTTTGATCCCCAGCACCCAAAAACAAACAAACAAACAAACAAAAACCCAAAGAGAGTGGGAGACAAAGATTTACAGTCCTGAATTAACTGTAATTAAATGCTAAATGATACAGTATTGAGCATGCTAGATATTAAAAAGAGAAAGATTCATTCATTCAGTACATATTTTATGTGCCAGACAATATTCTTGGTTCTAGGGATAAACCAGTAACAAAACATAAAATCCCTTGCCCTCATGAGTTTACAGGGGAAAGCTGATAATAGTTGAAATGAACCAACATTTTCGATATAGTTGTAAGACTTTTTACAGAAATTCTTTTAGATTTTAAGCATATCTTTACAGTAGAACTGTCTATACTATGAAAACTCCAATGAAAATTTAAATAAAGACAGAAAGATAGAGGTAAGAGAAAGCCAAATGTAAAGAATGACATTTGAGAAGAGACCTGAAGGAGGAGCAGAGATCAGTCATGGGTCATCTGGGAAATGAGTGTTTGAGATAGATCAAAATTAAGAGTGACCAGAGATCGGAATACAATTCAGTGGGAGAGTGCTTGCCTAGCATGTTTGAAGACCTGAGTTTGATCTCTAGCACTGCAAACAAAACTCAGTGGTCGGGGAGTTTCATGGAAAAAATGGAACTTGAACTAGATAGACATAATGATGAATTGGGTAACAGAAGGGTAGAGTGTGGGGCATTCCTGGCAGAGGATCAGCTGTGAAGGCATGAAGGTGAAAATGAGCTTTGTGAAACTGAGAGACAGTGAGGAGCCCCCTAACCTGCACAGAGTGATCTGGGCAGGGAGGCCTTAAGAGTTAGACACAAAGAATTTATTAATATACTGAGGAAAAGTGAGTGTTTGATGACATAGAACAGCAAGGAGAATGTATCATCTAAGAAAGATTTAGATGAATGTGGACTGGCAAATGGAAAAGTCTGGAGACAAAGGGAGCAGTTTTAGGGTGGGTGTATAGCTCAGTGGTAGAGAGCTTGCTTAGCATATGTGAGGCCCTGGGTTTGATCCCCAGCACTGTAATACAGAAATAAATAAACAAATAAATACACAGGAGCCAGGACTATTCACAACCTTGCTGATAAGTATGAGCCTTTTTGTATGTCTTTTCTGGTGTCTCTGAATGTGAATGTAATGGAAGTTGTAAACATGTTACCCTCAAGGAATTCAGCTAATGTGAGAAAAGAGAAAAAGGATGAAGAGCAGGGGTGGAGGTGGTGCATGCCCCTAATCTCAGCAGCTGGGGAGGCTGAGACAGGAGGCAGAACACAGGGCGCAGGAGTTCAAAGCCACCCTCTGCAAAAGCAAGGCACTAAGTAACTCAATGAGACCCTGTCTCTAATAAAATACAAAAATAGGGCTGGGGATGGGCTGGGGATGTGACTCAGTGGTTGAGTGCCCCTGAGTTCAATCCCTGGTACAAAAAAAAAAGATGAAGAAATTGTTTCAGAGGATCATTTAAAATATTTTCATTGATAATTTTAATTATTTGTATATTGAAACTCCGTTTCTGTTTCTTTATCGTCATGAATGATTGCCCATTATAGATGTGTTAAACTTCTCATAGGTGTGAATCACACATCTTAGTTTTACTCGGAGAAAAGTCACAGGCAATATTTCCACCAAATGACAGCTTTGTTTAAGGCAGAAAGTCTAACTTAGGGAAACATGTTATTGTACTTATAAATAGAAGGGATAAATGAATGTGTTTGGTAACCATACATTGGTTTTTTCATTCATTCATTTACTCATTCATTGATCTAAAAACATTTACTGAGTGCCTTCTATGTAGTAAGTGTCATATAAAAGTAATGTATAATGGTTAAAAGCCTGGACTTTGGCCTCATCATTTAGTAGCTATTGTACCTGGAGCTAATTACTTAGCCTCTGAACTTCTTTTTCTTCATATGTGAAAACTATAACTATTTATGGAATTGGTGACCCCCTAAAAAAAACACATATGTATATTGGTGCTTAGTATAGGACTTGGCACGTAGTAAAATTTCTAACTTGCTATGTTACTGTTATGTTAGATAGTTGGGTAACTTTTAGTTGTGGGGGAAGTGTTTACCATTATTGCCAAAATAATGCAGAACTGAGGAGACAAGATATAAGTTCAGAAATCATACAGCATGACAGAGATATGCAGAAAGCAGTTGGGGGCAATTCTTGGCTTCTTCCAGGCAGAGTGAGTGACAGGCCTGCAGCAGTGGGAGTGGTTCCATCTACCCAGACTGCTTGCAGTTTTCTCACATACAGGCTCTAGTGATTGTTGCCCCAGTTATCCTAGTTGTTTCAGCTAACCCACTTATTCTCCCAACTCTTGTGTTGTTATCACAACAGCGAGGGTAAGGGAAAATGGAATAGTAAATATTAGTGTTGCTTAGAGCTAATGCTTAGTTCTTTACGTGGTCTGCTTTCAGTTCATGATAAGTATAGAGAACATATCCTCTGAAAGAAAAAACATAGAAACATCATGTGGTCCAACAAGATTTTGTGCTTCCTCCAAGTGTGAAAGTGAATTAGAGTGTTTTTGGAACATTTCAATAGTTGTGTAGAGACAAACTATTTTTGAAATCATACTATCTATACTTAAATGAATTAAAATTAAATACCATTAACATTTTTGTTCCACAGTTGCTCTTAGACCCATTTCAAGGGTTCAGTGACCACAAGTGGCTAGTACCTACTATATTGGACAGCGTGAAAATAGAACATTTCCGTTTTCTTAGAAAGTTCTAGTGGACACTACTGTTCTAGAATATGTGAATGATGAAGTCACTGACTTTCAAGAATAGTGCAACCTTGGACCATATTCCCTATAATAAATCTTTTATTAAGTCACTGCAATGCTTCCTTAATTTCTCCAGCATAATGTGAAAGGCCATGCATAGGGTCAGGCCTCAAAGGCCTTTGGTTCAGATCTTAGCTACCATATTGGCTTGTTGAATGACTATGAGCACCTCTCTTAGCTTTGATTTCTTTTTATGTGAAATAAGGGAGTTGGGCCAAATGAGATCTTTATTCTGGAGTTTTAAAATTTACTTATTTGACAAAACTTAAGTTTGAAAAACAGATTTCTTGGCATAGATAACTGTCAGTAGGCTTCAATGTCTGAGTGTTTTTCTGCTGTATCCAAAGCATGGTGGGCTCTTAACCAATCAGAATTCTCTACCTATGAAACCACCAACTGGGTGTTTTGGTTTTGCATCAGTATGCATGTTAATGAGTTGCATGCAATTCTGTACAATTGGAAATTTCATACTTCTCTTTCTAAAGGTCTTCATTGCATTAACATAGGTTAGTGACTTTCCTGATGGTTTTACTCCACAAACTGAGATAATGGTGAAGGGAATTCTGGGCAATTATAACTCTCCAACTAGATTATGAAACAGTAGTCCTTTGACCTGTGGACAGCTCATGCTCAGTTTAATTTGGTATCTTCCTTGCTTTATCCAGAATTGAGCCCACGACATTTAACCAATAGCGGTGGTTCAGCACCTGTAATGAATGGCCTTACATTCCTGCCTCTTGTGGGCAGGAGCAGGTGTGTATTTTTCCAGAAGCATTTTTGTGTTTAACAGCTTTAGACATTCAGATAAAATATTGCTTATCTGGTTGCTCCAGATACCATTTTTTTTTTAAGTGACCTGAGGAGGAAGTCATTAAGTTGAATAAGACTCATTTACTGACTTTTCTTGCTAAAATACTATGGGGGTTTGAGGAGGGAATCTGGGCGTTCTGGAAAATGATGTGTAGAGGTTTTTATGTTTTTTGTTTTTTTGGGGGGGTTTGGCAGTATTGGAGATTGAATCCAGGGTCTCTCACATGCTAGAAAAGCACTTAACCAGTAGGCACATCCCTGGCCTTAATTTTTTTTTTTTTTCTTTTAAAATTTTGGGACAGTGTTGCCCAGGATGGCCTCAAACTGTGATCTTCCTGCCTGTCCCCCAGCTCCCCATCCCAAATAGCTGGAATTGCAGGATTGCACCACCACACCCAGTTGAGTCCTAGCTTCTTGAACTGCCTGTCACTGACCAGCTGTGTCCCAGGGCCTGGCTTTGAACTTCTCTAAGTCTTCACCAGCTCTGTAAACCATTCCCCTCCATCTGGGATGGTAAGGTGGAATGTAATTGAGCAGTCAATGTGGAATATAATATGAGCATTCAATCAACTTCCTGTTTTTCTATAAAGTTTGCACTGAACATGCAAATGATTAATATTCTTAAAAATAAATGAATCAAGTCTGTGATTTGAATAACTAGAAGCAGAGGTGAATAGTTCTGTTTCCCTTGAGACGCTTTTATCTCTTTCAACTGTACCAGGGCGTTTTTGTGATTTTTATTTTAATTAAAACCTATTCATTTAAAAAAAATCATTAATGAGTCCCCCCCCCCTTTTTTTTTTTTTTTTTTTTTTTTTGATACTGGGGATCAAACCCAGGGGCATTTTACCACAGAGCAACATTCCCAACCCCTTTTTATTTTAAAATTTGAGACGAGATCTAACAAGATTGCTTAGGGCCTTACTAAATTACTGAGGCTGGCCTGGAACTTGCATCCTCCTCCCTCAGCACCCTCAGTCGTTGGGATTACAGGAGTGTGCCACTGAATCCGGCTGGGTTTTAACACATTTTGGTAAAGCCTTGGTCATGCTTGGTTTACTGATGCTTCTGTTGTGAACCTGTGATTTGTTTGGCACTGTTCTGTTAAATATGTACCAATTAGCATCACTACCCAAAAGTTCTTTACCCCCTTTTCCTTTCTTTTTTTTCTTCCTCTCCTTTCTGCTTCCTCTTATTTTAGCCTAGCCTCACTGTACCGCCCCATGTGGAAAAAGGTTGCTGTTTGCTATGATTCACTCCCTTTCCCACCCACCTTGTGGTGTGGTGTGGTGGGGTGGGGTGCTTGCGGCCTTAAAACAGCAGTGTGTGTGTGTGTAAACGCGTGCTCTCGCCAGTACACCAACTGCAAGCTTGGTGTGTGCGCGTTTGTGTGATTGCGGGCATATGCACACACTGGCACGCCCGCTTGTGTGTCAGCGGGTGCGTATATGTGAATGCACGCAAAGCGCGCCTGCCTGCAAAACTGGTGTGTGTCTGGGTGTGCAGCGCACACGCCCATCCCGCCGCCCGGAGTGAGAGAGTGTATGTGTGTGTGTGTTTGTGAGCGTGAGCGTGAGTGTGTGCGTGTGTGAGAGAGACGCGCGCACGCACACGCAGCCCGCCAGCCTGCGCGCCCGCGGGCTCCCCGCACGCACGCCGGGCCTGGGGCCGCCGGCCTGGAAACCCCTCCATCCTGTGCGCGCCCAGCTGTTTCTATAGGAACCACGGCGGCGCCGGGCCCCTCCGGCAGAGGCCCCCGCGTGAGCATGCCCAGTGCAAACCTCTAGTTTGGCTCGGGTCTAGGTTTCCAGTAAGTGGCATGCGGGACTCCAGGGAGATCCCAATGAGCTGAGCTGAGAGCCTTTGTGTGCAGAGGGAGGAGGCGGCGGCGACGGCCGCCTGGCTGGAGACCCCGCCCGGGAATCCCCGGGCAGGAACAATGCTAGCCTGCCTGACCCGCGGGAACTTACTGGACGTCCTGCAGGAGGGCTTCAATGAGGTAACTGTCCTGCTCCTCCCACTCCCCAGCTCCCCTCCCCACCCCGGCGCCTCCCGCCTAATCTCCGGAAGGGGTTCTTCTTGGTCCTGATCCTCTCAAGGACCCCACAACAGATCTCTCGCAGCCTCAGGGGCGCAAAGGTGGTGGGTGCGGCGCGGATGGATGAATCCGTAGAAATCAAAAGGGCTGTCGGCCTCCAACTAAGCTAGGCGATGACCTTCCTTGCTAGCTTACCTGAGTCGATAGGACAGGACCACAGATTCTGAAGCCATCTCCTTCCAGAAGAGGTGGTCTCCATCCTCCCCCGGATTCTCCCCAGGGAAATCCTCGGGGAAGCCCTGAATATGTGGCAGAGGTGCCCATTTCTATTTCAGGAGCTAACCGGCTGAGCCAAGAGAGGGGTGGGGTGGCACAGCATTGGTAGAAAGTTTGAGAGAGGGCAGAAGACTGCGGGTGATTCACAGGAAGGCCCTTTCCACGTGCGAGTCTCCTGAATTCAGGGCAGTAGGTTTATCCGCAACCAAGGATATGGTTGAATGAGAAGCTGGGCCAGTTCTGGGAACTGGCTTTTGCCCCCTTCTGTGACAGCAAGAATGGGGGCCTCAATCTGACAAGCAAGATGGGCTAGGGCTGACCAAGGGTTATTTTCCCCTTACATGATTCTCTCATGATTCTGTTATCTCTTCCACGTGCTTCTCCTGTGACCCAGGCAATTCTGATTTGAGACCTTTCCCCCTGGCCATTTCCCCTTGTGGAGCCCCAGCTTCTTGGGTTGGTTCTTAGCCCAGCATTCATGGAGACCTACTCTGTTAGCCGTGCCTTCCTTGCTCCTTCTTTCCTTTCCTTTCCCTTTCTTTCTTTCTTCCTTTGTGACTCTCTTTCTTAAAAATTTTTTTAAATTTGCATTTAGTCAAATAACTTACGAATGCATTCTCTTTTCTTTTGTTGGTGCTGCAGATTGAGCCCAGGGCTAAGCATGTGCTGTACCCCTGCTGTACATGCCCATTTCTATTCACTTCCTAGATGTGAACATTGAGGACAAGGCTAACGTGCCTTTGGCCACTGACCTCTCCATCCCAACCTTTTCCCCAGAAGTAACTATTCTCATGAATTTGTGTATAAGATTTTCTTTCTGCAGCTGCACCACAGGCTTTTTCCTTGATTCCTGTTTCTAATTAAGAAGCCCTGCAGCCTGACCTGCCTCAAAACCTTCCCCAGTCCTGGCCCCTGTGCCCTAGCGTTGTTCCTGGCACACAGAGAAAAACTGCAGAAATGCTGTCCCAGACTAACCAACTGAGTTGGAATTTTCCTTTAGCTGAGGGGCGTCGCAGCCTTCACTGCTGGGCAGAGCTTGCATCTGGCCTGCACTGTAGGGCTCCTCATCTTTGCATCATTCCTGTCTGAACACATGTAAGGGAATTGTTAACAAAGAGCTACAGACTGAGAGTTGAAACACAGAAGAGCTAGGAAACCTAACTCTCCTTTGAGTGCTTCTGGTATTCCTGGTTCCTTTTTTCTCTTTCTCTGCCTTTGGGCCTCCCTTGGTCCTTAGCTGCATAGGTTTGACTCATTCACCAATGATGGCAGAAGCTCCATTGGTCCTCTTATGCCTTTCCCCATTTTTATTTTAACCCAGCTCCACTAAGAGAAGGAACCTGCCCAGAGCCAGTCCTAGTCTTTGCTTTCTGCTCATTTTCATTTCTAAATCTTTCAGCCAAAGAACCGTGAAAACCAAGAGAATTGACTCTCTTTTTCATACCTTTCCTGATCTCCAATACTTGCAAAACAAGGGAAAAGGGGAGCAGGAGAGTTCTTTCTGTGGTGGTAATGAAGACTTCATAAAACCAACAGTTGTTTAACTTTATAATTAGTTCTTCTTGAGAATAATGCTTCTTTTCCCTGTCTGATACTTGATTTTTCTACTTATCCTGTAGACTTTACTCCACCCCTTCTATAGACTAATATACATCTATTCTCTTCTGTTAGTAGATTTGAACTGTGGAATCCAATGCATGCTTTTGAGTTCTCTGAAAAATTGATAGCATCCAAATAATAGTGATAGTGATTTGTTAATCTTGAATGGTGAATATTTTCTAACAGTTTAAGTAGTTCTTTCATGTATGTAATAAACTTCTCTAACAGGTTAAGTAATTCTTTCATGTATATAATAAACTTCATTAAAGGTTCATGTACAGTATCACACTTAGTGCTACTGAATAATGGTGTGATTGGTTACTTCAGAGTCCACAGGGTCCTGTTTGACCTATTCCATCTTGTAAGTTGCTAAATCCAGTAGTTTTCAGTCTCTTTTGTTAGAGTCATTTAAATGTTAGCATCATGAAAGATGTAAATGGGGATTTAAAAACTAGTGTCAGAATACACTTCCTTTGAGAAACTCTTTCTGCTGAGGCTAATAATACCACACATGTATCCAGCCATCTCTTGGGAATGAACCAAGTATATCTGAAGCTATCCTTCATCACCCAGATGGTTTATAGGTCTGCGTGGTTAGGGCTGTGACCTCATTCTCTGTGGCAGAGAAAACTGCCACAGGAAACAGAGCTATGACCCTAATTGGTAATTATAAGGAAACCCTGCGGCAGAGAGAAACCCTGCCCTCTGGATCAAAGCTCTCCTCTACCCACTGTTGGTCTCTGCTCTCAAACCACATGCCACTATGCATAAACTATGCATGACAGAATTTTCTTCTATCACATTTCCCATGTAGATCCCTGGCCTCTGTATGCAGGGCAACTCACAGAAATGATCCATGTCACCAATGTCAGTGCGATCCCTTTTATTGACATGGTTAATTTTCACTGAATTAGCCACAAGTTTTGGCTATTGCCACATTCTGCAACCCACCCTATCTCCTCTGTTTTGAACTTTCTACTCATTTTGGAGGGGTACTAGGGAATTGAACCCAGAGGTGCTTAACCACTGAGCCACATCCCCAGTCCTTTATATTTTTTATTTTAAGACAGGGTTTCACTACGTTGCTTAAGGCCTCGCTAAGTTGCTGAGGCTGGCATAAAACTCATGATCCTCCTGCCTCAGTCTCCCGAGTCACTGGGATTAACAGGTGTGCACCACTGAACCCAGCTCTGTTTTGGACTTTCTAGAGTTCACATTTTCTCAATTTTGTATCTGCCTCAATGTTATTTGTTCTCTATGGCACTGGATATTGGTGGTGTTATATGAACGTTGGTTTATATGCCAACATGAATTTCTGCCATTCTGCCAGTGTATTTCTAAGGACAGAACTCCCCCCCTCTCTGTTTTTGTTCTTTTTCATTTTCTTATCGTTCTTTCTTTCTTTTTTTTGGTACTGTGAATTGAAGCTTTTTATTTTTCATTTTGAAACAGGGTTTCACTAAGTTGCAGAGGCTGGCCTCGAACTTGTGACACTCCTGTCTCAGCGTACCGTGCAGCTGGGATTATGGGTGTACATCACCACATCCAACCTAAGGACTGAACTTTCTTTATAAGAGTTTGGGTGGATGCAATGGCACACACTTATAATCTTAGCTACTCAGGTGGCTGAGTTAGGAGGATTGCAAGTTTGAGGCCAGGCTGGGAACCTTAGTGAGATCCTGTCTCAAAATAAAATAAAAAAATAAAGTGGGCTTGGGATGTAGCTTAATGGTAGAACACTTGCCTAGCATGTGTGAGGCTCTGAATTTAATCCCCAGTACTGGAAGAAAGAAAAAAAAATGAAAAAAGAAAGAACACTGGTGCTTGTGAGAAGGTTTTAATGGACCTGAGATTGTAGTACGGTTTGGTCAAAAGCATTCATCATTTAGGTATTCAGTCATTTATTGATTGGGTGAAGATGCTAACTATGAAAAATGTTATAAAAAGTACTATTCATGGGAGATTGTGGGGATATCTTCTAGTTAATGTATGAAAAGCACCAAATGTTTACCAACCTTCTTGTTCACTGAGCCCAGATGTTTTTTCTACTAGTCTGACATTTGCATGTAAGCAGTCACTCACCAGCCATTTGCTGAATTACTGTGTTTACCAGGCACTGTGCCAGGCTCTAGAAATAGAAGTCAATTAACAAAGTCTGTGCCCTAATGGAGTTCACAGGCCAATGAAGATAAAAAGTAAATATTCAGAGTATCTATCATACTTGGGAAAATTGTGGTGGTCCAGACATTTTGCTTGTGGGGAAGAGTGAACCTATACCAAACTGTGACCTGAATGTTCTGAGCGGCTGAAATTTGTGAGACTAGTTTATGAAAAGGCTAGTTGACAAAGTCAGTTGTCTGAGCCTTAACTTTTTGAACATATGACTTGGCAGATCTTCCCTAACAATTTTCCTCTTAGCAGAACAGTAGAAATTGAAATCCCACATTAAGATTTATCTGCTTGGCCAACCATGGTGATGCACAACTGTGGTCCCAGCTGTTCGGGAGGCTGATGCAGGAGGATCACTTGAGCCCACATTTGAGATGAGTCTGGGTAATATATGGATACCCTACCTCAAGAACAAACAATAATTCATCAACTTGGGTGTTTTTGAGAAAGACAGGAAAAGCCATTATCTGGCTTTATCCCCCACAAGGAGAACACTGAGTGAGAAAGAGGATTGGCCCGTGGAGCAGCTACAGCCAGCATCCCTCCTAAGTGCCTCCTGCCTTCTGTGGAGTAGCATTTGCGACATCGAGCCAGCTAGAGCCTTTCAGACATTTCCACAACAAGTTCCTCTGCTTTGCGGTAGAAATTAAAGGCCTGTTAAGTCTTTAATGTTAACAAAGCACCACCCCTCAGCCGCCTTCTTTTTTTTTTAATCCTGACTGATTTCTTCTCTACCCGCCCAGGCTTATTGGCTTTGTTCCCACAGGAGTCAATGCCAGTTTAACAGATGCTCCTTGGCCACAGGGTATCAGGCAGTTTGTGTTCTTTGCGCTGAGTGATGGGCTGGCTGGGCATGTGGAGCAGTGATAGGGCACTGTAGGCCACGTGCCACTCTCCCAGGAAGTTTAGAGGGTCTGGGGAGCACTCAAAATGCTTCATCCACCACTACTGGCCTTGTTGTCTGGGCTGTAAGGACCAAAGGTTAAACCAACACTTTCCTTAATGCATTTCTGTGTTTGTTATCCCCTAAACCATTTCCCATTGAAGTGGTCATGGACATAACCTTCAGTGACCAGGTGTGGTAAGGAGATAAGCGGGATCAATGTCAAAGCTCCGATGTTGGGCTTTTTGTCCTTTTTCTAGGACAAGGAACAGCCTAGGCTATAGAGATACCTCCTGCTTTCCTTCCTTCATTCTCATGCATTTATTGAGCACATACCTTGTAACATGCACTCGTGAAGGAACAGAAAGTATTTAGGGAACTTAAATGATAATAAAAGAAATAAGGTCAGGAGATGTGTTTTAGTCAGCTTTTTTGCTGCTATGACTAGAAGACCTGACAAGAACAATTTTAGAGGAGGAAACGTTTATTTGGGGGCTCATAATTTCAGAGGTCTCAGTCCATAGACAGCCGACTCCATTCTTCAAGGCTGGAGGTGAGGTAGAACATCATGGCAGAAGAGTGTGGAATAGGGAAGCAACCCACATGATGATCAGAAAGAGAGAGAAAAAGAGACTCCTGTCACCACATACAAAATATACCTAAAAGGCATGTCCCCGTGCCCTCCTCCAGTCACATCCTACCTTCTTTTACCACTTGGTTAATCCCATCAGAGGACTAACTCACTGATTGGGTTAAGGATTTCAGGACTGAATCATTACGCCTCTGAATGTTCTTGCATTGTCTCATGCATGAGCTTTGGGGGATACTTAATACCTAAACCATAACCAGATGCCATCTTTCAGAAAATCATTAGCTCTTCACTTTGGGATACATTGTCCTTTGACCTCTGGGCTGAATACTAATATGAAGAGCCCCGTCCATATGAGGAAGAAGAAATTTAAGTTTATTTTTACTTGTGGACTTTATTTTTACCTTACCAGCCACCAAGTACAATGAATAATTTTTCCTTGTTCAATAAAGACTTTAAAGAGTTAATAGAAAAGAAATACAATATTGTGTTCTTTTAACTGGCTTAATTTGGGCCAGTCATAACCTAAGGTTTCCAAACCTGTCCTTCATTTCTCAGCAACACCTTCCTGCCCCAAGGCAAATTCTGCTGTTGGAGGGTCTCAGTTTTAAGCTGGTATCTGGTTTCACTGTAGAACTTACTTCCTGCACCATTCATGTCTGCTCCTGATCTATCCACAGCACACCCACAAAAGCATCCCGCTTTTCTTATTTGCCAGTAGGCAGCCATAGAGCCGACTTGGATATTTGTACACTAGGAAGAGGAGGTCCCTTAGACTTCCAAAGAAGAACCAGCTCAGTGCTTTTGCAACTCTAAACAAACAAGTCCCCTGCAGGAATTCTGTTTGACCTTGAGTCTTGGAGGAGATAGAAAACAGAGGCTGGATTTACAAAGTTGTTTGGAAGGAAGGGCAAGTCCTAAAGAAAAACAGAAAGTTAGTTTGGCAGCAAGAAAGCTTTCAAGGTCAAGATTTCCTGCCCAATGAAAAACATGGACAGAATTGTCAGTACTGGAAGAATTTGAACTCAAATTTCAGGGTTATATGCAGTATCTTGGAGGAAGCTGATATGGAGACTGGGATTGGAGAGACCTCTTCATGCTGGTCAAGCCTTATTTTACCATCAGTACTCTCAACTTTAGGGAGGGCCCAATCTCATCAGACCAAAATCCTGCTCAAACAGTTTAGACCTTTTCTGTGTCTCCTTTTCCTTCCTCTGGGGCCTGTTTCAAAATGTTATCATAAAAACCCTTAGTCCTTCTAGAATTCTGCATTACACTGGCATCTTTCTAGGTTCTCCAGAACAAGTTCAAGATGAAACTTGGATGGGACTAAGATTAGTTCTATACTATCACTGACAGTACATACCAACTATCTTTCCTATTTTTTAAAATATTTGGTTGCAAATGCCAAGAATCCAATTTGAATTAGCAGAGATAGGAAGTGGAATTTACTGACTCATGGAATGCTAGGAAAGTCTGAAAAACTAAACCATAGAAAGGGCAGAGTCTCAGAAACAGTGAAAAGCAGGAACTCAAACACTGCATAATGTCTCCTCCCTGTCTTTTCCCCTGTTTCCACTTGCTGCGGTGGCTTTATTCCTCTTACTATGGATAGCTTTTCACTCTTGAGTGGGCAGCCTGGAGTATGGCACCAACTAAGTTTTATGACCAGTCAACTATGGCTAGTGGAGGGGGCAATGTACTAATACCAGCCTCGTCCTGGGGCCCACCACTGTGTATTCAGAGGGCTGTGTTCCCATAGAACAGGAAGTGAGTATAAGCCAGGCAGCTACCCCTGTTAGCTGTATCTCTGCCACAGGCCTGGCTGGAATCTGTCATGGTCCTACTGTGCCTCTCCAGCTGTCGTTGGAAACGGACCAAGAATCAGGGGCATGATCAAGATAATCTTAATATTTTAGATATTTTCATTTTGTGAACCTGTTGCATCTTGTCTTTCCTGAATAATAGACTTATAAAATGACAGTGCTAGAAGGAAAGAAAATGCAGTTTTGTGTGTGTGTGTGTGTGTGTGTGTGTGTGTGTATGTTTTGTTTTGTTTTTTTTTTGTTTTCAAGAAGCCCTTAAGGGGCTGGGTTGTGGCTCAGTAGTAGAGTGCTTGCCTAGCATGTGTGAGGCACTGGGTTTGATTCTCAGCACCACATATAAATAAATAAAGATCCATCAACAACTAAAAAAATGTTTAAAAAAAAAAGAAGCCCTTAAGAAGTTGCTTTAGATGCCAGGGTGCTGGCGGAATGGAGGGTGGGGGGATTTGGGGGATGGTTTAGAGGTAGAAAAAGAGGGTAAGTTGCACTCTGAGTCTCCCACCCTTTCCCTAGCTAGAGAAGATCTGCTTTCCCCTATTTAAAACATCTGACTTTCCCTTAAGTTAATATTTCAAAAAATACTGGGCCAGGGATGTAGCTCAGAGGTGGAGCACCAGCCTAGCATTCACACGGCCTTGTGTTCAATCCCTAGTACTGTGGGGAAAAAAAAAGAGAAGAAAAGAAAAAAGAAAAAGAAAGAAAAAAATACATGTGAAAAATCAGTCAGACAGCTAGTTCAACTCCCAGAGAGTAACATCCTTTTGCAAAAAAGCTGCATTTCATCTGCTGTGGGAGGAGAATTCTTGATCTGTTGTTAAAACAATAGCATCAAGCAATAGAGCCACTTGCCCTAAGTTTGCACCACAGGCTTCTTCTAAGATAAACATCTTTGTGGGAGAAGTGGGTGGTGTGGCTGGTCCTCACCAGTGTCAACTTTGTCCTTCAAGTCGGTTTTTTTCAGAACCTGCAGCAGGCATTGTAGTGAGAAAAGGGTCTCATCTGCTCCTTGTCTGAGAATGCAGCCTTGGGAAGACAGACACTCAGTTTCAAGGTTGACTCCCCAGAGTAGACCTTAAAGGAGAGGTAGACACTTAGAGAATTCCAGTGTAACCCTTCACCTGTGCGTAAAAATTGCCCCACATAATTGTTTAGCTCTGATTATGCTGTTAGATATCATTTAACAGATTCATGTCAACATGAGATATAATAGTGACATGTCAAAAACCTTTCTTCAACAGGTTTTTTTTTTTTTAATTTTAAATTAATGGTTTAGTTGATGATTTGCTCATCAGTGTTTTAAGTTTCATGAATCTGGGCAGAATACCAAGTATCCTAGGCACCTTAGAGTTTGCCACTCTGCCTGGAGGATGTCAGGATCCATGATGGTGGTGGGCTGGACTCCCAGCACCTGGACTGTCCTGCTGCAGTGACTGTCTCCCTCCATGCCACTCAACAAGGCCACATACCCAGGCCATGCTTATAACTTACTTCACAGTATGGCTCCATCCCTGAAATCTTGAACTTTTTCTGTGCCCAAAATCCCAATTTTCACAGTCCTGCATTCCCATTAAACTTGTTTTTTCTTTCTACCAAGTTGTCCTTTCTTTACTGTTCTCTGTCCTCTCAGCTTATCTGATCTCTTTTAGCTGCTTCTCCCTGGCCCAGTGTCCACAATCAGTCACTTTAAATACACCTTCACCAGCACCTTCACTCCTTTTCTCCTGGTGATCAGGCCTCTGGCCATTTCCAGCCCTAGGTGAACCCCTTCTTGACCCAGGCCTGCTGAGCGCTGCTAGAGCAAATCACATAATGCTGCTGGTTGACTCAGTCACAGCATCATGGTTTCCAGCCTTAGCTGAGATCTTGGTGCTGCCAGGATGTCTTTAGTGATCACTTTTCTCTCCAGCCTCCCAGAGGCCAGCTCCAGCCTTTCCCTAAGCCTCCTTCATTCTCACTCTTCTTCCTTTCTCAGCAGAACAGCTGGCCTACCTCATATGAATGAATGGCCAGAGGGGGAGTGGGATTGAACTCCTTCAGCGTTCCTCCTCCCCACCTCAATATTCTACCACTTAGGTCCCTACTTCTCTTCTGAAACCACACTGCACCATTTAACGCTTTCTTTTTCTTTAAAAAAATTTTTTTTAGTTGTCAATGAAACTTTATTTATTTATATGCAGGGCTGAGGATTGAATCCAGGGCCTCACCCATGCCAGGCAAGTGCTCTACTACTGAGCCACGACCCCAGCCCTATTTAACCCTTTCATGATCTCTGTTTCTCCCTCACTGACTCCTTCATCCCCACAAATAATCTCATCTCCCAAAACCCTCACTCCTTATCCCACCTTCCTTTCTAGCTAATACTCTTTCTCCTCACCTTGCTGTTTTTATTTTCCTGCTTCCTGGGGTCTTCTCGGTTCACTGCCATCTGATTTTAACCCCACCACTTTACTGTGGTGAGTGGTTCTCAAATAGATCACAAATGAAATGACCTTTTTTGTCCTCAGCCTGATTTTTCTATAACATTTGACTTTATCAGCTGCCTTTCTTCCCTGGATTCCCAAGTAACCCCCATAGCACTCTTTTTTGTTGCCCATCTCACTTCACTTGTCTTTTTTTTTTTTTTTTTTTTTCTGTCAGTGCTGTATTGAACCTAGGGCCTTGTGTACGCTAGGGAAGTGCTCTACCAATGAGTTATATCCCATTTTTTTTTTTTTTTTTTTTTTGGGTGCTGGGGATCGAACCCAGGGCCTTGTGCTTGCAAGGCAAGCACTCTACCGACTGAGCTATCTCCCCAGCCCCTATCCCAGCCCTTTTTAAAAAAATTTTTTTTCTTAGTCGTCAAAGGACCTTTATTTAATTAATTTATTTATGTGTGGTGCTGAGGATCGAACTCAGTGCCTCACACATGCTGGGTAAGTGCTCTACTACTGAGACACGACCCCAGCCCCTATCCTAGCCCTTTTTATTTTTTATTTTGAGACAATGTCTCTCTAAGTTGTTCAGAGTGGACTCAGACTTGCAGTCATCCCGCCTCAGCCTCCCAAGTAGCTGTGATTACAGCATGCATCACCACACCTGGCTAGGATTATTTATGTCCTTTGGAGAAAGATGGAGTGGGTTCATCCCAGGTAGACCAATTATCAGCACCATGATCTTGAGCAGATTTTCTTATATGAAAAATGGGTTAATAATATTGACTTTAATGGTTTGGTATGAAAATTAAGGATAATACACAAAACTGCCTCCTTCACTGGTTGATGAGAGTTGGCATTCAGTGCACTGAGTTCTCTTATTTCCTTTCAGTGCCCTCACTTCCCACTCCTTTTTCTACCAAGTATCTTTGTTTCGTTCACCTTACTTTTTGATAGAGTCCAGGATTTGGAGTGAAGACTGAGTTCAAATCCTTGCTCTGCCATTTACTGCCAGTCATTCAGACATGTCATTTTGGACTGCCTGCATCTTTTTACACCTTTGATTTGCTTCTGGTATTTGTCCTTTTCTAACTGCCACCACTTCAATTTAGGCTTTTATCTTCCCTCACTTGAATTGTTGCCTTATCTCCCCATTGATTTCTCCCAATCTGAAGGAACCCTGGGGCACCTAACCACTAAGCCACATTCCCAGCCCTTTTTAAAATATTTTATTTAGATACAGGGTCTCATTGAGTTGCTTAGGGCCTTCCTAAGTTGCTGAGGCTGACTTTGAACTTGGCATGCTTCTGTCTCAGTCTCTCAATCCTGTGCCTGGATTTGTGTTCCTCTTTTATCTCATGTTCTACACTGTATCCAGAGGTACTGCTCTAAGCTGCAGGCCTAACAACTTCACTCTCCTATGTAAAAATTCCACCCCCTCCTGTTGAAGGTCTTTTAAGCCTTAAGACTGAGAGCAGGTCTTGTGCTACCTGTTTCTCCATCTTCATCACCTGCCACTGGCAATTCTGCCCATACTACCTTGTTAAGTGGCTGTTCCTCCAAGATACCAGATGCCTTCACAGCCCTTTCTGCTACCACTTCTACTGGTGAATATCCTTAAAGTACCAGCAGATGTCCCCTCCCTTCTTGGCCCTTCCTGATTCCCTGTCCTCCCATCCTGTTGCTCTTTCTCTGCTTTGGTGACATTTTTCAGTGTTTCTCCAGTGCAGCAGTAATTACTTTGTATCCTAGCTATTTATGTGTCTGTAAGCACTGGCCTGTGCATGCCGGGAAGATAGTAGGGACTCAGGAAATGTTAGTTGGAATAAATGAATGCCTGTGGGTTGAAGTTTATTCAAGGTAAATGTAGATCAAGAAAACAAAATTTACAAGTACAAAGATGGAAGCGATGTGGTTTAACAGTAGAATATGTTAAAATTATTTAGGAGCTTTGGTTGACAGCCCAGTGCGAATCAACCATATGAGGTGATGACTGAAAAGAAAAATAGAAAAGAAATATGAATGAGGAACCTGAGTATCTGGTTTCATACTCAAAAGTACTTGTCTGATTCTAGGTATCGTGGCTTTAGAGGGACTTAGCTCAGAAAGCAACAATTCCTTTTTCTTTTTTTTTTTTATAACAATTCATGAAATTGCTTTGTCTTTAAGGTTTTTTTTTTTTAAATTGCTAAAGTAGACAAACCACTTGTTAATACAACCAAGAAGAAAAAGGGACAAAGCACAAATGCACAAAAAAGTGGCAATGGAAAAATAGCCACTGAAACAGGAAAAAAATTACTAGAGACTTATTAGGCCTCTATGTAAATGCATTTAAAAACTTTGATGAAATGGATAATTTCCTAGGGAACTACTGATTAACATAATTGGTAGAAATATAAGATTTAAACAGGCCAATTTCTGAAGAAGAAATAGAGAACCTTAAAAGAAGTATTTCTGAAAAAAGTAGCAGTTCAAGATGATTTCATAGGACAATTCTTTAAAACCTTCAACTATTCTAATGTTCTTTAAATTATAGAGCATTGAAAATGAAGAGTTCCCAAATGCTTTTATGAAGCTAGCATAATACTGATATCTATAGATAGTATAAAGAATAAAGACTTTAAAAATCTACAGACTAATATTTATGAATATCCATGGAAAATTCCAAAATATATGGCATTAATATAGCACTAATAAATATTTTATTTTCAAAAAGAATTCCGCACTACATTAAAAGTATAATTTACTATGATTGGGTGAGACTAATTTCAAGAATGCAAAGTAGGTTTATTTTTAGGAAATCCATTAATATCACATACTGCATCAATAGGTCTCAAGAAATATAATCACAGAATTATTTTCATAAATAATGAAAAATTTTGCCAAAATTCATTCATTCTTTACTAAAAACACTTAAGAGGGGCTGGAGTTGTGGCTCAGTGGTAGAGCATTTGCCTAGCATGTGTGAGGCACTGGGTTTGATCCTCAGCACCACATAAAAATAAAGTTATTGTGTTCATCTGCAACTAAAAAAAAATTTTAAAAACTTAAGAAAATAGAACTCGATAACATGATAAAAAATTAACATGATAAAAAATTATATATAACTTGTAGTACCAAAACTACTAACTTTCTAGATTGGGAAATATTACAAGTGTTTTAAGTCTAGAAACAAGGGAAAAAATGCCTCATATTTCCACTATTATTCAACATGTACCAATTGTATAAGCCAGTACAGATAGACCAAAGAAATCAATTAGTGTACATGGTTAAGTAAAAAGAAAACTTTCCTTTTGTAAATGATATAATAAACTTGGAAACCATAGAGAATCAGTGATAAAACTCAAACAATAAAAAGTAATGTAATAGAATATAGAATCAATGCATGCATAGTCTTCATGTACACTGTATTAGATACTGTAATGGTAGGGAGAACCTCATTTGCAGTTGCAACCAAGAATATTAAATACTAAGAATGAACTTAATAAGAAGTGCAGAAAATTTACAGGAGGAAAATTTAAAACATTTCTGAAAGACACACTTAACCAAATGGAAAGACATCCCCTGTTCTTGAATAGGATTACTCTATATCATAAAGATATCATAAAGATATCTCTTCTCCCTAAGTTAATTTATAAATTTAATAAAATCCAAATAAATATTACAGCAATCATTTTTAGGGAATTAGACAAAATGATACTGAAGTTTATATGAAGAAATAAGCAGGAATATAAGAAAAGAAAATTTTCAGGGTAGAGAGAAATTTAGCCCTACCAAATGTTAAAAAATGCTGTAGACTCTCTGACACATGTCGTACTAGTGCATGAATAGACATAGACAAATGATAACAGAATAGAAAACCCATAAGTAGGCTCAAGAACTTATGGAAATTTATCCTATGATAAAGATGGCATCTCAAATCATGAAAATAATGAGGTACTTTTTAGCAGTAGTGTTGGAACAACTGGTTAGTCTTTTGAAAAAAATTGATTCCATATCTCATATCATATGTAAAAATAAACTCCAAATGTATCAAAGATCTAAAAATGAAACCATATAAGAACTGGAAAAAATGGGTAAAATTTTCTTTCACTTCTGTGTAGGGAAAGATTTTCTGACTAGGACTCATTTTATTGCAGAGGCAATAAAATATCAGGAAGTGATTTTTTAATACTTTTTTATTAAAATCTTTTTAATTTGTACAGTCTGCATTTTGATTCATTGTACACAAATGGGGTGCAGCTTTTCATTTCTATGGTTGTACACAATGTAGATTCACACCATTCATGTAATCATACATATACATAGGGTAATAATGTCTGTTTCATTCTACTGTCTTTCTGTCTTCCACCCCCTCCCACCCCATTTTCCTCTACACTATCCAAAGTTCCTTCATTCTTCTCTTCTCCCCACCACCACCTCACGTTATATATCTTCATGCACTTATCAGAGAAAACATCTGGGCTTTGATTTTTTTGGGCTTGGCCTATTTCACTTAGCATGATATTTTTGAATTTCATCCATTTACCAGCAAATGCCATAATTTTATTCTTCTTTATGACTGAGTAATATTCCATTGTATATATATATATACACCATAGTTTCTTTATCCATTCATCAATTGAAGAGTATCTAGGTTGATTCCACAGTCTAGTAATTATAAATTAAGCTGCTATGAACATTGATGTGGCTGTATCACTGTAGTATGCTGATTTTAAATCCTTTGGGTATAAACTGAGGAGTGGGATAGCTGGGTCAAATGGTGGGTCCATTCCAAGTTTTCTGAGGAATCTCCACACTGCTTTCCAGAGTGGCTGTACCAATTTTGCAATTTCACCAGCAATGTATGAGTGTGCCTTTTCCTCCACATCCACGCCAACACTTATTATTGCTTGATAATAGCCATTCTAATTGGAGTTAGATGAAATCTTAGGGTGGTTTTAATTTGCATTTCTCTAATTACTAGAGATGATGAGCACTTTTTTTTTTTTTTTTTTTTTTTTTGCGGTGCTGGGGATCGAACCCAGGGCCTTGTGCATGCAAGGCAAGCACTCTACTGACTGAGCTATCTCCCCAGCCCGATGAGCACTTTTTCATATATTTGTTGACCACCTGTATATCTTCTGTGAAATATCTGCCCATTTCCTTAGCCCATTTATTGATTGGGTTCTTTGTATTTTGGGTGTAAAGTTTTTTAAGTTCTTTATAAACTTTGGAGATGAGTACTCTGTCTGAAGTGTGTGTGGAAAAGATTTCCTCCCACTCTGTAGGCTCTATTTTCACATTATTGATTGTTTCCTGTGCTGAGAAAAAACTTTTTAGTTTGAATCCATCCCATTTATTGATTCTTGCTTTTATTTCTTGTGTATGGGGGTCTTGTTAAGGAAGTCTGGTCCTTAGCCAACATGATGGAAATTTGGGCCTACTTTTTCTTCTATTTGGTGAAGGGTTTCAGGCCTAATTCCTTGATCCTTGATCCATTTTGAGTTGAGTTTTGTACAGGGTGAGAGATAGGGGTTTCATTTTATTTTACTGCATATGGATTTCCAGTTTTGCCAGCACCATTTGTTGAAGAGTCTGTCTTTTCTCCATTGTTAAGTTTTTGGCACCTTTGTCTACTATGAGATAACTGTACTTATGTGGGTATGTCTCTGTGTCTTCTATCCTGTACCATTGGTCTGTCTCTCTCTTTTGGTGCCAATACCGTTTTTGTTACTATCGCTCTATAGTAGAGTTTAAGGTCTGGTATTGTGATACCTCCTGCATCACTCTTCCTGCCCAGGATTGCTTTGGCTATTCTGGGTCTTTTGTTCTTCAAGATGAATTTCATGATTGCTTTTTCTGTTTTTATGAGAAATGTCATAGGAATTTTAATTGGAATTGTGTTAAATCTGTATAGCACCTTTGGGAGTATGGCCATTTTGATAATATTAATTCTGCCTGTCCGAGAACATGGGAGATCTTTCCATCTTCTAAGGTCTTCTTCAATTTCTTTCTTTAATGTTCTATAGTTTTCATTGTAGAGATCTTTCACCTCTTTGGTTAGATTGATTCCCAAGTATTTTATTTTATTTTTTTTGAGCCTATTGTGAACACAGTTGTTTTCCTCATTTCCCTTTCAGATGTTTCATCGCTTATGTATAAAAATGCTTTAGATTTATGTGTGATTTTATATCTGCTATTTTGCTGAATTTATTTATGAGGTCTAGAAAGTTTCTAGTGGAGTTTTTTGGATTCTCGAACTATAAAATCATTCATCAGCAAATAGTGACAGCTTGAGTTCCTCTTTTTCTATTTGTATCCCTTTAATTTCTTTAGTCTATCTAATTGCTCTGGCTAGTATTTCAAGGATGATGTTGAATAGAAGTGGTGAAGAGGGCATCCCTGTCTTGTTCCCATTTTTAAAGGGAATGCTTTCAGTTTTTCTCCATTAAGAATGATGTTGGCCGTGGGCTTAGCATAAATAGCCTTTACTATGTTCAGGTATGTTCCTACTATCCCTATTTTTTCTAGTGTTTTGAGCATGAAGGGGTGTTGTATTTTATTGAACGCTTTCTCTGAGTCAGTTGAAATAACCATATGATTCTTAACCTTAAGTCTATTGATGTGATGAATTACATTTATTGATTTCCGGATGTGGAACCAACCTTGCATTCCCAGGGTGAACCCCACTTGATCATGGTGCACTATCTTCTTAATACGTTTTTGGATGTGATTTGCCAGGATTTTGTTAAGGATTTTTGCATCTGTATTCATTGATCAAAGATATTGGTCTAAAGTTTTCTTTCCTTGATGTGTCTTTGTCTGGTTTGGGTATGAGGGTGATATTAGCTTCATAGAATGAGTTTGGTAGGGTTCCTTCCTTTTCTATTTCCTGGAATACTTTGGGAAGTATTGGAATGCATTCTTCTTTGAAGGTCTTGTAGAACTCGGCTGAGAATCCATCTGGTCCTGGGCTTTTCTTGATTGGTAGGCTTTTGATGGCTTCTTCTATTTCATTGTTTGATATTGATCTGTTCAAATTGTGTATGTCCTCCTGGTTCAGTTTGGGAGGATCATATGTCTCTAGAAATTTGTTGATGTCTTTGGTATTTTCTGTTTTGTTGGAGTATAGATTTTCAAAGTAACTTCTCATTTTGTTATGTATTTCAGTGGTGTCTGTCGTGGTATTTCCTTTTTCATCATGAATTTTAGTAATTTGAGTTTTCTCTCTCTTTGTTAGTGTGGCTAAGGGTTTGTCTATTTTGTTTACTTTTTCAAAGAACCAACTTCTTGTTTTATCATTTTTTTAATCCATTTTTTTTGAATTTTTTTCTTTTGTTTCAATTTCACTGATTTCAGCTCTGATTTTAATTATTTTCTGTCTTCTACAACTTTTGGTGTTGTTCTGTTCTTCTTTTCCTAGGGCTTTGAGCTGTAATGTTAGGTCATTTAGTTGTTGACTTTTTTTTTTTTGTGTGTGGTGCTGGGGATCGAACCCAGGGCCTTGTGCTCTGCCAACTGAGCTATCTCCCCAGCCCAGTTGTTGACTTTTTATTCTTTTCTTGAATGCACTCCATGCAATGAACTTTCCTTTTAGTACTGCTTTCATAGTGTCCCAGAGATTTTGGTATGTTGTATCATTGTTTTAATTTATCTCTGAGAATTTTTTTAATTTCCTCCCTAATGTTTTCTGTTATTCATGCTTCATTCAGTAGCATATTATTTAGTGTCCAGGTGTTGGAGTAATTTCTGTTTTTTATTTTGTCATTGATTTCTAATTTCATTCCATTATGATCTGATAGAACACAAGGTAGTATCTCTATTTTTTTGCATTTACTAAGGGCTGCTTATTGGCATAACATATGGTCTATTTTTGAGATGGTGCCATGTGCTGCTGAGAAGAATACATTTTTTAAAATGTTGATAGACCTTTATTTTATTCACTTATTTATATGGTGCTGAGAATCGAACCCAGTGCCTCACACATGCTAGGCAAGTGTTCTACCACTGAGCCACAACCCCAGCCCCAGGAAATGTGATTTTTTTTTTTTTTTTTTTTTTTTTTTCCGGTGCTGGGGATTGAACCCAGGGCCTTGATGCTTGCAAGGCAAGCACTCTACCGACTGAGCTATCTCCCCAGCCCAGGAAGTGTGATCTTAATAAAAATAAAAACCTTGGCTGGGGTTGTGGCTCAGTGGTAGAGCGCTTGCCTAGCACATTTGAGGCACTGGGTTCAATCCTCAGCACCACATAAAAATAAATAAAAGTATTGTGTTCATCTACAACTTAAAAACATTAAAAAAGAAAAAATAAAACCTTTTCATTGCTCTCCCTTGAAAAAACAAACAACATTTCACCATAAACAAAGTGATAAGATAGCTCACAAACTGGGAAATTTCTGTAGCATATATCAAAAGCAAAGGAGTCGTAGTACATAAAGAAATCATAAAAACTAGGGGCAGAGAAGCAGAAACTTCAATAGAAAATAGGGAAAAAGGGGGACAATTCATAGAGATATAAGAAAAATGAAAGATGAAGACATAAAACAGATTTCAAAACCTGTGAAAAGAGGTTCAAACTTGTTATAATTAAAAAAATGCAAATTTAAACAACACATTTCACCTTTAACACTGTTGAAAAGTAAAAAGTATGCCAACGTATTCTGTTGACAAAGCTCTGGAAAACAGGTGCTCTCATGTATTGCTGATGGGAATGCAAATGGTGCAATCTTTTTGGCAGGGAATTTGGCAACAGCTAATAAATTATGTACTGAGTCACCTTTTGACCCAGCCGTCTATCTTCTCTGAAGATAGACAACAGTCACCCAGAAAACACATGATATGAATTTACTTGTTGCAACGTTGTAATCGCAAAACAACCTCAATATCTATACATAAGAGAATGGTTGAATAAATTATGTACAGTATGTCTACATAATAGATTTACTGTGTGACATAAAAGCAAGAACTGTCTCTGTAAACTAATGTGAAGTGTTTTGTAGGATATAGTAAGTGAATCTCAAGTGAAGTAAAGTGAAAAAAGCAAAGTGGAGAAGAATATCAATATGATAGTATTTTCATATAAGAAAGGGAAATGAGGAAATATGTGTCTGATTTCTCCACAGATAAACTAGAAACAGATGAGACTGATTATGTACAAGTGGATGGGGTACAAAGAATGGAGAAAAGGGAGTGGGTTAGGAAGAAAGTGACATTTCTGAAAAAAAAAATTATTTTTATTAATATTATTTGGCAGTATGTATGGGATTGAACTCAGGGGTACTCTACCACTGAGTTATATCTCTAACCCTTTTTATTTTTTGAGACAGCATCTTACCAAGTTTCCAGAGGCTGTCCTTGAATTTGTGATTGTTCTGTCTCATCTAGGATTATAGGCCTACATGTCCACATCCAACCTAAATTTTTTAAAGTAACTTTGACTTTTAGAGCCATGTTTTACCTACCCAAATATAAATAACTAAAATGTAGCAGAATGCAAGGAGAACCCAAAAGAGACTATTAACAGTAAAAAAATGAGCCTAAGTGTACTATAATTGAATAACAATCACACTGAAAGGGATGGAAAAGAAAAAAACTAACCTATGTAACTTTGAAATCAGTACTTAGACTATATGAAGGTTAAAGACAAAAGAACTCTATATAAATACTGCTTTCTGTTAGCATATTTATTTTTCACAAAGGTATAAGTTACCAAGTCTGAAACTACTGTGTGTATTCTAGAATTATACACATAAATAAATATGAGTAGTGAGAATCAGGTTTCTGACTGTTGAAGAAAGGAGTTAAAAGTAAAGAAAGGAAAAGAAAAGATGAATCCTGTGGTGCTAAGTTAGAAGAGGTATTGGTATGATTTATGGCATAAATTATATATATATATATATATATATATACACACACACACATAGACATGCCATATATATGCATACATATACATATATATCTATCAAGATGGATATACTATGTGTGTGTGTGTGTATATATATACACACACATATTTATATATGTATGTTTCTTATTCCATCTGCTGAGAGGACCTAAATTGCTATCCTATTAACAGTTGAGTGTATATTATACCCAAATCTTGGTTTCTAAAAACTATTCTCCAATAAAAGAAACCAGAGTTCTTTTGAGAAATAGCTAATTCTAGAACTGGGACAGAAAAAGTACAAGATGAGTAGTCTGGAATATCTTATGATGCCAGAAAGTAAGGAAGTGTTCAAAAATGATCAGATCATATGATTCAGAAATCTTACTTCTGGATGTATTTCCAAAAGAATTGAAATCAGGATCTTGAAGAGATATTTGCACACTCATGGCCCATAGCTGTGTTACTTATAGTAACCAAGAAGTGGAATCAACCCAGTTGTGCATCAGTGAATGAATGATAAACAAGCTGTATAGTATGATACAGGGGAAAACTTCAGCCTTAAAAAGAAAGGAAGCCCTGTCACATGCTTCAACAAGGATGAACCTTAAACGCATTATATCAGGTGGAATAAGCTAGTCACAAAAAGACAATTAGTATGTGATTTTACTTATGCAAGTTAGTTAAAGTAGTCAGATTTTAGAGATAGGTAGAATGATGGTTGCCAGGGACTAGGGGGAAGGGTAAATGTGGATTTGTTCTAAGGTAGAGAGTTTTGGCATTACAAAATTAAAGGGGCCTGTAGATTCATTGCAGGGCAATATTAATGTACTTAACACTACTGAACTGTATACCTAAAAATGGTTAAGATGATAAATTCTATGTTTATTTTTAAATCACAAATAAAATGATCTGGGCATGTGATAAGGATACAACAATCAACACAAGGGTGTTCCAGTGGCCAAATCTGGAACAATTTGAGCAGTAACATAAAGAGTTATAGTAATGGATTAATATAATGAATAAATTTTAAAAATTATCCATGAGCTCATATTAATATAAATGAGGGAAAAGAGAGAGTTCATGTTCATGATAAGAATTCCCAGTAATATAGAGTGAATGATAGAATTAGAAAAATCATCATTTGGGAAGCACCGTAGTAATAATTGCTGCAGGAAAGAAAAATCAGTGGATCTTAAATTTAAAATGAATGGGGAAAAGTAATGATGAGAAAAGGAATATTTACATAATCTCACAGTATCTTCCCACTAGATGTTAATTACAAAAGGAAAAATAGGTTTACGTAAAGTAACCTGCCAGGCACTTACTTTAACCAAGCCATCATCAATAATGTGATGTATTGGCATCATGTGGCTTATGAGAGGATGCCCTCAGAAGGGCACTATATTCTTTCCAAAAACCTATAACATTTAATTTAATCATGAGAAAACTGCAGAGAAACTCATACTGAGGGATACTAAAATATAACTGGGCAATACTTTTCAAAAAATTGCCCAAATTATGAAAGATAAAAGACTGAGCAACTGTTCCAGATTGGAGGAGAAAAAGGAGACATGACAGCTAAATGCAGTGTGAGATTTTGGATTGGATCCTGGACCACAAAAAAGACATCAGTGGGACAGTTGGTGAAATTTGAATAAACCATGAAGAAATGATAAATGTTTGAAGAGATAAATATGTTTAAGCCTGATTTAAACATTACATAATGTATATATGTATCAAACATTACATGATACCTCATTACCATGTACAATTTGTTTTATGTATTAGTTAAAAATAAAGAGTAAAAAGAAATTTGTATTAGGTCTCTAGATTAGTTAAAGGTATTTGGTTGGTGTTAGTTTCCTGTTTTGGTTACTGTACTCTGGTTCTGTAAGATGTAGACATTTTGATTAGTTAGGTAATGAGTATAGGGACCACTTTATAATGTTTGTTCTTTGCAAGCTTGAAATTATTTCACAATGAAGAATTAATAAATTAAAAAATAATACTTGGGGGTTTCAAATGACCCCTTGGTGGAGTCAACAGTGTTATCTGGTAGGCAAAGATAGAAGGAAAGAAAAGGAGGAAGGAGAGAAATAGAAATGACTTCACTGAAGACACTTCATATCTTTTTTATATCCAGGATATTATAATTGGTTCTAAGTGTCATGGTTTCAGAGAGATTTAGAACAGAAGAGCAATAATACTTTTAGCATTTTTTTTTTTCTGTACTAGGGATTATAGCTAGGAGTGCTCTGCCCCAACCCTCTTTATATTTTATTTTGAGACAGGGCCTCACGAAGTTGCCCAGGGTGTCCTGGAACTTGGGATCCTCCTGTTTCAGCCTCCCATATCACTGGAATTACCAGAATGTGCCAGTGTGCCTAGCACTTACAGTCATTTTATGTCAGGACTGGTTGCCCTTGGCTCACATCTCTGCATACCTGGGAACACTTGGGGAATATTGATACACCTGGGCCTCACCTTCAGAAATTCTGCCTGGTCTATGGTGGGGTCAAGGCACTATTCTTTTTAAGAGTGTCCCCATGATTCTGATGAGTAACCAGGGATGTGAATCTCTTTGGTTAAGGGAACTGGAATATTTAGCTATGAAAAGATTCAGGTCAGCTCTAGAAGAATCATATGGAGGAGATTAGGCACCTAAAGCTGAGTTTTACCCCTAGAGAGAATTTGGTATGTTTGGGATGTGTTAGCTTTTTGCTGCTGTGCCCAAAATACCTGACAAGAACAACTTAGAGGGACTGGAATTGTGGCTCAGTGGTCGAGCACTTGCCTAGCACATGTGAGGCACTGGGTGTGATTCTGAACCACATATAAATAAATGAATAAAATAAAGGTCAGTAAACATCTTAAAAAAAAAAAAAGAACAACTTAGAGGAGGGAAGATTTATTTTGGCTCATGGTTTCAGAAGTTTCAGTGCATGGTCTGTTGGTTTCATTGCTTTGGGTCTGAGATGAGGCAGAACATCATGGTGCTTGGTGGAAGGGCATGGCAGAGGAAAGCTGCGCAGCTCATGGCAGCCAGGAAGGGTGAGGGAGGGTCTACTTTCTCCAACCATGCCCCACCTATCTGTAGTTTCCACTACTTCTAGTGGTCCTTTCAGCTGTTGGTGGGTTAATCTATTGATGAGGTGAGAACTCTCACAGTCTAATCACTTCCCCAAAGTCCTACCTCTGGACATTGCTGCACTGGGGACCACACCTTCAACAAATGATACTTCAGGGCTGGGGTTGTGGCTCAGTGGTAGAGCACTCGCCTGGCATGTGTAATGCACTGGGTTTGATTCTCAGCACCTCACATAAATAAATAAATAAATAAAATAAAATAAAGGTCCATCAACAACTAAAAAAAAAAGAAAAAACCCCAAACAAAAAAAAAAAACAACATATGAGACTTTAGGGACACTCCAGATCCAAACCATAATATAGGGTGAGGTCTAGTTTTGAAAATCTTCTTTTGTTACCTTGATGTACAACCAGGTATGGGAACAGTGTGCTGGTCAGTGCTCCTTACACTTAACTGTGCCTGTGAGTTACTAGGAATTTATGTTAAAATGGTAGGTTGGGGGCCTGGGAGTCTGCATTTCTGACAAGTCCCTGAGTGATGCTGGTACGGCTGATCTGGCAACCACCGTTTGAGTAGTAGGCAGCCACTTAGTATAGATGACTACACTAGAGACTCAAGCCCTGGATGTGGCAAGCGGGTGGGTTAGATTAAGGCCCATACTGAGAGTTTTAGTGAAGTCATTTAAACCTCAGAGATAAAATGTATTTAGGTGTGGAAAGAACATTGGTTTGGGAGTTAGATCTGAATCCAATGGTTCACTATCTGGATGACCTTGAGCAATTTATTTCACCTTATTTAACATCTTCCTGGTAGATTAACAATAGAAAAATCTATTTAAAGCACATAAATTGGAATAGGCATTCAGAAAAGTGGTGACTATTTTGTGTACCATGGAATTCTGTGTTATTGGAAAACCAAAACTGATTAATGTGCATGAAAGTTATGGTTAGGAACTTCTAATCAGTTTTGCATCAGAGACAACTTACTTCTATTTTACAGCCAAGGGAAAGCTATGGTTTTAAATAGAAATTATTGTGGTCTAAAGGAAAACACTTGTTTTTGTCTATCACTGCATGATTTAACTTTTTTTTTTTTTTTGTCTTGTGGCATTGGGTTTTGAACCCAGGGTGCTCTGTAAATGAGCTACATCCCCAACCCTTTTTGTTTTTTATTCTGAGATAGGGTCTCACTAAATTGTTGAGGCTGATCTTGAAGTTGTAATTCTCTTGCCTCAGCCTCATGATTTGCTGAGTTTACAGGTGTGCACTACCATACCCCACATACATAATTAACTTTTGCAGTCATCTTAGGTCTTGGCATAATGAAAAGTGACGAATGATTTACTGACTCAAATATTTGTTGAGCGCCTGCTACTCTTAAGTCAAATAATTCTTAACTGTTGTGACATTCGGCATGACATTCGGTATTTCATATCTCAGCTCAAGAGTGCTTGCTTTCTTTCCTCCTTCAGGAAACCCTCCTGAAGCTTGTCTTCATGTTGGGCTGATACATAATTAGCATCCTGTGCACCCTGTCAAAGCACTTGCCCCAACCAGCCTGCAAGCTTCTCTTCCTCTTCCCTTTCTTTCCTGAAAGTTTCTTGAAGGCACAGGGCTCTTTGTAGCCCTATCACTTAGGATAGTGCCTGCATTCAAATTGTTATTGATCTGATTGTGTTGCACACGATGTTCTCAAAATGTCTGAAATATGTACAAGTCAGGGAAGGCTTTCTGGAAAAGGTAATACTTAAGTTGAGACTTAGAAAGAGATGGCAGATAGGTGGAGGTACAGTGACTGGAAAGCATGCCAGGAACCACTCATAGTTTGGATGAACTGAAATGTGGGGTGGATAGATGGGTAGTGGGTGAAGCTGAAGAACAAGCAAGGGCTAGCATATGACTGACTTAAATGGCAGCTAAGGAGATTGGATTTTATCTTGAAGATAATGGGAGTCTTTATGCAGGAATGTTTTGAGGGTGATATTAGATACAGTTATTAGAGAGAAATTGGTTAGAGTTTTAAATATAAGCCAATCAATCGAATCCTAGCAATTCAGTTACTCTTAATGCCTTTTGTGGTCTTAACCCCTTTTCATCAGACAAGAGTGGTTCACGCCAGAGGTACTCTTTGCCTTGTGAACCCGGGGCAGAGCTGTGGCTGTTCAGTGCAGACCTTGGAGCATTACCTAGCTCATTCAGTCCCTGAGGATGGGTGTCTGGCCATTAGGCAGAATGGTACAGCCATTTCTGTTCTTCAGAGTGAGTTGGATAGCAGGAGGCCCTTGGTAAATGCTTGGGCTTCATTTACTGGGTTTCAGTACTAAATCTGCTATGTCTTAGCTTGGGGACATTGGAGAAGTTAGGTCATCTCTCTGAACCTCATCATTGAAATGGAGATAATACAAACTGATGCTTTTTCCAGAATTGAATTAGCCAGGTACAGTGGTGCATGTCTGAGCAGCTCGGGAGGCTGAGGCAGGAGGATCACAAGTTTAAAGCCAGCCTCAGTGACTTAGTGAGGCCCTAAACAACTTCGTGAGACCCTGTATCAAAATACAAAATAAAAAGGTCTGGGGATGTAGCTCAGTGGTTAAGTGCCACTGGGCTAAATCCCTAGTACTGGGTGCAGGGTGAGGAGGGGGCACAGTTGAATTGGAATGATGATGGTGATGATCATAATAGTGACCACTTAGTAAGCATCAGTTTCAGGCCCTGTGCCAGGAACATTCATTAACTAAATACATTTGTATAAAACTCCAAAAATTGTATTTAGTTCATGGCAGGTAATCAGTAAACATTAGATTACTCCCTCACTCCTCCTGATCACTGTGCTTCCTACAGATTGTCAGTACCCAGTGCATTATTACCTTAGCACTGTCTTCCCAATGATTTTATTCCCACAGATTGACAGAGAGTGAAACTAATGGACATTTAATTAAAGTCAGGAAGCAGTCAGTGAGTTATATCCAACATCATTTCATTAAGGAAGTACTTGGGACTTTGAAATCAACGGTACTTTAACCAAATTATAATTTAAAACAATTAGCCCTTGAACTTAATTTTTAGGTTCGGGGTCTTGGGCTGCCATAGAAACCAGATGGAGCTGCTTCCTGGACTATGACATTGTTTATGTGCTATTTAGATGTTGGTGCCTTTCTTCTGACCAAATAGTATAAATATTGGAATAAAAGTTCTGTTTAATAGACAAAATAGGGAATATGTAACACTGAACGATTAGAATGAGTTATATTGTCCCTATGTAGATGCTCCACAGGTTTCTTTTAATTTTTTTATTTTTTATTTTGTAGTACTGGGGATTGCACAGGCTAGAGAAGTGCTTTTTTGCTGAGCTGTCTCCCAGCTTTTTAAAAATTTTATTTTATTTATTTACTTTTAATACAGCAATGATTTCTATCATTGTACATGTCTAAAGTAGACAGGGTGGAATGGGGGGGTTGGATTTTTATTGTAGTCAGTGGACCAAAGACAACATGCGTTTCATCTTGACACATGCTTGCACCAAGAAAGGGCAAGAAATCAGAGAAGTAATGAATCATATACAGGCTCCTAAATCTTAAATGGAATCCACGGAGGATATCTCTGGCTTCTCCTTCTTTCTAAGTTTCAGCCTCAAATTGATTTATTTTGAAAATGTAAACCAGGCATGGTGGCACACACTTTGAATCCCAGCGACTCAAGAGACTGAGGGCAGCAGGATTACAAGTTTGAGACCAGTCTCAGTAACTAAGCAACTTAGTGAGACCCTGTCTCAAAGTAAAAAAGGGATGGGAATGAGTCTCTAGTGGTAAATTGCTTCTGGGTTAAATCTCCAGTACCAAAAAAAAAAAGTAAATGTAAGTCCATTTACCCATTTCAGAGTTATCTATAGATGAAAAATGGCTTGTGTCACTTCTCACATTTTGTTGACTCAAAACAAGTCAAGGGGTCATGTCTAACTTCAGAAAAGTTGGGGAAGGTAACTATTTGTGTGCTGAGAAGGAGGAAGACTTTTTATTTTGGTTACTGTACCATTTCAGTTTGTCCTTTATTCATAGCAGTTGTTTTGATGCTTGATTAAGGTAGTAGTGGCCAGACTTCACTGTAAGATTCTTTACCCCTTCGGATGAATAAACATACAGTAGGGAGTTACTTTGAACCTATGTAAAACTTCCATTCCTTATCAGACTTTTTACTAATTAATCAACATCTGAATAGGCTCTAAATTTTAGAGTCTCACTAAGTTGCCTAAGCTGGCCTTGAACTTTCGATTCTCCTGTCTCAGCCTCCCCAGTCCCTAAGGCTACAGGTATGCGCTCACCTGACCCCTGGCAAGTTTCTGATAATTGGGCCCTAACTTTGTCTGAAGTAAATGAAAGTGTCCCTCAGTCTTCAGTAACACTTCTCACCATACCCTTTTTCTTTCTCCCTCTTTGTGTTGGTTTTAGTTAACCAGATCCTCTTTGACAACATAAGGCACAGATTAAAACTAACTCTGTAGCAATCCTAGGATTATGGGCTCAGGAGAATAAATCTTGGGTTGACTGTGAGATGATTTCATTTAAGTCTCATTCTGAAGAAAGCAGCTATGGGACAGGCAGCTCTGAGC
Source organism: Sciurus vulgaris (assembly GCF_902686455.1). Classification (NCBI taxonomy): domain Eukaryota; kingdom Metazoa; phylum Chordata; class Mammalia; order Rodentia; family Sciuridae; genus Sciurus; species Sciurus vulgaris. Next base: position 107,396,722 of record NC_136472.1, read on the forward strand.
TTGGGTTATTTTTTATCTCTTGTTCCGCAAGATCAATTTGTATGAGTATCACAGACCATTGTGAATGTGGTGCATGAAGGATTGTTACTGGAAAGCATGGTAAGTTGCTGGCAGCAGTGATTATGCCTGAATACTGGCTGGAGTCCTGGGTCTCGCCCTGTCAACAGAGCAAAATTTGATAAGAGCAGGAATGACAGTCATTTAAACACTCATCTCCTTTTCTGTCTGTAGTGCCACGTAAGTCAGAAGGTAGTTTATCCCTAGAGATTAGCATAAAATTAAGAAGGTCTGTCCATGATACGATATTCTTTCCCTCATTCCTTGAAATCTCCTTCTTCTGGATATAGATTGTCCACCATTCTCCAACCTTCCATGCTACCTTAGAGGTGTAGGATTGGGCTGAGACTAATGTTACCTTTCCCTCATTTCCATTTTTTATTTTCCAGCAACAGCTGCAGGCCTATGTGGCCTGGGTGAATGCACAGCTGAAGAAGAGACCATCAGTGAGGCCTGTGCAGGACCTGCGACAGGATTTACGAGATGGGGTGATCCTGGCATATCTCATCGAAATTGTTGGTCAGTTGGCCCTGGACTCTGACATTACCATAGACCAGAACATGGCCTTTATCCTTCCTATGTCCTTCAAAACAGGTTGATTCTTCTTTAGAATATATAGCAATGGAAGTAGAGAAAAAAAATACTTGCCAAACTTTTTATTTTTCCTTTTTAAAAAAAATGCTTTATTCTTTTTAATTATACAAGACACTTGCCAAACTTAATTCCTTTCTTTTTTAGTCAGTACTTTGTGCCAGGCACTGTATTATGTTTGGGAACACAATGAACACAGTCTGTATTCTCAGGAGTCTCCCAATCTAATTGGAAAGTCTGGAAAGTGAAGTCTTTTCTATTAATGTACTTGGGACTTTGAGGGGAGTATATAGAAGGGACACCTTTCCCAGTCTGAGGGGTTCAGGGATGGCTGACAAGAAGAACTGATGTCTAAACTGAGGCCTCCCAAAAGAATTGAGGTCTGCTGGGTGCCATGGGGCATGCCTATGATCCCAGCAGCTCGGGAGGCTGAGGCAGGAGGATTTACTAGTTCAAAGCCAGTCTCAGTAGCTTAGTGAGACCCTGTCTCAAAGTAAAAAATAAAAAGGGCTGGTGATGTGGTTCAGTCGTTAAGCAGCCCTGGGTTCAATCTCTAATATAAAAAAAAAAAAAAAAATTGATGTCTAATGGAGGCCTTCCAGAAGAACTGATATCTAAACCAATACTAGAAAAGGAAGTAGTAGTCAGGCAAAATGAGGATGTTACCAGCAAAAGACCCCTCTCTGGTACTCACTACATAAAAGGATTTTTTCTCTTGAAACCCAGGTACCATTCTTACTAGATGTTACCATATTATTTCCATAGTTATGCAGTTGTTTTTCTTATCAAATGGTAATTGTTTATCTCCTTATCTCTTCTGTAAAGACTGAACTCTTTAAGAGAATGGATGGTATCATTTTTTCTATCTCCACAACCTCTAACCATGTGCATCTAATAGGTGCTCAAACATTTATTGTGTTAGTTAGCTGACCATGCTTAGAGTCCTTGAGGGCTTAGGAGTGGTATGGAAGAAGCAAGGTTTGCAACAGGCATTACCTTGTTGGGACAGCTAGCGAATTCATCAGAGCATTCATTTGTAATGATAATAACAACGGCAATATTAGAGCAGCCGCCAGGATTGACCTCTTTCTATCTAGTTTAATTTCTTGTGCTGGGGCTCTTACCCTGAGCCTCCCACATGCTAGGCACGTACTCTTCCACTTAGCTACATCCTCAGCCTGTAAACACTACTTTCCACTGTGACTTTGCTATATAGAAATAACCTCAAAGTCTCTCCCCAAATTTGTATGGCTAGCCATTAACTTTCCCTTGAGTTGTAGACATGAATATTCAGCTTCCTATTCAGCATCTCTACTTGGCTGTCTAACAGCTCTAACATCACATGTCTTAATCAGAGTTTTGATTTTCTCCTCTCACTGATCCTTTTATTTTCCAGGTTTCTTCATCTAAATAGCACATTACATTGCCATTCATCCAGCCGTTAAAGCAGAACACTTAGAAATCATCCTTAATTCTTTTCTTCACATGTAATGTTTGCCTTATATTCATATTGTATTCAGTATCTGACTTCTCACCATTCTCTTCCTCTTTAACCCAAACCGTCATTCTGTCTGCCTTGACTATTCTCATTATCTTTCTGACTAATCTCCCTTTGTCTTCTCCACGTAATCCATATACAGAGACTCAAATTTGAAAAAACATAAAGCAGGTGACATCACTCCTTTGTTTTAAACTCTCCATTGATTTTACCAGGTGCTGTGGTGCACATCTATAATTCCAGTGACTCAGGAGTCCAAGACAGGAGGGTTGCAAGTTCGAGGCCAGCCTCACAACTTTGTGAGGCCCTTAGCAACTTAGTGGGACCCTGTCTCAAAATAAAAAATAAAAGCTCTGGGGATATAGCTCAGTGATAAAGTGCCCCTGGATTAAATACCCATAAATAAATGAAATGAAGTAAACTCTTGTTGGCTTTTCATTGCACATAGAATGAAATTTAGGCTCTTTACTGTGGTACACAAAGCCCTACACCACCTGGCTTTGCTACCTCTCTGGCCTCTCTCAGGTCTTGACTCCTTGCTCACTCCACTCCAACCACACTGGTCTTGCTCCTGTGCCTCAGATATGCTGAACTCATTCCCACCTTGGGGTTTGTATCTGTGGTGCCTTAGTTTGGAATGCTTCCTCCTCAGATCTTAGCATCTTAATATTTTTAAGTCTTACCATCATTTATTCTGTCTCTGCATGAATATATTATCAGAGAAGCCATGATCATGCTTCTGTGTTTTTCCTCATAGCACTTATCGTTCATTACCTAAAATTATATTAAGCATTTACTTGTTATCTGCCTTCCCTACAGATGTAAACTCCATGTGAAAAGGGATTTCTTTTACCTTGTTCACTGCTCTCTGTAATGCCATGAACAGTGCTTGACACACAGCAGGTGCTTACTGAATATTTTCTGAATGAATAAATGTATATATACTAATTTCATAGGCCCTATGGGTTTAGATTTAAAAATTTGAAGGTCCTCCAAAAGGCTTTCATTTTCTTCTTCCCTATCCAAACTACAAACACCAGAACTTAACTCACTCGTATTTTTTGGGTAATTTTATTTTTCACATCAAATATTCCCTTCCTTTGTGTCTGACTGCGGTGTAACTTTAATAATATTTCTCCCCTGTAACATCATATATTTTTCTCTTTTAACAGCAGGAGAAAAGCTGAGTGGGGTACAGTTGAGTCCCAGTAGCCAACAAGAGATGAAGAATAATGTGGAGAAAGTGCTACAGTTTGTGGCCTCCAAAAAGATTCGTATGCACCAGACATCAGCTAAAGGTCAGTGTCCCTTCATGCTTTTGGTGGATGGATACACTCAGCTTTTTTGGTGCTTGCCAGTCTTAGAAGCACCACCCTTGGTTGTGTAGCCACCAGGGTCTTTTTATTTATTTATTTATTTATTTATTTTTTATTGTAAACAAATGGGATACATGTTTCTCTGTACATGGAGTCAAGGTATACCATTTGTGTAATCATAAATTTACATAGGGTAATGGTGTTTAATTCATTCTGTTATTTTTTTCCCTTCTCCCCACCCCTCCCACTCCTCTTTTCCCTCTATACAGTCCTTCCTTCCTCCATTCTTGCCCCCCTCCTTAACCCTAACCCTAAACCTAACCTTAACCCTAACACTAACCCCTCCCACCCCCCATTATATGTCATCATCCGCTTATCAGCGAGATCATTCGTCCTTTGGTTTTTTGAGATTGGCTTATCTCACTTAGCATGATATTCTCCAGTTTCATCCATTTGCCTGCAAATGCCATAATTTACAGGTTCTTTTTTATTTTTATTTTTTCCTGGTCCTGGGGATAAGAATCTTATACATGCCAGGCAAGTGCTCTTCCACTGAGCCACATTCTTAGCTAGCCAAAGGTTGTAGAATGGCCTCATATCATTTTTCCATAAAGAAAGTTATCCTCTTGGGATGGAGTGATTATCAGAATCTGAGTGCTAATGGAAACATGGGTGGAGATAGAAGTTCTCTGTTCTTTTTAGGTGGATACAGATCTGTTTGGGTGTATGTGGGAAAATTAATGGTAAGAAAGTAAATGACAAAATTATGATATTAATTTTAGAATGTCTCATTTAAGTTTTCAAAAATGAAAATAATGTTTTTCAAGTTCCTTGGGATTTATGACCAAGCATTATTTCACATCATCATAATATATGCTTTTTCTACATACTTTTCTAGAAGGAAAATATTTTATAGCATTTTTTATATCAGTACATTCTAGGTAAGACGAAAGGGGCTCTGTGGCCTCTGTATATGCCCTCTTCTGTAGTGACATGACCCAGGTGGGTTTGGCCAGGCTGCAAAGAAGGAGCAATGGAGGCGTCTTTAGAAAACATAGGCTCCCTAACCCTCTGCCGTTTCTTTAGAATTGACTGGATCTGGTTCTGTTGTAGCTTTAATTTCTGGGTCTTATTGCCTGTGGGTTTTGTGAGAACGGGGTCAGAAGGGAGCCCTCCTTTCATGTTGGATTATTGGTATTCTTTGTGTAGGGGTCATTCAGGTGGACAAATGCTGAACCATTGAGAGCAATCAGAGGAAGTATCAAATAATCCTTTCCTAAGCTTTGTGTATTTAAAAGGCTAAGAGGCTAAATAAATAGAATTTTACCCTTTCCCTTCAGTTAATTTTCACCAGTTCTATCACATCATTTTTTGCCTCTATTTTTCTAGGGCAGAATTTAGAAAGCCATATCTTTGATCCTGGTCCCCATGTGGAGTGGGCTTGGGGATCTGGCCCAGTAAAGTCGCTATTTTAAGGGAACCCTGCCATTCAGGGCATCATTGTATTTTACACGGAGAAGCACAACAGTTTCTTAATTAGTCCTGCTGCATTGATTTTTGTCCCTCTCCCTTTCTGCTTTCCATACTGCAGCCAGAATGATCTACGAATGCTTATGCCTATGCTACTCCTCTGCCTTGAAGGCTCTTAGAATAAAATCCAACGTCTTTCCTATGGCTTACCCTGTCCTGTATGGCAAACCTCTATTCCTCCACCACTGCCTCATCTTTCCCTTCTCCTTCTGGATCCCAGTACTCTGGCCATGCTGAACTTCTCTCAGTTCCTTCACCACAATGCTGAGCCACAGAAATATAATATGAATTCCACTGGTAACTTAAAAGTTTCTAATAGTCATATTATAAAAAAGAAGTAGGTGAGATTATTATATTTTGTCTAACTCAGTATATCCAAAATACTGTCATGTCACCCTGAAATCAATACAAAAATTACTGAGATATTTTGCATTCTATTTTTGTATTAAGTCTAATGAGATATTTGTCATTCTTTTTGTTTGTATGTGTTAAGTAAGTACTATACGTAGAGCACATTTCAATTCAGAGTAGTGACATTTCAAGTGCTCAGTAGCAACATGTGCCTCGTGGCTCCTATGTCAGGTAGTATAGCTCTTTCACTTGCAGGCCCTTTAAACCTACTCTTCCTTCTTCCTAGATTACTCTTTTCCTTTTTCTCCTCTTATCTCACCAACCACTATTCATTAATCAAGTCTCAGCTGAGGACTCACTTCCTTTAAGACTATATCCCTGCATCTCTAAGATGCCTCTACTCTGAGCTCCCAAAGACCCCTGTACTTCTCTTATCCAAACATGTTATTGTACTTCATTGTTATTGCCTTTAAACCTTCTGTCTCGCTTTTTGAACATGGCTTTGTGTAGACCAAGACCTCGACTGCTTTTCTTGCCTGTGTCACTGACATTTTTTAATGCAAGTCGTCAGCCTCTGCTTTCCTCTTAGGACCTTTTGGTTTGTTTGGTCCTACAGATATTGTGGAAGGAAACCTGAAGTCCATCATGAGGCTGGTCCTTGCCTTGGCAGCTCATTTCAAACCTGGCTCTAGCAGGATGGTGAGCCAAGGACAGGACTCCAGAGTCCCTGTACAGAGTCACCAACCACATTGTGCCACTGCTGTGGCCCAGGGAGCAGCTGCTGCTTTGGCTGATGTGTGCCATGACATGTCACGATCTGGACGGGATGTCTTCAGATACAGACAGAGGTAAGAGTAGAAGTCTGGGAATGGGAACTGATACCTCTCTCTGGTATTTCTTCTCTTAGTACAGTGTAGGAGATGGAAGTATCATCCAAATAGCTTCACATTGCAGAAAAGAACAAGGAGTGGAGGTTGGGGAATGCACCCCAAGAGAGAAGTTCTTTTCTTTTGAGATGTTTATTTGCAGTTAGTAGAATGTAAGGGAACCACATGTATATGTTTTTTCCTCTGGTTCACTGAGAAATATGTAGGAACAATGCTTTAGTCCGTCTTGGGGAGGCTCTACTCTGGTATATATCCGGAAGGCTAAGCTGTCCTGAAGAGTCATGGCAAAAAGTCCTTTGGGGATTATGCATCTGCTGAGGGAGAGGACAACCCTGAAATTAGTGAAATTCCTTTATGGGGGGGGGGGGGTGGTGTTGCTGCCTTCCCTACCAGAGGCAGGGTTTTGCCTTATTCATCTTCTTGCTCTAGAACTCACAGAGTGTTAGAATATCAGTACTTGTAGAGTCCTGAATTGCAGGACTGATACCCTCCTCCTTTTGATTTTGCTCTCTGGCTTAGGAACAGCAGCATGGATGAGGAGATTGAGAATCCATACTGGAGCGTGCGGGCACTGGTGCAGCAGTATGAAGGGCAGCAAAGGTCCCCCTCTGAGTCCAGCTACTCCAGGTAATTGTGGCCTCAGATTCTTTATACTACAGTCTTAGCTGAAAGCTGAATTCTTGGGTATTCTCAGGGTTCTCAGCTTCAGGTGGTAAAACAGCAAACAACTAAGGCACCTAACCTCTTTTCTATCCTCACTTTATGTTTGGCTTTAAAACAAGAGAGCCCTTAGCATTGCATGTGGTTTTGTATTGACAGGAGGTGAATGATGCTGGTTAATTTTACACACAGGGAAACTCAGTACCAATGCTTAGCCATGACCACATGGGGGCATGCCTGGGACCTGTCAGAGCCCAGTCTTGTGGTGCTGACATTTGTGTACCAGCTGCCAATGTTTTTGACAGCCAGTTTCATTGCACTGTCTTGGAGCCTGAGTATAACTCTTAAGTTATGGCTGGAGAAAGCTGTATAAAGCTCATAGCAAGAAAGAAAATTCAGCCGAGTTGTCTACAGCCTCAGAGTATTTCCAATATTCAATTATAGGGCTGGGAATGGTGGCAGATCAATACGTATATGGGCTAAGAATGTTTGTGATTCTAGCAGAGAGGCTGTTTCAGGCTCCCTTAGAGCCAAGTGCAGAGACCAGAACAGGACACTGCTCTAACCAATGCCTAGTGTAGTGAAAGAAAAAGAGGACTTCCCTGACTCATGTAAATCATGCTCCTGCAAACACATCCTCATATTGTTTTAGCTTATTTACTAATTTCATTTTGTTGCTGAATCATATTTAAGCTGTAGTGACTTTTATCCTACCCTAACCCACTGGTCTATTCTATTTAAGCCTAATTATTTCTTGTATCTATTTGTTTCTTTCTCTTATGTCTTTCTTTCATAAAATTCCATCCTATTTTGACAGACCATTTCCTAATTTATTGAGGTCATATAGAAGTCTTTCCAGCATTTTAATATACTGGTGATCAACTTTATATTTTTTACATTTAAGAGGTGTGCTTTTTTATTTATAAAATTCATGTACATCAACCATTAAACATTCTGAAGTGTACAATTTAGTACATTTATAATGTGCAGCCATCACCTCTATCCGGTTGGAAGACATCTTCATTACCCCCAAAGCAAACCCATAACCGCTGAGCAATAGGTGTGCTTTTAATGACAGTCTGAACCACTGCTTTTTTGCTTGCTGCTTGGACTATCACCTGGTATAGAATCAAAAGATGTTTCCTTGTATAATGAGATCTATTGCTTCCTGCAGTATATAGGCCTTTTACTCTCCTGAGCCTGATAGTGCCTGCTTGAGTTAGAGAGAGATGAGGAAATGAATCTCCTCCTGAAAGCACCTGCTTCCTTGCTCTAAGCAGGAGGGGCTGGAGCTCTGAGACTGTGAGAATGAGAGACACTCTGGAAAAGAGGCTGCTCAGGACATTGTTCTAGCAGAAGGGTTGGAGGAGAATAGTTTGTATTTATTCCTCTTTGTTTTCTTCTCCTTCCTGATTTTGCCATTTTCTTCTACTGCCAGTCCCTCACTGCCAGTCCCTCACTCAGCTCTCTGAGAGTCCACACACTGCCTTTCCTTCAGGAAGTGACCAGGGAAGCAGTGGGCTTCTCACAGCTACCAGGGACCCAGCAGGCCCTGGCACATTCTGTCCCCGCCCCAGGTGCTACCCTGGAGGGGCTAGGAGACAGGCCATGAGACCCAGGGATGTGGGTCCTCCGGAACGGAAGTGGCTCAGAAGATAGGAAAGGTAGCCCCTCAGGTCTTATCCCCTTTCCTTGCTGCTCCAAGGGAAACCCCAGGCGAAGCCCTGCCCGCCTGTTGCTCCATAAACCTCGACCCAGCCTCTCACTGTATGCAAGCAAAATGATCCTTAGTCTGGTGGGGGGTTGTGGGGAGAGGGAGAGAAAGAAAACATAAAACGCGGATGGGAAGGTGGGAGGAAACGGGCGTTCAACGGGTTTCCTGGGGAGAGCCTGAGTCTCCACCCCGCTAGCCTCCCCCTCTTGTGGGAAGCCGGGCTGGGATCCCTGCGGGTCAGACCTGCGGGTTAGACCCGGTCCACAGGGGAGGGGTCGTAGTGGAGTGGCAGCGATTTCCGATCTGCGCTTCTTAGGACCAGGACCACTCGAGCCCTCCTGGTGATTCTCCCGACCCGTCGCCCTTCCCCCGCCTATCCTGGGGCTCCCAACCGTCCCCCTCTGCTCGGACCCCGCCCCTGCCCGGGCCCGCACCCCTACCTCTGCCCAGAGCGGCTTGGGTCGGAGCCCAGCGCTGCCTCGCCGCCTGTGACAGCCTGGGAAGGTTCCGGAGGGAGGCGAGTGAGGAGGGAGGGATCAGGGAGGCGGTGCGGTGCGGAGTCGCCCGCACGCTCGCGGCTAGGGACTCGACGCTCAGCCCGAGCCGCTGGGAGCCTCTCTCCCTGCCGGAGATGGGTTGAGATGCCTCCGCCCCGGGGGATGCCCAGAGCCGCGCGGCCGCGGAGACCAAGATGCAGCTGCCAGGGACCGGCCGCCGACGAGGGGAGGCGGCTTCCTCCGAGGCCGGGCTGCGGCAGAGTCTGAGCTGCTGGGACAGCGCGCTTCACACCCGGGAGCATCCCTGTTTCTGGGGCCGAGACGCCTGCCTCTGCCCTTTCTACTTTCTCCGGCGATCGGGACCAGCCTCTCCGCGGGTTGGCTCGTCCGCGGAGTCGTTCTTTGGGCCCCAGAGCGGGGAGACATGCCCGAATTTGGGAGCGCTGTGACTCTCAGCCTTCCACTTCACGCAGAGGAGCAGGCTTGCTGAAGCCCGAGCCAGGAGGGGGACCATGGGAGGGACCCAAGTCAAATGGTGAGCTGAAGCCACTTGGGCTCTGCAGGTGGGGGCCTGGGTGGGAGCAAGGCCAGAACTGGAGGATGCTGTTGGCCACAGACGAGGATTAGTGGTGGCGCTGTATTGGGCAGGACAGGCTGCTGGCCTGGGATTATAACTGTAAAATACGGTGGCTCCAGGCATCTGGAGCCAGCTATAGGGGAAGGACTGGCCCTATACTCTCAGTCTCTTCTAAAGGAGGCTCTTCGGGAGGAGACAGGACTCTTCCTTATCACCCATCATCCATTAAATTTTTTTGAGTCCAATTTGAAATCATCTTTGTTGGGAGGGGGGATTCTTGTTTAATAAATTAACATTGGGGAGATATTAGACCTGTGGGAATTAAAAAATATTAGTCTGACCTGATTTGTGATCATTGTTCTGACTTCAGAGAGGATTATGATGGCAAGTAGGGGATTTTTTTGTTTGTTTGTTTATAAAATAGATCTTTTAAACTAGTCAGGGAGGGGCCTAAGTCTTAGAATTAATTAGCATTAAAATACTTTTCTTTGACCTGAGGCAGGGGATTTAATGCACTTCTTTTATCCATGAAATACTTAGGGAGGCAGCACCCCGCCTGCTGTGGTGTGTGCCTCAGGATTTTTCTCTCTCAGGTCCTTCTTCTTTTGACTTGGCCATCTAGTTTCCTGGTCTTACCTCTGTGGCCTCACCCAGGCAGCATCAATTCAAGAAAAAGAAATGTTGTTTTCCTTTGGCTGGTCTGCCACGCCCCCAGTGGGGTTGGGTATCCAGGCATCCGCCCCCTTCTGCCCTTATATGGGGAACAACTCAATTTAGGAGGAGGAGAGGAACTGAGCATGCGTCTGCGCTTTTAGGAAAGCAGTTTTCCAGCATCCTAAGTTCACACTACATTCTCCCCCTCCCCCTTTGTCTGGCACCTACCTCCTGTGGTCCAGCCAAATGCAGGCGGTGAACATGTCAGCCATAGCACCTTGTCAGCTGAGTAAGTGAGGCTTCTTTATTCCTCAAAGAGGAGCAACTGTTGTAGGCTTCTTTCTGCACCTGGATTCCCATTTCTATAAGAGGTAGATGCTGAGGCCTGAGCAGTCATAAATCTTCTTATAAATGACATAGCAGCCTTAGTTGAGAGCTTTTCCAGCAGCTAATTCACGTTGGCCTGAAAGTCAGATTGCATAGGTGGTGCAAGATGAACAGGAGTTCTAGAAAGCACTCATCATTTCTCATCACTCCTTACCCCTTTTGCCTGTTTGTGTTGTAGATCTGTACATATGATTAAGCAGCTTTCTTTAATTTCACATAGCACAAAACTATAAATTTTTTCCTGTAGTTCTAAGAAGCAAGAAAATACTCATTGAGGTCTTGTCCACCAAAGCTCTTCAACTGTAGACACTAAAGAGAAAAGACACTAGTCTTTAGGCTGCTTTACATGAGGTTTTGAAGTCTCTGGCTGCTTCAGTGTGGTTGGCTCTTGTTTTTTGTGGGTTTCTAGGAAGATGATATGTTAACTCCTGATCGTTGTTGTGAAGATTAGCCTGGGAGACTTCAGGGGCACATTAAGTGGGTCAGTGAATCCTCGACACTTTCACTGTTGTCTGGGTGATGAATTTGGAAGGAATTCCTAAGAGGGGGCTGGGCCTGCAAACCCTACAGCCCCTGAGATTGTTACAGTGCTGATATTCTCAAGGTGCAGTGCAGGGAGAAATGACTCTTCAGACTCCTTTATTCATCTCAGGCAGAAGCATCAGCCCCAAATTTCCATTTGGTCTTATTATTTGTTTTGGTTCCAGAGATTTAAAATCCCTATTCTCTGAAAATCTGAACATTTTCTCCAAGGCTAGTAGTTATATCAGAACTCAAGAATTGTTGAGAGATTTCTTATGACAACTTGAAAATACTGCAGGCAGAGATATATAAATAAGTTTTTGATGGAAGTAAATCAGGTGAACCCTTATTCTACTACCTTTTGTGGATCTTTCTTCTTTTGACATATTACCCTTATTTTCTGGCTCAATTATTGATAAATCACTGCTCCTCTGCTCAGCCTGTATATACTGTATACATTCCAGAAATTTCTATCCCAGCCTATCCCCAACCGTCTTTTTTGGGATCATCCTAGAGCTGATCTGTGAGCTCTCTGCTGGTATTGCTTGTGTGAGAGATCAGTGTATTGGAAATAGAATTTTTTCCTAGCTCCAAAAGCTACTAAGACACATGCTGGCATTAGTCTCAGAATACAGGCTTGGGGATGGTGATGGTAGAGGTAGTGGGAGGTAAAAAAAAAAAAAACAAAATAAATCTTAGAGTTATTTAAGTGCTAGATTACCTATTCTGATAATTTTCTTCTCAGTCAATGATGCTTAAAGGCAGCCTTATTGTGGAAAAGACTTTCAAGGACTGGATTATATTCATTTCTTCAACAACATCCAACAAATAGTTCTTACTATGGGTTAGGTGCTGTGTTAGGCACTGTGGTTAAGATGATTAAGACTTGTCTCTGGGATAAATTTTGAAAGTTGGCTTCTGAACAACTCTAGTAATTGCTTCTTTTCCTTTTTCTTCAATCACAGCCTGACTTCACCCAGTCCAATTCACAGTGCAAAGAGTGAATCCATTATAACCCAGTCGGAGGAGAAGGCAGATTTTGTGATTATTCCTTCTGAAGGAATAGAGAACAGAACAGGTACTGTCTGCCTGCTTGGGTTGGCTCAAGGAAAGTCCCTGAGCTTGAAGAGTTTGGAGGTCCTGATTATCTACCTCTAAGCTCCCTGGCCTTGTCCCTCTCTATGGTCTGTGCATGTGGGGTCAGCTGTGGAGGGCTGTAATACCCAAGAGCCAATTAATGTAGTTATCCTCTTAGTCCTTTCTGATGTTCTAGCCATCAAAAATCTTGCAGCAGCATAGGTAGGTAGGCCCTTCCTTATCTGACTGCCTATTAATTAGGAAAGGACTTTAGGGACTGTCAGAAGCCTTACTTAGGTAAATAACTTTTATTAGTCCTATTTTTTACAAATAATTTTGGTTCTTCCTTAACTTAAATTAGGGCAAGGAATGTAGAGTATGAACAAAGATGTCTGAGAACACACATCTCTGAGAGGAAGTCTTCATTAGGTTTGACACAGGGCTATAGAGAGGGCCACAAAGACTTCCCTTTGTTTAGATTTCTCCATAGTCAGTCTCATTTCTCTTCCTTTTTTCTTACCTAAACATAAAGAAAAGCAAAGACGAAGCACAGCAAAATTACATTGAATTTCATTTACTCATAAGTATTGTAATGAAACTGAAGCCTTTGGAAGAAAAACTGTAATTAAGTTTTTCCATACTCTTACCCCTCAGCCCTGGGATTAGGGCCAAAAAGTCAGTCATGCTACTGAGTCAGAAACTCTTGGAACCTCACAGAGGGAAGAGGAAAATATTTATTGTGTACCTGCCCCAAGCCAGGTACCACCAGTCCCTGCGCATAAACTGATTTTGTTTTGATTGTGTTTTTTAATGGTGCTGCGGATTGAATCCAGGGCCTTATGCATGCTAAGCAAGTATTCTACCACTGAGTTACATCCCCCACCCATAGGTTACTTCTTTTAATCTTTACCACAATCCAGAGGCATTATTATACTCCTTTTATGAATAAAGAAATTTTCTCAAAGAGTTTTTACCCTTTTGTATTCAATAAGGCATTTTTAAGTTACTGTGCATACAATTAAGATAAAATAGACAAGGAAACCAGAGCAAAGAAGCCTTAAGGGTAGGGAAATAAAACCAGGGAGTGATATTAAACAATTTTAGAAGTATGCTTTTATTAGTTTGTTTCCTGTGTGACTCAGTGTTTTATGTGAAAGGGGTCAGTTATGATGCAAAAGAATCAAAGAAATATTGAATCATGGTCTCCCTTCTAAAACTTTAGGGTAACCAACAAATTTTGTTTTCATTACATCTGACAGTTCCTTTCTTTGTATCTGGCAAAATCAGGCTCTGGGAATGCCAGTTCTAGAAAATTAAGAGTCTGATGGTGGCAGTCCTACTGCTTCTTAAGAGTTTAAGAGGGCTGGGGATATAGCTCAGTTGGTAGAGTGCTTGCCTTGCAAGCACAAGGCCCTGGGTTCAATCCCCAGCACTGCAAAAAAAAAAAAAAAAAAAAAAAAAAAAAAAGAGTTTAAGACATCATTTTCCCAAACAGAGTGAGTGCTGCTTCGCTGAGCCTGTAACCTGAGTTAACAGCCAGTTCCTTATGCCTCACAACCCCACCTGGTGGAGAGTTCAGTTTGTCTCTGAGGACAGGTTCAGAAGGCAGGTGACCTGAACCTGTAAACTACTCTGTGAATGCTTTCTGCCGGAAATCAGTTTCCTTCAACATGAACTATACACCTTCCTTTCATTTTGTAGAGGAGATAGACTCTCCATTATCCCGAGACTGGCGGCCAGGGAGCCCTGGAACCTATCTGGAGACCTCATGGGAAGAACAGCTGTTGGAACAACAAGAACACTTAGAAAAAGAAATGGAGGAAGCAAAGAAAATGATATCAGGACTACAGGTAGCTCTTTCTCTTGTAGTTTGTTCTGAGTGCACCAATTGATTATAATTTTTAAGTCACTAGTATAAATTGAAAAAAAAAAAACCTGATTTTAGTTTTGTATGAGGTCACAGTTGAATGAGGGAATTTACATAGAGTAGTATACAAAAAGCAAAAATTGCTAATATGTGAGTGCTTTCAGTAGACTTTGTGAGTTGTTTGTAGCACGGATGTTAGGATTTCTGCAAGCTTGGGGGCCATTATCAGGCCCTACCAAGCACATATTCTTGCTGCTTCACAGGTAGGCCTCTTTAGGTGGCTATAGACCTGCAATTGCAGCTTTCAGCCAAGAATGGCACTGTGAATAGGCAGGAATTTTCTCCCAGGAATTCTTTAACAGAAAAGGTGGAAGACAGTAATGCTGCCAGGTTTCTACTTTCCTCTAGCTAAGGGATTTAGCTCACTCCTAATGCATTTGCAAGCAGATGCCAAGGCATAATGATCAGGTAGAAGAGGTTTTCCTTGAGCAACAAAGCCCTTCAGTTTTTCCTGTACCTGCAATGTGAGCTCAGCAAATCTCCCTCAGAGACTGGCTGATCCACTTGACATAGTTCCCACCCTGAATGACCCCCTCAATCCTCTGTCTTTGTGTGACCATCTCTGTTTGGGGGAGCCCTTGTCGTGTGCTGCTGACCCTGAAATTGCCTAGGACTATTCCTTTCTGTTCGTGCTGGGAACTGCACTGCTTCTGAATTGTGAAATATTTATGGACACATAAACAAAGCCCACATTATGTGTGTGGCTCTGGCAGCCGGCAGGCGATGGAGGGTGTGCTCCCAGCCAGCCAGCAACAGGGTGGGGACACAAAGGGTTCCTAAGGAAAAAAGGAGATTGGTGCTGTGGTAAAGCAATTTGCATAATGTATCCCCAGGAACTGAGAAGGGTTGGGGGAAAGTTTGGAGGAATGTTTACTGCCTAAACATTCCCAAAGAAAGTTGTTGGTTTTTCCCTTATTTGCTCCATATTTTAAAAACATATGACTTGTGAGACCTTTTTAATCCCTTTTTTTGCCACTCCTTTAAGGAATATCTTAGTGAAAAATTTCTTTTTTCCCTGCGCTTGACTAAGAAGTATTCCATAGAGAACTTTGGGATTATACTAAGTCAGATTTTTTTCCCAGGATAATTTGCATTATATGAACATATCTATCCATCAGTTAAGCTCTTGGTTTGGTTTGTATTTCTTAGCCTGGGAGAAATTTGATGGCAGATGAAACAGAGAGAGAAAATAATTGACAGGCAGAAAGTCAGCATCTTAATATTCCCTGCAAATGGGTGTTTTAATTCATAGGCACATGATCACAATGAGAATTCAGTTCCATTGTAGAATACAAAAGGGCTCACAGCATCCACTGAACCTCTTAACTCTTTCAGGGATAAACAAATTGCATGCTGAGCCACATTGAGGATTTCTGACTTATTAGTATGCCTTAGTTAGAACCTGTTGAACAATTTGCCATTAGTCACTATTTCTGTACTGCTGTTCTCCCTTAGCTCCCTTATAGCCCTGGGACTTCTTGTACATGTCTGTGCTTCTCTCCATAACCCCATGAAATTACCAAATTAATTTGATCTACTAATATTTTATTAGTACTATTTAGTAGATCAATCATTGACTGGACTTGAAAATGTTCTTTATCAACACTTACGATGAATTTGTGTTACATCAGTTGAACCAGGATTTAACCTCTGTAACTCTTCTCTTTTGAATTGAGACAGAATTGTGTTATAAAATAGGAACACATTTTCAATCTTTCACTGGTCTTCATAGGTCTCATAATACCTTCCTAAAGGGACAGATCCAAGTTTTGGGAGTGCTAAAGTATACAATTCAAGGGAGAGGTTCAACTTTAAGAATAAAGTTAGGAAATATAAATACAATATTAGATATAGGGTCTTGGGAGAAAGTATACATTTAGGGGCCCTAAAGCTGGAGCTTCCTTAGTTTCAGGGTAAATCTACCACCCCCACTCTACCCACTAATTTTTTTTTTTTTTCCTACTGCTGGGGATTGAACCCAGTGTTCTACCACTGAGCTATATACCCCAGCCCTTTTTATTTTGTAAAATTTTAAACAGGGTCTTGCTAAGTTTCTAAGGCTGGACTTGAACTTGTAATTCTTCTACCTCAGCCTCTGAAGTTGCTGGCATTCCTGGCAACCCCCTAATATTCTAATAAAATGGAGCCTGGAATTAAAATGAATGAGGACATCTTTGTAAAGAAGTCTTCCTTCTTATTCTATCCAGGTTGCCTTAGAGAATAAAAATGAAGAATTGTTAAAGCAAAAATCAAACAATCTCAAGTCAGTGTTCTCAGTTTATTCCACATAAGTCCTTATGATACACTTTTCTAATCCAGGATAATTCTGCACTGCTTTTAGACCCTTTCTAGCTTGAGCAATTTGAGCAGCTCTGCTTTGTAAGGTGCCCTGTTACTTCTGAAGGGAAGATTTGTTTTTAGATTTTCTTGTGGGGCTAAGGAGCCTAGGAGCAGAGGGTTCATTTGTGTACAGAGAGATGAAAGAGGCCCAGAGCATAAGTTTGACAAGAGGAGCTGGTCTCAAAGAATGGAATTGAAAGTATCTAGAGAGCAAAAATTACCAAGGAGATTTCTAGAGGAAGCCAGATTGTGATTTCAGTTTGGGGTGAGATTACCAAGTCCATCTATGGACTAAGCCATCTGATTGGAAGTTTCTTTCTGCCTTTGTGGTTATTCAGGCCTTATTGCTCAATGGATCCTTACCTGAAGATGAACAGGAGAGGCCTTTGGCCCTCTGTGAACCAGGCGCCAATCCTGAGGAACAACTGGTGAGCTTCATCTTTTGTAATTGTACACTAATCTGGTATATGTATTTTACTTATTCTTAGCATTTGACCCTGCTAACCACACCTTCTTGAAATCTGTTCTCTCCTGACTCTGACTCTTGCTGGGTTTTATCCTACATTTTTGACTACTCTTTCCTGGTTTCTTCATCCATTCAATCAACATTTGTTGCTGACTCTGCCGGGCACTGTTTCAAGGTGCTGAAGATATATGGTAGTGACAAAACAGGCCTAAGACCCTACCCTCAGAGAGTTCAGGTTCCCTTTGAAGCTTCTCTTTTACTGCCTGTCTTAATGATAGTGCCCCTCAGTGTTTCCACTCTGGGCCCTCATCTTATGTAGTCCCCTGGGCAGTATTGTCTGCCTCCATGTCTTTACTTACTTCCCATCTGTTTCTCATTTTTGTATTTGCAATTAAAACTCTCTATGGAGTTCTAGATTTGTATATGCAATATGCGACTGTCTGCTGTTTGTTATCATTTATATGTGATATAAGCATCTCAATTTTAGTGACTCCTAAATTGAACAGTTTTTCTGTCTTCCACCCAAATGCCAAAACTGCTTATCCTTTTGTATGTCTGTACATCTCTTTCCATCTACCCAAATGTCCCAAACAGAAAGTTGGATGTCATCCTTGAATCCTTTCTGATCCTTCCCTCTGCATGTGGTTGTCTCCCTTCTCATAGCCACTAGTTTATTCAGGCATTCATCCACATTCTAGTGACCTGCTGACTGGTTTTCCTGATTCCTCTTCTGTCCTCTAATTCATTTTCTATAAAATAACAAGAATAATTTTCCTAGAGGCCACTTTGTTATCTCTTTGCATAAGACTCCATCAATTCTCTATTTCCCTCACTGGCCCTTCATGATCTGGCCCCTATTTTCTCCTGCACCTTCATTTCTTGCCATATTTCTTTTTTCCCTGTATCTTACTGCTTGCTCCCAGTACACACATATTACTCTAAGCATTATCCATATGGTACTACTTGCTGCACTTTGGGCCTGTGTTTCCATCAGAAGGCAGGAACTGCTTCCTCTTCTTTGTATCCTCAGTGCAGGGCTGATATCTAGGAGGTGCTTGATAAATATTTGTTGAACAAAGTGGCTTCTGAATTTCATAGCACAGTTGCATAATCATCTCTTTTTGTCTTACATTCAGATTATAATCCAAAGTCGTTTGGATCAGAGTATGGTGGAGAATCAGGACCTAAAGGTATGTCAGGCTATGTACATTTTACCCTTTGAAAAAAATTATGAGACTGTTACACACAAATTTCAAGACAATTTTGTATGGAGGGAAAGGGATGCAGAATCAGGATGTTAGCTGTATCTCTACCTGTATTATGTCTTTAATTGAAAGGCAAAGATACATCCAAAACATGTGAAAAAAGGTAACACCTTTTAAATCTTGGTGGTGGGTAGTAGATATATGTATTATAATTGGTTGTACCTTTCTCTATGTTTGAAATATTTCATAGTTTTTCTTTTCTAATTAAAAGAGAGAATGGATCTAATATTGATTTTGTCTTTTAATAAGTACTTTGCAGAATTCTTTTAGGTCAGTGGTTTTTAATTTTTTTTTGAGTCATAAGTATATGACTAAAGACATTAATCCTTTCCCCAGAAATATACCTGGATGCATGCACACACATTCATAGATGTGAATTTTTAATAGGGTAATTTTTGATCCCAGCTGTGGAGTCCAGGTTAAGGATACCATTTTAGAGCCTGATGTGGTGGCACACTCCTATAATCCCAGTGACTCTGGAGACTGAGGCAGGAAAGCCAGAAGTTTGAGGGCAGCCTGGGCAACTTCATGAGATCTTGTCTCAAAATAAAAAGGACTGGGGTGTGGGTCAGTGACTCTAAGTTTGAGTGTGGCTTCTGTGTTCAATCCCCAGTAGTATCACTCACAAAAATATAATATGGATATATTAATAAAATGTTTAATATGATGCATTAGGAAAAGAAGAAAATGGAGTCTAGAAGCTCTCTGATCCTTAGCTGACCCTTAGGAACTGAGATAATTAATTAATGACATGGGGATAAGCATATTTAGATATGATTATCTAAAGGATAGGAATTTAGATTATTATGATTTTATTTTTGTGTTGGTAAAGAGAGCCTGTGGAGATTGATGGGGTGTTTTTTTCTTGGCAAGACCGTTTCTGGGCAGTTGACCGAGATGCCACAGAGAAGAATGGAATAGGTCCTGTTCTTGTTTCTGTGGTATCAGCCTTTACTGCTTACTAGACTACATCTGTCTGCCTCAGTAGAGGGTTAATCATTCATAGAATGGTCAACTGGGTTTTGTCTTCTTGCTGACAGAATGAGGTAATGGTTCTGAAGCAACCCAGATGCCACCATCTGATGTAACTATATTTGGTTTGCAGAAAGAGCTGCTGAAATGTAAACAAGAAGCCAGAAACTTACAGGGTATAAAGGTAAAAAGGAAGATATTTAATTCTTTCAATAAAGTCTCTGGAAGGTAAAGTAGTCTATTGGTGAGTGGCGAGAGTTGGGTGCTAGGAGAATCGTTGGAATTTGCTAGGGGTCTTTAACAGGCTTTGTGCTATTGTGGGTGGGAAGTGAGACATGTTGAGGAATATATCTTTGTTGTGCTGAGGTTTATGTCTGGTAGTTATGATTCATGATGTTACCACTTCCCTCTGTGCCACCTCAGTTGTTTCCATGTGTAAGGTACTCCTTTTCAAAATGAAAGAATGTCCTTTTTTTTTTTTCCCCAAAGAAAAACTGTTACTTACTTAGCTTTGGAATAGTTAATAACATTCATATGGTTTAAAGGTATGAAAGGACAGATCATGAAAAGTCTGCCTGCTCTTTCTGTCTCCCCAGTCATCTAGTTCTCTTTCCTGGAGGTAACTTATCAATTATCAGCAAATGTGTAGGTATATTGTAAAATATACATATGTGTATTTTACCCAAATAGTAGTATACTGTAAATACAGCTTGTTACTTTGCTCTTTGCACTTAGCAAGGGATCTTGTAGATCATTCTGTTGCACTAAAGACCTTCGTAGGTCGTTTTTATACTTGCATAGTATTCTAGTATATGCATATATGCTAATGTATTTAATTATATTTCTATTGATGGTATTTTATTTTCCAATCTTTTGCAAATACCAACAGTGATCTAGCTAATAACCATGAATATATGTTATTCATGTAATTGGGATTTATCTGCTGAATAAATACCCATAAGTATAAGAGGATATTCTTAAGCCTCTGCTGTTCCCCTCTTCCTTGCATACCCATTCATGAACTAGCCTGGACTGTAACTCAGCCATATCTTCCAAAGTATATTTTGTAACCATTTCAAAACACGGTCAAATAAGTTTGGGAAATGCCATGGTATCCAGAAGATTCACAGTGGATAATAGCAAGTTAAAGGATGTGAGAAGGTCTGTCATAAAGAGGTTGTCCTAAACAAATTTAGAATTATTAACCCAAAAAGTACCTTTTCTTGTAACTCATTAACATACCCTGGAGCACACTTTGCAAATGTTCTTCTAAAGTACCAATGCCAGGGACATCTTTGCCATGTACTGTCATGGAAGTCAGCATAATTAAGTCAGCATAATGGGCTACTACATTGTTCAGGGCCTGCACCATTCTTTGCACAGAAAAGTCGGAATAAATAATACTGAATGCAACCCCAGCCCAGAAGTTTCATTTGAAATTACCAGGGTTGGAGGAATGTGTTACAGCTGACCCTTGTACCTCCAGCTTACCTTTTCCTAGGCGTGGTAGGAACTAAGAGGCTTCACGCTGAGGGGAAGACTGCCTAAAGCTGTAAGATCCTAGAATTGGAATGAGGAAATATCAGTCCAAGAACACTTTAACAGTGGAAATATAATCCCAATCCTGGTCCAGAATAGGTTTTGGAAGCCAGTGGAAGCAGGACAGCAGCAAGACTGTGGAAACAAGAGAGGGAGTGATTTCCGGAATTATTTGTGAGAAGAGTGGCGGGCAAGGGTAGGACCATCCCTCTAGGAAATGGGACTACTGTGCAGAGAGGCAGAGGGAAAAAGAGCTAAACTTGATGCAGTATTTATATGCCCAAGACACAGATGAGAAAGCTAGGGTGGGAGAAGGGAGAGTTCATTGTCCAAGGTCAATGTCACAAAAGTAGTAAGTGGTAGTCTTGTAATTTGAATTTAGGTTTATTTGGTCCCATTCTCTGGACACCAGGCATTCAGGAATACAGTTTAGGGTAGGAATGAGTGGTAGGTGGAAGAAAAATCAGGTTTGGTCAGGTTGGTAAGACAATGGATAAGGTTTTCCTTTAGATGCTAGTGTCTTCAGAAAGGACAGATGTCAGCTTCTTATTGCAAGAAAGATCCTTATACTCCTTTTGTCTCCCAATTTACCAGAACTAATGCTGGTCAAGGATTTAGTAACTTTTGATAATAATTGACTAATTGATTAACTGAGACCATAATAATTAGTATGCTTTGGGGCTGGGGTTGTGGCTTAGTGGTGGAGCGCTTGCCTACCATGTGTGAGGCACTGGGTTCGATTCTCAGCACCACACATAAATAAATGAATAAAATAAAGGTCTATCACCATTTAAAAAGTAAAAAATAAAAAAACTTAAAAAAAATAATAAGTATACTTTTCCCCCAGGATGCCTTGCAACAGAGATTGACTCAGCAGGACACAGCTGTTCTTCAGCTCAAACAAGAACTGCTGAGGGCAAATATGGACAAAGATGAACTGCAGAACCAGAATGTGAGTCAAATGAATGAGCTCTGACTTCAGTGAGACCCCTTAGCTGAATAGGATTCCATTTGAATTCCTTGTAGATTGCCATCCAGATGTCTCTTTATCTTGCTTCTGGGAAGCTTACCCTCAGTGTCTGCAGTTATCTTTATTCCCCATCAGAAGATTCCTTGCTGTTCCTAGGTGAAAGCCCATACCACACTGGGCAGGAAGGTCCTTAACTTCTTCAAGTTTGAGGACAGTGAGGCAAAATTGTGGTTCTGTTGTCTGATTGTCTTACATAAAGACATGGAGAGAAGCTGTGTGTTTTTATCATAGCTATGCCCTCTCTATGCTGTATGTTATAACTGCCAATATTAATGCTGGTTCCAGGAATGTTGGTGCACATGCCAGTAAATTCTTTATATCATTGCAGGTGGATCTGCAGAGGAAGTTGGATGAGAGGAACCGGCTCTTGGGAGAATATAAAGTAAGGATAAATATTGGGAAAAAAAAAAGAATGAATATTGGTTTGAAAATGACTTCCACCTGACCTTTTATGAATAGCCCATTGTTGCTGTTGCTCAAGGAACACTTAAGTATTCTGTTCTCATCCTTGTTTTCTGGAAGGAAATCTTTTTCTTTGTTGCTTAATTCACCAGCCCTGAAGAATAGATAGCATTGCTAGGAGGAACAGAACCTAGAGTCTGAAAACTTCAGTTCCTGGTTTATCTTTGTCTCTAACTAGACAAAGTGGGCCATAGTGGGCCACTTACAAATGGTAGTTCCCGTCCTCTTCTTCCAAGAATCCTTTGCACTTTGTAAGGCTGTTGTGATGTGTCAAGTCTTCCTGGGGGAAAGGCCTGCCCACTGAGGCTTTGTGTAATTGCATTACAGAGGGTTTCAACACCCATCTGAAAACACTGTCTCTATTGCAGAAAGAGCTGGGGCAGAAGGATCGCCTCCTTCAACAGCACCAGGCTAAGCTGGAAGATGCACTCCGGAAACTCTCGGATGCCAGTTATCAGCAGGTCAGAACATACTCAGCCACTAAATTTCCTGTGCCTTTGGCCTGAAGAAACCCTTTTCTCATTTCATCCATGTTTTGCAGGTGGATCTAGAACGTGAACTAGAACACAAAGATGTCCTTTTGGCTCACTGTATGAAAAGAGAGGCGGATGAGGTAACCTTGAACTTTGTGTTTTCTCTCCCACATTTCCTGGCAAAGAGGGAGATTTTGTTTGTCACCAAGAGCTGAACCAATGCCACAGGACAGTTTTCTGAGAGGCTGTATGGGGAGGGGGTTAAGAGTGCAGCTTCCAGGATAAAAAAAGCCTAGTTCCAAATTCCAACCTTGTGTCTACTCTGTATAACCTTAAGATGAGCCCTAAGTGCAAGACTTATCTAGAAAATGGAAATAATACTGACATATCCACATAAATAACTAATATGGTCCTGTTAGAGGAACCTGGCTCAGAGTCAGGTTCAAAATATTAAACTGTTCTTATTTTGTTATAAAGCAAAGAGAGGAGGTGCTGGAATAGCATTCTGAGACCCTCCGGTGACTGTGACAGAGGCTAACTTGGTGGCCTCCAGGCCAAGGTTTCCTTTCATTCATTCTGCATTCCCTATGCCTTGTAAGCATTACTCAATGTAGCATTGATTTAGCAGGGAACAAAAGGGAAAACGCATCAGCACTTGCAAAGCTTACATTTTTACAGAGGTATTAAACAAATAATTATGTACTCTATTGGGAAGTGATAAATGTAAAGAAGAAAATTAAGACAGGGTGTCTTGTTCAGAACTCCTTTAACAGACATAATTTCTTCTGGCTGCTTTAGGTGACCAACTACACCAGTCACAATTCTCAAAGCAATGGTTTTCTCCTTCCAACAGCAGGAAAAGGAGCTGCTTCCATCACCCACAGAGGGGTAGGTTCCTTGGATTAGAACACAGACCTGCCACTTCTGGCTAAAACCAGAACAGTGTCCCAGCCATCCCCAGTGAACTAGGCTTCTAGTTCCCTAATGTGAGGCACTAGCTACCTAAAATTAAGAATTAGTGAGCAAACAGTAGGTCTGTCTCTGAGGAGAAAACTTTCTTCCACAAAAATAAAGGACACACCTTTCTCCTTTATCTTCTTATGTCCAGCTGTTGGGATGTGGCTAATAATATGGTACTGTACCATGGCAACAGCATCTAATTGTTGTCCACAGACCAGTGACCTGCAGCTTGTTCGAGATGCTCTCCGCAGCCTGCGCAACAGCTTCAGTGGCCATGATCCCCAGCACCACACCATTGACAGCCTGGAGCAGGGCATCTCCAGTCTTATGGAGCGCCTGCACATCATGGAGACACAGAAGAAACAAGAAAGGAAGGTAATTCTCTTGTTGCAATGTTTCGCTTAAGCAAGCACCATGAGCAAGCTTGGTTTTATGAATTTTAAATTAGATGAAGGCAGCACTAAAAGACCTAAGACCCTGCTGAAGATTCCAGTTGGTTTGCTCTTTGGTTTTCTTCTCAGTGGAACTTTATTCATCATGGTATGACAATCCAGGGAAGGAATTCGTGGTAACTCTCAGTCTTAGCAGCTGTGTGGTTGTCTAATTTGGCTCTTGACCGCATGAGCTCTCTTTACTGCTTATTCTTTTCCCTTTTACCCCCATAATGAAGTTAGCCTTGGATGAAAAAAATATATGGAAAATGCATTGAAAACTGGAAAGCTTTTCATTAAGATAAATGTGTTAATTTTTGTATTTTCTGGAAGAGGTAGTAGAAAAATATATGTTTTAGGCTCCTTTTCATAATTTAAGTTTCTTGGTTAAGTTCTTCCATTGATTATAATTCCTGTGATTTTTGTGTGGCTCCCCAGGTTTGGAGCAAGTCACCCAGAATGCAAGCAGGTAGTGAATACCGGGATTCCTGGCCCCCTAATTCAAGTAAGTACTCATCATGGCTCTGTAAGAATTCCTAGCATTTTAGACCAGGAATTTGGTATTTTTCATGCTACAGTATTTGGGGGATAGATTTTTCTTGTAGTACTTCACTTTTATGTTTTTTTCCTTAGCAGTGGTTAGAACTGTTAGTTCTAGAACTACGAGGGCACATATCATCATTACCACCACCATCAACCCAGTAATCATGTAGTCACATGCAGGATGCTACTGGCTCAGGGGCTAGGGTATCTGGAAAATATGCAAGTTCAACACGTTTATGCTGAGCAAAAGCAAAATAAAAAAACAACAAAGATACACATGTACACATACAAATCACCCTGTAGCCACAAAGAACACACACATACAAATGAAAGAAAAATATTCACTTTCTCCTAAAGGCAAGAAATTTAATTTCTTGGGGAATTTTCCTTAAAAGTTTTGAGTAATTAGGTCATTAAACTTTAAGTCCTGAAAAATATTTGCACCATCTAGTGGCTGTGGCTAGGAAGTCATTTTAACCCTCTTCATGCCTGGATCATTATGTTTTTTTCCCTGTTAGGTTCACCTTGTTGGAAATCTATCTTTTCTGTCCATTTTTATTTTTGTGTACATCTCACCTTTTTGTTTGATATTATTCACATTGTCTTATTTTTGCAAAAACCAAATTCAAAAGTAAACGACTTACAAAATCAAATATTAAAAATATGACTGGAACCAGTTTTCTGTTATGTATGTAATTTAAAAAATCACATTAACTACTCAGAAGACTGAGGAAGGAGGAAGTTTGGGACCAGGTGGGGCAACTTAGTGAGACCCCATCTTAAAATAAAATTTAAAAAGGACTGGGGATGTAGCTCAGTGGTAGAGCACTTATGTAGCAGATGCAAGACGCTAGGTTCAATCCCTAATACTAAAAGACAAAACAAAAAACACTTTGAAAGGCAGATTCTAAAGAAAAACTCTTAAAATATGTGCACAAATATGAAATTAAAATGTTTTTGTAGAGTAAATAAAAATAACATTCTCCAGCCTCTGATCCTAGATATCCTTTTCTTTTGGGTGAGGTATCTGTGTTGGGAATGAAACAATTTATTTTAGTTCCAAAATGAGTTTCAGTATCTTTTCCTAGCAATGTTTTGTAATAGTCATTTATTGAAAAGATTTTAATTTTTTAGTTATCCTTTTCAGTATTTTCTCTAGGTGAGTGTAAGCTGCCAAATAGTTGTAAATATTTGGAAATTCTTTTTCAAAAGTCCAATAAATCCCTCCCTCCCTAGAAAAATTCTTTCTTTCATATATAGTTCTTACTAAAAACACAATAAACAAATTTACAGTGGTTTGTTCACTAGGGTGTTAAAACTTCCATTGACACTCATGTTCACAAATAAGTTGAAATGCCTCTCATCTCATCAAACCAAAAACTTCTGTGACTCTGCTGTCCCTTTAGCTACTGATTTATTTCTCTTATTCTCTTACATAAAGCTTCTTAAAATGATAGTGTCACTTTCTTTTCTTCCTCACTTCCATTCACTGCTAGTCCACTAGATTGGTTTTCTCAGTTATTCCACTTAATTTTCTTATTTTTTAAAATATATTTTTAGTCATAGATGGACACAATACCTTTATTTGATTGATTTATTTAATTTATGTGGTGCTGAGGATTGAACCCAGTGCCTTACACATGCTAGGCAAGTGCTCTACCATGAGCTACAACCCCAACCCTCAACTACTTTTATGTGGTGATTATTTTAAAATTTTATCTCTAATTTCCAGCCCTTTTCTGAGCTTCAAGGATATATTTTTGAATGTCAGTTAGTTCTCTCTGTGAGGGTCCAAAGGACTTAAACTTAGGTCCAAAACTGAACATAAAGCACTAGAGTAGGAAAAATACAGAATATGAGATCAGACAAGCTGGGCACAGTGGTGTATGCCTATAATCCCAGTGACTTGGGAGGCTGAGGCAGGAGGATTGCACGTTAAATACCAACCTCAGCAACTCAGCGAGGTCCTAGGTGACTTGTCTTTTTTTTTTTTTTGTGGTACTGGGGATCGAACTCAGGGCCTTGTGATTGCGAGGCAAGCACTCTACCAGCTGAGCTATCTCCCCAGCCCTAGACCTTGTCTTGAAATAAAAAATAAAAAGAACTGGGGATGTGGCTCACTGGTTAAGCATCCCTGGGTTCAATGCCCAGTATCAAAAAAGTTAAAATAAAATCAGACAGCTCTGAGGTATATCTTGTTGGCTTTGCTACTTAGATTAGCAGAGTGTGTGAACATGGACAAGAACATTAATAAACAACTCTGAATCACAACTTTCTTACCTATGAAATGCAGATAATCTTGAAAGATTTGAGGATTAAAGGAAATATGTGGAAATGATCTCTTTTTCAACACAACCAAATTTACTAAAAAATGACCTTCTTTCTGAACACCCTTCCTTTCTTGTCATTTACTCTTGAGAGAAAACAACAATTATTACATATTTTAAAAGTAATACAAGTGGGCAGTGGCACAGGCCCAGTGACTCAGGAGGCTGAGGGCAGGAGGATCACAGTCATTTGAGGCCAGCCTCAGCAGCTTAGCAAGAACTTTAGCAACTTTGATCCTTTCTCCAACACAAAAATTAAAAAAGAACTAGGGATGTAGCTCAGCTGGGTTCCATCCCTAGTGCTTAAAAAATAAAAATTAATACAGTAGATTAGTGGAATAGAATTGAGAGTGCAGATAAAAACCCATTTTCTCTGGTCAATTGACCAGGAAAATGGCACTGGAATAACCAGATATCCATATGAACTAAGACCTCTACCACTCACCATATACAAATTAACTCAGAATGGATCAGTGATCTAAGTATATGAGCTAAAACTGTAAAACTTTTAGGAAGAAAATATAGGGGAAGTGTTCATGTCCTTGGATTTGGCAGTGGGTTTTTTAGATATGACCTCAAAAGTATATTTAATAAAAGCAAAAGATAGAAAAATTGGATTTCACAAAATTAAAAGCTTTTGTTCCTAAGAAACCTACAGAAGTGAGGCCCTGGGTTCGATTCTCAGCACCACATAAAAAATGAAAAAATAAAATAAAGGTATTGTATCCATTAAAAAAAAAAAACTACAGCATATGAGAAAGTATTTGCAAATCACATAGTTAATACATAAAGATTTCTTAAAGCTTAACAACAAAAAGGCAAACAATATGACAAAAATGGTCAAAGGACTTCAAAGGACATTTCTCCAAAGAAGATTAAACAAATGGTGAATAAATCCATGATAAGATGTTCAAAACCTTACGAGGGAACTGCAAACCAAAACAGTTGAGAGTGTAGCATGGTGGTAGAGTATATGCTTAGAATGCACAAGGCCATAGACTTAATCCCCAGCACCAAAAATCAAAATGAAAAGCCACAATGATATACCACTTCACACCTATTTGATGCTTCCAAACAATGGAAAATAGCAAGTATTGGCAAAGACATGGAGAAATTGGATCCTTATAAGTTGCTATGGGAATATAAAATGGTTCAGGTACTGTGAAAGAGTTTGGTGGGTCCTCAAAAAGTTAAATGTAGAAGTATCATAGGATCAAGCAATTCTGCTTCTAGGTATATATCTTAAAGAATTGAACACAGGTGTTTGGAAGACTTGTATGTACATGTTTACACATCAATATTAACAATAGCCAAAAAGTAGAAACAACCAGAATGTCCATCCATCAGTTGAAGAGTGGATAAACAGATTTTGGTATATGCAAACAGTGAATATGAGGAAGTAAGTTCTAATACATGCCACAACAGAGATGACATAGATGAACATTGAAAACATTATGCTACATGAAAGATACCAGACATAAAATGGCACAAATTATATGAGTCTGTAAATATGAAATGTCCAGAATGGGCAATGGATAGATGCCAGAAACAATAGAGGGAGGGAGAAATGGGTACAGGTTTCCTTTTGGGATGACGACAATATTCTGGAACTAGATAGTGGGGATTGTTTGCACAACACTGTGCATATATTTAATGCTACTGAATTGTATACTTTAAAATGGTTAAAATGATACATTTTACCTTATGTGACTTTTACCTCATTTTTAAAAAAGTGATTTGAAAGACCAGGCACAGTGGCACATGCCTATAATCCCAGTGATTTAGGAGGCTGAGGCAGGAGGATCACAAGTTCAAAGCCAGCCTCAGCAACTTAGGCCCTAAGCAAGTCCCCCATGAAACAATTTTAAAAAGCAATATGATTCTGGTTTCTGCTTACAATGTAGAAAGGTGGAAAGACTTTTTTTCCCCTCTGAGGGGGGAAAGACTCTTTATTTCTACTCTAACAGCAAGAAAAAGTTGGATAATCTAAAATATTGTAATTTCATTGAACTCATCAGAAAGATGAGGTCACAGGGAAATCAACCAGACTGAATTAGGAGCAGGTGCTTCCAAAGAGAAGTAGGATGCAAGTCCTGGCTCACTTGTGCCAGGGTACGGAAGGAAGATGGGGCCATTATATAAACAGAAGGATTCAGTTAAGATTTTTAATGATTTGCTAAAGACTGAACAAAGAACCTTGGGGACCACAGACCTTTGTTGGGTTCTTATGAAAAAGATTGATTATAGGGATAAAATCTAAAGAAAACCTCCCCCAAGGGCTGGAGAAGTAGCTCAGTGGTAGAGCGCTTGTTTGTATAAGGCCTTGGGTTCAATTCCAAGCACCACAAAACCAACCAAATAACAACAACAACAACAACAACAACAACAACAAAACACACACACACACACACACACACACACACACACACACACACCCCAAACTTCCCCCAGTGGTGCAAACCCAGAGGAAGGGAGCATCTGCCACTGAAGGAGAAGAACAAAAGCCCCACCTGGACCATGCTTCTTTGTGGATTAAAAGCCTTCAACCACTAGGAGAGGGCAGCAAAATCCTTTTGTTCCCTCCCTTCTTGATCCAGGCAAAAGTGAAGACCCATTACTGCTAGGGAGAAGGGAAATGGAAAAAGAAAAAACAAAAACAAAAGAACCCTCTGCCCTGACAGAGGAGAAGGAAACCATTTTGAGCTCAGATCATTAGAGGTTGCCTACCACAGGGGTAGGAACTGAAAAACCCTGACAGGCTGACTCAGCACCACAGAGAATCTCTTCTCACCTCTCTTAACCAGATGAGCAAGCACTGTGTAAAAAGCGACAGCAATCTACCACTGAGTGAGGGGCACAAGCATAGAGAAACTGAATCTGAAACTGAAACTGAATCTGAATCTGCAAGTGTACAAGTGTGTCTAAGGACAGGTCAGGAACATTGAGGGAGATCCCTCTAGAAAACAAGTGTCTCCTAAACATAACTCTAGAGGAACTTGAAGATGATGATGCGCTGAGGTAATCTTAACAACAAAAGTCCCAATCCCAGTTCAACTCCTGACTAAATTTTTATTAAAAATTTTAATAAAAAAGAAAAAGTCACTGTCAAGAGTCAAAGCAATCAACAGAACCGAACTCAGATATGACAAGGTTGTTGTAACTATCAGACAAGGAATTTAAAATAACTATGATTGTTATGTTAAATTCTCTAATAGAAATGTTAATATTTATACACAGATGAGGAATTTTAGCATCGAGATGGGAATTTTAAGAAGGAATCACATAGACATGTTAAAAATAAAAGTAAAAGGTGAAGGCTGCCTTCAGCAGGCTCATAAGTAAACTCAACACATCTAAGTGAAGAATCAGCACACTTGCAGACAGGATGATAGGAATTACCCAGTCTTTAACACAAAGAGAAAAAGTGTAGGGAAAGGGAAACAAACAAAACTAGAGCATCAATACTTGTGGGAGACAATGTCAAATGGACTAAAACATGTATAATTGGAATCCCTGAACAAGAGTCAGAACAGGGCAGAAGAAATATTTGAAGAACTAATGGCCAAATTTAAAAAAAAATAATAGAAGATATCAAACTACAGATGCAAGAAGCTCAGAACCTAGAGAAGGATGAATAATAGCAACAAAATATTCAAGTTACTGACAAATATATGGAGAGAATCGTGAATGTTGAAAAGGGAAAACATTTCATATACAAGAACGAAGATTCGAATATCAATATAATTCTCTTCTGAAATAATGAAAGCCATAAGTGGAGGGGTCACCTTTAAAATACTGAAAGCCAAAAAAAAAAAAAAAAAGTAAATCTAGAATTGTACAGTTAGAGAACATGTGTCTTTTTAGACAAAAACTTGGAAAAATTATCATAAGCAGACTTGCACTATAAGAAATGTTAACTTTCTTAGAAGGAATTTGATACTAGAAGTAAACTAGAATCTATACAAAGAAATGCTTAAAATGAAGATTAAATATAAACAAATCTGATTTTTAATTATCTAAAAGATAAACTGTTTAAAGCAAAAATAGTATTGCTGTATTGTGGATTTATGCCATATGTAAAAGTGACAGGTATGACGATAGCACAAAATTTGGGAGGTGGGATTTGTAAGTTTCTTAGACTATGGGGAAGATCCGTACTATTGTCATTTGAAAATTGGGGCTGTGGCTATAGCCCATTGGTAGAGTATATTCAAGACTCAATGTTCAATCCTAAGCACCAAAACAAACTAAAATAAACAAAAACAGACTGTGACTAATTAAAAATGTACATTGTAAGTCTAGGCGCAACCATGAATTTTTTCATATTAAATAAATAGTTTATAGTAGAGATAAAAAAGATCATAAACATATTCAGTCTAGTATCAAAAAATAAGAGAATGTGAAATACCTCATTGTTAAAAATATTGCTTAGAAATTGAGCTGATATGTCAAAATTGAAAATCTAAAACACTGGTATTTGAAGACAATATGGGAAAGCATGTAAAAATCTCAGTACAAAGGAGGCAAGGAGAGTCAGGTGCAGTGGTATTTACCTGTAATCCCCCCAACTTTGGAGGCTGAGGCAGAAGGATCACAAGTTCAAGGCCCTAAGCAATTTAGCAAAACTCTGCTTCAAAATAAAAAGTAAAAAGGACTAGGAATGTGGCTTAGTGATTAAGTGCCTCTGAGTTTAATCTCTAGTACAAAACAAACAAAAAACCCCAGAAAACAAAGAGATAAACAAACAAAAAAAGGAGACAAGGAGAGAAAGAAGATAAAAGAAAAATGGAACAAAAAAACATGAAATAAATATAATACAACCAGGAAGAAGATAATTTTTTAAAAATCAGTTTTTTATTATATAGCTCTTTATCACTTACAAAATTATTTCTACCAGCATAATATTATTTAGAAGGCTACGTGATTGGTAGGAAAAATATAATTTTGGAGTTAAAAAAAAGTTTTATTTTAACTCTGGTGTGCCCCTTAGGAACTCTGGGACTCTAGAGCTGGATGCTTTATTCCTTTAAGCTCCGTCCCTCATTGGTAGATGTAGATGATAATACCCATTTGCTGTTACTGATAGAGTTGCTGGTCTGAAAACTACTGACAGTGGTTGGAAAACACTGACCATGAAACTATTATCATTGTATTTAGTGGAAAATGGTAGATTTTAATCCAAACATATGATTATGTTAAATATGAGTGATCTAATCTTATCAGTTAAAAAATTAATGTTTCACTGGGTACAGTGGTGCATACATGTAATTCCCGCAGCTCAGGAGGCTGAGGCAAGAGGATTCCAAGTCTGAGGCCAGCCTCAGCAACTTGGTGAGGCCATAAGCAATTTAGCAAGACTCTCTCTCAAAAAAATAAAATAAAAAGGGCTGGGGATGAGGCTCAGTGGTTAAGCACCTGGGGGTTCAATCCCCCTGGTACCAAAAAAAAAAAAAAAAAAAAAAATCAGATAAAGTGCACTTCAGAACAAGGACTATTTCCAGATATAAAGAAAGATACTACATAATGAAAAAGAGGTTACTTCACTAAGAAGATAACAACAATCCTAAATATGTACATAATAACAGATTCAAAATACGTGATGCACAAATTGATATAAAGGAGAAGTAAATAAATCTACAGCTAAAATTGGAGACTGTAATCAATAGAATTGCAGTAATCAATAGAATTAGTAGACAGTACATCAATCATCAATCAACTCTTTGTGACTGATATTTAGAAAACATGCCACCTGATGATGGTAGAACACATATTCTTTTCAAGTACATTTGGAATATTCACCAAGATAGTCCATAATCTGGCCATAAAACAAAACTTGAATTCAAATCATACTGAGTGTGTTTTCTGATCATTGTGGAATTAAACTAGACATCAGTAATAGAAAAATATCTTGAATAAAATTATGGCATTTGCAGGCAAATGGATGAAATTGGAGAATATCATACTAAGTGAGATAAGCCAATCTCAAAAAACTAAAGGACGAATGATCTCGCTGATAAGTGGATGAGGACATATAATGGGGGGTAGGAGGGGTTAGCGTTAGGGTTAGGGTTAGGTTTAGGGTTAGGGATAAAGATGGTGGTAAGAATGGAGGAAGGAAGGACTGTATAGTGGGAAAAGAGGGGTGGGAGGGGTGGGGGGAAGGGAAAAACAACAATGAATCAAACAACATTGCACTATGTGAATTTATGATTTTTAATTAAAAAAGTAAGAAAAAAGAAAAAAAATATCTTGAAAATCCACAAATATTTAGAAATTGGAAATATTTCTAAATATCTTTTTGGATCAAAGAGGAATTCATGAAGGAAATGCAAACTATTTGGAATTTAATAGAAATTGAAATGAATACACAGTATATCAGAATCTGTGGGATGCAACAAAAGCAGTGCTTAGAAGGAAAGTCATAGCATTAAGGACATACACGGTAAGGAGGAACGGTAATCAATGGCGTCATTGATCTAAACTTCCACCTTGAGAAACATGAGAAAAAGGGCAAACTAAATCCAAAGCAAGCAGAAGAAAGTAATAAATATTAGAATGGAAATCAATGACTTTGAAAACAAAATCAGAAAAAAAAATCAATCAAACCAAAAATTGGTTCCTTAAAAGGTTTAATAAAATCAATAAACCTGTAGCCAGACTGACCAAAAAAGAGGTCACAGTTTCTCATTATTAGGACTAAAATAGAACATCATAATAGCTCCTTTAGACATTAAAAAGAATAAGGGAATATTAAGGCCAGGCACAGTGGCACTTGCCTATAATCCCTGCAATTCAGGAGGCTGAGGTAGGAGGATTGCAAGTTTGAAGCCAGCCTCACGAACTTAGTGAGGCCATAAGCAACTTAGCGAGATTCTGTCTCAAAATTAAAAAATAAAAAAGGCTGGGGATGTAGTTCAGGGCTGAAGCAGCCCTGGGTTCAATACCTGGTTAAAAAAAAAAAAAGAATATTAAAAACAACTTTATGGATTGGATGGACTGGGGATGTAGTGCAGTAATAAGAGTGCATTCATGAAGTCCTAGGTTTAGTCCCCAGTACTTCAGTAAACAAAACAAAAACTTCATGTTTATAAATCTGACAACTTGACAAAATGGATAAATTTCTTGGAAGATACAAACTGAAAAGAAGAAATGTGTAAACTGAATAGTTTGATAGTAAATAAGATTGAATTTATAATTTAAAATCAAATCAGGATTTTGGGATTTCTATTTTTTTCTGAAATTTTGTAGTTCTAGATGGACAGCATGTCTTTATTTTATTTTATTTTTTGTTTATGTGGTGCTAAGGATTGAACCCAGTGCCTCACACATGCCAGGCAAGCACTCTGTCACTAAGCTACAGCCCAGCCCCTGGATTTTGGGATTTCAAAATTTGAAATTCTCCATCAGGACCAGATGGAAGTATGGAAGGAAGAAATGCCAACTGTACACAAATTCTTCCAGAGAATAGATCACTTCCCAACACATTTTATTTCACCCTGATACCAAAATCAGGGTCACTAATGAATACAGATGTATAAAAGAAAAACAAATTGGAAAGTTAAAAAACTTGTCTGTAGATGATGTGATTGTCTATATAGAAGATACCAGTGAACCTTCAGTAAAGCTATGTGACTAAGGGGTATAAGTTTAATAAGGTTGCAGGACATAAGGTTAATATAAAACAGTTGCACTTATTCTATATAATAGCAATGAATATTTGGAAATAGAAAAAAATCACAAAGGAACCATTTATGGTAGCACCGAAAATACCATGAAATAGGCATAAGCTGTATAAAATTGTGCAGCAGAAGTGTGCTGAGAACTGTAAGACACTGATAAAATAAATGAAAGATAAACCAATGGACTGAGGAACTGTGTTTATGGATTGAAACACTCAACATTAACATGGCATTTCTTTGCCAGATTATCTGGAGTCAGTACAATTTCAATGACAATCCTACAAGACTTTTTTTTTTTTTTTAGATAAAATAAGCTGATTCCAAAATTCATATAGAGCAATATGAAGACTAGATTTAACTCCCTTCCCAAATATTGGAAAAAATGAAAAAAGTACTTGGAGTCCACAATGATATAAAAATTAACTATAAAGTAAAGTAATCAAGACAGTGTAGTTTGGTGAATGGATGGACACATAATGAGTGTGTGAGGAACAGAACTGAGCTCAAAATAGACTCACATTATTTGAGCAGTTGATTTTTTCAACAGTGGTACAAAGGCAAATCAATGGCAAAAAGATAGGCTTTCCAAAACTAATGCTAGAACAATTAAAGACCCATACTTTAAAAAAAGTTTTAAAATTTAAATAAAAAAAAAAGTGAGTTTTGACTTATCCCTCATACTGTATACAGGAGTGAACTCTAAACGGATCATGGACTTAAAAGTGAAATGTCATTCTTTTTCACTAGTCACTACTTTCACTAGTGTCACTGATGATCGATTTACCAAACCAGTCTTTCTCTGCTAGATCTCTGTGGAATTTGACATCATGACTACTCTTTTTAAAATGCTCCTCAAATGTGTATATAACATTTGTCTTTCAGAGGGCTGCATAACAAAAATTTCAAACATGGATGTCTTAAACAATAGAAATTTATTTTCCTTACAGTTCTGGTGAGGGCACTTTTCCTAGCTTGCAGAAGGTTGCCTTCTCTCTGTTCTGTTGGATCAGGACTCTACACTTATGGCCTCGTTTAGGACCTCTTTAAAGGCCCTATCTCCAATATGATACACGAAGGGTTAGAGCTTCAACATAGGAATTTGGGTTTGGGGACCCATGGCAACTAGCTTCATGTCTATTTTATTATATGGAAACGGTTTCTATCTCACTCCACTAGATTTTGAGATCCTTAAATGTGGGGAATTTTGCTAATTTCTTTGTGCATCTTGAATACTTCATACACAATAAATACTTAATAAACATTTTAAATTAATAATTAGGATAAGTAATTCACTTCTGTTCTCATATCATAGGTAATGGTATCACTATGTATCTGTCTTCCCAGGCTATAAATCTTTTTAAAAAAACTTTAGTTGTAGATGGACAAAATACCTTTATTTAATTTATTTATTTTTATGTGGTGCTGAGGATGAAACCCATGCTAGGCAAATGCTCTACCACTGAGCTACATACAACCCCAGCCCCAGACAATAAATCTTAAGTCATTTTTTACTTTTCCCTTTAATTCTCTAGTATCAAGACTTTTACTTTCTAAAGGTTTTTCAAATCCATTCCTTCTCTGGCTCCAGGGATACATCTTACCCTTTCCTCATCTTTCAGTTTGTTTCAACTGTTTCTTAATGGAGCTTCTGGCTTCCAGTGTTTATCACATCCAATTCATACTTTGTTGCTAGATTAATCTTTCTAAAGTGTAATCTAATCTATCATTTCCTTTTAGTATCTTCTCATAGCATTAAGACTTAAATATTTTTTTTGTTGTTTTCTGGTACTGGGGATTGAAACCAGAGGCACTTTACCACTGAGCTACATCCGCAGCTCTTTTTATTTTGAGACGGTCTCACTAAGTTACTTAGGGCCTAGTTTGGTTGCTGAGTGTGACCTCAAATTTGTGATCCTCCCGCCTGAGCCTCCAGAATCACTGGGATTATAGGTGTGTGCTGTTGCACTCAGCAGGACCTACATTTTAAAGTCTTAGCCTGTCAGAGGCCTCTGACTGGCTCTGCCTACCCACTACTTCTCAGTGTCTTCTTTAAATACATGTTCGTCTTTTCCAATTTTGGGAAAATGTTGGAGTG
The DNA here is from genome assembly GCF_902686455.1 of Sciurus vulgaris. Lineage (NCBI taxonomy): Eukaryota > Metazoa > Chordata > Mammalia > Rodentia > Sciuridae > Sciurus > Sciurus vulgaris. The sequence continues at coordinate 107,433,549 of NC_136472.1, forward strand.
CCCTTTGCAGTTTGTCAATCTTATGATTTTTTTTTTCTTGTGGTGCTGGGGATTGAACCTGGGGCTTCATACATGCTAATAAGCAAGTGTACTACCATTGAACTGTACTCCCAATTTTTTTTTAAGGAGTTAAAAATATAATAAATATGACAGATATAAAATGTTCTGCTTCTAATTTCTATATCAATGCATACACCAGAAACTTACATAGTAGATTTTTGGGGCCAAAGGGAGAATGTTGATAGTTTTTTTTTTATTGTAAACAAATGGGATACATGTTGTTTCTCTGTTTGTACATGGTGTAAAGGCATACCATTTGTGTAATCATAAATTTACATAGGGTATTGTTGTTTGATTCATTTTTATTTTTTCCCTTCCCCCCACCCCGCCCACCCCTCTTTTCCCTCTATACAGACCTTCCTTCCTCCATTCTTGCCCCCCCTTCCTAACCCTAACTCTAACCCTAACACTAACCCCTCCCTTCCCCCTGTACCCCCAATTTTTAAATGTTTATTTTGAGACAAGATCTTGTCAAGTTGCATAGGCTGACTTCCAACTTGCAGTACTCTTGCCCTAGTCTTTCAAGGTGCTGAAATTTCAGGCATGTGCCTAGTTGTAGTTGATTTTTATATTCTCAGAATCTAACACATATTAGGTACTCAATGTTTAGTGAATGAATGAATCAGTTATATGATTTCATACCAAAAGTGAATATATATTCAACAACTACCATGTGCCGGGTACAATGTGCTAGGTGCTGGAAAATCATGGCATGTATTTATGATAATAGGTATTCTTCAAAGAAGAACTCCCCCTCATACTCTTATTTTAAACCCCCTCCCAGAATTGTGGCTGCCAGTTTGATGGATGTTAACGTCTTGAGGAAGTTAAGAAGTTGTGTGTATGTGAAATTAAAGGAGAGATTTTAATAAAAGTTTAATTATTGGTTTTTGGTCCTTAGATGATAAAAGTTTTGACGGGTCTTTTCTCCTAGTCTTTTAAAGTCACAATTCTAAGTCTCATTTATAAATTGTACCTTTTCTGAAGTAACTTTTTAAAGGATAGAGACAAGTTAGGGACCTGAGTGAAAGCCCACAGGATCATCACATATAGATTATAGCTAAGAGTTAAGGTAGATCTTGTACTTTTAAAACTAGAATCATAGACCCCTTGGAATCTGAGTTTCTAAGCTTCCTTTACCTCTGGTTCTTGTTCCTGTTGTGTGTGTGTGTGTGTGTGAGTGAGTGAAGAGTATTCACAGAGTATAATCACATGAGTATTCCCTATTACTAGCATTCAAAATCTAACTGTAGCAGAATTTGCAGATCCTGCTCTGTATATCTGCTCTGCCTCAGTTGAAATCTTGCTGGGCTACTCTGTCTGCTTTTGATCTTTAGTAACATTGCCTGTCAGGTCAGATGCTGTCCCCCTGCTAAAAATACCTGGAATGGGTGAGAAATGATGGTCCTTGTGATAAAGTCCATGCCCACAGCACTTCTTTTCCTCATGATTCTAGCGGTGACTTCCTGTGGATCATGTCCTATGGACATGGCATTTGGCAAGAGTGTGAGAGCTTTGCCGTGACCTCAGGCAGCCTCATTCTCCTGAGACATTTTTATAAGTGTGAAGGGTGTTATGGAGCAAATCAAATGTCCTAACCACAGTCTCTTTGATTGCAGAATTGCCTCACTCACAGAGTTCTCCAACTGTGAGCAGCGCCTGCACAAAAGTGCTCTATTTCACTGACCGGTCACTCACACCCTTCATGGTCAATATACCAAAGAGGTGAGATGCTGGGATCTTTTTTTTTTTTTTTTTAGCAAAAAAGAAAAAGAAAGATTTTTGAACAGCTGAAAGGTTTTTGAAAAGCAGTATGTGTATGGAAGAGCCCAGGAGATAGAGAATCTCGTTCCAACTTTGTCACTAACCAGTGGCATTATGAAAGACAAATCATGATCTAGTGCTAGGCACAAGAGTAATAACAGTACTTCCAATCCTGGTAATGATGCAAATATGCTCCAGGTTTGGAAATACCTTTTTTTAAGTATTCAGAATTGGTCTGCTGATAGAAAGGGACTGTGTCTGGCTTTTACTTACTGATCTTTATTACTACTTAATGAGTGCAACTAATCCACGCTGAGATTTATATTGAAAACTTTCCAGAAATTCAGTTAATATACTTCCTCCTATGGTTTCAAAATAAAGATTTTAAAACTCTGGAACCAAGTACTGAGAAGTTATGGGATTTTTTTTCCCTCCCAGAGAATCTACTTATTTGGTGTGGATTAAAAGACAGCTTTCTGAAGCTAGACAGATAAAGATGATGATACCTGATTTAATTCTACTTCTACCAGCCTAGAGAACTGGAATATTGTATCAAAGAAGGAAATCAAGAGAGCTTAGGCATATTTGTAGTTATTTTGCAAATTTGATTTCAGAGACCTTATGTCTTATTTCCAGAGAAAAATAAAAAAGTGGTGTGGTGGTGGGAGGGGTGGGGGAGGGGGGGAATAACAGAATGAATCAAACAACATTACCCTATGTAAATTTATGATTACACAAATGGTATGCCTTGATTCCATGTACAAACAGAGAAACAACATGTATCCCATTTGTTTACAATAAAAAAAAAAGTGGTGTGGCTACTGCTGAAGCAATAAATCTATTTTAAATTCTCAGCTCACTGGATTTATAATGCTGTTTTCTTGTCCTAGTTGTGACTGGTTCCCCAACCTCTGCTATTTTAGAGTTATCTTGGTTACCAGGGGCAGTGACCTAATAAGGACATGCTCTTTGTGCCTGTTGTCTTTGGCAGAGGCCTGGGTTTAAAGCTAACGCTTTATCTTTCCATCCTATTGATTGTGTTGGTACCCTCCTTTTCTTGCAGGTTGGGGGAGGTGACTTTGAAGGATTTTAAAGCAGCTATTGATCGGGAAGGGAATCATCGGTATCACTTCAAAGCATTGGATCCTGAGTTTGGCACTGTCAAAGAGGAGGTACAACATCCATGGGGAATCTGGGTGGTATTACTGGTCATACTAGTACGCCCAAAGCCTTCTGTTTAAGGACTACTACCCATGAGTACCTGAATTCCCTAATGGTCAGAGGAATTTTCTGGCACCTTTGACCTAAGAAGATCATAGAATGGCCAGGATAATTGCTTCTTTAGTTCTAGAACTTGATTATCTTGACTGAGACTTCGAATAGAATTTTTATTTTAAAAAGGAAAAGGTTTTATTTTGTTAGGGGAAATAAAAAACCCAAGACAATAAACCCCTTTTCTAGCTATAGCCACATCTTAGAATTTTTTCCTACATAGAACAAAATAGGGGCTGGGGAGATAGCTCAGTCGGTAGAGTGCTTGCCTTGTAAGCACGAGGCCCTGGGTTCTGTCCCCAGCCCCCCCCCCCCCCAAAAAAAAAAAAAGAACAAAATAAACAGGCATGAAAACTCACAACTATATTATGTGGTGGTAGTTTCTCCTAAAGAGAGCAAGGAACTTCTGAATAGCCATCTATGCCGATTTCCAATTCCTTGAGTATTTTTCTACCCTGTGCTTCTCTTTATAATCCACTTCCCCAATATAGCCATTTTTGGCGGGGACAGAATTCTGGGTTCTGCTATATTATTTATTACAAGTGCCTTTATTGTGGCTACCGAATGAAAAAAAGTTGGAAAAACTAGTATTTTATAAAGGCTTCCTCACAGAAATGTCTTAATAACCCTGTTTTGTTAGTGGCTTAGGAAATGAATTGAATAAATGAATTAAAAAAACTGCATCTGAGAGACTGATCTTCTTTCCAACCCTTTTTTTACAATGCCCAATACAAAATTTTTCCTTTTCTCATTTAAAAAATGTGTCCACTGCTGCTTTCTTCTAAGAAGCCCAACACAGTTTGTGATTGATAATTTATTCTTATAAATCTCTGAACAAAGCAGCATTAGGGATTTTTTTGTTTTGTTTTTTACCATTTCGTAAATATGGAACTAAGAAAAAAACAAATAAAATACCAGTTGCAACTTCCGGGACAAAACCAAAGAGAAATAGACACTCAGGCTTTCTTTTACATTTTTTTTCTTTTGCAATACTGGGGATTGAACCCAGGGGTGTTCTACCACTGAGGCACATTTCCAGTTCTTTTTACTTTTTGAAACAGGATCTCACAAAGTTGCTGAGGCTGGCCTTGATTTTGCAATTCTCCTGCCTCAGCCTCCCAAACCTCTGAGATTATAGATGTGTTCCACTACTCCCAGCATTTCTTCTACACTTTCCTATCCCTAATGTTTTGAGTTCTTTCTAGCAGCAGCAGTTAGTTAGTGAAACTCCCTACCATACTCTATTTTTTTCACTGTGCCTTTTTTTGTTTACCTAGGTTTTTCATGATGATGATGCCATTCCTGGATGGGAAGGGAAAATTGTAGCCTGGGTGGAAGAAGACCATGGAGAGAATTAATGCTGAGTATTGGAAACTGGTCACTCCCTGGCTGCTTCACTCAGGAAAGGGGACTTAAACCAGAGTACACTAAGAAGTTTCCAATTTGTGCTGCCAAAACAGAAGCTTCTCCAAGTGTGATGGTTATCCGCTCGACCTGTTTCTGTGCCTGGCATGTCTGGTACTTAAAATCCCTGTCCATATGTGGACCATGGGTTCATCTGCAGTTCCTTGTCCGTGGGAACAGTGATTTGTTTCACTCTGAGGATAACAAACCGAAGGCCTTAACCAATGGGGATGAATGATCCCGCTCCTGCAGGAGCATGGCTGCTATTATCCGGAACCTAGGAATTGGATGCATTACTCCTGTGTGTTACAGTATTAATTTATTTGGCCTCAATGGTTGCAGCAATCAGAGTCCCAGCATTTGTACTCACAGACAAGGCAAAGGTACCAACTTTTCTGCTGCTTTGCAGATACTGCAAACCAAGAATAACTCATGAGGTGGTACCAAAGATGAAAGCCCACTCTTCAATAATTGTTTGAACTGGACATGGATGGTGCTGAATTTTTGAATGGATGGGAAAAGGGCTGCCCATATTGTGCTATTTTATTCTAAAACCATAATTAAGGCCTTGGGCTGCCTCTTCTGGTCTTATCTGGTCCTGCAGCTTGTCGTTTAGCTCACGTAGGGCATATTTCATGTACTGCTAGTTTTCTCTGGGGACTCTTTAACTTTAGAGCCATTTATTTTTCTTCCAACAGATGAACTTTGTGTTTGAAAGGAATAAGGAGTGAAAGGCTCCTTAAAAATCCAGGCGGGTATGGAAAGGTGCTGCTACCCATATCTTTTTGACTTTGTCTCATGACTTTCTTTAACTCATGGCATCTCCTTTGCAGTTAAGAGGAGACAGACCATTAATTTCAGTGTTTCTTTGTGATTTATGAGTACTGAGCATGAATTACTGGTCTGCCCCTCATTTCAAGGCTGGAGTTATTTTCTATTATATATTTAGTCTAGGCTGATCCTCCAGGGCACAGTAGAAACCATGGGGCATGGAGCATGAGTTGTGAATGGGAGGGTTGATTCGGGGTGAAGAAACCTAGAATCATTTCTCATATGCAACACTGTCAAGTGTAGAAGCTACAAGTGTTCAGTTTTCAGTGTTTATTTAACCTCCACCCAGTACCATCAACCAATCAGCCACCATATACATACATACATATACATACATGTGTGTATATATATAATATATATATATAATACATATATATATATATATATATATATATATGAATAGAAAATCTCCAAAAGCAGTTGGTGACCACCAATGTACACTGCCAAACAGAAGAGTAGGACAGATCAGTTCTGGGTTCTTGATCTGTGTCCAGTTCATTTCCCCTTTTCAGCCATTTGAACAGACTACTCTTGGAACTCTTGAGGTAACATCTTGTTTTATATAGATGTGTCTTTTAAAAATAGTTCATGTTTGGTGAATTCTTTTGTACTCATTTGCTTTTTGTCTGAGAACCATGTCTATTTTTATAACTCAAGTGTGAGTTCTATATACTCTCACATTCTGTATACCGTGTCCCATTTTCTAGAGAACCCAGTAGCTTTTATACAGTCTCTTCTTACCACTTCTGTGGTTTCAGAACAAGCTTATTTTATTATAATTATACTAATTACCACTAATTCCCGTCCGATTCTACTTGCTATTGTAGTTATGGAGGTAGTTCTATGTAATCCAGTTTATTACTCTTCTAGCAGATAGACAGTTTTCAAAAGGCATCCGATGTCTTTGTGTAAGTTTACCTGGTCTTCTATTGAAGAATGATTTTTCATCAGAAATAACTGGGAAAGTTTGGGAAAGCCAGCCATAGCAGTAATAATTCATTATGAAATCAAACAGAAGAAAACAGTATTTTTTTTTTTTTTTTCCCCTCCCCTGAGAAGTCTGGAAAAGTTCTCATTACCAGTTTCTCTGTTGCATGAATTTTAGTGTTTTGCTCTATGACAGCATGAGGGTTATCAGGCCAGAATTTTGTTAGTGTATTTCCAGTAAATTTATCTTGAATGTCTGTCTCTTAAATCAGTTTTTACTTATTAGTTTTCTTTCAGTGAACAGTCTTACCATTATGTGGAGTTTAACTTTTCAGAAAAATTAAATCAGAAAAATTTCAGTCCTCTACCTTGTGTTTTCTCTCTTCTTTGAAAAGGAGCTACATGGCCCTCATCCCTCCATAAAAAGTGGAAGTTGAATTCAGGGGAGAAAACTTCTCCTGCTTTAGCTCATGTACCATGGATAATGACTAAGCATCCCTACTGGAGGACTTCATTTTAATAACTGTGTGAATTGTGTTGGTGGTCCTCATTCAGGTTTCTAAAGTGAGAGGAGCCTCTGAGCAGGAATAGGCATTGTTTCATTGTTTTAATAGACTTCTATTTGGCGGTGCTCTAGGAGGCCTTGACTTATTGTGTTGTCCTCTAGTGCTGTTGGGATAGGCCATTCTGCCACTGCTGAAGTTCTCTTTCCTTGAGAAAAACTAAAGAACTAGAATGTTTAGAGTTTATAAAATAATTTCTAAACCATGTTAGGTTAAAAACAGATGACCTCATAAAAACTAGTTGAGCGCAATTCCTTAAAAAGTCATTTAAAAATTGAAGACTATTCTCTTCTTAATTCCCTAAATTAGATGGGATTGGAACATTTCACAATTTGTACCTAAAGAATTTGTTTTAAATACACTCCGTAATAGCAATCCTACTTACCCATTTTTCAGCTCTTTTTGACCTGAATGGTCATAAGGGAAAATATCTTCATGTTCTACATCCTATCTAAGAGGACTATACTTAAAAGCATTTAGGTCATAAGTAAAATTATTTTCATTTTTCCGTAAAATAAGCATTATGATTGCACACTCCTTCAATTGTCTGAATTTATGTAAGAGGTATAGCTTGCTTAAAATGCATATATATGTAAAATTATATTTTCTTAGAAACATGGATGTTTGCAACCATTGCTTTCAAAGAGATTATTATTGTGTATTCTCCATTTTACAACGTTTTCATGAAAACTATGTTGTACCAGCGGCTTCTGATTATTAATGATAACCAATTTTAACTGCCTGTATGTACCAGATTTATGAATTAAAAAAGACACACACAATGAATAAAATGGAGTTTGCAAACAAAATCCCATTAATCATTTTCATTTATTGACTGAGAGTAATCCATAAAGCCATTTACGTTTAGTGAAGGCCAATTTCCTCAAGTGTTCTCCATGGTAGCATGTTTATTCATTATCTGGAGAGTGGAGATGAGGATTACTTTATTGCTACAGATAGTTTACTATTGGTATTGCTAATGTAAGCACAAAATAGATTATAATTATCAGAGGATTAACCAATTTTGCTCTTCTTTTGAAATTATATGTAAATATACAAATACATTTGTTCATTTTTTAAAAATTTGCTTGTCTTTTTTGGAGGTACTGAGAATCAAACCAACGGCCTCACATATGCTGGGCAAGTGCTTTACCACTGAGCAACATCCTCAGCCCTGTAAATGTGCAAATAAAAGCCTCAGAGTGTAAACTGTGTGACAAAAAAAGTCTCTAATTCACAAATGCAAACATTAAGACTCAGAAATTAATTTCTTTTTCTTTTTGGTGCTGGAAATTGAACCCAGGACATTATACATAGTAAGTATGTGCTATTCCACTACGCTACACCCTTCCAGCCAGAAATGTGCATTTATCATTTTGCCCTGGCTAGTTTCCAACTGTCGGTGGGCTCAAGTGATCTTCCTCAGTCTTGTGAGTGGCAGAGACTATAGGTCATGCCCCATACCCCAGCCAGAAACATGTAGTTAAAGAACTAGGATTCCCAAATCAATTTGAAAGCTACCTACTCAAAACTTAAGTAGGTTTCATTTAGCACTTCAGTTCAAATGTGAGAAATCTAAACCTTTAGCCTTGAGTTTTTTTATTTGGCTTCTGATTACATATTTTTATTTTTGGTACTCATGATTGAACCCAGGTGTGCTTTGCCATGAACTACATCCCCAGCCCTTTTTATATTTTATTTTGAGACAAAGTCTTGGTAAGTTGCTTAGGACCTTGCTAAATTGCCAAGGCTGGCCTCAAACTTGGAATCCTCCTGTGTCAGCCTTTTGAGTTGCAGGGATTATCAGCATGTGCCACCACACCATGCCTGGCCTGAGTACAAATTATAAACTGTTCATTGGTTAACCCATCATTATGTTACTGTTAAATATGTACAAAACAATCCAAAATCTTTCAGCACCAACTAACGTCTCTTTGCATCTACATACTGTATATCAGTTATATTGCCACTTTATTTAAGACTTTTATTTTAAGACTTTTTTGAGTCTTTTTTTCTTCAATTTTCTTTATCCTATTTGTTTAGGCCACCTCAGGCTTGTTCTCTCAGGACTTGAAAACAAGATTCCATTAATCAAATTCCTAATTCCTAGCCCTCCTCTAGGATCAACTTGCCACCCCTGGACTATTTAAGCTGTACTCACTTACAGTTTAGCTATACCTAAATCAAAAACACATTCAAAATATAAACTATTCTTTGAAAAATGCAAAACAAGATTTTTAAGCAAGCCTACCCAAGTGAAGAGTAAAATTGCAGACGACCTCATACTTTATAATAAAGGCTTAGATCCAACTGTTAATATTCAAATGCAAGTTTTAGTCAATTCAAAGTAGTTAAAATAGGGACTGGAGTTGTAGCTCCGTGGTAGAGTGCTTGTCTAGCATATGTGAGGCACTGGGTTTGATCCTCAGCACCACATAAGAATAATAAAGGTACTGTATCCATCTACAACTAAAAATATTTTTTAAAAATCATTAAAGTTACAGTTTAAGCCCTTTCATTAATCTTCCAATTCTTATTCATAAGTAAGGTTTTACATAATTACTACTCAATTTTAATTATTTCAAACACACATTTTCATTTAATCTGGAAATTTTATACTTCTCAGTTGTACTGTCTACCTAAAAGTTGTGCCTGCTTAAACATTGCTAATTTAGGTATGAAAAGTCTCATCTGGCTTTTTTAATATTCCAAATTATTAGTAAGGTTGCATGTTTTCAAACATTGATTTCCCTCCAGTTTCTTCTTGTGTTCTTTGACAATGGGGACTTGTTGATAGAAATACAGCACATTCTTCCTCCTAATGTCATCTTTGGCTTAGAAATAATGAGCTATTTTCTAATTATAAAACAGCTGTATAACAGAGGTGCACCTGACAAATTGTGTATGTCTTTATTCATTAATTCAAATATGCATTTAGCACCCACTGTTTACCAGGTACTACACTAAACTCTGAAGATGGGGAAGAAAAATACAAGATTCCTACCCCCACTGGCATAGTTTAGTTTTGACCCGAAACACACTCATGAGCCGCATAACCGTGTTTTGTTAATGATCTCCCAAATATAGGATGGCGAGCCAATAAGATCATATCGCCTAGTGACATTGTAGCCATCTTTGTTTAAATGCACTGTATGATATTCACACAACCGCAAAATAGTGTAACAATAAATTTCTCATGACTGTACCTTAAAGCAAGGCTTTTGGCTAAAGGAATTCTGTGGTGATTAAGGGATAACACAAATCTGTTCTGCAAACCTGTTACCGTCAAACAGGGAGTATGTTTAATCCTGCTAGAATACATTTGAATGTGGGAATGTACATTCCGGATGGCTGCCCTTCACACCAGGCTGGAAAACCTGTTACTGCTGCGTCGGGAGGAGCTACAACCTGAAATTAAATCTTTGTAACCTAGTACAGCCCGCACAGGGCTAGCCTCCAAGCCCGGTCACTTCAGGCTCTGCAGAAGCCTTAGATTGCCCCGCGGGAAGTTTCTTGCTCCTTTTTTCTGGGGCGGCTCCAAGACGCCGCCCCTGACCTAAGGCTCCCACTTCTAGGCCAATCTTCGGGTTTGTTCCCAGCTTATTCTCAAAACAAGGCCACTCCCCTCCGCCCAGCATCTCCCACCACCATGCTTCTTCCATTAGCCCGGCTCTCTCCGCCCTTTTAGGCCTCGAGCTCACAGCTACTGGGCCCCATTCTACCTTCTGGGATGCCTCTCCTAGTACCCCATCACCTTACGCCCCTCTCCCTTTCTTTGGTCTCCTAAACTTGGCGCCACCGCTGAAACACCCCTATCCCGGTGGGGCTAAAGTAGCCGCCTCACCCGCCTCGAGTTCCCCAGACCAGGACTCCGCAGAGGAAGAGCGTAGGTGGGGCGCGCTGCTGGCCCGGGTAGGGGCGGTGTGCATCCTGGTAGCCGGTTTTACGACAACGTGCGGCTGCGCAGAGTGGCTGACGGCAAAGCCGCGCTGCTCCTGGAGAGGTCACTCCGGAGACCGTGTAGGCTTTGGGGCGTGGGGACTCAGTGGTACTATGTGGCGCGTCTGTGCGCGACGGGCCCGGAATGCAGCCCCGAGGTCGGGACTCGGGGCTCGATGGACGACCTCGCGGGAGGGACCTGCAGCTCTGTGTGTGAGCCAGCGGTCTGGCCCCGCTCCGGCTCGTTGCAACAGCACAACCACAAGGTATGGCGGGGTCCGGGCACTGGGCGGCTGGAGCCCCAACTCTGGCGCCACTCCGCGGAACCGCTTACTGCTACAACTTCTGGGATCGTCTAGCCGCCGCTGTTACAGTCTCCCCCCGCATCAGAAGGTAAGCTCTAGAACTGGGACCCGGTTGCCCTTCAGGGCACACTTCTTGGCCTTGGGAACCTCCTTCAGAGGCCCAGTGATCTTCCAACTCCTCCCAGTATCTGTCATCGCGCCTTGTCCAATACCTAGCTTTGCTGCAGCTCCTGAGCGTTCTTCTTGTGGTCTGTCCCATTCAAAGAAGAGCTCCAAGCCTGGGCTGTGTGCAGAACATCTGCTGAGGTTAGGACTTTGTCAGACTCACAAGAGTGTGGAGGAGGAAGCCTGCCACTGGAAACCATAAACTTCTGGTGGGCAAGAACTCCCTTTCTATCTCCAGGACCCAGTGTGTAATGGGACTCAGTAAACTTTTTGCATGAAATTGAGTTGAGTAAAAGCTTAATCCAGACTTGAGAGTTAAGTATCTCTTTTTAATTTAACCCTTCTCCTTTTTTCTCCTCCAGGTTCCGTTGCCTTCTCTTTCCCCCACAATGCAGGCAGGCACAATAGCCCGTTGGGAGAAAAAAGAAGGAGAAAAAATCAATGAGGGTGATCTAATTGCAGAAGTAAGTTTTAAAATATGGAGATGAGTTCTAAAGGACTGCTATGCTGAACAGCTTTATAGCTTTCTGAATGCATAATTATCGCCTTTGCCCCCCCCCCCCCCACAACTTGATATTAGAATTGGTTAAATAAAGGGCTGGGGTTGTGGCTCAGTGTTAGAGCACTTGCCTAGCATGCACTGGGTTCGATCCTCAGCAGCACATATAAATAAGTGATTAAAATAAAGGTCTATTTACATCTAAAAAAAGTTAAATAAAAATGAACAGAAATAAAAAAAGAATTGGTTAGATAAGTTTTCAGCAGCTGGCCAAACTGATCTTTTTTCCCCGCCTTGGTACTGGGAATTGAACTCAGGAACACTTAATCACTGAGCCACATCCCCAGTCCTTTTTTGTGTTTTCTTTTTTTTTTGGGGGGGGGGTGCTGGGGATCGAACCAGGGCCTTGTGCTTACACGGCAAGCACTCTACTGACTGAGCTATCTCCCTAGCCCCCTTTGTTGTGTTTTCTTTAGAGACAGAGTTTCACTGAGTTGCTTAGGCCTCCCATAGTTGCTGAGGCTGACTCTGAACTTGAAATTCTCCTGCCTCAGACTTCTAATTCACTTGGTTTACAGGCATGCACCACCCCTCTAATCCAAACTGATCTTTACTCAATATAATTTAAAAGAATTCCTTCTTTCAAGTCTGTGATAATGACTTTATTGTCATATAACTGTTGAATTGTATAATTCCAGACAGTTTTGTGAACTGGCAGTACAAATCTAAGTTTTTGCTTTGTGTTAAAAGGTTGAAACTGATAAAGCCACTGTTGGATTTGAGAGCATGGAGGAGTGTTACATGGCAAAGATCCTTGTTGCTGAAGGAACTAGAGATGTTCCTGTTGGAGCCATTATCTGTATCACAGTTGGAAAGTAAGTAGAACCCTCACAATTTTTGAAAGTTCAGTGCTTTTCAGAATATTTTAACTCAGAATTGAGAAAGACTTATGTGAGAGCTAACTTTACTTTATAACCCCTTTATATTTATGCATTCTTTCTCTTCCTTAGGCCTGAAGATATTGAGGCCTTTAAAAATTATACGTTGGATTCCTCAGCAGCTCCTCCACAAGCAGCCCCAGCACCAACTCCGGCTGCTGCTACTGCTGCTGCATCTCCATCCACACCTGCTCAGGCTCCTGGTAGCTCATATCCCACTCATATGCAGGTGAGGCTCAGCTGAGTACTTGTTCTAGATGATTTTATAGCTATACATTTTTCATAGATGGCCATCACATATTGGAAACTGACATTAAATATGGTTAGGTTTTGTCATTAGGGAGTATATAGAGATTTAACCATGAAAATTGGCAGCTTTGTTCTTAGTTGTTATTTCCAGTTATGTGAACTTGGACAGTTCTTTTAACCTTTCTCCACTCAGCCTCAGTGTAATACACAGGATAATGCTTGGCAGTTCTCACTGAAGAAAATTATGTTCCACAATTGTACATTGTTGGTGGGACTGCAGTCTAGTACAACCACTCTGAAAAGCAATTTGGAGATTTCTCAAAAAACTAGGGATGGAACCTGCATATGACCCAACTATCCCATTCCACAGTATTTTCCCAAAAGAGTTAAAATTGGCACAATACAGCAACATAACCATCACTGTTGATAGCATCTGTGTTTAGAGCATCAGTGTTTATTCACAATAGCTAAATTATGTAATCAACCCAGATGACTGTCAATAGATTAATGGATTAAGAAATTGTGATACACACACACAATGGAGTTCTACCCAGCCATTAAAAAGAATGAAATTATGGCATTTGCCAGTAAATGGATAGAAATGAAGACTGTCATTCTAAGTGAAATTAGCCAAACTCAGAAACTCAAGGATTCAATGTTTTTCTCTCATATGTGGAAGTTAGAGTAAAGTAAAGGAAAGAGGGAGGGAAGGATAAGATTACATAAGGAACCAATCAGATACAAGTTAATAAGGAATTCCAGTACAAGTTAATAAGGAATTCCAGTAGATTAGAGGAAGGAGAAGGGCAGCTGACCAGGGGTGGGGAGGGGACGGGAGGGAAAAGAGGGGCTGAAATGAAATCAGTTTCCATGTATGAATGAGTTTGTTGTATGAACCCATCTACTATGTATAACCATAAAGCTCTTAAAAAAAAACACAAAACATATGTTTCAGATTTTTGAGGATGATTTTACTTACGTTTACTGCCTGTACAAATAGAGTGCCATCTGTTGAAAGTCCTCATTTGGGGTCCAGATCCCTGGTGTCCTGAACAAAGGATTGAGCAAGACACACCCAAGTAATAGGCAAAGTACAGATTTATTGAAGATCAGAATGGAAATAGTGCTCTGTCAGGTAGAGTGGAGTGGATCTAGCAAGAGAGAGCTTCAAGGCGCTACTGTCTGGCAATTTAGTATCTGATATGCTGAATTGTGAGGCATTTTTTTCCCTCTATGGACCTAATTGAAAATCTTACCCCATTTGCTCCCGTTGGTTACCTTATGAGACATTGTTAGAATATTTTCCAATTTTCCCCCATTGATTTAGAAAACCTAATTAGAGTACTGCTCAATTTACCTCATTCGTCATTTAAAAATACTGAACCAGTGGCAGGAGTTGGCACGGTAATGCTAACAGAGACATGATCCATCTCCCTGTCTTGTCCTCCAGCAGCATCCTTCTTAGACCCTGCGTCTGCCACCTTGGTGCCCCTGACCTCCTACCTAAGAGTGTTTTCCTTTGATATGTGGTAGTCTACTTTCCCAGGGTAGGTGAAGTATTCCTGTAGTGTTCATAAATGATGGTAAAGAGTAAGCATATAATAGACATAGAATAGCACTGCAGCAAAACTGAAACCTATAAATTCAATCACTGTTGATTGTACTAAATCACTTTCTAAGAAATTAAATCAGTTTATATTAGAGTTTTCCTGTGTATATTTATATTTTTTAATGTTGAAAGTAGATTAAAAAAAAAACTAGTTATCCTTTTTCTAAAGGATTAACCTCTGAACTTGCTTTAACTTATTTTTTTCTAGAAAATTTTGTGTAGGAATCATTTTCTTCATTGGAAATCATGTTCCATTGTAAGGATTGTTAGTACAATCACTTGTGATGAAATTTTACCTGGTCTTCAGTTCACTCAGTTATTTGATCCTGTTCAGCAGATTCTATCTCATTAGATGAGCCCTCATTTCTCTCCATTCTATGTCTGTGGCTTTGTATGCAAGTGTTAGGGTTGTGCCTTCATTATTTAGATTATCAACTCTAGTCTTCTTTTGTTTTTGTCTACTGGGGATTGAACCCACTAAAGCATATCCCCAGCCCTTTATTATATTTTATTAGAGACAGGGTCTCACTGAATTGCTTAGGACCTTGCTAAATTGCTGAGGCTGATTTGAACTCACAATCCTCCTGCCTCAGCCTCCCAAACTGCTGGGATTACAGGCCCACAACTTCAGTCATTTTTAAGAAGCAGATGAAGATGGCAAATTTGAACAAAAAAAAAGCACTTTTAGAGAATTTACAGTCTTGTTTTACTTTTTTCTCCCCTTCTGGAGACATCTTTAATTGAAATTATTTTACCCTCAACATAAGACTATTGTATGTTGCTAATTAGATACAAAAGCCTAAGAAGACAACAGATGAAGTCCTTTATAATGGAAGAACTGAATAACTATCCAAATTCAATGTACACACAAACTATATAAATAGGAAACCAATTTTTAATTAATTTTTTTTTTTTTTTTTGGAAGCTCCACTGAAGGTACAGAGAGCCAAGGCCAGTTTTACTTTGATGAAATGCGTATTACCTACTTTTTTTTGTTGCTCAGTCGAATTTTGGTGTCAAATCTAAGAATCCTTTGCCAAATCCGAAGATATTCCTCTATGTGTTCTTGTTAGATTTTGGAAGACTGACTATACCAACTCAAATGGTAAAATAAAATATAAAAAGGGGCTACAGGTACAGCTTGGTGGTAAAGCTTGTGCTTAGCGTGCACAAGGCTCTGGGTTCAATCTATAGCACCACGTTAAAAACAAACAATATCTATAAGGAGTAATATATACATAAAGAGAATCTAACCCATAATCTGCAGCAACCAGCCCAGGAAGCCAAACAATATCCTCTGCATTGTTTTTCCCCAAAGTGATCAGAGGTGGTTAATAACTGCCGGGTTCTCTAATTTTTGTTCCTACTTCTAAATCAGGACCAGTTAGAGATGTTTTTAATTTTTAATTCAGATCAGTCAATTAGGTTTCCATTTTGTTGGGGTGGAAGTGACTATTATAAGAACAGTTTTTGAGGAGCTAGGAGTGTAGCTCAGCAGTAGGGCACTCCCTAGCATTCATGAAGCCCTTGTTTAATCCCTAGCACCCTTCTCTCTCCCCCCCCAAAAAAACCCTAAAATAAAAAAAGAACCACACCTTTTAAAAATTTTTAGTTCAAAAACTTAATTTAAATGGATGGAAATTCTATAAATTTGTCATTATAACATGTTTGAAATATATATAGATTGTGAATGGTGAAATTGAATTAATGTACATTTTTATTAGCTATAGTCTCCAAAGAATAGTTCTTATTAGTTTTTTTAATCTTATGTCTAGGAAGTTTGGAACAAATGTGGTTTCCTTTGGGTGAAAAGATGTACAGAGCACAGTAAAATTTAAACAGAGAGGTATGGGCCAAGATCATTTTGTAAAAACAAAATACTTCCATCTTTTTTTTTTTAATTTTTTTTATTGTAAATAAATGGGATACATGTTGTTTCTCTGTACATGGAGTAAAGGCATACCATTTGTGTAATCATAAATTTACATAGGGTAATGTTTGATTCATTCTGTTATTTTTTCCCTTCCCCCCACCTCTCCCACCCCTCTTTTCCCTCTATACAGTCCTTTCTTCCTCCATTCTTGCCCCCCTCCCTAATCCTAACCCTAAACCTAACCCTAACCCTAACACTAACCCCACTTCCATCTTTTTTTGATGTGTGTGTGGTGCAGGGCCTTGTACATACTATGCAAGTGCTCTACCACTGAGCTGCATCTCTAGTCCTTTTTATCTTTTCTTTTGAGACAGGATCTCACTAAATTGCCCAGGCTGACCTGGAATTTGTAATCCTCCTACTGAGTCTCCTGAGTGACCAGGATTGTAGGCTTGCACCACCATGTCTGGCAGAAAAAATTCTATCTTAACCTAAGTGTTACAAAAAGATGAAAAAGATGCTCTATGATTAGATATTTGTTGAGAATTAATTTCGACTGGAAAAAAGTCTGTCTTCTGTTGCTTTGAACTTTGAATGATGTGTCTGAGTATGGCTGATGAACTATAAAGCTGATAGAGCTGAAGGAATATTTAATTGGTGGAAAGCTATTGAGACACTGAGCTTTTGATGGGATGATTGTTTAGACTATCATCGTCACTATCAATCCATGAAACTGTATAAGCTTGCCTGAGTGCTTTGTGTCCACTGCTTCCTAATATTAAGTAATAATATGTATTTCCTTCTGCAGGTACTTCTTCCTGCCCTTTCTCCCACCATGACAATGGGCACAGTTCAGAGATGGGAAAAAAAAGTGGGTGAGAAGCTAAGTGAAGGAGACTTGTTGGCAGAAATAGAGACTGACAAGGCTACTATAGGTGAGATTTCTTCAGCTCTTAATGGTTGAGGCACTAAGTTTTCCAATGAACAAGAGGATTGCCATTCATTCTTACTACAAGTGAGTGATAATAGAAAAATTTTACAATTCTTAGGATTCATTTCCTGAGACAAGATGGTTTATAACAAAAATGTATATAGTCAGATATTTCAGGTCCATATTGCATTCAATGAATCAAGGGTATGTCAACTAAAAGATTATTCTCAGACCAGAGTTTGCTTCTTAGCCTCATTTTTATGTTACTGAAATGCTTTATCAGAACTTCCATTGTCTAAATTGGGCAAAGAAATGAAAGGGGAAATCACCCCCAAGGCAGAAAAATATCAAAAAATTTAAGATGACTTCAAGGGAAAACTGAAACCAGGGTTTAGATTGTTTTCATAGTTTGAAAATGACATGCTCTTCCAATGTATTACATTTCCATGTATCCCCCTTTTTTGATTTGTTTTTATGCTTAGAAATAAAACCCATATAGATAATCTTATATTTGTGATAATGTTTATAGATATTTGTAGGTATTATGAATTTCTTGCTCTTTTCTCTGTAGTCAATAAAGGGAGCCTGTCCATTCATTCTACAGAGATGCAGCAGAAGATTCTAGGCATCTTCTGCAGTTAGTACTTTGCAGATTGAATTCTCCTAAACTCCATCAGTACTCACTAGAATCTTGGCAAAGGAGAATTAAAGAGTAGAACCCTACAATGCCCCATTTCCCTCCCCTACTCCACCAGAGCAATTCTTTTTCTTTTGCATATTGTAGTTCTCCATAAAGGAGTGTTTTCTTCGGGGAGGTGGTTACTGCGGCATAAACCCAGGGATGCTTTACCACTGAGCTATATCCCTAATCCTTTAAATTTTTAATTTTGAGATGGGGTCTTGCTAAGTTGTTTAGGGCCTAAATTGTCCAGCTGGCTTTGAACTCGTGATCCTCCTGCCTCAGCCTCCCAAGGTGCTGAGATTACAGGTGTGTGCCACTGCCGCCATCTCCATAAGGTATTAATAGAAAAAAAGGTTCTGTTTCTAATAAAAACCTTGAGAACAATAGTTGTGCTTCTCTCTACCTTGAATACCAGTGTCACTATAGAGAGTGACTCTAAAAACTCTAGACACTATGGAAATATTACCTTGGTTTCAAACTCTTTAAATTCTTTCACCCATGAGCCTTTTCTTTTTCCTTTTTAAACACGTCTTTTATTAGGCATTCTCAATTGGGAAATGAAAAGGATTCATCAAAGAGAGGCACAGCAAAGTGTTTGCAAAGTACTGGAAAAATGAGTTTTAATTACTTTCTAGAGCACTCTTGAAAACTCACTCATGTATTATAAATGGAATTTGCCCAGAAAAACTGTCATTACAATAGCAAGTTTTGAATATATGATTTTATCTTAAAAATATATAGTATCATATATATATTATATCATATATGTGATTTAAGAAAGAGTAAGAAGTGCTTGAAATATTTTTTGGTAACCCTTGGCTAAATTCATTTACATCCAAATCTACTTAACTTATTTTACTGACATAACTTTTTATAAAGACTCCTTTATCTCAATAAAATATTTTGTACTCAAGAAAAAAAAAAGGGGGGGGCACACCATCACAGAAAGCCAAGATATAGGAGGCAAAGCTTATTTATCCTTTCCAGTGACTTCATTTAGTTTTTCTTTTGCAATTGTAAATGTTTGAGTTCCTTACTAAAAAAAGCAGTAGCTGAATAAGATATAAGTTGTCAACACCATAGGAATTCCAGTAAGGTTGCATTTCTTCACATTGAAGTATTTGATATAACACTAAATAAAACCTCTTTGAAAAGCTCCAAGGAAGCTTTTAGAATTGAACTAACTTGCACATCACTGTTCTTCTGGGATATTCTTTAATTTCACATCCCTGTGGCTCTGATCTTTAGCTTTACAATTGACACTATCTTGGAGTCCTGTAAGTCTGCATGAGGTCTGCCCTTGGGGAGATTTTTAAGAACTTTTAGAACTAACCACTCTCTCTAATCTTTGATAGTTTTATTTAGCAGATTAGAATCCATAAAAGATTGGTTCCAGAGTAAAGTCTGTACATGTTCAGCTCAAATGTATTTTTTAAATACTTTTAGTCCTATGGATTTGGAGGGTCAGCGATATTTATTATTCATTTTGTACCAGGTACTGTTTCTAGTATCTTGAGAAATATTCATTTAAATTTATAAAATCCTTTTGAGGTAGGTATAGTCATCTGTTGGTATCTAGAGGGGGTGGGGAATTGCCCCTCCCAAAGTCTGCAGATAAATTAAGTCCCTTATATAAAGTGGCATAATATTTGCATATGATTTACGTACATTCTCTCACTGCCATATAGTTGTTTTATTTTTTTCTTTTTGGTGCTGGGGATTGTACATGCTAGGCAAGACCTCTACTACTGAACTACACCTTAACCTCCTTCTATATACTTTAACTCATTTCTAGGTTACTTCTAATACCTAATACAGTAAAATCTAAATAAGCAGTTGTTACACAGTATTGTTTAGGGAATGATGACAAGAGAAAAAAGTCTATATACATCTTCAGTGTAGATGCAACTATCATAGACCTAACAATATAACATTTTTGATCCACAAATGCTTGAATCCAGGAATGTAGAACCTGTGGATAGAGAAGGCTGACTGTACTGTAATTTTGCCCATATTATAGATAAAGAAACTGAGGTACAAGTTAAATAGCTTACAAAAAGGCTATATAACTAGTTAGAATGAAAAAAGCCTTGTACTTAAAACTCTACTGTGAGTTTGTATTAATAGTAGAGTCTTTTAATTACTATAATGTTTTTTTCTTTCTATTTAAGGTTTTGAAGTACAGGAAGAAGGTTATCTGGCAAAAATCCTAATTCCTGAAGGCACAAGAGATGTCCCTCTAGGAACCCCACTTTGTATCATTGTAGAAAAAGAGGCAGATATAGCAGCATTTGCTGACTATAGGCCAACTGAAGTAGCTGATTTAAAACCACAAGCACCACCACCTACCCCACCCCCGGTAGGTATGCTTCTGGAATCAGGGGAACATTTATCCTGTTAAAGAATAAATTAAATGGCTGTGATTAGATGATGTCCTAGCTTCCTTTCAGCTCCAAGATCCTATGGATAGGGAAGGGGATAGTTGATTAACATTTGTAGGCTGAGTTGGCACTGAGCCATTTAATGGTCAGTAGTTTGAGCCCTAACTTTTTTTCCATTGTTGTCTTGAGTCCTGCTGAGAAAAATGTGGAGGTGGCATTGTCACCTTTACTATATGATGTCTGACATTTCCTATCCTCTTGGTATTTACATTTTATAGTAGGTCAATCATGTATTTGTAATCATTGGAAGCTTGACATAATATACTTGTTTTGCACAGAATTTAGTATATCACCATATACTATGTATTGTGTAGTATATACCTATAACATGAACTTGTATGAACTCCAAGCATAGATAGATAACACAGTGAAGCTTTTGCATATGCTAGGAATCATGTGAGTTCAGACTAGGTGAATATTTCTGTCTGAGAAAGCTTGATTTCTGAGTGCTCTGCATTCATGGGTAGCTAGAAAGTAGCAATGTTGGTTTATTTTTTAAGATACTTTTCAACTTGGAACCTTCTAGCATAATTTTTTACTTTGAAATTAGGTTAAGTAAAGACAAAAACTATGTTGGCAATGTACTTAATTAAAATAAAGAAGTGGCAAGAGATTAAAGTGAAGAAAGACTGTAAGGATAGTATATACTGGTCAGCAGTATTAAATTTGATACCTCTCCATGTTATCCTGATTTGACTTCATTCTGTCTTTGACATAAAGTATTGTTCTTGCTGTTTCTATTGCTATATTATGTTAGTTAAGCAGAAGAAAGTACATTTTGATCTTTGGGGCAAAGGATGCATGTTATTTAATTAAAATAGCTTTTAATTTACTCAGAAAATATAAATTTAAATCTTTCAGACCAGTCTTAGTAGTGGTGAATTAATAATTTGTAACTTTTCTCAAAGGTGGCCACTGTTGCTCCAACTCCTCCACCTTTAGCTCCTACACCCTCAGCCACCTCTCCAGCTGCTCCTGCTGGACCAAAGGGAAGGGTGTTTGTTAGCCCTCTTGCAAAGAAGTTGGCAACAGAGAAAGGGATTGATCTTACACAAGTAAAAGGTAAGTCACTTTTTATGGCATGGGATTGGAAAGTTAAAAGATAGTTGAATTTCCTCCTTAAAACCAGTGCATACAACTATGTATAATTGTCTTAAGTAGGATAATAGAAGGATGAGGGAGGAAAATATCCCCTTATTGCCTCCACAGAGTAGGGAAACTTATTGTTTTGTTTTATTTAGTCTTAGGATCTACCTGTAGAATTTAGATGCCTTTTTAAAATTGCTCTGTTAATGCAGTCTGTAAAAATAAAAAAGATTTTAATAATAAAAAAAAAAAATTGCCATATGTTCATGGGAACTTCTTAATTGTTGGTGAAAGTATACATGCTTGCCAAGCAAAGTTGGTTTTAGGACTTGGTTTTGTAATAAGAAGATATCTCTATCTAATGCTAGGTTTATTGAATGTAACAATAAACAAAACAAAACATGAACTTGCGGTGATTTAAAATGACTTGAAATAATAAAATTCATATAAAACTGAACTAAAGCTCCCTGAGGGCAAGGGAAAAAGCTTTATTCATCTTTTTTTTTCCCAAAAAAGCATACAGTTTAGCCAGATGTGATAGCGTACCCCCTAATCCCAGTGATTTAGGAGACTGAGGCAGGAGGATTCCAAGTTCAAGGACAGCCTCAGCAACTTAGCAAGACCTTGTCTCAAAATAAAAAATAAAAATAGCTGGGGATGTAGCACAGTGATAAAGCACTTATGGGTTAAATCTCCAGTCAGAAAAAAAAAAAAAAAAAGATACAGATTAGTGATTAGAATTTGGGGTTTGGAATTGTAGCCTTTTGTTTTTTTCTATGTAACTTATCTTTAGGTGAATGACTGCTTAACTTATATATGGCTTTAGATAAATTACTTAACCTGTTTTTCCATCTATAAAACTTAGATGGTAATGTATTATAGAGAATGATTAGAATTAAATGTGTTATAAAGATGTAGTGCTTAGAAAGGTATCTAGCATATATAAGTACTCAGTGTGTGTTTGTTGTCACTCATATTGTTATTATTGCCTGGTGCTTAAATTCTTGTATCCTTGGAATAAACTTAAGCTAAAATTTAATATAAAGTGATTTTAAATACTTGGAGGGAAATTACGGTTCTTGGAATCTGATTTGATACCTAGCACTGTGTGTCATTTAATTTACCACATTTAATTTGAATAACCGTTCCTGAAATAAGGATTAACATTTTTTGGATAAGAACAGAATCTTAAGGGGTCTTCCTTCTTGTTAAATAATGAAGTTGCAATTTGAATCTAGGTTTGTTTGTTTCTAAAGTCTGCTTTTTTTCCCCCACCACCCTATGCTGCCGTAATTACTGAAGAAAAATATAGCTGTTTCCCCAGTTGCCCAGCTATGGCACTCAGGGCTGGTTATCATCTGCCTGCAAACTACTATTTTGTTGTTAGAAGTCAAGCCAATCCCAACACAGAATAGAAGGTTATAAATTATTTGGACTTCACAGGATCCTTATACTGTTGGAAGACTCTTTTTTGTCCATCATGTGCTGTTTCACTTGTATGTTGCCATTCCTTATATACATGTGATTAGAATCAGAGACAGCAATGTTAGTGGGAATAAATTTTTAAAGAGAGAGGAGGGACTAGGTTATTAGTTATATCTGAAGAATTTAGACAAATTAAGGACCATTCATTAGACAGTTAGCAACACTAATAAGGGGAAAATACCACTATTTTTACTATGCAGACAGTTAGGAATTTATTTATTATTATTTAAGCAAATATTCACCAAGTTATGTATGCATCAGATCCTTGTTCATAAGATGGGTAAGATTTCAATTTCATTTGCCTACGTGGTCAGCAGTAAAGAAGTGAGCTGGCCGTGGTGGTTCATGCCTGTATCCTAGTGGCTTGGGAGGCCTAGGCAGGAGGATCACAAGTACAAAGCCAGCCTCAGCAACTTAGTGAGGCCCTAAGCAACTTAGTAAGACATAAAAAGGGCTGGGGACGTGGCTCAGTGGTTAAGCATCCCTGGGTTCAATCCCTGATACCAAAGAGGGGAAAAAAAAAAAAGGAATTAAGTGAACAAAGTGAACAGAAAGAAAGTATATAACATAATAGTTAAGGTGAGCTCTGATTAGGGGGAGAGAGGAGAAGAGGGAATAGGAAGGTTCTGGGGAATGAGACTGATCAAATTATGTGCATGTATGAATATGGCATAATGAACCCAAGGTTATATATAATTATAGTATACTAGTAAAAATAATAAATAAAGTAGAAAAACAAAACAAAACAAAACAAAAAAGTGTGGGCTCTGGAACTTGAATGCTTGAGTTTAAATGTTAGCTTGTCCTAGTACTAGCCATGTGAACTTTTGTGTCTCATTCTCTTCATTTGTGCATAAGAATAATACCTGATGTGTTGTGGATTACATGAGTAAATAAAGACCTGTGCAGAGAAAGAATATTTAGGTATTAACTATTATGGTAATATTTTTTATTATTACTAAATAAGATGATTTAAGTGTTAAGAAAGAAATAAGTTGAGTAATATACTGGTGAGTGACAGGATAGATATATATGTGCCATCATGACTACTTTTAGACAGGGCGGCTAGGGAAGATCTTTTGGATAAGGTGACATTTGATCTGATCTAAAGATGAGGAGTCAGCTTTGGGCTAACCATGTAAAGTACAGAGGAAAGATCATTTGGGGCAGAAAGACCAGCAGTACACAATCTGAAATGGAAAAGAACTTGACGTGTTTGAAGAACGTAGTGGAACATGGGGAGCAAAGGGTCTGGTCTAGGGTAGAAGATGAATGAGTTGGGGAAGAAGCACAGAGATGAGAATATTTTGAACCTTACAGATCTCAATCAAGAGTTGAAATTTCATTTAAAATATAATAGGAAGTCATTGAAAGACTTAAGCAAGTAAGTGAAATAAAATGATCTGTTTTAAGAGAACATTTTGGTTGCTTTGAGGAAATGGATTAAATGAAAGCAAAGTTACCTGTTAAGATGGCTGGAGCAGATGATGGTGGCTTAGACAAGAGTGATGAAAGTGGAAATGAAAAGAAATGGACAACTTAAACTCAGTCAAGGATTTTATAGATGACAATGGTAATTTCAGAAGAAAGGTAGAGTGGAAGCCAATCTGAATAAGTCAAGAAGTGGGTGTGAAATGGAGAGAGGATTGTAGACAACTCATTCAAGAAGGTTTGCTATTGCAGGATTGCATGCCTGCAATCCCAGCGGTTCAGGCGGCTGAGGCAGGAGGATCAGGAATTCAAAACCAGCTTCAGCAGCTTAGTGAAGCCCTAAGCTACTCAGTGAGACCCTGTCTTAAATAAAATACAAAAAAGGGCCGGGTATATGGCTCAGTGGTTAAGTGCCCCTGAGTTCAATCCTTGGTATCAAAGAAAAAAAAAAAAAAAAAAGAAGGCTTGCTATGAAGAAAGGCATAGTATTAATGGTAACTTTAGGGGGATGTGAACCCAGAGGGCTTTTTTCTGGGCATGGTGGCACAAGTCTGTAATCTCAGCAATTTAGGAAACTGAGGCAGGAGCAGCATAAGTTTGAGGCCAGCCTGGGCAACTTCACAAGACCATCTAAAAATAAAAATAAGAAAGGCCATGGATGTAACTCAGTGATAAAGCATCCCTAGATTCTATCCTCAATCCTGCAAATAAATAAATAAAAAGTAAAAATAAATAATAAGAAAATGAAATAGAGAGAGGGCTTTTGAAAGTAAGTGGTATAGTGAATCTAGTACAGAGTTTCTCAGTGGTGGCACTGTTGACTTTTTGACTAGATAATTTTTTGTTGTATGTGTGGGGTATCCTGTACATTATATGATGTCAGGGTCCTTGGCCCCAATCTAGTAAGCTGTTAGTACCAACCCTTACTCATGACAAACAGAAATGTCTTCAGACATTGTCAGGGGTTACCTGGGGAGCTAAATTACCCTCCTTGAGACTCAGTGGCCTAATAGAAAGGGATCAGTGGATAACAGAAGGGGACTATGAGTAGGATGATTTCACAAGGAACAAAGTTCTTGAGAATGTAAGAAGGAATGTGATTGACCTTTATAGAAATTAAGAACATTTTATCTATTTTTATAGGAGAGAAGAAAATGTAGGATGGGTTTATCAGTTTGGTGAAGGATGACAAGAGTTCCTTTTTGGTTGCTACTGTTTGATAAATGTGAAGTGAGAGTATTAGCTGGATAATGAGTATGGGAAAGATTGTGGTTAGAGTGATTGGAAAGTAGTAGCCTTTCAGAGATTAGAAAGGTGAATTTAAAGGAAATAATTACATATCTAGGCAATTTTGTGTGTCTATTTTAGATTTGTGTTTCTGGCAGGTTGGTGTGTACTTTTTTCTGTAGCAACATTAAGTTGCTCAGTGCTGGCACTGAGAAAGACAAACATGGTGCTAAGAGTTTTGCAAAGGAGTGATCATAACGATAATCCATAAATTGTAAGCTGGGTTAGGAGGAAAGTGAAGACCAGAGGGAAGTCATGGATAATGAGAGTAAAGGAGTCAGTGGAGTGATGTCTTGATGAGGCAGAGTGATTTTTTTTTTTTCCAGTGGGGGAATGGGTTGGTCTAGGCTAAGTGAGCTCAGAGTATTAGTTATTGTAGGTTATAATTCAGAAACAGTCAAATGGAAGCAATACATAGGGCAAGGTATAGTGGGGAGGGGTCACACAGAACTTCCATGACTTCTCTGGTATGCCATTCTCACAGCACATGGATGTGTTCACCATCCTGGAAGCTCTCTGAATATCGCTGTTAAGAATTTTTACTTTCAATGCATTTATCTCAGTGGTAGACATTGAGTCAGTTCCCAGTCCTGGAAAAAAAGATGTTTATTGTCATAGACATGACATTACAAAGACATGATTGACTAATCCATTTGCCATTTGTCATTGAACTCAATCTTCAGTCTTCCTTCTCTCCCAGAAAGTGGGGCAGTAGAGGAGGAAGGAGGTGGAAGAGAGAGAGGAGGGAAAGGGGACTGAAAATTATCATCCCAGTCATGTGTTTGGTCTTTTTGCTGACTAGCCCTGATCCTGGTAGCTAAGAGCCCAAGCTGAGTTACCTCATTAGCATAAACTCTAGTGTGGTGTGAAGGGGCTTATTTTGAGTAATAGAAGACACCACTAAGGAAATTCCAAAAGTTTTAGGAGGTCCATGCCAGGAACCTGGAACAAAGACCAAATATATGTTTTGTTATATTGCAGTGATGGCATCAGCAAGATGGTTGCTTGAATTTTAGATTTCAGAGATGTTTAAGTACTAGTAATAATGTAGTCTGGGATTTGACCTTAGAAGTTGGGGGTGTTCTTGTGAGTGGGAGGGAAAAGTTGGAGCTGAGTAACTTAGAAATCTGGGTTTTGAGTGGATTGTGGTTCCCAGGACAATAGTGTGTCAAGATGCAAATTAATCTGGATGAATGGGAGTAGTTTTGAATTGGTAGATGAGAGACAGACATGAAGAGGAATAGGTCGTATGATCGGATGGTATAAACTTCAAAGGGGGTTGAAGTTTTTGAGGACATAGGTTTTGGAATTAGTAGTATTAGCAAAGACACTTTACCCATATCCCAACCCTGAGCAGCATGAGAGACAGAAAAATAACTCCAATTAAGGAAAAACTAAGGGAAAAGTTGAGTAAAGAAACAGATTGTTTTCAAAATTTGACCAAAATATAATTAGTTAGGGAGAAACTATGTTGAAACCTAAACCCTGATGTTCAGTTTGATTAGACTCAAGGCTGCCCATATAATATTTCATATTTCTTTGGTGCGCAGTGCTTTTCACAAGATTATTCCATTTTGCTTCACAACTTTCCTGTGAATAGGGGCTGATATTATAATCTCCATCCTATAAGTGAGAATGAGGACTAGATAAGACTATGTAACTATAATCATCTGTCTAGTTCATGTTAGACAAGAGCCCTCCATACTTCAGTGCTAGTCCACTGTTCTTCCCTTTATGTCATTTTGCTTCATGAGTGCCTGCTATGCCTTCTTAGGGAGAAAGGCAAAGAAGGTTAAAAGGTTTCAGTGGATTACTGTTTGTCAGGAAGTTCTCATGGGTGGCCGAAACTTAGAAAAAGGCAGGTGATGTTACAGGTTTCCTCCCTTGTGAGGCTGCACATCTCAGTGTCTACAGCTTTGATTATAAGGGGAGGTTATGGTTTCTGTATTTTATAAAGGAAGAGAATCTAATAGGGATACTGACACCTCTGTTCTAGAGCTCCTGGTGAGGATAAACACAGTCCTAGCCAGCCAACTCAGTTTTCATATTGAAGGAAAGTAATTGGGAAGAACTGCATATAACGAGAGTCCTTTTTAAAGTCTGCCACGGGGGAAGATGAATCAATGTGACCAAATTTTTTCTATAAGTGGGCCAGTATAAAAGGTATTATAATAACTAAATTCTGAATTTATCAAAACAAAAGATCAGGATTATCTCCTTGGGTCTAACATTAAATGTAAGATGTTACAGATTGGAAGGGGGGGGAAATTAGGTAAAAATAGTACTAAATCTCTTAAATCTTTTGAGAGTACTGGGAGGTCCTTCCTCATATGTGGCATTGTACCCATTTCCTTCACTGACTCTCACCAGGACAGTTTAGCTTTGGCTACTGTGAGAAAGCTGTGAATGTTGGAGACCACCTAAGGAATGAATAATCCTAAAGATGAGGTAATCGCAGTTAAAATTCATGCTATTTGGGGGTGAAAAATTGATGTGCCCAATTTGTCCAGACAATTGCTAGCATATCTGTCAACCTTGTAGAAGGGAATTCTTTATGATCAAGTGAGATTCTATTTCAGGTTCAGAGAGTTTTTTTGTTTTGTTTTGTTTTTCCACTTTCTTTTTACTTATTTAGCTAACAAGAAGGGGACAGTTTTCCTTTTACATGTATAAACTGCTTAGCATTATCTTTTGCCAGTATTTCCCAAGTTAGAAGAAGGTGAAAAATAGAAAAAAGTACAGCTTATTTAGCTGGAAGTCTAAAAGAGAAATAGACCATAGATTATAGGTGGTGCACACCTGTAATCCTAAGGGCTGAGGCAGGAGGATTTCAAGTTCAAAGCGAGCCTCAGCAACTTGGCGAGGCCCTGTCTCAAAATAAAAAATATAAGAGGACTGAGGATATGGCTCAGTGGGTAAGTGCCCCTGGGTTCAATTCCTGGTACAAGAGAGAAAGAGAGAGAGAGGAAGAAAGAAAAATAGATAAATACTTAAGATAGTTAAGAAGAAACACTGTTGATCAAGCCAGAGTACTTAGTGTGAATATAAATAATTTGGCTAGTCATGTTGGCACACGTCTGTAATCCCAGCTACTCCGGGAGGCTAAGACAGGAAGATCAGAAGTTTGAAGCCAACTTGGGTAACTTAGTGAGACCCTGTCTAAAAATAAAATAAAAAGTGCTGGGGATATAGCTCACTGGTATACTTGCCTGGCATCTGTCTCTGGGTTAAACCTCTGTACTGAAAGAAAAAATAAATAAATAAAAAGAATAATTAACAAAAGCTGAGAACTTGAAGGACTAGGGGGTAAGGCTGCAACCCCTATAGAGTGTCTTTGGTAGCGAACCCTTAGGAACTCACGCTTTAGGATGATGTTGATCTCCTTGGGGATCTAGTGGCATGCTGTCATATATGTAATATTTATGTGTTTCTTCCAGGGACGGGACCAGATGGGAGAATTATCAAGAAGGACATTGACTCTTTTGTGCCTACTAAAGCTGCTCCTGTGAGTTATATTTGACTCTAACTTTTTTCCTGCAGTGTTTTGTCCTGCCTGTTAGACCATTGCATACATTATGAATGAAATAATTTAATCAAAACTGCATTTTGGGCTGGGGTTATAGCTCAGTGGTAGAATGCTTGCCTCGCATGTGTGTTACTACGTTTGATCCTCAGCACCTGATAAAATAAATAAAGGTATTGTATCCATCTACAACAAAAAAATTTTTTTTTAAAAAACTGCATTTTCTTCTAATTTCAGTGATTTAACAATATGCATTTGACTATTTACCACCTGACCTCCATGGCCTTTTTTTTTTCTTTTTGATACTGGGGATTGAACCCTGGGGCTCTTTATCACTAAGCTACATCCCCAGCCCTTTTTATTTTTTGAGACAGGGTCTTACTAAGTTGCTTAGGGCCTTACTAAGTTGCTGAGGCTGGCCTCAAACTTGTGGTCCTCCTG
Organism: Sciurus vulgaris; assembly: GCF_902686455.1. Lineage (NCBI taxonomy): Eukaryota > Metazoa > Chordata > Mammalia > Rodentia > Sciuridae > Sciurus > Sciurus vulgaris. The sequence goes on from NC_136472.1 coordinate 107,463,254, forward strand.
CCTCAACCTCCTGAGTTGCTGCAATTACAGGCATGTACCGTGGCCAGCTCAGCCCATTTTTAAAAACATATTTGCAAGTTGGTTGTCTGGATTTATGTGGTTAATGAGTTCACAGAAGGACTAGATCTATATATATCCAAGTTCTGTTTGATTAGCTAAGGTATTACGATAATCAGTGAAAAATAAGGAAAATTATTTATTCAGAAGTTCTCTTTAAAATGAAAGATTGATCCTTGTTTTTCCTTAACATTGTTCAGGAAAATTGATTAATTTGTTTATATTCATCTCTTAATCCTTTCAATTTAAGAATGCTTTGATTGCTTTTCTTGAGGATAATTTTGCAAAAATAATATTATTTTGGCATAAATTAGACATTGTACTCTCAAAGAAAAATACTTAAAACATGATTTCAGAATTCTAAGTAAAAACAATTAAAAACAACTCTTAAATAAACTAATCTAAGTCCCTTCTGCTTCCTGGGGATAGAACTAGCTGTTCTATGAAACTTCGTTTTTATTTTGCCATCTGTAAAGAGTCATTGGCGGTGCACCAGGTATTTATGCTTAGATTGAGCCACAATTACTCAGAGCTTTTTCTTTCCACCTACAGGCCCCAGCAGCTGCTGTGCCTCCCCCGAGTCCAGGAGTGGCACCCATTCCTACAGGTGTCTTCACAGATATCCCAATCAGCAACATTCGTCGAGTAAGAGAGTTACCAAAATCTTGGTCCAGAGCTGTTGGAGGCATCTTTACTTTAGTCGTTTTATTGTATCCATAATTTAAAACACTAGCAGAGGCCAGTATTAGATGATTAAGAGAAACTTGTTTCTTCAGTTGAATACTTGGTATAAAGAAATCACTGTGTTCTGGTTAAATCTATTAGAAGGTACAAAGTTATAGTGAGACCTTTATCTTCCAATTCTATTAATGCATAGAGTAAGCATTACCAGGTAGCAGAGTGAAGAGGCAAACAGATCTGAATTAGTGAAAGGTCTTATTTCAGCTCAAGATAATTGATTTTTGAATTTCTGGTTTCAGGTTATTGCACAGCGGTTAATGCAATCGAAGCAAACCATACCTCATTATTACCTTTCTATTGATGTAAATATGGGAGAAGTTTTGTTGGTACGGAAAGAACTGAATAAGGTAAAACTTCTGGAAATTCCAAATCTCTAAATTATAGTCTTTTTCCCACTAAACATTTACATTTTTGCTTATGTATTTTGTTATAATATGCCAATTGGTGGTACAAAAAGATGAATGTCATCTTAATTTTAACTTGCAGTCAATATCCTAGACAACCTTCATTTTCTAACCTTTGACTAAAACTTGTCACTTAAAGTCATCTTTGCCAGAGGTAGATTTTAGCGTAGCAGAGTCACTGGGATGTAATAATTGAGTCTTGTTTGGTAAGTGAGAAACATTGTAGATAAAATTTCAGGAAGCTATTAAAAGTTCTGATTCAGGACTTTTTAACAGTTTAAGCACTTGTTAATTAATCATGGAAACTCCATCTACATAATTCTTCAGTGCTTTGAAAGAATTATTAACTTAGCAACATTATTAAACTTTATAGAAGGTGATCTTTAATGCATGTTTTGTTATATACAAGTTTATAAGTTAAACTGCTTAACTTGTATAATAACCATACTGCATATGTGCTGGGTTTGTATAATTCTTTAAAGGAAGTTTCCTAGATTTACAGTCTATTTGTTTTTTTTTTTTTTAAATACTGATAATTTACGGCTATCATGCTGCTACCAGAAAAATTATTCTGTGTTGTTATTATGTGAAGTGATTTATAGGTAGCTTCTGGGAAGAGGAGAGAGCACTCACACAGTTTGCTCATTAGTACAAAAGGAGGATCAGTTTGTAAAACATAGATTGTCTTCCTCTCAAATGAAACAAAACCTTTGTTTAAGCGATTCCATTTAAAAATATTTTTTAAAGAAATTATGAATGGCATGTCATTCTTCACGCTAATCTTGTAGACAATCCACAAAATTGTTTTTCTTTGTTCAGTATGCTGTATCTTTCTAAATGCATATTTGATGATAGGAGACAGTTTCAGTAGTGTTTTGATCTGTATTCATTATTTAGCTTTTCATATTGGGTTAAGCTAAAAATCTTATTTATGGATGTAGTTATAAATGGCAAATGATTCTTGCATATTAGCTTTTGTTGAAAAATTATGCTTGGTAAAAGCTAAGCTTTTTTTTTTTTATTTTTAGTTGTAGGTGGACACAATATCTTTTATTTTATTTTTATGTGATGCTAAGGATCAAACCCAGGGCCTCATGCATGCTAGGTGAGCATGCTACCACTGAGCCACAACCCCAGCCCAAGAGCTAAACTTTTAAAAACAAATGCAGACTTATCATTAATAAAACCTATGGTATAATATCAAAAAAAAAGAAACATTATATTTACTTTGTGTTCATAGTTAAGTATCATGCATCTACCTGGTGTTTAGCATTAGCATAACATGTTATTATAAGGCACAATCTTTTATTGTTTTGAGTTTATAATTTAACTGGGGAGAAAATACATTGAAAATATGGAAGGCTTTTTTGTTTTTGATAATGCTGGGGTTTGAACCCAGGGCATTGTGCACATTTTAGGCAAGTGTTCTATCACTGAGCTACATCCACAGCCTGGAGATTTTTATGAAAGTAAAAATATTGGGCTGGGGAGATAGCTGTCAGTAGAGTGCTTGCCTTGCAAGCACAAAGCCCTGGGTTCAATCCCCAGCACCACAAAAAAAAAAAAAAAAAAAAAAAAAAGGAAGTAAAAATATTGATTTGTGGATCAGTCTCTTTTTTTTTCTTGTACTAGGGATTTAAACTAGGGGCACTTTACCACTGAGCTACATCCCTAGCCCTTTTTATTTATATTTATTTATTTAAAAAATAATTTTTAGTTGTAGATGGACACAATATCTTTATTTTATTTATTTTTATTTTTATGTGGTGCTGAGGAACGAACCCACGGCCCCACACATGCCAGGCAAGCACTCTACCACTGAGCCACAACCCCAACCTAATTTTTTGAGACAGGGTCTTGCTAAGTTGCTTAGAGCTTTGCTAAATTGCCAAGATTGACCTTGAACTGGTGATCCTTGCTTCAGCCTTCCAAGTTGCTGGGATTACAGGCATGTGCCCACAGTGCCCTGGCCTGGATCAGTCTCTTTATGGTAATACTCATTAATTGCTAAATTACATTGTACAGGTTAATTACATTGTATAGGTTTAAGTGTTAACTGAGTTCAGAGAAGGGGAAACTAGTGAGTGTAATTGGGGAATTCACAAAGGACAAACTTGTTTGAACCATGGAAATTTGGAAGTGTTTTTATTGGCAGAGATGTTGAAGTAAGTTCATGCTAATGATGGAGTGCCATAAGGGTAGAGTGCTTTAAAAATGGGAATAAGGAGGTTTCAAGATGGCGGCCTAGAGGGTGGCTGCATTTCATGTTGCTCCAGGACTCAGGATTCAAAAGAGGAGATATTGAGACACTTGGGACCAACTCAAAGCAGCCGGGTGACTCTCACCCGTTGGGAAGGCGTCCCGGATGGGACGGTGGTCCCGGAACGCAGGGAACTTTGTGAAGTAGAGCTGCCGGCGAGACACCCCTCCCCCCGCTGGAGCAGTGAACTCGGACAGCTGGGAGCACCGTAAAGGAGGCTGCTGGGCACAGCGCTGGGACTCGGAGCAGCCACTGGGGCTCGGGCGGCTGCCCGGGGGAGGGGAGGTGAGCTGTGTGGACTCAGAACACCGGGGCCTGCCCTGAGGAGGAGGAGGAGGAACGTGGCCACTTGGATTCAGAGTGACTGCACCAGAGCTACAGGCGGTTGCCAGAGGAGAAGCCGCGCGGCGAGCTGTTTGGACTCAGAACGACGCTTCTGAACACCGGGGCCTGCCCTGAGGACGAGGAGGAGGAAGAGGAGCGCGGCCGCTTGGTTTCGGGGTGACTACACCAGAGCTACAGGCGGTTGCCAGAGGAGGGGCTGCGTGGTGAGCTGTTTGGACTCAGACCACTTCTGAACCCCGGGGCCTGCCCGGAGGAGGAGGAGGAGGAGGAGCGCGGCGGGTCGTTTGGACTCGCAGTGACTGCATTAGCGCTCCAGGCGGCTGCTCAGAGGAGAAGGCGAGTGGTGAGTTGTTTGGACTTAAAGTGACAGCTCCTGAACACAGGGGGGCTGCCTGGAGGAGAAGCGCGGTGGGTCGCTTGGTCTTGAGTGGCTGCACCAGAGCTCTGGGCGGTTGCCCAGAGGACCCGTGCAGCGGGTCACGTGGATTCAGAGCCACTCAGAGCGACCGCTCCTGAACACCCAGGGGGTTATCTGGAGAAGGAGGAGGAACGGGGAGGGTCACTTCGACTCGGAGTGATTGATTGCCCAGGGCTACGGGTGGTTGGTGGGAGGAGGAGGCACGAAGTGAGTTTCTTGGACTTCTAGTGACCGCACCGGAATACTGGGTGGCTGTCTGGAGGAAGAGGCGTGTGGCGGGTCTCTGGGACTCAGAGCGATTTTTCGGGGCCCCAGGTGGCTGCTCAGAGGAGGGGCCGCATAGCCAGGCGATTAGGTGCAGAGCAGGGTCCCAGGATTTAGGAGGCTTCTGGGTGGAAGAGCCGCACAGAGACAGGCTTAGGGCGGAGCGAAGGTTCCAGGCCTATGGGCAAATTCTCTGAGGAGGGGCAGCCTAAGGAGATTCATCTGCGAAGGGTGAGGCTCCCAGGCCCAGGAGGTAGGGCCGGGCCCCTGGAAACTTTGCAGAGGAAGGCAGCCCAGCCCAGGCAGTAGATGTAAATTGAGGGGAACCTCTAGGAGGAAACTGACCAGCGAGACCTCCCCACCGGGTGAGTCTTCCCTGCTGGGTGAGGTTTCCCACAAGGACAGTAAAACCAGAGGCTCAGGCCCAAACAGGCCTTGCCTCAGCCCACAGCCTAGGTCCCCTTTGGATGACCATTGGTCAACAAGTGGAGGCACCTCTGCCCACTAGCAGGGAATATACCCCACCTGAAGGCCACTACTCCTAGAGAGGCAGCTTCCTTGTGGAGCACCACATTATCAACCTCCTCCAAGACTTCAGCCTACTGAAGGCTAAGAGGGGATATATATAGAAATCTTCAGGGTCATTGTAAATCAACAGAGGAAATCTGCAATATCTCAGCGGTCCACTGATATCTGAACAACATGAGAAAACAAGGAAAGAAAATGCTGCAAACAAATCTAGATGTTACATCAATAAAACCCAATGACAGCATGGCAGAAGAAATGACAGAAAAGGAGTTCAGAATGTACATAATTAAAATGATCAGAGAAGCAAACGAGGAGATGAAAGAGCAAATGCAAGCATTGAATGATGAGATGAAAGAGCAAATGCAAGCATTGATTGATCGCACCAATCGACAGTTAAAAGAGCAAATACAGGAAGCAAAAGATCATTTCAATAAAGAGTTAGAGATATTGAAAAAAAACCAAACAGAAATCCTTGACATGAAGGAAACAATAAACCAAATTAAGAACTCCATAGAAAGCATATCCAATAGGATAGAACACCTGGAAGACAGAACCTCAGACATTGAAGACAAAATATTTAACCTTGAAAACAAAGCTGAACAAACAGAGAAGATGGTAAGAAATCATGAACAGAATCTACAAGAACTATGGGATATCATGAAAAGGCCAAATTTAAGAATTATTGGGATTGAGGAAGGCCTAGAGAAACAAGCCAAAGGAATGAACAACCTATTCAATGAAATAATATCAGAAAATTTCCCAAATCTGAAGAATGAAATGGAAAATCAAGTTCAAGAGGCTTACAGGACTCCAAATACACAAAATTACAACAGACCCACACCAAGGCACATTATAATGAAAATACCTAACATACAAAATAAAGACAGAATTTTAAAGGCTGTGAGAGAAAAGAACCAAATTACATTCAGGGGGAAACCAATACGCATATCAGCAGATTTTTCAATCCAGACCCTAAAAGCTAGAAGGTCCTGGAACAACATTTTTCAAGCCCTGAAAGAAAATGGATGCCAACCAAGAATCTTATACCCAGCAAAACTTACCTTCAAATTTGACGATGAAATAAAATCCTTCCATGATAAACAAAAGCTAAAAGAATTTACAAAAAGAAAGCCAGCATTACAGAACATTCTCAACAAAATATTCCATGAGGAAGAGATGAAAAACAAAGAAGCAAATCAGCAAAGGGAGGAATTATCCTAAAGGAATTGTCAAATAAAGGAGGAAACAAGTTGTGTCAAACAAATAAATAAACAAAATTTTAAAAATGAACCAAATGACCGGGAAACCAAATCATTTCTCTATAATAACCCTGAACGTTAATGGCCTGAATTCATCAATCAAAAGACATAGACTGGCAGACTGGATTAAAAAGAAAGATCCAACAATATGTTGCCTGCAAGAGACTCACCTCATAGAAAAAGATACCCATAGATTAAAGGTGAAAGGATGGGGAAAAACATACCATGCACATGGACTCAGCAAAAAAGCTGGAGTATCCATCCTCATTTCCGATAATGTGGACTTCAAGCCAAAGTTAGTCAGAAGGGATAAAGAAGGTTATTTCATACTGCTTAAGGGAAGCATAAATCAGCAAGATATAACAATCATAAACATCTATGCCCCAAACAGTGGCTCATCTATGTATGTCAAACAAATCCTTCTCAATTTCAGAAACCAAATAGACCACAACACAATAATACTAGGTGATTTTAACACGCCGCTCTCACCACTGGACAGATCTTCCAGACAAAAATTGAGCAAAGAAACCATAGATCTCAACAACACAATCAATAATTTAGACTTAACGGACATTTATAGAATATTCCATCCAACCAAGAGTGAATACACTTTCTTCTCAGCAGCACATGGATCCTTCTCTAAAATAGACCATATATTATGCCACAAAGCTAATGTTAGCAAATACAAGAAGATAGAGACACTAGCATGTATTCTATCAGATCATAATGGATTGAAGTTAGAAATAAATGAAAGAGTAAAACACAGAAACTATTCCAACATCTGGAGGTTAAACAATATGCTATTATATGATGAATGGATAACAGAAGATATTAAGAAGGAAATTAAAAAATTCTTAGAGGTAAATGAGAACAAAGAAACATCATATCAAAACCTCTGGGACACTATGAAAGCAGTACTTAGAGGGAAATTTATTTCATGGAGCGCATTTAATAAAAGAAGTAAAACTCAACAAATAAACAACCTAACACTACAGCTCAAAGCCTTAGAAAAAGAAGAACAGAACAGCACCAAAAGTAGTAGAAGACAGGAAATTGTTAAACTCAGAGCTGAAATCAATGAAATTGAAACAAAAGAAACAATACAAAAAATTGACAAAATAAATAGTTGGTTCTTCGAAAAAATAAACAAAATTGATAAACCTTTAGCCACACTAACAAAGAGAAGACGAGAGAAAACCCAAATCACTAAAATTCGGAATGAACAAGGAAATATCACTACAGACAGGATGGAAATACAAAACATAATTAGAAGCTATTTTGAAAATCTATACTCCAACAAAATAGAAAATTTCGAAGACATCAACAGGTTTCTAGAGACATATGAATTGCCTAAACTGAATGAGGAGGACATAAACAATTTAAATAGACCAATTTCAAGTACTGAAATAGAAGAAGTCATCAAAAGCCTACCAACAAAGAAAAGTCCGGGACCAGATGGGTTCTCAGCCGAGTTCTACAAAACCTTTAAGGAAGAGCTCATTCCAATACTTCTCAAAGTATTCCATAAAATAGAAGAGGAGGGAACCCTCCCAAACTCATTCTATGAAGCCAATATCACACTGATACCTAAACCAGACAGAGACTCATCAAGGAAAGAAAATTTCAGACCAATATCCTTAATGAACATCGACGCAAAAATTCTCAACAAAATTTTAGCAAATCGCATACAAAAACATATTAAAAAGATAGTGCACCATGATCAAGTGGGTTTCATCCCAGGGATGCAAGGTTGGTTCAACATCAGGAAATCAATAAACGTAATTCACCATATTAATAGACTTAAAGTCAAGAATCACATGATTATTTCAATAGACGCAGAAAAAGCATTTGATAAAATTCAGCACCCCTTCATGCTCAAAACACTAGAACAAATAGGGATAGTGGGAACATTCCTTAATATTGTAAAGGCCATTTATGCTAAGCCCATGGCTAATATCATTCTAAATGGTGAAAAGCTGAAAGCATTCCCCCTAAAAACTGGAACAAGGCAGGGATGCCCTCTTTCACCACTTCTATTCAACATCGTTCTTGAGACTCTGGCCAGAGCAATTAGACAAACCAAAGAAATTAAAGGGATACGAATTGGAAAAGAAGAACTCAAACTATCCCTGTTCGCTGATGACATGATTATATATTTAGAGGAACCTGGAAATTCCACCAGAAAACTCTTAGAACTCATAAGTGATTTCAGTAAAGTAGCAGGTTACAAGATCAATGCCCATAAATCCAACGCATTTTTATACATAAGTGATGAATCTTCAGAAAGAGAAATTAGGAAAACTACCCCATTCACAATAGCCTCGAAAAAAATAAAATACTTGGGAATCAATCTCACAAAAGAGGTGAAAGACCTCTACAATGAGAACTATACAACACTAAAGAAAGAAATTAAAGAACACCTTAGAAGATGGAAAGATCTTCCATGTTCTTGGATAGGAAGAATTAATATTGTCAAAATGGCCATACTACCTAAAGTGCTATACAAATTCAATGCAATTCCAATTAAAATCCCAATGACGTACCTTACAGAAATAGAGCAGGCAATTATGAAATTCATCTGGAAGAATAAGAAACCCAGAATAGCTAAAGCAATCCTTAGCAGGAAGAGTGAAACAGGGGGTATCGCAATACCAGATCTTCAACTCTACTACAAAGCAATAGTAACAAAAACGGCATGGTATTGGTACCAAAATAGAAAGGTAGATCAATGGTACAGAATAGAGGACACGGACACAAACCCAAATAAATACAATTTTCTCATACTAGACAAAGGGGCCAAAAATATGCATTGGAGAAAAGATAGCCTCTTCAACAAATGGTGCTGGGAGAATTGGAAATCCATATGCAACAGAATGAAACTAAACCCATATCTCTCACCATGCACGAAACTAAACTCAAAATGGATTAAGGACCTCGGAATCAGACCAGAGACCCTGCAGATTATAGAAGAAAAAGTAGGTCCAAATCTTCATCTTGTTGGTCTAGGACCAGACTTCCTTAACAGGACTCCCATAGCACAAGAAATAAAAGCTAGAATCAACCACTGGGATAGATTCAAACTAAAAAGCTTTCTCTCAGCAAAGGAAACTATCAGCAATGCGAAGAAAGAGCCTACAGAGTGGGAGAATATCTTTGCCAATCATACTTCAGATAGAGCACTAATCTCCAGAATCTATAAAGAACTCAAAAAACTCTACTCCAAGAATTCAAACAGTCCAGTCAACAAATGGGCTAAGGAAATGAATAGACACTTCACAGAAGAAGATCTACAAGCAATCAACAAACATATGGAAAAATGTTCAACATCTCTAGTAATAAGAGAAATGCAAATCAAAACCACCCTAAGGTTCCATCTCACCCCAATTAGAATGGCGATTATCAAGAATACGAGCAACAACAGGTGTTGGCGAGGATGTGGGGAGAAAGGTACACTCATACATTGCTGGTGGGGCTGCAAATTAGTGCAGCCACTCTGGAAAGCAGTGTGGAGATTCCTTAGAAAACTTGGAATGGACCCTCCATTTGACCCAGCTATCCCACTCCTTGGCCTATACCCAAAGGACTTAAAATCAGCATACTACAGAGATACAGCCACATCAATGTTCATAGCTGCTCAATTCACAATAGCCAGACTGTGGAACCAACCAGATGCCCTTCAATTGATGAGTGGATAAAGATGATGTGGTATATATATACAATGGAATATTACTCAGCCATAAAGAATGATAAAATTATGGCATTTGCAGGCAAGTGGATGAAATTGGAGAATATCATGCTAAGTGAGATGAGCCAATCTCAAAAAGCCAAAGGACGAATGATATCGCTAATAAGTGGAGGATGACACATAATGGGGGGGAGGGAAGGGTTAGTGTTAGGGTTAGAGTTAGGGTTAGGGAGGGGGGCAAGTATGGAGGAAGGAAGTACTGTATAGAGGGTAAAGAGGGGTGGGAGGGGTGGGGGGAAGGGAAAAATAACAGAATGAATCAAACAACATTACTCTATGTAAATTTATGATTACACAAATGGTATGCCTTTACACCATGTACAAGCAGAGAAACAACATGTATCCCATTTGTTTACAATTAAAAAAAAAAAAAAAAAGATATATACATAGAAGAGGAGACAGCAGTGAGACCCTGGAAGCACAGACTCAGTGATGCAGTCACAGCCCAGGAACATAGCCTGGAAGGTGGAAAAGCAAGGGATCTCCCATAGAGCCTTTGGAGATTCACCTGCTGACACCTTGATTAGAACCTTCTAGCCTCTGGAACACTGAGAAAATAAATGTCTATTGTTTTAAGCAAAAAAAAAAAAAAAAAAAAAAAATGGGAATAAGTATAGCATGTGTGGGAAATAGGTAGATTACCTGTTTTAGAGCAGGTACACAATGAATCAATTTAAGGAAGACCTCAGTTTACAAGGAGAAAAGTTTGGCTTGATGAATTAGATACTAAGTGAGAAACCATTTTGTTTTTGAGCAGTAAAATGACATGATAATAACAATATTTTAAGAAAGGCTAAACTGATAGATGTTTACTGGTACATATTAATGAAAGACTAGTTATGCTTGTATTGTAATGTAAGCATAAGGTAATGGTAATAAGGATCTGCATTAAGAATGAAGGGGCTGGGGTTGTGGCTCAGTGGTAGAGCACTTGCCTTGCATGTGCGAGGTACTGGGTCCCATCCTCAGTATCACATAAAGATAAATATATAAAATAAAGGTATTGTGTCCATATTACAACTAAAGAAAAAAAGAAAGAGAAAGAATGGAGTAGGAGCTGAGCACTGTGACACATGTTTGTAATCCCCACAACTCGGGAGGCTGAAGGAGGAGGATCACCAGTTTGAGGCCAGCCTCCACAGTTTAATGAGGCCCTGTCTCAAATGAAAAATTTAAAAAGGGCTGTGGATAGAGCTCAGTAGTAAAGTTCCCCTGGGTTAAATCCCCAGTATTTAAAGAAAAGAAAAATGGAGTAGGAAGATATGCGTAATATTTTCAGGGAAGTGAAAAGTAAAAGCCTGACTCCTTAAAGTGGCATACAGTGCCATTCACAGAGTGTTTTTTTATAACCTCGGGGACCTCCTCTCCTACTGTATTTTCACTTACTCCACTGCGGGTACAGTGGTCACTGCACTGTTCCTTAGTACTTCCACCTTATGATCTTTACACTTGGTGTTCTCTGTGCAGAGCCTTTAGTATTCATATCCACATGGCTCCTCCCTTCTCCGCTTCCTTAAGGATTTGACTCAATATCACCTTCTTGTGTCTTATTCTAAAATTGCAACTTCCTTTCCCCCACCTCTTTCTTAATTTTCCTTCCCCACTTTTTCTCCTAAGCACTTGACACTATCTTATATGTTTCATATATTTATTATTTATCCCCTTTAGAACATAAGCTCCCTGAGAGCAGAATTTTTATCCATTTTTCCTACTGTTTCATACAGAGCTTCACTGTTATGTGCCCAGCATAGACTCTCAAATATGAGCTGAATGTTTAAATGCATGAATGAAACAGTGGCAGAAATCTAAATGGCTACAGGAGTTCGAGATCATGGCAAACTTTTATTGTCAAAGTATTAAGACCCTTTTCTCACAAATTTACTTGGAAATTAGGCAAATATATATATATACATATATAATGTATTTTATTCAAATTCTTTTGAACAGCTTTATTGAGTTTTAATTCAATTAGGATTGTAATGTTATACCATTTACCCATTTAATGTGTACAGCTCAATGGGTTTTAGTATATTCACAGAGTTGTGCAACCATCACCACAGGAAATTTTAGAATATTTTCCTCATCCCAGAAAGAAATCTTCCATCCCTTAAGTCAGGTGTGATTGTCACACCTGTAATCCAGGTACTTGGCAGACTGAGGCAGAAAGATTGCAAGTTTGAGTCCAGCCTGGACAACTTAGCTAGACCCTGTCTCTAAAATAAAATAAAAAGGGCTGGGGATGTGCTCCTAGGTTAATCCCTGTAGAAAGAAAGTAAGGGAGGGAGGGAGAAAGAAAGAAATCTTACACCCCTTAGCCATTATCCCAGCAGACCTCCCATCATTCTCAGTCCTAAAAAACCACTCATCTACTTTTTGTTTCTATAGATTTGTCTGTTATGGATATTTCCTATAAATGGAATCATATGATATATAGTCTTTTCTGAATGGCTTCTTTCATTTAAGTTAATGTTTTCAGTTTATACACATGTAGCATGTATCAGTATTTCATTTTTTTAAATTGCTGAATAGTATTTTACTATGATGAGATATGTCACGTTTTGTTGAGTTGTTCATCTGTGATGGACATTTGGGTTGTTTCCTCTTTTTATCTATTATGAATAATGCTGCCATAAAATTTTTGTGTACAGATTTTTTTAGGGACATAAGTTTTCATTTATGTTGTATATGCCTAGGAGTGGAATTTCTGGATCATACGTTAACTCTGTTTAACTTGTGTGTGTGTGTTTATGTGTGGTGCTGGATGAACCCAGGGCCTTGTGCATGCTAGGCAAGTGTTCCACCACTGAGCAACACTCCCAGCCCTGTGTAATTCCACTTTGCAGTCTTCCTGCCTCACCCTCGCAAGTAGCTGGGATTACAGGCCTGCACCACCACACCTGGTTCAGTCTGAGTTATCTGATTTATTGGCATATGGTTGTTCATAGTAGTCCTTATAACCTTTTATTTATAAAAGGTAGGTAAGGTAGATAGTAACATTTCTTGTTTCATTCCTTGATTGTAAGAATTTGAGTCTTCTTTTTTCTATCAAACATTTGTCATCATGATTGTCGTTTGATCTTTTCAAACGACTGATTTTGATTTTGTTGAGATGAGAGAAAATTAAGACATATTATAATATGGGATGCAGCTAAAGCAGTACTTAACAGAAATGTATAGTTATTAAGGCCTACATTAAACAAGATGGAAGAACCAACTTTTGGTTTCATTTCACCCTTCCCACTTTGGATTGCTTATATATTTTCATCCCCCTAATCCCTTTCTCAACATTAAGTGTATAGTCTCAGACTTTGGGGAGAGAATTTAAGAAAACTATCATAGTAGCTGGGCGTGGTGGCACATGCCTGTAATCCCAGTGGCTCTGGAGGCTGAGGCAGGAAAATCATGAGTTCAAAGCCAGCCTCAGCAAAAAGCAAGACACTAAGTAACTCTGTGAGACCCTGTCTCTAAATAAAATACAAAATGGGGCTGGGGATGTGGCTCCGTGCATGGTTAAGTGCCCGGGTTCAATCCCTGTTCAATCCTTTTAGGGGTACCCTCCCCAAAAAACAAAGCAAAATGAAACAAAAAACAAAATACTATCATAGTTTCTTGTCTTTACAGATGTTAGAAGGAAGAAGCAAAATTTCTGTCAATGACTTCATTATAAAAGCATCTGCTCTGGCTTGTTTAAAAGTTCCTGAAGCAAATTCTTCTTGGATGGACACAGTTATAAGACAGTAAGTATATCTAGAGAAGGTTTATATTGATCAGCAGTTCTTATGTTATCTAATGTATAACTAGGAGTTAGAGGGGGATATGACATTCATAGGTGAGACAATTTTAAAACTACACAAAACAATTCATGAGATAGTGCTAGTTTAGCTAGTAAAGGCTACAAATGCTTTGTATGAGTTCAGAAAAGGGAGATCAATGTACAGTTGGAAAACAGTATTTGTTTTTGTTGCCACAATACTCAAGTATGTTTCGCATAAAGATTTCAAATTCTTAATGCCCACTTTATGAGTAAGTGCTTTCCCTCCCACTTTCTAGATGAGGAAACTGACACTCAGTGAATTAAGTAACTTTCCCTGTGTTAATAAGTTAGCAAGTGTCATAACTGTGATCGGAACCAGAATTCTGACTCCTAAGAGTAGGCTTTTTCTAATATGAGATATTATTATGAAAAGGGAAAAAAAATGAAACACTTTTCCTTTATGCTATGCTAACTTATAGCACCACATCTGTGACCAGATATATGAATGTATGTTTTGAAGGGTGTTGGTTCCTCACACATCAACCAAGCAGTCAGTTCTGGAGTGGACACCAAGTAGGTGTTCTTTGATTTAATTCAATTCTGACTCTTTCTACCTGGGGGTAGTGTCAGATTCCATAGACTGGGGACTCAGTCCCACTATACTGCCCTCACCTCAGATGCCAGTCTCAAATCTGTCTACCCTTATTGCTGAGCTTCTGGCTACAAACTGAACTTCCTGTAACTTCCATCTTGGGTTTGATTAATTGGCTAGGATAGCTCATAGAATGCAGGGATACACTTACCTATGTTTACTTATAGAAAGAATATTACAAAATATATAGATGAATGCCATATGAAGAGATGTAGGGCAAGGTCTGGAGTGGTGTAAAACTTCCATGCTCTCACTGGGAATATCACTCTCCAGTCACCTCCATGTGATAGCAATTTCTAAAATATTAACATTGAATGTGTAAAACATTATAGATAAATGTAACATTAATGTAATAGGTTAAATATTTTAATTTTTTATGGCCTCTTCTGTGTCTAAAATAATTGGGTATGACTAAAATATGTAGTTTATCATAAATACTATTTTTAATGATGACTTAAGATGGGGGACTAGTTTTCTGTGTTCTCATCATGAATTTTCTCAAATTCCCCAAGATAACTCAAACCATTTCTCAATCTATTAAACATACTGGATAATTTATTGATTCTAACTTTTTTCTTGGTCACTCCGTTGGAGAACATTTGTTTAATATATCTTATAACCATATTACTCTCCTAGTGCTACTGTCATAAATTACCACAAAATTGATGCCTCAGAATTGAAATTTAGGACTTGGGGTTTAGCACAATGGTAGAATGCTTGCCTAGCATGCACATGATCCTGGATTTGATCCCCCGTACCAGCAAAACAAACAAACATAAATGTATTCTCTCACAGTTCTGGAGGCCAGGAGTCCAAATTCAGGGTATTGATAGGGGTGTACCCCATCAAAAGACTCTACGGGAGCATCTTTCCTTGACTTTTCCAGTTCCGAAAGCTACAGGCATTTCTGTTTGTGGTTGCATAACTTCAATTTCTACTTCCATCTTTACGTGGTCTTTTTCTGTGTGTGTTCTCTTTTCTTAAACAGACACTTGTATTTAGAGCCATCCAGATAGTCCAGGATGATCTTACCTCAGGAAGTTAAATATACCTCCAAAGGTTTTTCCAACTAAGTCTGCATTGATGAATTCTGGGGATTAGGATATAGACATCTTTTGGAGGGCTACCATTCAACACACTAAACAGACTTTAAATCTGTCTTCCTGTTTTCAGTACTGTCTATACCACCAACTCATGGATGGCTTTCTGGTGCCCAAGCAGAAGTGGTTGTATCTTCTGGCATTCAGAGCCATCCATAATTCAGTCAAGGCTTGCTTTCTGGTCCTCTGTAAAACCTTCTTGTGCCAGTTTGAGTTAGCCACTATTAATGAATTTGCCATGAACTTTCCTCTTCTTAGAATGTTATTTGGGCTTTCCCTTTCTTTGAATTTAGATTGATGCTAACATTTAGTGAGTTCTTAAGCAATTTATATTCATTATTTAATTCTCATGAGAATATTGAGAAGTAGGTACCATTATTGCCTCCACTGCATATAAGGAAATCGAGGCACAGAGAAATAATCTGCCAAATTTCTAGAGAAAGGTGAACCAGCTCAGATTTGAATCCCAGCTATATTACTTAGTTTTCTGTCACTGTGACAAAATATCTGAGATAAACAACTTCTGGGAAGTGTTTATTTTGGCTCATGGTTTTATAGGTTTCAATCCATGGTCCTTTGGGCCTGTGGTGGCACAGAGTAGAGGCAGCCTATTCATTTAATGGACTGCTGGGAAGCAAAGAGAAAGACTTGGAGGTGCCCATCCTAATATCCCCCTTCAGGGGCACACCCAGTGACCTCACTTCCTTCTACTAGGCCCTACCTCTTAAAGGTTCTACCTTCTCCCAATAGCACTGGTCTCCGTGGGCGGGGACCAAACCTTTAACACAGGAATCTTTGTGGGACATTTCAGATCCAAACTATAGCAACAACTCTGTGAACCAAAACTAAAGTCTGATCTTGAATCACAGCATTATACTGCTTTATCCTGTTTAAAGCATACCTGTCTTTAAAGCCTAGTTCAAGTTCCCCTTCTTTGAGTACCAAGGCAAAATTAAGCTCTGTGAATATCCCTCTGAATATTATATATATTACTCACTTGCATTCATGCAACAAGCATCTATCTGTTAAGCATTGGTTTTTGTTTTTTAATTTTAAGTAGTCTGAAGGTAAGTATAGTTTCTTATATTCTGTTCAGTCCCTTCTGCCTGGAATATAGGCAATTTTAAAAGAGCTTTAATTTACAATAATTTATGTACCATAAAATCCAACAGCTGGACATTTTCTTGATTTTTGTAAATTTAGGGAGTTATACAGTCTACAGTGTTCTAATTTTAGAAATCTCCATCAGTTCCACAAAGATCACTCATGCCCACTTGTAGTGAATTCCTGCTCCTATCCTAAGTCTTCTCAGCAGTCTGTTCTGCTGTCTCTATATATTTATCTTTTCTAGTCTTTATAGAAATGGAATCATAAAGTGGGAATTCTTTTGTATCTAGTTTCTTTCACTTAACAATTTTAAGATTCCTCCTGTCTTGACATGCATCGGTTTCTTTTTTTCTATTGCTAAATAGTATTCATTTGTATCAGTGTACCATATTTTGTTTATGCATTCATCAGTTGATGGACATTTGGTTTCCACTTTTTGCTGTTATCAATAATGAACATTTGGATACAATATTTTGTGTGGATATAGGTTTTCATTTTTTTGGGATACATTCTTAGGAACAGAATCACTGAGTCATTGGGTAAATTGTTTAATTTTTAAAGAAATTTCCATACTACTTCTCAAAGTGGTTGCACCATTTTACCTTCCCACTCACAGTGGAACATTATGTGTATGTTTGAAATAGCCATTCAAATTGATGTGAAGTGAGTGCCATCTACTTTTTTTTTTTTTTTTTTTTTTTTTTTTGCGGTGCTGAGGATTGAACCCAGGGCCTTGTGTGTGCAAGGCAAGCACTCTACCAACTGAGCTAAATCCCCAGCCCCCATCTACTTTTAAGACTACATAAAGAAAATACAGTAAGAAAGGATCAAGGTTACAGGGCAAGTTCTATGAATTGTTTATTTTTTATTTTTATTTTTTAATTATTTGTTCTTTTTAGTTGAATTGTTTATTAATTCTCACCAAACACCCTTCATTTATTTGTTTATACAGCCTTTCAACAAATACTTACTGAATATGTACTGTTTGCTGGATTCAGTGATAAACAAGTTAGGGAACACCATCCCTATTTCAGGAAGAAGGCTATTAAATAAGTAACATTGTAATGACAATAATTTTAAATATTTTTAATTGGCATATAGTTGTATATATTTATAGGGTTGCATGTGACATTTTAGTATATGTATACACTGTGTAATGATCAGATCAGGTTAAATGGCATATCTGTCACCTTAGATAGTTATTTTTTTTTTACTTATGAACAATTCAAAATTCTCTCTGCTACCTCTTTTTTTTTTGGCTGGGGAAGGGGTGTGTCAGTACCAGGGATTGAACCCAGGGGTGCTTTACACTGAGCTGCATCCCAAGCCTTTTTATTTTGAGACAGGGTCTTGCTTGCTAAGTTACCTGACTGGCCTCACCTACTCAGTAGATGGGATTACAGGCATGTACCACCATGCCTGGCTGTACTAGCTATTTTGAAATATTCAATTAATTCTTATAACAATGGGATAATTTAATCAAGAAAGCAGTATTTGCTATGTGATACCTTGACTAGAGCCTGGTAACTGATAAAGACCATAATATTACTGTGTTTACCTGTGACAAAAGCCTGTTTCTAGCCAGCTTAGACAAATTGGGGGATTTGGTACCTGTGATCTTCTAGAACTTGTCCTAGGAAAGGTTGGAATGACTGGAGTTCTTTCTTTAGAGCAGAGTCATACCTTCATGTGAAATTTTGACTTTTTCTCCATTGTAGAACACTTTGGCAGGAGACCTTAAAGACCCCGTAGGGACTGTAGGTACAATTCAGAAGTTTGTGTACTTGGGTTGGGGAAAAAGTCACTTTTTTTTTAAGCCTCTCATATTTAGCATTTCTTCCTTTTATAAATGTAGAGAATATATCAAATAAATGTCATAGTACTTATGGCTAGTAACCAATAAAATCAGTTTCATATCACATTATAATTATTGCATCTATTTAAAATATTGTTTTGCTTATATCTACTTCAAAATGATAGCCACTATTTTTTGGTTTCATTTAGTAATCAAACCTGCAGGTACTGTAACAGTGAACTTCCAGGCAACAGCAGGCAGCTGGTGCTCCACTGGCAGTCAGCGATCAGTTTGTTGACTGTTGTCGGAAGATCGGGAGGTGAACCTCGTGCATTGGGTGATGGATAGGTGTAAGGCAGGCAATGGACAGGTGAGAGGCAGGCAAATGGCGGATGATAGGCGCCTGACGGTGAGCAATCTGCACTCAAAAAACGGGTCGATATGCTGGCAGATTGCAGGTGATCACAGCAGACAAATGGGGTAAACAGCAGGGGATTGATAAGCAGCAAAAACTGCCTTACCAAGAAACAGATAGCCTCTGCTTGAAACCGGAGTTATAGAGTGACAAGGAATGCAGCCTCCCTCTAGTCCGCCATCTTGGATCTCATTCTAGCCCTAGTTTTTTTGTAATTTGAGTATTTTGTTTTTGATATTAAAAATGTTCCAAAACGACAGATGGGGATGTAACTCCTGGATTAATCTGAGTTGAAACTCAGATGTGTAGGTGCCTCTGGTGATTTACTCTGGAAAAGAGGGGAATCCTCATTTTATGTTCCGATATAGCACCACCTCTGTTTACTGAGTACCGTTACCCTCTAATGTAGTTCTTTTCTTCCACTCTTCATCTGCTCAAGTTCTGCCTGCAGGGACTCAACTCCACCCTGTGCACCTCCACTTAGTCTTGGAGTTCAGATTAGTTAATTCTTACTGAATGTTGTGTTTTTTGTTTTTTGTTTTTTGCTAGCTACACTATGTTTTGGTTTAGAATGGTGAAGGAAGTGTAGACTGGTATGACTCCAACCTACTGACAAATTTTTCTTTTTTTTTTTCTCTTTTTTTGTTTCTCATACTCATTTTTTAAAAATATATTTTAGTTGTCAATGGACCTTTCTTTTTATTCATTTATTTATATGTGGTGCTGAGAATTGAACCCAGTGCCTCACACATGCTAGGCAAGTACTGTACCACTGACCCACAACCCCAGCCCTCTCCTATTCATTTTTAAAAAGTATAAGTAAAGAGAGGGCACAACAAAATGTATAAACTAGGACAGACATCTCTGAACAGAAGCACAAACTGGCTCTAAAATTTTTCAAATATTTATACTCCTTCTTAACTGGGTACTTATTTTTTTGTGGTGCTGCGGATTATACCCAAGGGCATTGCATGCTAGACAAGTGCTCTCTCACTGAACCAAATCCCCAGTCTTTAGGCTCTTAAAAATTGTCAGTGTTAGCTGGGGGCAGTGGTGCACACCTGTAATCCCAGCAACTTGGGAGGCTGAGGCAGGAGGAACAAGAGTTCAAAGCCAGCCTTAGCACCTTAGCAAGGCCCTTAGCAGCTCAGTGAGACACCATCTTTAAATAAAATATAAAAAAGAGCTGGATATGTGGCTCATTGGTTAAGCACTCCTGGGTTCAATTCCCAGTACAAAAAAAAAGAAAAAAAAAATCAGTGTTGATTATTTATATTTCTTTTTTCTTTTTAAACAGAAATCATGTTGTCGATGTCAGTGTTGCCGTCAGCACTCCTGCAGGACTCATCACACCTATTGTGTTTAATGCACATATAAAAGGACTGGAAACCATTGCTAATGATGTTGTTTCTTTAGCAACGAAAGCAAGAGAGGGTAAACTACAACCGCAAGAATTCCAGGTAATTTATTATGTACTGACCTTTAAGGCTTATGTTATTTTTAAGGTCAGCCTGATGCTTATTTTATTTTCCACTATTTGATTCTGCCACATATTCTCTTTTTTGTTGGTACTGGGAATTAAACCCTAGGGCACTTAACCACTGAGCCACATCCCCAGCCCTTTTTGTATTTTATTTAGAGACAGGGTCTTGCTGAGTTGCTTAGGACCTCGCCAAGTTCCTGACGCTGGCTTTGAGCTCGAGATCCTCCTGCCTCAGCTTCCCAAGCTGCTGGGATTACAGGCATGTGCCACCGCACCCAGCTGATCCCACTTCATACTCTTAACTGATACTAGGTTCTGAAAATAAAGAAAAACTGAATCATATGTCAAATAATGAAAATAAGACATTTTCCAACTAGTGTGCAAAAATTGTCTTAAGACCTTTCATAGAATATTTGTAATTTTTTCTGATTTACACTGGCAGGCAATTAATATGATGTATTTTTCATCTTTTTTCCTTTAGGGTGGCACTTTTACAATCTCCAATTTAGGAATGTTTGGAATTAAGAATTTCTCTGCTATTATTAACCCACCTCAGGCATGTATTTTGGCAATTGGTGCTTCAGAGGATAAGCTGGTTCCAGCAGATAATGAAAAAGGGTAAGTGCCAAATTGGAGAGGGAACCATAAGGTTACTTTCATTACATTATACATCTGTTTTTGAGTGTGGTTTTATAGACAGTTACTGGCATGGTGTATTGGAGCTTTAGTAGAGTCAGATGCAAATATAGGATGATATTCCTCAGAGCAGCAACTTTTATTTTACTAAATGCAGTAATCCTATTTAAAACAAGATCCTGCAGGGTGGGTGCTTAGTGCATGCCTGTAATCCCAGTGGCTCAGGAGGCTGAAGCAGGAGGTTCACGAGTTCAAAGCTAGCCTCAGCAAAAGTGAGGCACTAAGCATCTCAGTGAGACCTTATCTCTAAATAAATTACAGGGGGCTGGGGAGATAGCTCAGTTGGTAGAGTGCTCGTCTTGCAAGCACAAGGCCCTGGGTTCAATCCCCAGTACTGCAAAAAAAAAAAAAGAAATAAAAATAAATAAATAAGTAAATAAGTAAGTAAATAAATAAATAAATAAATAAATAAATAAAAAATAGGGCTGGGGATGTGGATCAGTGATTGAGTACCCCTGAGTTCAATCCCCAGTACCCTCCAAAATTAAAATAAAAAATAAAAAAGTTAAAATGGGGTTCTGTTGATGGGAAGAATTAACAGAGATTTACTCTAGGTGAGAGTTCACACTTAGAAGAGTCACATAGTAAGTATGTTAGGATTTCTGAGCCATTTGGATTTTGTTGCAAATATCTTACTCTTGTAGTATGAAAGGAGGCATAAATAATACATGAAATAATTTTTAAAAACCCACAACCCTCTGTATAAAAACAGGCAGAGGACAGGATATAGCTCACGCAGTATAATTTGTTCCCAGGTGTGTCTCTGGTCTGTTTCTTCAAGCTGTTCATTTGAACTATAGATATAGAGGACATGAAGAGTAGGTGGAAAATAGTATTACTTGGGTGGGATTATAGGGTAGGTGGTTGCTGGCTAAAATTCATTTATTGCTTTCAGAATAACTAATAATATTTTTACTTTTTCTAGATTTGATGTGGCTAGCATGATGTCTGTTACACTCAGCTGTGATCATCGAGTTGTGGATGGAGCAGTTGGAGCCCAGTGGCTTGCTGAGTTTAGAAAGTACCTTGAGAAACCTATCACCATGTTGTTATAATTAACCCAAGAATTTCTATATTCTCCCAGGTCATATTGGTTCATTCTTATCAAGATATTTATGTTATTAAAAAGGTGGTTGTTTTAAAGTTAACCAGTTATTTTTGAGTCTGTCTAGATAAGTTATTTGTAATGGGCATTACTGAATTTTTTAAAATGCCAGTTATATGCAAATATTGTACACATTTGGTAATTAAACACCAGATTGTAAGCTGTGTATTCTAGTCATGGGGCATGTTGCCTAGCCTGAGGATAAGTATTTTCATTAGGAGATATACAATAGGCAGAAATGTGGCTCCCTCGAGATAGGTATATAAAGGTTACCTGGGTAAAACCTTAAAAGTTTTAAATTTGACTAAAATTGCTTAGATGTGAGGGAAAGAGAAGTCAGGAAAATTCTTTCAGGAGAAAGGTTTGAACTGAATCAAGCTTTATTTTGGAATTTAACCCTGGTTTGAATTTTCTGTTACATGAACTTGGTTTTGGTTTATCATTCACAGGAGGGGCATAGAACTTCAGGGAAAATAACTGAAACTGCAAAAGTCCATTTTTTTTTACACCTCTTCACCCAGTTGTTCTTTTCTATGAATCTCTAATTGAAATGATTTTTCCCCCTCTTAATGATAAAGATATGAACAGTTTCTTGGTATAAATGAGAATTTATGTGGGTATTTATTTAAACAAGTTAAATGTGTAATTCTGAAAGTAGAATTCTGTAGTTACTTCCAAATAATCTTTTATTTGGGACGTGCTTATAGAACATGCTTATAGAATTTAATAGACATTAAGAAGTTGTGGAGGTAGAATTTTCTAAGATTGAGAGTTGATTACAAATGAACTTAGTTGTCAAAATTTACTCAAATAACTGGAAAACTATGAAATAACTATGGAATATATATGGACTAAGTGTACATATGTAAAATATGGTAACTGAAGTTGGATATGTGCCAAACTCCATTTATCTTCAAGTCCTGTCTGAAAAGAAAAGGGATACACTGGTGAATTGTTTAGAATGCTAAAAATGATGCCCAAACCAGGCATGGTGCCACCCTTGTTGTCCCGGCTACTCAGGAGGCTGGAGGATCTTTTGAGCCCAGGAGTTTGGGGCCAACCTGGCCAATGTACTGAGACCCTGTCTCAAAAAACAAATACAAATGATGTCCAAAACAAAATGGTAATTTCTGTTTTCATAAAGTAAAAAAAGAGTTAAAGATATATGAAAAAGTTTTTTCCACCTTCACATTGTCTCATGTAAAATAAGATAGCCTAAATCCTGTTTGAGAGAAAAAATTAATTATGGCTACCTTATCAGCCTAAATACTTTTTTTCCATTTTATTATGTTTTGCCTTTCTCTTGGAGGGAAAGAGGACATGATATCCAGGACAATAAAAATGAATTGGGAACTTTATCACAGTTCCAGACTTTCTATTGAATTGACATGTTTTAATAAATGTTTGGAATTATTTATGACTACATAAAATAAACCTGAGCAGTGCTTCCTTATATATGTAATATGTGCAGCTATCCCCTGAAATTTGCTCTAAGTGTTTCAGTGTTGAATCTATTTCTGAATGTTCATTTATTACATGGTGCACAAGTGACACTCTATATATTCCTCAAACATTCGCCTTGCTATATTATTATGAAAATAATTCAATAATTCATTATTCTGATTTTTCACAGTATTTAGCAATTTCAGGTTGAAGATTATGCAAAAAGAACAAGTTTATCATAAGGGACCATAATTAGTATGAGCCAAGTCTGGTTCAAACAAGAAATTTGAAAGATAATTTATTCTTTGCTAATGCTCATGGCTCTGTTGTTCCCTTAAAAGAAAAATAAAAAGTTGCCATATAATAAAATATTGTTCTGAGTTAAAAATTAATCTCAACTATGATGTAAATCTGGACTCAGTATATTTCTCTTGCCAGAACTGAAAGAAGAAAGTTAGAAAAAGTGGTTTTTGGTTTAAATTAGATTGTTTAAATTAGATCGTTTAAAATTAAACTTAGTTTTCAGTGTGCTGGTCTAATTTTTCATCAGTTGGGAATTTTTAAAAAATGATTTAAGATTCAATGTCAGCTATATACTTATAAGCTCTCAAAACAGATAAATTGGTAAAGTAAGGACTGAATTTAGGAGGATATAATCCAACTCTTTAAGAAGTTACTGAAGCTGCCTGTGCTCAGACATGGTACTTATTACCAAATGGAAAGACAGTGAGATATGGCTCTATTTGATAATTTAGTCTCAATTCTGAAGTATGCGAGTGTAAGCTTATGGTATCCTGTGTGAAAGGAGTAACTATGTGAGAGATGATAGGAATATTTTGCAAAGGAGTCATGACGTATTAATGCATATGTCGGAATATATGGGGAAATCATAATCACTACTGATAAGGGACCTAAAACCAAATCTGTAGAAAATTTTGGTCTCTAAATTTCTAATTTTGAGATGAAATAGAAGAAATCTCTTTTGTTCTTTTTAGTTATATGTGACAGTAGAATATATTATGACTGACATACATGGAGTATAACTTCCCATTCTTGTGGTTATACATGATATGGAATTATACTGGTCATGTATCCATTCATATATGAACATAGAGAAGTTATGTCCAATTCATTCTACTGTCTTTCCTATTCCAGTCACCCCCTTCCCTTCATTCCCTTTTGTCAAGTCCAATAAACTTCTATTCTTCCCTCCTGCCCCCTTATTGTATGTTAGCATCCACATATCAGAGAACATTTGGTCTTTGGTTTTTTTTGGGATTGGCTTATTTCACTTAGCTATAATTTCATTCTAGAAGAATTTTTATAAGGTTCAAATTTAAATCAGTCTACATTTTATTATTAATGCCCCTTCTGGGAACACAGTGCTTTTTGTAGGAAGGAGGAGGCAAATGTGTTTTTCTTAATATTAAATCCATTAATATATAAGTGATATTTTAGAAAATACCATGAACGTAAATTTAACATTGTTATTGAATATATTAGATGTTGATATGCATTTTATTAATGAATACACAGATACAGTAATGCTGCAAGCACCTATGTACTCAGTGCAAAAGGAGAGATTCAGTCAGTCCTGTGTGGTTAGGAGGATTTTCTAGAAAATATATTTTGGCTGTGTTCCTGTAGAAGAAAAGATACGGTGAAGGCATTCCAATTGTTTTGATAGTTTAATAGATTTGTTAATTTTAGGGCATCATGACACTCAAACTTTTCAGAGATAATTCAAATCCAGGCCAGGTTTAAGAAAATTATATTTGCTTAACATCACACATAAATAATTTCTATTATTCATACAACATTAGTTTCTAAAGTTAAAAAAGTTTTTAAAATTTATAGACTTTGTAAGCCTTATGTTAAAATATACACTAATAATTAATAATTTAATAATTAGTCATTTTATCTAGAAAAGATTAAGGGATGTTTAAAATTTGATATGCATATTGCTAAATTAGTAGCATCTGAAAGACGAATGGAAGTTGAAAATATATTACTTCATTTCTATAGGAGAAAGGTACTTTTCCTAAAATCGGATCTGTTTTGCTTATGATGTACATTAACATCATTACTGCATCACTGTATCCATCCATGGACAAGTCCATATTTGATATTAAAGGATCTGACTGGATGGCATGAACACCTGGCAGAGCTATTTAATTGAAGTACATAAGTTCATAGGTAGATTTGAGTATTATATTTGGCCCTGTATCTTTATTGCTGGAGCAAATTTAACTACAGCCTATCTTGGTATTAAAAACCTTTGCATAGTCTGGTAGTTTTTCCTTATGTAAAACTTTACTAGAGATTTCAAAAGAAATTTTTCAAACGGTAAGCCAAGAGTCCTATATGTTACTTGGAGACAATGAAAATTTTCCCAAGTAATATTTAAGTTATTAAAGTCAACACAATTATTTTTAAAGTAAGTACCTCAAGGCTTTACTGTTTTTATTAGTTCTGGGTTGATGACAAGTTTATTTGAGAAGAAAAAGTGAGTTAAAAATAGATAAAACAACTGAAGGGAAAATGTCATTCCATCAAAGGGACCTCTTAGAAAATATGTAATTAATTTTTAAGATAAACCACTACCTCTTTACCTGTAATTCACATGACCTGTAGCACTAAAATCCCAAAACAGTGCTGCCATTTGAAACCAGTGGCATCATGATCATTAATGTAGATTTCTCTTTGATAAATTTTGCAGTAGTCATTTCAGTATTAACAGATTCTGGAAGATTCAGATGTAATCTGTACTTCTCAGAGACCTCAATCAGTAAATCATCCTATGAATGATAAATTGAGAGATTATTAAAAGATAAAAATAGAAAAATATTTCCTGATTAAAGTTTATGCTGTTGGATTAACTGTTCCCAGTTATTCACTTCCACAAGAAGAGAATCTCACTTTATTACCATGTAACTTACAATGAGCAATAAAATTACTGGTGTAAATTTCTTGACATTTTGAGATGGTTTTTGCTGCTCCATTTGTCAAATGTTAACTGATAAGAGTATGAGAAGTAGGGTATTGCCATCCTAAATTATGTGGTATTATTTTAAGGGTCAACCAGCAAATAGCAAGGAAACTTACTTGGACCTGAAAGATGTTTCATAGTGATAAAGCTCTTAGTGAATCTATCATGATCATTTGGAAGACAAATAATATACTGAGTGAATTGGTGGCTTTAGATGAAGAAGGGGGAAGTAGAATGCTAGCATGTTAGGTTCCTTGAGAAGGTTTCTTTAGTCCCTAGCTCCCCACTCCATTGTTTTTCATGACCTTCAGCTCCATCAACTGGGAGGTTTTTTGCTCTTGAAATATCCAGCTTGGCCACATTTTATTTTATTTTATTTATTTATTGTTTTTGCGGTGCTGGGGATTGAACCCAGGGCTTTGTGCATGCAAGGTAAGCACTCTACCAACTAAGCTATATCCCCAGCCTTTGGCCACATTTTAAAAGAATATTTTAGAATACGCCATTCTTATTTTTTGGCGGTAGGGTGGGGGAGGGTACTGAGGATTGAATTCAGGGGCACTCAACCACATCCCCAGCCTTATTTTGTATTTTACTTAGAGACAGGGTTTCACTGAGTTGCTTAGTGCCTCACTTTTGCTGAGGCTGGTTTTGAACTCTTCATCCTCCTGCCTAGCCTCCCAAGCTGCTGGGATCACAGGCATGCCACACTGCGCCCACCAAGAATACAGCATTCTCATGCTGTGTATTTCACAAGATATTACAAGAAAGATGAGTTTAGAAAATAATTGCTCAGTTTGCAAGTAGAATTGAAAGGGAATAGATAGATGACCCAAATTTCTAATAATTGAAGACTATTTTCAATCAATAAAGGTTAAAATTGAGAATTTTTTTTTTTTTAATTAACAAAGCCTGATTTAGGCAATCTAGAGAGATTAAATCACGGGTCTTTATGCCTGCTGTTAAAACGTCTGAGTGGATTAAGGTAGACTTCAGTAAATCCTTGCATTTGGCTAAAATGATAGCAATTAAGTCTGGAGAGACAGGTTTTGAAATATGGGCATGTCTAAAGAATTGTGGGTATGCACTGAATGGAAGCAAAACAAAAACAACTTGAACTAAAAGGAACTGACTTCAAAAATTTAAACACCCTTTGGGCCTCTGACACTCCACAAGCAGGATTCAGGCTGAGAAAGCTGCTCGGCATGTAAGAGGGGCATAGTCTATATTTAAGATATGGCTAAGGAGGGTACTGGAGGAGGAAAAAATCTCCCAGTGGTTGGAGCTAAAGGTCATGAAACTGAAGAGCTAGGTAATCAGGGACCCTTCTTAAAGGACCTAAACAAGAATATCCTTCACTTTCCACACAAGGGGCCTTCACAGGGGTTGCCTACTAGGATTTCAGAATTGCTATACACCAGGTAACACTAGGGAGTCTCATTTTTTCCATTTCTGAAGTTAGACTGTAAATTATGGCTGTCCTCTCTCCCTACCATATTATATGGTGGATGGGCTGGGGAAATAAATAACTTGTATGTCATTCAGGCTGTGATTAAAGAGCAACACAGATTACAATGGCAAAATCCTGTACTTGAAGAGTTTGGGAATAGAGGTGTTTTCCTTGAGCAAAGGAACAAATATTTGATCAGGAGGGTAGAGTGATAGGCTGTAGGAATGTTTTCAGTTATCTGCCTTTGTTTGCTTATTTGTTTTTGATACCAGGGATTGAATCCAGGAGTCACATCCCAAGCCTTCTTTTTTAAATATTTTTTTTTAGTTGTCAATGGACCTTTATTTTATTTATTTATATGTGGTGTCAAGAATTGAACTCAGTGCCTCACACATGCCAGGCAAGCTCTCTTCCACTGAGCCACAACTCCAGCCCCTTAATTTTTATTTTTTATTTTGAGACAAGGTCTCACAAAGTTGCTGAGGTTGGCTTTGAACTTGTGATCCTCTTGCCTTAGGCTCCCGAGCTGCTGGGATTACAGGTGTGCATCACCGTAACCCAGCATAACTTTGTTCGCAGTTTTTTTGTAGTGCTGGGGGTTGAACTCAGGTCCTCACGCATGCTAGACTTTATCAATGAGCTATTCCCCTAGCCCTCAATTATCTGCTCTTTGTAAGGTAAGAGGATCATTCCTGCCACGGACTCCTGTGAGGATACATTACCCAGTCTTATTGATGAACGATTTGGCCTTGTGATGTACTTTGGCTAATTGAGTGCAATCAGAAGTGATCCATACTATGAGTGGAAGTTTTAGCCCCATTGCTTGGGTTGGCCATTTCTATTTTTCCTCTGCCATGATAATGGCATATCTCATGGGAATTACTTCACTCGATCTTGGAATGTGTAAGACTCATGGAGCAGAGTAGGTAAATCTGGTAAATCTGAGCAAATGATAAGCCCCTGAAATTCTGAAGAGGAACTACTACAGCATAACAGTGAATGCTGACCCTATGAACCTAAAGGTTCTGCATCCATGGATTCAATTTATCTTGGATTGTAAATGCAGAATGCATTGGAAATTATGACTGCTTCTATAATTAAGCATGTATTAGGCTATTTTCTTCTCATTTCTGAAACAATACAGTTCAACTACTTGCTATAATTTGGATCTTAAGCGTCCCCAAAGGTTCATATGGTGAAGGATTGCTGCTCCCCAGGGAAGCAGCTAGTGGAAGTAAGGTGGTGGAACCTTTAGAAGGTAGGGCCTAGTGGGTGGTCTTTACATCACTGGAGGAATGCCCCTGAAGTAGACTGTGAACCCTGGGCACTTCTTTCTCCCTTTCTCTACCTAGCCATAAGATGAGTGGTTTTGCTCTGTAATATGCTCCTGCCATAGTGTGCTACCTTGCCACAAGTCTGAAAATGGGATCAACTGATCATGGACTGGAACTTTTAAAAATGTGAACCATTTTTCTTTGGAAGTGGATTATTTTAGGAAATTGTTATAGTAACAAAGCTAACACCAAACTACTTACATAGCATTTCCATTGTATTAGGTTTATAAATAATCTAGGGATGATTGAAAGTATACAGGAAGGTGTGCACAGGGTACTCCCAAAGGTCACAAATTTTATATAAATATATCATTTTTATACAAGGGACTTGAGCATCTTTGAATTTAGGTAACTGAAGGAGTTCCTGGAAACAATCGCCCATGGATACCTAGGGACTACTACTATGTTACCTATTGAACTTACCTCAGAAACACTAAGATCACAGAGAGAAACTGAATTAATACCAGGTAATTCAACTTTCAATTCAATTTTCAGAGGTTTCTCATTATGATCCTTCACTATTTTTAATTCATAGACTGGTATCTTCATTTCCACCTGTATTTCAGTACTAGAAATCTCTTCTATCAAACGTCCTGCTTTGCGTGAAACTTGGTCTTTGGGCAGTAACAGCTGAGGAAAGTGATCTGGATTGCTCACAGTACTGCTTCTTATCTGTCCAAGACTATGTTCTTTATGGAAAAAAAGGGGAGGAGAGATAAAAATTACAGAATGCTATAAGGTTGTGAGCTGCAAGATAATGTAGTGTCAGCTGAGATGGCAGATAAAGCTGCAGTTTAATTAGTTTAGGAATGTTAAGCCAAAAAAAAAAAAAAAAAAAAAAAATCTGGGGATGTAGCTCAGTGGTAGAAGTCTTGCCAAACATGTGAGCTATGTTTGCTCCCCAGTGCATCCAAAAAAATTTGGTTGAAAAATTAGCAAGTCTTCATGGATACTCTCAATATTTCTAATATCTGATTTTTATATTTTTGTATCTTAAGTTTTTCATCATTGAAGACTTCTAGCCCACTAAACATACACAGGTTGCAAGAAAATCTTAAATCAAAAGTTCAGATTTTGGGTTGGGATTGTGGCTCAATGATAGAATTCTTGCCTAGAGTATGTGAGGCACTGGGTTCAGTAAAAATAAATAAATAAAATAAAGGTATTGTGTCTATCTACAAATAAAAATATATTTTTTAAAAGTTTAGATTTTGATTTACATTCACCAACTTACCCTTTCTCATTCTTTCTGTGAATTCAGCCTGCATTCCCATTAGATTTTGTTTTGTTCTTTGAATGCTTCCTTTTATTCTAAATTTGGTAATATGGTAAGAGTGTGAGAGAGTGAATTGGAGTTGTTCTTCAACACATTTCATAGTCATCTTTATTAACTGATCTTTTTTCACTTGGTCCTTTTCTGCTGCCTGGAGAATATCAGGATTGTAGGCAACATCGATGACTGTGTAAGTATCTGTGTGTAATTAAGAGGGTATAAAGTGAAGGCAAATTCTTTCTCATGATATTGTCAGGTTATATATTGAACCATATTCCTGATAAAGTCTTGTGTTTTTCAGAGGCAATCATAATGGCACTATATACACAAAATTCCTTAAGGCATTGCTTAGCATCTTCATATGGGTTAAAAGTGGTTCATATTATTAGGAAATTTGAACAGTTAAATTTGCATGAAGCTACATTCATTTGTCATCAATTATATTACCACCAAATAAAATATTTTACTTGAAATGCTTCTATCAAGTAAACTTTGATCCATGCTTATTTCCAATAAATTATTATTATTGTTATTATTATTATTATTTTTTGCAGTGCTGGGGATTGAACCCCAGGCCTTGTGCTTGACAGGCAAGCACTCTATGAACTGAGCTATATCCCCAGCCCCTTCAGTAAAATTTTTAAAATGTGTTTTCTCTCCCTTAACTCCTTGTACCTGATGTCTCAGAGATATCTTCTGGTCTGCCAACACTTAGAGGTACTGGATGAGTGACTGATTCGGGAGCAGGTATCCTTTTCCACTGACAAAGGTTGATAAAAAGCATTTTTTCTTTTGGTTTCTGGAAAGCAAATAATTTTGATGTCTCAAAACTTTAAAAATCTACTTTTCTTAAACTAGGTTTTGATAATATCCTCAAAGCAACTCATCACAGAGCTGGAGGAGGGAGAATTTTACACACTAAGTCATTCCATGTATTAAAACCATATTTGATAAATTATACTTGATTTCCCCAAAGCTATTGGCTTTTCAGCATGAATTGAGCTGCTGTTCTCTCCCAAAAACACTTGACAGAAGGGGGAATTTAAGCAGTTGATTTAGGTGCATTTGACTCTGTTTTACTTTATTATTTCTTAAATGAAATAATCTCTTTATTTGAATAAGATTCAACTTCATGATTCTGTATTAAATCACTACATCACTTTTCCTTCTAGCAGAAAAAAAGTGACTCATTTTGAGATTTCCAAAACATATCAGGTATTAATTTCCCATTCTTATTCCTTCAACCCAATCTTTCACACTATGTTTCATTTTCTATTTAGAGAGGCAGTTTCCATCAAGTTTTCTTGTGTGAAAATAATAGCTAAAGGTATTCATTCTCTGGTTATTCCAGGATCATTCATTCAAGACCTCCCCATCCCTAGCACTAACTCTACATACATACCAGGATCCTGGTCTGTATACAGAACTGTGGTTCTGGGTCAGCATAGAGCTGTTTTCCCTCATTCAGTTCTTGTTGAATAAAGTTTTTATAGCTCTCAGGGTCATTTTCAGCCAGATCATCTAGGAGGGTCCAGAACTGAGTAAGCTGAGTGAGTAGACCTTTTGAGGATGAGGATGTCTTCATGATTGATAGTAAAATAGGCCTCTGAAGCCTGTGGAAAGATAAGTTAAAGAAAAAACTGTAACCATTGACTTCGTTTTATTTAAAGGAGGGTGAACACATCAGGAATTATTTAAATGAAGTTAAGGTCAGCTAACCTTAACACCTGCATCTAAAAGATTGTGGCTCAGTACCACTTTATCTTTTCCTTATTCTGTAATTATCTAACACCCTTTCCTCAATTCTCAAGTTGACCTCTCATATAAGGCCTTACCTCTACCTAAACCTTCACAAACCCTGAGGGAGCACAGCAGTCATCTTGTCTGGGTTTCCTGGTGATCCAGGTGTTTCCAACACCTGAATATGGGTTGACTGGTGCCTCCTCAGTCCTGAAATAGACAAGTATGGGGTGAGGGTCACATGAGACCTTCTTAATCCTCAAGGTAGTTTAGTAGTTAAGATCGAGGACTCTGGAGCCAGTATGCCTAGATTCTAATCTTACTTCTATCACCTGCTAGCTGCGTGACCTTGAGCAAGAAATGTTAATATGTGTCTCTGTTCTACTCAAAATGAAGATAACAACTATCTCATACGATTATTATCAGGATTAAATAATTAGCCTCAATATAGAAAAGCTGGAACACCTGGTAAACATTACATAAGAGTAATAATTTCTCTCTCTCGAGATAACCGTGGTCTTCCTACCCCTTTCCTACTAGAAAGGCATCTCACAGCGTCCACAGAGTGAGGAAAAGAGGAGGCCTAGAGTCTTTGAATACTACATTAGGGTTACACTAAATAGACAACGAAACCAACGAACACACTCATTCCAAAAGCTTGGAAACCCACCTCTTCTCTCGGGTCCTAGGCAAACCGCGACGCCTGTTACCGGGGTAACCAGACAGTACAACTTCTAATTGAGCCCGGGAAGCTCCAGTAAACTAGGTCTCTTTACAACGAGTTCCGGAATGTAGCCCTTGTGGTGTCGGGTTTGCTCTTCAGCAGGACCCGACCCACTTTTCTTCCAAGAAAGCGCCCGCTTCCTTTCTGCAGGCGTCGGCCCCTAGAGTGTCCAGTAAAGTCTCCCAGTGGGAGTCTCGGGTCTCCTGTCGGAAGGAAGAATTTCTCGGGAGCACGACTTCCGGCCTGGAAGGGAAGCCTCCTCCTTTTTCTCCCAGACCGCTTCCGCCCCCCCACCCCCGCCACGCGAGGCTGCGGCGCACGGTATGGGTGTGTTTGTGTGTATTTGTGTGGGGCGGGTGTTTGGAGGGAAGAATACCGGGAGCTCCAAGGCCACTGGGGGGCAGGGATCCCGGTGACAAAGATGGGGGTATTTTCTCTGTTTTCCACTTGGAAACCTCAACCCCCACTTCAAGCACCCTAGACACTTTTGGGGCCCAACGGAAGGTCGTACCCATCCGGAAAGTCTCCATCCTTTCTGGGGAGTGAAACCCAACTCCGGGGGCTATCCCAGCAGAGCGTGAGCGGGGCATGCCCGGGTCAACCCGGCGGTCTGGATTCGGTGCCGGCGCCCCCTCTGGTCTCAGTCCGGGAGAAAGATCTGCCTGTCGATCTGGGCTGGGGGAAGGCAACCGTGGCCTGGGCCACGGGTGAGGGCAGAATAACCGGTGGGAAGGCTACGTTTTCACGAAGGACTCGGGTGAAGCTGCAGAGCTGCCTTTGAGCCCTGACTCCTTGGCTTCCTGGGTCGGAGGAGATCTTGTAATGGAGTGGTTCTTCGTCTCACACTAACAAGATGCCTGATTTCCTCAGGATCGTGGGGTGAGTGAGCGTTGGGGTGGTTACACAAAGCCTCTGCTAGCTGCACAAGTGCATATCTTTGTCATCTAGTTTTTGGAAACTTCCATACAGAATAGGAAATAAAAATGCCTTTAATTAAAAAAATTAAGCATTTGATGTTTTTAGGTGTCAGTTTTTGTTACTGTTGACTTTTGTGGTTTCTGACACTCTCAAATCTAGGTATTTGCTTCATCGCAAACTAATTTTGGGATTCGAGATTTGATTTCTAAACTGGACATTGACACACATCGTTTGCCTGGGATTATGTGGCCTGGGGCAAGTTACGGATTTTTAAGGGAACTTCATCTACAAAATAGGAATGGAGATGCAGTCGACCCTTCGGTATCCTCTGTTCCGCATCTTCGCGTTTTCGGGTTCAACCAACAGCCAATTGAAAATATTGAGAAAAAAAATTGCATCTGTACTGAACCTGTACAGATATTTTTCTTGCTATTATTCCCTAAAGAATACAGTTTAGCAACTATATATATAGCATTGTATTAGGTATTAAATAAGTAATCTAGAGACGATTTAAAGTGTATGGAAGGATGTTCATAGACTATATGCAAGTACTGTCCCGTTTTATATGAGAGACTTGAGCATCCTTGGATTTTGATATCTCCAGGGGTCCTGGAACCAATCCCCTATGGATACTGAGGGACAGCTGTTTGCCTCATTAAAGCATACAGTTGTGAAGATTAAATAAAATGTGCCCATGAAAGCACTTAATTTTGTGCAGTCTTAAATAATGTTAAAGGACTTTATGTTATCTCCTTTCATCCTTATATTAATTACGGTCAGATTTTTTTTTTTCTTTTAATGGTGAAGGAAAAACTATTTCCCAGGACCTTTGACTTCTAGTTCAGTGATCTTTCCTGTACCTCATACTTCTTTATAAAATTTAATGAAAGATTAGACAGTCAAGGAGATTATTAAATGTTATTTATTTATTCTTTTCAGGTTGAAGAATGTCCCGGGTTCCATTGGGGAAAGTCCTCCTGAGGAATGTCATCCGGCATACAGATGCTCACAATAAGGTGGGAGGTACAGCCTGGTCATTCCTTAAGTCTTAGTCCACATGGTATAGTAAGCATTATTTTGGCATAGTCGGGAAATACAAGCATGAATCAATAGATAATTATAGTACAGTTTGATAGGTACTATACAGTAGAAACAGTTAAAAAAGTGCTTTAGAGCACTGAAGAAAGAATAATGAAATCTGCCTTGGGAAATTAGAAAAGTTTCAACAGAATGAATGTCCTTTGAATTGCTGATATTTTAACTGGTTCTTGATGATTTGGTATAATTTTGTTAGATATAAAAGATCATTCTGGACAGAGTATCATCTATGGAAACAAGAAGGTGTGGGCTGCGACTGTAGCTCAGTAGTAGAGTACTTGCCTAGCATGTTGCAAAGCCCTGGGTTCAATACCCAGGACCAAAATAATAAAAAATAAAAAAAGGTGTGAATCACTTGATCACTTGGGGTGTGGCATGAAATTGTGTGCATCTAGAAAACAGGGAATATAGGGGATAGTGTTAGAAGATAAGACCTGAATGGCAAATAAGTGTTAGTTCGTGATGTTTGGAGATTAGACTTTTTCCTCAAAGCAGTAAAAAAAGCCATCAGATATTTTCAGCAGGGCATGACCTGATCATATTTGTATATTAGAAAGATGATTTGTTAACTGGATAGGGAGTAAATCAGATGGGGAGAAACAGTAGGGAGATCATTTAGGAAGTGAGTGTAGTGTTCCAGGTGAGAGGTGATGAAGGTTTGAATGAAAGCAGTGACTGTAGGGATTAGAAGAACACCTTAGGAGGTACAGTCCAAAAATCTTGGTGACTGATGGGATGATAGTGATAAGAATGGAATCTGTGTGGCTGGGTGGATGATGATGATGATCCCATTAATGAAAATTGGGAACATTAACAATGAAAGGATACACATGATGAGAAATGTAATTAGTTTGGTTTTGACCACCTTATGGTGCAGGGCTTACAGTTGAAAATTTGAATTTGGAAGAAAGGAGAAAGGTTGGGTCTGGACATAAATGAGAATGGATATGTAGAAAAGTGATAGAGGTCATAAGAGTAGATAAATTCACCTAGGAAAGCACATACCATGAAAAGGAGGGGCCAAGACTGCTAGTGTTCTTCAGTGAACTGTACCACTGGTTTGATCATAAATAATATTTCTGTCAGATCACTTGAGTTTTTAATTGTGGGTGAGGTTGTAACTGTTATTTTTGCTGATACACATAACCTACTGTGTTAACCTACTTCTAGTTGTGTGGGGGACTTAGATTTGAGAGTGGTAGCTAAAAATGATAACCTAGCACAGGTTTAAAATACTTATGTGGGGAAATTAGAAATAAAATGTGTTCTTGTTCTTTGGGCAGTTGTACTCTGCTTTCCAGGAAATTAATTCTCTAGCAACCATACTGTTTGCTTATAATGTGAAAAGAGATTTGACATAGAAATTTTAGGATTTTTACTTTGATAAAATCTCTGAGCTTTTGTTTTTTTCTCAGTAAAATGTAATGATTCCTGCCTTGTTTTCCTCAGAAAGTTGCTTAAGATTCAGTTGAGATTATGCAGTTAAAATTATGTTCTATCTTAGAAATATGGGATTATCATTTTTTAATTACAGCACAATTGTAAAATTCAGAAGGTGGTAAGTGTATTTATGCAGGGGTTAAAAAGTTCTGTTGCTGCAGAATTCTACATATTTGAGATTTTATTTGTTAAACTGTTAACTCACTTTCTAGAAAAGCCAGAATTTATTTTCTAGGTGCCTGATCATAGTCCAGTCTGTAACCTGTAATTAGTGGAGACTGTATTTTCAGTTACTTTTCTGCAATATAAAGTGTTATTTTTAGTGACTTATTTTTGTTTCTTTCCTTTTAAAAATAAATCTAGATTCAGGAGGAATCAGATATGTGGAAAATAAGAGAACTAGAGAAACAGATGGAGGATGCTTACCAGGGGACCAAAAGGAAAATGTTACCCAGCAGTTCAAGGTGAAGTTGCAGCTCTGAGAACCAAAATTATTCTCATCTTCTTAACAATCATCAACTTTTACTTAAAAATATTTTGCTGTGTTAAGGATAGATAAATTAATTTGTGTGATTTATATTAAGCCTTCCCTTTTTCACAAATCCAGACCAAAGCATAAAGATAATGGCTTTGATCCATATGGTCAGAGTCTTTATTTGCCTTTTTTTTTTTTTTTTTTGCAGTGCTGGGGATTGAACCCTGGGCCTCACACATGCTTGTACTTACTCTTAACACTGAGCTACATTCCCAGCCTTTTTTTTTTTTTTTTTTTTTTTTTTTTTTCACTAAGTTGCCAAGGTTAGCCTTGGACTTGAAATCCTCCTGCCTCCGTCCCTTGAATTTCTGGGATTCCAGCCCATTTAATTTAATTTATTCAAATTTATTTTTGTGGTACTGGGACTTGAAGCACATCAGTGGGCATTCTACCTCTGAACCAAATCCTTAACCCTTTTTATCTTTTGTTTTGAGAAGGGTCTCACTAAATTGCCAAGGCTGATCTCAAACTTTTGTTCTTTTTGCCTCAGCCTCCTGAATCACTGAGATTACAGTCATGTGCCACTGTGCTCAGCTGTACTAATTGGCAATGGAAAACTTAAAAAATTCTGCTGTGGGCAATTGTAAATATTTAGGGTTGTAGATTCTGACTTTACCTAATAGTTTTTAAACTTAAAATTTTCTATTGGAATCTTTTGGTCACTTAACTAATCAATCACTCCATTTCCCTTTAACTTTTCTTTCTTAAAGTCTTTTCTTTGCTCCATCTACTCACTGTCTTTGCCAGGTCAATAGCTTTTCACATTTCCTTTGTAATAATTTGAGTGTAAATATGAAGGATTATGCAAGTTCAGTTTTCTTTTACCTGTGGGAGTACAGGAATGTCTGAGGAACTTGGAACATCTCTTAGACCTCATGCCTATAACTGTAGGAGCTATGTGTATGAGAAATGAATATAAAGTCATAATTCTGATTTTGAAAAGCTTTGGGAAATTAATGGTTAATAATGAGATATTTAAGGAGAGTGATTATGCCTATGGAGTATTTGGGACTTCTGTGTATGATGAGAGTAGCTATGTGTGAGTAGCTTCAGGTAAGAAGTATTTAGGATGTACATGGTAAAAAGGCAGTCTCAATATAAATAAATATCTCTCAGGGTTATTTTTTCCTTTCTGAAGGTGATCCTTTGAGAATTTGGAAGTAGAGTTAGTACAGGTAATGATTTTATTTTGTACTGGTTAATTCCAAGTGGCAATCCAGAAATAAAACAATTTCTCTTGGAGTAGACTCTCCTAATTTCTGTCATTCATGGTGAATGAATACCTTTTCTGTTTTCTTTTCCTTTCTTTCTTTCTTTTTTTTTTTTTTTTTTTTTGGTACTGGGGTTCGAACCCAGGGACCCATTACCACTGAGCTACATTCCGAGCCCTTTTTTATTTTGGGACAGGGTCTTACAAAATTGCTTAGGACCTTGCTAAGTTGAGATCCTCCTGTCTCAGCCTCCAAAGTTGCCGCAACTATAAGTGAATAAATTTAAAAACATAATCTTTTAGAGGCAAGAATTCTAATAATCTCATTTGCTGTTATATTCCTACCTGCTAGAACAGTAGTGCTTGGCATGTAGGAGACCCCTAAACATTTTTAATAACTGATGGGCTGGCTTAGTGGCTATTTAGTGGACATTGTAAGCAGAGCCTAGATCAGTGGTTTTCAACTTTTTTTTCCTACCCCAATGTTTCCATGGATTAGTCCTTATTCCTGTTGTTACTATGGCCTTATTCCAGCAAGTTGCTGGTTTGCAGGGGAGGGTAAAATGGGTAAAATGTCCCCAGCTGTGATTTTGCTGTGCTTCTCACTTACTCCTATTGGAGTAATAGTGAGTGAGCTACAGTATGTCTAAAGATGACTTCATCTATACTCTACAGTAGGAGGGATATTGACAGATTTGTTGTTGTTGGCATTTACAAATAGAGTTGTGTTAGCTTTTTGTCACAAGAACAACATACCTGAGATGATTCATTTATAAAGAGAAAAGTTTATTTTGGCTTAAGTTTTGGAGGTTTCATGACAGATTGGCCCCACTGCTTTGTGCCTGTGGAAAGGCAGCTTGTCATGTTCAGAGTGCATAGTATAGCAAAATTGCTCACTCCATGAGCAGGAAGCAAAAAGGAGAGAACTAGGAAGGGCTGATTCCCATAGTCTCCTTGACCTAAAGATCT
Source organism: Sciurus vulgaris (assembly GCF_902686455.1). Taxonomy (NCBI): domain Eukaryota; kingdom Metazoa; phylum Chordata; class Mammalia; order Rodentia; family Sciuridae; genus Sciurus; species Sciurus vulgaris. The sequence goes on from NC_136472.1 coordinate 107,502,505, forward strand.
CTTGCTAGGCCTCATCTCTTAAAGGTTCTATTACCTCCCAGTAGTGTCGCTCTGGGTTCCAGAGCCTTAACACATAGGTCTCTGGAGGACATTGTAGATCAAACTGTAGCAGAAAGAAACAGATACTTTCTAATATATTATTTTTCTCTTTTAATAAACAATATTTGGTTGGTTTTCTTTTTCCTAGCCTGTTCTATGTGTTTTGTGCATGATGCCCATAAAGTAACTTTATAGATTGTTTTGAAATTTTAAATTTCTGTTTTCTTCTATAGTCGGATGCGTAGTGATGGTTTTGATGAAGAAAGTCAGAGAGACTACTGGAGGCCAAAGAATGAAATTGCTGGGACCCTGGAAGATGATTTTCTGAAGGCTAAATCCTGGAACAAGAAGCTATATGATTATGAAGCTAACATGCCAGACAGGTTTGTGATTAAGTTTTTTTTGCTCTTTAATAGTATTTGGCCTGAGAACACGTACCTGAGAATTAGTGATCCAAAAAAAACTGTGGCTACAGCTTTATATATCAGCTTTATTCATAACAACCAAAAAGTAAAATCCCAAATGTTTACAGATGAATGGATAAACAAAATGTGGGATAACTGTATAAGTGAATATTATTTGGCAGTAAAAGGAATGAATTACTGATAGGTGCTACAATATAGATGAACCTTAAATCTTATGCAGGATGAAAGAAGCAAGACACAAAAGGTGACATGTGATTTATTTTTATGTGGTATGTCCAAGATAGACGAAAGAATAGAGATAGAAAGCAGATTAATGGTTGACATGGGCTAGAGATGCCACACTTTAAAGTTCAAATTTCTTGGTATGTGAATTATATTTCAATAAATATTTTAAAATTACTGTTATTTAAGAAAATAATTGTCCCAATGTGGATGGCATTATTTTTGGAAAAGTGCTTCGCACCTAAAGAGCAGCATCTTAAACAAGAATGGGTAGTTCTTTTACAAATGGACAGAGGAATCCTTTGTCTGAAATGATAGCTACAGTACAGAAAATGTAACTTAGCTATAATATGGACATGGCTGTACTATGTCTCTATTTTCTTTCTATGTGTATGTATGTGAATACATGGCACTAGTAAATCTTTTTAATTTTAATTTCCAAAAATGTATGCATTGCTTTAACAATAGATATAATGTGTCACCTTACAGATGGGGTCACAGTGGTTATAAAGAGTTGTACCCTGAAGAGTTTGAGACAGACAGGTAAGGTAATTAGGTTTACTGGGGGAAAAAAAGTTGGAAAATAAGGTGGTATAAAAAGTCTACACTATAAATTGCCTTCCCAATTTTTTTTTTATATTTGTCACTGAAAATGTAGCTAGAACTGTGTGTGTTGGTGCATGCTTGTAGTCCTAGCTATTCTGATGTTTGAAGTAGTAGGATCAGTTGAGTCTAGGAGTTTGAGGCCAGCCTGGTCAACATAGAAAGTTCCTATTTCCTGCCCCACAATCAAAAAGAAAAGAAAAAAAAAAAAAAAAAGATTTAGTTGGGAGGCAATCCCTATTGTGCCTGTTTTTGATTGATACTTGGCATGTTTGTAAACCCTTTGGTTTTTATATATAGTAGTCCTCCCCTTAGGTATGGCAGGTATGTTTCAAGACTTAGTACTGAATCCTAAACCTTATATATACTCTTTTTTTTCCTGTGCATAATGCATACCTACGAAAAACTTCTATGTTTTCACTTAAAGGAAGCATTTTATGGCTTCTCTTTAGGTATATCTGAATTGCCAGCATTCCTACTTCTGTGCTTTGGGGTCATTGTTAAGAAAAATAAGGTTTATTTGAACATAAGCACTGCTGTACCATGATAGTAGATCTGATAACTGGCATGGCTTCTAAATGACTAAAGGTTGGGTAGCTGGACTAAGGGTGGGACAAAGAGGGACTGTGAGAAATTTCATCATGCTACTCAGAATGGCATGCAATTGAAAACTTAGGAATTATTTATTTCTGGAATTTTCCATTTAGTATTTTTGCCCTGTGATTGGCCATGGATAACAAACCACAGAAAATGAAATGGATAAGGCGAGACTGGTGTTTTAAGTGTTCTATACAATAATTCAGTATGGTAGATTAAAGTTTTTATCTTCATTTTAAAGAAACAAATACTCAGTGAAGTATGTCTCACAGTGACCCTTCGGTCAAAGTTCTGATTTAAAATTCAAATGTTAACAATTTCTTGTCTAGAATGCAGAATATTAAAATGTTTAAGTATACCTTTTCTACATAAACTTTTTTTTTATACTTTTTTATTAGTAGTGATCAGCAAGATATTACCAATGGGAAAAAAACATCTCCCCAGGTAAAATCATCTACTCACGAGTCCCGCAAACATAAGAAGTCAAAGAAATCTCATAAAAAGAAGCAGAAAAAAAGATCACACAAAAAACAGAAGAAAAGCAAGAAGGAAGCCACAGATGTAACAGCAGATTCCTCAAGCGAGTTCTCTGAAGAAACCGGGGCTTCTAGTACCAGGAAAAGGAAACAACCACATAAGCGCAAGAAAAAATCTAGGAAAAAGTCTCTCAAAAAATCTGCTTTATTTGTAGGGGCAGAAAGTGACACTTCCCAGTCAGATGATTCAGCATCCAGCAGTTCTGAGGAGAGTGAGGAAAGAGACACTGAGAAAACCAAAAGGAAAAAGAGAGAGAAAAATGTCCATATCCCTGTAGCTAACAATGAAATACAGGAGAGGACAAACAAACGCACAAATTGGAAAGTGGCTACAGATGAAAGGTCAGCTGAGAGCTCAGAGGATGACTAAATGGGAAACATTCTCATTTCCCATTTGACTCTGGTTATTTACAGCTCTTACACCTTGGAGTTTTGCCAGTGACTCCTTCAGCACAGGAGTCTGAGGTCAGAGCTGTCTTGTGCCATCTATGTTTTGACAGACTCCAGTCTTCTGTTTGGCCTGTTAAACTTGATCCCCTTTTCTTGTTAATAGGGAATCTGGTATTTTGTTATGAAGGTTTCTTGAAGAGATTATTTTTTGCAATTAATCACATTTAGTGTAGAGGACATATATAGCAAATTAAAGAACCCAGAAAGCTGAATCCAATAATGACCTGGGTACACCAATTGGAATGTTGAAGTTGGAGAAATTGAGGGCTGAGATCAAGGATTGATTGGAAAGCAATGTTAAGTAGAGTGGTTTGATAAAGCAAACACTATGTTCTGTTTATATAGCAGGTATCCTTAACTGATTTGTCTTCAGCCTTGGTGCTTTTTGATCCTTGGGTTTTTTGACTCCACAAGTGTGGTCTAGTTTATTTAATGAGAAAATGGGCTTAAGAACAAACTGTTTCATGTCAAGATCCAAAGACAACTGTTATTAAAAAAGAGTCTAGGGTTTTCTTAATCAAATTTCCCTGCTGGACAGGATCTATAGCTATACTTATATACCCCTAACACACAGTAACTGGATAGTAAATGGTTTTCTAGTTCCATTGCTGTATATTGCCTAAACAGACTTGTGTTCAAAGTTATTTCTTCAGTTGTCATAATATCTACTAAATGGGAAGAATTAGGAATTAGTTATGCTAATATTGCTCTGAAAGTGATTCAGGGTAGCAACAGCCATCTAAATGTCTAAATGTCGTCTTCCTTTCCCTCCCCACCCCCAGTCTGGGGATTGTTCCCAAGGTCTTGTGCATGCTAGGCAAGCACTCTACCACTGAGCTGTACTCCCAGCCCTTTGTCTTCCTTGTTCATTTCTAATTCTAGTAATGAATTTTAGATTTTCCCTGAAACTAAGTTGAATCAGTTCCAAAATGAAACAGGCTTCTCAGGGACATATCTACTTCTTCCCAGTCTGCCTTTGAGTTAAAGCACCAAGTAGAGACCACATACATTTCTCTTTGCCATACTGTGATCCCTACTATGTTATTTCTTCAGAAACCAAAATATCACTGAAAGAAGGCTGGCAGAACACAGATGAATTTTTCATTATGGGAGAAAAGGCCAAGTGGCTTGTTATTTTCTTCCTTATTGTCACTTTATGAGCTAAGTAAAAATCTTAAAAACTCAAGACTTTTGGTCTTAGTTCTGCCATTAATTGGTTGTAAGTTGTAGAGCAGCTTAAGTTAACCTCCCTGGCCTTTCCCCATGTGTAATAGAGAAATACTTCATGGTAGCATGACAATTTAAGACACCAGCAATAGAATACAACTATGATGACATTCCATGAAGTGGTATTTTATAGTTCTAACTACTAAAATTAGTTCTCTTTATGGAACAATTTCTAATAAATGCTTGGTTTTAAAGTACATGGTTGGCCAGAGGTGCCCTATCCTTTGATTATGAGTGGGTGCTACCTTTTGGGATATTTATTTCAAATACTAATACTTTGGTACTCAGTTGTCAGTGTTCCATGGTATATATTTTTATCCTTGGCATAAGTGGAAACCTAAGAGGGGGGAAGAAGAGTCTTTAATTACTACCTCTTAACCTTCTTGGAGCAACTGAAATCTTTGCTAGAAGGAGTTTTTAGTGTGTATTTTTTAGCATTGTTTTGTGCTCTTAAGTACTGACTGTGAGCACACAGGTTTGGGAAAATGAGCCAGTGGAATAAGGCACCTCCAGGAAGTTGGCTCTTTGGGTCTTGACCTTTCCCTCCTACCAAACTAGCAGGCTTATCCCTTTCCCAAGGAATACATATTTTGCCTGTTTTTTTTTTTTTTTTTTCATGTTTATCTTTTCTTGGTCAAGTATAAGCAATAAAGCTGTTTTGTTATTTATCTTTCTCAACTCCAAATTCTATGCCTTAAGCTAAGACTTTGATGGTTCTTCCAACCCCTTTACCTATGGCTTAGGGTGGCTCTTCAAAACCTATTATCTCCTCACTTGCACTACCAGCCTTGGAACATGTTTATTTCTAGTGTTGCTGCCAGAGATCTCAATATTAAATCCTAAAATGAGATTTAAAGGGGAAAAAAAAAAGTTGGAGAATTCATGTTTATTGAATAACTGGTATGATAACAACCTGGAATTTCTGAATTCCAAATAAATAAAACTTCACTTTTTGAATATTTGATCTGTTACTTTTTAGCACCAACAAACTTGGTAACAGCCTGATACTGACTTGACAATGGGTTGACAACTCTTCCCCCACCTATACTTCAATCTGCTTAATAACAAGTCCTTTGCTGCTTGTCATTTTCTCAGGGGATGGCCTACTGCCCTCCTTTCTGTACAATCTGGGCAAACCGACTGGTGATGGCAAGAGTAGTGTCAATGAAGCGGTCCACACAGCTAGAGAGACAATTTTCAGTTCGAGAGTCTAGGCGATTCCCTGGCTTCTCCACACATTTATCCCAACATAGCTCCATGAAGTGATGAACCTAAGGGGGAAGAAAAATAGTAACCGTTGGAGTCTATGGATGGATAGCCCTAAATGTCCATTTTCTAATTTATTTGTTTTCAATGTCCTCATAAAACCATCTTTTCAACCAACAAACCATGGAACATCACTTTGGGCTCTTTGTTACTTGTCTCCAGTATTGCCCAGATCCTCATCCCTACAGATGGTAAATTCTCAGGTACCTTCTTTCTATTCCCAAAGGCAGTTGGCATAATGTAAAATGGGAAAGTAGGATACTGATTAATTCCACCAAATCACAGCACTCATTCAGAACCTACACCCTAAAGAGTAGTTCTTAACATTTTGGGCGCCATGGGCACATTAATAACATGGATTCCTTCTCCAGGAAAAAAAAAAATGCATATACGGGCACAAAAAATATATTTTCAGGATATTCAGGACCCAAAGATTTCTGAGGTTCTTAACTCATCCTGCATAGTGCCTCTTCCTACTGCCCAGCAAAAGGGAGAAAATAAACATTTACCCGAGATATTACTTGAGAGATTAGGTACTAAATAACTATAAAGTCCTAAAAGATGACTATCATTAAGTCCAAGGTCATGGACCAGCAAAGGCCATGAGGTTTGTTTTGAATCTCGCTTAAAGGCCTCTCAAAAAAAAAAAAAAAAAAAAAAGCCTTGCCCCGAAGAGTCTGCGATGACTTCTTCAGAGCCCAGCTTTCTCCAGTGTTTTAGTGCCCATCATTTTAAAATACATTATCGTAAACGATCTTCACCAATCCACGGAGGCAGAGGGCGACAGCGAAATCAAAACCTAGAGTGGGTGGGTTCTCGCTTTCTGGAACGTTGCCTCCAAAAGGCAGAGGCAGATGGAGTCCACACAGGTTCGCCGGCTGCTAAGGACTGCATGCTTTGAACTTCTTTCCCCTACCTGAGCACTAGTGCAGGGGACCGGGTCACAGCCGGGTCCAACTTCCAGCCGCCTCACCACGTCGCCAGTGTACAGAGCTCCGCGGGTGCCCTGTACTTCAACTTCCTTTCCCTACAACCCCCAGGGCTGACCCCGGCCCTCTCACCTGTGCAGTGAACTGCGCCTTCTGCTGTTCAGCGGCCACCAGGCGCTGTAACTCCGCTTCGTCCGCCTCCCCTAGCTCCGCCATTGTCAGAATTAGATTCAGAAAGTTCGGGTGAGAGCCCGTGCGCGTGCGCTGTGGCACGACCGCCTCCCAACTTCCGGTTCACCTAGCGTTTTTCTCCTCTGCGCTTCCTGTGGTTGTCGTGGGGTAGGAGTTGTCGCATAACTGCTTCCGGGTTGGTGGACGACCTTGAGCCGTCAAAAGCGAGATGGCGGTTCTCTTGAAGCTGGGTGTCCTCTGCGGTGCTCACGGAGGGCGAGGTGAGGGGTCCTGGTAGCCAGAGGTGCTTAGCGCAGCCTCCAGCCGGAGAAGGGGATGGGAGTGAAGACTCAGCTGTCGGGTGGTGAGACATCTTGAGGAGAAGGCGTTCCCTCTTCTCTGCTGAGGCTCAGGCGTCTGTCCAAATCACAGCAGCGACCGCTGTGGCCTGCGGGCCCAAATGTTCACCTGAGCGCGTATCACGCCTGCTCAGGGCCGAAGCGGTGCTGGGGTAATTTTTGAAAAAAAGTTCCTTCTAGAAGTTACAGTACTCCCGAGGATATTCCACATAAGAACTCTATTTCTCCCCACTTTACCGCCCTTAAGAATGCGCCCACCTGCATCGGGAGAGGACCAAGATCTGAGTCCCAAGGCGTGATCTTGCAGGTTTTCCCTAACGAATTGTGTTTGAGCGTGGATGTAGGGGATCCGTTCGATAATCCTGTAACCGGGCTTTTGTGTTCTACCAGGTGCTGTAGTAAGGTTGGGGTACAAATTGGAGTAAGACGTAATGCTTGCCCTCGAAGAATTTTTCTTTCCTTTTTTTTTGTGGGGGGATTGAATCGGGATTGAACTCGGGGGTGGTGGTGCTGAAGAACTTTCATTTTTTAAGTGAAAATGCAGATAAATAACATAAAGCAAAAACTTGTGTGCATAAATTGTGTGAGTCCACAGAAAGAATATTTTTAGCTGTATTTTGGAAGGATTACCCTTTCTTTCTTTCCTTCTTTCTTTTTTTATTATTGTTTTTACGACAGGGAATTGAACCCACCCATCCTTTACTACTAAGATACATTCCCTGCCCTTTTTGCTTTTTATTTAAAAAAAAAAATTTCAGTTGTAGGTGAACACAATACCTTTATTTAATTTATTTATTTTTGTGTGGTGCTGAGGATGGAAACCAGTGCCTCACACGTGCTAGGCAAGTGCTGTACCACTGAGCCACAACCCCAGCCAGAGAACTGATGTTAATAAAGATTGTGTGCCTTACCTGTTGTTGAAGTGTAGCTTGTTTTGTTTGTTTGTTGTACTGGGGATTGAACCCAGTGTGCTTTACTACTGAGCACATCCCCAGTCCTTTTTATTTTGAGACAGGATCTTACTAAGTTGCTTAGGGCCTTACTTAATTGCTGAGGCTGGCCTTGATCCTCCTGTCTCAGCCTCCCAAGCTGGTGTGCTCCCTGGTGTGCTCCACTATGCCTGGTTTTTTCTTCTTTTTTTTTCTTCCTTGAGACAGACTCTCCATATTTTACCCAGTCTGTCCTCCAATTCCTAAGGGGTTGCCATTGAAAGATTTGACAGATTGGCAATTTAAACTTAAATTTTGGTAACAATGTAGTAGATGACTGTGATAGGAGTACTAATAGGCTCAGGGAGATGAGATAAAGACACTGTGGTAGAAGTCTAAGCAAGGTGAAGTCCTGAACTTGGAAAATAAAAGGAAAAAAAGAGATTGTCTCAGAAAATGTAAAGGAGATATGTCATTAGGATTTTGTGGTTTAATTTAGAGGGAAAGTTCTGTGTGACTTCCAGATTTCTGGATTAGGTTAAAGAGTGCCTAGGGTGTTGTTAAATAAAATAAGGAACATACAACTGAAAAACAAGTTTGGATGAGAAATTGAGTTGAAGGATGATTTCAATATATGGCATGTGGAGTTTGAGAACCGTGAAAATATCTCAGTGGAGAAGCTCAAAAAGCAGTTAAATTTCTGAAACTCTGAAAAAAATACCAGGACTAGAGATACACATTTGGAATTTATCTGCTTACATGCAGTAGATGAAACCATGAAAGTGGAAGAAATGACCTGGTATGGGCATAGAAATTGAGGAGTGCAATGGGCTGATACAGAATCCTGGGGAAACCAACACATAAGAGTGAATACAGTATGGAGGGTCCTCAAAAACCAGGAATGGTACCACCAAATGACTGAGCTATACCACTCCTTAGTAGTCTTAAACAAAGTCAGCATATTATGGAGAACATGCATACCTATGTTTATAACAGCACAATTCACAGTAGCCAAATTATGGAACCAGCCTAGATATCTGTCAACAAGGGAATGGATAAATAAAATGTGATGTGTGTGTGTGTGCGCGTGTGTGCGTGCGTGCGTGCGTGCGTGCGTGCGTGTGCGCGCCTTTAACATTCTGAAAACTGATAAACCCCTTGTATAAGTTATCTAATTGTTTCATTGATTCTTCAGTCTTGATGATTACCTGATCTGAGTTCATAATAACTCAGTGCAATCAATACTGTCTTCATTTTGTATGTGAGATATTATCTCCTGTTTATGGTTAAGGAGTTTGCTTATTATAGTCATTTAGAAAATCTGTCAGTTCTGTTAAAGAAGAGGTGCTTATGACTTCTATACTGTTTCTTTCCTTAGCTCTGTTTCTCCGAACCCCAGTGGTCAGACCTGCTCTCGTCTCAGCATTTCTTGAGGACCGACCTACCCCAGGATGGAGTGGAACACAGCACATTCACCTGTCACCAAACCGCCTTTGTATGTTTTCTCCTTCAATGCTATTTTCTTGGCTCTGCCCATCTTAACCTGGGTTCATTCTTGTCTTTGGCAGGACTTGAGGTCTGTTAGCAGGGCTCCCATGTCCACCTCTGTCAGATTAGAACCTAATTTACACCTTTAGGCAGACAGTGACAGCATGGTTGAATGATACCATTTATACTCTTAGAGAACCTTCTGGCTTAAGTCTTTAAAATGTTAAAACATTTCTTAAAAAGAAAATAGCTCTGTAGGAAGATTCTGCTCAGTACAGCTTAATCACTTGTATGTACTTAGCTAATGGAGAGGAGCCAGATGTAGATAATTTAGACATTAATTTAAGAAGTCATGTCTTGTGGATTGTATTATGTGTATTTACGACTGGAATTGACTGGCTTTTTTTTTTTTTTTTTTTTTTAAAGGTTGCTTTAAAACCATATGGCATCTCTTAGAGAATGCTATTTGGATGTTTTTCAGATTAGTCTTAGAAAATCTGAAGATGAACTGGATGTGATGGGGTATACCTGTAATCCTAGCAACTTGGGAGGCTAAGGCAGGAAGATTGCATGTTTGAAGTCAACCTCAGCAACTTAGTGAGGCCCTAAGCAACTTGTCTTGAAATTAAAAGGATTGTGGTTCTAGCTTACTGGTAAAGTGTCCCTGGGTTCGATCCCCGTACCTACCAAAAAAAAAAAAAGAATCAGAAAGTGAATAATGACTCACCTGTATTTACATTTTTAAAGTCTGGAGAGATCTGTGGTTGTCTTTTTGTGGGGGCGGGTACCAGGGATTGAACCCAATGGTGCTTAACCATTGAGCCACATCCCCAGCCCTTTTTTATATTTTATTTTGAGATAGGATCTTACAGAGTTGCATAAAGGACCTCACGAAGTTGCTGGGGCTGTCTTTGAACTCGTGATCCTCCTGCTTCAGCCTCCCAAGCCATTGGGATCAGTGTATTATATAAAGACTTCACTCAGTTCTTAAAGTCGGTCTCTTAGAGTTGCATCTGAGTTGTGAGAGCTTAAGCAAGTATAGTTTTTCTGCTTCTTCTTCCCATTCTTGGTGATTGAACCCAGGGGTGCTCTACCACTGAACTATATCCCCAGCTCTTTAGTTTGAGACAGTGTCTTGCTAAATTGCCCAGACTGACCTCAAACTTGTGATCCTCCTGTCTCAGTCTCCCAAGTCATTAGATGATAGGCATGTACCACCATGCCTAGCTTAGAAAACTTTTGTTTTTGAAAACTTTTTGTTTCTGGATTCCTTTGCTTATTCAGTTGGATTGAGCAGAGTGGTCCTGGAGCACATAGGGCTGACGAAAAGCCTCATAAATTATATACATATATTTTTATGTATGCATCCATGTACATTTTTCTGGGATGAAACTCCTCCATCCTTTTATTAGATTCCCAAAGGATCCTGTATCCCCCAAAAGATAGTCTCTCAAAGAGATATTTAAACTCCTTACTGTTTTTTTTTTTTTTTTAACTTGTTTAAGGGTTTTTGTGTTTCATTTGTTTTGACTTATTTGTAAATAATAGTACAGAAGAAGGACCATGATCTGTTAATTTGACCTCAGACCTTTGCTTCTCTTTGTGTTGGTAGGTTTAACTTTGCTTTGGGAGGATGATACTACATTACTTCTAAAGGTTAGAAAGTATAAATAAACAAGTATTATTTTAAAGGAATTCACCAGGCATTGCTAACTTATATTCATAAGGTATATGTTTCACTGAAGTCTAAAGTTGGCTTAATTCTGCCTTCTTGCTTATAAAAAGCAAAGTATGTCTGTCTTCTAATTAATATATGTAGGCATTGAGAGACCCTAGTGCTAGAAGGCTTCAACAAAGGGATTTAGCTTCTCTCAACGACCTGTTTTTATATCTTAGTTTCTTTTTTCTCAGTTTAATGTTACATGTATACTGTTTGCCATTGTGTCAGTTTAGGTTATTATTTGCTAAATGTTGAACATGAAAGATGTTTGTCTCTTCCCTTAACTCTTTGGAATTTGGTCATTTTTATAGCTAGTTCCAAGGCTGCATCTCTTCACTGGACTAGTGAGAGGGTTGTCAGTGTTTTGCTCCTGGGCCTGCTTCCAGCTGCATATTTGAATCCTTGCTCTGCAATGGACTACTCCTTGGCTGCCGTTCTCACTCTCCATAGTCACTGGCAAGTACAGCAGTCTCTTCAGTATTTTGTTGTCTCCTCAGTTTGCCTGGCTTGTGAGTTTTTCTCATGTATTGTATATATGAGGGAGAAGTTGATTGAGATATTCAAGACTTGTAGAAAACTATATATCCAGATATATATATATCTTCATTGCCTGTTTGATGTTTTCATTTCCATATGTAAACAGGAATTTTGAATATAACATTTATAAAACTGAGTTCCTGTTTTTCTCCAAATCTGATCCTTCTGTACCCTTCCTTACCTATCTTAATTGACAATGTTTCCATTGTGCTTTTATTTGTTCAAGTCCAAACCTGGCCATCATCCTTAATTCCAATAGTAGTCTCCTAACTAGTCTCTTTAGTGTCTGTTCCCAATACAGCATATCCAATGATCCTGTTAAAATGTTAAGTTGGGAAAAGACATTCCCCTTCTTAAACCCTTCTTTATCTTCTCATCTTACTCAAACTAAAAGAATTCTTCGGTGCTCTGCAGTCTCTATATGACCTGGGGCATGGTGGCATTTGCCTGTAGTCAGAGCTATTATTGGGGAGGCCAACAGAATTTTTTTTTTCTTTTTCTTTAATTAGAGATTGAATCTAGAAGCATTTAACCACTGAATCACAACCACATCTCTAGCCCTTTTTATTTTTTTGTTTTCAGACAGGGTCTCACTGCATTGCTTAGTGCCTTGCTTCGTTGCTGAGGCTGACCTTGAACTTGTGATCCTCCTGCCTTGGCCTCCTGAGCTGCTGGGATTACAGGCATGTGCCACCTTGCCCAACTGACAGGAGAGTCTTGAGTTCAAGATCAGTCTGGGCAACACAGCATCACAGTGCCTCTCTCCATTCCCCGTCTTTTTGTGGTACTGGGACTGGACCCAGGGTCACTCTAATTAGCGACCTACATTCCCAGTCCTTTTTGCCTTTTTAATTTTGAGACAGGGTCTTGCTAAATTACTCAGCTGGCCCCAAACTTGGGATCCTCTCCTGCTTCACCTTTTCAAGTAACTAGGATTACAGGTGTGCTGACTATCATACCTGGCAAGACCCTGTCTCTTACAAAAATAAATAAATAAATAAATAAATTCTGCCCTCAGACTCTATATGATCTGATCCCCTGCTTCCCTCAACTCTAGCTATTCTCTTTTCATTCACACCAGATTATTCCTTGATGTTTCTCAAACACACAAGGAAATTTCAGGCTTCAGGGCATTCCTCTTTTTTTTTTTTTTTTTTTTTTTTTTTTTAAGTTGTTGATGGACCTTTTGTTTTTATTTATTTATTTATTTGCAACGCTGAGAATCTTCACCTGATGCTTCACACATGCTAGGCAAGCGCTCTACCTCCGAGCCACGACCCCAGCCCCAGGGCTTTACTCTTAATGTTCTTTCCATCTGAAACTTTTATAGTTACATACTTGGCTTGTTCCAGCATCTCCTTCACATCTTAAATGCCACCCTTTCAACAAAACCTTCCCAAACCACTTCTTTAAAATTGAATGTCCTCGGCTGGGGAGATAGCTCAGCTGGTAGAATGCTTGCCTCACAAGCACAAGGCCCTGAGTTTGATCCCCAGTACCGCAAAAAATTGAATGTCCTTTCTGATATTCCTTATCTTTCTCTCTGTTTTATTTTTCTCAGTAGTATTTATTACCTTCTAATATACTATATCAACTATTTATTATTTTGTATATTTGTCATTTCCTACCCTTACCACCATAATGAAAGTATAGATGCAGAAAATCACAAAAATTAGATCTATAGTTTAATGAATCATAAGGGTAATAGCACCCACATCAAAAATAGAACTTTGCCATCTATTTGAGTAGCCTCTGCCTTGTATTCCATCTCAGTCATAACTGCTCAATATTACCTTTCCTCCTGGAACCATTAGCTTGATTTTTATACTAATCACTTCCTTGCATTTTGTCATAGTTTTATCAATCATATTTGCATCTCTAGATATTATAATTCACCCTTGGCTTTACAAAAAAAAAGGGAAATGCATTTTAAAATTATTTTTATTTGCTATTGTATCTTTTGTGCTTAGAATAGTAGCTGACACATAGCATATTGTAAATGCTTGCTAAATGAGTGAATATCCATTTTCTGTTTGTTTTGTATAACTTAAGACTTTCTAAGTTAATGAGCCTTATAAAAGAATATGAATAACAGGCTGAAATTCTGGAGTTTTTTTTTTTCTCTCTCTTTTTTTTTTAATATTGCCAATGGAACCCAGGGCCTTACACATGCTAGGCAAGCACTCTACCACTATATCCCTAGCCCTTTTTATTTTATTTTGAGACAGGGTCTCCCTAAGTTGCCCAGGCTGGCCTCCCAAGTAGCCTGGAATTACAAGTGTGAGGTACCATTATACCTGACTGAGTTATTATAAGGACATGTAATATAATTGGTGGAAGGGGAATGTGTTTTGAGATAGTTAGACCTAATAAGTCTTGGAATATCTTAATTAACCCTGTGATTTTACCAGTGTGGAAACTAAATCCCAGGAAGGTTGAGTGACTTGTCAGATCAATTTTCTAACTAATGCTAAAGGGGGTTTTACTTGCCAGGCTTTCTAGGGCTGGTTAGGAGAATTATTTTTCTTGTCAGATAGACTTTTCAAAATAAAAGATTCTAGATACATATGAAATATCAGACCACAAGTACAGTATATTTCCATAAGTGTGTTTCTTGGAAAGGAGGTTTATCTAAATTAATAGAAATTTAGAGTAAGAGAATAATCCTAAGGAAATATATTTTCATTTCAGTTGATTTCTTGACTGCATTTTTCTTCCACTTACTAATTCTCTTATCCTTTTCACAGAAAAAAAAACCTTGAATTATCTGTAATTGTGCTTCAGTTCCTCAGCATCCAGTTTCTTTAACCTGTATTCATTGTGCTGTTAACTCAATAGTTCACTTAAGTCATTCTTACTAAAGACCCCGATCTTTGCAAATTCTGTTGTCTCTTCTCTGTCATCCACTTGAACTTTCAGAAGCATTCAACTCCATTGACGTTATCTCCTTAAATCAACTTTTCTCTGACTTTCTGGATTCCTTGTAGATGTTTCTTCTCTGCTCTTTCTCCTCTAGACTGATCTGTGAATGATCAAGTCACCAGAACTTTCTTGACTTTTTTTGTTGGGGGAAAGGGTGCCGATAGTTGGGGATTGAACCCCTAGCCTTGTGCTTGCTAGGTAAGCCCCTGTCACTGAGCTATACCCCTAGCCCTTTAAGAAATTAAAAAAAAATTTTTTTGAGATGGGATCTTGCTGAGTTGTCCATACTGGCCTCCAACTCGTGATCCTCTTGCTTCAGACTCCTGAATAGCTATTTTGTTCTTTTGGGTACTGGAGATTGAACCCAGGGGTACTTGACCACTAAGCCTTTTTTATATTTTATTTTGAGACAGGGTCTCACTAAGCTGCTTAGGGCCTTGCTGAGTGCTGAGGCTGGCTCTGAACTCACAATCCTCCTGCCTCAGCCTCCTGAGCTGCTGAGATTACAGGCATGTACCACGATTAGCCTGGCTAATCTTGGCTTTCTTGATGTTCTGTACACTTTACCTAGGAAAACTTAGATTTGACCTCTTTTTCTGAGCTGCATACTTGTTTATCCAGTTGTCTAATGACATATGTATTTGCATGTCTGAGAGTCATTCCCAATTTAATATTGCTCAAATCATTCTTCTCTTCCAGATTTCTACTTAAAACCTCCTCCTCAGTTAAATGTAGTTGCTCAATCTAAAAATTCTAGAATTCATTCTAGATATTTCTTTTTGTCTTACCCATGTCTAATCCATCTCCTCTTTCCATTAGTTGTCTCTTCAAAACATAGCCTGAATTGTGACTTCTCATTACCTCCTTGATCATAGTCTTGTTTAAACCAACAGTCTTGCTTAGGTCACTTCAGTTACTTCTAACTAGCTTTTTGCTTTTGTTTTTTATCTCTTCTTACTTTCCATTCACTACCCAATAGCCAAAGTGACCTTTTGAAAGTTAAATTACATTTCTCCAAAGAAGATCTATAAATGGTCAATAAACATGAAAAATTATACAACATCATTTGTCGTTAGAGAAATGCAGATTTTAAAACCCCACAGGGATATACTACTTCCCACTTAGAATGGCTATTCAAAAGAAGATGGACAATTACAAGTGTTTCTGAGGATGTGGTGAAGTTGATACCCTCATATATTTCTCCTAGGAATGCAAAATGTTATAACCGCTTTAGATCTGCTTTAGCATTTCCAACAAAAGTTAGAGTTACCATCTAACTCAGTAATTCTACTTTTAAGTGTATACCCAAGAGAATTAAAAAGATGTTTCCACATAAAAACTTGTACAAGGATGTTTATAGCACACTATAATAATTAAAAAGTGTAAACAATCCTAATGTTTATCAACTGATAAGTACCTGAATAAAATATGGCATACTCATACAATGGAATATTATTCAGCTATACAAAGGAGTTAGGTACTGATACATGCTGCAATGTGAAACATGCTAAATGAAAAAAGCTCAAACTGCATGATTTCATTTATATGAAACATCTACAAGGAATAGGCAAATCCAGAGACAGAAGCAAATTAGTTGTTGGGTAATGGGCTGAAGAGTAGAAAGTTTCTATTTTGGGATGACAAAAATATTCTGGAATTAAATAGTGGTGATAGTTCACAACTCTGTGACTATAATAAAAACCACTGAATTATATAGCTAAAAAGATTAAATTTATGGCTTGTAAATTATATCTCAATAAAACTGTTATAAAAATAGTTTAATTAGGTGACTCCTTACTTAGGACACTCCCTGACTAAACATGCCCCTGGTTTTCTCTTTCAAATAAAATTTAAATTTCTTTTCATGATTTTAAAGGCCCTAAACAATCTACCCCTGCCCTCCTCTCGTCTTTCCTCATGTGATCCATCTATACTGTCCCTCACATTGTTCCTTTCATCCCCCAAACTGTTCCTCATGTGCTCCAGCCGTAAATGCCCCTCAGAGACACTGTCACTGTCACTTTTGTTTGGACTGTTGTCCTTTAAGTCATCCTTTCTAATACATTTCTTCAGTTAATATATTGCAATGCTGGGGATGAACCCAGGGCCTCAGACATGCTAGGCAAGTTCTCTACCACTGAGGTGTATCCCCAACCCTCTAACATATTTCTTCATATTGTATATATGTTTATTTTTTCTTTCTTCTTCACTAGAATGTTTATCCCATAAAGGCAGGGAATGATCTTTTAATTTTGTGCACTGGCACATAGTATCTCCTTAGTAAATATTTTTTAAATTAATGAAAAATTCTATAGAACATTTCTTTTAGTTAAAAACAATAACTATACTTTGTAAATATGGGAGCATTCAGTTATTGTCTCTGATATAAATGACTTTGGAAAATTGATTCCAGAGAATAAGAAGATATCTTTATGACATATTGGGAAAATCTTGATTTCTTCATTCTGATTTATGAATTTTATTACCATGAGTGCCTTTGGTTTATTGTCTCAATCAAAAATGAAAATAATTGCACCTACCCCCTAAAGAAGCAAACAGTTACTGGCCAGACAGTAATTGCATTTTGAACCCAACTGGGTTTTTTCTGTTGCTGTTGTTGTTTTCAGCCACATTATCTGTTAGCCTTCTAACTTTACTCACGTGTGGTTTTTTTTTGTTTGTTTGTTTGTTTTTTCTTTAGGGGCCTTGGACAAGTTGTTACTGACTATGTTCATGGGGATGCATCGCAGAAAGCTGCCAAGGCAGGCCTTTTGGCACTCTCAGCTTTAGCCTTTGCTGGGCTTTGTTACTTCAACTATCATGATGTGGGCATCTGCAAAGCTGTTGCCATGCTGTGGAAGCTTTGACCTTTTTGACTTAATATCTAAAGAATTGATTATATGCCTATTTGCCTCTGCTCTGTCATGCCATTCAACTCACAATAAGGAGAAAATAACAGATAAGTTATTGGTGGACAGACCTTCTCCTAATCACATGGTTATTTTAGAATTTAATTGTTGAGGAAAAGGTTTGAGAGGAAATCTGCCCAAGAAATTTTGAGACCCAGTTCTGCATTCTAGTGAGTTAATGGGTTGTCTTCAAGCTCATGAGACTCACAGTATAATTAAACTTTACATATGAGCTTTTGCCTTTTGTCAGTCTCTTAAAGAGAATTCAGCTTTATTATTATCAACATATGGTCATATTTCTGCATTCGTCTTGGAAATAATGTACAAAGGGAAAGACTGTTAATTCATGAGTAAAGACTTTGCAAAAAATTAGATAGTATTTAATTTTGGAAATTTCCCTGTCCAGTTGATATCAGCTACTGATGATTTTATGCCTAGGTGAACTTTAAAATTAGGAGATGCTAAAAATCTCAGATTATAGATTTCTAAATCCTAGGAAGAAAGATTGGAGAGCTTCTGAATTTAGAGATGCTCCAGTTAGAGAAGAAGTCTTCCTGGTAGGCATATCAGAATATTACAAATTCTAAACAGATTTAATCCTCAAATGTGTTTTACTTGTTCTAAAATAATCTGTCCACAAATATAAAACTAAAAATAATAAATTATTTTCCCACTGTGGGAATTGGTAATAAGAAAAATACTCCATGAAAAGAATTTTTTTTAAAAAAAAATACAATGTTATATAATAAAAAATTTATTCTACTCTTTTATGTTTTAGCTGTGCCTGGTCTTTTTGTTTATTTGTTTTTTCCCTTGAGTTGGTATTTGAACTCAGTCTGGTCTTGAATTCCTGAGCTGAAGTGATCCTCTTTCCTCAGCCTCCCAAGTAGCTGGGACTACAGGTGTACACTACTATACCTGGCCCAGATTTTATTTATTAGAATTAAGTGTTACATTCATAACTCTAAAACAACAGTTTAAATTTTATTCTGGGGTTGAGGAGGAGTTATGTAAATCAGATACAAAGTACTATAATGAAAAACGTGATAAGCAGAAATAATAAGTATAAGTAGTTTGATATAGAGTATGAAGCTTTAGTAGTATGATTTAGAAATGTGTCCAGCTCATGATGATCTGTGGGTGCCAGCTTGAGTGTAAGGCTTAATGGTTACTCCTAGTAATAAAGAATATTGAGCCAGCACATTTCATTCACTGGAGACCTTATCCAGAAGCTGAGGCAAACTTGAGGGTTTGGGCATTTCCTGGTCTAGGTCTCAGTTGATTTGGTTATTAGGATGGAGCTGAGCTGTCTGGAAAATCAGTAGTTGCTGTGAGCTGCTGAAGCAGCAGTAAAATGAGGAAGAGATTATCCTCATTATGGGGCTTCTAAGGCTAAGCAGGAAGTGATGAGGATTGTGCTTTGGGAATAGGTTAGGTGACATTAAGGACATTTAGGAAGGTTGATAAGCTAGAGGCAGAAGGACATGGAAGAGGACATAGGTAGAAGAAAGGACCTGGACTTTGGCAGTATAAAGTAGGAGTCAATTTCTAAAGATGAAGTCAAGACCATTCATTCATTTCATAGATGCAAGTATCTCATGTGATTGGCACTGTGGATACAAAGGGAATTTTCTCTGCCTTTTAAAGGAATTTATAGTCTGAGGGCAACAGATGAATGGTTACAATATGGTATGACAAGTGAAATCATAGTTAAGCACATACTGCAGTAGACAGTAAGAAATTTGGCTAAGTTTCCTGGAAAAGAAGACTTTTAAAGTTTTTTACTTATTAAAAATAATTTTTTTTTTTTAGGTATAGATGGACACAATACCTTTATTTTATGTTTATTTTTATGTGGTGCTGAGGATGGAACCCAGTGCCTCATGCATGCCAGGCAAGCACTCTACCACTGAGCCACAACTCCATCCCAGAAAAGATGATTTTTGACCTGGGTTCTGAAAGATTATAAACTGACAGTGGCCAAGGAAGCTAGAGTGAGGTGTGAAGATGGGAGAGATGATTGTAGATGAATCAAGACTGCATGTAATTTGGTATTACTGTAGCAGAGCAAGGGAGTGAATGTAGAGGATCTCATATGCTATGGCAAATAATTAAGATTTTTATCTTGCTGGTGATAAGGAGTCTTCAAAGACTTCATTATGCAAAATACATGGCTAAGTTTTTATTTTTGGCACTGGGGATTGAACTCAGGGCCAATTTACCACTGAGCTACATACCCCATGCCTTTTTTTTTTTTTTTTTTTTTTTGAAACAGGGTCTTGCTAAATTCTTGAGACTGTCCTCAAACTTGTAATCCTCCTGTGTCAACCTCCTGAGTTGCTGGTATTTCAGGTGTGTACCACTGGGCCTGGCTTAAATTTTTATTTTAAATATATTATGCTTGCAGCTGTATGAAGTATGGATTTGAGGAACATATGCAAGAAAGGTAACTAGTAAGTCAGAAAATAAATGATAAATTCAGAAATACAGAATGAAGGAGAGCACATTCAAGAAATATTTTGAACTTGGAATTAATGAATTTTACTGAGTGTTAAAGATAGCACAAGAAGGAATCTATGCTGTTTTTTGGTTTTTTTTGTTTTGTCTTAAATAGGTGGATAGGAGGTGATGTGAGCAGAGGAAATTTTTGAAGGGAAATTAGGTAACAACAGGCCAGGGGATAGGTGATTACTGAAGTTTTGAATTTGTGAAATAACCCAAGAAGAAAATTTGTAGACTTCTGTTTCTGGCAAATCGTGAACAATTCTATAAATTGATATGAAGTCTGTGGGAATATTAACAGAAACACCTTTAAAAACACTTCTGAGCAGAATAAGCATGCATGTAGAGACTCAGCAAATGCCAAGGGCATCATTTGTACTGGGAGCATCACCTAATCTAGGTGGACTAGAGTTCTGGTCTGGAGATGGAGACACAGGGCTCAGATCAGGGAGTTAGAGTGGAGGCTCCCTAAATCCATGAACTATAATCTTACCCTCTCTCTCTGGGTGAAATAGAAAAAAAAAAAAAAAAAAAAAAATTACCTGAAAATGCAGAGGGCAGAGCCACTTAGCTGTCTTGCTTTGGTTGGAGGAAGGAAAGTCTTTGAGAATATGTGTTTAAGAGCTCATGCCTGTAATCCCAGCAGCTTAGGAGGCTGAGACAAGAGGATCAAAGCTAGCCTGAGCAATGGTGAGGCACTAAGCAACTCAGTGAGACCCTGTCTCTAAGTAAAATACAAAATAGAACTGGGATGTGACTCAGTGGTCAAGTGCCCCTGAGTTCTATCCCCAGTACCCGCCCCCCCAAAAAAAATGTGTTTAAGGACAGTCCCTGGGCTGGGGAGATAGCTCAGTGAGTAAAGTGCTTGCCTTGCAAGCACAAAGCCCTGGGTTTGATCTCCAGCACCAAAAAAAAAAAAAAAAAAGACAGTCCCTATGTTAGTCTGGAGCCTAAATTCATACTACCTGCATGTCTGAAAAGATTACACAATACAAATTTAACATTTACCTAGGTTGGTAATGAAAGCACCCAGAAAACCACTCCAGATGCGGGAACTCACGCAAGAGATTTTATTAAGCAAACAGGCAGTGTCTGCCCATGGGGGAGGGGAGAGCCAGTGAGAGAGTGAGAGTGAGGAGGAGAGAAAAAAAAAAAATGGCACGGGAACTTTTCTTAAGTAGTGGAATTTCACTGGCTAACAAACTGGACCAATGCCTGACCAGGAAGTTCACGGGCTAACAATCTAGGTTGTAAAATGGTGTGGGGGAGGCAGAATAATGGTGGCAGCAAAATAGCAGGGGAGAAATGACTGCAGCCTTGTTACCCCATTGTCCCTTTCTTTCCCCCATTTTTTTTTTTTTTTTAATAAGAAAATTGCTTTTGGGGGGGCCATATGGGCGAACCATCTTCAGTAACTCTTTCCTGCTGGGCATGATCATACAGCTGATTCAGGGGAGGGAGATGTCATTGCAGTAGGCGAGGATTGGGGACTGGATAGTTTCCCTGGGGAGTGCACTTGTAGCCAGGCCCTGATTCTTCCTTCATGAGATCCTGATAGTCCTGTAATAAAAACTGATTAATAGTCTGATTAGAAAAAAAAAATTAAATCTGATTTTGTGCACATTTCAATGCACAGGGGGCAAAGGCCAGCATAATGGCAACTATATGAAGTGGGGGACGTAAATGGGGGAATTGTTCCTTCTCCTTTCCAAGTCCTCCTGCAGCTGTTTGATCTTGTCCTTAACAATACTTGATTGGTTGACATAGAAGCAGCACTCTTCCTGAGAGTACTTCCCTTTTTCTAGTGAATCCACAGGGTGGCTTCCATTGGAAGATATGCACCTGGAAGCAAATTGGCAGGGAGGCACTCCTGATAATTTTGGGGTGATATCCACCTGCTATAAGTGGGTGCTATTGAAAGTCAGAACTGTTAAAAGTCTAGGGTGCTACCCAGGAAATGAGAGAACCCCACTTTCATGCACATCCAACATCCCTGTGCCATGAGAGAGTTAGTTAATTGAGTATGTGTGGTGGTGACTATCTGTGTTAAGAGGGTATCCTCTGAGCATCAGCTGTGAAAATATGTAAAGTGGGTAAAACATCCCTGGGAACAGTAGGAGTAAGTATTCCAGCAGTCCCGTGGGCAATCGGGAGGGAGGAAATGGCTGGACAGATCTATTGGGGGAAAATTTGATAGTTAGGAAAAAGGCAGACAGGGTGAATGGCAGGGGAGATAATAATGTCACTGGCAGTCCAGTCCTCATGGCGGGGTATGGTTGTCTGGTACCTCGATGTTCTGGTCCTCCGTCTCCAGAATAGGAAGAAGGGTAGAGGGCTTATTGACCTTTAACCTGAGGTAGAGAGGTCCCACTGGGGTGACTGAATATTGGTCAGAAGAAACCTGAGGGTTAGAAGCTGGAGAGGAGTTTGTGGATTAAGAGTAGAGTTTAACCCGAGAAATGTGTAGCCATCCTGGTAAACCTTGCACCTTGACAGCAGTTGGCGTAGCCAGGATCATTGTATGGGGTCCCTGCTATTTGGGAGATACAGGGGCTGTAACCTCCTGAGGAGGAGAGATAAGAACTCCAATTTGAAGAGGTTGAGCCAGGGGACCAAACAGGGGTCTAGGCAGGGAGGAGTCAGCATAACCCCATAGGAATGCCTGAATGTGTTTAGGAGAAGAATGAATATATGAGAAGGAAGAGAGGGAGGAAGAGGCATTATCCCAGGGGGAAGGATGGGACAACTGTACATGAGCTCAAAAGGGGAGACATTGGCAGTTTTCTTTGGGAGTGAGCGAAGACGCAGAAGCGTGAGAGGCAGGAGTTTAACCTAGTCAAGGTGAAGTTCTAAAGAAAGTTTGGTTTGCTCATTCTACTTTACCCAGTGACTTTGGGTGAAAGGGAATGTGGAAATGCCAAGGGACTCCAAGAACCTTGCAAGTTGTTGGGAAACTTGGGAGATGAATTCAGGCCCATCATCTGACTGGAAGAAGGTAGACACTCCAAAGTGAGGAATGATTTCATGAAGGATGAAGGTAGAGACAGTGCCCTTTTGTTGGAAGTGGGGTGGCTTCAACCCATCCCTAGGTGTTTACTATGACCAAAAGTATTTATATTTTCTTACTGTGGGCATATGAGTGAAATCAAGTTGCCAGTCTACCCCTGGAATGGCACCACGGGTCTGGTGAGTCAGAAAAGTAGGGGGTCTGATGGCTGTAGGATTGGTTCGTAGGCAAATTTCATATGTGGAGGAGAGAGTTCTTTCAGAAATAACATGTCAGAGGAGTATAGCTGCAAGTGAGTCTTAGCGAATTCTGAGAGTGAAGAAAGGTTGGGGTGGAGTAGGTGGTGGAGGTAGGAAAATATCTCCCTGTTGGGTGGCGGTGGAGGTAAGGGATCATAGAGAGTCAAAATGGGGGCTGGTGTGGATGATAGGGCCACTCTTCTAGCCTCCTCATCTGCCTTGTTGCCTGAAGAGATGAATGATTGATCTGTCCGATGGGCTTGGCAATGTACAAGGCCTATGATTGCTGGGAGGTGAACAGCCTCAAGGAGGTTTAGGATGTAGCTAGAGTTGGTGATGGAGTTCCCTTTTGTGGTAAAAAGTCCCCTCTCTTTCCAAATAGCAGCAAGGGAAAGGATAATGTGAAAAGCATATTTGGAGTTAGTGTGCATTGTGAGGGATTCTCCCCTTGCGAGCGTGAATGTGTGGGTGAGGGTTCCACCTGTTGGTTGGTGTTGTTAGGTAGTAGTCCTGACTCTACAACCTTTTCCAGGGAGACAATGGCATATCCAACCCATTGGATCTCTTCATGGAGAAAAGAGCTCCCATCAGTGAACCATATGAAAGTAGAGTTGTGTAAGGCCCCTCCTGAACATTGGAGGGGCAGGGAAGTAACTCTTCCAGAATCTCAAGCAGCTATGGATTGCTGAAGCATGTATGTTGGAAAACGGGGGTAAGAGGATGGCTGGATTTAAAGGAGGGCATGTCTTAAAGGAAATGGAAGAGTCCTCAATAAGAGCAGTTTGCAAGGCTAACACCCAGCAGAGTGGTAGAGTTTGCAGACCCTTATAAGTAAGAAGCTTGGAGAGATGATGACGTGAGAGAACTTCAGTGGGAGCCCCAAAGGAAAGTTTTTTTTGATTCCTGGGTTAAGACAAATTCTGAGGCTAATACCCTAGGACATGGTGCTATGGTGGGGTTTAGCCTTTTGATAGGTATGCCACTGGGCCAAAGGTGGGATTGAACATGTACCCTAAGTCCCCCAGAGTGAACCCACTTTTCTTGGAGACAAACAGGTAGAAGGGTCTGGTGATGTCAGGGAGGTGTAGGGCTGGGGCTTGAAGAAGGGCTTTCCCTAGGGTCTGGAAAGGGGCTTCCACTGGGTTGAGGAGAGGTTCAATGGGAGCACCCTTTGAAGGCTCATACAAAGGGGCCATCAGGATGGAAACATTTGGGATCCAGGATTGTAAATACGCTGCTAGCCCTAGAAAGGAAAGGATTTCTTCTTTTGTAGATGCAGTGGTCATGTTCTGCAATAATGCTTTTCTTTCTACAGTGATGGCCTTAAATCCAGGAGAGACGCTAACTCCTAAGTAAATAACCTGAGGTTGGGAAAGTTGTACCTTTGCTGGAGAGACCCTATACCCTCTGTCAACCAGAAAATTTAGAAGCTTAATAGTGTTCCCTTGGGAGTCCTCGAGAGAGGGACTACATAGAAGAAGATCATCAACATACTGTAAGAGAGGGGAGGAAATGAAAGTAAGAGAGGCAAGATCATGAGACAGTGTTTGGCCAAAGAGGTGAGGACTGTCCTGAAATCCCTGTGGGAGAACTGTCCAGGTCAGCTGAGAAGAAACTTGAGTGAGAGGGTCAGTCCAGGTGAAGGCAAAGAGATCCTGCGAGTCAGGATGAAGAGGGACAGTGAAAAAGGCATCCTTCAAATCCAACAGAGAGAGGTATTTGGTGGAGGAGGGGATAGAGGAAAGCAAGATGTAGGGATTGGGCACATGGGGAGGATGGGGACAACTGCTGAGTTTATGATGTGGAGATCTTGCACCAAACGGTAGGATCCATTAGGCTTTTAAATAGCCAGGATGGTAGTGTTACAAGGTGAGTTTGTGGGGCATAGGAAGCCTTTCTGCTTTAAATCCTGGATGACTGGTTGAGGCCCTAAGAGGCTCCTTTGGGGAAGGGGATGTTGGGCCTGGGCTGAGTAGGATGTTGAGTCCTTCAGGCAAATGAGTACAGGTAATGTCAGGCATTAAAGCGCAGTTATGGTTCATCGCTAGCTCCCAGAAATGCTCCACAGATACAGGTCTCACACAAGGAACTTTTTATTTTGTGCAGACGATTCACGTCTGCACAGGGGAAAGGTAAGAAAGAGAGAGAGAACATGGCGCAAAGTTTCTCTCAGGGAATTTCGTGGACTGAGAGGAACCAATCGCGGAGGAGAATTCTTACAAACTGACTGATGGACCAATGACATATTAGAACGTAACGTGGGAGGCAGGAAGATTACGGCAACGTAAGCTGGAAATTCCTGTAACGTGAGAGGCGGGTGAACGCAGATTGACAGGTGGTGGGGGAAGCCAGATTCCTTACAGGTAAGCATGTGGCTACAGAAAGTGTGTGGGTGTCCCAGACCTTGGGGTCAACAAGGGAGGGAGGAAGAGGATATGAAGACTCAGATTGAGTTGTATATTCCTGGAAGGTCATTAGGAGAGGAATAGCAGAGGAGTCTTGGTGGAGGCGCATGGTGGGTGAGAGGAAATAGAGGCACCCAATTTGGCTAGGATGTCCCTTCCCAGGTGGGAAATGGGACACATATGAATTATCAAAAAGGAGTGAGTGAAGCAGATTTGTCCAGTCTGGCAACTTATTGGAGGGATTTTTAGGGGATGGTGGTTTTCCCTCTATCCTGACAATAGATGATTTGGCAGGGGAATTGGATCCTCAAAACTCCCACAGTGGGGGTGACCTGGCACTTCTCTGAGCACCAGGGCAATCCACTGCCCAATGTCCCAGTTGGTGGCATTTTAGACGAGGATCTGGGGACTGCTGGCGGTTGGGGCAGGCTTATGCCTAGTGGCCCTCTTTTCCACACTTGAGGCAGGGCCTGGAGGTCTTCTGGGAACTGGGGTAAACCCTAGTAGTGGCTGGCTGGGCAGGTCTAGCTGGCTGAAAGGCATTGGCTAGCATTTGGTCTTCCCGTCCATTATACACCCCAAATGCCACTGCTAGAACCTCTGGCTGTCGGGTGAGGGGCCCCCTATCCAACCACCTCAATTTAGCCTTTATGTCCAGGTAGCTTTGGGAAAAATAATAAATCATGAGTAGCTGTCATCCTCTGGAGTCTCAGGATCTTGATTAGTATATTTGAGCATGGCCTCTGTGAGGTGACTCAGAAAGGCAGAGGGGTTTTCAGTTTTGTCCTGCATTACTTCCTGAAGTTTATCATAATTAATGGGTTTAATGGTGGCCTTTCAGAGACCTGCAAGGATGCAGGTGGGAACTCGTCCCACCGTAGACACCCAGTCCCTGTGTTATAGTCCCATTGGGGCTCTCTATCTGGTACTGCTTCATCCCCAGTAGGGTGGGCTGGGGTCAATTGGTGAACCTCATCTGCATAGTTGCACGCCTGTTCCCACACTCTCCTGCACTCCTCATGAGTCAAGGTGTTGGCCATGATCATATAAATGCCATGCCAGGTAAGTTCATAAGACTGAGTAAGATACTGAAATTCCTTAATGAGGTTTGCAGAGTTGGAGGTGAAGGAGCCTAGCCACTTCTCTATGTGGGAAAGATCAGAGAGCAGAAAGGAACACAGACTCCCTCCACACTGGCCACCTCCTGTAACGGGGCTAGAACATGTGCACGAGACTGCATTGTGGGAGGACTGGGTGGGCTGGGAGGGGGAGTGGAAGCAGAAACAGAATGGGGCAAAGGAGATGGAGGAGCAGGGGCCAGAGGGGCCTCTGCTGCAGGGGACAGGTAGGGGGTGGTTTGTCAGCAGGGTCAAAGTCAGAGGAGGAGGAGGGATTAGGAGGGGGAGAAGAAGCCAAAAGAAGGTGTTCAAGTTTGCAGGAAGAGCGAAGATCAGGTTTAGTGCGTAAGAAAGAAAAGGCTTGAAGATAAAAAAATCTCTTTCCACTTGCCTGCTCACTCACGGAAGTTGTATAAGTCCCGTAAAATATTGGGGTCCAGCATGCCATTAATTGGCCATTCTGATTGATTATCTAAAGTATTTTGTGGCCAGATATCATTACACAAGTGAATAAGTTTTGGTGGCTTTAGGTCAGGGATCAGGTGAAAGGATTTAAGATTTTCTAGTAAACGTCCCAAGGGTGAATCTACTGGAATGGAGGACCCAGATCCCATGGTGGAGACTGATTAAAAAACTGAGTCAGTGTCCAAGGCATCCCAAGGTCACAAACTAGTTGGTTGGAGACAAAGAGGCAGCACAATGATGGGAATCTTTACCCCTGTTAGTGTGTGCTGGGCAAAAGCCAAGAGAGTTGGAGGACCTAATGTCAGGATTTTTAAGAGAGAAGGTGAAGAAGAGGCTCAACCCTGAGAGAGAATCTCTACCATAAAGATAGGGGACCCACCTGTCAGATAAGGTCAACTAAGGGGGTAAAAGTCATGGCTGGGGGAACCCCCACTCCTCAACTACTTTGAGGGCGCTCAACGATCAATGGTCACATCTCAGGTCAGCAGAGGAGTGTTTAAGTTGACCTAGTGGAAAACTCATCAATCTGAAGCTGGTGTCTGGATGTGGAGGAGGACATTCAGGCAAATGGAAGGTGAGATCAACGTCTGAGGGTCTGGGGTGACAGATGGGATTCCACTTGCCTAAGTGATGATAGAAGAGCCCATCTGAGTCACAGTACCAATGAAAAACACCCAGAAAACCACTCCGGATGTGGGAACTCATGCTAGAGATTTTATTGAACAGACAGGCAGAGTGTCTGCCTGCAGGGCAAAAGAAAGGAGGGGGAGAGAGAGAGAGAGAGACAGACAGAGAGAATGGCGGGGGAGCTATTCTTAAGTAGTGGGATTTCGCAGCCTACTAACAGTCTGGACCAATGGCTGACTAGGAAGTTTGCAAGCTAGCATTCTAGGTTGTAAAATGATGTGGGGGAGGCAGAATAATGGCAGCAGCAAAATAGCATGGGAGAAATGACTACAGCCTTGTTAAACCATTGTCCCTTCAGGTGAGGTCCAGAGTGCCTGATTGAAATAAACACAAATCCTCACCGGAGGAAGATTTCCCCAACACAGACCTCAAATATCCTCACAACATTCCAATTAACAAGAACTTCCAGAAAAAAATTATAATATATACAGAATACCTTAAATGAGTCTGCACAAGGAACAGGACCATGTCTGCAAAGAATTCAGATCCTGGAATTTCAGATACACAATATAAACATAAAATAGGTGTAAATCTAAATATAAAGTTGTCTGATCAGGGGTTAAAATGTCTTTGAAGAAATGGTTTTTACCTGGTATTCTCCATCTACAAATTCATGAGAAGTTTACTGAAGAAAGATGTCTGTTTCTCTGGAGACCTATTGAGTTGTCAGGGTCATTTCTCAATGGGGCTGGATATCCAGGTCCTAGGATCCTAAGCATCTCTGTATTAGACTTCCCCACAGCTGTGGACCTGGAGCTTAAGAATTGTATTTCATGTTAGACCCCTCAAAACAGCTATTTCTAGTGTGGCTCCACTGTAGGAGTCTCTTTCAATAAATCTGAAGTCTCCCAGTTTTATATCATGCTGGAAGTGGTAGGAGGCACAATATAGCTAATGCTATCCCTTTCAGAAATATAACTTGTATGTTGGTAGAGAGTGTATGAGATTCTTTTTTTTTTTTTTTTTGGTGCTGGGAATCAAACCCAGGGACTTGTGCTTGTGAGGTGAGCACTCTACTAACTGAGCTATCTCCCCAGCCCCGATATTCATTTTTTGATAAATTATAACAAGGTCATGACCATACCAAGGATGGAATCCTTTAGAGAATGAGTCTAGCCCAGGAAGTCTTGCAATAGATCCGAGGGGTCTTCACCTATAATGGCTTAATATTAGAGATAAGATTTTGAGAAATAAATTATAACATCATTAGACATAGGCATAAAACTTAGAACAAGGGAAGTTTAGCCTACCAGAAAAGTTATTATTGTTTATTTTACTAGGTTTTATTTGTTTTGTGATACTGGGAATTGCACCTAGGTCCTTGTGTATGCTAGGCAAGTGCTCTACTACTGAGTTATTAAAAAGTACTTAAAAGGTTATCACTGGACTGGTTTTGTGGCTTGGTGGTAGAGTGCTTGCCTAGTATGTTTGAAGCACTGGGTTTAGTAAAAATAAATAAAAAAAAATACAGGTATTGTCCATCTACAACCAAAAAATATTTTTTTAAAAAGGTTATGATTTTGGTCAATCATTAGATTTCTTTGTAAATGCTCAAATGGCCATTGGTGTTCAAAATGATGGTGTTTTTCATATATATTTTTCTGGATCACAATAATGAAAATCAGTAACATTTTATCCCTTGCTTAGCCACTTATGTAAAATTTTTTGACAATGTCTTTGTAAAGTTTGAGTCAATTTGTCCCTATAACTTGGGTTATCATTAATTTTTTGAGTATGAATAGTATCAGTCTAGAGATAGTTTGTACCAAGCAGTATGAAAAAGTCTTGACAAAACCATTATCCTCTTATCCACCCTCCTAACCCCAATGAGGACAGAGTGGTGGTATTTTTTTAGTTTTTGGTTTTTTTCTCATGGTACAAGGGATTGAATCCAGGTGTCTCACATGCTAGGCAAGTATTCTACTACTGAGCTATATTCCCAGCCCTTTTTCAAAATTTTATTTTGAAACAAGGTCTTGCTAAGTTTCCCATGCTGGCCTCAAGCTTGTGATACTCCTGTCTCAAGCCTCTAGAGTGACTGATATTACAGGTGTGTGTCACTATACCTAGTCAGAGTGTAATTTGTATGTATGTATTTAATGCCATACCGTGACTCAAACCCAGAGCTTCATGCATGCTAGGCAAGCATTCTACCACTGAGTTACATCCCCAGCCCCCAGCATTCTTATGTAGAAGTCACATGAACAACTGTCATAATACCAATACTGGTAAAGTTAGAAAAGGTTCTCTGTATATGGTGGTGAACTGTAAAATATTAACTATAGTATAAACCTTACTTTTGATAATTGAAATGTACTTTGGATGTTGGATTATCTTTTGTAAGACAGTTTCTTTTCAATTTTTGATTGATGTGCCTCAGGAAGTTAGGAAACCTCTTTGCACAATATGCTGAGATCACAAGCAATCCTGAAAGCTCATCCACAGGCAGCATGAATGTTAACTCTAAAATCCTTCAGCAAAGAGGAGAAAGCTTGAAAACACAATTGGCAAAGTTATAGTGAAGCAGGCAGAAAAGCAAAGCAGAAAAGATGAAGAAAACAAAACAACTTGAGTATGATCCCATGAGAAAGAGAAGTTCAAACCATACTACCTGGTTCCAGGCAACACGTCTGTAAATATTTACAGAAAAGCTGTGCACCAGGAGCTCAGAGTCTCATGGGGGAGATAGGTATGTAGACGTTGATGATACAGTCTGCAAAGGGTCATGATATGAATAAGTTCATAAGGTGGGTCCAAGGAGGGGAAATAGGGAATAGGATTTACATGACATTTGTTTTTCTACCACAGCATATTAAAGTTGTAGCATGGGAAAAGACTGATTAAAAGCAAAGATCCTAGACCAATCCACTGAAAGAAATCCTAATGGGTGTAGTACAAGTGAGGAGAGGCTTGCAATATATGTCATAAAAATTTTGCTATAATGATCTGAAATTAAGATGCTGGATCAGAGGAAAATGAAGTGCATGATCACAGATATGTAAAGGACAAGAGGCTGAAGTAAAAATGTTAGCATAGTTTTGCATATCCTCTTCCCTCTGCCTGGAATGGTCTTCCCCTTCTTCCCTGTCAGCTTATCCTCATCTTTCCATTCATGTCTGTCCTCTAGGACTACATGCATGAACATGTTCATAGACAGCCTCACCTGCTCAGTGTCCTCTCTCCTTCTCCTCCTCTTCCTCCTACTCCTGCTTCATCTTCCTCCCTTTTCTCCCTTACCTTTCCCTCACTCCCACTTCACTCTCCTTTCTTCCCTCTTTTTCTCTCCTCTTCCTCTTCTTTCTTTGTGCATTTTTATTGTTTATTTAATTGACTAGAGAATTATTCTATTTTTCTTTTTTATTTGTTCTTTTTAGTTATACATGACAGTAGAATGTGTTTTGACATAGTATACATACATAGTATACATAACTTCCCTTTCTTGTGGTTGTACATGATGTGGAGTTACACTGGTGGTGCATTCACGTATGAACATGAGAAAGTTATGTCTGGCAGGGTGCAGTGGCACACACCTGTAATCCCAGTGGTTCGCTCAGGAGGCTGAGACAGGAGGGGATCAAGAGTTCAAACCCAGGGCTGGGGATATAGCTCAGTTGGTAGAGTGCTTGCCTCGGAAGCACAAGGCCCTGGGTTCAATCCCCAATACTGCGAGTGAAGTGCTAAGAAACTCAGTGAGACCCTGTCTCAAATAGGGCTGGGGTGTGGCTCAGTGGTACCCCCCCCCCCCAAAAAAAGAGCTATGTCCTATTCATTCTACTGTCTTTCCCATTCCTATTCCCTCCTCCCTTCCTCCCACCCCAATCAGGTGAACCACCACTCCTCCCTCCTTCCACCACCTATTGTGTGTTAGCATCTGCGTATCAGAGAGAACATCCAGCCTTTGGTTTGGTGGGACTGGCTTATTTCACTTAGCATTATAGCCTCCAGGTCCATCCATTTACTGGAAAATGCCATTTCATTCTTATTTATGACTGAGTAATATTCCATTATGTATATGTACTACATTTTCTTTATCCATTCATTTATTGAAGGGCACCTAGCTTGGTTCCATAGCATAGCTATTGTGTAATGAACTGCTATGAACATTGATGTGGCCAAGTTGGTCTAGTATGCTGATTTTAAGTCCTTTGGATATATGCCAAGGAATGGGATAACTGGGTCAAATGTTGGTTCCATTCCACGTTTTCTAAGAAATCTCCATACTCTTTCCATAGTGATTGTATCAATTTGCAGTTCCACCAGCAAAGTCTGAGTGTACCTTTCCCCCCATATCCTAAATAACATTTATTGTTACTTGTATTCTTGATATGCCATGCTGAATGGACTGAGATGAAATCTCAGTTAGTTTTGCTTTGCATTTCTCTAATTGCTAGTGATGTTGAATATTTTTTCATTTATTTGTTGACCATTCATATTTCTTCCTCTATTAAGTGTCCAGTTTCTTTGCTCATTTATTGATTGGGTTATTTGTTGTTGTTGTTGTTTTTTGGTGTTAAGTTTTTTTGTTTTTATATATCCTGGAGATTAATGCTGCATCTGAGGTACAGTGGCAAAGATTTTCTCCCACCTGTAGGCTCTCTCTTCATGTTCATGATTATTTCCTTTGTAGTGAAGAAGCTTTTTAGTTTCATACGATCCCATTTATTGATTCTTGATTTTACTTCTTGTGCTTTTGGAGTCCTGTTGATGAATTAAGTTCCTAAGCCAACATAATGGAGATTTGGGCCTACTTTTTCTTCTAGTAGGTACTCTGATCTAGTGCCTAGGTCTTTAATCTACTTTGAGTTGAGTTTTGTGCAGGGTGAGAGATAGGGGTCTAATTTCATTTTATTACATATGGATTCCCAGCACCATATGTTGAAGAGGCTCTTTTCTCTGATGTATGTTTATGGTGCCTTTGTCCAACATGAGATAACTGTATTTATGTGGGTTTGTCTCTGTGTCTTCTATTTTGTACCATTGGTCTGTGTGTCTGTTTTGGTGCCAATACCATGCCAGTTTTGTTACTATGGCTCTGTAGTATAATTTAAGTTCTGGTATTGTCTTGCCTCCTGCTTCACTTTTCTTCCTGAGGATTGCTTTGGTTATTCTGGGCCTCTTATTTTTCCAAATGAATTTCATGACTGCTTTTTTTCTATTTCTAAGAAGAATATCATCAGAACTTTCATAGGCATTTCATTGAATCTTTATAGTGCTTTTGGTAGTATGGCCATTTTCACAACATTAATTCTGCCTATCCAATAGCATGAGAGATTTTTCCATCTTCTAAGGTCTTCTTCAATTTCTTTCTCTAGTGTTCTGTAGTTCTCATTGTAGAGGTCTTTTACCTCTTTTGTTAGATTGATTTCCAAGTTCTTTTTTTTTTAGGGTATTGTGAATGGATAGTTTTCCTAATTTCTCTTTCAGAGAATTCATCACTTATGAATAAAAATGCATTAGATTTATGAGCATTGATTTTATATCCTGCTACTTTACTGAATTCATTTATGAGTTCTAGAAGTTTTCTGGTGGAAATTTTTGGATCCTCTAAATATAGAATCATGTCATTGACAAATAGAGATAATTTGAGTTCTTCTTTTCCTTTTCATATTCCTTTAATTTCTTTCGTGTGTCTAATTGCTCTGGCTAGAGTTTCAAGGATGATGTTGAATAGAAGTGGTGAAAGTGGTCCCTGCTTTGTTCCAGTTTTTAGGGGGAATGCTTTCAGTTTTTCTCCATTTAGAATGATGTTGTCTTTGGGCTTAGCATAGATAGCCTTTACAATGTTGAGGTATGTTCCTATATCCCTATTTTTTCTAGTGTTTTGAGCATGAAGGGGTGCTGTATTTTATCAAATGTTTTTTCTGCATCTATGGAAATAATCATATGATTCTTAACTTTAAGCCTATTGATGTGGTGAATTACAAAAACAGAGATGATGAGTTCAATTATTATCTACAGCATAAATAAAGGTTTGCAATAAGGTCTACAATTTTTAATGGTGAACAAAGAGGATGGGGAGGGGTGTAGGATGTAATGTTAATGAGATAAGAAGTGTCTAGAGATCCTAACTAGATCATAGGAAGAGTGAAAACAATCAAAAGAAGTTGGTTGTTAGCATGAGAAAAGGGAGAAAGAGACTCTGAGGAATCATAAATAAGAGGAAAATAGAGTGAGAAAAATAAAATAATAAAAATGTAGACATAATAATAAAAAACTACAACAAAATTGTCATATACTATTCCAATCTCCCCGTCTTCAGTAGACTGATGCATGAAAGGTTCTTGATAATGAACTAGTCTCCAGCAGGTGTCCCAGGATGGAAGCTGCCACAACTAAAGCTGCAGCTTCGGTGTTGGGAATAAACCGTGAAGGCTCTTGAGGCATCCCCATGCGATGGTAGGTGGGGAGCCACATTGTGGCATGGGAGATCTGCATTGGGCCTGGGTGGGCCAGTGCTGGAGTTCTGCGAGGGTGGGCTGTAATTTTATTTTTATTTTGACAGAATTAATTTTGCTTTAACTCCTTTTTGTGTGTTTTTCATTTCTTTTCAATCTTTTGCTTCTTCCCTTTCATTATATCTAATTTACCTTTCATCTTAGCCTGTATTAATTTTTTTTTTTGGTTAGAGTTCATATCTTCCTCAATTCCACTTAAGACAACCAACAACTTTCTAGCGTCTGCCCCATCTTCCTCTCTCGCCCCTGGATTCTGAAAACAACAATAACAACCAGAACCAAAGTCATTCAGGTGAATGTAGAACTTTTGAGCCTCTGGAATATTTTCCTTTCTCTTGTTTTATGGCTTTTATTTGTTTTTTTAATAGTTCCCATGCTGCTTTTTCCCTCCATACCTAATTTTAAACAAGGTGGTGTCTATTCAGTCAGTGTTTGTTACCAGACACAGTAAATGAGGATTTCCTTTGGTTCTGCTTTCTGTATGGTGGCCTAATGGTTGACTCCTCTTTTAAAATCTCTTATCTGGAGGTCAGGATAATACCAATGTGTCCCACGTCTCTAGCCAATTTTCACTTTGCATACTTCTGCTCTATTGAAATTGTAATCCTCTCAATAACTGGGATAGATTCAAACTAAATAGCTTTCTCTCAGCAAAGGAAACTATCAGCAATGTGAAGAGAGAGCCTACAGAGTGGGAGAAAATCTTTGCCACTCATACTTCAGATAGAGCGCTAATTTCCAGAATATATAAAGAACTCAAAAAACTCCACACGAAGAATACAAATAATCCAATCAACAAATGGGCTAAGGAAATGAACAGATGCTTCACAGAAGAAGATCTACAAGCAATCAACAAACATATGAAAAAATGTTCAACATGTCTAGTAATAAGAGAAATGCAAATCAAAACTACCCTAAGATTCCATCTCACCCCAATTAGAATGGTGATTATTGAGAATACAAGCAACAATAGGTGTTGGAGAGGATGTGGGGAAAAAGGTACACTCATACATTGCTGGTGGGGCTGCAAATTAGCGCAGCCACTCTGGAAAGCAGTGTGGAGATTCCTTAGAAAGCTTGGAATGGACCCACCATTTGACCCAGCTATCCCACTCCTTGGCCTATACCCAAAGGACTTAAAATCAGCATACTACAGAGATGCAGCCACATCAATGTTCATAGCTGCTCAATTCACAACAGACAGATTGTGGAACCAACCTAGATGTCCTTCAATTGATGAATGAATAAAGAAACTGTGATATATATATATATATATATATATATATATATTCACAATGGAATATTACTCAGTCATAAAGAATAATAAAATTATGGCATTTGCAGGCAAATGGATGAAATTGGAGAACATCAGGCTAAGTGAGATAAGCCAATCTCAAAAAAACAAAGGACGAATGATCTCACTGATAACCAGATGATGACACATGATGGGGTGTGGGAGAGAGGCAAGAATGGAGGAAGGAGGAACTGTATAGAGGGAAAAGAGGGATGGGAGGGGTGTGGGGGAAGGAAAAAATAACAATGTATCAAACACCATTACTTTATGTAAATGTATGATTATACAAATGGTATGCCTTTACTTCATGTACAGAGAAACAACATGTATCCCATATGTTTACAATAAAAATAAATTTAAAAAAGAAAGAAAGAAATTGCATTCCTCTTGCCTGGGTTTTTAGTTTTGGCTACTCTACTACAAGAGGAATTGTGATGGAAAAAAAAAAAAAAAGAAATTCAGGTAAGGTTTTTCCTGTTTCTTCCCAACTCTAGCACTGGGGCTATGCTTTAGGACTAGTTTTCCCAAACATTCTGTCCAGTTTATTTTGGGGATTCAAGTGAATGAAAGAAAAAGAGAGAGACACAGACACAGACAGACACAGAGGAGAGAGATGAAGGAAAGCAGCTACCCATGTGATTTTCCTTGTCTCCCCCCGCCTCCTTTTTTCTCTCCCTGTAGAGGGGGATGGGGCAGGGTGGTCAGGGGAGAAGGGGACAGCAACTTTGAATGCAGGGTAGACTGACTAAGAAACAAGAAAACCGCACCATCTAGTGGAAAGAAAGGGATATTGTTGTGAAAGAATTTAAGAACCAGCTTCCAAATCCAATTCTTTGCTATCTCAATACAAATGCAAATAATTCTTAGATATACAATTATTTGTATATACCAATACAAATAATTCTTAGATATCACATTCTTAAAAGGAAATTAGATTGATTGCTGATGTGAATAGGGGAAGAAGTGACACTTTCTATTGTCTACCAATTCTATTTATGAATATTCTCTTCCTAAAAGGACAGTTGTGAGTGATAACTGACATAGTGTCAATGTTGCCTCCTCAGCCATAATTCAACTATGTTGGTAGCCCTGCCAAATTTGTGGCCAGGGCACTTCCTCCCCTCTCCAAACTGATTTACTGTCCCTCAAGACTTTACAGCAGAATCATGGGCTTACGTGTCATTGGTTTATTTCCTCTGTGACTTAGAAACTTGGAGAACACGATAATTTTTTAAAAATTATTTTACTCTCTTGTCTTATCTAACAAGCTTAGTACATCAAAATATTCTTCAGGCCAAATGATAGATAACCACTAGGTTATCTTGGACTCAGTATACTTTTTTTTTTTGTTTGATACTAATAAAAATGAAAGTTTTTATTTTGTTATTATTAGCAATAGGAGTTCTGCTAAATATGAACTTTAAAAATTAATTTTGTAGGGGTGCATTATAATTATATATAATAAAACATTGTGATTTCATGTGATATAGTTGCACATGCCCAAAACATAATTTCATCAATTTCATCCTCCAGTACCTCCCCTTTCCCTCTCTCCTAAATCTTGGTATTTTTAAATTAATTACAAATAATATTAGCAAATAAATTATTTTAAAAATTGATATAATATTTGTGATGCTTTGAAAGCTTTGAGTTATAAAATCTACTAAATTAGAAAAGAAATTATTCTTTTTTAAAATTTATTTTTATTGTAAACAAATGGGATACATGTTGTTTCTGTTTGTATATGGAGCAACAGCATACCATTTGCGTAATCATACATTTACATAGGGTAATGATGTTTGATTCATTCTGTTATTCTTCCTTTCCCCCCACCCCTCCCATCCCTCTTTTCCCTCTATACAGTCCCTCCTTCCTCCATTCTTGCCCCCCTCCCACCGCCCATTATGTGTCATCATCCACTTATCAGTGAGATCATTCGTCTTTTGAATTTTTGAGATTGGCTTATCTCACTTAGCCTTATGTTCTCCAATTTCATCCATTTGCCTGCAAATGCCATAATTTTATTATTCTTTATGGCTGAGTAATAAGTAATATTCCATTGTGTGTGTGTGTGTGTGTGTGTGTGTGTGTGTGTGTGTATCACAGTTTCTTTGTCCATTCATCAATCGAAGGACATCGAGGTTGGTTCCACAATCTGTCTGTTGTGAATTGAGCAGCTATGAACATTGATGTGGCTGCATCTCTGTAGTATGCTGATTTTAAGTCCTTTGGGTATAGGCCAAGGAGTGGGATAGCTGGGTCAAATGGTAGGTCCATTCCAAGCTTTCTAAGGAATCTTCACACTGCTTTCCAGAGTGGCTACGCTAATTTGCAGTCCCACCAGCAATGTATGAGTGTACCTTTTTCCCCACATCCTCTCCAACACCTATTGTTGCTTGTATTCTCAATAATCACCATTCTAATTGGGGTGAGATGGAATCTTAGGGTAGTTTTGATTTGCATTTCTCTTATTACTAGAGATGTTGAACATTTTTTCATGTTTGTTGATTGCTTGTAGATCTTCTGTGAAGCATCTGTTCATTTCCTTAGCCCATTTGTCGACTGGATTATTTGATTTCTTGGAGTAGAGTTTTTTGAGTTCTTTATAGATTCTGGAGATTAGTGCTCTATCTGAAGTATGAGTGGCAAAGTTATTCTCCCACTCTGTAGGCTCTGTCTTTGCATTGCTGATAGTTTCCTTTGCTGAGAGAAAGATATTTAGTTTGAATCTATCCCAGTTATTGATTCTTGCTTTTATTTCTTGTTCTATGGGAGTCCTGTTAAGGAAGTCTCATCCTAAGCCAACAAGTTGAAGATTTGGACCTACTTTTTCTTCTGTAAGATGCAGGGTCTCTGGTATGATTTCAAGGTCCTTGATCCATTGTGAGTTGATTTTTGTGCAGGGTGAGAGATAGGGGTTTAGTTTCATTCTGTTGCATATGGATTTCCAGTTTTCCCAGCACCATTTGTTGAACAGGCTGTCTTTTCTCCATTGCATATTTTTGGCACCTTTGTCTAGTATTAGAAAATTGTATTTATTTGTGTTTGTGTCCATGTCCTCTATTCTGTACCATTGATCTACCTGTCTATTTTGGTACCAATACCATGGCGTTTTTGTTACTATTGCTTTGTAGTATAGTTGAAGTTCTGGTTTTGTGATACCCCCTGTTTCATTCTTCCTGCTAAGGATTGCTTCCTGCTAAGGATTGTTTTAGCTATTCTGGGTTTCTTATTTTTCCAGATGAATTTCATGATTGCTTGCTCTATTTCTGTAAGGTAAGTCATTGGGATTTTAATTGGAATTGTATTGAATCTGGTATAGCACTTTTGGTAGTATGGCCATTTTGACAATATTAATTCTGCCTATTCAAGAACATGGGAGATCTTTCCATCTTCTAAGGTCTTTCTCAATTTCTTTCTTCAGTGTTTTGTAGTTTTCATTGTATAGATCTTTTACCTCTTTGGTTAGATTGATTCCCAAGGGTTTTTTTTTTTTTTTTTTTTTTTTTTTTTTTGAGGCTATTGCAAATGGAGTTGTTTTCCTCATTTCCCTTTCAGCTGTTTCATTGCTTGCGTATAAAAATGCTTTAGGTTTATGCATGTTGATTTTATAGGCTGCTATTTTGCTGAATTCATTGATGAGGTCTAGAAGTTTTCTGGAGGAGGTTTTTGGATCCTCTAAATATAGAATCATGTCATCAGCAAATAGTGACAGCTTAAGTTCATCTTTTCCTATTAGTATCCCTTTAATTTCTTTGGTCTGCCTAATTGCTCTGGCTAGAGTTTCGAGGACAATGTTGAATAGAAGTGGTGAAAGAGGACATCCCTGTCTTGTTCCCATTTTTAAAGGGAATGGTTTCAGTTTTTCTCCATTAAGAATGATGTTGGCCATGGGCTTAGCATAAATAGCCTTTACAATGTTCCGGTATGTTCCTACTATCCATATTTTTTCTAGTGTTTTGAGCATGAAGGGGTGTTGTATTTTGTCGAACGCTTTTTCTGCGTCAATTGAAATAACCATATGATTCTTATCCTTAAGCCTATTGACATGATGGATTATGTTTATTGATTTATGGATGTTAAACCATCCTTGCATTCTAGGGATGAACCCCACTTGATCGTGTTGCACAATTTTCTTAATATGTTTTTGGATACGGTTTGCCAATATTTTGTTAAGGATCTTTGCTTCTATATTCATCAAGGATATTGGTCTAAAATTTTCTTTCCTTGATGTGTCTTGCCTGGTTTGGGTATGAGGGTGATATTAGCTTCATAGAATGAGTTTGGTAGGGTACCCTCCTTTTCTATTTTCTGGAATACTTTGAGAAGTATTGGAATGAGTTCTTCTTTGAAGGTCTTGTAGAACTCGGCTGAGAATCCGTCTGGTCCTGGGCTTTTCTTGGATGGTTCCTTTTTAATGGTGTCTTCTATTTCATTGCTTGATATTGATCTGTTTAAATCGTGTATGTCCTCCTGGTTCAGTTTGGGAGGAGCATATGTCTCTAGAAATTTGTCAATGTCTTCGGTATTTTCTATTTTGTTGGAATACAGATTTTCAAAGCAGCTTCTCATTATGTTCTGTATCTCAGTGGTGTCTGTTGTGATATTTCCTTTTGCATCATGTATTTTAGTAATTTGAGTCTTCCCTCTCTTTCTCTTTGTTAGTGTGGCTAAGGGTTTATCTATTTTGTTTATTTTCTCAAAGAACCAACTTTTTGTTTTGTCAATATTTGAATTGTTTCTTTTGTTTCAATTTCATTGATTTCAGCTCTGATTTTAATTATTTCCTGTGTTTTACTACTTTTGCTGTAATTCTGTTTTTCTTTTTCTATGGCTTTGAGCTGTCATGTTAGGTCATTTAGTTATTGATTCTTCATTCTTTTCTGGAATGGGCTCCATGCAATGAATTTTCCTCTTAGTAACCGCTTTCATAGTGTCCCAGAGATTTTGATATGTTGTATCATCATTCTCATTGACCTCCAAGAATTTTTTTATCTCCTCCCTGATGGTTTTTGATATCCATGTTTCTTTCAATAGCATATTATTTAGTCTCCAGGTGTTGGAGTAATTTCTGTTTTTATTTTGTCATTGATTCTATTCTCAGTCCATTATGATCCGATAGAACACAAGGCAGTATCTCTATTTTTTTGCATTTCCTAAGGCTGTTTTGTGGCATATCATATGGTCTATTTTCGAGAAGGTTCCATGTGCTGCTGAGAAGAAAGTGAATCCACTCGTTGATGGATGGAATATTCCATATATGTCTATTAAATCTAGGTTATTGATTGTGTTATTGAGTTCTATGGTTTCTTTGGTTGGTTTTTGTTTGGAAGATCTATCTAGTGGTGACAGCAGTGCATTAAAGTCACCCAGAATTATTGTGTTATGGTCTATGTGATTCCTGAAATTGAGAAGGATTTGTTTGATGTACAGGGATGCACCACTGTTTGGGGCATAAATATTTACTATCATTATGTCTTCCTGATTTATGGTTCCCTTAAGCAGTATGAAATGTCCTTCTTTATCCCTTCTGACTAACTTTGGCTTGAAGTCCACTTTATCTGATATAAGGATGGAAACCCTGCTTTTTTACTGAGTCCATGTGTGTGGTAGGTTTTTCCCATCCTTTCACCTTTAGTCTGTGGATGTCTTTTTCTATGAGATGAGTCTCTTGCAGGCAGCATATTGTTGTGTCTTTCTTTTGAATCCATTCTGCCAGTCTATGTCTTTTGATTGATGAGTTAGGTGATTAACATTCAGGGTTATTATTGAGATGTGATTTGTATTCCCAGTCATTTGCTTATTTTTGGTTTTTAAGTTGGCTTGGTTTCTCCTTTGAGTGGTTTTTCTCTAAGGTAGTTCCTCCCTTTGCTGACCTCCATTGTTGTTTTTCATTTCCTCCTCATGGAATATTTTGTTGAGAACTTTCTGTAGCACAGGCTTTCTATTTGTAAATTCTCTTAACTTTTGTTTATCATGGAAGGATTTTATTTCATCTTCAAATCTGAAGGTTAATTTTGCTGGGTATAGGATTCTTGGTTGGCAACCATGTTCTTTCAGAGCTTGAAATATGTTGTTCCAGGCTCTTCTAGCTTTTAGAGTCTGGGTTGAGGATTCGGCTGCTATCCGTATTGGTCTCCACCTATATGTAATCTGATGCTTTTCTCTCACAGCCTTCAAAATCCTATCTTTATTTTGAATGTTAGGCATTTTCTTTTTTTTTTTTTTTTTTCACTTTTGAATTGTTTATTTCCAAAATTTTTAATTTAATATTTTTGGACTGGTAGGTTATAAGTAACTAAAACCACATAAAGCTAGCACCCAGATAACACAAGAACACTGTATATGGTACATAGGATAATCATTCTCCCTTTAAAGATAAAGAATCTAAGTCAATAAAACATTAAGCAACTTGCTCAAGACAAGAGAGTAAAAGAATTAGAACTTAAACCCAAGACTGAGTAATATCAAAGTCAGGACTCAGCATTTTGGGGTACTTATATTATGATTATCTTTGTTTTAATTCCCACATTTATTAATCAGATTCTTGCTTTAATTTTTTTTGTCCTATCCAATATATTTTTATGTGCTTTAATTTCCAAGACAAGATGCTGTGATTCGTTCCTAGGATGACATTTCTACAGTGTTCTATGTATTTATAGTCCTATACACTTATTTCAAATACAGGTTTTGTGGCCAGATGAACTCTGAATTTTTTTTCCTTAAATTTGGTGGCTTTTTTGTTGTTGTTTTTTTTGTTTTTTTTTTGTTTTTTTTTCTTTTCATTACTTAGGGTGTGTCTGTCTTAGGTTGCCCCTGGGAGGGTCTTATCCATCATGGAACATCACCCTAGCAGTTTGGGGGTCCACCTTACTCGAAGATGTGCCTGTCTTAGGTTGTCCTCCTCTGAGGATCTTACCTGTCATTGACTACCACCTTAGCACTTCAGGCGGGCCCCTCAGGAGGAGCAGGGCTTAAGGGAGAGACACTTAGACCCCAGTGTCCTGATACGAGTGATCCATGATCCTATAGAGCTCCCAGTCAGCATTATGAAGGGTGATATAATGCTGTCGGACCACCACGAGCTGCACAGACTTAGCCTAGCTTTTCAGGAAATGGATAAGCTTATTGATTATGCAAGGCCCAAAGGTGAACACAAGGATAATGGTGATTAGCAGGCCCATAAGTGGGAGGAGGTAGGGGAGCCACCCATGTAACCCAGTCCAGAGGAAATTAGAGTGGAGCTTGCTCCTATGACATTTCAGATCTTCTTGTAGGTTTTTGATTTTATCTTGTACAATGCCAGAGCAGTTGGCATAGAAACAGCACCAAGGAACAGGCAAAGCCCTCCTTCCTTCGCCATTGCAGGATGACAGTGGCCAAGGAATCAAGTTGAACCTGTAGATCTAAGATGGTAGAGCTGCAAAGTGCAATGTTAGGAGCTCTGTGTAGCTCTCAAGGAAGTCCACTGTCCAAAGTCATGAGGTCAGAGACCCTAATCTTAATCACTGTTGTCCCATTTTTGCTACTGCGCATTACACTCTTTCTTAAATGTCATTTTAAGCAGTTTACATATATTGACTCCTGAGTCTACATGAACATTAGTTAACACAATTTAATATTATATCTAAAACATGAATTAAAGAAAGGCTGAGAGAGCTTTTAAGTTTCCTTTTGTGTGGCAAAGTGGTAAAATGCTTTCATGTTTAACCTTTAAACAAATCAGGCTCTCAATAACTTTTAGAAATACACTTAACAAATTTTACATATACCCTATTGATGACAGGTCCTATATAGAATATTAAATGATAGGTTTATCATTACAGACAAGTTTAATTTGGAGACTAGCAGCTTGATAAATTTTCTGCTTTAAAGGCTTGTATACCTGGAAAATATGAACACATTTAATATACAAAGAATAATGTTTTTACGTATGTTACTCCATGGAATAACTTTGTAAATTAATCAGATGTCTCTAACAAGGACGTTTGAGTAATCCCATACATGTCAACTCTAATTCACTCATCTTATTGTAAAAAAGAAAACAAGATATCAGACAAGTGTAAAAAAAAAAGATGTCAGACAAGTGTAAACAGTTATCTTCCATCTCTTTCCTGTTGAAGAAAAGTCCTAGAAAAATTGATGTTAGACATTTTATAAACATCAACATTTTATTAGTTTGACCACCTAGAGATGTGTGAGTTAATTTTAAAGACATTTTACTTCTATTAGCTTACCCAATTTAAATTGAACCTTTTTAAATCACATGAATTAAAAATATTTGATCCATTTTTAAATTTTAATTTTAGGAGTGCTCAATTTTGAAACAGACAAAACATGACATCAGACAGCACGACATATAAATAACACAAAATCAA
The DNA here is from genome assembly GCF_902686455.1 of Sciurus vulgaris. NCBI lineage: Eukaryota > Metazoa > Chordata > Mammalia > Rodentia > Sciuridae > Sciurus > Sciurus vulgaris. The sequence goes on from NC_136472.1 coordinate 107,546,384, forward strand.
AGACCTTGTAACTTTAAAGGTGAATCTCCATTGCAGTGTAACAGATGTTCAAAAACTCTAGTTGAATAAAAAAAATAGCAAAAAAGTCATGAGCTCAAAAAAAACATAGAATTAAAAAAAAAACAAGAGTCCTGGAAAAATGATATGGCCATTAATTACTTTAGTAAAGCACCATAAAATTTACTTTTGCTGGAGTTTAGATAAGACTCTTTTTGCTCTTCCCCCCCCCCCCTTGGTTTTGAGACTGGCCTCCTACTAAGCATTCTGGTTTCCTCCATTTACATTTCAATGTAAGCCTTGACTGAGATCTGGGAGGAGCTGACAGGTTTTAGCAGAAACTTTGTGCCTAGGGCATTTTAACCCTTTTTCCTGGTTCAATTCAGGTTTGGAAGCAGAAAATTGTGAAACAATTATCTTCAACTACTTGTGGGGAATGGGGCTACTATATCATACTCCTTACTAGGACATGCCACTGATGGTTGGGCTGGTTACTCCCTCCACACCATGTGGGACCTCATGGCAGGAGGACTAGGTGGGCTGGGCTGGGGAATGGAAGCAGAAACAGCTGAGTCGAAGTTGGAGGAGGAGGAGGGATTAAGAGGGTGAGAAGAAGGAGGCATTCAAGTTTGCAGGAAGAGCAGAGGAGCACAAGAAAGAAGAGACTTGAAGATAAGGAATCCCTTTCCATCTGCCCACTCGCTTTCAGAAGCTGTGTGCCAATATCTTTGGTAGCCACAATCCACCTTCCCATGGAGCGATCTTTCATCCCCGCATGGGCCAATTTGTGATCGGTAGTCATTCCTTCCCAAACTAACATTTTAACATTTACCAGGAAGGCCATACAGGGAGGGGGTGGGTTAGAGTCAGTGAGTTCTTGCCCAGTATCATAAAATGGCCACTGGGAAGATTTCCTGCCATCCGGAGGCAACAGCTCTTTGGGAAGAAACTTGGAGCCCCCTTTGGGAAGTCCTGGAGAGAAGCAGGCCTTAAGGGCAGATAGTGTAGGGCAGACTTCCAATGGGGTACCCTCCCCTAAATTGATTTCCCTCTTCCTAACAAGTTGTTCTACACAATCCCATGTGGACCAGTCAAACAAGTTTGCTTCAGGCAGCCAAGGGGCTGCCTTAGTGAGGGCCTTCCAGGTCTGAAACACCTGGCTATCTGAGAGTTCCAATCCTCTACTTCTAAGGAGAATCCTAAGAGAGTCAAGGGAGGGGTCAGACTTGGAATTGGACTGTCCCATATTTTATGGGAGTACACTCACCCGCAGTCTGATTGGCCTGTCGGCGACTTCGTCTTCCTCACACAGGGCACCAGTTGCTCCTTGTCGGGCAACAAGGTCCGATGTACTTCCTCAGGGCCTGCCTGAGGAGCATACGGGGCCGAGCAGGATGATGAGTGTCGGCAGCAAAGGAAACACACCAGAGCTGGGAGGTCTGTCAGCGCATGAGGCACAGCAGGAATCTCCAGGCATTTTCATTGTAATGTGCCTTGGTGTGGATCTGTTGTGATTTTGTGCATTTGGTGTTCTGTAAGCCTCTTGTATTTGATTTTCCATTTCATTCTTCAGGTTTGGGAAATTTTCTGATATTATTTCATGGAATAGGTTGTTCATTCCTTTGGTTTGTATCTCTGTGCCTTCCTCAATCCTAATAATTCTTAAATTTGGACTTTTCATGATGTCTCATAGTTCTTGGAGATTCTGTTCATGATTTCTTACCATCTTCTCTGTTTGGGCAACTTTATTTTCAAGATTAAATATTTTGTCTTCATTGTCTGAGGTTCTGTCTTTCAAGTGGTCTAGTCTTTTGGTGATGCTTTCCATTGAGTTTTTTTATTTGGTTTATTGTTTCCTTCATTTCAAGGATTTCCGTTTGTTTTGTTTTGTTGTTGTTGTTTTTTTTTTTTTTTTTTTGAGAATCTCTATCTCTTTGTTGAAATGATCTTTTGCTTCCTGCAGTTGCTCTTTCAGCTTATTGATATTACCATTCATTGCCTGCATTTGCTTTCTTATCTCATTCTTTGCTTCACGAATCATCTTAATCATGTATAATCTGAAGTCCTTTTCTGACATTTCTTCTAACATACTGTCATTGGATTCTATTAATATAGAATCTAGATTTGTTTGGATCATTTTCTTCCCTTGTTTTTTCATGTTGTTCATGTATCTTCCCCTCTAGCACTGCAGATCTGGGGTATTACAGATTTCCCCCTATAAGCTTATAGTGGCCCTATAGGTTTCCAAAACCCTTTCTTTAAGGGGAGATCAATATTAGCAGTGCCCAATTCAGACACTATGCAATTCTAGACCAAATAGCCCCTATGAGGACAATAACAAAATTGTCATAATAAACAGAATGAGTTCAAATATTATCTTCAGTAAAACAAACAGATTTGCAATAAGGTCTGCAGTTTCAAATGGAGGACAAAGAGGATGCAGAGGGATGTAGAATGTGGCTGTTAATGGGATAAGAAAAGAATATACAGAAGTACTAGATAATAGAAAGGGTGAGAGTGTAATCAAAAGAAATCAGATGTTAGCATGCAAAAAAGGGAGAAAGAGACTCTGAGGGAACAGGTAAACAAAAGGAAAAGAGAGCAAGAAAAGTAAAGAAATAAAAACAAATTTTTTCAATAAGGATAAAAAAGAAAATCTACACTATAACAGTCATATAGTATTAAAACCTCCCAGTCTTCAGTAGCCTGATGCATGAGAGGTACCTGACAATGAGCTTCAAGCCTCCAGCAGGCGTCTCAAGATGGGTTTTGCCCCACCTAAAGATGGGAGCTACGGCTTCCAGGACTATCCAATATGGCCACTCTGGCTTTGAAATGTGTTGGCAAATGGGGAGCTGCAGCTCAGGGTGTGGCCATGGTCAGCAGGAGGTCCTGGAGGCGGGATGCGGTTGGTCAGGCAGGGGTCCTGGAGGTGGGGTGTGTTTGGTGTGGTTGTGGGATCCTGGAGACTGGTTGCAATCAGTCGGTCTGGGGTCCCGGTGATAGGGCGCAGTCAGTTGGTCTGGGGGTCCTGGCGGCAGGGAGCAGTCAGTCGATGTGAGGGCCCCAGAGGCAGGGAGTGAACAGTCAGGCTGAGGGATCCTGGAGATGGGGCTCAGTCAGTCCGGCCATGGGTCCTATGGGGCCTGGCTGTTGTCTCAAAATGGCAGCAACCATCAAACCTGCAGGTACTGTAACAGTGAACTTCCAGGCAACAGCAGGCAGCTGGTGCTCCACTGGTGGTTGGTGATCAGTTTGCTGACTGTTGTCGGATGATCAGGAGGTGAACCTCATGCATTGGGTGATGGATAGGTGTAAGGCAGGCGATGGACAGGTGAGAGGCAGGCAAATGGCGGATGATAGGCGCCTGACAGTGAGCAATCTGCACTCAAAAAACGGGTTGATATGCTGGCAGATTGCAGGTGATCACAACAGACAAAGGGGTAAACAGTAGGGGATCAATAAGCAGTAAAAACTGCCTTACCAAGAAACAGATACCCTCTGCTTGAAACCAGAGTTATGGAGCGACAAGGAACGCAACCTCCCTCTAGTCTGCCATCTTGGATCTCCCCAGTATACTTTTTTATTTAAAGTTTTTTTCTTTTATTTTTTTAGTTACAAATGGACACAATACCTTTATTTTATTTATTTATATGTGGTGCTGAGGATCGAACCCTGACATGTGCTAGGAAAGTGCTCTACCACTGAGCCACAACCCTAGTCCATCAGCGTACATTTTAACCCAAACATTTTCAACATCCTACCTAAACACTGTTAATATGACCTCTATCTTTTTACAGTATCTGGGAAATTTTAACTGGTAAACTTACCCAATTTTTTTTTTCTAATTTCCATATTAGGTAAAATAAATGCAAATAGAAAAAAATTTAAACCTTCTCTGGAGGGCTGAGCATTTGACTCAGTGGTAGACTGCCTGGTATTTGGGAAGCCCTGAATTCTATCCCTGTCACTGCAAAAAATAAAATAAAATAAATAAAAAATTTTCCATGGAGAATTGCCCAGCTTTTCAATTTTTAGAGCCCAAGTTTCTGAGTTGATGGACAACTGAAGTTTTAGTTTTGGATTTTCCCTTCTTTTCTTTCACATCACTCCAGTTCTATACTAAACTGCCTTTTACATCTTATTTTCTGTTTCTTACAATATTGTCTAAAAACATTAACTGGCATTATGACATTAATCTTGACTTTATGTGTAAACTTTTTTTTTTTTTTTTTTTTTTTGGTGGTTCTGAGGACTAAACCAAGGGGCACTTTGCCACTAAGCTTCATCCCCAACCCTTTTTAATTTTTTATTTTGAGACAGGGTCTCACTAAGTTGCTGAGGTTGACCTGGAACTTGGGTTCCTCCTGCCTCAGCCTCCTGAGTTGCTGGGATTCCAGGCTGCACCACCTACCCCGGCTCATGTGCATCTTCACTTGCTTCCCAGGATTTGCTTTCATACTTCCACCACTCTCACTGTGAACATGGGTAGGTACATTCCTCTGCCATTGCTCAATGACTGCCATTCCTTATTCATGATCATATCTGAGATTTCACATACATCATCTTATTATTCACTCATATATATTAAGTATTTACTGTGTGCCAAGCACTATGCTGGGCTCTGGGGATACAAGGATAAAGAAAACACCAGAAACTCACAGGCTCAATGAGAAAGCATGCAAGACAATAGACAGGGATTGTGCTCAAAACTAAACTCCTGGTGATGGCTTTCTTCTTCTTTCTTCTTTCCTCCTCCTGCTCTTCCTCCTCCTTCTCCTTTTCTTTTTCTCCTCCTCCTCTTCCTCCTTCACCTCCTCCTCCTGCACCTCCTCCTCCTCCTTCTCCTTCTCTCTCCTCTTCTTTTTTCTTTTTCTTTATTTTTTGGTACTGATGATTGAACCTAGGAGTGATATACTATGAGTTACATCCTTAGTCCTTTTTATTTTATTTTGGGACAGTGTCTTCCCTAATTTAGAACCTCCTACCTCAGCCTCCCAAGTAGCTGGGATTATAGGCATGCACCATTGTGCCTGGCTGTGACTTTGTTTCTAAATAGATTTTTCAAAACTTGGAAGTGAGTATCTTGACTAATGTTGGGCACTGGACTTTTTATTTTTCTTTTCTATTTGACATTTGTATTGTGTGTATGTGCATAAAAAAATGAATGCATCAATATTTTAGTTTATAAACCAGTTCTTTAAGAGCATAGCCACAACTGAACCTCTGATGGCTAATGGGACAAATTTAAGGATCTGACCCTTAAACATGAAGCCCGTATCCATGTCTCCTGGTGAACCACCAAGGATCAAACAAGAGAGCCCCATATGGATAGTCAATGGTCTTCTTTCTCCTTTTCAACATAAAGAACATCCCATTCCCAAGTGAGGTGATGCATGTCTGTAATCCCAGCGACTTGGGGGACTGAGGCAGGAGGATCCTAAGTTCAAATCTACCCTCAGCAACTCAGCAAGGCCCTATGCAACTTAGTAAGACATTGTCTCAAAATAAAAAGACATTAAAAAAAGGGCCAGGATATGGCTCAGTGGTAAAGTACCCCTGGGTTCAATCCCCAGGACCAAAAAAAAAAAAAAAAAAAAACCCACCAAAAAACAAAAAACCCCAATGCTCAATAATGCCAGAAAAAGAAAGGATTCCTGAAAAATCACAAGCTTTTTTTTTCTCTTTCACTTATATTTATGTTGTAACTAACATGTAAGAAGGAGTCCTCTTCCCGTGTTGCTTTTAATTTTGGCATCACTCAAAGTAGAAATGGATTCGATGGCCTAAGTATTATGTTCTGGGCAGTAAACATCTTAACTAGAGAAGTGAGTCAGCAGGGTCCATGAAACTTATGAACCAAGATTAGTCACCCTGGTAGTGGAGCTGCTTAATGGGAATATAACTTTCTCTTCAGGTCATTTCCCTTGAAATTGGGTGGAAATCCCCATGCCTATTGCTCAATTTGGCAGCTGCAAAAAAATGAGCAAAGACAACTCAAAAGCTGTTAAGTATTTGATTCATCACTGTAGTTAATCCATTTTGTTTTGGAACTTTCTTCTACATTCTTTAAACAAGTATGAATTATTAGAACCATTTATATTAGCAATTAAAAAGGAAAGATGATTAGCAAAAGGACTCAGAACCTTAGCAAAAACTATTCTGTTTGGGGAATGTTTAAAATGAATTTAATTTGGATTTTTAGATGATTTGAAATGAATTAGTCCTGTGCTTTCTTTAAAAAAAGTGTGTACATTTGGGGCACGGTATGATTACTTTTGAATGCCAGTAAGACTAATTAATCTAATTATCTATCTCAGGGTTTTAATGTCTTTTTCTAAAACTTAACTCATTTCTTTTCCCCATTGCAAAGGAGAAGTAAACTTTAATTTCAAAGCCAAATTTGGGAATTGAGAATACACAGATTCTTTCTCAAGTTCTAAGCTAATTAATTTTAAGTATTGTTATATGCCTGCAGAACTTGAGATTCTTGAGGGTGAGGTTTCCCTGATGGCATTAATAGCTTTATAAGAAGAGGAAGAAAGAACTGTGCTGACCTGACTTCCCATCACCATGTGATACCCTCTGCCAAGACATCGTGCAACAAGAAGGCCCAGACCTTTGCCAGGCACTGAACAGATGTCAATACCATGTGGGACTTAGTCTCCAAAACTGTGATCCAATAAACTTCTATTCTTTACAAATTACCTGATCTCAGGTATTTCGTTACAGCAACAGGAAATGGACTAAGATACCTCCTTTCCCTCTTCCAATTTCTTTAACTTTTTTTTTTTTTTTTAAAGTACTGGAGATAGAACCTAGAGCCTTGTGATTGCTAGGCAAGTACTCTCACTGAGCTCTATCCCTGGTCCATATTCCAATTTCTTTAATTTTCATAGCTTTAAGAAGGAGGTAGAAAATTTATAGGAACTCAGGAATCTCTTGAAAGGATAGCCTGTTTGAGTCCAATCTCTTACTCCAACATTCAAGGTAAGATAGCCTTGACTGGAGGAAAACGGCATGGTTCAGTTCTAGATTTGGTGGCAGGGAGGTCCATATCCCTGCCATAGAACCTGCCATAATGACGGAGATGGAGCCAGTGATTGGGTCTCTGCACTGATGAATTGAGGAAGAGAAAAACAGATCTCTTTGTCTGTTAGGTAGCCTGGGCTGGAACCCATTTTCTCAGGGAAGACTCACCTGCTGGGGAAGTAGCTGCATCAAAACATCTCCAAATCTCATTTGGAGAACCCCTAATAGAACTGGCATGAGCTTGTCCTGTCCCGAGGAACTCTTTAGACTGTTGCAGAGTGGAAAGTTCCTCTGACTTCCATCAGGACATCTGTGACACTATCTCCCAGAGTGACTCTTCCAGGAACAACCTGTCTGAGCAGTGACGGCATCCTTCAGTCTCAAATGCTAAGCAGACCCAAACCTCTTTTCCCCCTCTTGGACAGGTATCGTCCCACAGGGTTTCTGCATGCCTAAGGGGAGTTGGGACCTTAAGAGATGAAATGGGACTTGCATATGGGGGTCTGAACATTACCATCTGGGGGGAGGGCATTGGCCACACCTCCAATTGTGCAGGTGAACACTACAATTACCTGAGTGATGATTTGTACATGTAAGGCAAATTCAAACTTAAGAGACTCAGTTCTCCCTGTTAAAAATAAGGGAAGAAATGTGCTTTGGTCTCTTTTCTTAGAGCATTAAGTTTAGGAAACTTGTAAATTCTTTCCCCTTCTTTGAAGTATATGAAATCCTTTTAAAATTTAAATAAGCCTTTGCCTAGGGATATTTTTTTCAAGTACTTGGGAGGCATCTCTTTGGAATGAAACATCCAGGGAAGATAATGTCTTTATATTCCAGTTTCAATGGGAGGGTAGGAGGCTAACTTCAGTGAACACCTAACTCTTAGTTGCAAAGCTATCTTCTGTCACAAAGATAGGACAAAGTTTATTTCTCCTTTGTCTGAAACCAATTAACTAACACAGATGGCTGCCCCTATTACCTGGTAAATTTAGGATGAACTGTGTGTAATAAGTGGTGCTTCCAGGTCCTCTTATTTGAGAACTATTTATGGTTGAGCTTGAGAACACGTATAGAGGGTTTATCTGCTTAACCATGTGAAAGGGTGAGATTTCTTTCTGTCTTTGCAACTCCTAGTGGGCTGCATGGAATGTGCATGACACTCTGGTTTAATGCATATTCAATAATAAAAGTGTTTTCTTTCTCTTGGCTTGTTGAGAGGTTTTCTGGGTTGGGAGAAGATTTTTAATTGTATTTTCCCAACACACGCTCATATCACAACTGAGAAGTTTATATCCAGTTGACTTCAAAGACCTGACTTCTAAATGATTCCCTCATATTTTATCACAGAATCACCTTATCTTTTTTCCTTCTGTCTCTTCCTCATCCCCTCAGTTTCTCCCATTTTCTTATATTGTCTCTCTGTCTTTTATCTGGTTAAAAGACAATGTTCAAAATAACGTAAAGTCATTGTAAGCAAAGATAACCAAAATGGTTTCGGCACCATAATGAAAGTACAAATAACCAGGACAGGAGCAGATTGTTGAATTCAGCACAGCCTTTATTCTGCAGCAGAGTCATTTTCTGGGTAGAAAATGGCACTGCTTACTGGGGAGGTGTTCCTTTATATAGGCTACATTGGGGGGTGTCTCAGTCCTTGAAGACTTGAACAGGACATGGACAAAAGGTTGTAAACATCTGGAACTTGTTCATTCTGGGCACAGCTTTTAATTAAGCAGAGATTTTACAGGGCAGGATGGAGGGTTCAAGGTTCAGAGTTCAGTGCTCATCTGACTTACAGGGGTCATTGTATTGCCACGGGGACAAGATCAATGTGTAGTTTCACTGTCATGTTACTGAGAAATGATTTGTTAGAAGGGTCAAAGCTTTGGCTTCTCTCTCCCTCCCTTCTCCCAGGATCACATACTGTCTTGGGGGTTTATCAGTTACATATCCTTGAGTAATGACCCTCATACAGACATAAAATGAACATGTGTTAAAATTTTATTCTATTCATTAATTGATAAGAGTATGCCAGTCTGCTTTTCACACTATGACAATATACCTGAGATCGTCAACTTCTAAGAGGAAATGCTTATTTTGGTTCATGTTTTTAGTCCACAGTTTCTTGACCTTGTTGCTTTGGGCCTCTGGCAACTCAGTACATCATGACAGGAGTACAGTAATGGAGGAGGCCTGGTCACCTCATGGTGGCAGGGAAGGAAGAAGAAAGGAAGGAGCCAGAACCCCAGCGTCCCTTTCAAAGGCCCATCTTCAATGACCTAACTTCCTTCCACTAGGCTCCACCTCTTACAGATTCCACCACCTCCCAGTAGTGCCACAGACTGGCAACCAAGCCTTCAACACTTGGGCCTTTGTCATTCCAGATCTGAGCCATAGCAGAAGGAACCAGGCCATTTTTTTAAAGGACAGTGATTTTATTTTTTTCTAACTTTATTTTATTTTATTTTATTTTTTTATGTGATGCTGAGGATTGAACCCAGTGCCTCACATGTGCTGTGCAAGTCCTCTACTGCTGAGCCCCAGCCCCAGCTGGAAGCAGGAAAATTGTGCAATTGTTTTAAAAGGGGTTCTGAATAATGGACACATTTACAAGGGTGAAATATTAAAATAAATGTGAAAGTAGAGGCAAAACTGGTTTTCTAGAAGGGAGGGAGGAAGTCAATGACTCTTTCTTTGGACAGGACAGAACTTGCAAGCTTATAGATAAAAATTTCTTTGCATTATCTGTTAACTATAACTTACAGAATATAAAATAGCTTCCATGGGTTTAGAGTAAGCTAACTGGAAATGTCTGCTTAAGACAATGTATAATTTTCTACTGAAATACAAATTTTCCCTATAGTCTTACTCTTTTTTACTATAGAAAAAAATTAGTAATGTATGTCAAAACACTTTCGAGAAGTTGACAGTAGGTAGCAATTGCTTTGTCTTTTTCTTCACCAGAATAAGCCTTACATCTGATTATAAAGTCATCTACTCTAGCAAGAATTCACTAACTCCACGTGGCATAGCTCCTTTAGCATTCTCATCATCATTAATAAACATTTTTGTGTGTTTAATATGCTACTGTTGTGTCAGACACATATTGTCAGCATAAACGATTATACTTCTGTGAAGCCATGAAAAACCGCAATAGTTATTAGAATTACTAGTAATGGTAAAATAAATGCTTTTCTTCTGTGGCATGATGCCACATAGCTAGTGTGATTAATTAAAAGAAATGAAAGAGCCAATTTTAGAAGCAGAATTTTATGAAATTGATGGATGCCTTTGGTGTGGTGAAAAACCAGTCTACAGTCGTGTTTTTAACATTTTTCAAATATGCTTTTTGTCCTCTCATAGACTTACATTTCTTAAAAGAAGGTACTGTGTGTGGTTCATCTTTACCTGCCTGGTGTCTGGTATAATGCCTGGCATATAGTAGGTGCTTAGCAATGTCTGCCAAATGACTGACTATCTGATTCTAAATGTCTCGAGGGCAGGGTTTTCCTGCTATCCTCCTAGCATGCCCCTGAATGTTGGTTGTATGCCTTTACTAAGATTTCAAATAGTCTTTCTAGTTTTGAACTTCATTTATCTTTTCTCCATGGGGTCCAGGGATACTCAGTACTATAATAATTTATGGGAAAACCATATGACATGGTGGAAAGAGCATTGGGTTGACTAATGGGCCAGAAGATCTGGTAGCTGTGTGACCTTGGAGTAAAACATTTTACTTCTTGAGCTTATTATTTCCTCTGTACTTCAGTTTACCCTTCTGTATAAAGTGGATTATAGCCTCTTTAAATATTTTGAAACCAAGGCATCATGATTATAAACAAAACCTATTCCTTATATTAAATTCTATAAAAGGATCTGGACAAATATGGGTTGCAATTAATTTTTGTTCTCACATAATTTTACAATAGGCAGCTACATTGGTTGTGTATATTATTATGAATATGTATGCAATAGGTTTCTCTCTCACTTGCTTCAGGCATTGAATATACACTTTCTTTGTAGTCATTATTTTAAATAAGAAAATTTCATAATCAATATCAGGGCTGTCTGGAGAAGGCCTTTTTTTTTTTTTTTTTTTTTGTACTAGGATTGAACCCAGGGGCACTTTACTGCTGAACTGAAAGAATGGACATTTTTTTAAGCTGTCTGTTTTATCTCAACTCCCTAAGGTCTCCCTCCCAGTGATGGGAACAAAGCCCTTAAAGCTGTTCCAGGGAACAGCCCCAAACAGAGAGTAAAAGAGTAAATTGAGCCAGATAGTGCTCAGACAGTAAGATTACCAGAAACTATTGACCAGAATCTACGCCCTGTTGTAAAACATTGTGAAACATGTTGTATGTTATCAGCCAACTCAGACCCCCTTTGGAGTTTCTCGGAGGCTTTGTTCCCTTTTTTTTCCCTTTCATGTGCGACCCCTCCCGATGTGTAGTTTCTGCCTTTATAAACTTGTAAGATTTTTCTGCTAGGGACTCGACTCCTCCACTCCTGCGTGAGTCACGAGTTGGGTCCCAGCGCGCTGTAATAAAAACCTCTTGGCGGTTTGCATCAAATGACACCTCCTGCGGTTGATTGCGGTTGCCGTCGATCCGTGGGACAGAGTTGGGGTCTCCTTTTTTGGGGGTCTTACAGAACTACATCCCAAGACATTTTATTTTTTATTTTGAGACTGGCTCTCCCTAAGTTGCTGAGGGCCTCACTAAGTTGGTTAGGGTCTTGCTAAGTTTCTGAGGCCTAGAACTTGTGATCCTCCAGCCTCGGTCTCCCAAGTGGCTGGGATTACAGGTGTGGAGGCCTGATTCAGGATGTCTGTCCATGTATGATTCTGCACACGAGAAGCTCCATTACAAATGATGGGCATATTTTTACAGGGAAAGTAGATGGCAGATTAGCTATACCCTTCAGCTATTCAGCTTGCTTGGGAGGCAACTCACATAGGCCAGGTATCTGTGAGCCCAGTGTGGCCAGACCAAAACCCAGGAGTCATCCTGGATTCCTCCCTACTCATATCCTATGTCCAATCCATTGGCAGATCCTTTCAACTCTCCTCCAAAACATCTGACTCTGAGGTCTTTCTCCTCCATTGCTGCATCCTACTCTGCTATCATCATCCCCCTCCTAGACTAGTGTGTTTTCTCCCAACTGGTTTCCCTGCTTCCATCTTTGCCCAGTTAAAATTGATTCTTCTCCCAGTGGCCTAAGTAATCTTGAAAACATCAATCAGGGTGCATTATCCCTCCTACTTGAAACCCTTCATTAGCATTTAGATCAAATTCACACTCCTTTCCTATGTTAGTTAGCTTTCTGTTATATAACAAAATACCAGAGGCAATTAGCTTATAAACAGATAAGGTTTATTTTGGTTCATGATTCTGAGAGTTCCAAGCCATGATTGAGGGCAGCGCATTATAGAGGGAGCATATAGTGGAGCAAACCGTTTACCAAAAAGTAGAGCAAGAGAGGAAGAGGAATAGAACAAGGTCCCCCAATCCCTTATGAGGGCACACCTCCAATGACCTAAGGACCTCCCAGTAGGTCCCACCTAAAGGTCACATCACCTCACAATAGTGGCACCCTGGGGACCAAACCTTTAATACAGGACCTTTGGAAGACACTTTTCCAAACCACAGCATTTCCTGAGTTCATGGAGCCTCTGACTGAGTCCTGACTGCTTCTCCCATCTCATCCATGACCATTCTTCTTTTTGCTGACTGTTCACTGGGCATCCTAGCACTTTTCCCTGCCTTATGCACACCCCAAACTTGTTCTAGCCTCTAACCTCAGCACTAATCTCTTTGTCTGAGATGCTCGTCTTCTTATTCATGATTCTGGGGGTTCCAAGCCATGATTGAGGGCAGCACATTATAGAGGGAGCATGGAAACTTTTGTCTTGGCCTTCAGATCTTAGTTTAACTATCGCTTTGTCATAGAGGTTCTTAATTCTCCACATAGCACTTTTTTTTTGGTCCTGGAAATTGAACGCAGGGGCACTCAAACACTGAGCCACATCCCCAGCTCTATTTTGTATTTCATTAAGAGACAGGGTCTCACTGAGTTCCTTAGCACCTTTCTGTTACTGAGACTGGCTTTGAGCCTCCTGCCTCAGCCTCTGAGCCACTGGGATTCCAGGTGTGTGCCACTGGGGTGTGCACTGCGCCCTGCTCCACATAACATTTTTTTTGGTACCAGGGATTGAACCCAGGGGCGCTTTACCACTGAGCCACATGCCCAGCTCTTTTTATTTTTTAATTTTAAGATAGGTTCTTACTAATTTGCATAGGGCCTTGCTAAGTTGCTGAGGCTGGCTTTGAACTTGTGATCTGCCTGCCTTAGCCTCCTGAGTTGCTGGGATTATAGGTGTGTGTCACCATACCCAACTACTATTTGATATTTTGACCTCTAAAAAAGTATTTATCTGTCTTATTTTCTCTCTACTAGAATGTAAGCTCCTTGTGAACCAGAATCTGTCTCTCTCATTTACTGAATCCTTAGTATCAGCAAAAAAGCCTGGCTCATGGTGGGTGCTCAATAAGGTTTTGTCAGATGCATGAGAGACATTATTCAAGTAATTCTTTGGTTGAGTTTTTTCCTACCTGTGGGTGAAAATTACATTTGAGCTTCAGGGTTGCAACACAGCTCCCAACCTGGATGGGCTAGTTGGAGGACACTAGGGTGAGGAGGTGAGGTGGCAGGTCAAAGATTGATTGCCAGTTGAGTTTATTCTTTGGTGGGAGGGAGAGATCTTGGCAGAGAGCTCTCTTTTCTGTTAACCAAGCAGCCCTCTTTTTGTATATGCCATGAAACATTAATCTTGGGTCATTTTTTAATGAAAATAAAGTTTTAAGCTGCTAAAAAGAAAAAAAAAAAGATTGATTGCTAGATTGTGAAGACTGGAAGGAACCAGGAAACCAGGCTCTGGTGAAGCTTGTGATTTGGCAGGTAGCCCACGCCTAATCACTACTTAGAGGAGTGAGGAAACTGCCCTGGCCCAGGCACTACGGTTGTTATTGCCTTCTTAAACAACTTGTGAGCACCTCCCATAGATTAATCTGGCCTTGGGAGCCTGTGTGTTAGGAACTTGATTTATGGATATTTGTGTAACTAAATGATATAATGTCTGACACATAATAGGCTTTTAACAGGGAGGAATTTCAAGATCCCTTGTCTGGATATAACCAAGCCTTTCAGGGTGCCCTGAGGGAAGGGTGGAGCCTTTCTAACTGGAAGTTGAGGGTGTGAGGTGTTATTAAGGTGGATAAGGAATGCTGAGCAGGCAGGCCCCCGCCCCTGTTGGTTCTGTATATCACGTACCACCTGCACAACTGTACTTAGCAGCCCTGGGGCTAGTAGGTGTTGGAGTGAACCTTTAACCATGAAAGATACAGAGGCTATACCAGCCATGGCTAAATGACAGGAAAAATCCTAAGCCACAGATGTTGTCCTCTGACCCTCAACTCAAAGTGCTGAGGCTCTTGACTAGAGTCTTCAAGTCTTCAGAGTTTGGAAATGTATGCATTTTATCGATTGACTTGCTTTGTCTGTAAGAAAGAATTAGTTCCCAGAATTCATACTTTTTCTTCTTCATTCCTTTATATTCATATAGCAAGTACCAGTTAAGTAGCAGGTTTTGCACTGGGTGCTTGGGATGTAACAGTGACTATTCTTAGGCACTGGGACAGATGGGCAGCACCCTGCGGGGACACATACAATGAAAGCCTAGAAAGGGAGGAAGGTTTAGTGGTGACAGAATAGCAGAGAAGACTTAAGGGAACCCTTAGCACCTCTCTCTAGGAGGGACCTTTACTGACCATGTCACAGAAGGTGACTTAGAAAGGGTCTGGGGCATATCCAGGGCTATGGTGGCAAACATGGATGGAAGAAACTGCTAGGACAAATTCTATTTTAGATAAGTTAAATGGGAGGTGTCTGTTAGGCTTCCAAAGTTCCTCTTCTGGAGGAAGAAGGGGCACCCCAGCAATTACCTAAATTAAAAGCTCACCACCCTCAGAATAGTGAGAACTTGGCAAGGAAATTAAAATAAAGAAATATTCTTGCATTTCTTACCCCTCAGTTTGTGGACTAAGACACACCTGCCACCCTCTGACCTACAGAGATAACTTCCAACAAATCTGTGCTCGCTCACTAGGAGGAAAGTGCTCACATTTGTCTCTTGAAAGTGCTTCCATTGTAGGGCAGTAGAACTCTTTGGGGGAAGGTATAGTCTCATGGCATCTTGCCTCAACTTTTATTTGTCCAGTGCCTATATCATTTACCATTTTTATGTTCTAATTTCCAGAACAGAGCTCTATGAGAGACACTAAATTTATGTCCTAGATAAAAGACATGGTCTCACAAGCAAACCTATCATTACCACTGGAGGGAAAATCAAAGGACACATTTCCAGCACACTTGCAACCGTGAATAAAAACTCTCATTCAGTTAAATGGGTCTTGTAAGTCCAACTCACAGAGTAAATTCAGTGAATCTGTAAGCTGTGAATTGCTATTTTCCATGGCCTAGGTTAAATTAAAATTCTTTGGTACAACAAAATCAAGGGCTTAAAATTTGGAAAACCAACAAGCAAAACAAAACAGGCTTTTTTGTCCTGAAGGTTTTCTCTTTCAATGATAAAGCTCATGTGTTGAGATAAGATAGGGGAAAAAGCAACATTTGTCTAAGAGACAGAATGGACAGTAAACAAACAGTGATGTTTTTATTCCTTCAGAGTGAGCAATGAGTTTATGTACTGTGGGAAGAGAAATGGCTTGAAGCTGGGTGGGGTTACTTTCTGTGGGAAGGCAAGCCTGTTTCTGAGAGATGACGTGTACATGAGCCAAGGTGGAAGTGGGTGGTGGGTGCATGGAGAAGTGGAAGGAGGGAAATAATCCTTCTTAGTTAACATGTTCCAGTGTTGTGGAAACGATAAGATGGCACTTGAAAAGTAGGTGAAACCAAACTTTAATTCACACCAGGGGGCCCCGAGGAGATTAGCACTCCAAAATTCTGAGCCCTGATCTACAGTTTCTCACAATATTTTTAGGTTATTTGATATCATCTTAGATCCATTCTATCATTGGGGCTTTTTCTTCTTTTTTTAAAAAAAATTTCTAATGTATACAGCGGAAGGCCTCGAGCAGGGTCTTTAATATAAAGCATGCTTATAGAACAGATAAGAAGAAACAGCTCTTTTCACAGACTCCTATTACGTTTCAGGAGGGAGTAGTCAGACTCTTAGTGCAGTTATTGACAATGCAAAAGGTAGGGACCCTTCTGGAGAAAGCCTAAGAGAGGGGAGGGGAATTGATCCCTTCCCCAGGCATTGGACTCTTACCATAACGTTTTTGTAATTTCATTTCACAACCAGGTATGGTTTTGCCATCACACTAGTGCCAGATACAACTGAGAGCTTTACTCATTTGATCTCTACGACCACCCTGTGAGGAAGGTATTTCGTTTTACATGTGAAGAAACTGAGCTTGAGAGAGATGGTGTTCAGGTACACGTCTCTTGTGTACTTTGGTTCTGGGACAAGTCTTAGGTTATGTTGCAAGAATCAAAATAAGATTATATGATTCCAAAACTCATTTCATTTCATATCATCAGTTCACACTGTCTCTTATATCCACATTCTGTTATCTGGAGTCAAACACAAGAAAGCAGGAGTAAAGGAGTTTAGAAAACAAAAGAGCACAACTCTGCTCCTCAGTTCTTAACCCTGACCAGGTCAGAGATGCTAAACAAAGTTGCTGTCACCTTTCTTTCTTGGTGCCAGTGATTGAACCCAAGGGTGTTTAACCACTGAGTCACATCCCCAGCCCTTTTTTATTTTTTATTTTGAGACAGGTTCTCACTAACTTGCTTAGGGCCTTGCTAAGTTGCTGAGGCTGGCTTTGAATTTGTGATCCTCCTGCCTCAGCCTCCCAAGTTTCTGGGATTGCAGGTGTGCACCACCACACTGGGCTTACTCGCAGCTTTTTTTCTTTAATATTATAAAAAAATTTAAGAATGTCAACAATAAACAAAGCTTACAAATAAGAGAGCAGCACATTATCAGATTTACTTTTCTAAGACACAGGCCTGTGGCAAAGACTGATTTCAGATTGTAGCCAATATAAAAAATGATCAAACTGTAAATATGAGGAAAAGGACATAAAATGCTCTGTTTAATACAATCTGATTTGTATGTGTTTTAAAGAACTTTTCCTGTTAAGATCATGTTATGATTAGCTGAAACTCCTATTCAACACTCACTTAGTTGAATTTATAGGTTAATTTCAGGAGAACTGCCATCTTAATAATATTGATCATTCCAATCATTAACATGGAATGTCTCTCCAATTATTTAGATCACCTTTCATTTCTCTCAACAATAGTTTGAAAATTTCAGTGAACAAGTCTTATACTTCTTTTGCTAAATTTATTTAAAAGTAAGAAGTCCCCCCTTATCAGTGGGGGGTTATATTCCAAGACCCCCAATAGATGCCTGTAACCTTGGATAGTAATGAATCTCATACATAGTAGTATGTCTTTTCCATGTATGTATACATACAAAAAAAAGGACTTATTCACTTAAAGAAAGCACTCTATGGCTTTCCTTTGGCATACCTGAATTGCTAGCATCACCACTATTGCACTTTGGGGTCATTATTAAGTAAAATAAGGATTATTTGAACACAAGCACTATACTGTGTATGACAGTCAATCTGATAACCAAGATTGCTACGAGGTGAACAACAGGGTGGGTGGTATATATAGCATGGACAAAGGAATGATTCATGTCTCAGGCAGGACAAAGTAGGATTGTGAGGAATTTTGTTATGCTGCTCAGAACAGTGCACAGTTAAAAATTTATGAGTTGTTTATCCCTGGAATTTTCCATTAATATTTTTTGACCATGGTTGTTCTTAGGTAACTGAAACTGCAGAAAGAGAAATGCAGATAAGTGGGACTACTGTATTTTATTCATTTTAATACTATTTTAAATGGAATTGTTTATTTTATTTGCAGATTGTTTATTGCTGGTATGTGGAGAACAATTTTTTAATATGTTGATCTTATATTCTGTAAGTTGCTGAACTTGTTTATTAGTTCTAACAGATGTGTGTGTGTGTGTGTGTGTGTGTGTGTGCGCTTGCGCATGTTTGTTATATAAGATTTTCTACTTACAAACTCATGTCATTTTCAAATAAAAACTTCATTTCTAATCTTGATGCCTTTATTTCTTTCTCTCGTCAAGTTGCACTGACTAGAACCTCCAGTATAACACTGAATAGAAGCTATAAGATCTGACATGCTTGCATACTCCTGATCTCAGGGGGAAAGTATTCAGTATGATGTTAGTTATAGGTATTTATAGATGACAATTATCACATTGAGGAAGTTCTCTTTCAAGTTTGTTGAGAATTCTTATTATGGTTTAGATTTTGTCAAATCCTTTTTTCTGAATCTATTGATACAATAATGTGCTTTTAATCCTTCACTCTATTATATGTAAATTGTGTTAATTGATTTTAGGATGTTAGACTATCTTTGAATTTCTGGGATGAATGACACTGGTAGGAGTATATGATCCTTTTTTATGTTGCTGGATTCAGAATCAAACTGACTTTTTAAAAATTTTATTTTGATTCATTGTACACAAATGGGGTACAACTTTCGTTTCTCTGGTTGTACACCAAGTAGAATCACACCATTTGTGTAATCATACATGTACATAGAGTAATGATGTTTGTCTCATTCTATTATTTTTCCTTCCTCCTACCCTCTCCCCACCTCTCATTTTCCTCTATACTACCCATCCTTCCTCCATTCTTTCCTCCCCTCAACCCTCCATTATGTATCATCATTCACTTATCAGAGAGATCATTCAACCTTTGGATTTTGGGGATTGGCTTATTTCACTTAGCATGATATTCTCCAACTCCATCTATTTACCTGCAAATGCCATAATTTTATTCTTCTTTAGGGCTAAATAATATTCCATTATGTATATATACCACAGTTTCTTTATTCCTTCATCTATTGAAGGGCATCTAGGTTGGTTCCACAATCTAGCTATTGTGAATTGAGCTGCTATGAACATTGAAGTGGCTGCATCACTGTAGTATGCTGATTTTAAGTCCTTTGGATATAGGCCGAGGAGTGGGACAGCTGGGTCAAATGGTGGTTCCATTCCAAGTTTTCTAAGGAATCTCCATACTGCTTTCCAGAGTGGCTGCACTAATTTGCAACCCCACCAGCAATGTATGAGTGTACCTTTATGCCAACATCCTTGCCAACACTTATTGTTGCTGGTATTCTTGATAATAGACATTCTAATTGGGGTGAGATGAAATCTTTGCATTTTTTTTATTACTAGAGATGTTGACCATTTTTTCATATATCTGTTGATTATTTGTAGAATTTCTTCTGTGAAATATCTACTCATTCCCTTAGCCCATTTATTGATTGGGTTATTTGTATTCTTATCATAAAGTTTTTGAGTTCTTTATAGATTCTGGAGATTAGTGCTCTATCTGAAGTGTGTATGGCAAAGATTTTCTCCCACTCTGTAGGCTCTCTCATCACATTATTGATTGTTTCCTTTGTTGAGAAAAAACTTTTTAGTTTGAATCTATCCCAATTATTGATTCCTGCTTTTATTTCTTGTGCTTTGGAATCATGTTAAGGAAGTCTGGTCCTAAACCGACATGATGAAGATTTGGACCTACTTTTTCTTCTACTGGGGGCAGGGTCTCTGGTCTAATTCCAAGGCCCTTCATCCATTTGAGTTGAGTTTTGTGCAGGGTGAGAGATGGGGGTTTAGTTTCATTTTGCTGCATATGGATTTCCAGTTTTGCCAGCACCATTTGTTGAAGAGGCTATCTTTTCTCCATTGTATGTTTTTGGCACCTTTGTCTAGTATGAGAAAACTATATTTATGTGGGTTTGTCTCTGTGTCCTCTGTTCTGTACCATTGGTCTACCTGTATATTTTGGTACCAATACGATGCTGTTTTTATTACTATTGCTCTGTAGTATAGTTGAAGGTTTGGTATTGTGATACCATTTGCTTCACTTTTCCTGCTAAGGGTTGCTTTGGCTATTTTGGGTCTTCACTTTGGCTATTCATGGGAGATCTTTCCATCTTCTAAAGTTTTCTTCAATTTCTTTCTCTAGTGTTCTGTAGTTCTCATTGTAGAGGTCTTTTACCTCTACCTAGATTGATTCCCAAGTATTTTTTTTTTTTGAGGGTATTATGAATGGGGTAGTTTTCCTAATTTCTCTTTCAGAGAATTCATCACTTATGAATAAAAATGCATTAGATTTATGAGCATTGATTTTATATCCTGCTACTTTACTGAATTCATTTATGAGTTCTAAAAGTTTTCTGGTGGAATTTTTTGGCTCCTCTAACTATAGAATCATGTCCTGGGCAAATAGTGATAGTTTTGAGTTCTTCTTTTCCTATTCATATTCCTTTAATTTCTTTGGTCTGTCTAATTGCTCTGGCTAGAGTTTCAAGGATGATGTTGAATAGAAGTGGTGAAAGTGGTCCCTGTCTTGTTCCAGTTTTTAGGGGGAATGCTTTCAGTTTTTCTCCATTTAGAATGATGTTGTCCATGGGCTTAGCATTGATAGCCTTTACAATGTTGAGGTATGTTCCTACTCTCCCTATTCTTTCTAGTGTTTTGAGCATGAAGGGGTGTTGTATTTTGTCAAATGCTTTTTCTGCATCTATTGAAATAATCATATGATTCTTATCTTTAAGCTTGTTGATGTGGTGAATGACATTTATTGATTTTGGATGTTGAACCAGCCTTGCAAACCTGAGATGAAACCCACTTGATCATGGGGTACTATCTTTTGAATATGTATTTGTATGTAATTTTTTAAAATTTTGTTAAGAATTTTTGCATCTATGTTCATTAGGGCTATTGGTCTGAAGTTTTCTTTCCTCAATGTGTCTTTGTCCGGTTTGGGTATGAGGGTGATATTAGCTTCTTAGAATGAGTTTGGGAGGGTTCCCTCCTTTTCCATTTCATGGAATACTTTGAAGAGTATTGGAATGAGTTCTTCTTTGAAGGTCTTATGGAATTCAGCTGAGAATCTGGTGCTGGACTTTTCTTGATTGGTGGGCTTTTGATGTCTTCTTCTATTTCATTGCTTGAAATTGATCTATTTAAATTGTGTATGGCTTCCAGATTCAGTCTGGGTGGATCATATGTCTCTAGAAACCTGTCGATGTCTTTGAGATTTTCTATTTTGTTGGAGTATAGATTTTCAAAATAGTCTCTAATTATGTTTTGTATTTCAGTAGTGTGTTGTGATATTTCCTTTTTCATCACAAATTTTAGTAATTTGAGTTTTTCTCCCCTTCTCCTCATTTCAAACTGACTTTTAATGATATCCTGACTTCAGAAGAAATTCAGAAACTTGTCAAGTGAAGTGTCCCAGAAAGTTCAATAGCTCTAAGGATATTTTTAAAATTAGAAAATCTAAGGGCAGATCTGTGGTACAGACCTGTAATCCTAGCAACTTCAGTGCCCAGGGAGGAAGATTGGAAGTTCCAGGGCAGTCTTGGCAACTGAGTGGGAGCCTGTCTCAAAATAAAAACCAAAAGGGTTGGGGATGTAACTCGGTGGTAAAGTACCCTGAGTTCAATATCCAGCCTCCCTCCCCCCAACAAAAAAGTAAAATATCAATATTTCTCATCATTAGGCTCAATAACCCAAAAGATTCAAAATAATTCTATTGAGTACAATGTGCGTGCCAACCGTAATGTTGTATGTATTTTTTTTTTAAAGTTTTTTTGGTACTGGGGATTGAACCCAGAGGTGCTCAACCACTGAACCACATCCCCAGCCCTTTTTTGTATTTTATTTAGAGACTGGATCTCACTGAGTTGCTTAACACCTTGCTTTTTACTGAGGTTGGCTTTGAATTCAAGATCCTCCTGCCTCAGCCTCCTGATCTGCTGGGATTATAGGAGTATGCCACCAGGCCCAGCACAATGTTGTATGTATTTTAATTTTTTTACATTATACAAATATTTTATTCACTTAGGTAAACCAATTCTGTAAGCACCTTTTTTTTTTTTTTTTCTTTTTCTTTTTTCAGTACTCGGGGCTGAACCCAGGGTCACACACATGCTAGGCAAGTGCTCTACCACTGAGTTCCACCCCCAACCCACTTATTTATTTATTTTTATTATAGTGCTGGGATCAAACCCAGAGTCTCATATGTGTAGGCAAGTGTTCTACTACTAAGCTATGTTCATCCCTAGGCACCACTTACTCATTTTTTAATTATGCATTTTGAGATCATTGTTAATTTTATTTCATCACTACAAGTATAGGCTTGCTATGGTTTCCATATGGTTTGTTTCCTAAAGGTTCATGCTATAAGCTTTTGGTCCCTGATGTAATAAAATTGAGGCAGTAGAACCTTAAAGGTGGGTTTGGTGGGGAGTGGTTAGATCATGAAGGTCCTGCTTTGGAAACCCTCTCAAGAGTGGGTTATTATAAAGTGAGTCCAATCCATGTGTTTGGCACCTTCCTCATATGGCTATTTCTCTTCCACTTCTCTATGATGTTTTGACATAGTCAGGGGAGCCCTTAGCAGGATGCTAGCAACATGCGTTCTGATCCTCCAGCACTAGAATCACGAGCCAAGTAAATCTCTTTACTTTATAAGTTACCCAGTCTCAAGTATTTTGCTGTAGCAACACAAAGGACTCTGATAAAGCCCATAAATTCTTATAATCTTTCTAAAAAACAAAAAACCCAGAAAACAAATTTTAATTTTTAGTTTTTGTTTAGAACAGTGAACATTACAGATTTATCCCCATAGTCATCCTGTTTTTTCAAAGTAAGTTTATAAAGGTCTTTCTCTTTTTTACTAGCTAGAAAGTATCCTTCATACAATGAAGACTCAAATTTTATCTTATCATCATGTCCTGGAACGCTTCTTTGAAAGAATATGATGTCACTTTTTGTTTCATTAATGTCATCAGGAGGATTCATTTCCTATAGAAAAAAAAAAAAAAGTTAACTTTTATAGGACAATTTGAATATGTGCAGTTTATTTAGAAGTATCCTATTGAACAGAACTAAAGTAGTTTTTCTTCTTGAAAGTTAAGAAAAAAAAAAACTCTAAATGTATAAGTATTGATCTCTTCTCTTTAGTATCTGTCCTCCCATTCTGACTCTTTTCCATCATGAATGCACATCTACATCCAGACTTCTTGTTTTCCCTATCATTGGATAGCATCCTTCTCTCCATTTCCCTTAAGTGGACTCCACATCTGCTTAAGATGAAATGGAGTTCTGGCAAACACACCTTTTTGGGCTAATAACATTTCCTCTCCAGCTATTCACATCTAAAGATACTGATGACCTCTTCTCTTATAGCTTATGAGGTGTACCCCCAAAGCTCCTGTTAATGTAGAAAATGATCAGAGGTGAAATGATTAGATTATGAAAACTGTAACTTAATTAGTGAATTAACACATTAAGTAGATTAATAATTTGAATAGACAGGGCTGGGGCTTTGGCTCAGTGGTAGAATAACTGCCTAGCATGCACAAAACCCTGGGTTCAATCCCAAGAACCATAAGAAAGATTGAACAGACTAACTGGGTGGTAACTATAGACAGAAAGGGTGTGGCTGAAGGAAGTAGGTCACTGGGGGTGTGCCTTTGGAGTTTATATTTTGTCCCTGGTGCTTTGCCTCAGCCCCCTGCTTCCTAGCTGCCATGAGCTGAGTAATTTTTCCTCAACCATGAACTTTTGCCAGGATGTTCTGCCTACCTCAGACTCAGAGCAATTGAGCTGGCCAACCATGAACTGAACCTCAAAAACTGTGAGCCAAAATAAACTTTTTCTTCTCTAGGTTGTTCTTGTGGGGCATTTTGGTTATAGTGACAAAAAGCTGAAAAACCATTCTTCTATAAACTTAAATAGCCCTAGTATCTGAGTCAATTCTGAGTGGCAGGAAATACCAAAAATCTCAACCTCTTATTTCAGTGGAGTGGAACTACACTTTACTATAATTAGATACAATAGTTGTTCCAAGGCTAGGTCCTGTACATCCCTGCTATACTGACTCGGTCAACAGCCCTTGACTATTTCCCTGTCAAGCATGCTGGTTCAGAGTGGTCTTGAATTTTTATCATGAATATAGCCTACTTGGCTGGGCTGTGCCCCTATTGATTCCTGTATCTTTCAGCCACAGGACAGGGTCTTGTGAGGAATGGTTAGATTACTTGGAACTACAATCCTGCTGGTCATCTAACCATAAGTAGTGCCTGTACATTTCCTATTATTTCATCATGTTTACTATTCAGCATGGACTAGAAAATGTGGGGACTGCCCAAGTTTCTTCCATGTTAATCCTGGAACCAGTAGACATTTTGGACTAAATTTTGAGCCCATAGTAGCAAAGATTCCCATGATCATAGGGGCTGATGAATAAACTTTAAGAATTAAAATAGCATCCATCCGTCTTTCTCATAAGATGGCTTAAAGACTCTAGAGCACTGGTGGGGATGAGTACTTCCAACTTAATTATATAACCTTTTCCTTTACCAAGTGGGGATCCTGAATTGATAACAGCATAAATTAGTTCTGTCATTGTGTCTTCTTTTGCAGTTGTCTATAGTAAAAATTTAGGAAGATACCTTAAACTGCAGAAATCAATCTGGACTAAGCTGAAGTCTAACATATAAGTAAGAAATAATTCTTAACCAAAATATAAAAAAACTGTATTACAGAGGGAAATGAACTTGTTAGGTCAGACCTAGCATGGAAAGTTATTGTTGAAAGTGGGAGTGTGGATAAAATAGGTGATCTCTTTAATTATTTTTCAGTGTTACATTTCAGAAGTGAGACAAGAAAATCCCTGGGATTTTCCTGAGTCTTGGTCTTGGCCACTTAAAGCCGTCCCAGGGAAGGTACACAGCAAATGAATATAGTGACCTTGGAGAACCTCAACTTGGAAAGTGTACCTGGTAAAACATGTGCTCTAAGGGCCAAGGATTCTTTACATGAGGAAGGATGAATTGGATGCAGGTGAAGTTAAGCTGGACCTAACATCCGCTCTTTTATATCTTTCCTGATTTCACTATGAAGTCTGAATGTATAGGTAAGAAATAGATGCTGACAGTAATTCTTGAAGCAAAATCCTCTTGGTGTTGTAAAGGTTCTTGCTCAAAGAACTTCAGAGCTAATAAGTAACACAGAAGAGTGAGCATAAAATGGCAGCCAGGTATGTCTTATTATCTAGAACCTATTTTAGAGTAACCACAACTAAGATCATTATTAGTGGAGGAAAAGGGATTAAAGGACAGGAGCTAATACTGGTCCTAGCCTACTCCTCCCACCTCACCTCTCTTCTCTCCTCCCCCTTCCCTTTTTTTTTTTTTTTTTTTTAATTTTGAGTCTGGGTCTCATTAAGTTGCCAAGGCTGGCCTGGAACTTGCTATCCTCCTGTCCTGGTCATCAAGTTGTTGGAATTATAGGTCTGCACCACAGTGCTCACATGGCCTAAGGCCCTTATTTTTAAAAAAATTTAAATGAATTGTAGTTTATGCCTTTGATAATTTTATATTTTCTTTCTTTAAAGGGGTCACCAAAATTATATAAGCTTCAGGGTCCCCTAAACCTGGATTTGTCCCAATTCCTACTACATTCCAAGCATTTCTAGTCAATCTTTCCCAACAAAAATTCATGTGCAAATCACTATTATCTCAGATTCTGAATCTGCCACTGCAGGTGAAGTAGTTTTCTTCTACCCACAGAGCCTGAGACTGGCCATCTCCTTCCCTTCTGATTCTCTTGTTCAGTTAGCATGCTTTATGTTTTCTACTCTGCCCTGTCATTCCAGACCTCAAATACCAATATGATAACTGAGCTTCTGGAACAGGGACTCTTAAATTGCTGCCTGAAGGGGTGCACTCTAGTTAGAAGGGAATAGCTCGGGGATTTTTCTGGAGGCTTTATCTGGTGCACAGACACTCTCCTTACTTGGATTATATTTTAAAATAGCTTTTTTTTTCTTTTTTCATTTTTTCCTTTCTCAGGTTACTCCTTGGCCTCTCCACCAAGGTCATACCCAAACTTTTTTCAGTGGGGACTGGTGAGTCTGACAACGGTTCTTCGTTTGAAAACTCCCACTCAGACAGAGTCTTTTTTTTTTTTTTTAAGCACTTTTTAAATCTTTATTTTATTTATTCATTTTTTTATGTGGTGCTGAGGATTGAACCCAGTGCCTCACACATGCTAGGCAAGCACTCTACTACTGAGCCACAACCCGACCCCCAGATAGAGTCTTTATAACATGGACTTCTCCTTTAAAGCACTGTCAGTTTGCCAGCAACCTCTTGCTACTCTCATTGGAAAGGAATTTTCTTAGGTCAGGATCGAGCTATAGTTAAAATGGTTGTTTATCTAATAATGATACAGAAAACAGAAAAATAGTACAGAATAATGGAGAATAATAGAGAAAAAAGTAATGACAAGAAATATTTTATATTTGGCTTTGAGATAATCACAGCATTATTTTATAGTTGATATTAATTTTATTGAATTAAGTTTAATGTTAAAAATAGGATACATCAGTTGAAAAACTGAAGAACGTGCCTAAGACTTAGGCTAAGAAGCAAGAACAGAATAATTAGGCATTAAAATGTTATCATCATAGTTTATAAAGTAGATTTCTAAGACAATTAGTTTCAATGAATATAGCAAGAGTTTATCTAGAAAGTCATATGCTATTATTAAATGAATTTATAATTCACATATTTATTCTATACTACTATTTGTATGTAGGCTGGTTATTAAGACACCCAGGTTATAAAACAAGTGTGCCTCTACATTCTGTGACAGGCTCAGAAAAACCATAGTGTTATCACAAGAGGTTGAAGAGTTTGACAATTTTTTGTTAAGTATCCATCTCAATGGTTCTGTTTCTTGCTCTTTTTGCTTAAGATCAAAGGCTGGACTGAGGATATTCGACTTTTCTAATTTCATCCATTAATATGACTAAAAACAAAGTCAGGTTCAGTCTTACCTTAAAGGAAATAATTTTGTTCTCACAGGAAAGAGTGTAAATTTTGTCACACTTCACAGAGATAGTTACAGCCAAACCTCTGGCATAGCTATCTTTATACATGTATATTTTAAATATGGTTTGGGGTGCATTATCTAAAATAAACAATAGTAAATGAGAACATTAGTTAGCAGAATGTTTGCACATTGATATTTTGGAAATTTAACCAACAATTAGTCCATAGACCCACTGCCAATTCTGCACTCTGAGATTTGACCAGACAGCAGAAGGAGACTACACACAGCTAGCCAGATTTTCTAAACACATTTAAAAGATTTTTTGTTATTGTAGCTGTTGTTGCAGGATGGAACCCAGAGTCTCGTGCATGCAAGGCAAGCATTCTACTATTGATCTGTATTCCAGGCCTCTTTAAAACACATTTAAATGTATGTTACCACACATATGTGACAACTTCTTGAACATGTTAAAGAGATTCTGAATTCTAAGATTGTCTTTAGCTTTTGAATGCAAAGTAGACTATTAAAATATATTTATTAAGGTATAAATTCAGTAGTTTTCAAGAATGCACATTCACTACTTCAACCTGGCCCCAAACTCTGATATTTGGAATTCATATCCTTGGGAGATTCAGTAAACTTTCTCATTTTCTAAGACAATCCTAGAAGTTTCTGGTGGAAGACTGATTCATTTGAAATGCTTGCAAATTAATTTTTAATTTCGAGTTTTAAAATGTTATCAAATATTATTGCTATTTTCAGTATAACCAGCAAGGATTAAGGATCCAACTCTATAGAGACCTTATACAGTTACTTCAATTAAAATGAAGGGATTGGTGATCCAAATGTAGGTGTAGAATGCTCTAAACTCTAGCAATGTGTTTATTAGATCCAATTTTTCACCTAACTAAAAAACATGGATGCCCACAAAGTGTTTTATAAGTGAAATTATTATTACTTCCATGACTTTTCATCTAAGGATGGGATCTGGTATAGAAAGATGTAGGCAGTAAAATGGAATGAGAAGAAATCAATAATCATCTCTGAATTTGGAAATATGAAAAAACATACCTGAACAGTCAGAATCAGGCATATCTTCAAACACAGGTTGCTTTCCCCGATTAACAAAGAGAACTTGGTCATTCAAATTTCGTATGATTGAGACTGTAGGTTCAAGCTTTCCAAAGTAATCTGATTCCAGGTTGTCTACAACATACATTCAATTTTATTAAAATATATTTTTCTATGTGTACAAATAGACACACTGTACATTTCTGTTTTCAATAATGATTACAGTCTTCTGTACCAGAAGTGGTTATGATCAAGTTGACTGTTTTTTTTTAACTGGCTTCCAAAGGCTCACTGGTGCCTGTTACTGCTCAGAACCACCCTCTAAAATGTTCACTTCAAATATCCACTTTTGATCAGTCTCCTGTTTATTGCAACTATACAGATTCTCAGACGTCACTAAATCCTTCAGTGTCCTGAGTTTCCTATTTCCTCCCTAATCTTCTTCTGTCTTCCTTTCCTTCCCTATGCAGTCAAATCTCGTTTTATCTATTTTATGTTGGTATTTTACATCTTGAATTCGTTTATCTTTCTGCTACAAAACTCCAAGCCTGGCTGCTGAGTGCTGCTGTTGAAGGTACCAAGCACCGTGTTGCACCATGCAGCCTTGAAAATCAAGGGCCAGAAATTTTCATTTGTCAAAATAATAATAAACACATTATTTTTAAATTTGTTCTAATTAGTTATACATGACAGTAGAATGCATTTTGACACATCATACATGAACACATTATTTTCATAATCAGAAAACGTAAATTGAAAATGCCTCCAAGTGGACCCCACTGTACAACTGTCGCCTACTTTCTCTCTTTTAACAGCCAAGCTTCTGGCAAGAACTGTCTTTATCATTTCTTTCCATTTACTCTTCTACCTATTGAAATCTGCCTTTGCCTCCATTTCTCCATCAAACTGCTTTCACTAAGATCACCAAACTTCCTGCTGCAAAACCTAATTGATGCTTTCTGGTCCAGTGGTGGTGATGGGGGGGACATAGGATCACCTTTTTTGCCTTAGTCTATATCCCCTTCCAAATCTAACCCCAAACAATGTCCTATTGGTTTTTTCAAGTATTTCTAAAATCCATTTGCAGCTCCTCATTGTCACTCCACACCATTTTGCTTAGGGACTAAAATAACAGTCCCTTAACTGTTATCTTCCTTTTTTTTTTTTTTTTTTTTTTTTTTTTAATCCCCCACATCCTCATCCTGCACCATCAGTTCTTTATATTGAAGCTAGAAGGGTATTTTAGAAGATGATCATATTATCCCTGAATTCTAATGAGGCACATGGTCACCCAGAATAAAAATATATTTTCCAGATTTCCTTGCAGTTGGTGTGGCCATGTGTCTAGTCAATGGAATATGCATGGAATTGGTGTGTATAGCTTCCAAGTAGAGCCTTTAAAAAGAATGGGCTGGTCTTCCTGAGTGACCTTTCTTGATAACTGGGTTGTAGACCTGGAAGTAGGATGATTCTGAATCTTAAGAATGAGTTCAATAACTAGGGGATGATAGAGTAACAGGAAAGAAGGAATTTGAGATTCCAGTGTCATCAGGCTGCATCCAGCCATATAAATGGCTTCCTACTTGAACTTCATTTGAGAGAGATATTTTCTCTTATTCAGCTACTATACTTGTGGGTATCTTTATTATGACAACCTAATTTGTATCCTAGCTATTCGGTGCTTAGTAAATCTCTATTACCCCCGAGACAAAGTCCAAATTCCTTACCTTGGAATAGGAGAACTTCTTAATCTGCACCCTATTTCTCACTGGCCTCTGTCATCCTCCTCCTCCTCCCACTCTACTCCCATCCTGAATTACCCTTAGTTCCTCATATATGCCATGCTTCCTTTCATAGCTTGGCCTTTGACTGTGGTCTGCTTACACCACCCATCCCTAGGTTCCTGACTTTCAGAGTACTCTTTCCATGGGAGCCTCCCAGGCTCCTTCCCAAAGCATTTCTGAGAGAGGAGGTTTAAGAAGGGAGGTTCTGATTTTAGACAATTCTCATGCATTGGTCTCCTTTTCCTGTATCCTCCAGAGAATCCATGCATCTCTGATGATCTTAGGACCTGTGTAATAGGCAAGGTCGACTTTGTAGCTTCCTAAGAGCTAGAAGTTTCCTAAGGTGCAGGAAGCAGATTTCATAATGGTTCTGTTTTTGTATTCCTTATGGTCATCTTCATTCCTATGCTGTGCTATTGAATCCACATTTCTCTGAGGAACGATGGCTTCCCAAATAGGTTGGTAGCATGTGGACAGTGTCTCCCAGCTGACAAGAGTGATGTGGATGTGCCAAAGGCAGCTATCTATTTTACAAATAAAAAGAAATATATTTATACTTTACCATCGTCTTCAGCTAAGGGAGAGAAAAAGGAGAAAAAATATGTTAAATTATATATTTCTACACAGAATTTCCTCTTACCCTACCCTTTGACGACTCTGTTCTGCTCCTGTCTTTAACATATGTTTTACTGGTGACCTTGTGTTGCCCTCCATCAGAAATATTGTATAATTATTCAAAAGGCTGATAAATTGAAGCTCACTAGACTTAATGTGTTCCTAGGTAAGTTAGATTTAAAACTTATGTTTAGGATTTATCAATTTTAATACATAGCTAAAAAGAAATTTTAAAGTCATAGGTTTTATTCTTCAATTTATTGTTTAAATGCAAAGTCACCTATGGACTTTTTATGAAGCTTTCAAATAAAGCTAAACTTTCTATTGAAGTCAAATTGCCCATGAAAGATTAATCATAAGAATGAATTTTTATCAAATACATTTATATAAGATGGTATAACTTACAAAGTTCTATACTCAGGGGATTTCATAATCTGCCAATTTGCTTTGGTATACAGTATTTCTTCAAGATACCCAGTTTTGTGGGATTTGCAGGATGTTCACCTGCTGCCACCTTGAGAGTGGGTTACTGATAATTAAAGTGCTAAGACATGTGCTAGGAACTAGTACTGGGACCTTGGAAGTATTATGGTTAATTTCTAGAGGTTCAATTTTTTTTGAGAGAAGAGAGATATTAATATTACAATGGAATTTGGTGACAAAAAGAAATCACTCAATAGTTTACCTCACGACTTTTCTAGTTGAATACATTTATCTGAGCTCCATTTGACGTATTTTGCTTTACGACTGACCTCTGAAGTAAAGTGTATCACCAACAAATATCATTTCCATAAGGTTGATGCAATTATCTTCTGTAGGTGCAGCAGCCATCTTTATTCCTAATGGAAGCAAAGAGCCATCTGTTGTTAAGAGACAATGATTGTTCTTTTTATATAAAAGAAAACTTTTAGTAATACCTTGATACAAATTCAGAAGTCATTTATCGCTCAGTATGAGTACCCACATTTAAACATTCTCTTAAAAATCATCAGATATTTGGAATAAAGAAAGAAGTTTTGCATTAAACAATATTATTGTGGACAAATGGCTCAAAATTGAGCTGAATTATTGTCCTACTATTCCTTGGGTAATAAAAAACATATTCTTATAAACATACTACTTATGAGGATGCCAGAAACACATCTAATCCTGTCCTTTACCTAGGGACTGGATCATCCCTGTCTTACAACCAATGGGTTGCCATGAATGAGGAGCCAAAGGTTCACAACTTCACTGGCAAAGTGGTGAAGGTGAGGCAATGATAAAAATAGTTTTTCTACCTGGGGTTTGGGGCAGGGTCAGAGAAGGTTGAAAGGTTCTGGTATTTGATGGTCTTTTCCTCCCTGAGCAGCAGTAGCAGCTTTGGATGTGGAGTCTGGATTATACCATATTTTTACATAAGTAATACATAAATATGATCTTTCTGTTAAAATATAAAATAACACAGAATTTGGAAAAAATTCTAATTGCTTCTTTTTGCTCTTTCCTCTTACCCACCTCACCCCACTCCAATATGGTGTTTATCCTTCCAGTATTTTGTCATGGAGTAGGGGTTCTAAGTATGAGAAATCTGTGAATTGGATGGGAAAAATACATATTTATGCTCACCAACTTCTAACTGAAATTCAGCATTCTTCCCATTATTCGTGTAGGAAACAAACCACAGAATTATCAGTGGCATCTGTGACTGTCACCAATAGAAACACATTTCCTGTTATGTTACAATTGTTACAGAGATCTTGAAATATGGTTTAAGCTCTTTACTACTTTGAAATTACAGAAGTTAGTCTCACCAAGAGATCTTGTTTAATCTGTTAATAAAGAAGCACATATATTTTAAATTTTGATTAAATTGTTGTAACTCAGTTTTAATATAATGAGTTTCTTTTTAATTTTAAGTATTTAATTTTATGCATGTAAAAACATTTGTTCTGAGAAGGGGCCACAGGCTTCACTAGCTTGTTAGTAAGTCTGTTATGGCTTTTTCTCCTGTTAGTCTATCAATGGCCACTTTATTTCAACAAACTCAAATATTGGATTTTCAAAGGAAACTTAGAACTTTCCTACACCCCAAAAATGATCAGGAAGCTCTTCTCTGAAGTTTAGCAGTGCTTTCTGCCCCTGAGGGTGGTTACAGTTGGGGCTCCAAGCAGGGCAGCTAAATCAGAGTCATCAATGGTTGCTACGGTTTGTTCCCACCAAAACTCATGTTGAGGCTTAGTCCCCAATGTGGCAGTGCTGGGAGGTGGGGCCTAATGTGAGGTGTTTGGGTCATGAAGGCAGAGCTCCTGTGAACCGATTGGTACTTTTCTCACATGAGTGAGTTCTTAAAGTAAGTCCATCATTTGTGTTTTGTATCTTGAGCACATGCTTACTTGCCCTTCTTCTTTCTATTATGAGTTGGAGTGGCATGAAGCTCTCATCAAATATGGCTACCCAATCTTGAACTTTCCAGTATCCAGAACTATGAGCCAAAATAAATTTCTTTTCTTTATAAACTACTTAATCTCAGGTATTCTGTTATAGTCATAGAAAACTGACCAAAACAATGGCATATAGGGGAGTACATATAAATCATATACAGAGAACTGACTCACTTTTTTTTTTTATGCAGCAAAATCTGAGGTCAAGCAAGCATATATACTAGAGGAAGCAAGAAATTAAAACTGAGTTGAAAAAACAATTCAAAATTAAGCTATCCTAAAATACTTTGTTACTTGGTCAGCATTTAACAGTTTCATCTAGGTTCAGTTCCTTACATCCAAATGTGAATAGTTATTAAATGTGTTTTATATAAATAAAATGCTAAATTTAAATAAAATGAAGATAAATCATTTAGAATTATCAATTAATTTCTTAAAATGGGGGGTAAAGGAGATTGAAGGAAAAATAATAAAGCAGATGACAAAAAGTTTTCTGAGCTAAGACTAAACATTTGTTTTACTAAAACCAAATAAACTTTAAGATTAAAAATAAGAATTATAATGGCTAGATTGTAGATTCTATGAGGGCATTTTCTTTATTCATCTTTATAGCTTTATTACTTAACACAAATCCTATTATCAGTGTCAGAATTCATTTGTTAACGGCTCCATGAACTGAGAAGGCAGACATTTGTTATCCTGGGGCTCTATTTTGTTTGTTTATCAATTGGTGAAATAAAGACTACAATGATCTTTTCTACTTCAGTATTACATAATTCATACATTTACTGAAGAAATTCACTTGAAATATACTGAGCAGCATGGGCAGGAATTGGATTAAATTAACTAGTATTTACTGAAGTACTTAGTAAGTGGATGGATTTAGAGAAGGAAACAGTTATTTTTAAGTATCTTATGAATAAGGTAATTATTATAGAATTTTTTTTTTTTTTCTCGGTACTGGGAATTGAACCCAGATGTGCTCTCTGGCCAAGCTATATCTTCAGTTTCTTTAAAAAATTATTTTATTTTTTATTTTGAGACAGGGTCTTTCGTTCTTTTTCTTCTCCTTTCTTTTTTTTTTTTTTTTCAGGGCTGAGGACCCAACTCAGGGCTTTGCACGTGTTAGGCAAGCACTCTGCCACTGAGCTAAATCCCCAACCACGAGATAAGGTCTTGCTAAGTTGCTGAGGCTGGCCTCAAACTTGAAATCCTCCTTCCTCAGCCTCTGGAGTAGCTGGGATTATAGGCATATGGCACCACGGCTGGCTCTACTACATATTTTTTGAACTCTTTCCTCAGTCAGAGAGTATCCGCTATGCATCAGGTATGAGGTCAGAAGCTGATGCAACACCCATGATTATAACTTTGCTCCTGTCCTCTAGTGACCCAGATGCTCATGAGGGAGACAAACACACAGTTACATAGTTTAATGAACACTTAAGGGCTGAATTTACAAGAGACCCTCTATTTGGTGGTGTTGGAGAAGGTTTCTCAGAGGAAGTGATGACTGTGTAGCCTTAAAGCCGAGGCAGTATTTTCAAGGCCAGGGGAGAGTGTCCACAAAGAAGGACCTTATAAACAAAGGCTAGCAAGCAGGGAGGGTTGTTTGAGGCCTCATCATAAGTAATGCAAGTGTAATCACATTCCAAGAAGCATGTGTTTTTGAAGATCTCACATAGTTTGATACTATTTTTCCTTGGGAACAAATGTAAGAGCATGGGAAGAGATATTCCAGTAGTGCATGCTACCACCACCAAAGTGTATGCGTTTTTTTTTTTTTTTTTTTGTCTACTTTCTAGGTATGATTACTACTGGTTTTTAGAATGCTCTCTCCACACAGCTTGCCATGGTGGTATTTTGACATTTCTTTTTCTTGCATCTAACTTTTTTTCCCATTACTTAGAGAATACTTTATTAGTTTCTGTAATCAAACGCACATAGATAAGACCTTACATATTTAATACAGTGTGTTACCCCTGTACAAATGGAAAAAAATTAAATTTAACATTTCTAGACCAGTATGGTTACTTATGTACAATGCCAACTCAACATGGTAAACTGGGATACTTTTTCCAAAGTTGACAGTACAGCTAACATTTTCAAAAATTCAAATTAAATATATGTGTATATATATTTATATTTACAAAAAAAGACCTATAATAGGAGTATGTTATGTATCAATAGCATGTGTCTAACTTTTGTTCCAACTTAAATATTTGGAGATGTTTTTAGAACAGCAGTAATAATACTGTTTAACATGTTGATAACATCATTACCAGATATAGAAATATTTAAACTTGTTATGTTGGAAAAATAGTGCAATAATAATCTGGATTTCTTAAGAACTTTTGAGATATTTAAAGAATAGCTTAACTTATATGATTTTGATGTGGAGGCAGATAATTCTACCAGGCATAAGAGATACTTCCATGTGCACGGTCGTGTTTAACAGTTAACAAATCACTTGGCTTGTCAGCCTTGATATTATGTCAATTTAGATAAACTAATTTGAAAGAATTCACATTATTTCCATTTTCCTACAAAGATTGTTATTTTTATATTACATTTGTTTGATTTTGCTTAATTCAATTCACAGGAAACAGAACTTGCAATGTAGTTGCCTTGACAAAAACCTCAGAAGGGTAGTCAGATTATAAAAGCTTCGTTTAACCAAGCTCAAAATAGGTATTGGTGAGGATGTGGGGAAAAAGGTACACTCATACATTGCTGGTGGGGTTGCAAATTAGTGCAGCCACTCTGGAAAGCAGTATGGAGATTCCTCAGAAAGCTTGGAATGGAACCACCATTTGACCCAGCTATCCCACTCCTTGGCCTATACCCAAAGGACTTAAAAATCAGCATACTACAGAGATACAGCCACATCAATGTTCATAGCTGCTCAATTCACCATAGCCAGATTGTGGAACCAACCTAGATGCCCTTCAGTTGATGAATGGATAAAGAAACTGTGGCATATATATACAATGGAATATTACTCTGCCATGAAGAATGATAAAATTATGGCATTTGCAGGCAAATGGATGAAATTGGAGGATATCATGCTAAGTGAGATAAGCCAATCTCAAAAAACTAAAGGACGAATGATCTCGCTTATAAGTGGATGAGGACATATAATGGGGGGTAGGAGGGGTTAGCGTTAGGGTTAGGGTTAGGTTTAGGGTTAGGGATAAGGAGGGTGGTAAGAATGGAGGAGGGAAGGACTGTATAGAGGGAAAAGATGGGGGGAAGGGAAAAAAAATAACAGAATGAATCAAACAGCATTGCCCTATGTAAATTTATGATTTTTAATAAAAAAGAAATAGATGAATCAAAATGCAGTCTGTAAAAATAAAATTAAATAAAGTTAACATATGTGGGGGAAAAAAAAACAAACTCAAGAGGTTTAACTTTTTTTTTTTTCCTTGAAAAAACAATGACATTTTAAACAGGAGAAGAACATAGTTACATTGATGACTTAAGAGCTCACTCTGGTAGCAGTGTGGAGAATGGATTCCATTGGGTAATTCTGGAACAGAGGCAACTTCAAAAGCAATTTCAGTGATTAATTTTTTGTGTTGCTGGGGATTGAATCCAGGGTCTCACGCTTAAAAGGCAAGTGCTCTATCACTGAGTAACATCCCTGGAAGCAGTTTTAACAGTTAGAAGTTGATGAGACCATAAACTAAGGTAGTGAATTCAACAGCAGATTTTTTTTTTTTTTTTTCTTTAATTATGGGTTGTGAGTCAAAAGGAAGAGGAGGAACTGAGGATGACTTCAAAGTTTCTGACTTGGGCAATTTGTTGAGTGATTGACTACCTCATTAGCTAGGAAGAAAAACAGCCTGAGTGAGAAGCATTTAGTTCAGCTTTGCAAATCCCAGAGAAAGATGTGACACAGAAGCCAAGACTCTCAGGAATTTTGAGGAGAGGCTCTTTGAACTCAGAAGCTGCAGAGCCCATAATTTAGATATCAGCTTGAATGTGTTCACTGAATTTGACAATTAGGAAGTTTTGGTCACTGCAGAGCAATTTATACAAACAAACTGGAGGCAGCGGCAGGCAAGTTGACAAAGACCTAGGAAGGAATGCGGGGCTGGGGAGTAAGACAGTGATCACAAACTACTTTCAGGAAGTTTGGTTATAAAGAGGGAGTGTGGTAGTTGTTGGAGAATACATAACTTGCAAAAATCAATTTCGGGCTCCCAATCCAGTTTGGAAGGTATGATAGCTAATGAATTACCTTCCAAAGCATTGCCAAGTAACTTTTCACTGGGAGTCAGTCTTGACTTCTTTGCTAACCTTTTTCTCGTCTGGTAACACCAGATTCTGATTTCAGAAATGTCTATAGAATTTGGTATCTCTTCACGTTGCCAGGACTGTTTTAAATCAAGCCTCAACACTTTTTATATCTTCTATTTTAGTACTTATAGACTGTTCCCTTGCTTCCAGACTCTCCCCCATTACATATTGTTGCCAGAGTAATTCCCCTGCCAGACTAGACTTCTTCTGTTTTGTTTTGTTTTGTTCCTCCACCAAACTCTTCTTTCCTTCATCCTTTAAGTCTCTGCCTTAATATCTCCACTAGGAAAACCTTCCTTACTCCTCCTCCATTCCTAGCTAATCATTCTCTACTCAGAACCCCGCTTCCCTCTCACCCCTGTTCATGCCTCTGAAATAGCTCTTACAACCCTGAATTAACATTACTTTGATTCCACACAGGTCTGCCTAGTTTCAGTCTGAATTTCTTTAGAAAATATCATTCTTTCCCCCCAAATCTTCAATACCTGGAGAGCTCACGACATAGTAGGAGTTCAATAAATATTAAATGAATAAATGTTTGCTTTTTGCCAAGACAATAGTATGGAAAGTATTAACAGAATTTCCTTTTTCTGTCTTAAAACTTTTCCTTCACTGTTGGGCATGGTATGTAATCCCAACAGTTTGGGAGGGCGAGGCAGGAGGATCCCAAGTTTGAGTCCAGCCTCGGCAACTTAGCAAGGCCCTATCTCAAAATAAAAAACAAAAATCACTGGGGATGTAGCTCAGTGGTATAGCACCTCTAGGTTCAGTCCCCAGTACTGGAAAAAACAAAAACCAAAACCAAACACTTTTCCTCTATCTAAAAGCCAAGGAGAAAGAAAATGAGGAGAGCCTATAAATTTTTAAAAATTAGAATGATTTTTAAAAATATTCTCTTCCTTCTTTTTTTCCCTGACAGTTCTTTTTCATTTCTTGTGTTCACTTTGGATTTATTTGTTTTTTTCTTACCACTTTCTTCATTAGATCTCAATGCATTTATGATTACAAGTGTGTTCTTGTCCTTCACTCTTCCTAATTTTTCTCTTATCTTTTCTTATCTATGTTCCTTTGCTTTGCTTTCTCAACTCTAGTCTATAAAACTTATGGTTCCCACTGGGTAAAATGTTTTGTACATGCATCTAAAGATTTTCAGGCTATTGACTTTTTTTTTTTTTTTTTTTTAAGGAATTAAAAACCATCTTGGAAAGATCCCCTCAGGAATACGTAGTGACAAGAGGTTTTTTGAAGCAAAAATAAAGTCAATCCTTTGAAAACTAGCTAGAGGAGAATGGATGGCAGAATATCATGATAGAAATTGGACCACATGAGTTCCAGTTTCGTCTGAGGTAAGTCACTTGACTCTGAGGGTCTCAGTTTCCTCATTTGGACAACAAAGAAGTTGGATAGTGAAGCTTGAAGGTCTTTTCCGGCCCCAGCAGTCTGCAATTCTAGACCCTAGTTAAGGTTGCCAGGAAACTACCATTTATATGTGGCAAATTCCCCAGTAACCTCTTCCTTATAATTCTAACACAGCACATATATTTATTGACTACTTATTATACAACCAGCATTGTTAAGTCACTAGGCACTTAAAACACAGATTAAGTGTAAAAAATGCCTTGAATTTTAAAAGCTACTACGATTATGTTTATCCTTTCTGTGGAATTCTTTTTTTAAAAGGTTTTTATTAGAGCCCTTCTGTGGAATTCCAATTCTCTGGAATGAATGTGGGATGCAATGAGGAAGTATGCTACATAATTAATTTCCTACAATCAGGTAGAGCTTCATCTCAACAGCAACAAGATCAAAACCCAACTTTTCAGTTCTTTATGACATTTTGCTTTTGAAAACTCTGCCATCTTGTGAATGTGTGGATGGTGATGTGGAAGAGGTGAGAGTAAAAGGTGAATCAGGAAACGAGAGAGTCAATTATACAAGACAGACGCGACTACTAAATGTGGATGTAAAGTAAAAAGTCAAGTGGAACTGATAGAGTTGAAATGGTCTTGTATGAAAAGGAGAATTGAATTTAATCTCAAAGAATGCTCAAGATTTGAACAGAGGGAGAAGGGCATGGTTAAGAGTTGGTAGGCAGAGAGGGACAGGGAAGAGCATTTATGTGATAACCAGAACAATGTGGTTGTGGGTGGTAGACTGAACGGATCCAGTTTTTGACTGTAGTGGAATGGTTCTGCTGTAATGAAGTGAACACAAGATTATGGAGGGTTTTGGAAGTCATATAGAAAAGTATGAATTTAGTCTTATAAGCAATAAAAAAACACACTGTAGGGGAAAAAGACATTTTGAAGGAGGATTTAACAGAACTTGATATAGTTGAACATGGGCAAAAAGTAGAGAGGAGTTTAAGGAGGTCCTGATTTTTTGTTATTCAACTTTGAAATAGAGAGATTTATTCAGTCCTTTCTGTACTGTGAAATGGAATTCTCCTGGAGGATGTCATAATATTTTCAATGGTAGCCCAGCCTAAAGGTGGTGTCACAGATACTTGCAGCCAAGTATTTGCCTGTTTTTAGTATAATTAATTTGGAGTTGAGACTTCCTTTAAATAAAAGCTTATTTATTTTATCACTTGAGAGCAATGATTCTTGGGTTTGCAAAATCAAAGCTATATTCTAATAATTCTAGGATATGATTTATCTTTTTTCTCAGTCATTCTCTCTCAAGGATACAAAAGAATTTACCAGAGATTACATTCTATGTGACATAGACTGAATGCAAAAAAGAGTCCCTCTGTTTTCTATAAAGGCAGACACTAAAGAGATTTGCAAAAGTGAAAAAAAAAAAAAGTCATTCTTTCACACTGGGATCCCCCTCCACATACATAGCTATCATTAATTTTAAAATGTCAGTTATGATAACGTGATAAGCTTACTATTAAGATTAATTATTATGTAACTAATTTTTACATTTCAAAATTTTACTTTCTAGTACAGTAAATTATACTAAGAAAGTAAATAAACAAAAACTCCTGAGGGTCCTCAATAATTTTTAAGAGGGTAGAGGAGGCAAGAGACCAAAAAGTTGGGAGAATCTCTGCCCTATGGTGAAACTCTTAACAGTTTCTGCTCTAACTATGCTTAGTTCCTTATGTTGTACTGACTGCCTGTCTTAGCAATATGAAAGGAGTTAAAACTCCTCTTGATAGATGGATTTTTAGCTTGCTTATATCTAATTGCCACACTCGAGTTTCCAAATAAAGAGGAATGATATTTCTTACCTGTGCCAAATAAGTTTTCTGCAAGAGGAAGCGATCTGGAAGGTCTGAGGTCCTTTTCCTTTTCCTAAAATCGTGGAGACCCTTCAGCGGTTGGAGTGGACAGGCAGGAATGCAGACAGCATGGGAAACAGAACTCCTTCCTGCAGACCGGGATCCAGCAGTCCTCTGGCAGGAATGAGGAAGAAGGTACCCTTGTGGGAGGGGACTACCCCTGGCACGCCTTGAACCCGCCTTCAAATGCTGGCTCTTTCCTAAGGCAATAGAAGGGTATTTCTTTCAATATAAAATCACTACCTAATGAAATAACTTCTTCTGTAAGAGCTGGGGTCCTTCCAAAACCTGTACCTCTTTCAGAGGTACACTGTGTGAAAGAAAGCATTTTAAAAAAGTTGCACTTGCTTTGTCCATAGAAGTATCTTATTTTCTCACATCGGTCTCCCAGTTTTGAGTCTTTCTGATCACAAAACTTCTTTCTTGTATAATAGTACAGAAGAATCAGATTATATCCTGACTATATAATCATAACACCTAAAATTCTTCTGAAATGTAATGGGAATTTTTTTGGATATAATATTTTGTATAATATTTCTACCTTTCTTCCTTTCTCTTTATGACCTAATTCAGGACTTCTTCCTCCCAAGCTCAACATAGTGTCAAAGAATAATTGATAGAGGTCACTGAGAGTTACTTCTTTTTTAAAAAAAATTTTTGTTGTAGATGGACACAATACTTTTATTTTATTTATTTATGTAGTGTTGAGGATTGAACCCAGTGCCTCAAGCATGTTAGGCAAGTGCTGTACCACTGAGCTACAGCCCGAACCCCTAAGATTTACTTCTTAAGCAAACAAACCAAATGAGGTTCTTGTGTATTTGAAAAATAAAATTGCAGCTGTGCATGCCCACATCTGTAATTCCAGCTACTCAGGAGGTTGAGGCAGGAGAATCACAAGTTTGAGGCCAGCCTCAGTAACTTAGTGAGACCCTGTCTCTATAATAAAACTAAAAAGAGTCAGAAATGTATCTCAGGGGCAGGGCACTGGGTTCAATCCCAAGTACCATAAATAAATAAATAAATAAATAAAATTAAAAAATTAAAACAAATCTGCAATTTGAGATAACAACAAAAAGATTTACTTCTCAGTAGACAGAAGCAGTCCATTTTCATAAAACTTCTCCTTTATTTACCATATTAGATGCAAACTACAATGCATACCATCATTAGAATTTTATTAATTTATTTTCTTATTTTCTGCAACAAAGTAAATTTGCTCTAATACAAGAACAAATATTTATTTGTTGTTTCCAGTACTAAAACTTTCTATTTCCGGAATGGTGCTAAAGTTCTGAATTAAAATATTTGAAATATGATTTGGGGAGATGTCTTTTAGGGATTATATTCAACTCATTAACATAGTCTTCTAAAACATAACTTTTAAAGAGCTAAGTACAAATATTACAGCCTTGAAAATATAGAAACAAAAACAAAACTTTTTTGGGGGGGGTACTGAGGATTGCACCCAGAGTGCTTTATCACATCCCCAGCCCATTTCATTTTTTTATTTTGAGATGGGGGTCACACTAAGTTGTTAAGACTGGCCTTAAACTTGTAATCCTTCTGCTTCAGTCTCTCAAGTAGCTGGGCTTACAGGTGTGTGCCACTGCACCCAGCTGTGTCAAAATTTCTTAAACAATGTTTTCTGAACTTGTGCTGAATTGTATTACCTTGCAAGGAAAATTGGAATGTGGTGTTTTTGTTTTTTGTGAGTATAGAAATGATACGAAAGCATAGGGGTTCTAGTTAGGGAACAAAATGCCTACATAAGCAGTGTGTGTGCGTGTGTGTGTATGTTTGTGCTTTTTTTGACAAAATAGGATTTTCATTTCCTAAAGTCACAAAAACTTCATATCCATAGCAGTGATTACAAAGGAAGTCTGTGGCAGGATGGTTGGAAGTCTTGCTATGGTGACTTATTAGAAAGGGAAAAAAGCACTTTCAAGAAGCCTATGGTAAGAATATATATGACTGATTTTGAAATAGCTAGTTTTTGTCCTCCAGTTGCAGTGTCCATTTGGGTCAATTAACATGAAAGCATGAAGTAGGGTCATAAAGTGATCAGAAGCAGAATACCAAAGACATTCTCATTTTAAATGACCTGTTGTCAGTGAATTTTTTTTCTAGCTCCAAGATATAGAATGTATAATTTGTTCATGTCTATTTTTTTCCCTTTGACATAAAGCAACCCAAATGTCTCAGTGTCCTGTGTACATTATAGGGTTGATTTTAAAAATTAAATGAGACGATAATGATGGTCCTCCTTTGAACATTTCAAAGCACTGGGTCATTATAACCCTCCACATTTTCTTGCTTATTCTTATCTATTATTCTTATCCATTTAGCTTGTACTATCTTATACAATGAAGAGAAGTTTTAAAAAATAAAATGAAATGTTATAGTATACTCTGAATCTGAAGAAAGCATTGATACATTGGGCTTGGGAATATTTTTTTTTCTTGGAAATATTTTAAGAACCATTTGTCACAAGAAGTGAACCAAGAAGATAAGCATCTATTTAGATAACATACATTGTGAAGGTTGGGGGAGACAACAGGTCAGCATTTCCCAGACTCTTAATGGACCATTAAAAGTAACAACAATAATGATAATAATGGAAAAGAGATAAACAGAGTGAACAACTTTGCTTTTTACCAATTAAGGACATTAAAACATCTAAAATTATTTACATCTTTATTTTATGAAAGGACTCCTTATACCACCCCCACAAAAGGAAGAGCAAATACTGTAATAAAGAATAGTCCTTTAAGATGAATACTTTATAAAAAAATTATTATTTTTCTTTCATTTTACTTCTGAAGGTATATTTTCAACAGATTGCAATTAGTCCTCAGTGATGGGATTCTTTGAAGACCATCAATAATTTCACCAAATCATGGAGTCTGGTAGTATAATATGGCTTCTATTTCAAAATATTAGCAAATGAACCAAGTGTCTATTTTCTAGGATTACTTAAAACACTTGGGTTTTTATAATCAGTAAAAAATATGGATATGTAATATTTCCAAGCCTAGGGACTGGGATTGTGGCTCAGGATTAGAGCACTTGCCTAGCACGTGTGAGACACTGGGTTCCATCCTTAGCACCACATTAAAAATAAATAAAGGTTTTGTATTCATCTACAACTAAAAAAATTAAACTTTTCCATCTTGAAGACAAAATATTTAAATGCAAAAATAAGAAAAATTAATAATGTATATGTATTGAGTATAGTTCCCTAAGGTGTAAGATTGTACACCTGTAAGTTCATGGAGCTGTTATTGACCTTTGCCGTATGAAGTGATATGCTGTTTTTTTTTCTTCCACGTCAACTATCTAGGCATAAAGTTTAGAAAGTCTATCTGTGAAAGTTCAGGTCAAAGTGACCATGTTAAAGCACCCAGTGAGGCTAAGACACAAGTATGTGCGCATGCAGATTACAAATAACTTTTGAAAGGTGCTGCCAATTAAATCCACTAAACTTAGGACAGAGCCAGGAAAGAATTCTCTTAAAAGGTGGACTTCACACACACACACACACACACACACACACACACACACACACACACACACACACACACACACACAAACACACACACACACACACACACACACACACACACACACACACACACACACACACACACGCACCCACGTGGAGGGAAGCCACCTTCCGGAAGCCACGAGGCCCCTCCGCCTCTGGGAAGCCCCGCGGACGCGTCACATGACTGGCGCGCTGCCTGCTGGGAGCCTCGCCTCCTGGTGCGGCACTCGGAGTCTGCGTGGTCACACACGCCCGTCCTCACTGCTGTGGTTTTGCGGACGAGGAAGGTTCTGATGCCTCTTTGT
Source organism: Sciurus vulgaris (assembly GCF_902686455.1). NCBI lineage: Eukaryota > Metazoa > Chordata > Mammalia > Rodentia > Sciuridae > Sciurus > Sciurus vulgaris. Next base: position 107,590,811 of record NC_136472.1, read on the forward strand.
ACCCTATTCTGTGGTGGGGCCTGAGGGATGAGGTGGCGGGGAAGTGTGCCCTGAGTTGAGACAAGGCAGTGAGAGAGGATGGGAGCGGCCTCAGCGTCTTCAGTGGGGCGAAGCCCAGGCAGGGAGGAAGGACGGAGGACACGCCAGGCTAGAGCAGACAGGAGAAATGGCCTGAAGAACTAAAATAGCGTTGAGAAGATTTGAAGAAAACAGTTGCATAAGGCACTGGGGGTAGTTCTTCGGGGTAACCTAAGATTGCATAGCCCTGTTGGCGGCTGTGACTGGTATTAGTCACAGGATGAGGGCAGCCTGAATTAGGTCAAGGCCTTAAGTTGTGACAGGAAAACAAACATTTTTACAGAGGCCCAAGTACCTAAACGTTTTTATTTGACACATGCACATTGTGTTAGTTTGAGAAGGGAGAGGGGAGATGGAAAAGGAAAAGGGAACATGAAAAGGGGAAGGGAGGGGATCAGTGCTTGCATGTTGGCTTTTCTGAAACATCTTCCAACTCCCAAGGCAAAGTCCCCACTGTTGTGCATGTGGAGTATTTTCGGTATATAACTGTGATAGTGCTTAAACGTATATGCTATAAAGATAATAGGATGTGGAAATACTATTGTGAGTTCATTAAACAAATATTTTTCTATTTTTAATTTTTTATTGGTTCATAATAGTTATATATAACATTGAATTTTATTTTGACACAATTATAAATGCATGGAATATAGTTTGCTCCAATCCGGTTCTAAGTACTTCCCCTCCTCCCTTCCTCTGTTCCTTTTCCTCTATTGATTTATTTATTTACATTTTTAAAAAATTAGTGTTTGGTGGATACACCTAATAATGAGATTCACTGTATTATGTTCATATATGTACATTGGAAAGTTAGATCAGATTTGTTCCCCTTTTTTCCCTGTTACCCCATTCCTCCTCCCTTCCCCTCAATCCCCTTCTACTCCATATTTCATATTGATGGCATTCCCACCCTCTGTTTCTTTTTTTCTGCCTCCATTTTAGACCAGTTTCCACAAAGAATTCGACCCTGGACTCTCAGTCTGATTTATTTCACTTAGCATTATAGTCTCTAGTTCCATCCACTTACCAGCAAGTGACAGAATTTCATTTGTTTTCATTGCTGAGTAATACTCAATTGTATAAATGCCACATTTTCTTTATTCATTCATCTATTGAAGGGCACTTAGGTTGATTCCATAATCAGGCTATTTTAAATTTTATTGCTATAAACAATTGATGTGGTTGTATCCCTATAGTCTGCTGATTTTAGATCTTTTGGGTATATACCAAGGAGTGGGATAGCTGTATCATATGCTGGTTCCATTCCTATTATTTGAGAAATCTCCATACTGCCTTCTGGAGTGGTTGCACTAATTTGCAATCCCACCCACAATGTGTGAGTGTACCTTTTTCCTCACATCCTTGCCAACACTTACTATTTTTTTTTTTTCGTAATTGCCATTTTGACTGGAGTGAGTCGAAATCTCAATGTGGTTTTGAATTGCATTTCCCTATGGCTAGAGATGTTGAACATTTTTAATATATTACAAATATCTGTCTTTACTAATTGCTTTTGCTTTTGCTTATATATGTATAGTAATATGTCTAATCATATTCATTATAATTATTCAACTCAGCATAGTTTTTAAAAAAAGTAAATTGATAACTTGAATGTAGACGGTGACCCTCATCTCTAAGATGTAGAGACAACATCCTCTTAGGTTCCAACACTTTTTATTTAAGTTTAGACTTAATATCACAAACTCCTAGAAAAAAATACCTTCAGAATTTATGGGAAAGCAACATGGTGCTATAGTAAGGAAAGATAGGACAGTGGAAACAACCTTGAACGAGAAGAGTTGTTTTTGCTCAGGCTTATTCTGACATGTTTGAATTTGGTTAAACATCTCTGTTCCTGTTTTCTTATTTGTGAAAAAAAGAAGAAATACTGAATAAGATAAACTGTAAGATCTGATGAACTGTAAGATCTACTTCAACATTAAGATTTTGTGACATTAGAAGAATCTTAAATGAGCGAGTCCTGAACCAAGGCCACAAATGCCAGAGACTAGTTTGCCTGCTGAGTGTATATGGAGGAATAGTTGAAAATGATGGGAATGGTAGGTTGGCTTCAGATGATAGAGGACCTTGTGTACCCATACGTTAGAATTTGAACTTACCTTGAAGCAGTGGATAGTGAAAGGTTTTTGAATGAAGGAAATGCAGTAATTGAAGTCTTGAAAGATCACCCAAAAAACAGTAGTTAGGGACTGGGGATATAGCTGGGGATATAGCTGTACATATAGCACAAGGCCCTGAGTTCAAATCCCCAGCATTGCAAAAAAAAAAAAAAAAACCAAACAAACAAAAAAACCCCCAAAACAGCAAAACAGTAGTTAGGATAAATTAGAGAAAGGGGAAATTAAATATAGGTAAATGGCAGATTGTGAGAGCCTAAATAAATAGCAGGAGTAGGAGTGGGAAAAGGGAGGGATTCAAGAGAACTGTATGTAAATTTGATATTGCTTTAAACTTTACAATTTGTGACTTCAGAATATGATGGCAAATCATCTTGTAAAACCTGATTCTAGAAATTGCAAGAGACCAAGGGAATTAGAGGTAAGCTATATGCTCCTAAAGTCTTAATCTTTTATTCTATTATACATTCTCAAATTTCTTCCACTTAAGAGTGTGCTATTCATGGAGCATAGTGGCACACATCTGTTATCCCAACTACTCTGGAGGTTGGAGGCAGGAGGGTTGCAAGTTCAAAGCCAGCTTGGGCAACTTAGTGAGACCCTGTCTCAAAACAAAAATTAAAAAAGATTAAAGAAAGGGCTTAGTGGTATAGCATCCCTGAGTTTAATTTCTAGTACCAAAAAAAAAAAAGTTTTGTTGTTAAATGGAATTTAATGCATATTCCCAGAGCTAGGATTGTCCCAGAAGGAACTATGGGACTTTAGCTGCTTTTTCACTAAGTATAGACCTCCGGGAAACTATGGGGAGATTTCTTTTTGCTAGTTTGTGGTCTAGAGACAGAAGTGAGTCCAGACGTTTATGACATGTAGAACTTTATATAACTATTTTGCAATGGTAAGAAAGACACCTAGGTACTGTAGTTGACTAATCTTTTAAAAGAAGACCTGTCTGTATTTAGTCCTTCATTACTGTCCTCTCCAATTAATCTGTTGCATTTGGGACAGTATTTGCCCCCTTGAAGATTATATTATATTGCAAAATTTTCCAGGTATTTGGTTATTATTCAAATTACAATTACTGTATTAGTGTTGTTAGCTTTTTGTCACTGTGACAAATACCTGAGAAAAATAACTTCTTAGGTTCTTAGGTTCATGGTCTGCTAGTCCTAAGGTGAGGCAGAACAATATGGTGGAAAGGTATGGTAGAGGAAAACTTGTCAGCTTATGGCAACCATGATGCAGAGAGAGAAAGAGGAGACAAGATATAGACCCCAAGGCATATAGAACCTACTGACCTGCTTCCTTCAGTGATGCCCCTCCTGCCTATAGTTCTCAGCAACTCCAGTAGTCTATTCAACTGTCAATGGATTAATTCACTGATTAGGACAGAGCCGACATGATCCAGTAACTTCCCCATTTTTTCATCTTTGGAATTTAGTGCATTGGGGACCAAGCCTCCAACAAATGAGTTTTTAGGGGACATTCCAGATCCAAACCATAAAAATCTTGCTATGCACATATCCACTGACTTAAGATAAAAGATACAATTTGATCAAGGGATTAAAACAATATTCAAAATTAATTTAAAATCTTTTAAAGACAAAATTTAGCATGTTGAGCAAGGTTTTTCTTAGTTCTTATAGTTTCCTTGATAAAAAATTTCAAATGACTAGTATGTAATTTCTAGCATGTTTGATTTTTATGAAGTTTTTTTGCTTTTTAAATAAACATAATGATACCTCTTTACTTTCTTCTTTTAGCCTCAAATGCCAGATAGCCCACAGCAGTCCTCCCTTGGAAAATCAGATTCATCTTTCTCTGAATGTTCTGGACTGTTTTATAAAGATGAAACTTTGGAGAAAGATTTAAATGGTGATGTATATAATGATTATATTTCTATATATTGATTATGTTGTGCATGTTTGTTATATTTCATAACTTGCTCAATTATTTTTTAAACAGATATGAGCAAGGAAATTAATCTAATGTTGTCTACATATGCAAAGATATTAAGGCAAGTACTTATAGTATATTTTCTTGGGTCTGTAGAAATAGTATTTTCCTCCTGGAAATTCTGTAATGGGAAGTTTAATTCTGTTACTGAGAAACCTGTCAAGTAATTAAACTTTTGAAATTTTTTTATTCTATCTTTTCCTTGTAATAGATTAATTGGTTATTTTCAGGGAATACACCCAATTTTTCCACTAAATAGCCTTTGTTTTGCTAGTGCTAGAGCCAAAACTAGACTGATGTGTCTTGACCTCTTAATTAAATGATATTATATTTAAAATTTTATGTAAATACCTCTTTGAGAAAAATACCATTTGGTGAAATTAATGATAACAGGGTGATATTAAATATGATATTTCATATATTTATACTTTATCTTATATTTTATTATATCTTTATCTTTGTATTTGAAGGCTGAATTTAAGTATTTAATTGGCCTGAGATTATGGTGAATATAAGGTGATTTTTAAAAAACTACTGAACAGTCAGTATACTTGAATAATAATTTGTATGGCTGTAAAAATAACATATAATTTAATGTTAGTATTATAATGCATAAGATGTACTTCCTGCTGTGTCAGGAGACTGTGAGTAGTCAAAAATATTTTTAGGGACTAATTTAACATTTTCCTGAGGCATATTAGTAAATCAATAAAGCTATCTCATGCGCAAAGCCATTTAAATGAAATAGCTAACAAATCTAGTTTGATAAAGAATATTATCATGATAGTGTTCATAAACTCCATAATTGTTTAGTTTAACATAAAACTTTTTATTCCCTATTAGTGAGAGAGCAGCAGTAGATGCATCTTACATTGATGAGCTAGATGGACTCTTCAAAGAAGCAGATACTATTGAAAACTTTCTAATACAAAAAAGAGAATTTCTGAGACAGAGGTTTACAGTAATTGCAAACACACTGCACAGATAAAAATGTTTAACCTTCAAATAAGCTGAGGATTTAAACCTATTGTTGTAATGAAAGAATGACATGTGTGCTTTGAAGTCTTTCTAGTTATTAAAAAAATGTAGATCTTAAACAAAGAAAGGTAAATTCCTTGATTTTTTTCCTAGATTTAATTTAATATGAAGTATGTAACTTTTATTTTGAAGGTCAAATGTTTGGCATATTTTATAAAAATGTAAATTATTTAAATCATACATGGATTCTTTTCTTTTTTCTTTTCCCTAAAACTACATAACCTTTCTTAAGCTTCTATAGGAGAATTCAGTTAATTTGATTATGTGTAACAATATAATACTTTTTTATTATAGAATATTTTGTTTAAATAGCAAATAATTTTGGATGTAATTTAAATTTTTTTTAATGGACAGTGTTATAAAAGAATAGTAAAGCATTAAAGGTAATTTGTCCAGTTTCGTAACATGTAATATGTGTAACTATGTGCTATTGTTATTTAATATTATCATTTGATTATTTTCACTATTATTACATATGACTAATAAAAACTTGGTTTAAAATATTTTTCTGTGGTAAAATAAAACCCAGAAGTTACTAACTAGAACCTTGTATGAGTGGCTTTTTATACACATCAACCACGTCAATGTGTGCAGTTAGTGAATTATATTTAGAAGCCTTAAGAGCAGTGTGGTATGGGCTAGAGATTAATGATACAGAAGTAGGGAGATTGGCTTAAACAATAGGGTGACTTTGGCAGGTCGTTTCAATTGCATTGTAATTTAGAAACTGAATTTAGAGGATCTCTACTATTATTCATCAGGCTAAAAGTATTCTTCCTTTGATATAAATAAAATACTGCTATGATTTTATTCAAAATATATTGCTATATAATTGCATGGGGAAGCTATAATTGTCAGATTTTTAAAAATCACAGTACCCATTTTTCAATCATCTAGATAATTCATACTTCTATATGTCTATTATTCCAGCATAAACAATCACAGATTTGGATTTATTTGCAAACAGTATCACAAATAATTGATATTTTTAAAGATAGCTTGTTTGACCTGCTATGTTCTAAACTCTAAAATAAAATAAAATCTCACTATTTTAAGGCATAAATATTACACTATCAATATTCATACAGGGAAGGATGACAAAAGAAAAATAACTAAAAAGTTGGGTATGTGGAAAAAATTACTGGGTTGGTTGATATATACACTATCGGGACAGGATAGATTAGAGGTCAATAAAATAACTATTAGAAATGAAATATTTTTCAACTTAAAACAACCAAAGATAATATTTGAGCTGAATCTTGTGTAATTTTATTATAGTTATTTAATGTTTGAAATAGAAAGATGACTTTGTTGATCTATATTAAGAAATACTCAATTTTGCTACGCATTTATTATTTTTATGATGAGAAATAAGGCCAACAGATTATTTCAAACTGAATTTTATAATATACTTCTTATATCTTTACAGTATTATTATCCTTCAGCATCTGGTTATTCCCTTTGTAGTTCCAGAAAATTTACTTGGTAATTTCATTTGGTCTTAGATTAAGACTAAGGAATTCATATTTTAAGTCATAGTGTCTTTACTATTCAGAATGGCCACCCTCTAGTATCAAAGTGCCCAAAACCCAGGCTTATTTTTAAAAAATCACATTTTGATGATTTTGGTACCACCCATATAAATAAGAATAATCTCACAACTGAGATACCCTGTTGCAGGAACCACTCTTTGTTATTTCAATGAATTTCAAGTGTTTTAAAATTATTTTTTATTGACTACTAATAACAATATATATTGAACCAACTTTGTGTATGATAGGCACTGTGGAAAATATAGAATAGTTTAATACATTGCCTTCTGACATTTTTCATCACTTCTTTATTGAAATACACTTACAGTTTTGTTAGAAGACATGATATGCTAATGTTAAAAGCATCTCTGTGGGAGTTACTAGAACTGGCAAGGGGGGTTGTCAAAAAGTTTTTGTTATTGGCATTGGTGGAGAATAGTGTATCATCCAAACTGCTGGAGAGCAGGGGCTGATTCTTATTTTGTGTATCCTAGTATTCAGTAGACTGGTGCTCAAAAATGTTTGTTAAAGTAATAAAATCATTTATCTATGTTTTTTATGGTGTGCATACCTTCAGCAGTGTCTTATTGGTACTATGTTGTCAAAAAATGTTTTGTAAAATCAATGTTTAAAAAAGGAGTGAAGTGATAGAAAGGCAAAGAATGAAAAGTAAGTTGTTTCCTGGTTGTAGATCCTTTATTGACAGTCTTATTTGGACTTTATTTTGTGTCTGAATCTTTCAGAGAAGAGGAATGGCACAATGAAATTTATCACCTTGGATCCAGATAAATTGAATTACCTATAGTGTGAAGATAGAGGAAATTTTAAAGAGGGAGTGTACTACTGGTGATACAATTTTAATGTTTCAAAATTAAAGACTCCTCATTATAGATTGTTGGATACTTCTGGAAATGAGACTGGGAGAGATTACTGATGTTTTGAAGCTCCGCCCCCTTACCTCCCCTCCCCATCCCATTCTGTCACTGAGCCAGGGACAACCCAGGAGAACCACGGATGACCCAGGAAGTTCTGTGAGCGTTCACTGTTTCTTCCAACTGCCGGTGAGTGTAAGCATTTGAAATCACAGGATCTGCTGCTACTGAACTAAATTAAAAAATGTTTTCTCAAATCTTTCTCCATTTTGTAAGAAATCTTTCTACTACTGCAGTGGGTTTTCTTTCCGTGACAGTACACCGGTTCCCAGGTAGGGGATTTACCCTTTCTTTGCCTCATTCTTCTTTTCCTACTAGTTTGTACTTAGACTTCTGTGCCTCTTTCCTGAAGATTACTGAAGGCTTCTGAAGCTTATCCCTCTTCGCAGAGCAGATACAGGCAACAACTCTGCAGAGCCAGAAGTGAAAGAAGGCCCAGTCAGGATTTGTTTGCTTATTGTTAGGGAAACAGTCCTCATGTTCATGTTTTATACAAAATATAGGGGCAGGATTCAGGATTTAGGGATTTTCTTGGATCTGTAATAGGAAGGATATTCACTATTCAGAATTTTCTAAATTGAAAATCACTGCCACATGTTCTAATATAAATATATATATATATATTTTTTTATTTGCATTCTGGGAAACTGTCTTAAAACCTGCTTTTTGTTTTGTAGCTTTCTATTAAATTTCTATTATTGTTTCATGATTTTATTTCTCAAAATTGGCTTATGTAGAACTGTTAGAAATTAACTCATATGCATTATGTATAAAATTATTTAATTCATTAATTTTGCTTGCAGTATGCAAGGTAATATGTTAGGTGCTGGAAGAAAAGGGGATACAAAAACCCGACCCTGTACTCAAAGAATACTGGTAGTCAATTTTATAAAACATGTTTATCTATATCGTACAAGACAGAATAATGTAAGGGTTATAAGAGAGTTATAAATTGCTTTTTTGTGATTTCAGACTAAGGAGAATCACTTCTTTCTATAGGAAATGAGAATGCCATGCTTAGGAAACAGGTGATGTGGAAACTGGATCTTGAAGGATGAGTTAGATATGTGAATTTCATCTGAAGAACATGAGAAATATCCTGGGTGAAGAGAACGTTGTGATTATGATAAGAAGAGAATGGACTGGTCCAGCTAGGCTGGAGTGAAAGGCATTATCGAGAGGCAGAATGGGACATAAAAATATGATAATATTCTTACCATACCATGCAAAATTGGATGGGATCTGAAGTCCTGATGTACTATTTAGAGCTGAAGGCCTTTGGCCATCCCAAAGGCAAAGGCAGTCAAGAAGCCCACTAATTAGGAAGCTCTGGTGTAGAAGATAACTTGATTCCCTAATTTCTCCTTCCAATTAGGAGGCTATTATAATATCCAGTTAAGAGGTGAGAGCTCAAGTTAAAACAGGAAGAAAGTGACTGATAGGAAAGAGAAGTCGAGGCATCTGTGCTGAGGACCGGTTCAGACCAGGAAAAAAGAGACGGGTGTTGCCCAGGAGGGAGGAATTGATCAAAATCTTTACAAAGGATTTCCCCTAGACACCCTTGCAGACTTCTGAGCCCTAATAATTTATATTGGCCACCTTATGTCATCTTAACATCCCCTTACTGGGCCCTGGTGGATATAGTCAACAAAACTTAACCATTTAGTCAATGTGAGGGGGAGTGTACAAAATGAATTCAAGGCTTACAGAGATCTTGAAGCTAGGTGATGTAGCTGGTGGAAAAATTGATTCGGAAAAGGGGAAATGAAGAATATCTATGTTGACATGTTATGAGTGACTTGCTAGAAGTAATTGATTAAGTTGAAACTAGATAGAGATTACAAATGAGAATGCTGAGATAAAAGAATAAAGTTCCAAGGTGATAAACTTAGGAAGATTTATGTCATGATAAGGGGAAAAGGAGCCAATAAAAGAAATTAACATTTGGAAAGTATCATTATATTTAATTATGATGATAGACATGAACAAGTGTTAACCTCCTTTTATTTCCATTTTATCATTGAAAAACCTGAAGGTCAGAGAGAGTAAGAATTTGACCAAGGTTGTCAGCTAATTAGCAATGAAGCTGGCATAAAGCAGAGAGTTGTCAGAGAGGGAGCAGGAAAGTCAGAATAGTACAGTGTATCAGAAGCCAAGAATAGAAAGGGGTTTGAGGGGATGTTGACAACAATATCAAGTACTACAGAAAGTTTGAAGAACATGTAGTAGATTGCCAACAACATGGAACATAGAACATATGGACATAAAAATACTTTCTAAAAGTGTAAAATGTTTCAAATGCATCTGTACTCTGATAAGCACCCCGTCAAGTTATTAAATTTAATTCTACTTTAAAAAGTGAGATGAGCAAAATACCTGACTTCAGGGAATTTATTTTAATTTAAAAGGTGAATAAGACAAATATGCATAATGTTAATACAAGTAGGATAAAATAAACACCTGAGGATTTCCTTCTCTCTTTCTTTAAAACAGCATCATAATACCTCTAATAATATGATTTCCAAATTTCAGTATGCAGGGGGCAGGGGTATGAAAAATGGTGGAATGAGACAGACATTATTACCCTATGTACATGTGTGATTACACAAATGGTATGAATCTACATTGTGCACAACCATAGGAACAAAAAGATGTACCCCATTTGTGTTCAATGAATCAAAATGCAGTCTGTTAAAAATAATAAAAAAAAAATTTCAGTATGCCTAAGAATACCTGATTGCTCTCTTCCAGAGATTCTGATTTATTACGTCCAGAGTTGTGTTCAGGAACTTGCAGTTTAGCAACAACATCAGGTACTATTTATATTGCAAATAGTCCTCAGAGCAGACTTTGAGAAACAATGCTTAAACAAAACACTTATCAATAATCTGTTTGTTTATTAATCAGTGAGTCAGCACTTTGTTAAATAAATAAAGAAAGAAAATATACAGTAAATCTTATTGGATTGTTCATTCAAAGCTATAAAAATGATAATAAATAACACTTTTGAGTATTTATTGTATTCTAACTCATTTACTTATAGCTTTAGGTATGATGAGTATTATTATTTCCCCAACATAGAAAGGAGGAAATAATACAGAGAGGTTGAGAGTCTTATTTGGGAAGTGACCAAGATTTGAACCCAAGAAGTCTGGAGCTAGGCAGAATCTGAGCCTATAATCTTAAATATTACACTTTGCTGCCTTTTAAAGGAGGTAACATTTGAGATAGAAATTGTGTAATAGATAGAATTTCCCTAAAGGAGAGGTTTTGGAAAGGGCATATAGAATGAAAGTGAATTTTATTTGGGAAATCAGGGAATAGCTGGGCTTTATTGAATTGTTACATGTAGGAAGTAAAAGTTGTCATGTGCTCCAAACTGAATATTTGCCTAAATAATGCAAATCTCATATAATCAGGGGAATAGTATCCATATGTGTTAGTTCATTTTTCTATTCTTGAGTTCTATATCACCGTTAAACTTTTATGAAATAAAAGGGATTGTATTTTATAGTACTTGATTAATTATATATTTGCCCACCCTTCTGCATTGTGAACACTAAGTATGAAATATTAGGGATAATTTTCAGCTTCTGAATATATGAGTTTTACTTCTTGTGGCTTTTAGATTTCTGGTAATTTCATAATGAGTATCCCTGCATAAATTAATTTATGATACCATTTTCATAGAAAATGTCATGTCCTTTCATGGATATGCTATTAAAATGGAAGAAGTTAGGGGCTGGTGCTGTAGCCCAGTGGTAGAGTGCTTGCTGAGCACATGTGAGGCACTGGGTTTGATCCTCAGAACCACATAAAAATAAATAAAGTTACTGTGTCCATCTACAACTAAAAGAAATATTTTAAAATGGAAGAAACTAAATTTAACATGTCGAATTCACAGAAATCACTATGAAATCTTTGGGATCACATTCTAGTGTATCTAAAATACTGGGGTCAAGGTAATTATGATACTATTGAACGGTGGTCATTTTAAATTTTAACAGTGAAGTTGTTATAGCACATCTAGAGTTAGCATGTAGAGTTATTCTTGTAAAAAGACAAGCAAGTTTCGAGTTAATTCTTAGGCAGATTAGTACCATAAGAAACACAAGAAAGATTGTTGTGGCTCAAAAGTGGAGAACCAAAGTGTTGGTAATCTGAGAATGAGGAAGCAGAGGGAAGGATTTGGAGACCATTTAATGTTAGGCTCACATTTCCCTTAAGTTGTCAGTGTATAGATTATTGCTTATGGGGAAATAGGCATGTTTATAGAAAATCTGGTAAATTTTTCTTATGCTTTTGGCTTCCTCTTCACAGTTTTGAAGAAGTCCATGGAAAATACTTATCAGAAAAATGCCATCTTGGGGCAGCGGCAGAGTCTGCCATGTATTGCTCCACTGCTGACCACGGTGGAGGAGACCGCACAGATCATCTCTGCTCAAGTCCGGGGACACGTTCCTGAGTGGCTTAATGGCTACCTACTTCGAGTTGGACCTGGAAAATTTGAGTTTGGGAAGGATAAGTAAGCCTACATTTTGGAGAACAATGTAGATTTCTTGGCATGGGCTGATTCTGTGGAACAGGAATTAATATCTTTTTCTCTGAGGCAAACATTATCATTCAATTCCTGTGATTATAGCTACGGAAACTATAGCCTAGTGGAGAAAAAAAAAAAAAAAAGAGATTTCATTATTTTTTTAAAGTCTTTCTTTTCCTACTCTGCAGAATATTGTAAATTTGAAGCCCTCAGTTTATGCCAAAAGAGAAGTGACAGGACTGTGTGACTACTGAGCTGTTGCATCACAAGTTCCTGAAGGAGACCAGTGTCTTTACCTCCGACCATTCTTGCTTGCACCCCATACTCCCCAGACACCATGCCCTCTTTCAGTTCCTCATACTGGCCACATCTATTTTTGCTCAGTATCTTGGCATTAACTCTCTTACCTATCTTCTGCAATCTCCCAGGTTTCATTCTTATCATTCACGTGCACACTCAGATCTCATATGGGAGTCTTTCCCTGTCTCCCAATCTAAAAACACTGGGAAATTGTTCTATTAGCACTTTAATTCTCTATACAGCACTGTCATTGTCTGTGGTTTCATTTGTTGATTTGTGTGTTATCTATGTTGTCCCATTAGAATATAAGTTTCATGAAAGCAAGGTTTTTTTAATTCACTTGATATCTCCAATGTCCGGAACAGTGGACTGCATCTAGATAGCACTCAAAAAATAGATGTAAACAGGTGAAGAACCAATAACTCTTTAGGATATCACTTCCGTGTGTCTAGTAGAAATGTGAAGCAAAATGCCTGTGGCCTGCTTTGGTTTTAACATTTTTAAGTATTGGAAAAAATGTATTCATTATAGAAATTTTTATTTATATACAGTATTTCAAATGTAGAGAAGAGGAAAAGCATGTACCACTTGACACATCCCCTCTTAGCACTTTGGTGTATTTCTTACTAGTCTTCTATCCTATTTCCATAGAATTGTTTTAAATAATTGAATTCATATATAGATTTGTTGTTGTTAAAAACAAATTGTTTTTAATTGTTGATTAAAAAAAAAAAAAAGACTACTTTACAGTATCAGCAGGGCTGGTAGTGCAGGCCTGTAATCCCAGCAACTCTGGAGGCTGAGGCAGGAGGATACCAAATTCAAGGCCAGACTTTGTAGGTCTCTAAACATATAAATTTCAAAACTTTGACAAAATGGATAATTTTCTAGGGAAAAACAGATTTATAAAATTGGTAGAGATAGAAAGTTTAAGAAGACCAGTTTATGTAGAAGAAATAGAGAATGTCAATAAGTACATATTTGAAGAAGGAGGAGGAGGAGAAGGGCACAAGCTCCAGATTATTTCATATAAGTCTATCAAACCTTCAGATGTGAAGTAGTCCTAATGCTTTATAAAGTATTTTAGAGCATTAAAAATAAAGGGAAACTTCCCATTTTTTTTATTATGTTGATATCTAAACAGGATAAAGATAGTGCAAAAAAGAAAACTGTAGACTAATTTTATTTATAAAAACCCATGAAAAAATACAAAATATATAATATTAACATGTAACTAAAATATTTTATTGAAAGAAAAATCTAATATCACATTAAAAATAAAAGTCACTATGATCAGGTGGAAGTAATTCAAGAAGGCAAAATAGATTCATTATATACATGTATTATCATATAACCATATTAATAAGTCTCTGGAAAAATAAGCATAGAATTATCTCCATGTAGGTTGAAAAATACTTGTCAAAATTCAACATCCATTGCTCAAAAACCTGCTCAAGAAGATAGGACTTAATGAATAGTTTATTTTTTTGAGAGGGTGTGGGTAATCAGGGATTAAACTCAGGGGCACTTGATCACTGAGTCACATCCCCAGCCATATTTTGTATTTTATTTAGAGACAGGGTCTCACTGAGTTGCTTCGTGCCTCACTTTTGCTGAGGCTGGCTTTGAACTCTTGATCCTCCTCCCTTAGCCTCTTGAGCCACTGGGATTATAGACATGCCACTGCGCCTGGCAGTTTCTTACCATAATTATGTATACATATATGTTTAGTATATATATCATATTTATCATATCATATGTATCTATCTCTATGGCTCTATCTCTGTCTCAATATTTTTGTGCTAAAACCAGTAATACTAAGTTGGGAATTACTACAAGCATTTTCTCTAAGTCTAAGATACAAGGAGAGGTTGTCAGTGTCTCTACTGCTGTTCAACATTGTAGCACTTATAAGCAAATGAAGTTAGACCAACGACATTAAGGGCAGAAGGCTTAGTAAAGAAGTAAAACTTACTATTTTTTGCAGACGATATAGTAGCAAACTTGCAAAACTGTAGAGAATCAATAATAAAACTCAATCTTAATAAACATAAGGTAAATAGGTATAAAATCAACATAGATACAAACAGTAATTAAAGAACATAATGATAGGAAAATCTTCATTTTCAATTGTAACAAAGATTAAATACTTTGAAACGAACTTAAGAAGGAATGTGCAAACTTTAAACTTCTTGAAAGATGCACTTTATGGGAAGCCATTCCCTGTTCTTGAGTAGAATGATTCAACACTGTAAAAATTTCATTTCTACCAGTTAATGTGTAAATCTAATTCAAAATCTTAATAAAAACTCCAACAAGCTGTTTAAAGAAGTTAGACAAATTGATAGTAAAGTTCATAAGGAGAAATAAATATTTAAGAATAGTCAAGAAAATATTGAAATTGAAAAAATTTTCAGGGGTAGTGACCAGATATCAAAATATACCATAAATTCTCTACAATTAAAATATTGTGATCTTGGTTCATGGATAGGTGAATAGATGAATGATATGAATAAAAAGCCCATGAATAGACCCAAGAACCACTGCCTTTTGAGATAATGATGTTACCTTCGTTTACCTATTGTTAAGCATTCCCTATGTCAAGCTTATGATATGACCATATGATAAACATGTTTCAAAGCAAGAACACAATTTTTTTCTTTTCTTACAAGAAATAAAAGGGCTGGGGGTGTAGGTAAGGTGCCCCCTGGTTCAATTCCCAGTATAGCATTCTTTTCAATGTTCTATCATTTAAGGAGAGCATGTCTAGTATAAGGATAAAAGTGATTATTCAGGAAGGACAGTCATCTTGTTTATTTTACTTTATATAATTGTGACAAATTTGAAAAAATACAAAGTAATGGAAAATTTAGTAGATATAAGCTATGAAGGTAAGTATTTCTAAAAACTTAGGAATTTGTGCTAATTTGGAAGGTGCCAAGTTTTCTATAATGTCTTAAGTTGTTCTGTTGGCTGTAGGGTAAATTTCAGAATTATCTTAAGATTCACACTTTAGGGTTTTTCTTTAGCTTTATGAAATATGAATTTTTTGACAGGGGTAAGGTTTAGGAGAACATAAGTTGATCTTTACTGTTGAACCCCAGGATATTCAAAATGCTGTCTTTCCTGAATTTCTCTTATCTCTGTATTTGAAAGGTGGATGTGTTACTCTACCTTTCATTTTGATTGCATGCATTTCTTACTGATACATGTTTTTCTGTTCTTTTCTCCCATTTGCAGGTACAGTCACTGGTTTGATGGAATGTCTTTGCTTCATCAGTTCAGGATGGAGAAAGGCACAGTGACATACAGGAGCAAGTTTCTACAGAGTGATACATACAAGACCAACAGTGCTGGAAATCGAATTGTGATCTCAGAATTTGGCACACTGGCTTTTCCTGATCCATGCAAAAATATTTTTGAACGTTTCATGTCAAAGTTTGAACAGCCAGGTAGGCAGCTCAGAATTTTGTAGGTGATAGTGACCATTATTTAAATTATTATATCACAATCTATGCAAATATAAATTTTGAAAAACATGTTTTGTTTTGTGTGAGAGGATGTTGAAACTCTTTTCTCCCTGTGAATATATACTTAGGGTCTGCTTCAGTAAATTCTTATGCTAAAATAATTCTGATGTTGGTTTCAGCCATGACTGACAACACCAATGTCAACTACGTGAAGTACAAGGGTGATTTCTACGTAAGCACTGAGACCAATTTTATGAATAAACTGGACATTGAAACTCTAGAAAAAATAGAAAAGGTAATGTATAGGTTAAAAAAATGAATAAAATAGATCATAATGTTTCCATTCAAAATACTTTCTAGAATAGTAGATCTCTGATGAAGAAATTGGAGGCTTAATCACATAAACAAAGTTATCCATTGATTCAGGACACATTCATCCTCTGTCCTGATTAGAATGAACTGTGGGGTTAGTATCACTTAAAGGTAGAAAACTTAATCCTAATATCTGAAGGCTAGGATAGAGAAGAAATAGAATAATACTGATCTACTTTGGTAGGCTTATGTTCTTTTTTTGGGGGTACTGGGGATTGAACTCAGGGGCACTCATTCACTGAGCCACATCCCCAGCCCTCCTTTGTCTTTTATTTAGAGACAGGGTCTCACTGAGTTGCTTAGTGCCTCACTTTTGCTGAGGCTGGCTTTGAACTCACTATCCTGCCTCAGCCTCCAAAGCCACTGGGATTACAGGCGTGCACCACCAGGCCTGGTGGCTTGTGTTCTTTCTAGCAAAACAGTTAGTATTGAACTAGAGAGTGTCTAGATCCATATTGTTTTAACATATTAATTAAAATAAAATTTCAGACTAAAATGTTAATTTTAATTCTTTTGCTTCTTTTGAACTTTCCTTTAATCTTGGATAAATCTATTTAGGTGGTTGTTGTTGGTGGTGGGTGGTGGTGGGTTTTGGCCTTTAGATTCAATTTCTTTTTCTTTAGTGGGAAAACTAATTTTGATTTCTCAGAGGTAAGAAATTAGGGCTTACACTGTAGTTTTCATATATTATTTAAAAAATATTTTACATGTCCCTACTACTTACGCATGTCAGTAGAGATTTGTGCATGTAACATTTAAAAATCTTTATAATGATTTTAAATTGCAGGTGGATTGGAGCAAATTTATTGCTGTAAATGGAGCAACTGCACATCCTCATTATGATCCAGATGGAACAGCATACAATATGGGGAACTCCTATGGACCACAAGGTAAAGTTGGGATGGAGGTATTTTTAGAAATAATTGGGAGTTAACAGTCTTCCTCTTCCATTGTTCCATTATGGTTATTAAGATGTAAACACATGAAACTTCCCTTGAAAGATTCAGAAGGAAATTTCCAAAGTGACATTACTGAGCTTAAATATATGATTAAGTATTTGTTCTGTGGTCCTTTTGCACCTTTGCTTAGTAGCTGATTTTCCATTTGTCCTTTTCAGCACAATTTACATTTTTATGTTTCATTGTGACTTTGTCTTATAAGTGTTGTAGGGATTTTCAGTAAATATATCTTGAACTTTAATTTTTAAGAAGTACCATACTGTAAGTATAAGAAGTTTAGAATGCTGCAGCAAAGAGATATAGGGAAAGTACATTGACTATTACATAGGTAGGAATTTATTTTTGTCAGGGGAATAATATACTACAAAGGAAGTTAAAATCATAGTGGGGTTGCATTCACAACTATTTATACCACATCTCTTTACTGATCATCCACATGCTTTCACTACTGCCTACCAATCTGCTCCAGAAATTTCTAATAGCTAATGATGATCATTAACATATGTCAAGTAACTGCTATGTATCAGTGTTAAGCATTCTCCTCTGTATTTTCTCATTTAACCCTTATAATGACTTTCTGAGGAAGTGTTATCATTTTATCCATTTTATCAATGAGGCAGTGAACTGTGAAGAAATTTAAGTCACTTGCTTAGGTAAGCTTCCATGTCTCTGAGACCAGACCTGATTCCAAGCCTGACTCACACCTGAAGGTTTGCTATTAGACCATCTCATTAGTAATCCATCACTGAGTACAGAAGATGACATGTTTTTTTTAATACCTAGTCTCTACCTAGTCACTATTTTTTCCTTCGCTTAAGAGCCTTTTCACCTATTTACCCATTCTCTTGGAAGATGAAAACTCATGTTTCTATACCTGAGTACGTATGTCTCTGTTTGAAAAGGAGTGTGTTAGTATAAGTACTAGATATTTCTGATTATCTTTCTATTGTTGGTATCAATTAACCTACCATATACAACCTATAAAAACTTTGTTAAAGGTATATTTTTGATGAGTAATTGGCTTTGTGGGTTGCTCCTTTGTATTTCTCCATATGTAGACATCTGAATGTATATGAAGATGAATACTGCAGTTTTGTTTTTTACTGGCTCAAGTATAGGTAGGATGCCCTGGACACCCTAGCATCCAGCTTCCTTTCCTCTTCTTTAGTCCCAGGTAGAGATGAATTCTTCAGAACTGTTATAGGAACAGCAAACATCCTTCTAGGTAAAATATTTCAGCAAATGGATATACTGATTCAGTGGTTATTTTGTCTACCCATCTTTTTTGATCATTAAAAGGTGTACTTCTTAATTAGCTCTGTTAAGCAAGTAGATCCCTTTATAACTCATTCATAATATGAGAGATACTGTTGAACCATTCAGGATTACTTATGCCGAAATAAATAGTCATCAGATGTGTGATCCTTAGCCATCAATTCATCTAAGAATCATCTGGAATGCTTGCCAGCAATGTAGATCCCTGGGTTTCATTTATCTTCAAGGGTTCTGGTTCAGTAGAACTGAAAGGGGACCCAAAATCTGCATTTTAAATATGATCCTTGGGTGATCTTGGTGTTCCTGGAGCTCACTGAGAAATCCAACCAATCACAAGGGGCTATGCCTTGTGATTACTTTGCTTTAAGTTGCTATTTATACAAACTGGAGGGCCTGCCAGATAGACTCACAGTACTGGGGCAGGTCATATCTTCTTGGGCATTTCCTCTGCTGGGTGTTTCCTGGGTGTGTTTGCCTTGCCTAAAGCCTTCAAAACTTGGGGTTACCATAGTTCATTGACTAATGTGTTTGAATTCAGTGAGTTGAGTAATTGTTACTTAATCCAATTATAGAGACAAGAAAATGTTTCCTTTGTCTTCTAATCCCAACTAATACTGAACCTGTTTCTTTTTTCTCACTTGATTATTTGGTTTAATGAGAAGTTTTGGAACTGAAACTCAATGTACATGTAGCTCCAGGGAGCTCAACCACCTAGGTGACATTTGGGGGAAATTTAGTGTTTCTCATGGTAATAAAGTGTTTGTCATTAATTTCCATCTTTAGGAAACAGAAAACTCAATTGTGTTAGCTTTTCCTGATATTTTAAAAGCATTTTTAAATTAACAAAATCCTTTAATCCTTATTTAAAATATGTCTTTCATAATAATTTGTTAGAGATGGTGCTCTTGGAACCATAGAGTTTGTCTGTCATTTCTCTAATCACTGGGCAAAGCATGGAGTTTTATAAATGTGTAATAGGGTCTTAAACATGTCCATATCTCCAACTGGGCTTCCCCAGTTATTTATGTCTAGTTGCTCAGTGATTTTTTTTTTTTTAACCAGGATGTCTAATAGGCATTGCAAAATTAACTTGTTCAAAACCAAACTCCTGATCTTTCCCCATGAATCTTTTCTTCTTAAAACGAGTCTTCCTCATTTCAGTTTATGGTAACTCCATTTTTATAGTTGCTCATGACAATAACTTAGGAATCATCCTTCACATGTCTCTCTCACATCCACATTTAATTGATTAAAAAGTAATTACAGCAGAGCCTTCAATATATTTCCAAAATTTAACCATCTCATGCCACTCCATGGCTGCCAGTCTACTTCTAGTTACCATCCTCTCTAATTTAAAATGATTGCAGGAGCCTATTAATTAGTTTTCTTGCTACTGCTCTTGACCCACTTTAGTGTCTATGCTTCCAGAGTTGTCCTTTTTAAGCTATTCCCACCTCTCTGGCATCATCTCTTAGACTCACCTCATTGTTCATTTTGATAGGACCACACTTGTCTCTGCTATTATTTGAACACGTCAAACTTGTTCCTGGCGAGAACCCTTGCATTTGCTTTTCCCTCTGTCTGGAATGAGTTTCTCTCAGATAAACCTCAAGGCTTTCCCTTCAGGTCTTTATTTTAGATGCCACTTTCTCAGTGAAGCCTTCCCAGACCATCAGATTTAAAATTGCAAACAGTAGCTGCACCCTTACACAGTCACTACTGATCTTCATTCCCTGGCTTATTTTCCATTATACTTATTACTGCCAGATGCACTGATCTATTAGAATTTGAGTTTTATAAAATAAGAGATTTTTATACTACTATGTACATGTACCTGGAATATAATGCTTAGAACATTTAGGACAGTGTCTGCAGTTAGTAGGTCCTCATTATGTGGTTACAGAATAAGCAAATCAAGACCTACTTGGTTATCTTATTCCAAAAGAAGATTGAAGATTGCAAAATTCCATGTTACCCAAGTTCATCATGACCCACACTGGCAATTCTAATACCAAGAAGGTAATTAAATATCATCTAAATAGTTATTTATTCATTCAGTGATTTATCAAACATGATATTAGTTAATCCATCAACAGCTATTTATAGTTTGCCTAATAAATTCCAAGTCTTTGGCAAGGGTAAGTTTTTTTTTCTTGTTATTCTAGAATGTATGTAAACAGTGAAGACAAGTCTTTTTGTTTTCTAGGTTCCTGCTATAATATTATTCGGGTTCCTCCAGAGAAGGTGGACCTTGGGGAGACAATCCACGGAGCCCAGGTGATATGTTCTATTGCTTCTGAAGAGAAAATGAAACCTTCTTATTACCACAGCTTTGGTGAGTCCAGAGAGAAGCTAAATTGTACTGGGCCCTGTTTTGGCAAGTGCTGTGTTAATAGTTTGTTGGAATATGGTAATAATACCAGGCTGGCGTTTTATTTAATATTTATTTATTTATTTATTTATTTGGTATTGGAGATTGAACTCAGGGGCACTTGATCACTGAGCCACATCTCCAACCATATTTTGTATTTTATTTAGAGACAGGGTCTCACTGAGTTGTTTAGTGCCTTGCTTTTGCTGAACGGGGCTTTGAACTGTCAATCCTCCTGCCTCAGCCTCCTGAGCCACTGGGATTACAGGCATGTGCCACATCACTCGGCTCCAGGCTTGCATTTTTATACCAGCTAAATTCATTCCATTTAGTCATGTACTTCTTGTGCTAGCCAGTTAACTTCTTGAAGAGGTAGTTATTTTAGTGTAAGAAATTACTAAAAAATTGTGACAATTCAAAATTTTGGCAACTTTAAAGCCCACAAGTAATCATCATATATGAAAAGGTCTAGACTATGTGTTTTTGGGAAATTCATATTCTACATAGATTCCTTCAACTTTTATTCAGAATATTTATTTTCTGTATTTTAAATTGTTGTAGCCATGTTCCTATGTGTATACCCCTGGTATAAATAGAAAAGAATTAAGGAGTAAATCTATAGGTCATAAATGACACTTCAATATTATGTTTCTTTACTTTGTTCCTAAACCAAAGTAATTTAAATGTAAAAAATATGACAGATGGGCTGAGGGCATTCAACCCAAGCTATTCTAAGCAGTTCCCCTTTTTATGTAGGAACAGGAAATATGTATAGCAAAGCTGGGAAACAGTGAAGAAGTACTTCTGACTGATGTTTGTTTAGGTCAGCAGTAATATGTCCAGGAATTCAGACAAGTCCTGTAATTGTCACATTTCAAATGAGTCCAGTTTGCTAAATAATATTTTATTGTTTGCTGGAACCTTTTAGGAATGACAAGGAACTATATAATCTTCATTGAACAGCCTCTAAAGATGAAGCTGTGGAAAATTGTCACTTCTAAAATTCGAGGAAAGGCCTTTTCAGATGGGTTAAGTTGGGAACCTCAGTATAATACTCGGTTTCATGTGGTGGATAAACGCACTGGACAGGTGGAGTATTTTGAGTTTATTTATCATGAAAATGGTTGGGCTCAAATGTGAATTTCCTTGTGGTTGATTTTTTAAATCTTCACTGGGCATTATTTAAGACACCCTTAGTTAAGAATATCACCTTCTTTTGTTGGTTGGGCTAGTTATTAATTACTACAGTATATTTTGAATATTGGAAAATTATAGGAAATGTTTTTTATTCTTTTAATTATCTGATTCAATTAAAATGGTGTCTAGGAAACTCTTATCATGGATTTTCCCTATCACAGTAGTTGCGAAAGAGGGTGGTACTCAGGAGAGATCTGTAACTTTTGCAATGATACTTCCATTATTTGCTTCTGTGAGTTACTGACATGTCTGTACAATAACCCCATCAAAGTCCAGGCATGTTGGTTGAATATCTTTTTATACTCCTGATGGATATCAGTGTGATTACATTTTAACTTTTTAAGTAGATACTATCCTAATTTTGCTGCACCTGAATTTCATTACAAAAAATTTTAGTAATGAGTGCATTTTTCAAAGAATTAATTAATTAATAGGTTTACTAAGTAGCAGTATTTTCTATTTAGCCATGTAGTTAGAGTCAAAAATTTACTTATCCTTTAAAACATTGGCCCATATTTCATGAGGACTTTCTAATTAGTTGTTGTAGTAGATTGTTCTCTATCTAATAGATTCAGTTCATTAATATGAAATGAGATGACTTAAGCAAGCAATGCTTAAATCAAAGCATATTTGTTTCTACATTATGGATTCTACTTTTATAACTATTGGGTGTACAATCTAAGGAGTGGAGGTAGCCTTAATTTGAACTTTGTGGATCTGTTCCCTGAAAGAAAGAAAAGAAACTGTTAAACCAACTAACCATGGTTTCTGTTTTCCCCTGCAGCTTCTTCCAGGGAGGTACTACAGCAAACCTTTTATTACTTTTCATCAAATCAATGCCTTTGAGGACAAAGACTGTATTATAATTGATATGTGCTGTCAAGATAATGGAAGAAACCTAGATATTTACCAACTACAAAATCTCAGGAAATCTGGGGAAGGGCTCGATCAGGTAAACATCACTGATTTGTCACTTATCAAGATAGTTGTGAAGCAGTCAAAATCTGGCTTTGTATTTGGAATTACCTGTTTCTCTTGCCCTCTTGTTGCAAACAAGGAGGGAGAGTAGTTTTAAAGCATTGAAGATACAGGTTTGTCATTTGTTTATTTAATATTAAAAAATAATTTGAAGCAGTTTACTTAATGCTTAGTAAGTAGAAAGCATGGTAAGACAGTAAAGATAGGTGCTGTGAAGCAGTTGTGAGTAGTTCTGTATTACATTTAAGCACTGGACATAGTGAACATTTCCTGGAAGGATATTAAAATGGACCATCAGTGTATCAGATCATGTGGCTGAAAGGATTCACTTTTTCCTGATACTGAATTCAAGGCAAAAATTGCCCTTGTATTATGAATATAAATTGGCTTCATCCTTAGTTTTACTTTTCATCTATAGTTTTATTTTAAAATATCTTAAAAACAGTACTTATTAAGTTTACTTACAGTTACTAACCTCACTTGTAGCTTTATGGTAGGTTTTTATATCTGTAGTTTAAGTTTTTTAGCTTTTTTTTTTTAAGATTGACTGAGTTTTTCTTAGCTTTCTGCATACCCATAAATTTTTGAATCAACTTGTCCGTTTTTGCAAAGGAAAAATAACCTGATTGGGATCATTGTAAGTATATATCAATTTGAGGATAATTGTTATCTTTACAATGTTGAGTCTTCTAAACCATGAATGTGGAATATTCTTCCATTTATTTGGGTCTTCTTTAATTTCTCTCAGTAATGTTATACTTTTCATTATAAGGACATTACATATCTTTTGGTTACAAGTAGTCCTAGATATTTTGTTTATTTTGAAATTGCTATAAGTGGTATCTTTTATGCTTTCATTTTGTGTTTGTTCTTAGTATATAGAAATGCAATTGATCTTGTATTTTGATCTTGAGATCTTGCTAAATTAATTTATTCGTTTAAATAGTTCATCTGTGGATTATTTTGGATTTTCTTTTTTAAAAATACTTTTTAGCTGTCAATGGATCTTTATTTTATTCATTTATTTGTGGTGCTGAGAATCAAACCCAGGGCCTCACACATGCTAGGCAAGTCCTCTTGCACTGAGCTACGCCCCCAGCCCTGGATATTCTTTTTTAAAAGATTTTTTAAAGTTGTAAATGGATATAATATTTTATTTTATTTATTTATTTTTATGTAGTGCTGAGGATTGGACTCAGTGCCTTACATGTACTAGGCAAGTGCTCTACCACTGAGCCACAACCCCTGCCTGGGTTTTCTTTCTTCCTTTTTTTTTTTTAGTATTTTTAGTTACAGATGGACACAATACCTTTATTTTATTTGTTTATTTTTTTTTATGTGGTGTTGAAGATTCAACCCAGTGCCTCATAAGGGGTAGGCAAGTGCTTTTCCACTGAGTCACAACCCCAGACTTATTTTGGATTTCTATATACAGAATCATTACACAGCATTTTATCATTAAGCATGCTGTTTGCTGTATCCTAAAATAAGTTAATAGATTTATGTTTTAGAGAAGTTTTAGGTTTAAAGAAAAAAGTAAGCAGAAAGTATAGAGAGTTTCCATATACCCCCTCTCTAGCCAGTTCCCCCTGTTACTAACATCTTGCATTGTTATGTTACATTTGTCATGACCGATGAACCAATATTGATTATTACATAACAAGTCCAATATTGATCATTACTAACCAATTATTACATTGGAGTTCAATTTCTTTTATGATTTTCTTTTCTACTTTCTTTATATTTAATGTGCTACTCTTCTTTTAACTAAGGCTGTGATTCTTAGTTTGTTGTTTTTCATTTTTTCTCCCTCTAGTATAAGCTTTTGGCTGTTATAAACTTTTCTCTGAGATAGCTTTAGCTGCATCCCACAAGTTTTGATGTTATTTATTATTTTTTAAACTTTTAAAGCATTTTCTGATTTTCGTTGACTTTTCTTCTTTAAATACATATCTTTATTTCTTTTTTAAAAATTTTATTTTTCCTTTTTAGATATACCTGACAGTAGAGTTTATTTTGACATATTTATACAAACATGAAGCATTACTTTATTTCTTATTTTCAAACATACAGAGATTTGTCTAGGATGTTTTTGTCACTGACTTCTAGTTAATTTTACTGTATGATTTTACTACTTTGCAATGTATTGAGATTTGCTTTAAGGGCCAACATAAGTTTATGTTTAATATGTGCCATCTTGGAGAGATCCAAGATGGTGGACTAGAGGGAGGCTGCGTTCCTTTTCGCTCGGTAACTTGGGTTTGGAGCAGAGGAAAATCTGTTTCTCTGTGAGGCAGTCTTTGCTGCCCATCGATCCCCTGCTGTTTACCCCATTTGTCCACCGCAATCACCTGCCATCTGCCAGCATATTGCCTACTTTTTGAGTGCAGATCACTCACTGACTGCCACCTATCATCTGCCATTTGCCCGTTTGCCTGCCTCTTGCCTGCCCACCACCTGCCTTTCACCTCCCCATCACCCACGGCCTGAAGTCTACCTGCCAGTCATCTGCCTGTAGCCTGTAGACTGCCCACAGACTGCCAGCAGATTGCCAGCTGCCTGCTGTTGCCTGGAAGTACATTGTCACAGTACCTGCAGGTTTGGTTACACATGGCTGCTGCCATTTTGGGACAACAGCCAGGACCTGCAGGATCCCTGGCCTGATTGATTCAGCCCCGCCTTCAGGACCCCTGGCTTGACTGCACCCTACACGGACTCGGTGCCTATGCCCTGCACTGCAGCTTCCCATTTGCCAACACATTTGGAAGCCAGTGCAGCCATCTTGGATTATCCAAGAGGTGGAAGCTGCCATCTTTAGGTGGGACCAATCCTATCCTGAAATTCCTGCTGGAGACTGGAAACTCATTGTCAGGTACCTCTCATGCATCAGGCTACTGAAGACTGGGAGGTTTGAATAGTATATGACTGTTATAGTGTAGATTTTTTTTCTCCTTTTTGAAAAATTTTAAGTTTTCATTTCTTTATTTTTCTCACTCTCTCTATTTTCCTTTTGTTTACCTGTTTTCTCAGAGTCTCCTCCTTTCTCATGCTAACAACCAACTTCTTTTGATTCTGCTTTCACTCTTCCTATGATCTGGTATTTCTATATACTCTTTTCACTTCCATTAACAGTTATATCCTACACCCCTCCCCATCCTCTTTGTCCACCATTAGGAACTGTAGACCTCATTGCAAATCTATTTGTTATACTGTAGATAATAATTGAACTCATTCTCTCTGTTTATTATGAAAATATTGTTAACATCTTCATAAGGGCTGTTTGGTTTAGGGCTGCATATTGCCTGTACTGGGTGCTGCTAACATTGACCTTCCCCTTAAAGAAGAGGTTTTGGAAACCTGCAAGGTAACTGTAAGCCTATGGGGGAAAACTGCAATACCCCAGATCTGCACTGCTAGAGGAGAATATATGTGAACACATGAAAAAAAAAAAACAAGGGAAGAAAGTATTCCAAACAAACCAAGATTCTATATTAATATAATCCAATGACAGCATGGTAGAAAAAATGTCAGAAAAGGAGTTCAGAATATACATAATTAAAATGATTCGTGAAGCAAAGGATGAGATAGGAGAGTAAATGCAGGCAATGAAAAATCACGCCAATAAACAGTTGAAAGAGCAACTGCAGGAAGCAAAAGATCTTTTCAACAAAGAGAGATTCTGAAAAAAAAAAAAAAACACCTGAAATCTTTGAAATGAAGGAAACAATAAACCAGATAAAAAGCTCAATAGAAAGCATTACCAACAGACTAGATCACTTGGAAGACAGAACCTCAGACAATGAAGACAAAATATTTAATCTTGAAAATAAAGTTGACCAAACAGAGAAGATGGTAAGAAATCATGAATGGAAACTCCAAGAACTATGGGACATCATGAAAAGACCAAATTTAAGAATTATTGGGATTGAGGAAGGCACAGAGATACAAACCAAAGGAATGAACAACCTAGTCAATGAAATAATATTAGAAAATTTCTCAAGCCTGAAGAATGAAAAGGAAAATCAACTACAAGAGGCTTACAGAACACCAAATGCACAAAATTACACACCAAGGCACATTATAATGAAAATGCCTAACATCCAAAATAAAGATAGAATTTTAAAGGCGGTGAGAGAAAAGCATCAGATTACATATGGGGGAAAACCAATACAGATATCAGCAGATTTCTCAGCCCAGACCCTAAAAGGTAGAAGGGCCTGGAACAACATATTTCAACTCTGAAAGAACATGGTTGCCAACCAAGAATCTTATACCCAGCAAAACTGACCTTCAGATTTGAGGATGAAATAAAATTCTTCCATGATAAAGTTAAAAATTTAGAAATAGAAAGCCTGCACTGAAGAACTTTCTCAGCAAACTATTCCATGAGGAGGAAATGAAAAACAACAATGTAGGTCAGCAAAGGGAGGAACTACCCTAAGGAAAAGCCAATCAAAGGAGAAATCAAGTCAAGTTCAAAACCAAAAATAAGCCCAAATGACTGGGAATACAAATCATATCTCAATAATAACTCTAAATGTTAAAGGTCTAAACTCATCAATCAAAAGACAGACTGGCAGATTGGATTAAAAAGGAAGACTCATTAAAAAAAGAGGGGTTTTTCAACCTTACATCAAATAAAGTGGACTTCAAGCCAAAGTTAGTCAGAAGGGATAAAGAAGGACATTTCATACTGCTTAAGGAAACCAAAAATCAGGAAGATATAACAATCGTAAATATTTATGCCCCAAACAATGGTGCATTCATGTGCATCAAACAAATCCTTCTCAATTCTAGGAATCAAATAGAACACAACACAATAATTCTGGGTGACTTTAACACACTGCTGTCAGAATACATGAGAAAATGCTTTCCCCTCCAGAGTTCTATTGATAGAGTATATTAGCTAACTTTGGATCTTTGCCAATGAAGAAAAACAGTCTTTCATCCGCAGTTTTAATTTTCATTTCTCTTTTTTAATGAGTGAAGTTAATTATCTTGTTGTTTATTAATAGCAAATTTTATTTCCTTTATGTTTCAAAAGGGTTATGATTTTGTCAATTTACATGTTAGGAAGGATAGCTGTTTGTGATATAAGCTATAAATATCTCCCTTAATTGTCTTTTTTAAAAGTTTGTTTATGATGCTTCTTTCCACAAAAAAATGATTTTTATGTAAAAAAGTACCAGTGAAATGATTTATGACTTGGGGATTTTAAGTCATGAAAGGTTAGATAGCTCTTGCAAACTTCAGATTTGTAAAGAAACAATTTTCACGTGTTATTCTTATTATTTGATGGTTGTGTTATTTAAAAAATATCTTTGGTACATATGGAATTTATCATGATATATGAAGTAAGGCAGGGATATTACTTTACTTATCCCTATAACATTGATTGACTACTTCTTTTTCCCAGTGATTTGAGATGATGTTCTCTTTATGTATTCAATTTCTGTATGCATCAGAGTGTATTTACTTTTGGGCATTCTGTTTTGCTAATAGACCAGTATGACACTCTTACATTATTTAGGCTTTTAAAAATACCTTAATGTGTTTTAGTGCTGGTCCTACTTCTGTTTATTTTTTCCCTAAATTTAGCATGAGGTGATATAACTTAAAACTGTTAAGTTTTCATTGAGATTTTTGTTAAATTTACAAATTAATTTATATAGTATATGGTCCTTCTATTTGTAGGAAGGCTATTTTTTGCCTTCAGTGGTATTTTAATTTTTATTTTGAATAGGTCTCACATTTTTATTGACACACACATTAATATATTTTTTGTTACTGTTATATATGAAAACTTTTCTTCCATTAAATCTTCCAAAAGATTGTTTGAATATATGTAAGCCACTTATTTTTGTATGTTATTTTGTATTTGGTAATTTAATTGAGCTATCTTACTGTTTGTAGTAGCTGTTAATAAAATACCTTGAATCTTATAAAAAAGTGCCATCTTAAAAAATGTGCATATTAAAAAATTTATATTTTCATTTTGGATATAATTTTTATATATGTCAGTTGGATCACATTGGTTAATAATATTCAAATATTCTCTGTCCTTATTGCTTGTTATTATAGTGGTTATTGAAAGATAAATAGATTTTTTTGTTTCTCCATATAGTCCTTCTAATATTTGCTTTAACCTTTTTGGTGCTTTGTTATTATGTGCACATGAATTTAGAATTGTTTTACCCTTCTAGTTTGTTGAACATTTACTTCTGAACAATGTTTTTTATCTTGAAATTTACTTTTTGCTTGCTGTTTTCAGACTATAACTTTCCTATCCTTTTACTTTTAATCTTTCAAAATTTGCATTTGTAAGCAGCATGTATTTTAAAAATCGACCATGGTAGTTCCTTACTTTTAATTGAACTATTTAGTTGAATCAAGCACTAATATATCAGGGTTTAAATATGACATCTTATTATTTGTTTCTTATTTGCACAGTAATTCTTTTTCTCCTCCCTTTTCACCTTCTCTTCATTGGTTGAATATATTTTATTTTTTAATTTCTACCTCTACTTCTCCATACCTTGCCCATTACTTTGGTAGTTATATGTTCTTTCCATTTAAGTACTTTTTTTTTTAGTTGTATAGGACACAATGCCTTTACTTTCTTTATTTTTATGTGGTGCTGAGGATCCAACCCAGTGCCTCACAGTGCTAGGCACACTCTACCACTGAGCTACATACAACTCCAGCCCCTAGTTACATGTTCTTTTAGCAGTTAGAGACTTTAATATATAAGCAGTTATTAAAGTATATTGTAAATTGGTTTGCTTCTTTTTTTTTTTTTTTTTTTTGGCGGTGCTGGGGATCGAACCCAGGGCCTTGTGCTCACAAGGCAAGCACTCTACCGACTGAGCTATCTCCCCAGCGGTTTGCTTACTTCTTTTCAGACAATACAAGGACTCTGCAGTAGTTTATTCCTGGTTTATCTTCTACTCTATATTTTAATTCTCTCTTAATTCCTAGAAGGCATTCTTATTATCATTTCCTTATGTAATCATAATTATCCATACTACCCCATTTGACCACATCTATATCTTTTTTGTTGCTTTTAATTCCTTCTAGTTCCTCAGACATTTCTCTCTGGAAACACGTTTTTCTAATTACAGAACATCCTTTAGTAGTTTTAATTCAAATATGCTGGTACATGAATCCGCATATTTTACATACTTCATGTAAGTGCAGTCATACAATATTTCTCCTTCTGTGTATGACTTATTTCACATACGTAATGTTTTCAAGGCTTATTTATGTTGTAGCATGTATCAGAATTTTGTTCCTTTTTTAGGTTGAATATTTTTCTATTGCGAGTCTGCATTTTGTTATTTGTTCATCTGTTGATGGATATTCGTTTGTCAGAAAAATGACTTTTTGTTCCTTCTTGGAAAAATGAACTCTAGGATGTTAGTTATTTTCTTTTGACTCTTTTAAGATGTCATTTTATTGTCTTCTTATTCCCATTGAGAAATCATTTGTTAATCTAATCTTTGTTTCTTTGAGTTTATCTTTTTCTCTCCTCTGGCTGCTTTAAAAATTTTCTGTTTTTTCTTTTTAAAGTTATAATATCTAAAATGCTTTCCTTTTAATTTTTTCACTTGAATTTTTAAGGATTCTTAAATATATGGTTTTATTTCCTTCTATAATTTTGACAAATTTCACCCATTAGTTCTTCAGATATTGCATATGGTACCATTTGTACTGTGGGGAATGAGTATTCCCATGTCTGGCAGCTGTAGCTCAGCTTTATAGCTGGCAGCTTTATTCTTTTTCCCAGATTACATATCTATGAGGTCCTAATCCAAAGGACTGGAAGTTTGCCTCAGCAATGTTATGGAGATATTACATTTCCTCCTTTCTTTGGGACTGCAGCGTACTTACATTAGTACCTTTCACCCTTTCCTTCTGCCATTTTATTCCTGTTAGTATTTTCCAACCTTGTCTCTTTCTATGCATTTTCTTGGAGGATTATTTTCTTCTTACTACCTTAGTATTTAAAAATTCTTTCTTCGGTTGTGTCTATTCAGCCACTAAACCTAATCACTAAGTTCTTAAGTTAATTGCATCTGGGGATCAGTCATGTAGGAATCCAGCGCCTACACGACAAACCTGTTACTAAAGTTCCAGACTGCCAGGAGAAGTCAGGTGTTCGTTATCAGTCAATTGTTAACATAAACTATCTGAGTAATTCAGGGCTTCCCACGTACACAAACACTTTTAGAAGATAGAACATTTCAAGGACTCAGTTCCCAGGACTTATCCAAGGGTTAGTCATGAAAACAGGCCTTCCTTAGCAATGTTCAGGGGCTGAGCAATCCAGACCTGCTAGGATCTGATCTGAGCAACCAGATCTGAAGTACAGCACACCTCTCATTGTTCTCTAGTCCTTCAGACCTCTGGCTTTAATCATTTGGTCATTTGAAGCTAATTAAATAACATATTATATAACTTTTTATTTATTATTATTCTACTACTGGAATATAAGTTACATGAAGCCTAAGACTTTGCTTTGTTCACTGTGTTATCTCTAGTGTCAAAAACAGTAATTAACCTATGGTAGATAGTCAACAAATGCTTGTTGAATGAATGAATGGAAATTATCATTTATATAATTACTTGGGAATGCCAATAATGTTGATTAGATCCAAATTATTGGAGTGTGCTGTGCTGTTTTGCTATGTATGATAATTTTTTCATCTGTTTATTTCATTTCTCTCTTCTCAACAGCTCTATAATTCAATGGCCATATCTTTCCCTCGAAGGTTTGTTTTGCCCTTACATATCAGTAAGAATGATCCTG
The DNA here is from genome assembly GCF_902686455.1 of Sciurus vulgaris. Lineage (NCBI taxonomy): Eukaryota > Metazoa > Chordata > Mammalia > Rodentia > Sciuridae > Sciurus > Sciurus vulgaris. The sequence continues at coordinate 107,622,753 of NC_136472.1, forward strand.
TAGGAGAGAACCTCAGTTCATTGTCCTATTCTTCAGCCAGTGCTGTGAAACAGAGTGATGGAAAGGTATGCTATGAATAGACATTAGACTAAGACTTTGAACTGCTGCAGTATTACTTTATTCTTTGCTCTTCTCCAGACTGTTTGGTGCCCAATAGGTTTCATAACATTTAGAAGAGCAGGGTAAGGTCAGGAAACCTTGCTTGCGCAAGAATCATAGAAACTGGGTAGGAATGCACACTGTGTTGATGATCCTTTTTGTGTTTTTAAATAGATATATATACAACTTTCTAACTGTTGTGAAATGTCTGATCATTTGAGATTATCATTGCCCATCTCACCTTCTAGATGAGTTGTACTTACCACAGACATATCATTGTGCAGCTATCAAGTGTCTTTGGTAGAATAAAAATCTACTTCCATCTCCCATGCCACTTGACAGCTTCTTCACAAAATCTGATAATATTCTATGCAATCACATGGAAAGAGCAACAATATAAAAATGATATAAAATGCTACTTAATCCAGCCCTGTGATGAAGTATTAATAGCCCACCTCACTGACCTACACTAAAGAAAATAAGTAAGAATTAAGCAACCACTTCAGATCCTTTTGGGACCTCTTTTAGATTTGGTGCTCTCATGAAAATCTACATTGTGAGGACCTAGAGGAAGAAGGAGGCATTGAATTTCCTCAGATCAACTATGGCCAGTTCAGTGGCAAAAAGTATAATTTCTTCTATGGCTGTGGCTTTCGGCATTTGGTGGGGGATTCTCTGATGAAGGTTGATGTGGTAAACAAGACACTGAAGGTAATGAAAATCTTTATCTTTTTCTGAACTTTCCAAAGATCTTTTCTGCCCTTAGAATTAGTTTGCTTTCATTTTTGAGAGTCTTTAATATTTAAACAGCTAAACCATGTTCTTTTCCTCAGTCTGAGAACCATGGCATTATCTAAGATAGGGGTAAGTTTCCTCTAGGAAATCTGAACAAACACCAAGCCCAGAAAAACAATTCTAAGTTGAATGTTATTTTAGGAGAATATGTGAGGTTAAAGTTGTTGGAAACACCTATATTTCAGGTTGATGAGAAATTATAATCACATAAAAATACTTGATGGTGATGGGATCTGGGGCTACCAAAGCTCCCCAGTCCTCTCCTGTATTCAACTCAGCCTGATTTTTTTTAAACTGTTGCAATCTATCAACAGCCACTTCATGCTGGGAGTGAAAGCTTCCCAGCCATAACTGGGCTTTTAGAAAACACTTATTTTGGAACTTGCAGGTATGGAGAGAAGATGGCTTTTATCCCTCAGAACCTATTTTTGTTCCAGTACCAGGAGCCAGTGAAGAAGATGATGGGGTTGTTCTTTCTGTGGTGATAACTCCCAACCAGGTAATATATTTCTCTAATACCAGTCAGAAAAAAAGTAGCATTAAGTTGTTTGAGGGTGATATTTAATGATGCAGTCCATAATTTATTTTGATTCCTATGTGGTACCATCTTCCTTTTCTTCCCCTTCTTACTACTTACTGATCCTTTTATCATGGAAGTCTATACTTGGTTATTGTTTTAAAGTTCTATTTGTAGAATCACAATAATGATTTACATTTGCATAGGAATTTTGTTATTTACAAAGTACTTTAATCATCTTAGTTACCAAAACAACTTTGTGGGATACCATGTTACAAATGTGAAATTTATAGTTCAAAGAAGTTGAAGGAGACTTGTATCGTATCTCTTAGTGGTAAATCTGGTAAATAAGTCTATTGGCTTCTTGTCTAATACTTATACCACTATCTGTGTTGCCAGTTTCGATGAACCGACCTCAAAGTCCAATATCATGTCTTGGTATAGTTTCTCAATAATGTTACTTACTGACTTCCTTGTCTGGGGCAATATCATGTCAAATATGTTCACTTTGAGTATCAGCTTTGATCAGTTGTTAGTGGCTGCCTGGGGTGCAGGATTCTTGGCCATTAAATGGTTTGGTGGAAAAAGTGCTGTGATTAATTAGTAATATGTGCCAAGGGTTTCATCCTCTTGCCATGCACGTGGCACTCCTGTGATCCGATAAGAGCAGATCTCAGTCTGCTTTGCAATGCTGCCCTTTGAACAGTGCCAAAGTAACATGAAAATGGAGGCATTTCTGATTCAAAAGAAAGAATTTCTATGTTTCTTAGTAGACTGCAAAGGGCCAATAAAACAATTGTTAGACTAAAAGAGATCCTATGAAGGTGATTAGTGTTTAAGTGTAAAAATATTCAGCCACAATTTTATTTTCAGTCCAGTTTAGCAATTCAGAAAATATTTAGTGAGTGAATAGATGAGGCATTGTGCTAGATGCTGGTGATAGATAAATAAAATGAGTAAGACGTGGTCTCTTTTTAGGAACTTTATCATCCATTGGAAGAGATAGACTTGTTTTTGATGAAAAAAGAGGGAATGTTCAGTATTGTTTTTCCTTTTCTAGAATGAAAGCAATTTTCTCCTTGTCTTGGATGCCAGGAACTTTGAAGAACTAGGCCGAGCAGAGGTACCTGTGCAAATGCCTTATGGGTTCCATGGCACATTTGTACCTATCTGATAGCACAACTACAAGGTCTGGGAACTAGATTTAAAGTGAGTGTGTTCTGTGGAAAAGACAGAAGAAAGCTTCTACTTCCCAAACCATAGACATTATGTTTTAAATTTCCTGTTAAAAATAATTTGTGAGAAAATTATAGTTTTATATTTTCTTATGGATTATCCTTGAAATCATTAAGCAAGTGTAATAAAATCTTTTGAGAAGAGTTTTAAATAGACATTTATTGGATATGTTTTCCTCTAGCTATGATATTAAGAATACATGAAAGAAAACTAAAATGGAGTCCTTGACACCATCAGATAGGTGGATGAGGTATGTTCCAGTAAACATTATAAAAGCTATCTATGCTAAGCCCAAGGCCAATATCATTCTAAATGGAGAAAAATTGAATGCATTTCCTCTAAAAACTGGAACAAGACAGGAATGCCCCTCTTTCACCATTTGTATTCAACATGGTCTTTGAAACTCTAGCTAGAGCAATTAGATGAAAGAAATTAAAGGGATACAAACAGGAAAAGAGCTCAAACTATCACTATTTGTGGACTACATGATTCTATATTTAGAAGATCCAAAAAATTTCACCAGAATATTTCTAGAACTCATAAATGAATTCAGTAAAGTAGCAGGTTATAAAATAAATATTCATAAATCAAATGCATTTCTATACATCAGTGATGAATCCACTGAAAGAGAAATTAGGAAAACTACCCCATTCACAATACCCTCAAAAAAAAAAAAAACTTGGGAATTAATCTAACAAAAGAGGTGAAAGACCTCTACAATGAAAACTACTACTAAAGACAAATTGAAGACCTTAGAAGATGGAGTGATCGCCCATATTTTTGGGAAGGCAGAATTAATATTGTCAAAATGGCCATACTACCAAAAGCAGTATACAGATTCAATGCAATTCCTGTTAAAATCCTAATGACATTCTTCATAGAATTAGAGAAAGCAATCATAAAATTCATTTGGAAAAATAAGACCCAGAATAGCCAAGGCAATCCTTAGCAAGAAGAGTGAAGCAGGAGGCATCACAATATCAGATCTTAAACTATATTACTGAGCTATACTAACAAAAACAGCATGGTACTGGCACCAAAACAGACACAGACCAATGGTACAAGATAGAAGACACACAGACAAACCCACATAAATATGGTTATCAAATACTAGACAAAGGTGCCAAAAACATACATTGGAGAAAAGATAGCCTCTTCAACAAATGGTGCTGGGATAACTGGAAATCCATATGTAGCCAAATGAAATTAAACCTCTCTCACCCCAAAACTCAAAGTAGATCAAAGACCTAGGCACTAGAACAGAGATCCTTCATCAAATAGAAGAAAAAGTAGACCCAAATCTCCATCATGTCAGCTTAGGACCTGACTTCCTTAACAAGACTCCTACTAAGCACAAGAAGTAAAATCAAGAATCAAAAATGGGATGGATTCAAACTAAAAAAGCTTCTTCTCAGCAAAGGAAACAATCAATAGCATGAAGAGAGCCTACAGAATAGGAGAAAATCTTTATACACACACCTCAGATACAGCACTAATCTCCAGGATATATAAAGAACTCAAAAAATATAACACCCAAAAACCAAATAACCCAGTCAATAAATGGGCTAAGGAATTGAACATAGAAGAAGAAATACAATCGATCAACAAATATATGAAGAAATGTTCACCATCTCTAGTGATTAGAGAAATGCAAATCAAAATTAAGATTTCATCTTACTCCAGTCAGAATGGCAATTACTAAGAATACAAGCAATAATAAGTGTTGGCAAGGATGTAGGAGAAAAGGTACACTCATACATTGCTGGTGGGACTGCAGATTGGGGCATCCACTCTGGAAAGCAGTATAGAGATTCCTCAGAAAACTTGGAATAGAACCACCATTTGACCCACTCCTTGGTTTATACCCAAAGAACTTAATAAGCATACTACAGTGACACTGCCACATCAATGTTTACAGCAGCTCGATTTACCATATCTAGGTGCCCTTCAACAGATGAATGGATAAAAAAATGTAGTATATTACACAATGGAATATTACTCAGCTTTAAAGAAGAATGAAATTATGGCATTTGCTGGTAAATGGATGGAGCTGGAGAATATCATGCTAAGTGAAATAAGCCAAACTCAAAAAACCAAAGGCTGATGTTTTCTCTGATAAGCAAATGCTGATACATAATGGGGGGAGTAGGAAAGAATGGAGGAACTTTGGATTGGGCAGAGGAGAGGGAGGGGTATGGGGGTTGGAATGATAGTAGAATGAATCAGATATTATTGCCCTATGTGCATATATGATTGCACGATCTATGTAACTCTACATCGTGTACAACCAGAAGAATGAGAAGTTATACTCCATTTATGTATGATGTGTCAAAATGCATTCTACTGTCATGTATAACTAATTCAAACAAATAAAAATTTTAAAAAAGATAGGTGATGACAGAGGTCCTGGGAGAAGAACTGATCATAGTATCTAGATCTGAAGAGCACCTCGTTCCCTCCATCACAACCTGCCTGTTACCATTGTCCTCAGGTATTGGTGGGAGGAAACCAGTCCTTTGATGCTTGGAGGCCTCCTCTAAACTGGCTCTCTGCTGCCAATGACAGATGCTACTTTAGATGCTTGCCCCTCCTGCAGACTACCTTCTCCCATCCCCACCTTTCCCCTAGCTTGGCCTTTGGAGGTCGTTGTTTTAAGGGACAGGCTAAAATCAGTCATTTCTTCTAATCACCAGATATATAGTTCTCAAAGATGAATGAAAAGCCAGTAGTTCTTCATTTAGTTGGGCAACAGGTGGCACTAGAGACCATATCATCTCCACATTTCTAAACCCCCAGCAGTTTTTACCAGCAGCCAGAAGGAGCAGAGTGAACCACACTCCTGACGACACCCTCAAAACCCCTTGTTTCCTTTTCCTTCAGCTATACCTCCTTCCCCTGGCTGAACCCCAATCTGAGGCTAGCTAACTGTCCAGGCTTTCTCTACATGTTGACTATTGCTGAAGAAGGCTGTCAAACATGTAATTTGGGGCACCTGGGAACTCATGGTTAGGTTTTCTGTACAGTCCTGGACCAACATAGTCATTTTCCTCTTTAATTTTTGTTAAGAGTTATTTCAAACTTCACAAACCTTTAGCTCTTTAGTGAAGTGTTCCATGCATATAAATGTCTGTGTGTGGGGTTTGCACTGTGACAAGTAAAAGGGCTGAGACCCATGTCTGCTTTTGTGAGATGCAAATCATAGAAACAACTACAGAATGTCAAGAAGAGGTTAAACAGAATGAACGTAGCAGATGAGGAAGCAAAGAGCCCAAGGCAACCATGAAGCATAAGTTCCCTGATAGTTCACAGGAGTCCCTGAAAAGGCATTCATTGTACTTTCTCAGACAAATTAGGGATGTTTAACCTGTTCAGCTAGACCTGAGAGGTAAAGACGACTCCGGTTGACTTCTGGGAAGCATACAGATCTGATGTCATCATTCCTATTTTAAATCTCTTACTCTTATATATAGGGAGTGATGTTCAAATATACAAAGAGTGGCAGTATCATCATAATATTTTTGGCTCAAGGATGCCTGAATTCTGTCTTGGCCCTGCTATTTGTAAGGTTCCTAAAGAAGACACACACAGACACACACACACACACACACAGAGAGAGAGAGAGAGAGAGAGAGAGAGAGAGAGAGAAAAAGAAAGGCCAATGACATTGGATAATCTAAGCACTGTGCCTAGTAATCCAATGCAGAAATTTCTGGTAAATTGAGCATAATTGACTAAGGTTCAGTGCACAGGTAGGGCCTCTTCTCTAGCTCAACTATCACTAGCTAGGTTCCAGAGATTCAAAGAAAGAGTGTATATAGTGTACAGTGCAGGGAAAAGAGAGAAGACAAGTGCGTGGGTTAGAAGAAATATGAATGCCAATGATAGTAGGTTTGGAATCTAGACCTGAAAAGCAGCACATAGGGAGGAAAGAAGCAGAAGAGAATGTGAATAAGATGGCCAGGGCTACATGAGGAGAGGAGTTGGGAACGAGTTTTTTTTTTTGTTTGTTTTGTTTTTGATTTTGTTGGTTTTTTTTTTTTTTTTTTTTTCTTTTTTTCCTGTGAACATAGTTCAAGACCATAAGCCACAGCCATCTTTGGAACTTTCACACATTGTGACCTTGCCTGTGAGTGAAGGCGGCTTAGGAAATGTACCTGGAAATGTGATTCAAGCAAATGAAAATTCCCTTCTGTTGGAGAGAAATGAGGGAGATAGGTGGCAGGTGGAGCCTCCTTTCCTTTACACTTAAGAGTGACACAGCCCTTCAGTAATTTGGTGTCCAATGTTTTCAGTATCATCTCTCACCCAGTCCCCATTGTAACCAACAACTTGTCAATAGGCACTAAACAAGGTGCACTTTCCCACATTTCCCTTGCTCTTGCTATCTTCTTTTCCTTACAATTTTCTACTTATCCATCTGGTAAAGTTCTTTAAAAATTCAGTTCAAAAGTTGTCTTCTCTCTGAAGCCTTCCTTTACTTTCTGAGGAAGAACTAATCTTTTTTAGTTTGTCATGATATTTCTTTTTGACTCCCTAACTGAACTTTATGTTCATTATTCATCATTATGTTATTCTGGCTTAACTGTCTGACATTTATGTTAAATAAACATTTTTTAATTTACTGAGTGAATCAGGACTGGAGGGTGATGTCTAGGGGGACTACATGCCAATATGTGTCCATGTGAATATCTTATGGGTCCTTTTAGTAGGAACTGATCTTCTGAGTAAAGGCCCAGAGCACAGAGTAAAGGCCCCAAGTACTCCTGTGAGTGAAGCAAGAATTACAGCTGAAAGCTGCAAGTGTAACATCAAGGTTGATTTGTTCCTTCCAAGGGCTGTGATTTGCTTTCAGGTCTCTCTCAAGCATTGTCTCTGTGCTTGACATGGCATTCCCTTTATATAAGTCTGTCCCTTTTTATTATTCACTTATTTCATTGAGATGAGGTCTTGCTATGTTATTTACTTATTTTTATTGTTTGGGCTGTCCCCTAACTCCTAGACTCAAGCTATCCTTATATCTCAGCTTCCTGAGTACCTGGGACTACAGGTGTGTACTGACTACTACACTTCGCTAAGTTTTCCCTTTTTATAAGGTCATTCACTTGTCATATTCATTTAGGGCCCACACTAGACTGCATCCCAACTAATTATATCTGCAAAAAACTTCCAACCAAATAAGAGTCACATTCAGAGGGACTAGGGTTTAGAACTTCAACTTATGAATTTGGGAGGAGGTACAGTACAACCTAAGGACTAGTGAGGGTGAATTTGGTGAATACCTTTGTGTAGAATTAGCTTGGGCAAAATAATTTAGAGAAAAACGCTGCAAATGCAATGAAATATTTTACTAAAACAAACATTTAAAGCAATTTCTCAAATTCTTTCCTTGTACATTTGTTTTATTTAAAACGTTTTCAGAGTGAGTAAAGTGTGCAACTATTGACTATTAGTATATTGCTGTGGTACAGTTAATATCTGGGAGGTAGTGTCTGAGTGATATTGTGTAAGTAGTTCACTTATCTGGGCCTTTTTTTTTTTTTTTTATCTTTTATGTGAGCCACTAGTAGTAGTCTTTATCTCAAAAAATCTTTGAAAATTTTTAATTCTCGAGTCCTGTCTTTACAGCCCAGTGGAGAGATGAGACAAGCATCTGAGAAATGTGTTGTTAATGTTTGCTACATAGCATTAATAAACACAAGATAAAGCTAGAGGAGATGTTTGAGAGAAACCACCACTGGGCTTGTTTCTACCACCCCCGTGATTTTATCTTCCTTTTCTAAATGTACAAGAAACTTTTCCAAGTCTCTTACCAATCACTGTTTTGTACTGATTTTCATCATTTGATTTTTCTCGTATACAATGTAAGCTGTCCTGTCCAGTGCTTGGAACAGTGCCAGCCACCTGGCATGTGTCTAAACAGAGGCAAGAGGTGAATGGTACTGGGAACATCCTTGAGAGTATCTGTGAGGAAACAAGGCCCTTTCCCTCCCAAGGTGTCCAGTCTTCGGGTTAATGCGTATCACTTGGGTGCACATGTTTGGGTTATGCCAACCCAGTTAAAAACGGGCCCATGCATGCTTGTGGCTGGTTAAGTGTGGCTTTAGAATTTTACCTGAAGAGTCCTTGCGTAACAGTCTGAAAGTGCTACCATCCCCGATAGCCCCTTGATCCTACAGATGCCCTCAAATTTCGGGTCTTATTTAAACTGTTAAGTGGACTGTAGCTCTGGGACTCACCAGATAAGAGCACCCAGCCGCTAAAACTTTCTATTCTAATTAACCCAGGGCTTTCTAGACGCGAATGGGAGGGAAGGCCAGGAGGTCACGAAGACACAAATGTGCCCACACAGACCCTAGGCGCGTGGGCGGCCTCAGGCTGCGCAGACTCACAAAATCAGGACACTAGCTCCCCACCCCCTGCTCCAAGGGGTACCTAGCTACTCAAGGATGGTCACATAGGGACAGACGCGGGTAAAAGCCTCCAGCAGGCGGAGGGTAGCGCCCGCGGCCGGGAAGGGCGGAACCGCAGAACGGCTTCCGGGACGCGCAAGCCGGCACTGCGCAGCCGCGGCGGGCGGAGAGGCTGGCGCTGGCCGCCCGGCGCGGGCCGAAGACCATGAGCACCGCGGGCCCGGGCGGTGGCCGCCGGGCGCGAGTGTCCCGCCTTGTCTCCTTCAGCGCGAGCCACCGGCTGCACAGGTCGGGCATGCCCACACGTGCGACCGCAGCAGGCGGGCACCCGCCCCGCCGCGGAGCGCCTCGGGGGCGGGGCCGACATGCGCACTTACGTGCTCGAGCCCGAGCGGGAGGGCGGGGCTGGAGCGGCGGCCCGAGGGAGGGCTGTGCGAGCGCCGGGGCCCTCGCGGGGCTGCTTGGGCAGAAACGCCGTTCTGCAGGACTTGGCCAAGCTCCCCAGGAGGCGGTGAGGCGTGCTGGTTGAGTCTGCCCAATGCGGAGGGGTTGCCCTGGGTTCCGAACCCAGAGGCTCCACTCACTATCTCTTGACCCTCTGAGTCTGTTTAACCCGTGGCTGTGAAGTTAAGCGAAAGTTCACTCGCTTATGTTACACGGTACCTGGAGCGTCGCAAACACCGCAGACGTTAGCTAATTCTGTATGCTAGGAGCGTGAGCCCCCAAATCTAATATAATAGGAAGGCTAGTTTTATCACCTTTCTACAGAAGATGAAATGAGCCCTGATGTTCTGTTTTCTAAGCAGGCGCACAGTTGGGATTTGCACCCGGAGCACTCAGACTGCCTGCCTGCACCAGTTAGTTGATTTTGAGACTTGCACCATTCTCTAGCAAGTTCCACTCCCTGAGCTTCCGTTTCCTTGTCTGTAAAATGAGAATAATAAGATGGATTCATCCATCCATGGCTGGATAGGGTTTGTTTTGTGCTGATAAGGCCCTGTGCTAGATAACAGGATACACAACAGTGCCACACTTGTCACTGCTCCCTGTCTGGAGTTTGCAATGTGGCCAGTTTTGTGGACAGTTAAGTACAAAAATCTGTCAGTGTATTTCTGAGAGAATTTTGTGCCAAAGTTTTGTGAACTGTAGCACTCTCAGAGTGAGAAGTAGGAGAAAACAGTAATAGTAACAACCTTAAAAACAAAGGGATTCTATAATAGGAAGCTCAAGCGTATGAGGGAGCTAAGGACTCAGAAACTGAGAAATTGGATGGGTATGGATATATAAATTCATTAAGTTGTATTCTGCCTGGAAAAATAGCTAAGCGTTACAATTTTGAAATTTCATCTAATTTGAATATCACTGGAATTTTCAGTGGGCATTAAAAGTTGAGGCAGAGTAGAGCAAGATGGTTGAAGAGGAGACCGAAGTCATGTAATTATTTTTCAGGAGAAATGAGATTTTAAGCTGTTGAGGACAAATACCTATTTGTGTTTATCACTGTATGCCCTTCCTTCATTCTGCACTTGCCTTTTCCATAGGGTACTCAGTCAATGCCTTGTTGAATTGAAAAATGAAAGGACCATTATCAGAATAGTTGGAATCTTGCTGTGCAACAGGGGGATTGAATTTTAGATTTGTTCATACTAATTTTTATTGTACAGTAGTCTAATTATTGAGTGTACATTGGTTCCCCATGTATAGGTGAGTAATGAAATCAAAGTGATTTTTCCACTTGGTGAGCTACAGTAATAATAAATTATGAAACTCTTCAAAGACCAGAGCAGGTAATGTGAAGAACAGAAAGGGAGTCTGAATTTGATACTGTGTCATGCTGATTTTCTTTTTCTTTTGCTCAGCAAATCTCTGAGTGATGAGGAAAACTTGAAACTGTTTGGGAAATGCAACAATCCGAATGGCCACGGACACAATTATAAAGGTGAGAAAAACTGATGAAACATTTAATAAGGATGAAAGATGTTCAGCAAATACAAGTGTGATGAGGAAGAAGTCTTGAGGACAGTATGAATGTGTTGAGCCTTGACTCAGATTAAACGGAATTTCAAAAAACGAAAAGCTCAGTTGCCTTGGTTGGATGTTTCACCTCCCAATTGTCTACTGTGTTTTAGGTAGTCCAAAACAAAGATGTTTTAAAGAATTTTTTTCCTTGGTCTCAGTGCATAGTAAAAAATATTTTGGCTGTGTGTTTCCTTAGGTATGGCTGAAGTTAATGTTAAAATTGAATTATAATCACTGAGGAGATGAGTAGATACGTTTAACCTGATTTAAACCTTAACACTATGTATACATATAATGAAGCATCACATGGTATCCTGTTATTGTGTGCAATTTTTGGGTATCAGTTAAAAATTAAATTAAAAAATAATAAAATCAAAAATGAGATTGTATTCTTTGAGTAAACAATGAGTAACAAAAGGGGAATTTTGCCTAAGAATACTATATGGCAGGGACTGGGGCTTTAGCTCAGTGGTGGAGTGCTTGCCTCAAGGCATTGGTTCGATCCTCAGCACCACATAAAAATAAATAAATAAAGATATTGTGTCCATATACAATTACACACTATTTTTTAAAAAAGAACACTATATGGCAGAAAAATAGTTTATGTCTAAAACTTTGCCAGTAGTGTTCCAAGAAAGTAATTTGTGTAAGGGTAAGAGACTTGATTCTTTGAGACCTAGCTGATTGCTCAGAAAATAGCTATGTAAGCCATAGAGGCAGCATGTGGTGTGGTGGCATTAAAAAAGACCAGACAAGGGGGTCAGAAGATCGGGATTTCTAATTTAGTTTATCTGTGATACATCTCACTCTCAGTGTACTCACTTATCATGCAATACCTAACAGTATTTGTGTGGAGCTGAAAAAATACAAGTGTATAGAAGCTATTAATTGGTAAAGTACTGATCAAGATTTTCAAATGCTTTATATAAGCACTTGTTATTTAACAAAGCATTACTGTAAACTGTGTATACATTCTTGTAAGTAAAGGGGTTGAGGTTAAGGCCCAGTGGTAATTTTGCTTGCTTAGAGGTACTGTCCAGAATTGGACCAGTTTGGTGTATAGCTGGACACCTGCATATACATTTTTGCTTTTACAGGTAAAGATTCAGATACATCTTGATCTTCCCTTTTGTATAAACATATAAGCATAACTTACACCCTTTTGGGCATTGGCTAATTTCTTCTGCTTAGTCAAAGCTCATTCTAAGCTCCTGTCTTGGTTGAGTCTTACTTTGGTTGATAAAAAGATCTTAACTAAAAGGACTTTTTTCCCCCCAGTACTGGCAATTGAACCCAGGGCTTGCACTTGCTGAGCAGCACTCTATCTCTGATCTATATCCCCAGCTCTTTTTTTAAAAGAACTTTTTCTTTTAATTCTGAGGCAGGATATCACTAAGTTGGCCAGATAGGCTTTGAATCCCTAATCTTCCTGCCTCAGCCTCTTGTATAGCTAAAAGGACAGATGTTTTGGGGAAAATGTAAGTATAGCTTTGGTGGGGCCAGAGATCTAATAATTTATGTTGCTAATTTGTGCTTTGATGTTAATCTTTTGAAAAATCATGCTTTTTTTTTTTTTTTGTATTTTTTTTCTTTTCCATAGTTGTGGTGACAGTATATGGAGAGGTATGTGCTGAACATATTTGTGTGGTTTTGTTTACACTACTGAGTCCTCTTTCAGTGTACTTGGTGCATTCTGTGTTGAAAACTTCTGTTTCAGTTTCATCATTGTTGAATGTGCTGTCTGTGGACAGGTAGAAGAGCTGTGCAGTGAAAAGAATGCCTGATGCACGTGTGCTTTTGTGTTGAGATCAGTGATTGTCTCTGGGATGAAGGCAAATATGGGCACAGTTTGCACCTTGCAAAGCCTTTAATAGTTTACCAGAAGTTTTGATATGAAGAACCTCTTAGATTAATATTTACCCTTGTTTCTTCTTTAGATCAATCCTGTTACAGGAATGGTTATGAATTTGACTGACCTCAAAAAATATATGGAGGTAAATGCCATATTGGTGCTAATTCTGTGCTCTGCCTTCAGTATAATTTTTGGTGACTTCCTTTCCACCTCCCCAGTCAGTTCTTGCTTGAAGTTCCATAACTTTGTGAGTGGAGCTGGGTGTGGGCCTGGGAGGATAATTGGAGAAACTGCTCTTGTGGCCTTCTAAAGGTCTCCTTAATGGAAAGTAGCTGTGTTGCAATGATGGGGAGACGTGCACCTAGCATGCTTACCTTGTATTCCTTGTTGGAATATGCTGATTTCCTCCACTTCACAAATTCTATCCTTCTTTCATGACACAATTTTTTCCTTGAAGCTTTGTTTCTTTTTTGAATATTCCTTACACCTTTGCTCACCGATTTTTAACACCGCCCTTTCTTACTCATTTTGCCTTTACTATAAACTAAGGGGGGCAGTTCTTTACAGAGATAACACAGAAGCAGATATTTAATAACAACTTAATGATTGTGTTATCATATAATTTTTGCCTTGTAAGAGATCTTAGGGATCATCCAAACCATTTTTTGCATTCCGTAGATGAAGATTGAGAGATGTCATATAGTTACCTGATTTGCCCCAGGTCATGTTTGTCATTTGCAAAGTTGAGAGTAGGCTTTTTTCCTATCCAGCTGTTTTTATTATGCTATCATTTATTGAATTCTTCACATCATCTCTGCAGCTTACTTTTATTCTAAAATTTGACATTTTTTTCATAAAAATGATGTTAATAAATATTACTTCTTCCCACTACTTATCCATCTATTCAATAAACTTGCTACTTTGCATCAGTTCTTGAGCTAAGAGCTAGGAATACAAAGATGAATGAGACATAACCCACAGGGTACCTGTGTTACCTTTTCAGGAGATAAAGGAAAGTAAATGCTCAAAAGTTGTTGATTGAATAAATGAATAAGAGAATGAATGAACAAATAGCACTGTGCTGAAAGAACTATGGGAAAGGCATGAAGACAGACTTCTTGTGTCTACTAAGGACATAAAATATATATACACCAAGTATTATACCATAAAAGGCAACAGTTAGAGCTCTCAAGCCCATGCAGAGTAGAATACTACACAGGGGCTTGCTCTGCTCTTTTCCTCCTTTGTGTACTTATTGTACACTGCACACCCCCATCTGTGTGCTTGTCATGGCTCAGACAGTCTGCAGAAGTGGCTTCAGTGGAGAAGCTAAACTGAACTGAGATTGAAGATGAAACACAGGTATTTCTCCTTCCTTCCTTCTAATTTTTTAAAGACAGAAATTTATTTAGGAAAACAGAGGCACATTCAAGGAAGAGTGTGGGCTGTCTTAAAAGTGAGAAGCTGTGGGCTTGGGATATAGCTCAGTTGGTAGAGTGCTTGCCTTGGGAGCACAAGGCCCTGGGTTCAATCCCTAGCACTGCAAAAAAAAAAAAAAAAAAAAAAAAAAAAGCTTTGTGGGTACGGCAAGGAATACACATTCATGGGAGACTGTGGGGTATCTCTAGAGAGAAAAATAGAATATTGCAAGATATTCATACAAAACATCTTTTCATTTGATCTATTTTATTTAATCTATTTATTTATATTTCTATAGGGGATTGAACCCAGGGTGCTGTACCACTGAGCTATGACCCCAGTCCTCTTTATTTTTTATTTTTGAGATGCTAAGTTACTGAGTTAAGTTGTTCAGGCCTGCCTTGAACTTGCTCCTTCTTCAAGCTTCCAAGTTTCTGGTACTACAGGCATGTACTACCATGCCTGATTGTTTGATCGATTTTAAAAGCTAGTGGATCCAGACTTACTTTTTAAAAAATATTATTCTGGATTTACTCATGAAATGATTGTTATTAATGTACCCTTGAAACCATTCACTATGGAAAATTAGGTTGTTTCACAAATGCTTGAATTTTTGTACAAGAACTTAAAGTAAAACCCTAGAAATAAAACCCTGGAAAGAAAGCAGTTACAATCCTTGCTTAAGACAAGCAAAAAATTATTTAATACATGCAAGCATTAAGAAGTAGTTGTCTGTTTTAGACAACTTTTTTGTTAGCTCTGGGCCCAAGCTGAGGAAGAACGTGACAGAGGAAAGCAGCTCAGGGCATGAGGACCAGGAAGAAGGGAGCGGGAGGGGAGGGAGAGGAGAGTGAGCACAAGGGGAGAGAGGGAGAGAGAAAGGAAAGAGAGAGAAAGACAAAGAGAGATATTGATTGGCTTACCAGAGACAAAGACAAAATATGAACTACAAAGTGTTACTTCAGTGACCCATCTCCTCTAGCCACACCCCTCCTGCCTACAGTTACTACAAAGTTAATTGATATCCCTGGATTGATCCACTGATTAGGTCACATCTCTCATCATCTAATCATTTCCCTTCTGAACATTCTTGCATTATCTCACACAGGAGCTACTGGGGGATACCTCATATCTAAACTGTAGCATAGTCTTTACACATTTGATTCTTTTTCTTCTGAAAGCCTTAGATCATTCTTAAATTATTATAGCAGAAATTTAGAACTACTCACATAATTTCTGTCTAGGTCTGTTTTATAAAATATAGTGCTTATTGGATCTTTGTCCTAATAATATGTGGCATTGTTTCATAGGTGACACTGTTGTGGAAAAGTGATTCTGGTAACTTTTTGGACAGAATTCAAGGAGTGTTAAATTGAATTTTGAATCACAGTGGCTTGTATTTCAAGAAAACCCTGGCAAGTCTCTTGTACTTTTTAGTTTCTCGCCTCTGCATACGTAACAAGGATAACTCATCATTACAGGGAACTGGACCTGACTTTATTCTTACAGCTGTCAACCTTGTAAGATCGCTTTACCAGTACTGAATTAGTGGCTAAATGATAGGGTAAGGTTTAGAGGCTTACGTAGAACTGTTTGGAATTTGAGTCATGAATAACTTCAGTGGTCTTCCCCTTTGGTTTGTGTGTAGGAGGCCATCATGAAGCCCCTTGATCATAAGAATCTGGATCTGGATGTGCCATATTTTGCAGATGTTGTAAGGTGGGTGTCACCATCTTGCCTTAG
This sequence comes from Sciurus vulgaris, assembly GCF_902686455.1. Taxonomy (NCBI): domain Eukaryota; kingdom Metazoa; phylum Chordata; class Mammalia; order Rodentia; family Sciuridae; genus Sciurus; species Sciurus vulgaris. The sequence continues at coordinate 107,638,843 of NC_136472.1, forward strand.
ATAGATAGTAAGAAAAATAATTGATTTTCACATTTTATTTGATTGCCACATGATGTCTCAAGTTCTAGTTTAATGATTTCTTTGAACACTAGAATTTGTTTTCTGTAACTGTTAGGCATGAAATTTTGGTTAATTGTTGCATTTTGAACTTCTTTACTTTTTTTTTCTGCAGCACGACAGAAAACGTAGCTGTATTTATCTGGGAAAACCTCCAGAAATTTCTTCCTGTGGGAGTTCTTTATAAAGTAAAAGTGTATGAAACTGACAATAATATTGTAGTCTATAAAGGAGAATAGTTCTTAGGGATTAACACTGTAGAAAGTCTAATTTCTTTCCATATTTAAAAAAGATCTGTATCCTCTTGGAATATTAAGTAGTCACCACATAATTGTTGTTCTGCATTGTGTTCTGAAGTGCCTGATTTATTGAAATCATTGTAAGACCTGTTGTGAATTTAAATCTATTTTAAAATAAAGCTTGTAATGTATCCTGAATATCACTTAGAGAATCCTTTATCTGTAGATTAAAAATCACTTCATCTTCAGCAAAATGTTTTGGCGTGGTATTATTTCAAAGAAAAAGAAACCTGTATTCTCTGTTATCTCATTTTTAGAATTCATTTTTTCTTAATATAAATGGTACAAATGTTTATGCAATTTAAAGTAGATGAATATTATAAAAAATAAAATTAAGCACTGGTGTGGGAGTACATTGACTGTAATCTCAGCTACTGGGAGGCCGAGGCAGGAGGATTACAAGATCAATGCTAGCCTAGGCAATTTAGTGAGACCCTGTCTCAGTATAAAATAAAAAGGGCTGGGGATGTAACTGAGATGTTAGAGCACTTGTTTACCAGGCCATGGGTTCAATCCCCAGTGAGAAAAAAAAAAAAAAAAAAAAAAATTTAGATGACTACAAGGTCTGGAGACAATAGGTATCAGTTGAACTCCCTTGGTTCCTACTTTTTGGGTATGCTAAATGCACAAGTTTATTCAATGAAAATCAGACACACAGATTATCTAAGATTAGTACATTGCTGATGCAGGTGCAAAGATGGATGGAAATGTTGCTTTCATGGACATTAGTCATTGCAGATTTACACAGCTATTGAACTATAAATTGCTAGTGAGGAAGAGCAATTAAACATATAATACAATATCAGTAAACTGTTATGTGTATTTGTGTAGAACTCCAGACATTATAGCCATTGAATAATTTAAACTTGGAAGACTGCAGAATAAGATATATTTTAAACCATATTAAAATAGCCAACATAAAAGGATCTGCTACTCTATGAAGTATTTCCTGTATGCAATTTTTCCTAACTGATCCCATTTTATTCTGATCATTAAACTTACCTGTATGAGTTGAATTGTGTTCTTGGCATTCATCTCTGGTGTCTTTTCCCCATGAATAAATCCACAAGAATGTATTTGCTTGCTGTGCACAAAGAGCTATTCTCTTGTGTTCTCATTTGTATTCTAAACTTCTTAAATAGAGAATTTTATATTTATCTTCACGTAGTTTCTTGTATGCAGTGATTCTCAGAATGTTGCCGCCTGGAAGAAATAAAACAACTTATGCAGTGATTATGATTCTAGAAAATTTTGCAAAGGAAGACTTTTATTCTGGAGAGGTAGTAACTATAGGAATTTTATTAATCAATTTTCACAATGCAGTGCCTACTTAAATTTGAATGTGTTGCAGTTTAGTTACCAAACTCAGTTTTTATTTATGTAGAATATTTTGTAATGATTACTTGAAGGGCAGTATAGCTATTGTTTATGAATGTACTTTTATGTTTTAACTCTCACAAACACCATGTAAGGTAGTTATTATTCCCATTTTACAGATAAGAAAATTGAGAGGGTTTAAGGGACTTGCTTAAGATCACTCAGTAAATAAATTGCAAACTGGGTTTTTTTTTTTTTTTCTCATTTCAAAACATAGACTCAAAAAAGGACAATGTATGTATATTCCAATATTTTTAAAAAGATACCAAATTTTTCAGATCTGATATGTTAGAGAAACATTTTTCTTGATAATAGATACGCTAGGTGTTGGTTGCTCATGAGTTGCTTCAAGAGAAACTTTTTTCCCCTACTTTCTCTCCTTAAGACAAGAATTTTTTTCTGTTTGTCTGTTTATTCATCCATCCATTCATCCATCAAATTCATGAGTGAATAGATGAGTAAGTGGATGGAAGATCCAAAAATAGGGTAAAGGTGATTTTCTTTTCTTCCTTTCAGAGATCATATCAAACTTATAATTATTACTTTTCCTCTTTGTTTTTTTCCTTTCTCTTCGTTGTAAATTCCTGGTTGACCAAGTTCTTATTCTAAGCAGAGTATCTAGTAAATAGTACTCAATTTTTTGTTCATTGAATTAATGAATGGCATATTGCTAAAAACTGTTGGAATTTTATAGTGTCTTACATACATAATGGGTACTTGGCACATATTTTTAGTTTTGAATAACCTGAAAATTTTGAGGCCCTAGAGTTGTTACTATTTAGTTGAGTGATGCTTATCTCTGCTGTTCAGTTTCTTTACCTGTAAAGTGAGTCCTTGGACTATATGCTTTCTGAATTATTTCTGCCTATTTTGTATCTAGATGATTTAAGATAAGCTTATCTCTGCTGTTCAGTTTCTTTACCTGTAAAGTGAGTCCTTGGACTAGATGCTTTCTGAATTATTTCTGCCTATTTTGTATCTAGATGATTTAAGATAAGCTTATCTCTGCTGTTCAGTTTCTTTACCTGTAAAGTGAGTCCTTGGACTAGATACTTTCTGAATTATTTCTACCTATTTTGTAGAAATAGGTATATTATTTCTACCAAATGAGCAAATATTATTACTATAGAGAAGGGAAAAGATCATTCTAGGGTGATGAGGTTTGGAAGCTTTGTAAAGGAGGTACATCCTTAGTGGTACTTTGAGTGATTGGGTAAGGAGAGTGGCAGTTTGGAATTCAGGAGAAAAGAGGGATTGAATGCCCAAAGGGCAAAAGTTACTTGGCAAGGTTACTAGGATGGGAATGTACAACCATATGTGGGAAATGGTGACTAGGTTAATCTGAGTAGAGTAATGGTGAGGTAGAGGAGTGTTGTGGGAAGGGAGCTTGGAAATACAGAATGGGGACAGTCCAGTTGGCCTGGAATGTCAATTTGATCTCTGTCCTTTAAGGAGTAGGAAGCTATTGAAGTTTTGTTTTTTAAAGAAGGTAACCAAAAAAAAAAAAAAAAAAAAAAAAAAAAATAAAGAAGGTAACCAAATGGACAAAGGGAAGAAAGGAAACCAGGTGCAAAGCTAGTACTGAAATCTATTCATAAAGTGATGGGTGCCTGGACCATGGTTGTGGCAGCAGAAATGAAGAAATGGGGAAGGAGGATCAAGCTAATACTATGCAGTACCTAATGTGGGATCAGGCACTCTGCTAAGTACTTCTTACATTACCTCATTTTATCCCCATAATCACCCTGCTTGGTGAGTGTATTGGTTACCTATTGCTGAGTAACAAATTAACCAAAGCGTAGCTTAAACATGATTTACAGCAGCACATATATATTATCTCAGTTTCTGTGGACCGTGAGAGGCTTAACTGTGACCTCTGGTTCAAGGTCTCTGACAAGGCTGCAGTCATCTCAAGGATCTGCCTGGAAGGATCTTCCCAGCTCACTCCCATGGTTGTTGGCAGGATCCAGTTCCACATGGGTGGCTGGACTGAGGCCTTGGTTCCTCTTCTTGCTATGTAGGTTTCTTTCTAAAGCATCTCCAAGCCTGATGGCTTGCTCCATCCAAGTGGGCAGATAAAGGGCAAGGGGAGTGCCTGCAAGACTGAAGTCACAGTCATTTGTAACCTAACTTGTTTTTCTGTATTTTGCTTCTTAGAAGCAGGTCACTAGGTCTAGGTCACACTCCAGAGGAGGAGATTACATATACATTGCGAGTGTGAAAAGTGTGATGGAGATAGCAGAGATGAGGCTTGGGAGGTAGGCAGAAAGTGTGTATCAGGCCCTTTTTGATGCCAGAGGAAAAAAACATTTCATTATTTCAGGAGTGAAACATCAGAGCAGCAGTGGCTGTTTACAGAGGTAATTGTGGATTTTGTGGGTAGGGCTATATAAAAACCTTGGGAGCACAACTCTTGAAAGTAAAACCAATTCTAAGGTGAACTTAAGAAAAATATAGTCACTGAATCTCATAAGCATAATGACCAGAGCTCAGCTTTCATTGGTATTGCCTTAATTAATGTAGTAACCACCAGTGGGTTATGAAATGGCCAGAGTACTATAGTCATTTCAGTACATGTTGTCACTGGTACACTAGACCTGTGATAAGTGAGCCATTTGGCTTTGTAAATACCAAATTTTCAAATTCCTCCTGGACTTGAAATTATCTTAAAGATCAGAAACAGACTGTTCTCATTTTGCTTTTGTTGTCTGAGATATTTCTAGCTTCCCTCACATACAGAAAAATCATTGTTAGTTTCACACAATTTAACTTTATAGCAAGATTCTGCTGTAAGACACTTGGAAAATGTCCCAGGTAAACTAGTGAAGTCTCCACAGAGCTGCAGAGAGAACTGCTATTACTATAAAAGAAAGGTAGAGGCAAGTGGTTCTCCAAATGCAGGATTTTCAGAGCAGTCCTACCTTCCATTGGTTCATCAGTTGCCTTCAAAACAGCCACAAACCCACTCTCATGTGTGCTTAGCAGCCACAGAAGAATTAATGATTTTAAAAGACAGAACACCTTTCTCTGCCCTCCCCACATTTTTTTTTTTTTAATGTGAGAAACAACATCCCAAGCTTTGAAACATGTCCTCGAGGTCATCCTAGTCCTATTGCCTGCGGTTGCACCTGATCAACAAAATTTGCCTCAGACTCCGTGGTGCACACCACATCCACAGTGCTGGGCGGCTGCCTTCCTGCACGTCCTGCTGCTGGACCTCCATTTCCACAAGCTGCCCAACTGTGCAGCAACACATGGGGCACACTCTTTGCCACTACACCAGGAAGTCAGCAGGCTGGGTTGTGTTCTGCAGAGTGCTGGCAAACTAGTGTGCACCAGGATCACCTGTTTCTTGACACCCCCCTGCTGCCTCCCTCAGATTGCGGGGGTCACAACTCCTCCAACAGCCCCACCCTCCAACTAGAGTTGCTGACAGTGGAAGGAGACTGAGGGAGATACTCGAGGCTGCACAATTCGAAATGGACATCTAATCCAGTGCAGATGACCCCACGTGTGGAGTTCTAGAGGGAACCCTCATGCTACTCTTGCCACCACCTCTTTCTGGGGTATCCAAAGGACAGCTAGCCTCATCTAATCTGGAAAAGAGTGACTTATTGATTCTGGGCTTCCTTTAGTTCTGGGGCAGCTAGACCAGCTCCACCTTCTTTTTGGTCTGTAGGTACTTTTCCCAACCCCCAGCCCTCTATGCTTGTAGGGTGGGGCAGGAGGACAGAGTATGCTACCTTCTGGCTACTTAGTAAACATTTTGAAAAAGGTAAAAAAACCCAAAACCAAACAAAAAACCAAGTCCTTGATATTTAAGTCATCCAACCAGTTTATTATTCAATGAAGATTCCCAAAATAGTATAATGATAAGTATGAGCCAAAATTTCAAATGATTTTTACTTCTCACAGGTATTTTTTTTTTTTTTTTTTGTGGGGGGGTTGATGGGTACTGGGAATTGAACTCAGGGTCACTCAACCACTGAGCCACATCTCCAGCCTCATTTTGTATTTTCCTTAGAGGCAGGGTCTCACTGAATTGCTTAGCACCTCACTTTTGCTGAGGCTGGCTTTGAACTCATGATCTTCCTGCCTCAGCCTCCCAACCCACTGGAATTACTGGTGTCCACCACTGCACCTGACTCTCACAGGTATATTAATAAATATTGATCATGGTGACTGGGAATAACCTAAAGACATAGAAGGGTTGGTATTGTCATTTACCTATTAAAATTTTTATTTGACCACAGATAGAACCATAGATGAGTGTCTCAGGGGCATCTCCAACTTAACATTTTCAAACATGAAGTTCTGATTTCTCCTTCAAAACCAGTTCCTCTGTCAGTCTTCCTTAAAAATGCCACTATTATTGCTTTATTTCTTCAACAGAAACCTGGGAGTTGTCCTTGATCTCCCCACAACCTCATCACACCTTCTTACCTCTTTAATCTATGGGAAAGCCCTGTTGGTTCTGTCTCCAGAACATTTCATGTTTGCTGTCTAAGTCTTCATTTCTGATGCCACAACCATGGTCTAAACTGCCATTTTTTTTGCCTGGCGTTCTGACATGGCCTTTTAACTGGTCTTCTTCTTGTACTTCAGTGCTCTTCCATACTCTATGGGTCTTTCTGAAAGAACAACTGAGATCTCCTCAGGTCCCATATTATCCTCTCACAGCTCCTCTTGCTTTTAGAATACAATCCAAGCTTCTCACACTAGTCTATCAAGCTCTGTATGATCTAGCCAATGCCGACTTGCAGCCTCAAGCCATTCACTATTTTGTTCACATTGACCTTCAAGTCCTAGGGTACATCAATTTCATACCTGCCTCAGGACCTTTGCATTGGCTGCCCTTCTGCCTGGAAAGCTGTGCTAACCTCCATACCCTTTTCATTTCACTTCATAAAACCTAAGCATTCTTCAGATTTCAGTTTACTGTCACCTTCTTGAAGACACCTTCCTTGATCACCCTGAATAGGTAGAAGCCCTCTGTTATTTGCTGTTATACTTTATACTCCCCTTTATGGCAGTTAAATTTTTTTATACTGGTTTCTTTTGTTTTATTTATTTATATACTAGTTTAGTATCCATCCAAACTATGAAGGTATCAATATCATGAGAGTTAAAGCCCTGTCTGTATAGTTCACTTTCATTTTCCTAGGACCTTGCTTATAATCATAACCTCCTTTCCATGGGAGATTGGTCCAGGACTACCCACAGATACCAGAAAAAGTGGATGCTCAAGTCCCTTTTGTAAAATGACTTAGTGTTTGCATATAACCTGTGCACATCCTCTAGTGGACTTTGAATCATTTCTAGACTACTCGTAATGCCTAATGCAATGTAAATAGGTGTTATACTATTAATGCTGTTTTGCTTAGGGATAATAGTAAGAAAAAATGTCTGTGTGTACTCGGTACAGATACATTTTTTCCCCATGTTTTAGATCTGTGTTGGTGTGGAACTCACAAGAGGGCTGACTAATTATTTACTGAATAAATGTATGTGTTTGCCATCTCTAAAGAATTGGTAATTTTTTTGAGATTTAATACCAAATTTTGGAAATTCTTCTTTTTAAAAAAAGTTTTAAAATTTGTTTTGTTATACACGACAGTAGAATGCACTTTGATACATCATATGTAATGGAGTGTGAGTTCTCATTCTTCTGGCTATACATGATGTAGAATCCCACCTGTTGTATATTATATATGTACATAGGGTAATAATGTCTGATTCATTCTACTATTTTTCCTATCCCCATACCCGCTCCCTTCCTTCAATCCCCTCTACCTAATCTAAAGTAACTCTGTTTTTCCCCAGTCCCCCCCACTGTGAATTAGCATCCACATATTAGAGAAAACATTTGGCTTGTTGGTTTTTGGGGATTGGCTTATTTCACTTAGCATGACATTCTCCAGCTCCATCCATTTAGTGGCAAATGCCATAATTTCATTCTTCTTTAAAGCTGAGTAATATTCCATTGTGTATACATACCACAGTTTCTTTATCCATTCACCTGTTGAAGAGCATGTAGGTTGGTTTCATAGTTTAGCTATTGTGAGTTGAGCTGCTATAAATGTTGATGTGGCTGCATCACTGTAATATGCTGATTTTAAGTCCTTTGGGTATAAACCGAGACAGTTGGGTCAAATGGTGGTTCCATAACAAGTTTTCTGAGGAATCTCCATACTGCTTTCCATAATGGTTGCACCAATTTGCATTCCCACTAGCAATGTATGAGTGTACCTTTTTCCCCACATCCTCACCAACATTTATTGGTTTTTGTATTCTTGATAATTGCCATTCTGAGTGGAATAAGGTGAAATCTTAGAGTAGTTTTGATTTGCTTTTCTCTAATTACTAAAGATGTTGAACATTTTTTCTTATATTTGTTGATCAGTTGTATTTTTTTCTGTGAAGTGTCTGGTCAGTCCCTTAGCCCATTTATTGATTGGATTATTTGGTTGTTTTGGTGTTAAGTTTTTTGAGTTCACTATATATCCTAGAGATTAATACTCTATCTGAGGTGTGTGTGGTAATGATTTTCTCTCATTCTGTAGGCTCTCTTTTCATATTATTGTTTCCTTTGCTGAGAAAGAAGCTTTTTAGTTTGAATCCATCCCACTTATTGATTCTTGATTTTACTTCTTGTGCAAAGAAGAACTCAGACTATCACTATTTGCTGATGACATGATTCTATATGTAGAAGATCCAAAAAATTCCACCAGAAAACTTCTAAAACTCATAAATGAATTCAGCAGAGTAGCAGATTATAAAATCAACACCCATAAATCAAATGTGTTCCTATATAATAGTGATGAATCCACTGAAAGAGAAATTAGGAAAACTACCCTATTCACAATAGCCTCAAAAAAAAAAAAAAAACCAACTTGGAAATCAATCTAACCAAAGAGGTAAAAGACCTCTACGATGAAAACTACAGAAAACTAAAGAAAGAAACTGAAGAATGTAGAAGATGGAAAGACTCCCATGCGCCTGGATAGGCATAATCAATATTGCCAAAATGTCCATACTACCAAAAGTGTTATACAGATTTAATGTAATTCCAATTAAAATCCCTGTGACATTCTTCATAGAACTAGAAAAAACAATCATGAAATTCACTTGGAAAAATAAAAAATCCAGAATAGCCAAAGTAATCCTTACCAGGAAAAGTGAAGCAGCAGACATCACAGTACCAGACCTTAAACTATACTACAGAGTCATAGTAATAAAAACGGCATGGTATTGGCACCAAAACGGACAGGTAGACCAATGGTACAGAACAGAAGACACAGAGACAAACCCACATAAATACAGTTATCTCACACTAGACAAAGGCGCCAATAACATTCAGTGGAGGAAAGATAGCCTATTTAATAAGTGGTGCTAGGAAAATTGGAAATTCACATGTAACAAAATGAAATTAAAATCCTGTCTCTCATCCTGCATGAAACTCAAAGTGGATCAAAGACTTAGGCACTAGATCAGAGATCCTGTGCCTAATAGAAGAAAAAGTAGGCCCAAATCTTCACCATGTTGGCTTAGGATCTGACTTCCTTAATAAGATATTCCTAATGCATTGCAGCTTAGAGAACAGTCACCACCAATAAGATTTTCCAAGACTTTCTCCAAACTTGTTTTTCTGGATAACTTTATCTTCCTGGGAATTTAATAATTCCATACTTTAGTATAAAATCTCCTAGTCCCCAACTACTAATTTAGATAAACTCTGAATTAAAACTCTTTTAGTCAATAGCTGTCCTCTGACCACATCATCATTAGTAAGCAGCCCTGAAAGGCTGCACATAGTTACTGCCTCTTCCCTATCTCTCAGAGGAGGTTTGCTGTAGGCAGAGAGCCTTAGGTGATTGTGCAAACAATGCTTTTTATCATTTCATCTCTTTGACCCTAAGAACAAGCTACCTTATGGAATGTGAAACTAACTCATTGTGTATCACAGGTAATACGTGTTTTTCAGCAAACAATGACCTGATTTGTTAACCTAATATCCCTCAATAATTCCAAGAGAAGTAGGGAGAAAGTCAGGATTCCATTCTTGAAGGAGAAAACGGTGATTAGAAAAGAGAAAAAGCAAGTTAATCACCTTTATTTGAGATTGTGTTGGTGTTTTGGCTTTTTGTGAATTAATATAATGCCAGCCCCCATAATGCATCAGTCGTCTCAATAGCTTCCTCTGACCACATCATCATTAGTAAGCAGCCCTGAAAGGCTGCACATAGTTACTGCCTCTTCCCTATCTCTTGGGATAGGTAGCCCCCATAATGCGTCAGTTGTCTCAATCACTCTGACTTCAGGGTAGGACTCACCTCCAGTTTACTGAAGAAGAATCTGGGAGATTAAGAATCTTATTCAAAGCCATCCAGTAAGTGAAAGAACTGGGATTTGAATGTAGGTTTTTGAAGCTTAACAAACACACACATATACAGGGCTCAACAATTAAAATAATTGTAAAAAATTCCCCACACTCTTTAAATGTGAAGTGTGTACATATTTGTTATTTCAATGAAAGGCTTTTTGAGTTTGTTGGACTCGAGTATCTGTGTCTAAAGTTATTTTTATGTATTGGTCATATACGTAGGCATTAATAAATATGGAGATTTTTTGCATACATTATTTCTCACCTATATAAGGCATTTATGTATTTCACTTCATTCTATATTTTTATGGATGTTACGCACATAAAATCAGGATGGGGATGATTCATATGTCCCAGTTTCACTAGGACACATTCAAAGAAGTCAGACTCAATAGTATTCATTGCTCCAATCCCTGAAGGCAAGCTGGAAGAACAAAAATTAAAGTGAAGTTTTTGTACAAAGCAGATTGTCCAATCCTTCTTCCTGGGACAAAATTTGTTGTGTAAATTAAATGCACAGATAACTTCTGACCCCCAAACAATGACTCCATTTGTAAGTGCCACCAGAAAACACACTCTGTTTCCAACTTTCACTCACCCACTCTGCTGGAGACCTGCTATAAAGTGAGTAAGGCCCTATGGGCAGATGGGACTCTGCGAAGGATGATCACCACTATCCCAATTAGGATTTTACTTGAGCTGGTAACCTGTTGCCAGAAGAAAAAATATCCCCTTAAGAGAGAGGCATTGATAGGGATCCAGCCTCTTCTAGACAGATTTTTAAAACATGAATTGAGTGGACTTTGCCAGATCCCCAGTACCTCTATGCTGCCTGGTAAGAAACCTCACACTGATTAATATTGATTTGTACAAGACTTAAGAGTTGTAAATAATATTGTTCAGGATATTCACCTCATGGTACCCCATAGGACCCTGCTGCCTACAGTACCAAATAAATATGGTTGGTTTACAGTGTTAGATTTAAAGGATACAGTCTGCCTCTACATCCCACTGAGAAGGAAGTCCCAATTATTGTTTGCTTTTGAGTGGCAGGAGCCCATTGCCAAAGTAACCACCTAGTATTGCTGGACTGTCCTATGTCAGGACTTTAAAAACTGTCATACTCTGTTTAATGAGAGCCTAGCAAAAGACCTTCGAGAGTTATGACTGGATTAAGGAATCCTTTTATAATATGTGGATGACCTGCTTATAGGCAGCCCCACCTACAAACACTGCCTTTCAAACACTATTACTGTAGTGAACCACCTTGCCTCTTGTGGATATAAGGTGTCCATATAAAAGCTCAGATTTGTAAACAAGTCACCTATATCTGGGATTGCAGATCAGCCAAGGAACCTGAGATTTGATATCAGATCAGAAACAGGCTATCTTGAACCTTAGAGAACCTAGGAGTTGGAAGCAGTTATGTGGGTTCTTAGAAGTGGCAGGATTCTGCTATATTTGGATCCCTAATTTTGGACTTATAGCTAAACCTCTGTGTGAGGCCTTAAAAGGAGTAGAAATATAACCGTTGATTTGGACCCCAGAATGCCAAGCTGCCTTTGAGAAGTTGAAGCTTCCTCGCAGACCTGGCCCTAGGCCTGCCAGACTTATAAAGGAAGTTCAGATTGTTTGTGCATGAGAATCATGGCATAGTCCTTGGAGTTCTCCTAGCATTGGGAGGCATGCCCTGACCAGTAGCCTATTTGTCAAAACAGCTTGACCAAAGCAAAAGGATGTCCCATCCCGGCCTTTGGGCAGTGACTCCATTCGTGAGATACTACATGAAGCTGAGAAGTCCACACTAGGGCAACATATTACTGTATTTGTGAATCACCAATTCCCATGTAGTAAGAAAGAAGGACGACTGTTGGATGACTGCGGGAGGATGGGGAGATACCAGGTTATCCTATTATACAATTCAAATGTCAGTCTTGAAATTGCGTCCACCTTAAATCCTGCAGCCCTGTTGTTAGCAGATGATAATGGGCCAATACCACATGACTGCTTACAGATCTTGTAGACAGTTTACTCTGGAAGGTTGGATTTGTTTGCTCAGCCTATCACAGAGCCAGATGGAGACCTCTTCACTGAAGGGAGCAGCAGCTTCATGGACAATGACCAGTGATAACTGGATGTGCTATGGTCACAGAACAGCAGGTACTAAAAACTGAGGCTTTGCAGCTGGGAAAATTGGCCCAGAAAACTGAGCTAATTGCTCTGACAAGACCTTTCAGACTGTCCAAAGAAAAGACTCAAAATATGTTTTTATGATAGTACATTCACATTAGCTATCAGAGAGAGAGAGAGAGAGAGAGAGAGAGAGAGAGAGAGAGAGAGAAGAAGGAGGAGAAGGAGAAGAAGGAGAAAGAAGGAGGAGGAGGAGGAGGAGGAGGAGGAGGAGGAGGGGGAGGGGGAGGAGGAGGAGGAGGAGGAGGAGGGGGAGGAGAAGGAGAAGGAAGGAGAAGGAGGAAGAAGACCTCTTTTTACTGAGGAGGATGAGAAATGGGCCAAAGAACTGAGTATTGACTCCTGGGATAGCACTGCACTTGAAGGTGAAGTTCCCTTGGGTTCATTCTTCTGCTGGAAGCACTGATCTGGTGCTTGGGAAAACATCTACATTAGAGTACTCACTGTGGGAGGGATGCTGATAGGGCAGCCAGAGGTGCCCTGCTGAATTTCAAGTCCTTGCCAAGGACCACACATCCAACAGACTATTCAGCAGACAACTCAGAACTGTGCCTTATGTACTAGAAACAATCCATAGACTAAAAGGCAGCCTGCTGTAAAAGGAACACAATATGTAGGAATTCAATCTTTTGATGATTGGCAGGTTCTATCCAAATGTCCCATATGATGGGAAACTTCAGACATTTTCTTGTAGTGATCAACACCTTCTCAGGATAAATTAAGGTTATCCTAACAGAACAGAAAAAAGCTTTGGAGATAGCCAAAACCCTCTTAAAGGAGCTGATCCCAAGATACAGTCTCCCCTCTTTAATGCAGAGTAACAATCATGTTTCATCACAAGAGTGACTCAACAAGTGAGCAAAGCATTGGCTATCCAATGAAGTTACATGCTTCCTGGAGATCCCAATCTACAGGAAAAATGTACAAAATGAATTGAAACTTTAGGAAAACAGTGGCTAAGTTAGGCCAAAAAAATCATTTGCAGTGGGATAAAGTGTTGCCAGTTGTTCTCTGAATACAGGTGGCCTCCAGAAGGGGGCTTAAATTGAGCCCCTATAATATGGTAGACCCTTCCTGGTACCCCAGGGGGGATGGGGAAAATATGGCTGTAACAGAAAAGATCCCCACTAGATTAAAACAGTGTTGTTATGTTTTAGCTATGATATGTCCCCCAAAAGCTCATGTGTTAGACAATGCAAGAATTTTTCAGAGGTGAAATGATTGGGTTTGAGAACCTTAGCTTAATCAGTGGATTAATTTATTGATATGGATTAATATGGTGGCAATTATAGGCAGGTAGTGGCTGAAGGGTTAGGTCACTGGGGGTGTGCCCTTGGGTTTCTATTTTGTCCCTGATGAATGGAGCTCTCTCTGCTTCCTCTTGATGTGTTTAGAGCTGCTCTCCACCGCTATGAACTTCTGCCATGATGTTCTTGCCTCACCTTGGGCCCAGAGCTATAGAATCAGCTGATCATGGATTGAACGTCTGCAACTATGAGCCCCAAATAAACTTTTTCTCCTCTACATTGTCCTTGTCAGGTCTTTCGGTCACAGTGATGAAAGAGCTGACTAAACCCAGTATGTGCAACAAATCAGTCAAATTGTAACTGCTGTGCAAAACCTGCTTCTCCCAGGTCCCCAGCAAGGTTAGAAACACATCTTCATCCCTTCTGGTAAAATCTCAGAAGAAAAAATAACAATCACAGGCCTCTCAGTCTAAGGAGCCTTTTTGTCACCCATTTTTAGCATGCTTAGAGATGTCATCATCCATTTTCTCAGAAATGGAAAGTAAAAATTGACAGTGGGCAAATGTAATGGAGGTTCACTTTATGCTTTGAATATAAACCTTGCTGCTCAACCACAGGTGGCTTATTTTATTTATTTTTTAAAATATTTTTTAGTTGTGAATGGATCTTTTATTTTATTTTTTTAGGTGGTGCTGAGTTCCGAACCCAGGGCCTCACACATACCAAGCAAGTGTTCTACCACTGAGCCAACTCCAGCTTATTTTAAAATTGATTTTTTTTTTTAAACTTTTCTTCATCCCACCCTACTCCTCCTCCCTAACAGTGGGGGAACAAGACTAACATTTCTCCCATCATAGGCTAAGCTATCTTGTCCTTCACTGTCCACAGTAATACACTGCCCACAGGAATGAAAAAACTCCAAATCTGGGAGCTGGAGCCCTCTCTCAAAATCATTTTCAGTGCTCTCTGAAGGACACTGGAATGGACACTAAGTAATTATATCTACTGATAATTGGATCCCTGCCTTTGTCTTCCTCTTTTAAAAGCCACATGTTCCTCCTGGTGGGGAGAATTGCAGGCTTGAGACCCGAGTCCACTGCATTCTTTGCTAGCAAATCAATAAAACTTCGTTTTTCTTCTCAAAATCTCATTATTTGATTGGCACTGGGGTAAGGGACAGAGGAAGAAAGGGTTACAGAGCTCCTTCGGAGACCCTTCCGTTTCCTTCTTGCCTGACCAGCTGTTTCTCTTCTACCAACCTGAAGCACACCTGCATGATCAGTGTGTGTACTGCACAGTCAGCACATGCTCTTTTTAGGCATTACACAATAATATTTAGATAGTGCTTATGTTGTGCCAGTCACTGTTCTAGATGCTTTATGTATTTTAACTCATTTATCCCCACAGCAGCCTATGAAATAGCTATTTTTCTCCTAACAAGACACTCTGAAGTAATTTGTGCAAGGTTCCACAGTTAATGAAAATCAAATAAAATTGAACTCAGGCAGTCTGGCTTCCAAGGTTATACATTTAACCACTTGCCCTACTGTTTTATGAAAGGATACACTTTTACTTAATTGCTAATATTTTCAATGTTTACTTAAAGTAATGAGAGAGTTGATAGTCTATATACTGTCTAAATTTCCTGCCTATTCTGAATTCCTTTTCCTGCTCTGAATGGTTGGTGTAATAGTTGGGTCAGATTTGGAATTCTCGGTGGTAGGTGAAAATCTTTGAGGTAATGGCATTTAAAGACATCAATTTTCTTTCCTACTTCCTCAGAATTCCTTTGGGTGGATAGGCAATTGTTGTTTCTAACAGGAAAGTATGGTCCAGCCAGAGGGAACAAATATTGACAAAACCGTCCCTGAGGAAGCCCAGTAACGGCAGAGACTAGTTTACTAGGCAAAGACTTAAGTTAACTGTCCTAACTATACTGAGAGAGAAAAAGGAACCATAGACAAAGAACTCAAGGAAACCAGGAAAGTGACATCTGAGTAACAGAGTCTATTCAGGAATGGATAGAGATTGTTACAAGAAACCAAGTAGGCATTTTGGAGTTGAAGAGTATAATAGCCAACATAAAAAATTCACTAGAGGGATTCAACAACAGATTTGAACAGGTGAGGTTATTACATCAGGGAACTTGAAGACAGGTCAGTTGAAATTAATCCAGTTTGAAGAGCCAGAGGAAAAAAGTATGAAGAAAAATGAACAAGGTCTCAAAGCCATGTGGGAGCCATCAAGTGTACCCATATATGCATCATTGGAGTTCCAGGAGAGGAGAGAAGGATGCCAAGAGAATGCTTAAAAAATATCAAGTATAAAAACACTTCATGGTTGACAACTTGCCAAAGTTGAGGAAAGTCATGGATGTCCACGTCCAAGAAATTTTAACAAACTTCATGGGCAAACCCAGAGAGGCACACACTGAGTAGAACAATGGCTACTATTTACTGAGTAGTGATCCCTACTCCTATTAATACTGTTTTTGTTACACACTCACACAGTGGAGCAGAGTAAGTGTTTTCTACAGGGTCAGTGCCAACTTAGGGCGTTGTGGTTAAATGGGAAATCAGAGTTTTCCAAGGTCTGTATTCCTACCCTGACTTTTACCAGATCTGTGATTGATTGAGGCCACTACACTGTGGCAAAATACTTTTTATATATTTTCTAAGGGAAGAGGGTAGAAATATTTATCAGAGCAGGAACTTTTTGGGTGTTTTTTGGATATGGGGGATTGAACTCAGGGGCACTCAACCACTAAGCCACAACCCCAGCCCTATTTTGTAATTTTATTTAGGGATGTCCCCTGCCGCCCCCGCCCCCCCCAGTTGCTTAGCACCTTGCCATTGCTGAGGCTGGCTTTGAACTCTCGATTCTTCTAACTCAGCCTCCCAAGCCGATGGGATTATAGGCGTGGGCCACTGCACCCAGCTCTAAGCAGGAACTTTTGCAATATAAAAACTAATATATTTCTTATGGTATTAAATATTAACGATCATGAAGTAGAAGATACATGTTGACAAATGGACATTTACGGACTCTTCCTCATTCCATAAAATTGCTCAGCCTTTTGCAGGAACCACTGTTGCTTCTCCCTCAGGTTGGCGTGACATCAACCTCAGGAGCATTATCTCTGAAGAGTTTAGGAGTACACCACTTTTCCCAGGCCCAAAATTAGCAGATGGAAAATCTTGAATGGCAAAATTCATTGTTTAGTTCACTCTGTGACCTCTTTGGACACTAGAAAAGAACCACAGCCAATCTGTCTCTGTGGCAGGTTACTTCTTAAGTCAAGCCTTAATGAATAAGCAGACTAAGTATTTGTTTCAAATAACAGGGAGTGGTAAGGAATATCATCCGAGTTTTCCTAAGGAGGAGAGGGTACCATGGGGTCCAAACTTGTAAAAGGCACATGAATTTAGAGATCAGGAAAGAATGCTGGCACCCTAGAATTTACCATAATTATTAAAACTTTGTTGCTTATTTTAAGCTTATTACTGGAAATGCCCTGGGTTCTCTTTTTGGGTTTTACATTGTACTATAAATATTGTAAGTATTTTGCACACTTTTTTTTTAGTGGAAATTACTAGTAGGAGGAAAATGACAAGTTTGTACTTGAGGAAAATAAAAACCACCCTTAGGTTTAACCTTAAAAACATGCACACACTCATTTCATTAATTTTTTTAATACCTAAATGAATAAAACTAGAATTCTCTGTATTTTAAGTTAATCATTCTCTAAAGACTTATCTTTGAATTGAACACATTCATCATCTTCATTTGGCATAGCATTCACTTGATGTAACTTAGGAAAAAATGCATTTATGACATAATTTTTCCTGTCGTGTTTTCCTGGCTCAGACATTGTATCTTCCTGTTCTCTTGCTCTTCAAAAGCTACTGGCGTGGATCAGATGGAAGCTGCCGGTAGCCTCAGGGCTATTTCTCCTTTTTCCTTTCCTCCGGAGTGTGGGAGTCACAGAGTGTAACCTGAGCAGGTTTGATCAGAAATCTGTGATTGTCTTAAAAAGAAGGAAGGTTTCTTTCCCCAGAAACTCCGGGGTGGGGGTGTGCAGAGGAATCTTTCCGTAATGAGCAAAAGCTCAGACTGTCTGTCAACATGTTAAACTGAGAGGCAGAACTCCAGGTGATAGTCAGAAGAGGTCTAAGTATTTACAAAAAGCATAATTTGTGTCCTGAAAGATCCAGTTGAACATCTGTGTGACCCAGGTGCTCCAGTGAGTGCCCTGGGTCTGCGGTCTGAGGCAGTGCAGTGGAGGTGCACACTGGAGAAGAGGGAGCCTTCACGCTCGCGCGCGCGCGTGCGCGCGCGCACACACACACACACACGCAAACAGTCCAGCCCAGTTCCGACTGGCATGGGACCTGAGCATGGGGGACGCCCCCAGGTGGAGCAATCGTTGCCTGTTTCCTTTAGAAGAGAAGTTTGCTGGTGAGAAAAACAAGCAGCATATGAATGGCACCTGCAATAGGGCTGCTGAGCACTCGGATGGCGAAGCTTCTGGTTGTGGCTAGGGTTGTGGTCATGGTTGTGGTCATGGTTGTGGTCATGGTTGTGGTCATGGTTGTGGTCAGGTTGTTCCCAGAAGTCGTGAAGGTAGAGGTCCAGGGTGTGGTTATCACTAGAAGCAAAACAAAACAAACAAAAAACCTGAAGGCCTCTGCTCCCCCAACCGAATTCTGGCACCAGAGTTCATGGGTCAAATTCAGTCAACACTTCTCCAGGGCCAGGTGTGTGCAGGGGAGGGGATAACTGGGGGGTAGAGTGTTAAGTAACAAACCTGATTCTCCACCCTGACGGTGTGCACAGCCCTGCAAGGTGAGGAGAGAGCTACTGAACTGATACTGCTGAATTTATTGTTGGGGTGGGTAGTCTGCCCTCGAATAACTTCACGACCTTAATATGAGATTTGGCAGGGCAAATATGATCCAGAGTGGCACCTTTTACGTTCTTCTTGTTAATGTCAAAGGCTTGAGAGAACTTGATATTGTTCAAACCTGAATATTGCTGTCCGTGCTTTAAAGCTAATGGAAAGAAGCCCTGTCCAAACCCCTGGCTCTGCTTTGTGAAACTCTGGTCATTTTCACATGATCAGGGCTTAATTCTCTGAGGTTGTCTTGAAGAGAAAGCCAGGCTTGTAGTCCTGGACGCCTGTCTGATCCTAGAAAAGCTAGAACTTGGAGGGTTTGAGTGGACCACAGAGGGAGTGACAGGACAGGAAAGAAGGGCAAGTCCAGTGACTTACCCAGGTGGGGCGGTCTTCCACCTGCCTGGAGGGAGCCTTCCAGTTTGGCAGCATTGACTTATCTCATTTAACATTTCCCCAGGACACATATTCTCTGGCATTCCATGGAGCCAAAGAGTTGGAACATAACCACTTTCTTTTTCTTTTTTTAAGTGGATTTTTATTAACGTAAAAGCTAAGGGGGCCTAATTAGAAACAAACTTCCCCTCCCCTTCTTAGTATTTACACAAGTATTCATCTCAAAAATGTCCTCCAGGAAGAAAATAACATCCCAGTTCTCTCACAGAGGGAAAGCCACCGAGGAAACAGTGAAGACTTTCATATAATAGTTTCATTAGGCATAATCGCTTTAAAATTTGTTGTTGGAAATAATTATTCCCTTTGAGCACATCTTGCAATGCATGACTGGCAGGAAAATAGGCAGCGTGCTGGATGTCTTTCAGTGCTCGGGGCTCCTGAGGAAGTCCTGTTATCTGGACCCTGAGAAAGATGTGGTTCTCATTCCTGGGTGAATCTTATATTTAAACACTTCATCAGAAAAGATTATCATTTTGGGTTTTAGTGTAAGTATGAGAAAAGTAGAAAAAAGTATAAGACCTTATTTTGCTACAGACTTTCTGTGTGGTCCTAGGCCAACTGCATATCTTTTCTGAACCTCATTTTTTGAGTTTAACTCCCTACAGGGAGGCAAAAGAAAAGGAAGGGGACAGAGAAGGGAGAAGATGGGTGAGGAACCTCAGTAAGGGTGAGGTTGGGAGCTACAGCCTATGAAAAACCAATGGTAACGGGAACTCATGAAAGTAATATTGTTATCAGTAGGAGTAGCAGTATTTTGGCACTGGTGATCAAACCCAGGGCACTTTGCCACTGAGCTACATCCCCAGTCCTTTTAATTTTTATTTTGAGAGGGGGTCTTGATAAATTAATGAGAATCTCCCTAAATTGCTGGCCTCCAACTTGGTTCAGCCTCCTGAGTCACTAGGATTACAGACGTGTACCGCTGCATCCAGAGAAATTATTGATCTCTCTATGATATCGACATTTTGTTTGTATCACTCTCCACCTCCACCCTCACACCCATTTTAACTTCTTTGGTTCAAGCTTATTTTACCCAATGAAGGCTCTGTGTGTGGGGAGATTCTTTGTGAAAATGGAAGAGGATGTTGATTTTCATGTCAATGTCTATGTGATATTGAATAGGAACAGCTCCTAAGGAAACAGGAGTTTGGAGCCGCAGGTGACCAGGAGACCATAAGGCCCTTAGGAATTTACAGAAATCTTGGAGAGGGTTTTGTTTTCCACAGGGCATGGGATAAGAGTTTGGGCAAATCTTATAGAGGTTCCAGGAACTGGGACACTGGACCGATACCTGGATAATATGTGATAAGAAGTACCCTTTTTCTGGAGTCCTCATAAAGTAATTTTCCTGGACAATTGAGTGTATTGCTAAAAATGCAAATGAGTCTCAGAACTCACCTTTTCTCCCCAGTTTCAGAGAAGAAAATGTAGCTGTGTTGTTGAGATCAACATTGAAGACTCTGTGGAGAGTAAATCAGTGAGACAGATGGTGAGGACCTCAGCTGCAGGATACACAAGTTCAGTTCCCATCTCTGCCTTTCCTGAGCACCCACCCTCTTAGTCCCTTTTGTGCTTACTTTCTCCATGACACAATTAGCAGATCATTCAATATTGGTCTGCTCTATGTTGTCTTGACTAACATCCTTCAAGGTCTTACTTCCAGACAGCCTCTCCCATCCCCTATCCCTACCAGTTTCACCACCCTGAACAGCTCACACGCTGGTACATACCTCCAGTCTCTGTTCAAGACAGTCTCTCTGTCTTTAACACCTGGTCACATGTCTCTTGGCTGCACCTGTCCATAGACTCAGTGGTAACCTTTTCTATGAAGTCCTTTCTCCCTGTTACTAACCCAGACAGATCTCCATCAGGGAGCTTGGACCTTCTACTGCATAGAATTGCTAGGAGCTTCTCCTATTGGAATATCAACTTCTTGAGGGCAGGTTCTGTTGTCAACAATGCTTGACACATGGTAGGTACTTAATGTTTGTGAAATGACCAGTACAGCTTGGTCTCCTGTTGTTATATCAGTGGGGTCCTTATCATATCAGCCCCTTGTTTATAATTCAGCAAAGAATTAATGAAGGGACTTTACATGCCAATCACTGTGCTTAGTGCTGAAGGGACAGGGGTGAAGAACATGGGACACCCTTCTTACCGGGCAGCATTTACAGTGTCTTCAGAGAGACAGGTTTTAAGTGAATGAATCAACTAACCAGTTAAGTGATGGATCACAGTTGGGATTTGTGTTCTGATGAAGTGGAGGAATTATGAGAGGGTATGGCAGAGAGCCTCCTTGGTCTGGGAGTGCAGGGGATGTGGAGGAAATGATGTCTGGACTTCGGCTCCCCGACCTCACAGTGACATCTCACGGGCCAGGACCTTTTCACATTCTCTTTCTGTCCTACTCAGTTCAATGCCCACACAGTGGAGTCACCTACGTCCTGTCTTCCTTTCCCCTGAGTCAGTCTTGCCAATCAAGGCCACGAGTGCAGCGTGCACGCTGTGAACAAGCCGGGGCTGGCCTGTCTTAGTGGGTGTGTGAGTTAGGAGGGTTCTGGAGACCACGCTGTCAGCGAGACTGTGCTGTTTCTCTTGTGGATTGTCACTTTGTCCTCTTTTTGCTGTTGCATGGGGTGTGGAGGCTTTAATGAGGTGAGATGGAAGGAACGTTCTTGCCCTAATTAGCCTTAGCTGGCTTCTAAGCAACTGCTGTCATTGTCAGCCTGAATGGTAGCAGCTCTCTTTGGCTTCTGCTCCTGGACGTTACCTTGTGGGTATCGTAGTCCCTCCTCCGAAACCAATTAAGTCAGACCAGGCCCAGAGCATGACTGGAGAGAGCAAAAAGGTCCTGACAGCCTCATCAGGGTCGCCAGCTGCCACAGAGACCGGGCTGTTCACAGTGGACACAGCCTGATAGTCAGGCCTGCCCGTTCAGTACAGAACGACAGTCTGAAAACGCAAACACTTCCCAACACTTGGTTCCTAAAGTAAAGCTAGTATCAAATCCCTAGCTAGGAGGAAGGTTTGTTCAAGTGTGATGCCAGCTCGAAGTAGCCTCACCTCAGATTCGATTGTATCCATTTTCTGTGACAGTAGGAAAACAGTTTCATTACACAATCATCACCTTTCTGTGTTAGTAAGCCATTTCTGAAATGAATCTATTTTAAATAGTGATTCTCTAGTTTCCATATAGAGAATCTGAAAGAAAAATGGTGCCTTAGTTTTCTCTGTTTAACATAACTGGTGTGGTGTGATGTGGTAGTGATGGGGTGTGTGTGTGTGGTGTGTGTGGTATGTGGTGTGTGTGTGGTGTGTGGTGTGTGTGTGGTGTGTGTACGTGTGTGTGGTATGTGTGGTGTGTGTACGTGTGTGTGGTGTGTCTGGTGTGTGTGGTGTGTGTGTGTGTGTGGATGTGTGGGTGTGTATGTGGTGTGTATGTGTATGGTGTGTGTGTGGTGTGTGTGTGTGGTGTGTGGGTGTGTGTGTGGGGGGTGTGGGTGTGTGGTGTGTGTGTGGTGTGTGGTGTGTGGTGTGTGGTGTGTGGTGTGTGTGTGGTGTGTGTGTGGTGTGTGTGCATTTGTGTGGTGTGTGTGGTGTGTTGTGTGTGTGTGGTGTGTGGGGTGTGTGCATGGGGGTGTGGGTGTTTGGTTGTGTGGTGGTGTGTGGTGTGTGTGTGGGGTGTGTGGTGTGTGTGTGGGGTGTGTGGTGTGTGTGGGGGGTGTGTATGTGTATGGTGTGTGTGTGTGGTGTGTGGGGGGTGTGGGTGTGTGTGGTGTGTGTGGTGTGTGTGGTGTGTGGTGTGTGTGTGTGGATGTGTGGTGTGTTGTGTGTGTGTGGTGTGTGTGTGGTGTGTGTGTGTGGTGTGTGTGTGTGGTGTGTGGGGGTGTGTGTGGGGGGTGTGGGTGTTTGGTATGTGTGGTGTGTGGTGTGTGTGTGGTGTGTGGTGTGTGTGTGTGTGTGTGTGTGTGTGTGTGTGTGTTGTGTTTGTGTACGCATGCGTGCTCGCACAGGTGAAAGGCATGGCAGAGAACGCTGAGCAGAAAAGCGCCACTGCTGGGTTCTCGGCATTGCATCCAGACCGTGATTTCGATCCTCTGGGTCAATGTGAAACCTCATCAACCCAAAATAAAAGGGTAAAAGCCCAAAGCAAGTACTTACTGCAGCTCGACCCCAGTTAAGTCCTCAGAATTAGAAACTATCCAGTTTGCCTTGAAGAGTGCGCGCTTGAAGCGAGTCACGTGATACAGGGCGCTGCTGTTGCAGTCCTCATCCGCGTCCTGCCAGAGGCCCACTGAGCGGTTGTTCTTGTCCACAGCCCGCAGCACCACGGCGCTGTCCTTGTCATTCACAGGAACCCACACTAGGAGGAAAGGGTGAGAAAGCCATCAACCACCTGCACAGCGTGGGCGGGGGCACCGGGCACGGAATCAAAATAAGCTTGAGGAAAGACGGTTGTAAAGAATGAGTGCATAGAGCACGGCGCTGTTTTCGAAAAAGAAGGCGAAGAATGTCTGGAGGGAAATACACTGAGATATTACCTGTAGTGACTTCTTGGTTTTGAGATTATAGATGATTTTAATTTTCTTCCTAGTGCTTTTTTTTGTGTGTGTTTTCCAAATTTTCTACAGTGAAAGGTGATTGACAGACCTGTCGTCTGGCCTAGGTTTGCTGCAGAGGGATGAGATTCCAGGAATGAATCTCCAAACCTTTCTGAGCTGGGCTGGCTTGGCCCTCCTCCAGGGCGGTGAGGACAGTTGATGGATGTGAAAGTGTCAGGTGGGCTCCTGGGACTTGCTCCATGAATATAATACTGTTGCTAAGGAAAACCATAGTACATCCCAGGAGTGCTGATACTCTAGGCCTCTGATATTGAAGGTATGAGAAGGGGGGATTCTGCGTCAACAGGGACCTAAACTAAATACCTGTCAATTAACACCTTAGGTTTATTCTTTGCTCCGATAAGCCTCCCCAGCTGACCCAGCCTGGCATGTACTTACAGGGGACCTGGCTGATATTTGTGAATTTCAGCATTCTGATATGTATTAGGGAGAAAATTTGAGGAGAATATTTCAATCTCTCCATTTCCTCCCTTAGAAGATCACTCATGAATAAATTCTCAGTATTAGGCTTATGTTCTCTCCAAGGATCTCTCACCACCCCAAAGGCCTTCAAAGACTTCATCACAGAGCAGAGAAAGTGGATCATGTAGCTCAAACAGTCCTGAACTGAATTCTAGCTCTAAAACTCAGCAGCAGGCTGTGTCATCTCTGAGCCTCAGTTTCCTTAGTGTTCATCCACTCCACACTCATTTCTTGAATGCCCACTTTATACCTGTTTTGGGTTTGGGGACAAGGACATTACCTCTCATTATCTGGGATCATGATACCTATCTAGAGAGGTTCCTGGAAGGATTAAAGAGAAGAAGGTAAAAAATCTAACACATGGTGGATGTTGAGTAAATTGTTATTATTTTTAGCACACTATATTTCTTTTGGCTATTTGTTTGCTTTGCCAATCAAAATCAGCTGATTTAATCCCACAGGCCCTGACTTGCTCAGGGAGCGGTAACATTTGTCCCACATCTGTACATCATGGCGGAAGGTAACGCATGATGGTGTCATGCAGATAGTCATCTACTCTGTTCTCTAAGGACGTGTTCTTGCCTGTTCTTTCTACTTCCCCCTTTCACTCTGGATCAAGCCCGCTTTTCTCCTCTCCTAGGCGCCTGTATTCTCTGGATTTCTGGCCTCAGGCTCTTCTCCCTCAGGCTGCCTTACAACACCGTGGCCAGACCAGACTTTCTCCCACAACCGTGCATCAGGATACACGCCTGTCCAAAGTCTTCCAAATATTCCTCCTTCTAGAGCATCGAAACATTCCTGCTTTTATATTTCTGCTTCTGTCTTGTCAATAATAATACCCAGAATGTGGTTTTTGGGACCCTAAGAACCTAGTTTCACTCTGCTCTTTGCATTCTGCTCTAGGAATAATTGGTCTCCCCCTGTTCTGCAAATGCACCTGGCCCACACCTGGCCCTACCTGGCCCTGGCCTTCATTCATGTCTGGCTGCTGTCTGGAATGCTTCCCTTCTTCCAATCTCCACTTCCACTCCAACATCCTGCTCATGTCCCTTCTCTGGACCACATTAGCCCACTTTTCCTCTCACACCTGAAACATTTACATCTTTTACCGTACAGTTGAGTGCTAAAATATATTTGGTGGTTTCAGCTGTGTCAGTATCTGGTCATCCCAGTTCTGGGCACCTGGAGGGCAATAAATAACTGCTTGTCGATTGATTTTAAAAGTGGTACTTCTGTAATCCTAGCCGCTTGGGAGACTGAGGCAGGATGATCACGAGTTAAAGCCATCCTCAGCAATGGCGAGGTGCTTAGCAACTCAGTGACACCCTGCCTCTAAGTAAAATACGAAGTAGGGCTGGGGTGAGGCTCAGTGGTTGAGTGCCCCTGAGTTCAACCCCTGGTACCCCCTAACCAAAAAAAAAAAAAAAGTCACGCATCTGATGTGGTACTTTAAACTGAAAATTCAGAAAGAAAGTTCAACAAATCATCTTCCTCTTGCCCAAAGAAGGAAAAAGAGGAAGGTGCTGACCCAACACAGGCTTAGTGTAAATGCCACTGTTTTAAGGTTTCTCTCCCTAGTATCAAAACAGGGTCAGGGAACTTGCTCTAAGATACTGCCTGCGCTGTGGTTGTCTCTTGGGATCTGCCAAGTCACTTATACTAATCTCTTACTAATTTATACTAATGTCTTACTAATGTCGACGCAATGCTCAAATGTAAAAGAATTTTGAAACCAAAATAAGGAAAGGTGGTTGACCTGGGTGGGCATTTCCTCAAAGTCCCTGGAAGCCCTGAGTCCTGGCAGTGATGCTGCCCGAGGCAGCCTCGGCGCCTGCTGTGTAGCTGTTGGTGTGGAATCTGACTCTGCTCATCCCTGTGGGAAGAGGATTTGGATCTTCAACTTAAAGTATTCCCACCATGCGTGAGATCACCCCAGAGACCTCACATTTCCCTTCTGGGTGGAATCTGATAATGTGCATCAATGGGAAAGCATTCACAGAACACTCTCTCTTTCCCGGCTTCCGTGGGCACCTCTGTGAACACTGTGGTTGCCATTTCACCCCAGTGGATCACCGTGACTTCCGTTTCCTGTCACCCTCCTTTTAGACATCTGCCCTGTCTCTACAGGGTCTTCACGTGATAGGCTTCTCGTTTACCCATTTCACTAACGAAATCTTCACCCCATGAGGCGTCATCTGACATCGGGGCCCTGCCAGCCCTCCTGCTGCAAGGCCCCTGAATCCCCAGGTTGTGCACATACTTACCGGGACTCATTGTGAATTGTCTTACCCTCCCTGCTGTGCTAGACCGGGATCCACTGCCCGAGGGGGTGGGACCTAGTTAGCCCCGTCACAACTGAAGCACTTAGTGGCAGTGCCCAGGAAAAAGTGGAAAGGAAAGACAAGCCAGGCTGAGTCTGTGAAGGCAGAAGTCATGCCATGCTGCTGAGGTCGAGAATCTGGAGACCGTGAGCGTGGCTGTCCCCCTGGTGCTCTCTGCAAAATGTGTTTAGACTTTTAAGAGAGGCAGTATGGTGCAGGGGTAAGAAGGCTGGCTCTGAAGCTGGACACATCTTGTTAGTTAGGTTTGAATAGTAGCTCTGTTACATTCTGGTGACCTTGGGGAAACTTTTAACTTCTCTGTGCCTCCATTCTGATCTGTAAAATGGGACAATAATACTCCTTAGAACAGTACCCAGCATGTAGTAAGGAGAGTTGGCTCTCATTTCTGTAACTGAGAGACATGCGATCAGGGCAGGTTCATATGTCAGCTCCACGGTCCAGTCGCCCTGTGCCCTGAGGAAGTCACTTAGCATCTGTGCTTCAGATAATGGGACCTACTCAGTAGGTCAGTCTGAGGACTAATATTTTTTACATATAAAGCACCACGTCAAATATTGTTGCTGCTGTCATGAAACTAATTAGAATACACATCCTTTTATTTTATTTTATTTTTTTGTGGTACTGGGGATTGAACCCAGGGCAGAAAACATGTTGCTTGACTTGTGAGTTTGACTGATTCCCAAAGGGAAATTTATAAAATAATTTCTAGATACTTCTAAGAAAAACATGGGGTTAAGAATGAAAAGACCAAGTTCAAGAGCTGGTTCTGCCACTGGCTAGCACTGAGACCCTGAACACAGCATTTAACTTCTCTCAGCTCCAGGTTCCTCACATATTAGGTGGGATGGTGATGTTTTCCCCGTCTCTCTAGTTCATAAGATTTTTCACCCATAGGTTAAGTGCAAATAAGGCCTCCTGGAATTGTACTATATACTGTGATGTAGTTGTGTCCCTTAAAATGATAAAAACGCCCACTTTATTTGTCAGAGAATTTGTGCCAGCTGTGTTTTGCAGGGCTTAGTAGATTAACAAAGTTCAGATTAGGGCTTTGGACTTCATGCCTCTAGGTCCAGGGAACTGCAGAAATAGTCCCCTTGGCCCACTTTTTCACATAGTTTTGTTCTTCCTCTTTCTTCCCCTCACTCCCCATTCGATTTAAAAGCACATGTCTTGCATAACCGAGAACAGGGAAAGAGGGGTGTGTTCTGAGCTTGTGGCTCACACCCCTCAGAGAACAAGGAACAGCAGAAAAAGTGGCTTTTACTCACCTGTGTAGACAGTGATGTTCTCGAAGACGTCTGAGCTCACCTTGAGGCCGGAGTCGTTGGCCGTGAAGACCTTGTCAAAGACCATGCAGTTGTCTCTGTAGCGTATAGAGCTGGCAGAAGAGAAGTGCAGGGCGCAGCACAGAGACAGCCCCAGGGGTAGCCACATGAATCCGGGGACTGCCATGGCCCTGCTCTGTTTGGAAGTGGCGGAGCCTGGCACTGGTAAGGCTGAGGACGGACGCCTGCCTGTTTATATGCTCCAGGGCTGAGCTTCTGCATGAGGTCAGACATGCAAATCTTTGTCCCACCCCTCCTGGAAGTACACTTGCCTGATGGAATTTGGCTCAAGACATCACCAGCAAGGATGAATCACCACTTGCTCCTCACCTGTCACCAATGATCCTTTACCTACTCCAGTTTTGCTCAAGAAGGGAAATGTTGGGCTTGTGGTTTGATTCTGCATCTCACTCATCTCAGCATCTGCCGCTGGAGGAAAGCTGTCGAGAAGTGTTAAGCACCAGCAGGGCGAAATGCACTCCAGTGATTACCACATACGAGGTCTCTTTAGAAGCTCTGCTCTCTCTCCCGCAGGGAACCCGGGGACGGGAGCTCTCTTTGTTGAAATATTACACACCCTTTCCCAATCCTCCTTAATTGAAATGTCTCCAATCCCTAGTTCATTTCATGACTGGCATAGAGACAGAAAGACTCAATATGGATTTTTATTTATTTCTTTGGAAAGAAACAGCTTAGGTCCACTTTGCTTCTGACACTTTTGTTTGTAGTGCCATAACATAAGGAAACTACTGAAACATAAGGAAACTACTAAAAACAGAAGAAGGAAAGAGGAAAGAAATGTGCTACTTTGTGAGTAGAAACAATACAAAAAAAAAAAAAAAAAAAACAAAAAAACCCAAAATGTAGGATTGAATCAAGGTAATACTCGGAGTGTTCTGCCAGGAGAAGAATGTAGAGTGGTGAAGCGAGGAACTCTGAAAAATCTGCTCCTCCATAAAACCATGAGAACACCAGCAAAAAAGGCTCAAATCAACTTTTTGAGAACTCTGGACATTAACCAAAGGCTTGCAGCAATCTACAGACGTTCGTTTGAGAAGAGTAAGCACTGTGGCATTTTAACCTGCCTGGCCCCACTCCCTTGCCCCACCTCCATGGCGGCCTTGGAAGCAGACAGCCTTACACCTGTGGCGGCCGTGAAGACCAGCAAAACAGTAGCCAACGGAAGGGACAGCATGGGTTTGGACCTTTCCAAAAACCCTCATCATAGAGAACTGCCACTGTGTAGCACTATTTGGAAGTTGCCTTATAAAGCTTGATTCTGAATTTGTCTTTATTTCACCCAACTCAGAACTTTCTCTGTGTGAACAACCTTATCACTATGATTTTTGTAAAAAACAACAATAACAATATGATTATGTCAAAATGAACCCAAATATTATGCATAACTTATAATATACTAATAAAAATGTGAAAGAAATCAGCGGGAATCTGTGAACATTTGCCACTTCCTGAGGCAATGATTCCATTGGGACTAACAATAGACTGAGCAGAAATCAGAAGAAAAGACAAAGCATGAAATGTCCACAGTGGGCTTTGAAAAGCTCAAACGAATTCTTGGGAATCTAGAAGGCCATGTGCCTGTGTGGGTCCATGAACATGCCCAGGAAATATCCAAGAAATATCTTTCCCATTTGGCTGAACTTGAAGCTCTGACAGGCAGGAAGGGAAGGTTAAAGCAGAGTTGTAAACTACCCACCTGACCAGGTGCCTACCTGGCCTTAAGGCATGCCCTAAAATAAACACAGAGAAGAACTTAGCAAAAAAGGTGGTGGGACAACTGGATCACCATCTGTAAAAGAGTGAAGGTGGACCCCTGCCTTATGCTGTTGCAGGTTAACTCCAGATGGATCAAGGAACTAAATGTGAAACTATGAAACTCGTAGAGAAAACCGTAGGTATGAATCATCGTGACCTTGGTTTAGGCAGCTGTTTATTAGGTATAATGCCTAAAGCAAAAATAAGCAAAGAAAAAAATAGGTAAATTGAACTTTATCAAAACTAAAAGGCTTTGTTCTTCAGAGGGTGCTATGAGAAGAGTGAAAAGAGAACTTAAATCATGGGAGACAATATTTGCAAATCATATATCTGATAAGGGCCTACTATCCAGAATATATAAAGAACATTTGTAACTCAGTGGAAGAAGACATGTAATCTTATGAAATGGCAAAGGATTTAAATACTTTCTCCAAAGAGAAATACAAAATGCTCAAGCTGGGTGCGGTGGTGATCCTAGAATTCCAGGTGCTCGGGAGACTGAGGCAAGACCAGAAGTTCAAGGGGAGCTCTGGCAACTTAGCGAGACTACCTCAAAAAAATAAAATAAAAGACTGTTGTAGAGCACTTGCCTAATATGCATGAGGCCCTAGGTTCAATCCCAGCACACACACACACACACACACACACACACACACACACAAACATAAATACACACAATGCCACACAATGAGATACCACTTTATAGACTATAATCAAAATAATACATAATAACAAGTGTTGGCAAAGAGACACTGGAAGTCTCATGCATTGCTGGTGGGAATATAAAATGATGCAACTGTTTTGGAAAACAATTTGAAATTTCTTCAGAAAATTAAACATGGAGTTAATACTATACAGTCAAGCAATTCCACTCCTAGAATTCCCCAAAATAAAAGCATGTCCATGTACAAACTTCTACATGAATGTTTATAGAAGCATTATTCATAATAACCAAAAAAATGGAAATAATCCTAATGTGAATGGAGAAACAAAATGTGGTATATCTATACAATGGACTAGTTTGCAGCTATGAAAAAGGAATAAAGTACTGATGCTACATGGATAAACCTTGAAAAGATTATGCTAAGTGAAAGAAGCCAGACACAAAAGACCCCATATTTTGTGATTATGCAAGAGGATATAGGAAGTGGTTGCCAGGTACTAGAGGAAAGGGTGAAAAGGAAAATTACTGGTAATTGGTTTGGGGTTTATTTTTGGGGTGATGGAAATGTTCTGGAAATAGATAGTGATCATGGTATTATAACCTTGTGAATATACTAGAAACCACTGAATTGAATTTTACGGTATGTCAATTATCTCACAATAAATATTTTAGCCATGCAGGCAAGTAGGGTAGTAGAAGGATTGTGACAGGACTTTAGTATTATATCTGTTCAGACTCCTGGTTTTGGAAGAATTTTAACCTATTTGAACTTTCGTCTCCACCGTTCACCTCCCTGCCCGCCATGCTAGGATTAAATCCAGGCCTTGAGCATGCTAAGCATGTTCTCTGCCACTGCGGTCCACCTCCAAAGTCTCCATTTCTGAAAACTGGGGCACAAATATCAATCTTAAATATTTTGATGTGTACTAAAAGGAAAATATGTATAAACTGCTTTGGAGGATGAGGCGGGCCTGATGTATGGATTTTTAACACGTTAATTTGTTTTGTTCCCTTCTTACTTTCTTTCCTTCCCTCCTTCCTTTCTTTCTTCCTTCACTTGTACCAGATTGAGGCAGTGGATCAGAAGAAAATCACACACAAGAGTCCTGCTGTTGATAGTCCAGCCCTCCTGATGATTGGGGACAGGGAGAATGGGGAACATCTACGAAGGGAAAGCTCTGATCTCAGCAGCATTGTGACATTCATTTACTGCAGTGTGGTGCTCAGTCTAAGAGCCTTTGTCAAGAGTCTGGAATTGCCTCTAGGCAGGAGGCAGTGTCTGCTGGCTACAGGAGCAACCACTGGCAAAACAAATTGCTCTTTGATTCTAGCCAGAAAGGGATTTGATTTTTCTTAGGACAGGGGACCAAAAGAAATCTACATTTTTAAATTTAATGGGGGCCTCCCTCTACTCCTCCACCCCTTTCTCTGGAATTCTGGACTCTACTTCTTGCAAGTTCACACTTACTTCACGAAAGCCTTAGAGGTAATTCTAGAACAGTGTTTTTAAAACATTAATGTGCGCCCGAGTCATGGGGAGCAGACTGTTAACACACACTCTGACTCAGAGGGTCTGGAGTGGGGCCCGACAGTCCTCGTTTCTAATAGGGCCCCAGATGATACCACGATGCTGACAGTCCCTGGACCGTGCCTTGAACAGCCAGGGCTTAGCAGCTGATCAGAGTAACCTGGGCTGGAACTGGATGTGAGGCCAATCATTTAAGTTGGAAACGCCAGGTTCTAAGACCACTGTGCACCCCGCACTTGCCAGTCTGCCTGAGTCTATGCTGGGGCTCCGCGTGCTGGACGACCTGGGGAGCACCTCAGTTATGACTGGTCTCTCTGGGACAGACAGCTAGCAGGGTCAAAGTCTAAAGGGAGGTTCCTTTAAAGTCACCAGAAGTGACCACTGGTGGAGGCAGGAGTCATCTGTCTGAGGAGCTCTGGGGTTTAGATCCACCTCTGAGTGAGCCACAGGTGAGGAACCCAGCGTGGCAAATGTGGGGGAAGGAGTGCGGCCTCAGAGCCTGGGGCCCCGAGTTTGACAGGACCCTGAATTGAACCTGCTGGAGCCTCAGCTGACTTCTTTATATTATGGGGAAAATAATACCAGCCTTGCAGGATTGCACCAGTGTTTAAAGGAGATAATGTAACGTGCCTGCAGCAAAGTCAGGGCAGCGTAGGTGGCGTTTCCCTGACGGCAGGCCACTGCACCAGCTCTAGGGGAAGGGCCACCCTCGGAGGGAAAGGGGCCTCTTTGGCTGCCTGCAATGGATGCTCAAGTTCACAGCTGCTGGCTTATGAATGAACCTGTGCCTTTGGCTCACTGGCTCAAATGGTGGTTTTTTTGCTCTCGAGGATCCCACTGTGGGGCCCCTGTGTTTTAGGGGCAACTTAGTGGTCAGCCTTTTAGAATCTGCAGACCATCCTTCTCATTCCCTGAGGCCTTACAAATTCTCTGAGGGAGGATACGCTATTTTACATTACATCAAGAATTTGCAAGCTCAACTGGCCCTAAGAAATAATTTTAATGTACCTCTCACATTTACGTCTGAGAAAACTGAGCACAGAAAGATGAAACAACCTGCCCGAAGTGATAGAACCTCTTGGTTGAAAAGACAGGCTCGATCCTGGCCTCCTTCCTGCCGGCTGGGCTTTCCCTGGGCCACGTAGCTCCACGCTCCAGCTGATCTGTTGGCTGCTTAGCATTTCACATTCAAATGTAGTCAAGATACAGCACATTTTAATTCGAACATGCCGTGTGCACTTTATAGAACTTGGAGTGAAAGTCACTATTGCATCGTTAATCTTCACCCAAGACATTTTGCCAGTCACATCCATGGCTTCGTTTAATCCTAAATTGTGACAAGCGCCCAGTGTGATCTGCAGGTAGCTTTACCCACATCGCCTTGTTGGCTTCAGGGGTCAGGAAGCTGGAGTTAGGGGTTATATGAGCTGCTCAGTGCCACTCTGCCTTAGGGGACACTTTAGGGTCAGTTGTTGCCAAACTAGGCTGGTAACCGTCTTGAAAAATTGTTCACTTGGCTTCGTGGAATAACAGAAATGAGGTCAAAATGGCGATTTCTTTTTAAAAAAGAAATTAAAATTTATTCAGTTTAAAGGTCTGCCTTTTATTCGGACATGACAGCTTTTTTTTTTTTAATCTTAAAATGTGCACTTTTATTGAACTGACATTACAGCCCTTTGACATGTTGTAAGAA
Organism: Sciurus vulgaris; assembly: GCF_902686455.1. NCBI lineage: Eukaryota > Metazoa > Chordata > Mammalia > Rodentia > Sciuridae > Sciurus > Sciurus vulgaris. The sequence continues at coordinate 107,672,158 of NC_136472.1, forward strand.
CATCCTTTTAAAATGAAGCTAAATTCTTTGTAGATTATATGGTAGAGTTTCCCTCTTTTTAACGACTTGTTTTCTTGTTTTCTTTATTTGGCAAAATGAAAAACTGGCGCCCTGTCTGGATCTCAGATCCAGTCTGGAAACCAGGGATCTAAAAGATCTACCTTGCGTCCTGTTCCAGCAACTCCAGTGTTGCTGTGACAAAAAGCAGGGTTGGCTGACATTTAAGTGGGAGCTGGAGGGTTGTGTCTCAGGAAGGGTGTTCAGGATTCTCTTCCCACGGTTGGAGTCAGTAGTACCCCAAAGGCGGAAATCGATCTTGCTCAGCTGAAGTGCTGAGGGCCCGCGGTGGTGTGGTGGAAGTAAGCTGGTGGGGAGGAAGTGAGATGAGATGAGAAGGAAGTCAGGGCCAGGAACGAGGAAAGGCCTTCTCAGCAGAGGAAGAGGAGGGCTCCAACGTGGCCAGCTCCTGTGGTTTCCTCCCTGAGGCAAGAATGTGCCTGAGGGGAACCTGCTGCCGGGCCCTGCGAAGGGCTAAGCAAGCCCAGGTCAGTGACTGCGAACACGTGGCTCCTTGGAGTTCCTGTCTACGCTCAGCGATTTCTTTGACAGGTGTAGTATTTTGTTAAGCAATTCAACTGCATTCATTGTTCCTACGGCTTAATCAGAGAGCTCAGTGGTGAAGAAATACAGCAGATTAATCAGTGGGGCATGAATGGACCCCCGGGATGAGCATGGTGGTCTGACAAGGGTGTGAGGGAGACACTTCTCCAGGGGCCAAGTCAAGGAAATACACCACCCAGGTTATTTCCCTTGTGTTCTGTTCCTGAAAAGTGCATTGATTTTCTAGTACCCTACAGAAAATCTTAGAGAAATACAAGGTTTAAAAAGTAGGAAGTTAAGGACGTAGGGAAAAGAAAGTTAGAAAGGACAAGATAATAGGAGAATGATGGGGTTGGTGGCCTTTGAAATGTTTGCCGGGTGTCTCTAGTTGTGCGGTGCTGGCCCTGGAAGAAGGGTTCCTTCTCCGGTGAAGTTAGTGAGGTGCTGGTATCATGTGCACTTCCAAGGGAGGCCCATCCACTCACAGGGCTACTGACACCAGCCCGAGTCCTGCCCCATCCCCGATCCTTTAATTCACTTAATTGCCTTAAAAGCCACTAACTTCTGCCATTAATGATGAATTGTGATTTTTTTCTTTTATACTGATTTGATACCATGGGACAGCATTTAAATATCACGACTGTATACTATAACAGCTTGTCTTTCCTAAAAACAACAAATGGCAGTACCTACTTTCTTGATAACACATAGGCTCTATTTCTAGTCTTGTGTAGGAAAGCAATTTTGTAACAAAGTTCATTATTAATACATTAATTCCAAAAATTTCCTCAAATTTTGAGAAAGCATGGACTTAGGAAGTGAAATGTCATAATCTGTGAACAATTTCTTTAGTGAGAATTACCACCTCAAATATGTTTCTTTTATAACATGTAAAAGACATTTAAAATGATCATTGAAATTAATAAAATTTAAATGTTCTGATGGAATGCATTCTTCTTAAGACTATAATAGATGCCATTTGGGAAAATGCTGATTTACTTAAGTTGTAATGTATTGATAATTAATATTATTGATTTTTTAGAATTAATACAAATATACCATCAAATTTTTGGTATCAAAATTATATGAGAGATAATATAGTACCTTGTTATGAATAAATATTTGAATACTTACAATATGCTTTCAAGCCAGCGATTCTGATTTAGCTGGTGTACAGCCCTGGACACCATCGTTTTTGGAAGCTCCAGAGGTATTCTCAGGTACAGCCAGATTTGAGAACTGCCCTGATGAATGGTGAAGAAAACAGAAATAAGACATACCTGATGCTTTCAAGGGCCTGGTGACAAGTGGGGGAAGTGAGAGAAGTGACTATTTTCAAGTCCTCTTGATCCAAACCTTGCTAGATGGTTGCTTTCACCAGTATCTGATCTTTTATGATAGCTGGGGACTATCTCCCCATTTTACAGGAAGAGAGACAAGGTGATGCTGAGTGAATCGACCAAAAGCTAGTAGGTAAAGGAGCTGAGATTTCAACATACTGATGTCTACTCCAGCTTTTTACAAGAAGTGATTGGGAGCTGTGAGCTGAAATCTGAACCCAGGCCTTACTGGTTCTGGGTTCTCACTAGCTCATGACATCCTGTTACAGAGTTCTACAGGCACAAAGTGATTTGTTTCAGGTGTAACAGGACGACTGTTGTGATTTTCTGGAGTTGGTGCTCTGGGAGTTTCATAAGTAATTCTCAGGAAGTTTCGTTTTTTTAACTAGGAGTAATAAGAGCTGTTTTGTGGATAGATGTAAGCTTTCTTGCTGTTGTACTCTGAAAGAATAACTACTATTATTTTATTTGCTTACTCTGGATCAATAGTACCCAACTTGGGTGATTTTGCCACACAAGAGCATCTGGTGATGTCTGGAGGCATTTCTGTGTGCCACAGCCAGGGGTGAGGGTGCTACTGGCATCTAGTAGGGACCAGGGACATTGGAAGGCACAGGATGGTCTCCAGAACAAAGGTTTGTCTGGCCCCAACTGTCCATAATGCTGAGATTGTGAAACCCTGCTCTAGAGGAGAGGAATTACCTGGTATGCAAAACATTAATGACTTTAACAACTAATAAACAGCATTTACAAAATACTCATGGTGTTTTGAATGCTTCACTTTGTTGGTTAGCATTTATATTCTCGATATCAGTACCAAAGCACACTGAAAAAAATTTTGAACCTCAGGAGGTTCATACTCCAACAGGAAACTAAGTCCAGAAAATGTGAACAGTTATCGAAGGGGAGTATCATGGTCGGTGCAAGGAGAAAGAAGAAGTATTGGTGGTGAGAAAGATGGCTTCTTGGAGTGGCATGGGAGAGCAGGATCTCTGAAGTGGAGAAGTAAGGTCCATGTTGGTATCCCTATGTCTCCATTTGCTACCCACATGATCTCCAACCAATGTATTCAATGACTCTGTTTCTTCATCCATAAAATAGGAATAGTGGTAGTATCATGGCTTCCAATGAGATAATACAGGTAAAGCACAATGGCTGGCATAGAGAAAGCTCTCTATAAATGTTTATTTTCCTTCTTATTATTGGAGAGATTCCATGGAGGTGTTGCCTGGGAGCTGCCCACACCTCCTCCACAGGGGAACTCCAAGTTTCCCAGGCTTCTGTCCCTTCTTGAGCAATGAAAGGTGAGTCAGGCTGTGTGTGCTTCACTGGGCTCCAGGATGTGGTCTGTCCAGCTGGTGGTGAGCCCTTCACGGCAGCTGAGTTGGGGTGGAGCTGGCTCAGGGGAGGTGGAGAAGGACGACAACAAATTCCATTTTCTTGTGAAACTTTGTAATCGAAAGGCCCTTATCTCAGTCTGCAGAGCAGAAACAAGGCTAGGAGCAGGTGTGTGAATGTCTGTCCTGGGGAATGGAGGATATAGGGAGGGTTGAGGCTGCCAGGGGCTCCAGCCATCCTCTGCTCCAGCCCATTCCCTAGGCAGGAAATGACTCTCCTGTTTCTAGAACCCTCTGGGGGAAGTGATGGTTGCCTTGACCCCCCAGAGGACAGGTGAGGACAAAAGGTAGGGTGCACTTTGTCTGGGTCCTTGCCAGAGTTCCTGCTGATGAGGTCATGCTGGCTCAGCCCCTCTGTTTGGCATGGGGTTTACAGAGTAGGGCATCCTATCTTCATCCTTTGTTGGCTACACCCTTGCTGCCTCCTCCTGTGTTTTGTAAACACAAGATGATATTTTTAGTTTTCCTTAGCTGGAATTATTCCAACTCCATGCCCTTTGTTTTGTTTACAAGGAAGCATCTTTCAGTGTAGGCCCTCTGGAAAGGTGTGCAGGGAAGGGCCATGTTAGGACGCTCACAGGTACGGGAGCTGTAGCTATGTCTAACAGACCCCCTTTATTATTGCTGTCTCCAGCGCTCCCTTCATTCTGTGGGTTCCTGAGCCTGGGCTTTCCTTGTCTCATCTCGAGCCTCTGCCTCTTGACACCTTTTGCTGCCTGCCTGCTGCATTTTAGGATGGCTTAGGAGTAAGAAGGAAGGAAAAGGCTGCTGGAGGGTGAGTAGGAGAGGGACAGGTCCTCCCAGGAGAGGCTGAGGGTTTAGCTCTTGTTCACATAGATCTGTATTTATTCCTCTTCTAATATCCTCTGGAGAGTCCATGGATATTTCCTGCCTTAATCTATACCAGGAATCTCTTGGCGGTTTATGCCCAAGAGAGGTGTTGTCTACTTGCTCAGCAGCAAAGGCTGAGTAAGCCTAGGACGGAAGATGGTTGTGCAGCAGAATTGCAGACGTCTGTGGGACCCTGCCTGGCTCAGGCCCAGCGTCTAGATTTAGCTGGTGGGTAGTCCTGGCTGTCTCTGCTTGGCAGTTTAGCACTTCAGGGCTTAGAAGCAACAATGCAAGGCCTCAAGCCCATATTCTTCCACCTGTCACCTTCATTTCCACAGATTCCTCACACAGACCACCTCCCTGGGATGGAGCCCTGATATCCCATGCTCATCCCCATCTCTGTGCTTGGCTCATTTTTTTCCAGGATGTACCTGAAAGACCCTCAGCCTTAGAGTTAGTTTCAAATCACTGTCCTCCCATCTACCAGTATGTGACCTGCTGAGTGCATTTTTTTTTCACTTGCAATGCCTGCCTCATAATCCCGATATGAAAATTAATAGATTCCATTTTTTTTGAGGGCATAATGTGTGGCAGGTACTGTGATAAGCCTTAGGGCAAGGACACAAAGACCAGTATGTGGTCCCTCCTTTAGAATAGCTAGCTTTTGGTTTGGTGTTGGGAGACAAGTCCATCAGCAGATCATTTCAAAATAGTGGGTAAATGCTGAGTAGAGGGAAGCAGAGGATGGCTCAGGCATCAGAAGGAAGGGAAACAAGGTTTTTTGGTGCACATGGTGAGGGAGCTATTTTGGAGGGTGAGGATGGTAGGGCGAGTGTTCCTGGAAGAGGGAAGCGTGGAGGTGTGAAGCGCCCTGGTGTGACCAGGGAATGACTAACATGTAATGATCAAGACAGTGACAGGCGCCCGTGCTGATGAATGAACAGGGACCACGTCATGGGAGGCCTGTGGGTCATGCCAAGAATTTTGAACCCTATTTATAGTCATCAGAGGTTTAAAGCAGGAGACTGACATGGCCAGATCTGAGTTTAGGTGGCTGGCTCTTGTGACGCTGTGGGGGGATGGATGTGAGAGTGAAAAACTTGGAACTGGATCCATTTAGGAGGTTTTGGTAATAGTCCAGGTAAGTGATGATAAATTATCACAGAAAGTCAGTAGGTGTGGAACTGGAGGGGAGGGGACAGGTTTTTTTAAAATAAGGCTATCAAAAGGGCAGTTCTCAGAGGTCGATTGCTGAAGAGAGGGAGGGGTTAGGAATGACTCCAGGTGTCTTGCCTGCCTAGAGGGGTGGCTGGTGGTGCCTTTGACTAAGATGGGGATCACAGGAGGAGCAGGGTTAGGGCAAGGGTGGAGATGATGAGCTCAGTTTTAGATGGATCTAGTTTGAAGTGCCTGTAGCAAGTCCCAGTGGAAGTGTCTAGCGTGTAATTATATATGCAAATCTGATGTTCAGTAAGGAAGTTTCGGACAGGGGTGTAGATTTGGGATGTTATCAGAATATAGGTGACAATGAAACCTTCAACAATGGACACTACAAGAATACTATTTAGAATGCAAAATGTAGAAGCATAAGGACTGATTGACAGGGAACTCCAATGATTTAGTGGCAGGTGGAAGAGGTGTCCAAGGTGGGAACCCACAATGATATGGAAAGAATGTCATTACAGTCAATGGGGACTGGACATTTTCAAAACCAAGAGAGTAGGCAATAGGGTCAAATGCAACAGTAAGAGAAGCGTAGAAAATTACCCATTGGATTGGGCAACCGGAAGGTATCGGTGGTTTTGACTGAGGAGTGGTGCATAGGAATTCAGAGACTGGAGTGGATTGAACCAGAGGCAGCAGAGTTGGGGAGGGCAGGTACAGCTTGTGGAAGAGAAGGGGAGGCAGGAACAGTGGAGCTGGGGGCTGGGCCAGGCGAAGGGAGATTCTTACTTGTTATTTTTAAGTGCTATAAAATTTGAGCATATGTCCTGACTAATTAAGACAGGGAATCCTAGAGAAGGAGAGGTTGAAAAGGACAAAGGTAAGTCTCAAGGGGAAGAACACAGAACTGGAAGTGGGAAGAGGGACCCTCACCCTGAGAGACTGAAGGCTGGGAGTCTTGGGCACAGAGTGGTGGCATTTGGTGAGGTCACACAGATGCAACACCTAGTGCAGGGCCTGTCTGGTCAATGACAATTCTGATGCGCACTGTGGCTCCTTGGTCATACTGGTGGCCTGGGGAGGGCACTGTGCGGTGCAGTCCATTATTAGTAAGAGAGCTGGGTGATCAGCGATCCATGTGGCACCTAGAGGATGTGGCGAGATGGCCCCACACTCTTCACGTTCACCTCTGACCACATGTCTGGGAGCCCCCTTCCTGTCCACTCTTTTCCTCTCCCACAGCCCTCTTAGCCTTTTTATATGCCAGCTCTTTCGGGGTCCCAATGTCAGGCCTGTGTGTGCCTGTGGAGCTCAGGCCCCCAGCATCTTCAGAGTTGATCTCAAACGCAGTGCCCGGTCCTGACCACCTCTGCTGGCATCCTTCAATGCTCTACTGTGCTAACAGTGATCCATCTCTGTTTTGTCGTACTGAAAGCTCTGAAGCATGGGGAGAGGGAAGAAAGGAGCAAGGAAGTGAAGTCCCTCCTGCCCATGTGATCATTTAGCTCTAGATCCTACTGATAGTTTTTTTTTTTTTTTTAAGAGATGGAGTCTCTCAAGTCACCCAGGCTGGCCTGGAACTCATGATCCTCCTGTTTCAGCCTCCTGAGCAGCTGAGATTTAAATCTTAGTTAGACTTTAGGTCAGGTTCAAATCCTGCCTTTGGGCAGCCAGTCCTTCCCAGCCCAGCCAGCCTGCACTAAGCTGAAACACCCTTGAAATCCCAGTCAGTGGGGCACCTGTCGGAGTTGGAAGTAAGTGTATTTATTTCGCTGTGCTGGTTCCAGAAGCTTTGGGCAATACAGATAAAACACAGCAGTGAATAGTAAATGGAAAACTCAGGAAATGCCTGTGGCCTTATGAGATATGCCCTAGAGAAAAAGGAAAGGACACCTTGCAGCAGCTGGCAGAGCAAAAGGGTGGAGCTGGCAAGAGGGCGGGGCCCAGTGCAGCAGGTGAAAGGGGAACACAGGATGGTGGCTACCGATGAAATGGACCATGGTCAGATCTAAGCAGGATACTGAGATGGGGTGGCGGGATGATCACATGGCCAGGAAGGAGACGTGAGCATCAGTGAATGATGAGAAAGTAAAAAAACAAAAAAAAACAAAAAAACCAAAAACACAACACAAAACAAACAAACCAACAAAACCCAAACCCTTGAATCCCCACACAGCTCTGTGAATGAGCAACTGTTAGATGGAAATCCTACCACTCTGGTCATTTAAGGGAGTGTGGCTGGTTATTTGATCAAGCAGATAAGTTAGTGTTGTTAACACTAACTGGGTATGGATTCCTTGTCTCTGAGTACCTAGCTTGTGTTGCGGGTGCTCTCAGGTACCAGTGGACTAACATGGGGTGGGTGGCAGGACGTGGGTAGGGGACGTTGTCACCTGTCCTGAATCTGCATCACTGAATAGTCAGGCAGGGATTATGAAATCATTCACTGACACACTGTGACAGGAGTGTGAGTAAGATGCCATCCGTGCTCTAGAGCTCTCAGGTGATCTGGGAACAGAGGCATGTGGCAAACAGCAAGGGTTTAAGATGGTCGACCAAGCCAGAGAGGACATGGACACTCACTGCCATGGAAGAACAGATAAGGGAGGAATCCAGTTCATAATACCTTCTCCCGTTAGATTTTCTCCTTCCCAGCTAGATTTTCAGTTCCTGGAGGAAAAATACTGTACTTTCTTTTGAGTCTCCTATGGCACTCAGTGTGCCTGCTGTTGAGCACAGAGTAGGTGCACACACTGTGCTAGATCATGCTCACTTTAATGCCCGCAGGGCCTACAACATGCCCTGCAGATGTTAAAATTGCAACAAAAGTTGGGTTTTTGTTAAATAAATAAAATTAATGTTCTTTCTCTCTCTTTGATCCCATTCCTTCATTTCCTGTCTTCCAAAGACGAAGCATTAATGCTTAATGAAAATGAATTACAAAATGATCAATGACTTTAGAAAAAAGTGCTACTTGATTAACAATCAAGAAATTTTAGTTATGACATCAGGGAAGATGAATAAAAATAAGATCATTTCCAACATTAGTAGGATTGCAGGCCAATGGGACATTTACAAATTGTTAAAGTAAGAATAGCTGTTGGAATATAGGGAAACGTGACCCTATTGATCAATAACCTTAATAATGTACATGCTCTTTGACAGAGATGTTCAACTTCTGTGAATTTATTCTAAGGAAATCATCACTGCTGAATGGAAAGAACTTTATGGAAGGAAGATAATCCCAGTATTATTCATGATAGTGAAAATTGGATATATGTTAAATGCTAACCAACAAGGCACTTTGTGATTAATACCTTGAAGCCACTTTTAATAATGTGGTAGGAAAGTATTTGAAAAATGGGAAGATGTTAAAGATGAGTTAGGTTAAAAAAAAAAATTCACACAACAGGATAATTCAGAAAGCTAGTTGGTAGGGATTCTAGTCTGTTCCCTATTGGTTATAGGGCCTCAGGCAGGTTGCTTTATCTGTTGCTGTGCTTCAGTTTTCTTTTATGTAAAATGGGAACATTGATCTCTCCCCTACAGGGTTGCTCTAAAGACTGGTGATCTGTTAAGATAGTACTTGGTCTTGTGGCTGACAGTTCACAGATGCTGTTAATACTGGCTAGTACCACCAAATTCCTTTCATGAAAAAACAAAACAAAAACAACAACAACAACAAAAACCCCCCTTTTGGTTGCATAATACAAGAAGGCCAGAGGAAATGAGAGCAAAACATTAGCAGTGTCATTTCTACCTGGTAATGTTGTATTTTTATCTCTTTTTTTGAGTCTTTCCTTTTTACCAAAATTTATCAATTAATACATATTAATATTCTAATCAGAAGCAAAGTATTTAGAAAAGAAATGGTCCTGGGCTTATATTAAAAAATGAAAAAATTGGGGTAGGGATGTAACTCAGTGGTAGAGCACTAACTTAGCACGAACGAGGCCTTGGGTTCAATCCCCAGTACTGAAAAAGAAAATGATTTAAATAAACGAGAAAATTAGAGTCAGATTACTGATTCATGTGTGTTAGGGTTGTAAGAGACCACAGGGATCTTCTGTCAACTGCATTGTACAGCTGAGAAAATGAGCCCCAGGAGGGAGAGTGACTTGGCTGAGGTAATAAATGAATTAGCAGGTCTCACAGTTTTGTTTGTTTTTTTTTTTTTTTTTCCAGCTGCACTAGTCTATCTTTGAGAACATGGGATTCCAGAGATGGCATGCTTCTAGCTGGATGGGCCCCAGACCCCTGGAATCACCAGTAGAATATCCCTTTCTGCCCCTCCCAGGAAGTGACTTCTGGCTCTGTTCCTCTCCCCTGCAGTGTAGTGTTAGAATCCACCACTGCCATCCATGACTCTCTACTCTACAAGTATGAACAAGTTACTTCTCCGAGGTCTTTAAATTTTTTTTTTTTTTTTTTTTTTTTTTTTTTTACTCATTAAATGGAGATGGCAGTATCACTGGAAATCCTTTGCATTGTTTCCAGCCCAACCCTCTCTACTGGTGCCAGAACCATCTGTTGTTCGTCTGCATGTGGGTGTCCTGTGGACACATCCAACTCCACGTGTCTAAAAGGCAGCTATTATCTTTCCTCCCTCCCAGACCTGTTTCTCCTCCTGTATTCTGACGTGGAAAATGGCAGGGCCAGCATGCAGGATGCCCTCTCTGCCCTCCTCCTCCTAGCCCCTGCTGGACTGGTTGTCAAGCCTTGCAGGTGCACCCTCCTTAAGCCACACTGGTTTTCTCTCTCTTCTTGCTCTTCCCAGTCTGGGGGCGGCACTTGGCACTTCTTGCTCAGCTAAGTTGAGAACGTCTATCAATGGGTCTGTCTCTAGTCTCCTCCATCTTTCATCCCGACTTAGAGTGAGTGTTCTAACATGCAAAGCTGATGCCACAGACCCGGACTTGGAATCCTTCTGTGGCTCCTTATTATCTACAGGATAAAATCCAGATGGTGGAATAGGGCCTGTCAGTCCCTCCACTAATTAGCCCTTGCCAGCCTCTCCCATCTGCCAGGGATCTCCTTCCTCTGCCCATCCTTCGGGTCCCAGCTCAGATGTCTCCCCTCCCCTCTTGCCAAATGGGGCAGCAGAGTAACAACTTCTGGAGTGTCTGACCAAGCATCCCAGAGCAGGATACCTGCCTGTCCCATAAACTATATCCTGTCTGAAGGTCAACTGCCTTGGCTTCTTATCCTTGAGGGCTCCTTCAAAAATAAAGAAAACAGAGTCACATTCTGGGGCAAAAGTTAAGAAATGAAAATGCTGTATTTCTGTTATCACCAAGTTGTCTATTTTAGGAAAGGAGCCGCTTCCTCCAAGAGTTTGTTTGTGTTTGCGAGTGGTCCTAAGGGAGACATGGTCCTCATGATTTTCTTTCTTTCATAGCCAGTGTTTGCTTTAAGGCAAACCCTCACGAAACAGTGTTCCGAATAGAGAGTGTGTGGTCGGTCCTGGGTGAGTCAGGAGGGGAAGAGAGGCTCTCCTGATGTTGTGAAGCTGGAACGATGTAGAACGCCACCCTGCTTCCTCTAAAGGGATAGTCTTAGGAGGCAAATCCTGCCTTTCCTCCAGGAAAGTGCCAACAGGAAGTGGTAGCCAAATGGTGCTAGGGGTTTTGGTGAAATGATGGTATCTTTGGTTTCAGTGGCCAAAGCATAAACCACACAGAATTCCTCGGGTTTGGAACGTGCCTGTTTTGACCATTGCAGATCCTCACGTATCAGGATGTTGCAAAGGATGTCAAAGAATGGGTGGGCAAAGCTACAGAGACCTCCGTACACTTTGTGTCGGCTGGATCAGTGCCACTGATGGTGACACGGATTAATGGGACAGTGATGCAGGGTTGGGACTCCACAGACAGATCATGCAGAGACTCTGCCTTCCTGGTGGATAGATTCTGGAGGAAGTTGGAGGGTGGGGTGTGCAGGAGTGGATGGGAAGTGAGGGGCATTTGGTCCTGCCTGTGTCTCCTCCAGCTGAGCTCCAAGTTTCAAAGGGCAGTCACACATGCTCCCCAGGTTCTTTTGCCCGAGATTCCCCCAGCTTCACTTGGCCCACCAGCTCAGCCAGTGGCTCACCTCTGGAAGTCCTTCTCCAGGCCCCAGAGCTGTACCAAAGCTCTTTCTCAGTACTTCCCCCATATTTCTGGGGGCAAATACAGTATCTTGTTTGACTATTGTGTTTTCCAGCACCCTATGCTGTACATAGTAGATACTCAATAAATATCTGTGTAGCAAATGAACCACCAGGTCCTAGGGGTGGATCATCATTCATTCATTCATTTAACCAGCATGAATTAGCGGGTGGGAAGAAACACGAAGACCACTCAGAACGTTCCTCAAGGACCTTATCCTTGTGAAATATATATCCACATCTCTCTCTCTCTCACACACAGCAAGCGAGCGAGAGAGAGAGAGAGAGAACCTTCTAGATTTCTATATATAAGCAGAGGGCCCAGGTGGGACTGGGCCACTCAAGGCTGCTCTGGGAGCCATGGGGACACTATACAGAGATACAGAGGGCTTAAGGTTTCCAGGTGAGGAGACACCTCACCCTCAAGGGTTTCTCATGAGGAAAAGCAGCACTGGGTTCCTCTGCTGGCACTTCATCTTCAGAGATGCCTGAGCCTGATCTTGCAGGAGACAGGTTGTAGAGGGTCTGGGGTCACCAAGGGAGAAGTCAGAAGAGAGCTGTGCATTTCCAAAGACCTGGCAGCGTTGCTTTTATAAGCCTCAGGCCTTGGCCTTCTGAAGCAGTGTCCCCACAACAGGGTGCTTGGGCTGATCTCCAGGTGTTTTGTGGCCAATCATGTGACCCATTGTGGAATTTCTCAAAGCACCTGAGTTTCCATAGCCTTCTTCATGCTGGCTGTCCAGTCATAGGTGCTAGACATGGTGCAGCAGGGTGAAGACACAGCCTATTGGAGATTGTCACCTGGGCCGGGGGTGGTGTTTAAGGAAATAAACAGAAAAAAAAAAAAAAAAAAAAAAAATGCATAGAGAGGTGATAATCAGAGTGGGGTTTTCTTCCTAGGGAGTACATAGTAGAGAAGGAGGAGGCATTTCACCTGGGCCTCCAAAGAAGTGTAGGGTTTGGACATGTTGGGAAGGAAAAGAGAATTCTGGCCTCAAAGGCATGGTGGCAAAAAGGCAATGATCAGAGGACACCCAGGGAATGTTCAGGGACTTGATCCTCAGGGGAAAGGAAAGGGCGAGTGAAGGGCCAGCGGGCTAGACCGATGAGGGGAGGAGGCCTGTGTGGGGCTGAGCCAGTCCTGGGCCTCTGGCCACATGATTCCTAACTGCAGAGCTCAGAGCCAGAGGGGTCAAAGGTCTAAGCAAACAGGGCAGAGGAAGATTCCAAGGACATTGATTTTACTCTTGGGACTGGTGTACTTCACACGTTTGATTCAGCCTTTGGGTACTCATCCAGTGATAAGCACTGTCCTAGAGGTGAGCAAAATGGCGTCACTGTCCTGGGCCATCCAGTTCAATGATACAGACAGACAATACAAAAGGAAACAAATGCCCTGCACATCATGATTGTGTGTGTGTGTGTTTGTATACATACATATATAAATATACATATCACACACATAGATATAGACATAGATAAGTGTGTATGTATGTGTACATAGATAAACACATACACATATCTAGGTCTATGTGCATGTGTAGATATATGTATAGGCAGACTCAGATTTACTATGAAGTTAATGCAAAGTCCCTCACTTGCTTTGGCTTAGCTATTAAGAATTTTTGATTTTGAAAGTTTTAAAAGTTATTTTGTTTTTGCTTAACTTATATGAATTGTATATATCAGTGAGGTTCAGTGTGATATTATGAATGTATGTACTGATCAAATCTAAGTCTCCCTTTATCCACCATCCTACCTTCCCAGCCTCTGGGATTGATATTCCACATTCGATATTCCACATTTGAGTGGGCTTTCATTTTTTAAACTTCCACATGAGAGAGAACATGTGGTACTTATTTGTCTGGCTTATTTCACTTAATTAACATGAAGTCCTTCAGTTCCATTCATTTTGCTGCAAATGACAGGATTTTCTTTTTCTTTTTCTTTTTACAGACTACATTTTGATTCATTGTACACAAATGGGGTACAACTTTTTATTTCTATGGTTGTACACAATGTAGTTTCACACCATTCATGTAATCATACATGTAGATAGGGTAATAATGTCTGTCTCAGCCTATCTTCCCTTCCCCAACCCTCTCCTGCCACATTTTTCCTCTACACCATCTGAAGTTCCTCCATTCTTCTCTTGCCCACCTCCACCACCCACCTCATTATGTATCATCATCTACTTATCAGAGAAAAGATTTGGCCTTGTTTTTTTGGGCTTGGTTTATTTCACTTAGCATGTTATTCTCCAACTCCATCCATTTATCTGCAAATGCCATAATATTATTCTTCTTTATGACTGAGTAATATTCCATTGTGTATATATACCACAGTTTCTTTATACATCCATCAACCGAAGGGCGTATAAGTTGGTTCCACAATCTAACTATTGTAAATTGGGCAGGTATGAACATCCATGTGGCTGTGTCATTGTAGTATGCTGATTTTACTTTGGGTATAAACCAGGAGTAGGATATCTGGGTCAAATGGTGGTTCCATTCCAAGTTTTCTGAGGAAACTCCATAGTGCTTTCCAGAGTGGCTGCACCAATTTGCAACTCCACCAGCAATGTATAAGTGTACCTTTTTCCCCACATCCATACCAACACTTATTATTTGCTTGTGTTCTTCATAATAGCCATTCTAATTGGAGTTAGATGAAATCTTAGGATGGTTTTAATTTGCATTTTTCTAATTACTAGAGATGATGAGTACTTTTTCATATATTTGTTCATCACCTGTATGTATTCTGTGAAGTGTCTGCCCATTTCCTTAGCCCATTTATTGATTGGGTTCTTTGTATTTTGGGTGTAAAGTTTTTTAAGTTCTTTATAAATTTAGGAGATTATTGCTCTGTCTGAAGTGTGTGTGGAAAAGATTTTCTCCCACTCTGTAGGCTCTCTTTTCACATTATTAATTGTTTCCTGTGCTGAGAAAAAGCTTTTTACTTTGAATCCATCTCATTTATTGATTCTTGCTTTTATGTCATGCACTCTGAGAGGTCTTGTTAGGAATTCTGGTCCTAAGCCAAAATGATGAAAACTCAGGACTATTTTTTCTTCTATTTGGTGAAGGGTCTCAGGTCTAATTCCTAGACCCTTGATCCATTTTGAGTTGAGTTTTGTACTGGGTGAAAGATGGGGGTTTAATTTCATTTTACTGCATAGGGATTTCCAGTTTGCCAGCACCATTTGTTGAAGAGGCTGTCTTTTCTCCATATGTTTTTGGCACCTTTTTTTAGTATGAGATAAGTGTACTTTCTGGATTTGTCTCTGTCTTCTATTCTGTACCATTGGTCTACCTATCTATTTTGGTGCCAATACCATACTGTTTTTGTTACTATTGCTTTGTAGTAGAGTTTAAGGTCTGGTATTGTTATACCGCCTGCATCATTCTTCCTTCCCAGGATTGCTTTGGCTATTCTGGGTCTTTTATTTTTCCAGATGAATTTCATGATTGCTTTCTCTATTTCTATGGGGACTATCATTGGGATTTTAATTGGAATTCTGTTAAATCTATATAGTGCCTTGGAAGTGTGGTCATTTTGATAATATTAATTCTGCCTATCCAAGAACACCGGAGCTCTTTCCATCTTCCAAGGTTTTCTTCAATTTCTTTCTTTAATGTTCTTAGTTTTCATTATAGAGGTCTTTCACCTCTTTCGTTAGATTGATTCCCAAGTATTTTATTTTTTGGAGGGCTATTGTGAACAGAGTTGTTTTCCTCATTTCTCTTTCAGAGGATTCATTGCTTATGAATAGAAATGCATTAGATTTATGTGTATTGGTTTTATATCCTGCTGTTTTGCTGAATTCATTTATTAGGTCTAGAAGTTTTCTGGTAGAGTTTTTTGGATCCTCTAAATATAGAATCATGTCATTGGCAAATAGTGATGGCTTTAGTTCTTTTCCTATTCATATCCCTTTAATTTCTTTGATCCGTCTAATTGCTCTGGCTAGTATTTCAAGCACAATGTTCAATAAAAGTGATGAAAGAGGGCATCCCTGTCTTGTTCCAGTTTTTAGAAGGAATGCTTTCCAGTTTTTCTCCATTAGTAATGATGTTGGCCGTGGACTTAGCATAACTAGCCTTTACAATGTTCAGGTATGTTCCTACTATACCTATTTTTTCTAGTGTTTTGAGCATGAAGGGTATTGCATTTTGTCAAATGCTTTTTCTGCATCAATTGAAATAACCATATGATTCTTATCCTTAAGTCTGTTGACATGATGGATTACATTTATTGATTTACTGATGTTGAACCAACCTTGCATTCCCAGGATGAACCGCACTTGATCATGGTGCACAATTTTCTTAATATGTTTTTGGATGTGGTTTGCCAGTATTTTGTTAAGGATCTTTGCATCTATATTCATCAAGGATATTGGCCTAAAACTTTCTTTCCTTGATGAGTCTTTGCCTGGTTTGCGTATGAGGGTGATATTAGCTTCATAGAATGAGTTTGGTAGGGTACCCTCCTTTTCTATTTCCTGGAATACTTTGAGAAGTATTGGAATGCATTCTTCTTTGAAGGTCTTGTAGAACTCAGCTGAGAATCTGTCTGGTCCTGGGATTTTCTTTGTTTGGTACGCTTTTGATGGCTTCTATTATTTCATTCCTTGAAATTGATCTGTTTAAATTGTGTATGTCCTCCTGATTCAGTTTGGGAGGATCATATGTCTCCATAAATTTCTTGATGCCTTTGAGATTTTCTATTTTCTTGAAGTATAGATTTTCAAAGTAGCTTCTAATTATGTCATGTATTTCAGTGGTGTCTGTCGTGATAGTTCCTTCATCATAAATTTTAGTAATTTGAGTTTTCTCTCTCCTTCTCTGTTAGTGTGGCTAGGGTTTATCTATTTTGTTTACTTTTTCAAAGAACCAACTTTTTGTTTTGTCAATTTTTTGAATTGTTTCTTTTGTTTCAAGTTCATTGATTTCAGCTCTGATTTTAATTATTTCCTGTCTTCTACTACTTTTGGTGTTGTTCTGTTCTTTTTCTAGGGCTTTGGGATGTAATGTTAGGTCATTTAGTTGTTGACTTTTTATTCTTTTCTTGAATATGCTCCATGCAATGAATTTTCCTCTTGGTACTGCTTTCATAGTGTCCCAGAGATTTTGGTAAGTTGTATCGCCATTCTCATTTACCTCTAAGAATTTTTTTTATCTCCTCCTTGATGTTTTCTGTTATCTATGCTTCTTTCAATAGCATGTTATTTAGTCTCCAGATGTTGGAGTTGTTTCTGTTTTTTATTTTATCATCGATTCCTAATTTCATTCCATTATGATCTGACAGAATACAAGGTATTATCTCTATTTTTTTGAATTTTACTAAGCGTTGCTTTGTAGCATAACATATGGTCTGTTTTAGAGAAGGATCCATGTGCTGCTGAGAAACTGGTTGATGGATGGGATATTCTACATATGCCTGTTAAGTCTAAGTTATTGATTGTGTTATTCAATTCTATGATTTCTTTGTTTAATTTTTGTTTGGAAGATCTATGCAGTGGTAACAGTGGTGTGTTAAAGTCTCCCAGAATTATTGTGCTGGTCTATTTGATTCCTGGCATTGAGAAGTATTTGTTTGACATACATGGATGCATCATTGTTGTTTGGGGCACAAATATTTATGATTGTTTTATCTTCCTAATTTTTGGTTTTCTTAAGCAGTATGAAATGTCCTTATTTATCCCTTCTGACTAACTTTGGCTTGAAGTTCACTTTATCTGATAAAAAGATGGAAACCCACTCTTTTTTTTTTTTTTTTTTTTACTGAGTTTTTGTGTGTGGTATGTTTTTTCCCATCCTTTCACCTTTAGTCTGTGGATGTCTTTTTCTATAAGACGAGTCTATTGAAGTTAGGATATTGTTGGGTCTTTCTTTTTAATCCAATCTGCCAGTCTATGTCTTTTGATTGATGTGTTTAGGCCACTAACATTCAGGGTTATTATTGAGATATGATTCATTTTCCGGGTCATTTGGGCTTATTTTTGGTTTTGAACTTGACTAGGTTTCTCCTTTGATTGGCTTTTCCTTAGGGTAGTTCCTCCCTTTGCTGACCTACATTGTTGTTTTTCATTTCCTCCTCATGGAATAGTTTGCTGAGAAAGTTCTTTAGCGCAGGCTTTCTATTTGTAAATTCTTTTAACTTTTGTTTATCATGGAAGGATTTTATTTCATCTTCAAATCTGAAGGTTAGTTTTGCTGGGTATAAGATTCTTGGTTGGCAACCATGTTCTTTCAGAGTTGAAATATGTTGTTCCAGGCCCTTCTACCTTTTAGGGTCTGGGCTGAGAAATCTGCTGATATCTGTATTGGTTTTCCCCCATATGTAATCTGATGCTTTTCTTTCACTGCCTTTGAAATTCTATCTTTATTTTGGATGTTGGCATTTTCATTGTAATGTGCTTTGGTGTGGATCTTTTGTAATTTTGTGCATTTGGTGTTCTGTAAGCCTCTTGTATTTGATTTTCCATTTCATTCTTAAGGCTTGAAAAATTTTCTGATATTATTTCATTGACTAGGTTGTTTATTCCTTTGGTTTGTATCTCTGTGCCTTCCTCAACCCTGATAATTCTTAAATTTGGTCTTTTCTTGATGTCCCATAGTTCTTGAAGTTTCCATTCATGATTTCTTACCATCTTCTCTGTTTGGTCAACTTTATTTTCAAGATTAAATATTTTGTCTTCATTGTCTGAGGTTCTGTCTTCCAAGTGATCTAGTCTGTTGGTGATGCTTTCCATTGAGTTTTTTATTTGGTTTATTGTTTCCTTCATTTCAAAGATTTCAGTTTTTTTTTTCCAGAATCTCTCTTTGTTGAAAAGATCTTTTGCTTCCTGCAGTTGCTGTTTCAACTGTTTATTGGAGTGAACTTTCATTGCCTGCATTTACTCTCTTATCTCATCCTTTGCGTCACAAATCATTTCAATTATGTATATTCTGAACTCCTTTTCTGACATTGTTTCTACCATGCTGTCATTGGATTCTATTACTATAGAATGTTGGTTTATTTGGAACACTTTTTTCCCCTTTTTTTTTTTTTTTTTTTTCATGTTGTTCACATATTTTCTCCCCTAGCAGTGCAGATCTGGGGTATTGCAGTTTTCCCCCATAGGCTTATAGTGACCCTGTAGGTTTCCAAAACCTCTTCTTTAAGGGGAAGGTCAATATTAGCAGCATCCAGTACAGACAATATGCAGCCCTAAACCAAGCAGCCCCTATGAAGATGTTAACAGTATTGTCATAATAAACAGAGAGCATGAGTTCAATTATTATCTACAGTGTAACAAATAGATTTATAATGAAATCTACAGCTCTAATGGTGGAGAAAGAGGATGGGGAGGGGTGTAGGATGTAATTGTTAATGGGATAAGAAAAGAGTATATAGAAGTACGATGTCATAGGAAGTGTGAAAGCGGAATTAGAAGAAGTTGGTTGTTAGCATGAGAAAAGGGAGAAAGAAACTCTGAGGAAACAGGTAAACAAAAGGAAAATAGAGAGAGTGAGAAAAATAAAGAAATAAAAACTAAAAATTTTCACAAAGGAGAAATAAAAACCTATATAAGAGTCATATACTATTCAAACCTCCCAGTCTCCAGTAGCCTGATGCATGAGAGGTACCTGATAATGAGCTTCCAGTCTCCAACAGGCATCTCAGGATGGGATTGGTCCCACCTAAAGATCACAACTTCCACTTCCAGGAAAATGCAATATGGCTCCACTGGCTTCCAAACATGTTGGCAAATGGGGATCTGCAGCACCCTGGGGAGGAGAGGCATGGTCAATTGGGCTGGGGGTCTTGCAGGACCTGACTGTTGTCCCAAAATGGCAACAGCCACGTGTAACCAAACCTGTGCGTACTGTGAGAGTCGACCTCCAGGCAATAGCAGGCAGCTGGCATTTCGCCAGCCGTCTGTGGGTGGTTTGCAGGCTACTAGTGGACAATTAGCAGGTGGACCTCAGGTGGTGGGTGATGGGTAGGTGAAAGGCAGGCGACGGGCAGGCAAGAGGCAGGCAAACAGGCAAATGGAAGATGATAGACGGCAGCCAGTGAGCGATCTGCATTCAAAAAGTAGGCGATATGCTGGCAGATGGCAGGTGATTGTGGTGGACAAATGGGGTAAATAGCAGGGGATCGATGGGCAGCAAAGACTGCTTCACAGAGAAACAGATTTTCCTCTGCTTGAAACCCAAGTTTCCGAGCGACAAGGAGCGCAGCCTCCCTCTAGTCGCCATCTTGTTCTCTTATTTTTCTTTATCTGAATAAAATAAATTTTTTTTCTTAAAGAAGGCCCTTTACCTTATTTAAGCTTCAGGTCCTGTAACACCTGGATGCTCCTAGTGTTGGAAGATGGAGAATAAGGAGGCAGGGAGTGTTCAGGCCACCAACAGTTAATTTGCATGTAGCTCAACTCATCCAAGCACACACCTTTCTCTGCAAACTCTGATCCGTCCCCACTTGCTCTACATGCAGCAGTGTGTGACGCTGTGATCATACTCCACTGCTTGGGGCAAATTTCAGCCCCACTACCTTTTTCTCATTTTCCCCAATTCTTCCCCAACTCAAGACCTCACAGAGAGACGTTCTTCTCTTAGCTTCTTGTGTTGCAGCTTCTCACACCTCAGTCTCTTGTTAAATGACACTTCCTCTCTCTAGTGACTATAATACTCCACAGCTTGGCTAATCCTCACAATCATCAGGCTTTAATTTTTGTAAATCTGGTGTCAATCAGCATCTCATTGTTTAATGGCACATTTCCCTCACATTGGCGAATATGAGCTTTTAATCTTTTCCCTCCCATGTTTATAATGTGGCTATTTTGGCTTCCTGAGGTATGAAATACCTCTTCATACCTTTTCTTGTTACTCTGGTTATTGACTACCAAACTTGTCAGTTACATCTTTCCTCAAAATGTGGCTTACCTTTTACTTTTCTTTGTGGCATGTTTTGTTGAGAAGGCATTCTAAATACCAACATAATCCCATTTATACTTTCCTTTTATGGTCAGTGCTTTTTTGAGACTTAGTTTAAAAATTCTTTCCTTCAGTGAGGACTCAAAAGATATTCATCTCCATTTTCTTTTAAGGTATAGAAATTTTGCCTTTCATTTCGGTCTTGGATCAGTGATTAGTTTTTGTGATTTGTAGAGCTAAGACGCCAGTCCTCCCACTGATATCAACGCCAGTTTTTGGAGAGGCCATTCTGTCTCCATGGATCAGTTATGATAGTGCTGGGGACTGGGGGGTTTAGAGAGAAGGATACGGAGGTCTACTCTGATGAAGGGACACCTGAGCACAGATCAGAGTGAAGTGAGGGAGTGAAGGAACCATACAGTTATATGGAGGATGTTTCCTCTAGGCAGAGACAAAATCAAGGGCAGATGCCTCGAGATGGGAGTGTCCCTCAGGTTGGAGGAATAGCAAGGAAGTAGGTCAATGGAGCCAAGCCAGCAGGAGGCCAGGGACCACAGAGTACCCAATGAGGGTCAGAGGGCCAAAGAAATCGTGGATCTGGTTCTACATGTGATTGGTAGCTGTCAGAGGGCTTTGCTCAGGGAGTGAGAAGACCAGATCTATGTTTCAAAGTGATCGTGTTGATTCCAGAAGAGATCCTAAGCTGTAAGGGGGCTACAGTTAGAAGGCAAGAGGTGTCGATGGCTTGGGCCTTGGAGGAGGCATGGGAAGAAGTTCAGATCAGAATGTATTTTGAAGGTTTTGAAGAATCTGCTGCGGGATCGAATGTGGGGTGTGAGAGGAAGAGCGGACGAAAGCTAAGACTTCTTTGCCAATCTCTTTACTCTTGTCTGAAACTCTTCCTGGATATTTGTTAGATCCTCTCGGTCCACCTGCCATTTTAACTAATCTGTCATATTTTTTTTTTTTTTTTTTTTTTTTTTTTTTTTTTGCGGTGCTGGGGATTGAACCCAGGGCCTTGTGCTTGCGAGGCAGGCACTCTACCAACTGAGCTATCTCCCCAGCCCACAATCTGTCATACTTTTATCTCTTCGCCCTTGGGTTGTATTCTGGGTGAATTCTACAGGGCCTCCTTTTCAATGTACTGATTCCTTCTCTGTGTCCAATGTTGAGATTTTTATGACTGTTGTTTTAAATTTAATCACTAAATACTGAAAATGTTTCAAAACTAAAAATGCTTTTCATGTCTACCTGTTCACACACACACACACACACACACACACACACACACACACACATTTCCTTTTGAAGTGAATACTGAAATGCAAGGGTCAACTTGTCTAAGACAGATCCCTTATAGATGGGTTTCCCAGAAAAGAAGTTAGCTTCCTGCAGGGATCCATGAAAACTGGCCCTGTACATATGGCAATCAATCCTGGTCAATAGCAAAGATTGGATACCAGCCTTGGGCCCTCACTCTCCATCACACCTGGAGAGGGGGGCTGGTGCTTCCTTGATCACACATCCCTGCCACTGGATTGCTAAGTCATACAGCTGCAACCCCAATGCTTGGCCTTAAGTATTGATTCATGGAAGAGTGTTTGTATTACCTCCCACTAAGAGCAGTGAGCCCTGTTTTGCCATCTCGTTTTACTATTGCAACCCAGCCTCCGATTACTCCAGGAAGAGGTCAATGTGTCCCTGCTCAACAGCTTCAAATGTCCTCAGTCTGAGAAAATCTAGAGTCTGACGTCTGGCTATGCTTGACTGCTCTGTGCTGCCCTAGGAGAAAAAGGTCATGGGGACTCCAATGTGTATTTTGGTTCTCCTGGTGAGTTTAACCATTGGGTGCTGCTTAGCAGGCCAGCTGCACATACTGCTTGACTGTTGGCCTGTTTGCATGACAGACTTCACGCTTTCACTTATTGTTTGAGCTGGCTTATGTGTGTGTGCTGTGCTGCCTTCATCTGGGTGATTTGTGTTCAGACCGTTGACACTCTTGGCTGTTATGCTTAACCTGAGGTTTCATGTATTTTATAATTTTGGATTTGCAGGCTCATTTAGATGGGAGGCTTTTGGATTCATGTCCCCTTTTCCTTCCTATGTTTTTAACTCTAACTGTCTATAGATAGGTTTTGTGATTGCTTCCTGCACTCTTGGTCCCCAGAACCCTGTGATCACTGAGCCTTATTCAGGAAGTAGGACTTACGATGGTGGTAGGTGACGGGAGGTGCATAGCTCAGTGGGTAGCTTGGCTCAGTTCTAGAAGAGAGGCTTTGTCCTCCACCTCCTCAGGCCCACAGCCTCCTAGGAAGTTGTAACCTTAGGCCGTATTTGGCAGCATTTTTTCAGTCTCCTTTCTGAATTTGGGGTAACACCATCCAAGGTTAACTTTAAGCAGTGGAGGGCTTTTGATGATTCTTCCTCGTCTTCCTCTTCCTCCTCTTCCTTTCTCTCTTTCTCCTCCTCTTCCTCTGTTACACCTATTGTCAAAACTGAGCTCCTAGACACTGTTGCCATCTTCTAGACCTGGAACACAGCCCTGTTCACTGCTTTGGGTTTCTATTCCATTTCTAATTCAAAGAGATGTTTAGACCTTTTTTCCAGCCTATTTCTTTTGGTTTTCATTTTTATATTTGACCTATCTTTGCAATGTGTTTGGAACGGCATGAGCAGCCAACCTGGACTCATAACGTTATTCTGACCTCACAGGTAGTCTTTTAGCTGAGGTTGGGGACTTACCTTTCAGATTGGTTCTGGAAATCAGTTCTATGGCTCCTTCTGCAGGAGTCACACCCCCCTGGTGGCAAGCAGTGGTATGACTGGCAAAGAACTGTTCAGAGGGAAGGCAGCCTTGGCCACTTCTCAGAGATGGAGGGCCCTTAGAGGTGGTGACATTGATACCAAAAGTTTGGTCCTTGTCCCTGGTGCTGAACCAAATAATGAAGACAAGGTTTTTGAAAAAAAGGAAAAAAGTTTTACTGATTTACTAACAAATGGAGAGAACAGCAGACAACCATCAGTCTCCCCTACAAGGAGGAACAAAGGTCTTTAAAAAGGAAATTCAGGGATTAGGCTTGGAGTGTAATTATCAGTAGATGTGATTAATGTCCAGATGGTGATTTTGAGAGTGCTGTTGCTCAGACTTGCTGGCACCAGTTCCTAGGTACGAATTCCTTCATTCTTGTGGTCAGATGACCTGACCTAGGACAGGAAGAATATTAATCTTATTTCTTCCACAGTTAGGGAGGGGGAGGAAGAAAGGAGGAAGAAAAATAAGAGAGAAAAAAAATCCAACAACCAACCATGCAAGGTTTATACTCAAAGCATGAAAAGCATGAAGTGGCCCCTGGCCCCTGTTAAAGACTAGTCACCACATGGTACAGGAATCTATTAGTACCACATCCAAATGAATCTCAAGGTCAGCTCCATCAGCTTTTTCTCCAGCAACCCACTCCACAATTGTTTGGCCTGTTTCAAGGAGCTCTTTCTGTATTAAGCATCTAAGTTTCCTCCTGTAGTTTCCAGACATGGGTCTATTTTTGCCATCTGGAGGCACTTAGCAGGTGTGGCCCCTCCCCATCTCTCTCAGCTGTTTGAGAGCAACATTAGACTTCTCTTCTCCTGAGAGAAATCTTTCAACGCTTCCCCCCAACTCCCCAAGCCCCCCGTTTTTGTTGCCTGGCTCTGCGTGAACTCTGTTGTCGTGTGAACTGTGAGAAACACGTCCTCATCTTGACCGAGGCGAAGAGGAGCTCGTTTGATTCCAGAGAGGCTGCTGCCTCATCACCTCTCTAAAAAAGAAAGAAGGGGAACAAGTCCTTCCATCCTCTGGTCTCAGTCGAGAAGCCTCCATTTATACCTGATGATCTGCCGCATCCTTACAACCACCACCCTAAGAAATGGTTTCTATCATGCAGGCAAAACTTTAAGTCTGCAAGATTAACAGCTAGTAAGTGAAAAGAAGTTCTAACCCAGGCAGTCTCTGACACCAGAGCTCTAAAGCACTGCATGTTACTGTGTTACATTTGCTAAAGAGATCTTTGAATCCCAGACCTTTCACTCAGTTGAGGGGGCTGCTCTCCTCCACCCCAGCAGTTTTGGTTTTGTTCTTTTATTAACATTAGACATATTTTCTTAAGATTTGGTCCAGAGATAAATGCAGTGTGAAATCTATTGCCAGGACTAGCAATACTATGACACAATCATTTGAACAGCAGCTTTCTTATTCTCCAGGTAATCCAGGTATAGACCCTTACCATTTGGCTCCTCAGGTGGTAGCATTTGTTTGTCACACTTCCTACAGAGCCATGGTATACAGGTGGTGCTCAGTAGCTTTGCTGAAGAAATACTGAAGTTTGATTCAGAAATATTTTGAAAGAATTTGACAGGTGCCTATTGAAGCCTAAAAAATGTACATGGAAAAAAAATAACTGTGGCAGTAGGTGGGGGTGAGAGGTTTCGACAAAGGTTAATAGTAATAATAGTAAATATGTATATAGTAATAATAGTAAATATGTATACGATAGTAATAGGAAATAGGAAATATGTAACTCAGGGCTGCAGTTAGAGAATGGTGTAATTAGGGGGAAGAGTCATTACAAGAGTTTTCTATACATCACTCCTGACCAGATGAGTTAGGAAAGTGCATTTCCTCTGGGCATGCTACCTTCTTTCTGATGGAAGCAGCTGCAGGTCTGGCTTAAAGAGCTGAATGTGGGCTGGATTTCAGCCTCTGCACCTAAGCCTTCCCAGGTGCCTCTGCTGTGCATGGACTTTTCAGTGGTTTGTGCTGACCTAGAGTGGAGCTGCTGCTGCTTCTTTTTTCAGAAGGAAAGGAGCACTTTATTGGGAATTGGAATAGAGGTCACTCATGTTATATTCTGGCAAAGAATGTGTCTACATTTTACCCATTTCCTGAGACTTTGTGTGAGATTGAATTTAAAAGTGATGGACTAGTTAATTTGGAGGAGGAAATTTCAAGGTAGCACAGTGTTCAGTCAGTAGCATGAATATTGCTGGCAGCTGTTAGCCAGGTGAGAAACAAAAGCAGAAAACAGAGTGAAAACATTTAAGAAATCGGTAGTTCAACGAGAAAAGTGCATGTAAAACGTGCCCTCCTCTGAGTTGTCTTGTCAGTTAGTCTGGACAGTGATGCAAAGCTGATTAACGCACTGGCCAAGGATCACTAATGCCTTCATAGTTTTTATCATAATTATTGTAGCTATAATATTTTAGTTACAAATGTATAAAAAAACATTATTTTTAGAGAAGAAAATTTCCTGAGTCAATGAGTCATCTTGTACTGCATCCTGTCTATTCTAACATAACATTATTTAGGGTAGAAACAGTATGACAATAATCAAAAGGAATAAAGCTGGTTATTATTTATAACCCTAGACAACCCTAAATGCCATCAATTTTGATATAGAAATTATAATTTTTGATATCCTTATAGAAAGTTTGAATTATGAGGAATCATTTATTTTCCCACAGTGTTCCTATGGTATTCTTAGCCTTAAAGTACCATGGCTGACTATGGATTTGCCTTGCATTGGGTTCAGGAAGTAGAGAGCAGAAGAGATCCATCTTCCTGCTTACATATGTGAACATAATGTGGAGTACCTCAGTATCAAATCTGACGTTTTGGAAATTGGCATTAGCCCAGATTATTCATACATATGCTCTTCTGCTTTCTGCTTCTCAGAATATAGCAATCTCAGAGAAAGACATTTCCTGGTCCTGGTCATGATCCTGATTTATTGCCTGTATTTACTTCTCTGTGGAGAGCTTCTTCGTTAATGGGTTTTGTTAACACAAAAGGACCAGGCTGGACGCAGACTTTATGGATCAGTTCAGCACAGCTCGTATTTGGGAACAGAGCGATGCCTCTGATGGACCCATTTTTCTTGTGGAAAATGAGCCACCGGCCAATGCGGGGTGGGGGCAGGTTTAGGCTTATCTAGGTTACACTGAGAGGTGACTCAGTTAATGAGCAGGTCAATTTGGGCTATCTTTACTGGGCCAGTTGATGGGTGTGGGGTCAGTGGATGTGGGATCAATGCTTTGGTCTCTTCTCAGAAACTGTCATTTCAGACTTGATGGAAATTTCCTCCCCAGGGCCTGTCTTGTCACTGGGAAAGACAGTGACTCCCTCATTTCTTCTTCCTGGGCCACATTATTTTGGGATTTGTCTTCTTCCATATCCAACAAGTTTACCAGATGGAAAAGATTGTCAAGTGAGGGACCAGCAAGAGGGAACACAAAGTGATAGGAAAACACATGGTGTTCTTGAGTGAGGAAATACTCCTTGGGACATTGTATGTGTTTCTGGACTGGCTTCAAATGGGGTCAGAGAAGAGGGTTACTAATCAGCACACTTTACAGTAGGGTGTGTATCCAGGTGAGCCTAATGTATCCTTACATGTGGAAGAGGAAAAGGGAGGCAGAAGAGTCAGTCACATGATGTCAGGAATCCTTGACTCCAGTCTGTTGCTGTCTTTCAAGGTGGGAGGCAGGGGCTGCTGGGCCTGGTGCTACGTTCCTATAGTCCCAGTCACTACGAAGGCTGAGGCCAGGAGTTTGAGGTCAGCCCAGGCAATATAGGGAGACCCCCACCTCAAATAAATGAAAAGCAAAGGAGCCATAGCTAAAGAAAATGAACAGCCTCCAGAAGCAGGAAAAGGTAAGGAAATAAACTCTCACCTAGAGTCACCAGAAAGAATGTAGCTCTACCAACACCTTGAATTCGCTAAGTGAAATGCGTGTTAGACTTCTGACCTCCAGAACTGTAAGGTAGCAAATTTTTGTTGCTTTCAGACATTGTGTACAGAGGCTTTTTATCTGGAAGCAGTTGGGAGTCTTCAGGAGGCAAGCCAGGATACATCCAAGCTGTAAAGGGTTTGGAGCCTAAGAGACCAGGTAGGAGCCCATCAGTGTAGTCCATTGTTGTGTCCACTGAGAAGCAGATGCCAAGATGGGACCGTATGAATTGGAGATTTATTGGGAGAAAATAGCTGTGAAATATGAAGGAGAAGGAACAGGAAGAGGGAGTGGGTAGGAAGAATCACAGAGTGAAGCACAATTCTAAGACAGTTTTGGCCTGGTTGTTGGAGAGTCTTCATTCCAAAGTTGACTGTGTAAAATTCTGTAGGAAGCCATGGTTTGGGATTGAGCTTCTGCAGTGGGCCCAACAGACCAATATAGAGTTTAATCATAGGAAGGTTTAGCTGGTTGCAGAAGACCCTGGTGTCGGTTAACTCATTAGGCTATAAATAGCGAACAGGTTAAGCTGTAACTAGTTGACTAGGTGATAGGCAGTTAAGTGGTTCTGTATGGCTGGAGCTGTTTTCCTGTGAAGGCGGACTGATCACATTGTTGGCTGAAGTTCTCAGAACTGCTCTGGTTCTGGGAACTACCTGAATCACTAATTGCTTTTGTTTTGCTCAAAGAAGGTACACTGAATTTAAGTGTTCCAAAAAATTTTCCTTTTAACACCCATTAGAGAATTCCTTGGCCTGAGGGAAAAGACCCCTTACAATACACATTTATCTGAATAAATTAGGAACAGTAAAAAATTAACAATAAAATAGAACAATTATAAGTGTATAAATGTAACTTAAAATTCATGGATTATTCTTGGTGGTTTTTTTTTTTTTTTTTTTTTTTTTTTTTTTTTTTTTTTTTTTGTGGTACTGGGGTTCAAACCTAGGGCTGCCAGAGTTTTCAATGTAATACTTTTGGACCATTGTTAAGCAAAACCATGGTAAGTGGGTTCTACTGCTGCTGAGCTCAGAGACTAACTGGCAGCAGCCCAGGGGAAGAAAGGAGTTTCCAGTGATGGATTAGGGGGATGACGGTGCTGCTGGCAACTACGCTCCCTGAAGCAGGAGACCTGAGGGTGTGTGTATATATATATATTTTTTTTTTTTTTTTTTTTTTGGTACCAGGAATTGAACCCGGGGTGTGCTTAACCACCGAGCCACATTCCCTTTTTATGTTTCATTTTGAGACAGGGCCTCACTCAGTTGCTGAGGCTGGCCTTGAACTCACGATCCTCCTGCCTCAGCCTCCGGAGCCTCTGGGATTACAGGAGTGTCCCACTGTGCTCCTCCTGAGAGTGAATTTCTAAGGCCATGTAGGGGTGTGTATTGGGTTGATGCGGACATGGGGACCGAGGCTTACTAAGAAATGTTGAGCTAATGGTTTTAGTTCAGTAGCTGTTTTCGCTCTTCCTGACTCCAACGCCTGGCACCTCGGGTGTACTTAGGCCCTTTTCACAGTGGGCTGTGCTATGTGGAAACTCTGCCTTCTAACAGGGCTGCTCTGTGGCAGTGGGCCTTTGCTTTCCCCTCTCTGCCCTTCTGCCGTTCCCTGACCCTTTTGCTGAAGAGAAGTGTTGGCATCAGATCTGCTGTTTTGCCGCCGCCATTATTCTGCACCCAGACACCACCTTACAACCCACATCCTTAGCTGCAAACTTCCTCGCCAGCCGTTGGTCCAGATTGTTAGCCCGCGAACCTCCTCCCCAGCCATTGGTCTGTTGTAACCAGCCTGCAAAATTCCACTGCTTAAGAATGGCTCCCCAGCCATTTTCTCTCTCTCTCCCCTCCTCACTTTCATGCTCTCTCCTCCTGGCTTTCTCTCTCTCTCTCCCTCTCTCCCCCTCTCTCCCTCTCCCCCTCCCTCCCTCCCACCCCAACCTCAATTTCTCTCTCACCCTGCAGGGAGACAATTTGCCTGTTTGCTTAATAAGCTCTCTTGCATGAGTTCCCGCGTCCCGAGTGGTTTCTGGGCGCTTACAAGAAGTTCCACCTAGATGGTTAAAATATAAACTGCTGAATCATCTGTCTTTAGATTGAACCAGCCCAGCACATCTGCTGACCTTTGTGACACCCCTATTTCACCTTTAGTTCTATAAATTTCTGTGAGGCTTAACTTTCAGTAAACTAAGGTCTGCAAGGGAAGGAGCTAGCTCCAGGAGGTCAAGGTCCAGCACAGAGTTCCAGAGAAAGGAAAAGGAGACAATGCCTGGATGAGAAGACCCTGCCAGCAGCTCCCCTTTCTGCCCTGCTCCTCCTCTCCTGCCCTGTCAAAGCCCTTTGCACCCCTGAGCCCCAGAGATGGGACTCACATAGCCCCTCTATCTTCTCCATATCGCCAGCCCTTCAACACACCCGATTCCTTCCTATCAACTCTTGTCTCTCAAACATTGGTCTTCCATGGGGTGGGTAGTATGAATCTTCAATTCTGGTAACTTTTTTTTTAATCAAAAATTGGTCAGATGTGACTGAAGGCCACCTGCCATCATCTCTTGATTGCTGTGGGTGGAGCATTTATCCTTTTTACTGCAGACATTCTTCACTTGTGAGAAGTAGGTGTTAGAGAGCTGGAAGTATAAGAAGGTGGTTAAGTGGTACCCACCCTAAACTCCCCTCTGCTCCCTCCAGCTTTTCTACCAGTGTGAAGTCTTTAAGAAGGACCATCTCTAAACTTTCTCTTCTCTACATTCAGAAGACTGACACAGATTTTAGAGGGAGTGTGACAATTGTACAGTCAGAAAGTTGGAATTGACTTTTGTTGTTTGTTTCTCAGGGATGAAGGGATGGGGTAAGGGAAATGATGTAGAAATGATGGCTTTTTTTTTTTTTTTGTACTGTGAATTGAACCAGGGATGCTTTGCCACTGAGGTACATCTCTAGCTCTTTTTAATTCTTATTGAGACAGGATCTCATAAGTTGCTGAGGCTGGCCTTAAACTTACTATCCTCTTGCCTCAGCCTCCTGAGTTGCCTAGCATGATGGCCATTTTCTGCTGGGGTTTCAAATATTCTTTGGAATATAACTGAGACTCCTCCAGAGAGGGGTTGGTAAACTTTTCTATGAAGGGTCACAGAGTCAGTATTAGGCTGTGTGGGTCAAACAGTCTATCACAACTACATAGACAGTGTGTAACTGACTAGTTGTATCTGCATTACTGTAAAACTTTACTTACAAAATCAGGGAGCAAACTGGATTTGCCCTGAAGGACATATTTTACTGACCCCTGTTTTAGGGCATCAGCAGAAACAAAATGTCCTTTTCTTCCTCTGGCGAGTTCTTTAAAGAACATGGTGCATGTGTATTGCTGTGGTTAACCCTGGAGCTCTGGGTTATGCTCTTTCCAGCTTCCCTTCTAGGAGGTTAATACCTCCTCCTGCAGGTATTCTCTTCCCTGTGAAGACAGCTTGTCAGCTGATGATACCACAAGTGTGGGGGGGGGGGGACACCCTTCATCCCGATGTCCAGATTGGAAGATTATTTTACAATCAGGTTTGCTGGGACAGCATGTTCTGGAACAAACCATTCTCGAATGCTGATTTTACCTCTCTTTCAGTGATGTATAGACTGACTTGCAGGGATTAAGACAATGTTTTAGTATTTGCATTTTCAGTATTTAAGGGCAGAGAGTAATCCTGTCTAGGCTATGTTAAGAACTGTGGAAAGATAATATGTAGATTGTAAAATGAAACACATCTGGCATCTCTTTATTACCTGGAGTGTAATTTAAATGAATGAACTTTACAAATGGCAGCTTTCCCTTTTTGTGAATCATGAATAACTTGGCAGCATGTTCCCAGATCTGAGCAGGAGTTCCTGCATTCAGTGTCTATAACAATTCTGAGTATCTGAAATGCAATGGAGGAAAATTGGCTTATGCTAATAAACAGCAATAATGAACATCTAAATAATGAAAAGTTAAAGGGCTAAAATTTTGCTCATTGTGGAGGGAGACCACCACCTTGCAACAGCATCCCAGGACCAAGGTAACTGAGCCTTCAGCCCGGGGCCTAGGCAGATATTTAAGATCCAAAAGCATAGCAACCTCTGATCAAACCCCAGATTTGGCTCTCATGAACAACACCTGACCTCAGGAGGAGCCAGGTATGAGGAACACAGTGCTCTGCTGTTAAAGGGCTCTCTCCCTCCTGCAGGCCAGCCGTGGTGGCGCCACATAGCGCATTCCTCGGGATCCTATTCAGTGTTCTAGGTTCTACACTGCTAGAGCTGGGTTGGGGCTGTATGGTTGTTGAAAGCAATTATGTGTATGATTCAATAATTAACCTATTTTTAGATTCTACTTAAATGAGTTATTTTCTTAAGTTATTTGATTAAAATATAACCAAGATGTGTAAGTCCTTATAGCTCTCATGCCTGTAAAACCAAAACAAAATAAAGCCTCAACCAAAAAACTTCAAGTAAGCAGCCTTTGTTGTATGGGATGGGTGAAGCTTCCTTTGTGTGTCATGCTGGGTGTCAAGTGATGCTCCCTTGAGCTTGGGTGACCTCTGCTCATGTGGTACCAGGAGGGGTGCCTGGTGCCAGTGCAGTGTACTCTGCTCCTCTGAGCCCTGGAGGTAGGTCTGGTTGTAATGGAGTCATCCACTTGATCTAGAAGGTGATGATGGGTTTGTTGGTCACTGAAGTGCAAGTGAAAAATAAAAAGTCATAGTAAAAGTTGGAAACCTCTTGAGGCGATGAAGTCTTGGGGCTATGAAATTCTAAACTTGACAAATGCTAACATAGGCAGATTTTGCTTTTGGATCTTGTCATTCCTGGTACTACTTTTCTTCATGGGTAAAATATCTCATGGCCTAGATTTTCTGTGAATTTCTTTAATCCAACAGCTCAGATTAGGATGTAGTAGTAAGACTTATTCTAAAATGCTGCTTCCTAAACCGATCCCTCAAAACCAAAGGTTGATGTTTTTGCTGAGAGGTGGAAGCTAACCCACAACAAGGTGGGTGAGGGATGGGGAAGAAGTTCAGTAGATTAGACAAAAGGGAATGAAGGGAAGGGAGGGGAGATAGGAAAAGGAAAGACATAATTTTTCTATGTACATATATATGACTGCACCACAGTGAATCTCACCATTGTGTACATCCACCAGAATGGGGTCCTAATTAAAATGAGGAGTTTCAAGATGGCAGACTAGAGGGTGGCTGCATTTCATGTTGCTCCAGGACTCAGGATTCAAAAGAGGAGAAATTGAGAGACTTGGGACCAACTCAAAGCAGCCGGGTGAGTCTCTCCCATTGGGGAGGCGTCCCGGATGGGACGGTGGTCCCGGAACGCAGGGAACTTGTGAAGTAGAGCTGCTGGCGAGAAGCCCCTCCCCCCGCTGGAGCAGTGAACTCGGACAGCTGGGAGCGTCGTAAAGGAGGCCTCTCGGCGTGGCGCTGGGACTCGGAGCAACCACTGGGGCTCCGGCGGCTGCCCAGGGGAGGAGCGGCGAGGAGAGCTGTGTGGACTCAGGACACCGGGGCCTGCCCTGAGGAGGAGGAGGAGGAGCGTGGCCGCTTGGATTCGGAGTGACTACACCAGAGCTACAGGCGGTTGCCAGAGGAGGGGCTGCGTGGCGAGCTGTTGGGACTCAGACCACTTCTGAACACCGGGGCCTGCCCGGAGGAGTAGGAGGAGGAGGAGGAGGAGGAGGAGGAGGAGCGCGGCGGGTCGTTTGGACTCGCAGTGACTGCATTAGAGCTCCAGGCGGCTGCTCAGAGGAGAAGGCGAGTGGTGAGATGTTTGGACTTAAAGTGACCACTCCTGAACACAGGGGGGCTGCCTGGAGGAGAAGCGCGGTGGGTTGCTTGGTCTCGAGTGGCCGCACCAGAACTCTGGGCGGTTGCCCAGAGGACGCGTGCAACGGGTCACGTGGATTCAGAGCCACTCAGTGACCGCTCCTGAACACCCGGGGGGTTACCTGGAGGAGGAGGAGGAACAGGGAGGGTCACTTCGACTCGGAGTGATTGATTGCCCTGGGCTACGGGTGGTTGGTGGGAGGAGGCATGCAGTGAGTTGCTTGGACTCCTAATGACCGCACTGGAATACTGGGCAGCTGTCTGGAGGAAGAGGCGTGTGGCGAGTCTCTGGGACTCAGAGCGATTGTACGGGGCCCCAGGTGGCTGCTCGGAGGAGGGGCCGCATAGCCAGGCGATTAGGTGCAGAGCAGGGTCCCAGGATCTAGGAGGCTTCTTGGTGGAAGAGCCGCACAGAGACAGGCTTAGGGGCGGAGCGAAGGTTCCAGGACTGCGGGCAGATTCTCCGAGGAGGGGCAGCCTAAGGAGATTCATCTGCGAAGGGTGAGGCTCCCAGGCCCAGCAGGTAGGGCCGGGCCCCTGGGAACTTTGCAGAGGAAGGCAGCCCAACCCAGGCAGTAGCTGTAAATTGAGGGGAACCTCTAGACGGGAACTGACCAGCGAGACCTCCCCACCGGGTGAGTCTTCCCTGCCGGGTGAGGTTTCCCCACAAGGACGGTAAAACCAGAGACACAGGCCCAAACAGGCCTTGCCTCAGCCCGCAGCCTAGTTCCCCTTTGGATGACCATTGGTCAACAAATGGAGGCACCTCTGCCTACTAGCAGGGAATATACCCCACCTGAAGGCCTCCACTCCTAGAGAGGCAGATTTCTTGTGGAGCACTGCATTATCAACTTCCTCCAAGACTTCAGCCTACTGAAGGCTAAGAGGGGATATATATAGAAATCTTCAGGGACATTGTAAGTCAATAAAGGAAATCTGCAATATCTCAGCGGTCCACTGATACCTGAACAATATGAGAAAACAAGGAAAGAAAATGCTGCAAACAAATCTAGATGTTACATCAATAAAACCCAATGACAGCATGGCAGAAGAAATGACAGAAAAGTAGTTCAGATTGTACATAATTAAAATGATCAGGGAAGCAAACGATGAGATGAAAGAGCAAATGCAGGCATTGAATGATCACACCAATCGACAGTTAAAAGAGCAAATACAGGAAGCAAAAGATCATTTCACATAATGGGGGGGAGGGAAGGGTTAGTGTTAGGGTTAGAGTTAGGGTTAGGGAGGGGGGCAAGTATGGAGGAAGGAAGGACTGTATAGAGGGTAAAGAGGGGTTGGAGGGGTGGGGGGAAGGGAAAAAATAACAGAATGAATCAAACAACATTACTCTATGTAAATTTATGATTACACAAATGGTATGCCTTTACGCCATGTACAAACAGAGAAACAACGTGTATCCCATTTGTTTACAATAAAAAAAAAGTAAAAAAAAAAAGATCATTTCAATAAAGAGTTAGAGATATTGAAAAAAAACCAAACAAATCCTTGACATGAAGGAAACAATAAACCAAATTAAGAACTCCATAGAAAGCATATCCAGTAGGATAGAACACCTGGAAGACAGAACCTCAGACATTGAAGACAAAATATTTAACCTTGAAAACAAAGTTGAACAAACAGAGAAGATGGTAAGAAATCATGAACAGAATCTACAAGAACTATGGGATATCATGAAAAGGCCAAATTTAAGAATTATTGGGATTGAGGAAGGCTTAGAGAAACAAACCAAAGGAATGAACAATCTATTCAATGAAATAATATCAAAAAATTTCCCAAATCTGCAGAACGAAATGGAAAATCAAGTTCAAGAGGCTTATAG
Source organism: Sciurus vulgaris (assembly GCF_902686455.1). Classification (NCBI taxonomy): domain Eukaryota; kingdom Metazoa; phylum Chordata; class Mammalia; order Rodentia; family Sciuridae; genus Sciurus; species Sciurus vulgaris. Next base: position 107,707,021 of record NC_136472.1, read on the forward strand.
GACTCCAAATACACAAAATTACAACAGACCCACACCAAGGCACATTATAATGAAAATGCCTAACATACAAAATAAAGACAGAATTTTAAAGGCCGCAAGAGAGAGGAATCAAATTACATTCAGGGGGAAACCAATACGGATATCAGCAGATTTTTCAATCCAGACCCTAAAAGCTAGAAGGGCCTGGAACAACATTTTTCAAGCCCTGAAAGAAAATGGATGCCAACCAAGAATCTTATACCCAGCAAAACTTACCTTCAAATTTGATGATGAAATAAAATCCTTCCATGATAAAAAAAAAGCTAAAAGAATTTACAAAAAGAAAGCCAGCATTACAGAATATTCTCAGAAAAATATTCCATGAGGAAGAGATGAAAAACAAAGAAGCAAATCAGCAAAGGGAGGAATTATCCTAAAGGAATTGTCAAATAAAGGAGGAGCCAAGTTGTGTCAAACAAATAAACAAAATTTAAAAAATGAACCAAATGATCGGGAAACCAAATCATATCTCAATAATAACCCTGATGTTAATGGCCTGAATTCATCAATCAAAAGACATAGACTGGCAGATTGGATTAAAAAGAAAGATCCAACAATATGTTGCCTGCAAGAGACTCACCTCATAGAAAAAGATACCCATAGACTAAAGGTGAAAGGATGGGGAAAAACATACCATGCACATGGACTCAGCAAAAAAGCTGGAGTATCCATCCTCATTTCCGATAATGTGGACTTCAAGCCAAAGTTAGTCAGAAGGGATAAAGAAGGTCATTTCATACTGCTTAAGGGAAGCATAAATCAGCAAGATATAACAATCATAAACATCTATGCCCCAAACAGTGGCTCATCCATGTATGTCAAACAAATCCTTCTCAATTTCAGAAACCAAATAGACCATAACACAATAATACTAGGTGATTTTAACACGCCTCTCTCACCACTGGACAGATCTTCCAGACAAAAATTGAACAAAGAAACCATAGATCTCAATAACACAATCAATAATTTAGACTTAACGGACATTTATAGAATACACCATCCAACCAAGAGCGAATACACTTTCTTCTCAGCAGCACATGGATCCTTCTCTAAAATAGACCATATATTATGCCACAAAGCTAATGTTAGCAAATACAAGAAGATAGAGACACTACCATGTATTCTATCAGATCATAATGGATTGAAGTTAGAAATAAATGAAAGAGTAAAACACAGAAACTATTCCAACATCTGGAGATTAAACAATATGCTATTATATGATGAATGGATAACAGAAGATATTAAGAAGGAAATTAAAAAATTTTTAGAGGTAAATGAGAACAAAGAAACATCATATCAAAATCTCTGGGACACTATAAAAGCAGTACTTAGAGGGAAATTTATTTCATGGAGCGCATTTAATAAAAGAAGTAAAACTCAACAAATAAACGACCTAACACTACAGCTCAAAGCCCTAGAAAAAGAAGAACAGACCAGCACCAAAAGTAGTAGAAGAGAGGAAATAGTTAAACTCAGAGCTGAAATCAATGAAATTGAAACAAAAGAAACAATACAAAAAATTGACAAAATAAATAGTTGGTTCTTTGAAAAAATAAACAAAATTGATAAACCTTTAGCCACACTAACAAAGAGAAGACGAGAGAAAACCCAAATCACTAAAATACGGAATGAACACGGAAATATCACAACAGACAGGATTGAAATACAAAACATAATTAGAAGCTATTTTGAAAATCTATACTCCAACAAAACAGAAAACCTCGAAGACATCAACAGGTTTCTAGAGACATATGAATTGCTTAAACTGAACGAGGAGGACATACACAATTTAAATAGACCAATTTCAAGTACTGAATAGAAGAAGTCATCAAAAGCCTACCAACAAAGAAAAGTCCGGGACCAGATGGGTTCTCAGCCGAGTTCTACAAAACCTTTAAAGAAGAGCTCATTCCAATACTTCTCAAAGTATTCCATAAAATAGAAGAGGAGGGAACCCTCCCAAACTCATTCTATGAAGCCAATATCACACTGATACCTAAACCAGACAGAGGCTCATCAAGGAAAGAAAATTTCAGACCAATATCCTTAATGAACATCGACGCAAAAATCTTCAACAAAATTTTAGCAAATCGTATACAAAAACATATTAAAAAGATAGTGCACCATGATCAAGTGGGTTTCATCGCAGGGATGCAAGGTTGGTTCAACATCAGGAAATCAATAAATGTAATTCACCATATCAGTAGACTTAAAGTCAAGAATCACATGATTATTTCAATAGATGCAGAAAAAGCATTTGATAAAATACAGCACCCCTTCATGCTCAAAACACTAGAAAAAATAGGGATAGCGGGAACATTCCTTAACATTGTAAAGGCCATTTATGCTAAGCCCATGGCTAATATCATTCTAAATGTGAAAAACTGAAAGCATTCCCCCTAAAAACTGGAACAAGACAGGGATGCCCTCTTTCACCACTTCTATTCAACATCGTTCTTGAGACTCTAGCCAGAGCAATTAGACAAACCAAAGAAATTAAAGGGATACGAATTGGAAAAGAAGAACTCAAACTATCCCTGTTCGCTGATGACATGATTATATATTTAGAGGAACCTGGAAATTCCACCAGAAAACTCTTAGAACTCATAAGTGATTTCAGTAAAGTAGCAGGTTACAAGATCAATGCTCATAAATCCAATGCATTTTTATACATAAGTGATGAATCTTCAGAAAGAGAAATTAGGAAAACTACCCCATTCACAATAGCCTCGAAAAAAATAAAATGCTTGGGAATCAATCTCACAAAAGAGGTGAAAGACCTCTACAATGAGAACTACAGAACACTAAAGAAAGAAATTAAAGAACACCTTAGAAGATGGAAAGATCTTCCATGTTCTTGGATAGGAAGAATTAATATTGTCAAAATGGCCATACTACCTAAAGTGCTATACAAATTCAATGCAATTCCAATTAAAATCCCAATGACGTACCTTACAGAAATAGAGCAAGCAATTATGAAATTCATCTGGAAGAATAAGAAACCCAGAATAGCTAAAGCAGTCCTTAGCGGGAAGAGTGAAACAGGGGGTATTGCAATACCAGATCTTCAACTCTACTACAAAGCAATAGTAACAAAAACGGCATGGTATTGGTACCAAAATAGAAAGGTAGATCAATGGTACAGAATAGAGGACACGGACACAAACCCAAATAAATACAATTTTCTCATACTAGACAAAGGGGCCAAAAATATGCAATGGAGAAAAGATAGCCTCTTCAACAAATGGTGCTGGGAGAATTGGAAATCCATATGCAACAGAATGAAACTAAACCCATATCTCTCACCATGCACGAAACTAAACTCAAAATGGATTAAGGACCTCGGAATCAGACCAGAGACCCTGCAGATTATAGAAGAAAAAGTAGGTCCAGATCTTCAACATGTCGGCTTAGGACCAGATTTCCTTAACAGGACTCCCATAGCACAAGAAATAAAAGCAAGAATCAATAACTGGGATAGATTCAAACTAAAAAGCTTTCTCTCAGCAAAGGAAACTATCAGCAATGCGATGAAAGAGCCTACAGAGTGGGAGAATATCTTTGCCAATCATACTTCAGATAGAGCACTAATCTCCAGAATCTATAAAGAACTCAAAAAACTCTACTCCAAGAATTCAAATAATCCAGTCGACAAATGGGCTAAGGAAATGAATAGACACTTCACAGAAGATCTACAAGCAATCAACAAACATATGGAAAAATGTTCAACATCTCTAGTAATAAGAGAAATGCAAATCAAAACCACCCTAAGATTCCATCTCACCCCAATTAGAATGGCGATTATCAAGAATACGAGCAACAACAGGTGTTGGCGAGGATGTGGGGAGAAAGGTACACTCATACATTTCTGGTGGGGCTGCAAATTAGTGCAGCCACTCTGGAAAGCAGTGTGGAGATTCCTTAGAAAACTTGGAATGGACCCTCCATTTGACCCAGCTATCCCACTCCTTGGCCTATACCCAAAGGACTTAAAATCAGCATACTACAGAGATACAGCCACATCAATGTTCATAGCTGCTCAATTCACAATAGCCAGACTGTGGAACCAACCTAGATGCCCTTCAATTGATGAGTGGATAAAGAAACTGTGGTATATATATATACAATGGAATATTACTCAGCCATAAAGAATGATAAAATTATGGCATTTGCAGGCAAATGGATGAAATTGGAGAATATCATGCTAAGTGAGATAAGCCAATCTCAAAAAGCCAAAGGAAGAATGATATCGCTAATAAGTGGATGATGACACATAATGGGGGGGAGGGAAGGGTTAGTGTTAGGATTAGAGTTAGGGTTAGGGAGGGGGGAAGTATGGAGGAAGGAAGTACTGTATAGAGGGAAAAGAGGGGTGGGAGGGGTGGGGGGAAGAGAAAAAATAACAGAATGAATCAAACAACATTACTCTATGTAAATTTATGATTACACAAATGGTATGCCTTTACGCCATATACAGAGAAACAACATGTATCCCATTTTTTACAATAAAATAAAAAAAAGACAAAAAATAAGATATAACCCATGCTTGTATAATTATATCAAAATGGATTCTACTGTCAAGTATAACTAAAAAGAACCAATAAAAAAAATAAATTGCTACTTCCCCTAGGTGCCCTATTTTACTAGGTCTATTTAGTATTACAAAGTTACCTGGAATTTTATAGGCATGCATGCTGAAGGAGACATGTTTTTGTGTGGAGCATACTTTTCTTAGCCTCTTTCCACGTCACTGTTGTTGGAGCTGGCTGTGAATTTTCATGAGGAAGTATCTCCCTCTAGTGGCCTCCGTGGTGTATTTCAAGGCAATCCATTGGGAAGCGGCTGGGAGAGCTTAATTGCAGCCTCTCATCCTGCCTTCCAAGTAAAATGAACAACTCTGCAGAGTGACCTGTGAGAGAGAATTGGGCTTCAATTTCCAGGTTTCACATCCTTTTCCTAAACCAGAATTTGCTAATGGTTATATGTATGCTAGTATAATTTCCAGAATAATTAATTTTTGAGATGGCTTCCTTGTTGATCGCTTCTTTTCCTGATTTTCTCTGCCTATCTCTACTTGCTATGTAGTTAAGCTGAGTTCTTTTAGTTGTGGTAATCAGTCCCCTTCAAAGTGAAGTTGGGGAAGAAGTTGAAAGGTCAGTGGAGCAGTAAGGAGCAAGAATGTCTGCAGAGCCTGCATTTTGGCTCTGAGGTCACTACTACAGAGTGATCTGGCTTCTCTTGGGTCCTCTGCCTGAGGCTGACAGCTCCCTTGCTTTGCACCCTACTTTTGCCTATTCTTTCCCTTGTGGCTGCTGCTTCATAGTTGGGCTTATCCCCAGCTCGCTGAGGTTCTTCCAACCTTTCTCCACTTTAAGACAGTTCAGTCTTTGCTCTGACCACCATCTGACTTATTTCATTGGCATTTAACAGTTTTGTTTCCTGAGGGAGAAGTCCCTTGCTTGTCCCCTGTTCCTTTTTTGTCGCCGAGTCACATCAAAAACCTCTGGCCATCCAGGAACAGACTGTTCAGGAGTCTTTATCCTGTTGCTATGGCTGGGGAGGGTCTAATACAAAATAGAACTGTCTGGAGATGCCTCTGACAGGGGTGAAGGGTGGCAGGCAATTTCCTTTAGAAGAGAATGCGGGTGTGAGTTACCCCGCCTGGAAGCTCATTGTAGTGGCCGTGAGAGGCCCTGCCTGGCAGCTGGGTGCTCTGCCTGAGCACCATTGGAGGGGGCAGGGAGCTCCCACAGAATGGAAGCTTCAGGACAGCTCTTGCTGGGATTTGTCTCCTCTATTTGTCCCACTGTGTTTCCAATTTTCATTGCATCATCAGTGTTGAAGGAGACAAAGAATGGCTCGTGTACCCCTGAACAGGACATCCTTAGAACTTCGTCGGTGGTGGATTGGTTAGTTGAGGAGTGACAGGGTTGCATTGGGGCATAGGGAGTGGGGATGGCCACTGGTTGACAGAGCAAATCTAGAAAAAGGTGCTACTTCCTTCAGACACTCCACAGACATCTTCCAGAAAACTGTTGTAGGAACCAGACAAACCTACGAAGATCACAAAGCAAAAGACACAGGAGTGTGTAGTGCACACTTGCATAGCTGTTGGTGGCTGCCTTGCTGGGTACTGTGCCCATCTCAGTCTGCTTCACCTCTGCAGGTCCTGCAAGGATCTCACATGGGTACAAATGCATAAGTTTGGGTATACAGAAGGTTTTAGGGGTAATGGGAGAAAATGAACATCGATTGAGCTTTTTCTATATGCTAGGGCTCTGCTGTTTTACTTTGTTGCCTCAAGACTGTGTTATAGCTATTATCACTCCAGGTTTATAGCTAAAGAAACTGACTCTGGGGTTCAGTCAGTGTTGCACAGCTGTTTCAGAAACACTCAGGATGCTATTGACCTATAGTTAAAGTGACCATGTTTGTCAGAGGGGATGCCACCATGTCACTTGCCAGAGCAAGCAGTGAGTAATTGGCAAAGCTGGGATTCAAATCCAGGTCAAATGATTGCAGATCCTGTTCTTTCTGCTATAGGAATCTGTTGGAGACCCTATAGGATTGAATCCTATAGGATTGAAAAGCAGCTTACCTTTTCTGCCCCTCTGGATTAGAGTTCCATTTATGCATTCTGAAATGAAGCACAGGAAATATGGAATTTTAGTCACTAAGGCATCAGGGTTTTAGAGGGAAAGGCAAGAATCTGCTACGTATGATATCTGCTATGTTCTCAGACATGAAGTCCTTCACAGACAATGCAGGGCTGGATTATGACCAGAGCAACATGGTTTGATGAAGTCAATCTGAGAACTAGATTTAGTTCCCAATGCAGAGATTCTCTACCCCACAGAAATTTGATTTTCATCGGTCTGACATAGGAGTCAGCATCTCCATTTTTTTAAAGAGCTTCCTTTCCTGGGTGATTCTGATGATAGTCAGGGTTGAGAACCACTGATCTTACCCAGCCCTTGATTATGAAGAAGGAGGGAAAAGCTGCCCTGAGAGGCATATGTCTTGTTCAAGGTTACTGACCTGCTACTGTTGCTGCTGGCTGTGGGCTGGTGCTGTTGGGTCCCTCCTCTGCGCCTTGAAGGAGTAAGGAGTGGGGAGGCCAAAGAAAGGGGAAAGAGGTAGCTAAGCTGTTGGAAGAGAGAGAGAGGCCATGCTTGCCTCTTAACAGAGGTGGTGTGGAGGAGGCCCTGGGGAAACTTTAGTATTCCCTGAGAGTGCTCAGAACCACCACATTATATTAAGTTGATCCTCAGAGGGTGTTATCTCTATTGTGAGCTGAAACCAGATGTGACTCCTGCCAGGAAATTACCTGTTCTCGTTATTCCTTAGGGCATGAGGCAAAGTTGTTGTGAGACAAACTCCCAAGAAAACAGTGGCTTAAAGAACATTGCAGGTATATCTCTCTCACTTACCAGTCTCTGGTGAGAGGTGAGCTCATTGATTCCACAAGGTCACTCAGGAACCCAGCATCGACTCCTAGGGTGTCAGTCAGATCTGTTGCTTAAAGCTGGGATGCAGGCATTTCTGGGTTCATGAAAGAGCATGGAGGTATTTTAAGTGGCATATGTCATGTTATGTTTGTATTTTTCCAGTGGTGAGGACTTAGTCACATGGAAGTAAGGAACTTTGTGAAATGTAATCTCTTCTGTAATTTAAATAATGAACCACACAAATACAGTTTTCCCCTTTTGTGAATTTGGCAGCATATTCCCAGAGTTAAGTTCCTGCATTTAGCATCAGCAATAAAAGTAGATTTTTGTGACTAGCACGTGTTCCCACTTTAGCCCTTGTGAGGATTTATCTCATGTCCACTTTCAATCACCCTTCCAGTCCAGAGGCATGTTGAGCACCTCCTATGTGTCAGGCAGGTGTGTGTTTCAGCCAGATGTTCAGGGCAGGGTGCATTCCCCTCTGAGTGGGGGTGAGTAGGCCTTACTGAGAAGGATGCCCTAGACAAAAGAAAGGCTTGGAGGTATTGGGACAGGGATGGGTTGACTGTGGCAAAGGAGCTGCAGGTGGGCTACACAGGCCAGGTGGAGCCAGCCCTGCAGTGTCATCTTATAAAGCTGCAACTTTGAGTTGATAGTTTTGAGAGAATTCATTGGTACTGACATGTGAAGGGAACCTGAGTGGGCTTGGACCTCCAAATTTTAACCTGTATTCAAATGGGACTAAAAAGAGCCTGGACTGAGCTTTTCAGCTCACTTGAGCTGAGCTTTGATGGCTCACCCATGAGGTCAAGAACAGAATCAGCCAGACTTTGGGAAATACGCCATTGTGTGACAGTGTGAGGGGGTCTTGCTTGAGTCCATGAGGACAGCAGGGGACAGCACTCTGGAGGGGAAGTGGGCTGGAAGAGGGTGGTCTGGGGTACATGTTGGTTTTGGGAGACGGGTCTTAGGTGGGGGCGAGGCAACATCTCCCCCAGACTCCAGAAGCCTGAAGGTTCCTGGCTGCTTGTCAGGGGAGATGAGTTAAACCTGGCCCAGAGAAGGCAAGTGGGTGTGAGGTGGGGGGCCGCTGGGTAAGTGGCCATGGGTTGTACTGGAGCCTACTGAGGTCCCTTTTGTCACCTGCAAATCTCCAGAAATTTCATGGTCAAAATAGCAGCCTGGTCTCAGCTGGAACTGGGGAAGGGTGGATACTGTAGCAAGGACTGAGAAGCAGGGATCAGAGCAAGGCCTTCCCTAATGGCCAATCATGGGGGTGGCCTCTGGAGGGTAGCTTGCCTCATGGAGCACTGAGCTCACAGGCGCCACTGTAGAGGCCTATAATGGGGAGGCCAGAGTGAAGGGCTTCCACTTCAGGGGCCAGTCTTGACTCCCAGTGAGGCAGCTGTGACAGGTCAGATGGCCATGGGAATGTCAGCAGTTGTCAGGGACTTGGGGTCTAAGCCTTGGGCAATCACAGCTGGGGAGCCTAGAGATGAGGTCTGGCTTTGAGGATGCCAGTGATGAGATCCAGAGCATTCTAGTTATCTTCCATAATCCCCGTTCAGGCTGTCATGACTCTCATTGATTGCAAAAATTTGTTAAATTCATTAAGTTCTCAACTTTCATTTCTCTGGGCTCATCTGTCTCTCCCTCCTGTTCTTTCTCATTTCTCCCACAATCTTCCTGCATTCTCTGCTCTTGCCCATCAGGAGACACTTGGTCGCCTCCTGCTCTTGGTCACCCCTTGTTTGTTGTCTCTCTAGCCTCTCCAAGTTCAGCTGCAGAGAAGCCGCCATTTCTCTGCAGGCAGAGGTGAGAGTTGACCTTTCTCCTGAGCTGCTGCCTTTCTCTCATTTACTGACCTCAGGTGGTTTCTACAGACTCCTGTGCCAGCCATGCTTCCTGCTTATGATTAAAGAGGTCCTCTGTGTTTCTGAAACAAAACACCAGGGCAGAGGCTGGTGACTAAAGTCCAATACCCATGGCTCCCAGTGTGGGTCCCAGGGCAGGCAAAGCAAACTCTGCTGTTAAATGCCATCTCCTTTGTTCTTGAATGTTGCCTCTTCCTTGCTACCAGTCTCATGTTAATTGATTTTCTGGTGAGCTATTTTTGCTGGACAAAAGCTGGAGCTATTTAGCTGGGGTTTCTGCTGAACACGAAGGTGATGTCACCAGCCCAAGAAGAAGCCATCACAGTGAGCTGATGCGCAGCTGGTGGGGCTGGAGCTCTGACCTGGGGCAGAAGATCATGAAGTTGAGTCATGAACTGCTTGTTCTAAACAGTCACTGGCACAGGCTCAGCCTTCAGAAATGACAATGCCCTGTGACTCAGCCTGTCCTTGGATATCATTCTCTTGGCCTTTGTAGTTCTTCCACATTACCCTTCTCAGTGCAGGGATCTCAGGGTGCAGGCACCTATGGGCTGGGCTAGATGACCTCTAAGGTCAAGGTCTTATGGATGCTTGTAGCACAGAGACTAGAACTATGGTGACCATGTCTTCCAACAACCTATCAGATCATGTAGTCTGGTAATTCAGTAACTCACTTCATCTCCGATATATATTTAACTCTGTCCTGTGTGTCTAGCATGGTGCTAAGGGCTGGAGATGCAACAGTGAATGAATCCTAGTTCCTACCTCAGAACAGCTCACAGCCTGGGTGGGGAGACGGACCCACACGCAGATGATTACAGTGCAGCAGAGTGAGGGCCATGATCAGGTATATGTGTGGTATTTTGAGCCTCACCCAGTCTTGGGCCAGGGCAGACTTCCTGGAGGAGAAGCCAACAATTTTGTCTCAAAAAGAAGTTAGCAGGATGAGCCCTAGGAGCTTGACCCTGAGAGGTAGCCATGATGGTGGCATGAGTCGCCGAGATTACAGGGGAACAAGTGCCAGTCCAGAACAGAGGGCTGTGAGAGGCCTCCCCAGTATGCCATGGGAAAATAGCAGGGCAAGGCCTCCCTGAGGGTCACCTCTGCTGGTCTCCACCAGAGGTGGGGGGCTGGGACCTTCGAGGGTAAATGTTAACTGGCCAGGTTCTCTACTGAGTCTAGGTGTTAATTCCTAGGTTCCATTTCCTGCCTTTGCCTCTGACCTCAGTTTTTCAAGGCAGGTAATGGGAAGCACATGGGAGGCAATATTGTTTAAAATTTTTTTACAGTATATATTTAAGGTACAAAACAGGATGTTAATGTGGTTTTATGCAGAGCAGCCTTTGGAGCTGGGGAGACCTGAATTTGAATCTTAGCTTTGCCACTTCAGTTCTGAAGACTTGAAGACTCCTCTGAGTGTTGATTTCCTCATCTATCAAGTGGGGTTAATATCTATTTTTAAAAGGCTGTGTGAAGATCACAGGGATAGCACATATGAAGCCCATTATTCAGACCTTTCAACTGAGCTGGGTGTGGTGGCTGCATCCATTCAGAGAACAATTATTTATTGTCTGATTATTGCTGAGCATTGTGGGTTCTGCCGTCATAAAGCATATGTTCTAGTGGGGAGCTAGAAAATAAGTAAGCAAATAAACAGGATCATTTCAGATGGTGATAAGAGCTACGAAGACAAAGAGACAGGCCAATATGCAGAGAGTGGTTTGGGGAGACTGGAGAAGGCTTTGGAGAGGACAGTGGCACTTGAACAGGGACATGAATTGAGAAGTTAGACTGGGGAAGGACCTGCCAGGCTGAGAAAGCACTAGGACAAAGTGCATGAAAGTCCTTGGTGGATTCAAGGAAAAAAAGAAGATTCTTTCAGCAGAATCACCATGAACCCTGGGGAGTATGGGATGAGCTGAGATAGTGAGCAGGGTGGGACTATGCTGTTCCCAAACTCTGTGCCAGGGTGTTTGGGGTGCTGAAGTGAATTCACAGGGCATCCATGGGAATGCTAAAGGTTAAGATCCTACTGACATCTGTCAGACACCATGCAACTACTAACTAGCTCAGGATGATTGGCAGTTTCTACATAGTCCTACATGCTTTGTGATAATATTGTATCTTCCAAAGGCTGGGTTTTCAATGGTTGCTGTGACAGAAAGCTAGTATCATGGGAAAATCAATATAGGAAAGGACAATGTCAATATAGGGGGGGACAGTGTCTAATCCAATTCAAAAGTTTGAGAATTTGTGAAGTGACTAATAGCCATATCCCACTAGTAAGTAGTTGTGGTTACTTAAGAATGAAATAAAAATTTCATTTTTGGGGTCAACGTATATACATTCCAATGGATACTAAGCTGTTAGGACAGCATATCTACCCTGGGCCTCGCTAGGTGATGGGCAGAACACTTGGATATTTCTTTCAGCCTAGGGGTGCTGGGAAACAGTTCCTGAGATACAAGGAGTACCTTGAGCTAGGAGGTTGGAACCCCTGGGCTGGGTGGTGGTGATTGTCCTCATTCCAAGCCCAGAGGCTGTCATTATTTGTGTTCATTCCATGAAGAGTGTTTTTGTGGGTAATCTGAAGAGATCATCTAGATTCTGACTGGGAGGGCCCACAACCTGCCTGCACATTAGGATCACCTGGGAGAACTTTGCAAAAAGAGTTGCCTGGGCTTTGCCCTGGGGATTCAAATGCAGTAGGTCTGACATTTGAATCTGGGGTTAAAGATCTCTGCTGTGGCCTGCCATTCCTTCTAGCTGCCGGGACTGCTCAGGTGGAGCTGGCCCGTCGTGGTTTGGGGTCCTGGCTGTTAATGTGGTGTACCTGGGGGCCAGGCTGTGTAGTCTTTTTGGATTCCCAGGAGGGGAAGGGTGTGTGGCATAGGCCTGCCAGAGCCGAGGAAGGTGGATGCCAGACACACTCATTCCCCCGGCCCCACGTGGGTGTGTAGTGTGAATGACCTGGAAGGAAGATGCTCCTCTCTGTAGGTAGCCCTGCCAGGAGAGCCTCCGCCTGCCAGGCAGATAATCCTCGGGAGGGTTTTTGGGGCGGATGGCTGAGAGCAGTTGGGAGAGAGACTTCCGACAGGTGGCAGCAGCTGCCCATCAGCAGCAGCTGCACTGCCAGCAGGGAGGAGGGCTGCGGGGGGGCACAGCCCTGTGGTGGGCTCAGGGACTGGCTCTATAGGTCCCAGAGAGGAGGAACTGCAGTGGCATGGGGATGGACGTTGAAGTGCTCAGAGTGGCAGCTCGATGGCTCCTTTGTGCCGACTGGTCTGGGAGTTGGGGTTGGATCAATTTTCAGGGCATGGTAAGGCCTGAGTGTGTGCACAGGCTTGTGGGGAGCAAGTCATTGAGTAACTGTTAGGGGACAGAAAGGTGCAAATAGTGGGAACACAAGGTTAAGGGAATTATTCTATAAAATGGGCCCACTCTGTCAACCCCACATGCTGTCTTTTCCAAGAAGCAGTTTACCTGAAGCCCGCCTGGCTTAAGTGGACAGACTATGTCACATTCCTTAGAACATTCCTTACCTGTTATCTGCAGAGAAGTGCAGGCCCAAAAATGTGAATAAGAGGAACCCAAGTTACCCTGAAGGGGGAGACTTTTGTGATCCTTTTCATAGGCCAGATCAAGAGACTCCCAGAGATAAAGATAAATCTGTAAGATTTTATGGTTCATAATCCAACTAGAACCTGTAAACCTGGGCCAAAGAGATCTAGAGTTGTCATGGCAGTGGTGACTTGAAAGTCTGTTGTCATCCTGCTGTTAGTCAAAAGTCAAGAGGTGGGACTCTCTGGAAACTTCTCTGTACCCCAATAAAACTGGGTTATAGGAGAGGCATGTTGTTCCTCTCCTCTCTGAGCGGGCCTACTCTCGCCCTTGAGATTGTCCCCTTTCCCTTTTCCTATCCCTTCAGGAAACTCATTCATGTTACTCTGAGTGACATGTCTGAAGTCTTTCTGACTTGATCATAAGCATCAGGGTGGGCGGGTGTCTTTGTGTCTGTTTCCTGGAGGGTCCCAGCTTTGTAACAACTCTAAGGTGAGCTGTGCTCCTCTGTACACAGATGAGAAACCACCATCTTATTAAATTGTGAAGAATCTTTTTTTGGAGGGGGTGGTTGAGGATTAAAAATTCCTCCTGGCTGATGTTTAAAATTCCACACTAGAGTTTCCCCCTCCCCCGACCTCTCTTCTCCTGTCAGTTTATCCTGACCTAAGGCCCTGGAAAGGAGCAAGTCATTAGAACTTGTATTCCCTAAAGGGAGTCAGTGACTTCATCTGATCTTCCTTCCTCTCAAGAGAAGTGTTAGCCCAGGGTACTCATACTCAAGGCACAAAGAGGACTGAAGGCCCTTTAATTGGTACTTGCCAATCAAACCTGAGACCAGAACACTCCCTGTTAATGTCTCAGACTCTTTTTTTGTTAGGAAGCTCATTGGTCCTAGAGCAACCTGCTGTCCTATTTGTGAATGTTATAGGGAAGGTTAATGAGCTACCGTGACAGTGTGGTTAGTTCAGTGCATTGCTTTATTTTCATTATTTTGTAAAAGAGGCAGGATCTGTACTAATACTTCAATAAATTATAAAATTATTCTCTCCACTCTTTTCTTGGATTAGAAGAGTGGAATGGTAGGGCACAATAAACTTTTGAGCCAGAAGTTCCTAACTTGGAGATCCCTCTCTGCTTGGCTGTGTAATTCTGAAGAACAATCTTATTGTGTCTGTTTCCTTATAAAATTGGAAAATGGCCCCTAAATGGTTCTAAAATTGTAGATGGAAAATGTATGTATGATGATTTTGGGCCTATGCACTCTGTGTGTGTGTGACAGTAGTTACCATGGAAAGCTTCCCTATGGTCTGAATTTTTGTGTCTCTTGGGGCAATAGTGGTACTACTGAAAAAGACCAGTCCGCTTGTGGACTGTCATAAATCATAAATCACACTGAAATCAGGTAGACCTACTCTCAGGTACAGGGGGGACCACAGTGACCAGGAATGCTGCTGTCCCTTCACACCAGATTGTAGGAATCTTTACCAGAAGGAATAGAAAATACTAGCAGTCGGTAAGGTCTAAACTTCTTTTGAAGACTAGTTGTCTTTAGGCTTTTTGCAAAGAAGTTTAAAATTTGCTTATTCTTGTAACAAATTGAAATCTATCTGGTGTGTTGGCTAAAGATCTTCAGACTGTAAATATCTTGAGGCAGGGGCTAAGTGTTATTTATCTTTTAAAGGACGGCCCCTACTCTCCTACATAACATATTTCTAAAAATGTGAGCACCCAACAATATTTATCTGAAGTCAAGAACAAAATGGGGGTGGGGGTATGAAAAATGGTGGACTGAGACAGACATCATTACCCTACGTACATGTGTGATTACACGAATGGTATGAATCTGCATTGTGAACAACCATGGAAATGAAAAGATGTACCCCATTTGTGTACAAGAATCAAAATGCAGTCTTTAAAAATAAAAAAAACAAATAAATAAATTAAATAAAAAGAATAAAATGGCATTCTTTAGGCTCACAACTGTGTGGGATCAAGATTTTGAACATTTTAATTTTCCTGTTTCTGGAACTTCCTACTTAAAAGTTTATTAGTTAAATATGAGTTTGGGATCTGGGTTACTATTTTTGATGTTTCATGGCTCTTTGTTTTAGAGTATTTTTGAAGCTTATATTCTGCCTTGTAAGCATTCTTAAACAATTATTTTAGACTGATCTCTATGTTGAATTGACTCCAGTGCTCACGGCTCATCCTTCTATACTTTGATGCTCCCATTTTTGAGCTCCTAATGTCAACTCATTATTCAGGCAGTTGGAATATATTTATTAAAATGACATAAAGAAGAATATGTGAATTTCAGATGTACTGAATTTCTTTGTCTAAGTAAAACCTATTTGGGAGTAAAATTCTTGAGTATACATCTTTTCCGTGTTAGAACTCTGTAGCCATTGCTCTATTGTGGAGAAGGAGACTAAGATCAGCATGAGTTTTATTCCTTTGTGTATTTTCCAGCTCCTTTTTTCCCCTTTGATCTGGATGTTCATGGAACAGTTCTTTGTTTATAATTTAAAAATTGTTGGCATATTTCTGAGTGTGAGCCTCTCTTGGTTACTTTTTTTCCTGTGTTGCCCAGGCTGACCCTGGGCCAAACAATCTATCTGCCTCAGCCTCTCAAGTAGCTGGTACTACAGGTGTGTGCCATTGTACCCACCTCTTGGTTATTTTTACTGGAACATGGTGAACTCATTTCTTTCTTTTTAGCTTTCCTTCTTCTGATTTCTTTTTAGAAAGTTTTCTTTTAGTATATCTTCAATTATTGCTTCTCTTTTGATCTGGATTCTTGAGAAAATAATTCTTGGTTTGAATCTCCATTCTTGTTTTTCCATAGCTATCAACTTTTATATTTAGTGTATCTTACTGAATCTAAGCTAGTGATTGTAAGAAAAACTATATTATGTACAAGTAAGGAAGGAAAAACTGCCAATTAAACTGATGTAATACCATAATTACAGTCCTGTAAAATTGTCAATCACACTGGCTTTTTTTTTTTTTTTCTATATATGTTTCATTGATTTTTGAGGGACTCGGCAGTCTCTCCTTTATTTAGTTCCTTTGTTTGGCATGAGATAGGCAATTTTTTTTTTGCATGCATCCCAGTTACAAAACACAACACAGCTTCTACTTAAGGATAAAAGAGACCTTCCTTTCTTGGGTCCTGTAAAGCACTTAAAAAAATTGCAGTCATGCTCCAATAACAGATCTTTGCTTCAGTAACATCAAATTATATCCTGCTGCTCTAATTCCACGCCTTTCTGCATACACAATAACTTCTTGTTTCAATGCCAAACCATAGTGTAATCTTTTAAAAGACATTTTAAATGGCAATTAAATTCACATGTAATCACAACAATGTACATAACTCAATTAAAGTGCTTACAACATGAGCAGCTGAGACCAAGTTCACCCATGACCAGGCCTTGAAAACCTTACCATGACAGTTCCCTGGCCCATAGTGGTTATAAAATGCCCCTGATTTTAAAAGTCTATCTGATTTCCAAAATGTTAACATGTAGAAAACAGATGTCATAGAATCCAGTAACAGTTTCATGTCTTTGTTCTCTTTCTCTGTGTTCTGCAAGTTTGTCATCTGTACTATTTTTGATTTTCTACCTTGTCCATTCTAATTCATTGCTTCTCATATGTGGTTTTTAATTATTGCTTAATAAGTTTTATTTTCTTACATACAAATACCCAATAGGTATATTAAAAACTTGACATTGCTAATCAGAGAAATACAAATTGAAACTGTAATAACACCTCACACTGTTAGTAATGGCTATTATCAAAAAGCTCAAAGATATGTTTAGGCAAAAATGTGGAGAAAAGGGAACTCATGTATAATATTGGTGGGAATGTTAATTCATGTGATCATTATGGAAAACCATGTGGAGGTTCCTCAAAAAATTAAAAATAATAGTTGTCATACAACCCAACAATTTTACTACTGCATATATAGCTGAAGGGACATGAAATCAAGTCAAAGATCTCTGCACTTCTATGTTTGTCAGTACTGATCATAGCGGTCAAGATGTAGAGTCAATGTAACTGTCTACCAGCAGATGGATGGATAAAGAAAATGAGCCATGGAATACTATTCAGTCTTAAAAACTAAGGAAATCATGTTATTTGCAACAATGTGGGTGATCTGGAGGACATTATGTTAAGTGAAGTAAGCCAGGCAAGAAAGACAAATGACTTCGTGATCTCGCTATACTTAGAATCTAAAAAAGTTAAACACATAGAGATAGAGCATAGGGTGGTGGTTACCAGGGCTGGGGAAGGGAATGGGGAGAATATTTGGAGGAGATGTTAGCCAAAGGATGCCAAGTTTGTTAGATAGGAGGAATAAGTTCAAGATATCTATGTAAAGTAATACATATGTTAAGTAACTTGATTCAGCTGTGACAATGCATGCATATTTATAAAATCATATTTTATAATAAGTATAAAATTTTTATTAAGAAAAATTTAAAAATTTTAACTGATTCACAGAAGTGTACTTATGGGGTCCAGTGTGATATTTCGATACATGTATACATCAAATTAGAGTAGCATTTCAACCTCCTTGGACATTTATAATTTCTTTGTGTTAGGAATATTCAGATTCTTTTTGCTCTAAAATGTTAAAGGAAATAAAGTAAAACATACAGTTTATGAGATGGGTGAGTGTACAGAAAGGGATATGAGAAGAACTTCTGATATTGCTGGCCCTATTTCTTGCTGGTGCTGGTGGGTCTTTGGTTGAGGAAGTTCATCAAACTGTATGCTTACATATGTGCTTTTATGTATGTGCATTTTACTTTAGTGATATACTTTTTGTTTCCTTAGAAATATTTTTAATCAATTTCCTTCCCATCTTTCTTAGAGACTATTAGTCAAATTTTCCTTTAAAAGTTTGAAGCCTCTAATAGTTCCAACATGACTGAATTCTAGTCAACAGGATGTGAATTGAGGGTGGTGTATGTGACTTACAGTTCTTTCCCATAAGAATCTTAAAAGGGTTGTCTTGTATGCTTGTATTAGTCAGCTTTTCATTGCTGTGACCAAAATACCCAAAACAACTTACAGGAGGAAAAGTTCACTTTGGTGTCCTGGTTTCAGAGGTTTAGTTCCTGGTGGGCTGACTCCATTGCTGTGGGCTCAAGGCGAGGCAAAATAATTATGGCGGAAGGGTGTGGTGGAGGAGTGCTGCTTTGTTCATGCAGCCAGGAAGCAAAGTGGAGGGCAAGGGGAAGGGGCTGCAGGGAAGATAAATCCTTCCCGGGACACCCAGGGTGACCTACTTCCTACAACCATACCCCACTGCCTACATTTACTCCCCCAGTCAGTCCATTCAACTAGGATGCTTATTAGGTTATAGCTCTCATAATCTAACCATTTCATCTCTGACTATTCCTGTATTAACAGGAGCTTTTGGTAGGACACTTCACACCCAAAGGTTGAGAGTGCTCTTTCCCCTTGTTCCATCTGAGTGTCAGGAGAGGACAGTGACAACTTGGAGGCCACCTAATCAAGATTGCAGAACCCTCGTTAGCCTGGGTGCCCAAAGGTGGAAGGACAGCTCTTGCCTCCTGCAAACATTTCCCTTGAGCTGTTTTGTAAGTGACAGATGTTTTTTGATAGATAAACTTCTTTTGCATTTCAGCCAATACACAAATGTTGGATGTATTTGCACAGCAGCTAAAGTTACTCTAATAATATTCTGAAATCATCGTTTTGCCTTTCCTAAAAGATTTTCATAAAATTCTTGCAAAATTTCTATGAGAGCTTCCCTGGGGTTTGGTTTCTTAAATACTTAATGTTGCTACTTAAAGAAGAAAGTAACTTGGACAATGGAATGAGGTAATGAATTTATTTTAACACTTCCACATTTCTGCTAAAAAAAAAAAAAAATAAAGGATGCCATCCTTCTGTGTATGTGGTGGTCTGATTTGCTCAGACATTTGAAAAAAGAACAACCATCACAAGTAAGTGACTGAAAATCTGAGTGGATGAGATCTGAATGTAGTTTAATATTAATGTTATTTTAGATATTAAAGATTTTTTAAAACTCCAATCTCCTACCTCAGGTAGGTATCCTAACAGTTCTGTGTTGTTTCCTTTTTAAGAATCAGAATTAAACCAGGTGTGGTGGCACAGGTCTATAATCCCAACAGCTTGGGAGGCTGAGGCAGGAAGGTTGAGAGTTCAAAGCCAGCCTCAGCAAAAGTGAGGTGCTAAGCAACTCATTGAGACCCTGTCTCTAAATAAAATACAAATAGGGTTGGGGATGTGGCTCAGTGATCGAGTGACCCTGAGTTAAATCCCAAGTACCCCTCCCCACAAAAAAATAATCAGACCTAGTCATCATATTTTCTAAGAACTACAATATTATCTTAGTGTCAGTCTTTGAAACTCATCCTCATATTAGTTTATCTCAGGTTTCTTTCTGGTTGTCTGTTTCCATTTCATAGGATATATTATGATTTTCATTGTATAATGCTTATTCCTTAGACTTTTCTTCTGATTTCTATAGTAAATCATCTCAGAGGTGTGCTTTTTTAGGTTGGTCTTCTGGCTGTGCCATTTTCTCCTTGGGTAATATTCATTTTTCTGTGTCCCCTATGAGGTACCCCACCTTTATTTATCTTTAAGCAAGTGGAGCTCTAGGGAGACTTGATGCTTACTAACAGGAGGGAATGTGGATTTCTTGGTTTTGCTCACTACCCCACACCTAAGTCTGTGGCTGGAAGGCCACGTAGGTGCACAGCTCCTAACCCGTTTCTAGAGCTGATGGGTATTCATATTGTGTAGCCCTGCTAGACCAATGTGGGGTCTCCTGCTTCTGCCTCTTCTTGAACATTCAGAACTGATGGAGTAGGTGGCAATCTCACACTGCAGCACTAACTGCCTTTGTCTTGCCTATAAAGCATCATGTACTGGAAAAATGCCTTCCAAAATATGTTCCATCATTTCTTCCTGCTCTACAGTTTCTATCAATTGCATTCTGTGAATGAATATAGATAAATTGGAGGAGAGAGAATAATTCTCTGGCCTTCCAAAGAGTAGCAACCATAGAAGAGAGGCAGATTTTTGTGTGACTTGGTCCTGGGCTTCTGTGCTGGGATAGAAAGTCAGAGAATGGAAATGTCTGTCATTTTTCAGGTGCATGGGGCTGTTCAGTTGCATAAGATGAATCACTGATTATATGCCTCTATGCAACTTTATTAACTTTATTTAATAGAAATTCCTTCTATAGCCTATGCTGGTTGGTTAATCTTTGTTTTCTTTGTTGTGGATTTCTGTTCCTTCTAGTATAATAGGTAATTTAGAGAGAAGTTTGAAGATATTTTATCAGTAGTTTCTAGCCAGATGTTATTTTATTTTTCATTTTTATTCAAATGCCATTTTAAACTCCAAGTGGACTTGATTTTATTTTACTTTAAAAAACTAGGTCTAGGAATTAGCTCACTTTACTTACTCATCATGTTCTGTTTGGCTTTAATCACTTAATGAAGTGTTCACAGGCTCCAGTATTGTTTTCCGGTACAAAATCTCATTGCATGGTCCTCTGAGGGAGCGAGGTTGAGTAAGACCTCTGCTGGTAGACTGTAGCCGTGTCAAACAGTCATCAACTGGTAGGTAATTTTTCTTACTTGAAGTCCTATTTAAGATAATTTGAATTTTTTCACTAATAACAAAACCAGTGGTAGCCAGGACAACACACACACATGCCCTCCATACACATGGGTGCAACATCTGTGAACTCAACCAACTGTGGATTGAAAATTTTTGATTGAAAATATTTGGAAAAAGTGATATCTGTACTGAGCATGAGCAGACTTTTTTTTTGTCATTATTCCCTACATAATAGAATATAATAACTATTTTCAAGGTATTTATGTAGTATCAGGCAGTATAGGTAATCTAGAGATGATTTAAAGTACACAAGAGGATGTGAGTAGGTTATATGGAAATACTACATCGTTCTCTGTCAGGTGCTTTGGTATCAGTGGATTTTGGTATCCTGTGACTCCTAGAACCAAATCCCATGGAGACCTAAGGGGACTGCTGGGATGCTAGGAGAGTTGTGACTGAGCTCTGAAGCCACTGGGAACCCAGGTCCCTCGTTTATTCTTTTCCTCTGCTTCACACGAAAAGCGTACCTCTTGAACTGACCTTTGCGTACAATTAACAAATGTTAATTGCTAACATTTATCAAGTGTCAAGAGGTACACATGAATTTGTCTGCTCCTCCTGTGTGTGGTGTAAAATGGAAGCCTCCTGTGCTCCTGAGTCGTCCTCTTCTCCATTCAAGTAACCCAACTTGGATGGACCGCATGCCTCTCAGACCTGGTTCTAGACTCCAGGAAGAGAATGTGAAGGACCTGGCTTGGGTCAGGTGACCATGTCCTCCAGTCAGCTGTGGTTGTGCATGTGTGTGTGAGGGAACCGTTGGCTCCATGTATGGGGTGGGGTCGGTTTTCAGGAGGGAGGCTCATTGTGACCTGGGAAGGTCCCCAAGTATGCCTTCTGCTCACGACTTTTGGAATAAAGCCTATTGATCTGGTCCTGAGGGAGCTGCAGTTCCGGCATGACCTACTTCTCAGGCCTGTGCAATGGAGCACCCGTCTTCCCGTGGTGCCGTGGGGGCTTGGGGCTCTCAGGAGGGATTGTTAGTCATCTGACTAGATTCCCTGCTGATTCCCATTGCTTTTTCTTGCTTGTTCCCACTCCCCTCTAAATCAGAAGATTCTTTACTAGGAAAACCACCTGTTGCAAACTTTCCTCCTACCAGTGACTTTGTTTTTATTTCTTATTGTTTTTCACATGTCAGTAGAGTATATTTTGAAATATTATACATACATAGAATAAGTATAACTTGTTCCAATTAAGATACCATTATTGTGGTTGTACATGATGTGGAGTAACATTGGTTGTGTATTTATAAATGAGGATAGGAAATCTAGGTCCCATTCATTCTACTGTCTTTCCTATTACCATCCCCCTCCCTCCCCTTTGTTCCCCTTTGTCTAATATTAATGAACTTCTAAACTTCCCTTTCCTTGTGGGTGAGCATCCACATATCAGAGAGAACATTCTGCCTTTGTTTTTTTGGGATTGGCTTATTTCACTTAGCATGATGTTCTCCAGTTCCATCCATTTACCAGCAAATGCCATAATTCCACTCTTCTTTAAGACTGAGTAATATTCCATTGTGTATATTTACCACATTTTCTTTATCCATTCATCTGTTGAAGGCCACCTAGGTTGTTGGTTCTATAGCTTGGCTATTGTGAATTGAGCTGCTATAAACACTGAAGTGGTTTCATCACTATAGTATGCTGATTTTAAGTCCTTTGGATATAAACTGAGGAGTGGGGTAACAGGGTCACATGGTGGTTCCATTCCCAGTTTTGTAAGGAATCTTTGTACTGCTCTCCAAAGTGGTTAGGCCAATCTGCAGTCCCACTTGCAATGGATAAGTGAACCTCTTTCCCCACCTCCTCACCGACATTTATTGTTGCTTGTATTCTTGCTTGTATTCTTGATAATTGCCATTCTCTACCAGTGACCTTGGAAATGAGTCTCCCTTCAATCCTAAAGCAGGATCAGTTCTTAGTAGTCATGGTGCTTCTGCCATGGTTACTTTTTTCTCTGGGAGTAGAAATGGAAATATGTTTTTCACAGGCATATTTGGTGGAATTTAGCTGAAGTCAGCAATATAGGGAGAGCACTGGCCTAGGAGTCAGAAGTCCTGGATTTTAACCTTGACCCTGCTGTTCACATAGAACTTCAAAGCTTTGGGCAATTTGAAAAACAAACCCAGGGCTGGGGAGATAGCTCAGTTGGTAAAGTGCTTACTTTACAAGCCCAGGGCCCTGGATTTGATCCCAGCACCAGAAACAAACAAACCCAAATCCATTCTTAAATTTGCAAATGGGCAATAATATTTTCTGCTTGCCATTTATCAGTTATTTTAAATATGACCAAATACCTATAACTGAAGGTATTCTTTCATTTTTGGGGGCAGGGGAGGTGAGCATGGTCTTACTTTGTGACCCAGGCTGACCTCAAACCCCCAGACTCCAACAGCCCTCCCTCCTCAGTCTCCCAAGTCACTGGGACAACAGGTGTGTGCCACCTCGCCCAGCCAGAGGGCATTTTTTAGTACTTGACTTTGGGTTATTCATAACTTTCCCACAAAATTCCACCCGTCGATAGAGGTTTGTAGCATGGCTTCAGGAGGACAGGCAGGAACTTAGGCAGAGTGGTTAAACGGTGCGCCTAATAGCAGAAGCTGGCCCAGCTGGGGCTAGGACTTGCCGGCGGGGTCTCTACATCCCTGCCCTTTCCAGAAGACTCTTCTCTCTTGGTTTGCAGTTGACCCATCTTGGTTTGGTCAGAAGGAAAAAACAAAACAAAACAAAAAAAACCCTCCAGGCTGAGACTGAAGTAGGCCCTCGGCCCAGGCCCACGGCTGAAGGTGAAGCCGGAGCAGCCTGTGAGATCCAGCCTGACTGCTTTCCCGCCCCTTCCCTCAGGGTGCTGTGTGCCGAGGGGCGGCCGGGGGCGGGTGGGAGCTGCTGCACGGGAGCCTCGCCAAGAACCAAGTGAAGCAGATTGCGCGGAGGATTTTCTTCAGTGCCCTCAGGGGACTTGGTGGGAGTGAAATGAGGTCAAGTTAAATGACAAAGCTAAAAGAAGCAAGGCCTCTCTTCCTTTGGTTTTGAAGCCACTGAGAAAAATGTGACATGAAAAGCAAAAAAGTAGGTGCCACTAGCGTTTCGTGATCTGAGTGGACTTATGGTTTCTGGGACATCAGTTTTCACCAGCAACTCTGGGATGGAAACCGTCATTGTCACTATTCTCTAGATGAGGATCCTGGTGCCCCGAGAAGTGAGGTGACCTGCCTGTGGTACCATGATCAGTAGGTGGAGTCAGAACTTGAACCTGAGCTCACTCAGCCCCGGATTTCTTCCCCTTAACAGCTGCTCTAATGTCCACCTGGCAAGTTTTGAAATACTGATACCTGGATCCCAGTCTGATTTAAGGGAATGGGGTTGAGACCCGGGCATTGGGATTTTCAAAACTTCCCAGGTGACTCAACATCCAGCCAACGCTGAGAGCTGCTGCTCCAGGCTCTGCCCCAGAGAGAGAAGTGGCCGCTTCTGAGCCATTGCTTCTCCCACTTCGAGGTACCTAAGAACCCCCTGTAATTAGTGTTATTCATCAGATTCTGGCCAAGGAGGGTGGGAAGGCTTGAAAGGCTGCATTTCTTCCTTTCTTTTTTTTGGGGGGGGGGGCTGAGTTTATTGTTTATTTTTACTTTTTAAATATTTTTATCCTAATTAGTTGTACGTGACAGTAGAATGCATTTTGATACATCATACATAAATGGAGTATAGCTGCTCATTTGTCTGGTTGTACATGACAGAATTACACAGGTCATGTCACATGTGCACGCAGGGTAATAATGTCCAGTTCATTCTACTGTCCTTCCTGCTCCCATGCCCCCTCCTCCCCTCTCTTCACTCCCCTCTGTCTAGTCCAAATTACCTCTATTCTTCCCCCCAACACTTACTGTGAGTTAGCATCTGCGTGTCAGAGAAAATATTCAGATTTTGGTTCTTTGGGATTGGTTTATTTTGTTTAGCATGATATTCTCTAGTTCCATCCATTTACAGATAAGTGCCATAATTTCATTCTTTTTTTAAGGCTGAGTAATATTCCATTGTGTAAATAAACCACAGTTTCCTTATCCAGTCATCAGTTGAAGGGCATCTAGGTTGGTACCACAATTTAGCTATTGTGAATCGAGCAGCTATGAACACTGATGTGGTGGTATCACTGTAGTACTCTGGTTTTAAGTCCTTTGGGTATAAAGCGAGGAGTGGGATAGCTGGGTCAAATGGTGATTCCAGTCCAAGTTTTCTAAGGAATCTCCACACTGCTTTCCAGAGTGGCTGCACTAATTTGCAGTCCCACCAGCAATGTATGAGTGTACCTTTTCCCCACATCCTCGCCAACATTTATTGTTGCTTTTATTCTTAATAATTGTCATTCTGGCTGGAGTGAGATGGAATCTCAGTGTAGTTTTGATTTGCATTTCTCTAATTGCTAGAGATGTTGAACATTTTTTCTTATATTTGTTGATTGACTGTATTTTGTCTGTGAAGTGTCCCTTCAGTTTCTTAGCCCATTTGTCGATTGGGTTACTTGTTTTTTTGGTGTTAAGTTTGAGTTCTTTATATATCCTGGAGACTAATGGGGAGTCTGCATTTCTAACCAGTTCCCAGGTGATGCAGCTCCTGGAACCACACTTTGAAAAGGAAGGCCATCTGAGCCACACCTGCCCCTGACACTGACCACCTGCAGGGCTCTGAGTGTCACCTGACCCAGGTTCCCCAGCTGTGCTCATTTAGCTGGGGGACTGAACCCTCCACCTCCCCAACCAGCTCTGTGACTATACATTGGACCTTTCCTCCCCGCTTGGGGTTTGCTCCTGTGGGTTCTGAACCGGGCTTCTTTCTGGGATCTGGTGCCTCCCACTTACCCGTTTTGTGGGGGTCAGCTCAGCCCTGAGGTGACAGCAGGAGGGAGACCACGCTGTGGAGACCAGGAAGCATGGTGTTTGGGACCCAAAGATTTGAGTCCTGACTTTTCTACTTTCTGGCCCTGTGACCTCCAGCAAGTTACTTGGCCTCTCTCAAGTCTCCTAACATGCAGTGGATGAAGATGGTCACCTCAGAGGTTGACAGTGAGACAGAAAGGTAGATGCAGATAAAATGCCCACATCAGAGTGGGTATGCTCAATAGGCAATCAAATTATTGAGGAGGTTGGAACCAAGCATTTGTCAAATATCTTACATGCGTATTACTCTTCACCAGATGACTCATAGTTACCATCTCATCAGAGCCTCAGAACAACCCTGCAAGGTACATATGATATTTTCTTTTGTATACAGGCAGCAATTGGAATCAGAGAGGGTGGAGACTCACCTAAGGATGCACAGCTTACAAACTCTAGGACCCGAACTTGCATTCCAAATTTGTCTGACTTCACAACCTTTTGCAGATCCCATTGACAGAGTTGTGGCTATTTGACAGACAGGAGGGGCTTAATAAACATTGGTCAACTTAGCTGTTGATGGGAGTGAGAGCAGTACCCCAAGGGCCTCCCTGTTCCCCATTTGCTCACAGAGGACAGAATGAGCAGGAGCAGGGAGGTAAGAGAAGAGTGGGTAGGTCAGAAAGTGACTTTGATGGGAAGATGCTAACAAGTGCTGCCTGCCTGGCCCCTGCCCTGTGAGCCAGGGAACACGGAACACACAGGAACTGGGGGCTTCTCCTGCTCCTCAAGAGCAGAAGGTAATTTTTGAGTGTGAGAAATGGACCATTAGCAGCAGGTGACAGTACTCTGGGTGGGGAGTGAATCTCCCTTGGCTGGGGCCCGGGAAGGAATAGGGGCAGCCTGGAGGGCTCCCAGCCAGTCTCTGTGCAAGAGAGCCCTGGGGGCCCACGTTGGCCAGCCCCCTCTTCTGCCAGACCCAGACACCCACCATCCCCAGACTGTGCCTTTGCCATGTGGCTCGGTTGTTGATGTAAATATAAACCATGCCTCTCAAGCAGGCTGACAGGAGCATGCCAAAGAGCAGGTGCACGTGGATTTGGGGCCTGCAGGGAGCTGGAAGCTCAAGGCTTAAGACTGTGCTGGAGCCTGAGGGGCTCGTCTGGTCCTGTGTGAGGACTCTCATGCACCCCAGGCCTTACCCAGCAGGACCGGAGACCCTAGAGGGAAGGATGGCAGCCCGGGCCAGATGTCAAATGCGCCTGTCCGGAGTGTGAGTGGTTGCTTAGGTTGACGTCCCCTTTGAGCCGGCAGGTGCTGCGTAAGGCCCATGGTGAGCCTCGGTGGCGTGCCCGGCCCCCAGCCCCATGCAGTGGAAGGGTGGCTGTGCTGTTGGCACCTCTGAGCACAGGCACCCAGGTGCCTCCCCCCAACAGAGGGCGGGCGGAGCCGGAGGAGCTCAGCCAGTCTCTGGCTTCCCTCTGGGTGTGGGCTTCATTTTGCAATAAAGGAAACAGAAGAGCCACTTGGCTTTCCTTCATACCAGCTCCCCCAGCTCCATAGCCTGTGCAGTATGAAAACATTTGCAGATTTTCCACAATTCTAGTGAAAGGAAAAAAAACCAACCAAACAAACAAACAAAAACCCTGTGATGCTTCATTGTTTATATAGGTGGACCCATATATTTTTGATAATTTTGAACTATTAACAAAATTCTTTTTTTCTGAGATGGGGAGGAGGAGCTTTGCAGAACAAGGGTCCCCCTCCTATCTTTCTAGTTGCTAAATTGAGGTTCTTTATTATATTTTACTTAGAGAGGGTCTCACTGAGTTGCTTAGGGCCTCACTAAGTTACTGAGGTTGGCTTTGAACTTGCCATCCTCCTGCCTCAGTCTCCTGAGCTGCTGGGGTCGGCTTGAGGTTCTTAAATTCTCTTAAAACTTTAATTTTTCATTTTGAATAAACTTAATAGCAAAAATAGTACAAAGAATTCCCATATACCCCTCATCTAGATTCCCCTAAATGTCGATCTTATGACTTAAGAGTATGATGATCAGAATCAGGAAATCAACCTTGATATAATACTATTATCTAAGCTATAGACTTAATTCATATTTTGCCAGTTTTCCCACTACTGTTCCTTTTCAGGTCCAGGATCCAAATCCAGGACCACAAGAGGGTAGTCCTCCAGTTCTTGGCTCTCATGACCTTGGCATCTTTAAAAAATACTGGTCAGATGAATGGATAAAGAAAATACGATATATATATATATATATATATATATATATATATAATGAAATATTACTATAAAGAAAATACTATATATATATATAATGAAATATTACTCAGCTTTAAAGAAGAATGAAATTCTGGCATTTACTGGTAAATGGATGAGTTAGAGAATATCATGCTAAGTGAAATAAACCAAACCCAAAGAACCAAAGGTCCAATGTTTTCTCTGATATGCGGATGCTGATTCACATAAGGGAGGGGGGAATAGGGAAGAACAGAATTGCTTTATATTAGGTAGAGGGGAGTGATGGGAGGGAAAGGGGTTTGGGGGAGGGAGTGATAGAGCGAAATAGACATTATTACCTCTTGTACATGTATGAATGCATGACTGACGTGAGCCTACAATATGTATAATCAGAAAAATGTGATTATACTCCATTTATATATGATCTATCAGAATGTATAAATGTATTCTACTGTAATGTACAACTAATTAGGACAAAAAAAATAAATTAAAAAAAAGTACTGATCAGTGGTCTTCTAGAATGTTCCTAATTTGGGTTTATGTGATGTTTCTTTGTGATTTAATCCAAGTCCTCCATTTTCGGCAAGAATACCATAGAAGGGATAGTGCTTTCCTCAGGTCATCAGGTCAGGGTGCACGATCTGTTTGCTGTATTACTGGTGAGGTGACTTTGACCTCTCATTTAAGGTGGGAACTGCTAGACTTCTCCACTGTGAAGTTACTATTTTTACTCGTGAAATTAATAAGTATTTTGTAGGCAGATACTTTATAAACATCCTGTTTCTTACTGAATTTTGCTGGCTGATTTTAGGACTCGTTAACAGTTCTGCTTAAAACACTTATTATTGCGGCATTTAACTGACTTATAAAGACAGTACACCTATCAAGCAAAGTAAAAACACCTTCTAGGCATGTTGGCAAGATCATGTCATTTCTTACGTCTCGAATACTATTTGCTTGGTTCTCTTCATAGTTTCGGTTGTATTTAGTATAGTTTAGTCAGTTGTTAAGTACATGAAATGTTGAATGTCACATCCATGCCACTGTGTTTACTTTTAGTAGTGACAATATTTCAGCTGAAGCCTGATCATTCCATCTGATTCATCCTTGTCTCTCAGAGCAAACAGCCCCCTTGGAGCTCTGCTCTGCCTCCTAAATTCGATCTGAACTTAAAGCTCTGTCTCCCTCTATTTAGACCGAGGATATGTGGTATTGCTCAGTGCGCCCCAGTGATTCTAGTTTCTACTCAGGACCGAGCTTTTCTTGGTGAATGACTCAGCATTTTACAATCTGACATTTTAAGAGAACCACTTTGCTATTAAACTGAAGCTGTATATTAAAGTCAAACCCTGAAGCAAGCATGGGTCCAACAAAGGTTAGACAAAGATAAGACAATTTGTCACACCTCCCCGCCTCTAGTGCATGGCAGAAATGAAATGAGATTTGGAAACCAGAGCAGGCTGGGGCCTTTGACTTCAAGTTCTACTGTGGGGAATCTGCTCAGAGGTGGCCTTCTCCCTGGACTACCATCCACAGACCCTCTCTTGGTTGTTTATGGCCTAGAGGATTCTGTACTCTGGACTTGGGGCCCTCAGACAGAATATTTAAAGCAGGCTTAAAAGCTGAACTTCCAAATTGGGAAAGCTGTAAATTTGAAGTGAGCTGTTATTGATTTTTGTTTTGAAATTAAAGAAGAACTGATGAGACAGGAAAGAAAGGCTTCCTCTGTGAGCCTCTTATAGGCAAGCTGTCAATCACGTGATTGTCTGTGTGTCCTTTATTTCAGGTGCACATAAGAGCACTGCTGTCCCTGCCCCAGAGTGCTGGCCAGGATTGTAGAGGCATGGCTTTGTTAGCGCCTACCTTTCCTGTCTGTGTTCTACTTCCACAAAAGGAGTGACTGGGGCACTTTCCTTTGTTAGTCTTGCTGTGTCTTGCTCCTCCTGGGTTTGGGAAGGGAGGAAGAGGTGACTAGGAGAGGAGAGATCCCTGGACACCTAGCAGGATGGAAGGGGAGGCAGATGTAGTTATTTCTCTGTTTCAGGATCTACTTTCTTTATCCTGATATTTTGGGGCCTCTAATTCCTCTAGAGCAGCCCCAACTCCCCTGGAGATTTGGCCTCATCCCTCCCAGCCGATGACAAATGGTGCTGGCCCCTTCCAAGCAGTCGTAATTAAGTCGACACCACCCTCGGCCCTCGGGCCTCTGTCTCTTCCACAGCTTGCATAGAACATGCTCCGACCTAAACTCTGCACTATTCTTTCATTCTTCGATCACACATTTCTTGATGCTATTCTAAGCCAGGCCAGGGGCTGTGCTAAGTACTGGATATGTATAGAAAGAAATTAGACACAGTTCTCACCCCCGGGGAACTCCTGGTCTAGCAGGGAGACAGGTTTTCAAGTAATCGTAATACAACAGGCTTGTAGCACTTACCACGTGCTGAACGCTTCCCATGCTCTCTTCACGAAGCCCTCACAATCACCCTAGGAACAAGGTATTCTTTTATTCTCTTTATTGCAGATAAAGCACAGAGTTTGAAAAATTTACCAAGGTCATATAGTTAATATGTGGTAGAGCCAGGATTTGAACCTGGACCAGCTGGCTGCAGAGGTTGGGCTTGTGACTAGTATGTTTTACTGCCTCTCAGTGAGTGAAGTATGGAGGTGGGTTGCCCAAGAGTCAGAGGCACACAGGTGATGTGCAGGGGGTGGCTTGGTGTGTCTTTCTAGGCAGCCTGACATTCCTTCCTTCCTCCTCTAGCCTTCAATATTTCCTGGGCCCGTGCTCTGTGTGCATGCTGCTAGGCACCAAGGGGACACAAGGAAGGGCTTCCCCTGGCTGGGAGAGGCTTGTCTGCAGCCAGCTGGCACACGGTGTGGTCAGCGTCCTCCTAGCAGTGTGGACAGGAGTAGTGTATGGGAGTGGTGAGGAAGACTTCCCGGAGGAGGTGCAGGAGGAGCTGTCCTGCAGGCAGGAAGGGGAACGGTGTAGTGTGGCTGCTGCAATGCACGTAAGCACAGTAGCTAATCAAATCAAACTGAGCTCTGAGTCCCTGTTGGTCCCTGTTAGTTTTTTTTTTTTTTAAACTAGTCATCATTTGGGGTAGTCTTCTGCTCCCCAGTGACTCCAGGAACTCTCTGGTTTCCATTGACTGGAATCTGAGGCTGCACCTGCAAGCTGGTCTTCCACCGTCTGACTCGTGTCATGGCACCCCTGCAGCTTCTTGCCCAGGTCAGCCTGGTCTCAAAGAAAATGGACAGCTTTGGGGGTGATCTGGTCTCACCATGTCACTCTGTAGTGCCATCTCTCCCAGGACCACAGGTCCACCAGCCTGCATGTTATGTCCTCCCAGCTGGCTGCCTTGGAAGCCACCCCAGGGCACAAACACAGGAAAGCATGTTGACTGTCCATTGGTGGTGGGGCAGCTCAGCCCTTAGGAACAGAGACTGAGCCTTCATCAGGGGGACATTCTCTCTGGAGAAGCAGCATATCCAGTTATTTCTCCATAGCTGTGAGTCACACACGGTCCCTGGGTAGGATCTACTTAGAGTCTGCACTGCGGAATGTCACTGGGATAGTGAGTGGGAGAGGGAGGGGTTTAGAAGGGCCCCGGAGGCCTAGCGGGTGGGAAAATGCCAGATTTTACCCAGAACAGAATAGTAATGTCATCAGATTTGGAGTTCAGAAAGATCATAGTGACTCTGTGTGTGTGTGTGTGTGTGTGTGTGTGTGTGTGTGTGTATGTGTATTTTCATAATGAAAGACTAAGAATGACTTGCTGTATAGTTTCCTCCAGCATGGGGCTGGGGCTGGTGCTACTCTGATGCCTTTTGGGATGATGTGTCACATGGGACAAGACAGCCCACAGGCATACATGGCAGATGTCCTGTTTCACCTGGGCCAAGCAAAGAGCAGGGTAGAGAGATGATAGCCCACGGGGTAGGAGAGTGTAAAATATCAGTTGGAATGGTGACAATATTAATTTTGTGTCCTTTTCCTTGGAAAACAAAAAAGAATGGACCATAGAAGACTCTTCTGCCCAGGCTCCTTTGCAGAAGTGAGGGAGAGATTAGAAGAAGGGGTTTTCATTTTATTGTGACCCCAACCAGATCCAGTTTCTTTTCTTTTCCTTTCCTTTCTTTCCTCCCTTCCCTTTCCTCTCTGTGTTTTATTTTGGTACCAGGGATTGATCCCAAGGGCACTTAACCACTGAGCCACATCCCCAGCCCTGTTTTATTTTTTATTTTGAAACAGGGTCTCACCAAGTTATTGAGTGCCTCATTACATTGCTGAGGCTGGCTTTGGACTTGTGATTTTCCTATCTCGGCCTCCTGAGTTGCTGGGATTACAGGTGTGCTCTCCCATGCCTGGCAACCAGATCAGTTTCAAGGACTTAGAACTTCCTCCCTGAGCCAAGGAGATGCCCAGCTCCCCCTGGTCCTCAAACCACTGCAAAGGCAGAGGAACTGCAAGCCACTCTGGCATCAGAAAACCCAGAGCTGGTAATGAGATGAGAGGGAAAAGAGCCCAGCCACGACATTAACTGGGATTTATTTTCATCCTCTCAGGTTCCCTATTGTATGGCCCGTTCCTTCACCACCTGCAAATACAGTCATATTTTAGGACACAACTCTCAGGATTTCAGGGCTCTCTGAGAAATAATGGTTCAGCGCTGTCACCGCATAGATGTGCCCTTTCCAAATATTCAAAACAGGAAGGTGACCTGCCGATTCAGAGGAAGGCAATAAACCACACATTCAATTAGAATGACATACATTTAATCGCAATTGTTTAATGGTATTTGAGATTTCTTATTTAATCAGTAATGAGACTACCCAGCAATTAATGTTCCTGGAATCACGGCTGTCCTTACCAGCCTGGTGTTGATTTTAAACTAATCTTTTTTATTTTATATCCTCTTTCTATTTCTGGAGTTAATAAAGGTGCTCTAATGAGTTGTATTAAAATGTCAATTTCTTCTTTTGTTGCACCCACAAGTTTATCATGGTTTTTAATCAAAATACTGAGCTAATGTGTAGGAAGGGGGTTTGGGACATCAGGCTTCGCTTCACTGGAGCAGCCCACGTGGGGCTGGCCTGGCTCATTTCCCTCCTGCTCACCCGTCTGGCCCCTGCAGGAGAGGTGGCAGGATGGGGACAGCTTCCAGGGTGGCCTATGAGGTCTCGGGAGGCCCGAGCTTGGATTAGTGCTGCTCGTTGCTGTCTTGAGCGCCTTTTTGTTTTGTTCAGGGTCCTGCGATTCCCACAGCCAGTTCTGTGCGAGAATCTGTCAGTGGTTGACCGTCGTGGGAAGTGTGCGAGAGGCTGTTGCACAGCAGTCCTTACACTCCTGTGTGGGGGTCCAACCGAGGAGGCCACGTGTGGAGTGCAGGGGAGGCTGTGGCACACAATTAGTTACAGCTGTGATAAGTGATAGGCAAGAGAAGCAGAGGGGTGGTTGGTGCTCAGAGGAGGGGACAAAGTGCTGTGGACCAGATATCCCACCTGACCTCGTCTCTCCCTCAGGCTCCCTGCTTGAAATCCTAAAGCTCAGGCTGTGGGGATAACAAACAAAAGCAGATGTCAATGAAAGGGACACTAAGAGAAATTCTCTTTTTTTCTGAAACCCACCTTTGAAAAGTGGTAGCAAAGGCTAACGTTTGTTGAATCTCTACCATGGGCAGGTGCCGTTCTGAGCACTTCACACATCTCCTCATTTAATACAACAACCCTATGAGATCGGTAGCCATTAACCCCAGCTGGGAAACTGAGGCAAGTGAGGTGAAGTATGTTTCCAAAGACCAAACTTATGTTTCGGCATGGTAGGACGGGATGGGTTTTGGAGAGAGGCAGATCTGCACTTGTTGCTTCAGTCATTTGTTAGCTCTGGGAACTTGGGCAAATCACTTAACTTCTCTGTGCCCCAGTTCCCCATTTACAAACTGGGGGTAATAGAACCTAGGTAGGGCTGATTTGGAAATTAGGCAAAATAATGTGTAGTATCTAGCCTGGTGCCTTATACCATAACCAGCCAAGTGCAAGGTCATTTCTCTGCTCTCTATGAAGTCCACCCAAGCTCTCTTCCTCCAAGAAGACTTTCTCATCTACTCTCAATGCATACTCCTCACTACCTTACTTTACTGCTTCCTTAAAAGTCATATCCATGCCACTGTCTCCTTTAAATCAATCATCAAGGATTTGTTGAGCACATGATATATTACTTTATCAGTTACTGTGTTCCAAACATGAGCAAACCATTGTGTCAGGCATTATTCTGTGTTAAGGTACCGTTATGATCATTGGGTGTACCAGCCAAGTGAAGGACATAATTCCTGCATCAAAGGACTCAATCTACTTAAGAGATAAAGTCCATAAATGTAAGAGACTAAAATAACTAACAGAACGTTCTTGGAGTGTGTTGAAGTATATGTACAGGGGAGGATGAGAAGGTACGAATTCACTCATTTGCTCATTTAGAGGTTTGTGTTAAGTGATGCTGGTAAGGTAAAGATGAAGCGAACTGGTAGGATGCCTGTCCTCAGGGGGTTTATATTTTAACAGGGATGCTAGACATTGGATAAATAGATACACCATTAGTTACAGTTGTAATAAGTGTTAGGAAAGAGAAGTAGTGGGTGATTAGTGCTCAGAGGAGGGGACAGTGTTATAGACCAGGGTAATTAGAGAGTTGTTCACAGAGGGGCTGCATTGAAAAAGGGTGGATGTGAATTGCTGCAGAGGAGATATGGGGTCCAAAGCTCAGGACATAGGAACAATGTTCTGGTGATAATAGTAATTCTTTAAATTTGGAGTGCACATTGAAATTTCCCTGAGAGTATAGCTCAGTGGTAGAGTGCTTGCCTAGCATTCACAAGTCCCTGGATTTGATCCCCCAAACCCACCCTCCCACACAAGAGCTAACAAGACAGCGCAATCAAAGTTCAGTACCTTCACATATGTAATGTGTTAGAATAGACTGAGTTATGCTGCAATAACAAACAATCCCAATAGACAAAGTTTTCCTATCTTGCATCCTACTTGCTCAGGGTGCTTTGGTCAGGGGGCTTGCTCCTCAGAGCTGTCCAGGGACAAGTTCCTTCTACATGTGCTGTCAGGATCACCACGACAGCAGGAAGGGATGGTGCAGTGGCTCCGTCTTGGTTCTCTATTTTTGCATAACACACCATACCAGAACTTAGCTCAAAACATGCACTTAGGTCACCATTTCTGAGGACCAAGAGTCCAGATGTGGTTTAGCTGAGTGCTCTGGCTCAGGGACTCCCCTAATACCACAATCAAGGTGTCCACTGGGGTCACACTCAAGGTTAAGCTGGACCTGGGTCCACTTCCAATCTCATCCACATTATTGCAGGATTATTGATTATTGGCAAGATATGTTGGATGGAGGGCTGGAAGCCTATCTTAGTTTCTCTCTGGATGGCCTCCTTCGTCAGGGTGAGCATATGAAAGGAGACACAGAGGGAGGGGAGGAGGGAGAACAGGTGCCAGCAGGTCTGATGCCACAGTCTAGTACCTAACCTTGGCAGCAAAAGCCTATTACCTTTGCTATTGTCTGTTCATTAGAAGCTCCTCACTAGGTCCAGCCCAGACTCTGGGGAACCATACAAGTGGACATATGCCAGGAGGTGAGGTCACCGGGAGTCATCTCTGAAGGTGCCTACCACAGCTATGCGTCCTCCTCCCCCTGTGCACGTTAGGGGTGTGACATGTGGCCACAGTCAGCTTCAGAGCCGCTGGGGAAATTCAATCCTCCCATGTGCCTGGAAGGAGAACCGCAATATTTGTGAATAGTTCTGCAGATGGACATAAATGATCCCATAGCACATGGCCTCGTTTACTAATGAGAGGGTCTGTGGAGGGTTATAATCAAGGAGAGGTTGGAAAGTCAAGTCGAGGTTTAAGAGATCAACTGAGTTGAAGGAAATAGCCAATCAATGAATATTTTTGAGCAGGAAAGTGATTTAACCAGTGATTCTTAAAATAATTATTAGCTAGCTTTTAAATGGAAAAGCAGAAAAGGTAAAAATTCAGAGTGCTGGGTAATAAAAAGCAAAGCTGTCTTCCATCCTAGTTCCTAACTCTCCTTCCCAGACTCAACCACTTTTTCATCTCTCGGGTATTTAGGAATGTGTGTACACGTAACACAGCTATCCCTCCCTGTCTTTAAAGTCAATTTATTTGTGTCTTCCACGCACATCATTCTGCATTTTCCTCTTTTTGCCTCACTGTTTATCTTAGAGATCATCTCACACCTATAGATCTGTCTCACTGAAGGTTCGACGTTTTGAACTGGTGGCCACGGGGGACAGAGCAAAGGGAGCAGAGGAAGCTCCACCTGAGAGGCTCTTTGAATAATTCTGCAGATTTTCATTCATTTATTCATCAGATGTTTATTTAGGTCTTTGGGGGGCCCTGTGATATCAAGTCACATAAGAGATGAGCCTAGCTTCTGAGGCGCTCGCGAGTGAAGATGAGTAAACAAGTAAATCATCGTACAATGTGCTCAAGAGCTGTAACAGGAGTGAAGTGACAAGTGTCTAACTGGGATGTCTCCACGAGATAAAAAGCATCAGGTGGCAGGAATGCTCTTTCTTCAGAAAAAATGTCAACAGGTACAGTCTGATAAAGGGTCGCTCCAGGCCCTCCTGAAATACCTTCCATTTATTTTGTAGCGCCGTGTCCCCTTCTTGACGCACACATGGACTCAGTGAATGAGGTAGGCGTGTGTTGCCCCACAGGTAGGCTCAGGTAGGCTCAAGATGGAATCGATGGTTGCCCTGTCATTTCTCAGCCTTTGCCGATAGCGTCTCCAGCTCCCGCCTGGCTGTTGCACAAACAGTGAGCAAATTCTTGATTATGTGGAAGATGAGCCTCTGATTCATTTTTGATGTTCAATGTTACGAGGCAAGCTCCCTGGCCATCTGTTCAGAGGGGAACGTGGTACATATTTTGATTATTTTATTTTTATCTTAATCAAGTGGCAACTTTCCATCTTGATGCATCTGAACCTGAGCAGTTGCGGTGGGGAGGCGGCGGGCTGGAACAGACTGACGAGGGGGGGCAGGAGGACGTGCCACCTGGAGCAGTAGTGGAGTTGATGTGGAGCAGAGGCTGCTCGGCAGGCCCTTTCACCTCCCTCATTAGTGAGGAAATGGCAAGCCTGTTAGTGACCACTGCCATGCAGAACGCCAGCCTCCGGGGACTCTTTACACAAATGAGGGCAGAAGACAGAAGTGGTCAGGACCTGCTGGGTACAGCCAGGAACTCAGGGGAGCCTGGGCTGGGAGTGGGAGGCGTCTGGAAACAGCAAAGCAGCAGCTTCCTGAAATGGCAGAGGAAAATAACTGCAGCTTCCTAATTAGAAAGAGCCCTGACGTCTTAGCCTAGCTACTGACATTGTTCCAGCCATTGGTGTTTGATGACAATGTGCAATTACATTCCAGGGGTGACTTTCGGGTCTCAGGGAATGAGTGGGATGGAGAAGAAGTAATAGTCTACCCCTTCCTCTTAGTTTGGGTTTTCCTGAAAGCTAATCCTAAAACAAGGACTTGGGAGCAGTGAGTTTATTCATGAGGTCTTCCAAGGAAAAGAAGTCTGTGGGCCAGAAGAGGCAGACAGGGAGGAAGGAAGGTCAGCGTGGGGCTGGTTACCTGGTGGCAGCTGGGCTCAGGCTAGAGGAGGCCCTGTCAAGAGCATCCCTCTAGGGGGAGCTGGGGTGCTGATTCATGGATTTCCACCCTCCTCCTTTGAGCACTGCCCTTGAGGATATTAATCCTTTTCCTTCAATCTGCCTGTGCTCCTAGCTGCAAGAATTCAGGATGAAAAGCCCCAAGGCAGGTGAATGGAGAGACAGAAGGAGCGCTTCTGGTGCTCAGCAGGACCTGCCTAGGAAGTGCCTCTCTCCGCTGCCCCTGGAGTCCTGGAGCAAGGACGTGGGAAGGAGAGGAGGGACTCACGGCATTAGGAAGGGTGCAGATGAGTATTTCAATGGGGTAGCGAGCATCAGCTCTCCCTGGCACCCAGGGTTATGCATTCTCCACTTAGGTACTTGTACATAAATAAACCTACTTTTGACTCTCTGTTCTCATTGTCCTTTGCTTGTTGGACAATCCGTCCATTTGTCCGTCCATCTGTCTTTCTCCTCCCTGTGTGGCAACCTCCCTGCCAGCTCCACAGTCATGTCTAGGTTTCTGTAGGTCCTTGGAAGCCTCTGGGCGGGTGTCTATATAGGACAGCCTGAAATGCTTACAGCCTGCATTTTGTTATTTTGTCTTTTGGCAGTGTAACTTTTATGGTAAGTCAGGTTGAACCAGCTGGTAATTTTCTTTTTCCCTTTTGCAAATTGCTTTATTTCATTCACTTTGGAGAGTTCCTGAGAATCACTGTGCACAGAGAATGTGCCTTGATAAGAAGATGTAATAGCTCCTGGGACCAGCTACTGTCCCCCTGCACTCCTACCCTGACTTGGCTCCTTGTGATGTAAGAGCTCATCCCTGTGACCTTCTCCAGGTGACACAGTGGCCTCTGTGTGTAGGTTTCAGCATTCCTGGGACTTAGATGCTGATGGTGCCTGGAAGGAGTGGCCACGTGCTCCTTGGTAGTTTTGTCATGAATTAGGTCCATTTTGTTTTTGATCACTTAGAAGAGACATTAAAATTTTTAATTGAAACTATGATCCTATAAATGCATTTTTTGACATATAGCTCTGAGTTTTAACACGAACAACTTCATGGGACCACACCTACATGATCGAGTTAGAGAACCTTCTTGTCACCCTCAAAAATCTGCTGAGATCCCTTTGTAGTCACATATTCCCCTTACCTGTAACCCCTGGCAACTGTGAATCTGTTCTCAGTTACCATAGTTTTATTTTTTAAGAATCAGATCTTTGCACTGAAATCACTGGAATACAATTCAATGCTTGAAGCAATTCTGGTCTTATGTTAACAGGCTGGGTACCCTCGTCTTCTGCTGGGCTGAAGTAAGGGTTAGACAGCACCACACAGTGCTGTGTGTCACGGCAGCTGACCACAGAGATGCCATTGGGTCACTCCTGGAGAGGGCGTCCAGTTCCCCCTCATAGCACTTCAGAGCAAACAGCTCCACCTTTTTTCTCTTACTCTTCCTGGGACAATTGTAAGATGACTTCCCAATACCACCATGAAGTCTCAATGGCAAAAGTGGTCTCTTTTGGAATTTGTAATCAGACATTGGTTTGTCCATTTTGCAGTTATTTGCCAGCAAAACCAGCCCCTGCTGATTGGGATGAATCTGGGCTTTCACATTAAAAAAAATGTAACCAAAAATATCTGACGTTCTTGTTAGGACTTTTATGAAAATTTGCATCTTGGCAGTGGGTCCGCATGAGTTAGTGGATCCAAAAGGAAGATTCATGCTGATAAATGTACTCAAATTTAGATTAAATTGGGTTAAAGTTGGATTAAGAAGTCTAGAATCACAACTGGGGTTCTTTTTTTTTAAATATATTTTTAAAGTTGTTGATGGACCTTTATTTTGCTTATTTATGTGTAGGGCTGAGAATCAAACCCAGTGCCTCACACATGCTAGGCTAGCGCTCTACCACTGAGCCACACCCCAGTCCCTACGATTGGGGTTCTTATCTTAATCAGACCATTCTGACTTAGTTACCAGCACTTTCAAAGGAATCAATGAAGCTGTTCTGAGTATAGCAGGGGGCTCTGAGACCCTCCTTCTCACCCACTGCCCACATATTCTGCAGTCTGGCTCAGTGGTCTTATGGGTGGGCTGGAGAAAAAGGGAACAGAATTTCTAGGCCATCTCCAGGAAAGAGATATTTTCTGTGAAAATAGAGGAGGTGGCATCTCTGGAACCTTCCATGGTGACCTGATTCTTGGTTCCATGAAAGTGGCTGCTGAGCTCCCTCAGGACTCTGAAAAGTTTCACACACACACACACACAC
Organism: Sciurus vulgaris; assembly: GCF_902686455.1. Lineage (NCBI taxonomy): Eukaryota > Metazoa > Chordata > Mammalia > Rodentia > Sciuridae > Sciurus > Sciurus vulgaris. The sequence goes on from NC_136472.1 coordinate 107,746,735, forward strand.
ACACACACACACACACACACACACACACACACACACACATAAAGCCACTGGACTCATTTAAGGTAAAAGACCTTAGAAGATTTTCCGTATCTATTAGCCAGGTTTAAGCTTGACTACGAGTGACAGGAAATTCAACATAATGGTGGTTTAAATTAAAGTTTATTGAATAAATTTTCTCACATAAATATAGGCTGTCTTAAAGTGGGATGGCAGTGCCAAAATTATTGGGAAGCCAGGCTCCTCACCTTCAATTATCAACATGAAGCTTCTTCTCTGTGGTCCAAGAGGGCTGCTCAAACTCCAGCCATGGTGCTTCCATTCTAGCCAGTAGGAAAAAGGAAGGAGGAGTCCTCTCTTTAAGAGAAATGCTCTCACATTTACCATATCCTCTTACTTCCCTTTTGCTTTAGTTGGTTAGCCGTTTTTAGTAACAAGGGAGGCTGGTAAATGTGGTCTTTGTTCCACCGACATTTGTCTGGCTAAAGACTAGAGAAAATGCATAGTACGGGGGAGAATGTGGCAGTCTCTGCCACACACCCTGCTGACATAACCACAAAACATCCATCAGAGAAGAGTCCTTACCCAGAGCCTAAGGAGGCTGGCCCTGGAGGCTCACCTTCTGTCATGGGTTTTACTTAGTGGATCTTATTCCACCAAGGACACACAACTTCCCCTTAAAATCTGGACCCAGGAAACACAACATTTCCTTTCCTTCTTTGTCCCTAGCACGACTGGTATCTCCTAGCATTTTCAAAGATTTTTATTAAACACTCAGATATAAAAAAGAAAATAAGGAAAATGTGAGATGCTTAGAAACTTACTACTTACAGGTTTGGGTCTTGAGGCAACTGCTTTCCAGCGGGAAGAGGCTGGGGTGGATATGCAGAAGCTGTGTCTGCCTTTGTTTCTTTCAACCGCTGTCAGGTGTCCACACAGAGGGGCAGAACTTTCCTTTTTCCTGGAATGAGGCACAGGCCATTTTTGAACTTAGCTTCCTATTGTGCTCAACCATTTGCATCTGGCTTTCTGCTGAGGGGTGGGCTTGGCCAGCCATCAGTTCTGGTGATTAATAGGTGAAGACTTTGTCTCCAGGCAGGGAATGATCTTGTCCCCACAGAGCAACTGGACTTTTGCCATGAGCTAACTAGTATATGTTGGAAATCTTTTTTTTATCAGCTCCATGGATCTAATTCACCCATTTTGACAGTTGCACAGATTTTCCATTGTGTGTACGACTCCAAGTCATTGAACCTGTCTTCGATTCCTGAACACTTTAAGAATTGATATTCCTATAGTATAATTACATTTTTATTGAGTTTTTTCTTTTTTTGAACAGAGGAGCAGTCTGGGTTTACAGGGGAACATGGAAAGAGGAGATGTTGGGCTCCCGGCTGGGAATACCAACTTCTCTCACTTCACAGCATTTTGAAGGTTGGTCTCATCTGAGAAGCTTGAATGAAAATAGTTCTATTCGTTATGGTGAGAAATCAACTCTTCTAATACTAAATCTGCTGGAGGCTGTGACCAGTTCCATGTGTGTCCTTGGGATCAGAAAAAAGAGTGTCATTAATTTGGAAACTGGGTCAGTTGAACAACAGGTGGGCTGGTCCACAAACTTTTAGAGTTTCTACCTTAAATCCAAACCTTGGCTTCTAATTCTCAAACTGGTTGTTGCAAAAAAGCAGAGATGGCTAATGGCAAAAATTAATGCTTCAGAAATCAACAATGCCAGAGCATATGGCCATCCAACTCCTGCACCCAATTTCCCAATCCTCAGGTTGATCAATCTCACATAATCCCAGCCCTAACTGCAAAGCAAGTGCCCTTCATGTTTTGGGGAACCCCAGCCTCCCAAATATGTTTGATTCTCTCTTCTTCCCAACTGCTGGCCTTTCTCCTGCCCATTGAGAAATCAGCTCACCTTCTTTTTCTGTCAATATTTGCTCTAAAAAAATGACACAAACTCATTCACATAATTATTTAAATTGCTGATAACTGTTTAAAGCAATGCAAAGGGAAACTGGCTTACCTGTGCACCATGTATCTGTATACACACACGTGTGTGTGCTTTGAATTTTTACTATGGAAGTTTCAAACATATGGAAAAATAGAAAAGCATAAGGAATCCACACATACTCATGAGTTTCAGCATCTATCAACTACCTTCCATTTTTCTTTCATCTATCATCTGTTTCCCTGCATAATTTTCCTGGTGTGGTTATTTTAATGATTTCCCACAACTCTGGCAAGTAGACTTAGTGGGATTAAACTTCAGGGGAAGTTTAGTCTGGCAGTGGCTGGCAAGGGGTGCAAAGTCGCCTCTGCAGGCAGGGAACACTTCCCATTGCTAGTGACGCCTGCTCAGACACAGAGGAGGGAACAGTGGCACCTGCCGGGCCTCCCACTTGCAGTTTCTGTGTTCAGTGGAAAGAATTAAGCTCTTACTCTCATGCTTTGAGCATTGCTTTGAGCATCTGGAGCTGGTGGGGAGGAATGTCGTGAAGGGAGAGGACTTTGCTGCTTTGATCACCTGTGAGGCAGCTACCGATCCCTCTGCCATGCGCTTTGTGTCACTTTTCCAGCTCCTTGATGTGGCGTGTGAGTGTCAGAGAACACAAGCCTTGCTGCCAGCGAGTCTCTGTGAAAGGGAACAAAGCTGGGCAGGGCTTCAGGTGACAGCCTGCCTGCCACCAAGTGAGAGGAGGGAGCAACAGAACTTGCCATTTGGAGGGACTGTGGGTTTCAGGTCTCCTGCAGCTGTCAGTGTTATCCAAACTGCACTTCTTGCTCAAAATGAAGACGTCAGGGAGACAGAAGGGATGCCAGTCGTGCCCTTTGATTTGCCATTTTTTCCCAGCAGCAACAATTTTGTCCCCCATATTCGTTTCTGGCAAAGCCTGTGTGGCCCAAGGGCAGTTTTAAAAAATCAGTTCTAGAAGCCAGAAGGGTAGTTCTCTGTGTGAAAGGTGTGTCATGGGTGGGCAGGGGAAGGGGACTGAGGGCATGTGTTGCTGGGGCATCTAGGGGCATTATTGGAAGCCAAACAATACCCTGTGTGACAGCCTGTGTGTTCTAGAGGTGTTTGCAGGATTAGTCAGATATTTCAGGAACAGGTGTTCTTGGGGTGACTTTCTCCAGCCCTGGCGAGATGGCAGGACAAGATGGTTCTGTTGGACCTGGCATGGTGACAGCAGCCCAGAGGGGTTCCAGCTGGGTTCCCAGGCTCCATGGTGGGTTCCTCGCATCCTGAGCTCAGATGGATTCTGCCACCCGAGTGCCACCCACAGGATGTTAAGGACATTAACATCAAGAGAATCTGGGTGCTTGTTGAAGCATGCTGTGGCCACCTGGGCCTTTCTGAAGTCTCGTGAACTATTTTTAGTACTAAGGAGCTTGACTAACTCTGGCTTGGGCAAAACAGAATCCGTAAATCTTTTGATTGAGCATTTTGTAAAGTGATCTGCTAAACCCCAATTCAGGGAATTAGGGCAGGGGATGTTCTAGCAGGGCTCTATCTATCTATCAGTGGGTGAATGGGTGGCAGGGTTTGTGATGAAGTAGATTGAGAAACTAACTTGAACAGGTATGTTTGTGGCAGGACTTCTCAGGGTCTTCATTATACCAACATGTATTGTGACCTTCTAAGAGGGGAATATAATATTCTGTGTTCCTACAATTTGACTATAGAGCCCTTGATACAAGTGTTTCCCCAAACATGCTGTTAGTCATCTCTCCATTACCATAACAAACATCTGAGATGATCAATTTATAAAAAGAAAAGGTTAATTTTGTCTCATAGTTTTAGAGGTTCCAATCCATGATTGGTTGGGCCTGTTGCTTCAGGGAAGATCGTGTGTCATGGTGGGAACTCACAATAGAGCAAAACTGCTCACCTCATGTCCGGGAACAAGAGAGGAAGAGGAAGAGTAAGAGGCTGGGTTTCAACAATTCCCTTGGGGGCCCACCCCCAATGACCTAAAAGTCTCCCATTAGGCCCCACCTCTTAAAGATTCTACCACCTCCCAATAGTGCTTCCTTGGGGACAAATCCTATAATGCATGGTCTTTGATGGGACACTTAAGGTCCAAAACGTGTTATGATTTGGATATAAGGTGTCCCCCAAGGCTTCTGTGTTGATGCAGGAGGTGAAATGATTGAGTTATGAGAGCTGTCCTCATCAGTGAGTTAATCCATTTAGTGGATTAATAATTTGAATGCATCACCAAATGATAACTGAATGCAGGCGGGGCATGCTGGAGGAAGTGGGTCCCTGGGACTGTACTGGGGGCTATATATTTTGTCCCTGGCTCCCAATGCTCCCTCTCTGCTTCCTGGCTGCCTGAGCTGAGCAGCTTTCCTTTTCTGCACCTTCTGCATGATGTTCTGCCTCACCTCAGGCCTAGAGCAGTGGAGTCAGCAGACGATGAGCAGAGACCTCTGAAACTGTGAGCCAAAATAAACTTCCCCCACTAAACTGTCAGATATTTCAGTCACAGCAACAAACTGACTGACAGTATAGCACCCACTTTGAGAAGGAGAATCTTGTTTGGATGAAGATTCAACTCTGCTGATTTTCAAAGTCATTATACCAAAAGGTCAAAGTCTGAACATCTCTCAGGTTATCTTTAAATCTGACTTTCCCTCATTTATTTGGCTCATATTAAACCAGAACCAGTGTGGTAGTTTATATTGTTGGAAGTTCCTTCCCAAAGAGTTTGAAACTTTAATTTTATATCTCCTGTTTTATAAAAGAAAGAAAATTCAATGTGAGTAACTCCACATTGTGACTCAGATGGATTCCTGCCTTTTCAACAACCCTGAAAGGTGGGCACTCCAGTTCATGGATGGAAACACTGAAGTTGAGAGGTTTAGTCATTCATTCAGAGTCTTATAACTGGTAACAGAAGTGGGCACTTGGGTTTGTCAGGCCCCAGAACCTGCAGTCTTTTCTCTCAGCAGGTAAAGGAAGGATAAGTCTAAAGAAATTTTTAAATTTGGTGCTTGTCTGGCTCACAAGAATATAAACAATTTCCTTGAGATAGGGACTTTTTTTTTTTTTTTTTTCACTCCAGAGCCTCACATGTTGTAGGTGCTCTGTGGATTTTCATTGAATATAGGACTCATGAGCTTCTCTTCTATGAGATTAATATGTATTAGCCTGGTGACTTGGGAGGCTGAGGCAGGAGGATTGAAAGTTCAAGGCCAGCCTCAGCAATTTAGTGAGGCCCCAAGCAGCAGAGCAAGACCCTGTCTCACAAAAGTAAAAAGGGCTGGGGATGTAGCTCAGTGGTAGAGCACCCTTGGGTTCAATGCCCAGTACTGTAAATAAAATAAAATACATAAAATGAGTGTATATTAAATATCTTCTCCATCTCTCCAAGGAGAATCTGAGGAAGTTCAGCTGAAATCACAAACTTGGTGAAGCTGAGTCAAATAATAAGGTAGGGGTTATTTTGAGGAACAGAGAAAAAGAAGTTAGCTAGCTCTGTGGGAGTGCTTGGGTATTGTCTCTGAACCCTGACTTCTTTTTTTAAATTTAAAAGAAAGAAAAGAATATTAACCACACATGCCTAGGGAAATAACAGTTGAAATAGTACAGAAGGGTATGGAAGGAGAGCACACCTCCCTCTGATCCCTGTTGCTTTTCCTGTTCCTCATTGACTCTTTTCCTGGTATGTGTGTGTGTGTGTGTGTCCGGGGTGGGGGATGGTGGTTGTTTTACTAATAACTCATAAAATAATCTTGCATTTCTGGTTTTGGATTCATCAATAAGAAGTGCCTGTCAATTCCTCACTAGGTAGACGAAGCATATATCTTTTCCAAATTCTTCTTGTCAATTTTTGTTATATTTTCATTCTTTTATTTCCTCTATGATTTAAATAGTGTGCCCAAACCTTCGTTCCTTGATTTATGAATTTAGTCTTTCATGCTTCTCTGCACATCTGAGTACCGCATGGCCCTCTTTCTCTTCCTCCCAATGGGTGGGTGCTGACTTTGACACTGTCAATGTTTAGAATAGTTCCATGTCACATGGTAGACATGATTAGTCCTTTCATGCTTTGTTTACATAGAAGTCAATGTTGAAAATTGAAAATCAATGCCTAGCTTTAACAGTAGTGTGATTTCATACATATTATTCACTGCAGAATCAGAGGAGCGTTTGGCTCTATGGAGAAGGAGATGGAATCCTATGTCACTAAGTCTTTGCTGCTTGAAGGAGATTGTTCCGTGCATCAAGGTCAGGTGGATTTCTGATTTATGCTATTGGTTCTTCAAAATAGTCTGATTTTCATGTATTTCCTATCTGGAAAGTGACTGGCCCCTGGGGTTTCTAATTGCATGTGTCTGCTTTCTTGTTGACATATCTTCACTACAGTACCTTGCATGTTCCATTTCTTAGTGATTCTACTTGGAAAATGGCCACTTGGGAACAGAATTCTTTCCAACTGTGCCACTCCGAACTTTTTCAGTGCCCTTCTTAGTTCTCTGTTTGTTGGATCCCATATTTATCTTTCTTAGGTTTGAGAGACTATATAAACAAACAATGGTCAGACCCTATAAAATAATAGAACTCTGATTTACAAGCTTCAGCAACCAGCCCAGGAGACCAATCTGTTATCTACAGTAAACAGCCCAGGAAATTAACTCATGTCGATAAGTCAGACTTGTGGGAAGTCAGACCATTATCTCTAGCAACCAGTCCAGAGAGCCATACAATAAGCGCTGTAACAATAGGCCCAAACTCCAGGACTTAATTAATATCTGACAGCACCACTAACTTTTGTTCCCACTTCCAATTTGGAACCCACTAGAGAAAGCCAAGTGCACATCCCTAACCAAACTTGCAGGATGCCCCCTTCAGCCAGCCCCCCTGTGGCTCCCCTCTGCCCACGGTCTCTAGTCAGGGTGCACCCAGAATCTTTTCTCCACTATAAAACTGTCCTCTTTTTCTCCTTTTTTTTTGAGCCTCTGACAAAAAATATAACTATTAGTGTCTAACTCACTACAGAAGGCTCTAATAAACTGTCTGCTCACTCTCCTTTGGTTGATGTTTATTTCCAGAGATTCTTGCCTGTTGGCTTTTCTGGGCTACATCCTCAGGTAACGTTTCAAGTAAAATTTCCAGGTCTTGGCAGGTCCAAAGATATCTTTATTTTGTCCTCTCCCTTGACTGAATTCTAGGTACAAAATAACTTTAGTCAAAATTTTATAGTAATCACCACTGCCCTCTAGCATCCAGAGTTGTTTCTGAGAGGATCATCAATTCTTCATAGGTAAACTCTGTCCTCAGATGGTTCTAGAAACTTCTCTTTATCCATGAGGCCATGTCAAGATATTGGTCTTTTTAGAATCCTCCTGCTCAGTGAGTGGTGGGCCTTTCAGTATAAAGACCTCAGAAGTATTTGTGAGATCCTTTTCTTCCTTCCTTCCGTGGCTTTGTGTCTGTGCAGTTCTATGAGATGGAGGTTGGTTCTGATTAATCTATGTCGCTCAGTTTTTCTCTCATACAAACTGTCTTTTTGCTTTTCCCTTTGGAATTCTCCCGTGTTTTATTAACAAATATATTTTTGGTAGCACCTTATTCTTTGATTCTTTTTCTTTGATTTTCGATTTGTTTTTGGTGGTGCTGGGTATTGAACCCAGGGCCTTGCATGTGAGCCACACCCCTGGCCCAACCACCTTATTCTTCATAGGCAATTGCTTTTCACCAAATCTCTTTGAGAGGACTGGATCGAACTGTTATATAGTTCTGTGTTTCCTCTAGTGGTGCTGTTGCTTTGGGGGCCCGTTTCTTCCTTCAGGCTGGCTGTTGCCTCAATCTCTCCTTCAGGGTCTGCGGAGCCTCTCTTAGCCGTGCATATTGGTGGCTGGAGGGTCAGGTTGATTGGCACAGGTGGCAGGTACGTAGATTTCCGTTACGATTGCCTTGCAGGAGGGGCTGAGTGTCCGTGGGTGGACAGCTTCTCTTTAGGATGGGTGAGTGATCAGCTCTGCTCTGGGATGCCAGAGTTCCTGGGAAGAACTCTGATCTTCTTAGGGGTTTTCAGCTTCAGCCTGGGGCTAAGATGTCAGAGGTAGACCCTTAGAGTCTTCTGCAAACCTTGGTTATCAGTGTCCTCCTGGCAGCTCCTTCTCCCCCTCTAGGTCTCCAGACATGGATTTTGAGATGAAGCTTCTTTGCCCTGGAAAATGGCTCCTGTGTGGCTAAAGCTCTTGGTTGCCATTGTCTGCTGTTGGTATGACTTAATTCCCTTTGTGACTTCTTTGGTCCTTTCCTTTCTTCCCCTTCAGTTCTTGGCACTTTAATGAATCGATTACCTTTTGTACTTTTTTACGTTGTCATTTTGGTGGATGTTGGAGGGGTCTGCTTTGCTATCCACCTGTTAATGGACTCAAAGTGCTTTTTTTTGTTAGACTCAGAATGGAAGCAGTTAGAACAAAGATTCTATGACCAAAGACAAATCAATTCCTCTTATACTTTATTGCCATCATCCAAAAGTACCCTCCAAGCTACAGAGATGAAGACCACAGAATAAAGAGCCAGTGACAAACAGGACTGGGAGTCCTTTCGCTCTTTATTGTGTACAGGTAACACAGTGAACAGTATGCAGACCCCGTGTGCGTCCACCTGTAGCCCAGGAGATTTCCTGGGCTCTGCCACATTCTTGCAACTCTAAGGGAAAGCAACATTGTATAGATCAGAGGAATTTGAGAGGGGACTGAGAATTAATTTCGCCCTCTCCTTTTTCTCATTTTTTATTCTTTTTAATTATAATGACAGTAGAATGTATTTTGGAAAATTATACATACATAAATTATAACTTATTCTATTTAGATTCCCACTCTTGTGGTGGTACATGATGTGGAGTTACACTAGTTGTGTATACAAATACAAGGCTAGGAAAGTTATGACCCATTAATTCTACTGTCTTTCCTATTCCTCTTCTGCTTCTCTTCCCTCATTTTCCTTTATCGAATCCAATGGATTTCTATTATTCCCCTCCCTATCCTCCCGTGTTTTGGGTTTATATTCACAAATCAGAGAGAACCTTTGGTGTCTGTTTCAGGGTTGGCTTATTTCACTTAGCATGATATTCTCCAGTTCCATTTACTGGCAAATGCCATAATTTCATTCTTCTTTATGACTGAGTAATATTCCATATTTTATACACACACACACACACACACACACACACACACACCATTTTCTTTATCCATTCATCTGTTGAAGGTAAATACTTGGTTGTTTCCACACAGCTATATTGAGTTGAACTGCTATAAATGTTGATGTGGCATGTCACTACAGTATGCTGTTTTTAAGTCCATTGGGTATAGACCAAGGAGTGGGATAACTGGGCCAGATGGTTCCATTACAAGTTTTCTGAGGAATCTCCACACTGCTTTCCATAGTAGTTTCACCAATTTGCAGTCCCACCAGTGATGTATGAGTGTACCTTTTTCCCACATCCTCAACAACATTTATTGTTACTTGTATTCTTTATAATTGCCATTCTGACTAGAGTGAGATGGAATCTCACTGTAGTTTTAATTTGCATTTCTTTGATTGCTGGAGATGAACATATTTCCATGTGTTTGTTGACCATTCATATTTCTTCTTCTGTGATGTCTCACTCTCTTCTTGATTCTTCCTCTCCTAGCAGCAGTCAGAGTTACGTTAATGTAGCTTTATAATGGCAAAATAGGTATGCTTTTCAGACAATTTGAAATATACTCATAGACAACTTGGTAGAGAAGGGGAAAAAAGAACTCTGTAACTAAGCTGACTTGGCCATTTTGTAAACTGATTGGAAAAAGAAGGCCTTGGTGTTATTTCTTGTGCCTTGTGCACAGATTGTGAGGGAAGAGAGGGAGGTGTTGTGTGGTGTCCAGTCTAGAGACGGGCTGAGATGTCCTCAGATTGTGCCATGACAGAAGCTAAGGGGTGAGTCTAGCTAAGACACTAGACTCAGCAGGAGCCAGTTGTCCTCTTACTGTGACAGCATTGGTGCTGTGTGGGCACCGCATCATCTTTTGTGCCAAACTTAAGCACCTGCCAGAGTCACATTGCTACCAAAAGGCCAAGCGTAGGACGCTGATCTCAAACCCTCTGTTCTTTCTCCACAGCCTGGCTTTGTCTCTCTTCTCTGAAGAATTAAGTATTCTAATGGCAAGAATGACACATAGCTCAGCTGTGAACATTAGTGGTGACAGACGGGAAAGTGCTGTGGGGTTCAGGGAAGAGGTGACTGCAGGGGCCACACTGAGGCACGGGAAGATTGGACTGGCACTATGCTGCCCCATTACAGCCCAGCTCCAGGCAGGCCCAGGTCCAGCCTCGTGCCAGTGACCAGTCAGCATTTGCTGTCAGTGAATGAACTGATACAGCCACAAGAGGTTTTATGGAGAAAGTGGGATTCGGGTTCGGTGTAGGTCTGGGAGGACAGAGGAGGCGGAAAGGACTTTCTAGGGCATGAGAGACAGGATGGAACAAATCATGCAGGTGGGGGAAAAAAGAATGGGGTTGCAAACCCACAGTAGGTCATTCTGAAGAAGCAGCAAAGGCCAGAGTGCAGCAAGCCCTCAGTGTCAGTAAGAGAGTCTGCAGAGAATCACAGGGAGGAGGGGGGAGAAAAAGATGATGGCTATTACAGGATAGTTGTGTGGTATGTAAATGTGCAGTCATCTTGAAGATATTTCAATTTCTGAGATTCCTGAAAATGAATAAACTTGATCTAACGAATTAGTAATAATAGCTATTTTACTGTGTCCTCACCATGAGCCACAGATTTTTCTAAGTGCTTTACATACATAACTGAGTTAAATCCCTACCTTCATTTGTGAGATAGATGCCATTATCCTTATTTTCAGAGAGGAGGAAAGAGGCTCCACAAAACTCAGATTAAGAAATGTGTTGTTAACTTTCCATCACTATGAGAAAATGCTTGAGGTAATTAACTTACAAAGAGCAAAGGTTTATTTTGGATCACAGTTTTGGAATTTCCAATCCACAAATAGTTGACTCTAGGGTTTTGGGCCTGTGGCGTGAGACCACAACATGGCTAGAGTGCATGGCAGATCTAACTGCTCAGACAATGGCAAGGAGACAAGGGAGAGAGAGAGGAGGGGGCTGGGGCCTCATAATGCCCTTTGGGGTCCTAATAACCTAAGGATCTTCTACAAAGTTTCTCCTCCTAAATGTCCACAGCATCTTCCAATTCCACCTCCTTGAGGACCAAGCCTTTAATATGGGGACTTTCGAGGGGCCATTCAACATCCAAACTATTGCACCTGCCCCAGGTCACACACAAGCAAGGTCACACACAGCAGGAAGCTGAAGTCAGCTGTGTCTGACTCTGAAGTTCATTTAATGCCCAGGGTTACTGCCTTGCAGAACAGGTGCCTTTGGCTCCTACTGCGGTAATGGGAGTCCCTGGGGGACATGGAGGCGTGTTTGGCTGCCATGTCACCTGAGAGGCAGAATCAGGCAGGTTTCTAGGAAGCACAAGCTCACCCTGCCAAGGGCCAGGTTGGCACAGTTTGACTGCTGCTGTGCTATGGCAGGACACTGGGCTGATGCCCTCAAGGTCAATTCTAGCCCCATTTCTCTGTAATTTTATGGCTCAAAGTCTTGGAAACAACCTCAAAGGAGTAAATAAATGAGGGAACAAAGTATTTGCGCTCTACTATTAAGCCTTGGCTAGGAGTCTCTCTTTTACACTCCTCACATGCAAAATGCAGTTTGAGGGAGCAGATTAACATTTCAAACTGGTTCTTGCAATTAGACTGGAACACCTGGTTTTGCAATAACTCTCATTTTCTGCGTGTGCTGAGGGGTTCTTGAAATTCCCATGCTTGGTGACTTACCCTAATGACTGGTCACCAGCTGTTATGTTGGCATGTTGCACGACAGTTTATTGCTGCTCCCCACTGGCATTTGGCAGAAGCCCCAGCAGAAGCAGGTAGCAGGTTAATGCTGACACCTTCTCTTCCTCCTGTCACAAGGGGCCAGGATCCTCTTCAGTGATAAGTGGCTCGGGCTTAGGGGAAGAGTGTAGGGAGCTGCACACTGTGGAGGTTAGCAAAGGAATCCTTTCTGCCTCAGCATCTGGGCAGATCTATCAAAGCCAAAGGTGTGGGCAGAGGACAATTTGAGGGAGGGACGTTGCGAGATGTGTCATCCATGAATCTGTACACTGCTTTGAGAAGTCCTTAGGCACATATCATCATTTGTGAGTTCTGTACTAATGTCACTAAGAGAGCAAATCATTTAACAACAAATCCCCTCAAAACAAAGACAAAAATCTAGGATCTAGGCAGAAAAATATAGCAGACATTTATCATTTATCCCCTGGCTGCCTAATGAATGATGAACTCTCTTCCCCCTGTGAGTAATATTGGTGGGATGTAGGGTGCTGCCCCTCTCCTAGGATGCTGGCATGGGAAAGGTCTCCCATCCTTGGCCCAAGTGTGTGACCTGGGCTGGGCCATTAGATGCTCCCACACAGGAGGGCTTTATCCAGAGCTGAGGCTTTAAATAGTAAAAGGTGAAGGAAGGATGATTAGAATTCATCTTGGGGACCCAACGGCATCTGGCAGAGGTGGTGTTCTGACAGATGGCTTTGCTACAGTGCTACCTGCTCTTAGATGCTTGGTTCATGGGCACTTTCTTTTCTTTTATGCTACCCCCGCCTGGTGCTGGGAATTGAACCCAGGGACTCTTTAATGCTGAGCTGCATCCCAACCCTTCTTATTTTTAACTGAGACAGGGTCTTGCAAGGTTGCTGAGGCTGGCCTTGAATTTATGGTCCTTCTGCCTTAGCCTCCTGATTAGCTGGGATTACAGATCTGCACCACCAGGTCTCAACAACTGTTGAGTCTGAGAGCTCCTTATCGTTATCCCATGACCACTGTTAGCCACTGTTGCTTGTAATTGCCAAATAAAAAACAACTCAGGATATAAAAGAGACTGTTTGAAGGATTATTGTGGGGGATTGGGGTGGTGATGGGCTAGTACTACTGCAGTAGGGAGAATGCTGTGACCGTGGTCACAAGTGTCTCAAAGGTCAGGCAAAAGGTGTTTTCTATTTTCTAGGATTTTCTTTTCTTTTTGGTAAGGAGGGAATCAGCAAAAATAGGAAGTAGGATGAGAGGCTCAGGACAAGTTCAGTTTCTCCCCCTGAGACCAGCCTCTTCTTAGGAGGAGCCATCTGCTGGCTCAGGGTGAAGATAGCCAAAGTCCTGAGACCAGGCGGAGGGACAGAAACTTGACTAAAGTTTGATTAATAAGTATTTTGTTCTAATTATTACTATTGAACCATTGGGAACAAAACAGTTCAGCTGATCATGTATAAGATCAAGAATGGGAATTTGGCCAGGCACAGTGGTGCATGCCTATAATCCCAGCTGCTCGGGAGGCTGAGGCAGGTAGATCGTGAGTTCAAAGCCAGCCTTAGCAAACATGAGGTGCTAAGCAACTCAGTGAGACCCTGTCTCTAAATAAAATACAAAATAGGGCTAGGGATGTGACTCAGTGGTCGAGTGCACCTGAAGTCAATTCCTTGTTACCCCACCCCGCAAAAAAAAAAAAAAAAAAGGGAGGCCTCTGTGATTCTTATGGGTCATGAGGAAGGGTGGTTTTTTGCAGTATGCCATTCCCTATAGCATAAAAGGGTAAGGATACTTGTTAATCTTCAGTGTTTTGCAGGAGCACAGGGCTCAGGTAAAATTCAACACTGCCACAATTCTCCTGCCTGATGAGGAGGAAACGTGTCTGGGAAGCTCTCTTACTGCCAGACACTCTTTTGTGTGTAATCTCAATGATCCCCAGAGAAGGAAGGTTATTATTCTGCCATTTTATAGGTGGATGCAATATGGAGCAGAGGCTGGGACATTTCCAAGGCATTGTACAAGAAATGGCTGAGCTGAGACTCAGACTTTGGTTTCTTCGCTGTCTGGTCTGTACACATCCCCTGGCACCATGCTACCTCTGCATGGGTTTAGTCAGTGACTTACCTAAAACAGCAGTTGTGTTAGTCAACTTTTTGTCACACTGACCAAAATAGCTAACAAAACAAGTTAGAGAAGGAAAGAAAGATTTGTTTTGGCTCATGGTTTCAGAGGTTCTGTCCATAGTTAGCTGACTCTGAGCAGAAACCTCATAGCAGAAGGGCATGGCAGAGGACTACTGCTTGGTTCATGGCAGTCTGAAAGCAGAGAGGGGAGGGGGAGGGCCAGAGACAAGACAAACACTTCCAGGAATGGCCCCAGTGACCTACTTCCTCCACTTAGGTTCCACATCCCAGTAGTCCATTCAGCTACTAATGGATTAATTCATTAGTTCACTGATGGATTAATCTACTGATCAAATGGATTAAACCACTTATGAGGAAAAAGGCATCATGATCCAATACCTTCCCAAAGTCCCACCTCTGAATAGTGTTATATTGGGGAGCACGTCTTCAACACACGAACTTTTGGGGTATATTCCAGATCTAATCTGTAACATTCTACCCCTGGCACTGCAAAGCTCATACCTATCTCAGAATGCAAAATGCATTTAGTTCTTCTCCAAAAGACCCCATCATCTTAACAGTTCCACCATTGCTCAGAAGTCAAAGTCCAAATCTCCTCTGAGATTCAAGGCAATTCTCAGCTGTGAGACCCTGTAAAGGAAAAGCAAGTCACATGCTTCCACACATAATGGCACAGAGTAAACATTCCCATTCCAACAGGGAAGCAAGGAGCATAGAAAGAAGAAATGGAACAAAAGCAAGACTTAAACCCAGACCGTGCATCCTGTGTCTCCATTTCTGGCATCTGGAGCATGTAGTGATAAGATGTGAGCCCCAAAGGGCTTGGGCACAGCCTTATGATCTGTCTAGTTGCAGCCCTCATGGCCTCTTTCTTGGGTTACCTCTGCTCACTGTCTGAAGTTTTCCTTGGTAGATGTTCCAGGTTCTAGACATCTCTTAATTCCTGGGGTCTCAATGCAGCTTCAGCTTCTACATTTCCCTCTGGGGGGCTGCTTTCAGGGATTCTAACCCTGGCATGCACTGCCTGCTTCCCAGGCCTTTGTTTGAAATGTTGGTGGAAACCTTCATGACCCTGTAACTCCTGTATGTTGCATTCCCGAAAAACCAGTACCATGTGGATGATGCCAAGGTCTGCCACCAGTCTGAGTAGTAGCTGAGGCCCTGTGAACCATGGCTGCAGTGGCCTGTGAATGCCTGGATGGCTACACGTGGTGAAACAAATCCCAGGGAAGCAACTCCCTAGGTGGCTCTGTGTGAATAGGGCATCCTCATGTCTCCTCTTAAAGCAGTCTTTCAAATGAGTTATTTTTTTCACAACCTTGAGCCTCAGGTGGGTGAGGTTTGGTCAATTTCTGAGATTCCCTCAAGGTATCTTTTCAGTCATCAGGTTATGAAGTACTTATCTTCACTTTAGTGGTAGTAATCTCTTCAGCATCCATCCTTTCCTTGGCCTCAATATTATACTCATGTTTCTGACCAAACTGCAAAATTTACAAATCTTTCTGCTCTGCATTTTTCTCCCAATTCTCACAGTAAACCTGGCTAAAATCTGCCAGCAATACTTATGCTACTGCCTGAATACTGTTCTCCTTTGAAATTCCCTCCACCAGATTAATTAGTCCATTATGTTTAAATTCAGCCTTACAAAAAGTTTCAGAACATGGGCAAAACATAGATAAGTTTTTTTTTGTCAGAATGTACATGGATGGCTGGAGTCTCATTCCCAGTAGAATTCCTCATTTGCATCTGAAACCTTGTGAACATAATCTTTACTGTCCATATTCTTATCAGTATTATGATAATATTGAAAGATATAATTATATATAACATGTAAAATAAATATTGTCATATAACTGAATGTTAAATTACCCATAGTCAACCATGATATAAAAATACACCTCTGTAAAGAAACCACTTTACCATTCAACTAAGTTTTCCTTAGTATGAGTTCTTGCTATCTTATCTCAGGATGTGAGGAATTACCTGATTTCTTCACAAAAATAGGTGAGTTTAAATTCCAGTTCTGCCACTTCTTGTCTGTATGGCTTTTGGCATCATACTTCATATTTCTAGGGTTGGGATATTTCAGTGGTAGTGTGCTTGCTTTTCACTTCTTTCTGGAAAATTACAAAGAAGCATTTCATAAATTTTAAATTGTGTGCTGTTCTGAGTACTCTATCTGCCTGGGATGTAAATCATTCCTTTGTCCAGTGTATCCATGCTGTATATACTACCTGCCTATTAGTCACTTAGCAGCCTGACATGGTATTGTAGTGCTTGTGTTCAAGTAACCCTTATTTTACATAATATGACCTATTTTATTGTTCTATTGATAATTGTTCTATTTTGCTATTATTTATTGTTATTTTCTTACTGTGCCTAATTTGTAAACTAATCATAGGTATGTTTGTATAGGAAGACACAAAAACATATATAGAGTTTGGCACTATCTAAGGTTTCAGTCATCCACTGGAGGGTCTTTGCAATGTATCCTTGTGAAAAGGGGGAGGACTAATGTACCATAAGCATAGTATTTTAAGACCCTGGAACAGTTATTTGATATTTCAAATGATCCACATGTTTTTGTGGAATTTTTCATGATAATTATATTACACCAATATCCAAGAGAATATGAAAATGGAGATCAATTACAATTTCAATTTTCTAGAATGAAATTTCACTCTATAATTTCTGTGCAGTCATCAGCACTTACCCTGGATAACAGACTTTTCTCCTAATGCAAATGAACTGTGTGGGCGCAGCCCTGAAACCTTGCGGGTGCCCTGCATTGCCATCAACACTGTTGCAAATCTTCTCTACGGAAAGAACAATTCTTCCCATGGCATGATAAAAAGATGTAAATCCCACACTTTTATCTTTGTGTGTTTTCAGATTTCCTACCAAGTAACCCACAAACAAAAACAATGGAAGTGTTTTGGATGGCACTGAGATAGGATACAAAACTCGGGTTTTATTTTGGTCTTGAGAAAGCCATTGCTCTGAGAAGGCTCTGGTCACGTGCGTTAGTGATTTTTGGGAGGAGCCTTCTTGTTGGAGGGGGTGAAATCAGGATGCTGCCCATAGGAATCAAAAGGTCTGGGGTTCTGTCCTCCAAGCAATGCTGGTCATTCCGATGCCTTCAGGCTATGGGTTAGTGCCTGGGCTGCCCTCTGCCTCCCTCTAGGCTGCCCAGGGCTGACAATGAATCACTTCTGTTTACACAGACTTCTAACCTCCGTGAGGGTGACTGTTTTGCTCCTCCCTGGCTCACCCACAACCCAAAATCCTGAGCCTGTATTGGGGCCTCAAGGCCACAACCTAGTGCTTCTCAGGGCGCTGCTGTGATCATGGCTGTGGGCTCGGGTTCTACTGGTTGTTGTGTTTTTCCTTGTTATTTCATTGGGTTGTTGTGCAGCCTGCATGGTTGATGTAGCCCACTGTGTCTTGGCTCTTCATCTGTTGAAGATATGTTCACCCATCGCGTTTGTTGTAAGGATGAAATGAGATAATGCAAGGCAAGTATGTAGCATACACAGAAGGCTTAATGAATGTTATTTAACCGTGAGGATGGTGATGGTAAACATACTGATCTTATTTTTCGGTGGTGCTGGAACCCAGGGCCTTGTGCATGTGAGGCAAGCACCCTACCAACTGAGCTGTATCCCCAGCCCAACGTATAGATCTTTGATAGTTGGATCCTTCTCCCCTTTCTTACAGGAAACATGTCATCACTTTCAAAACTAATTTTGGGAGCTTTGTTATCGAATCCACTGCTCTTCCTTAGTGCCCTTTGGCCTGGGGAAGACAGAAGTTTGGGTGGGACACAGGGTCCCCAAGATCTTACTCTTCTTCAATTCTCTTTTTCTCCTTCAGTGTGATACCCCTGCCCCTGCTGGTCTCCTTGACCTACTGTTGGGCAGTAGATCCACTTTACAGTTTCCTTAGCATGGGGTCTCGTTACCTTATCTCAGGTAGCAGCAAGATGTATGGGAAAATACTTGACTTCACAAAAAAATAGGTGGGTTCAAATCCCAGCTCTGCACTTCCTGTCTGTACGTCTTCAGGCATTATACCTCCTATTTCTAGGATTGGGATTGTAGCTTCGGAGTCGAGTGCTTGCCTAGCATGCACAAGCCTATGGGTTGAATCCCCAGCCACACACACACACACACACACACACACACACACACACTCAAAAGAAAACTTAAATACTTCTTGGCAATGTACTTAATCTTTCTGAGCCTCGGTTTCCCATTCTGTAAAAAAGGGCTAATAGTCATAATTTACCTATCAAGTGATTTGAGAGGATTAAATAAGAGACATATAGTGCTTGGCATAAAATAAGAGGGTCAAACAATCCTAGTTTTCTTTCTTGGATAGAAAGAAGATACTTTTTGAAATGATCATAATAAAAAGTCACTTAGATTTTTTTGTTTCCATATCTGCAAACCATAGTTGGGAGTGGTGGGTGGCAGGTAAGGCATGAAGTTTGGAGAAATCACTGAAGCTGACAGCAGGCTCTGGAAGAGGAGAGCTGTGGGGAGGGTTACAGAGTGGAGCCGGAGATTCCTAGTGCCACTGTGTGCTCCCAGCACTGGGCCTGAGGCTGCCCCATGCCTCTTGGGGACTTGGTTGGGTGCATCCACAACCACACACTCCCCGACAGGTCTGACTTTCCGAGATCCTGCCCTCAGCCTGCAGCTCTGCCTTCCACCTGAGCCCCTCTCAGATCATGCTGATGGGCTGCGATTCAGACTGCAATGCATTTTAATTTGGGATTGGAAGCAGGTGGAGGACCCCAGAGCTCCTAGTGCCATTTTCAGGGAGGCAGCTCGAGGCCTGCGGGGAGTAAGCTGGGATACTGTCTTGTGATGCATCTTGTTTTAGTTAAGGCAGTTAAATTTGTTGAGTGTCTACAGTGTGGAAAGTACTGCACTGGATGCTGTAGGGAGGAGCTGCCTGGTCTCCCTTGCTGAAGAGCATCAGGAAGTCGGGATATACTCCTGAAAAACTGTAACAGGATTAGTGTTACTCAGTGTGTTTTTATGGAATAATTTCCTGCAAAGGGAAGCTGAGTGGGGGAAGGAAGTGGACACCCTGTTCAGAGTTGAATGAGGCTCATCAGGAAAGTTTTTCTAGGGAACATTTAATGTGGGCAGGGTTTGGAGCCACCCAGGGACAGAGAATGCTGGAGAGCAGGGGACAAGGCATTGCAGAAGGGACAGAGGCATTTGCAGAGATGTAGAAGCAGGACATGCACAATAGATAACAAATCCGTTGACCTGGCTGGAGCAGCCACTCAAGGCAGTAGAGGTGATGATGTCTGTGAATTTTTCTCAGGGATGTGGGGTTGGGCTGGGGAGTTTTGTGAGCATGTTTAATGGCAAGTGATCAGAACATTCATGTACATCTTCTAGCAGAGAAGGGGCTTGAGATTATCCTCTACCCTATATAGGTTTGTGGCCCATGTGTGTATGCACATGTGAACACACATGCATGTGTGTGGTTTGGTTGGGGAGGGTAGTGAATTACTTAGGACTTTGATAGCAAGTGATAGTGACAGAAACCAAATTAAGAGAGCTTAGAGCAAAATCCTACGGGGCTAGGAGACTTTTAAAGCTCTGCGCATGGCAAAGCCAATTTTTACTCAGTTTGTGTATTTGAGAGGTGGATTAGGGACATTAATGTTGATAGTGCAGCATACAAATTCCTTTTCCTCACAAGCCACCCTTTGGCTTCCAGTAGGGGTTGGGGCCCCAGGGATGAACTGGTCCAGTAACAGAAACCCATCTGACTTCTCCCTCCCTCTTTCTCTCTGCCTTTTTCTATGCATCACTACATCTATGTCACTCTGCAACCTAACTTCTTTTGTATCTTAAAGCACGGGGTGGGTAGAGGTCCAAAGACTAATTCAGGCAGAATAGAATTTCCTTATCCTGAATTCTGAATGTTGGGAGATAAAATCCAGTTGTCCTGATGAGTAAGATTGACCTGATCCTCCATCTATTAAACTCTAACCAGGGCAGGCTGGTCACATGGTAGTATAACTGCTGGGATGTGATGAGAAGGCTCCTCCCCACCCCCCACAAAAGTGTCTTAGTAAGTGGCTACAAGGAAGAGGGAAAGAAGTTAGTCTGCCATTGTGGAATTCACCTGTGGTGTGGGAGGAAGGTAAAAAGCAAGGACTTAGGAAGCCTGGGTTCAAGTCCTGACTAAGAAGCTGTGTGACCATGGGCATATTTCCTCCCTTTCTGAACCTTTGTTTCTTTATCATAAAGGATTGGATTAAATAATTCAACTTTGAAAATGTATTTCTCTTGCCCATGTATGAGATGATGAGGGGTGGGTTTTGAAGGGAAAATGTGATACAGATGAGCAATGCAGAAACCAGATGAGGAGATCTGCACATAGAAAGTTTTATTTGCCAGTCAGGGACTGACAAAGGCCATCACTCGGGAAAAACGAGAGAGGCAGGAAGAATTTAGCTCTGGGATATTTTATAGGGCAGTTTGGATGGCTAGCGTAAGGTCATATGAGCTCGTATGAGCTGCTTGCATAAGAACTTACCATGGGTTGACAGGACAAGTAAGGGGATGTTCCCGTGGGGTGGTTAATGAGAGGTGGGAAGAGGAAGTTACATTTTAACTCTTGTTTTCTCTGTGAGTACCCCTCTAGGGAGGGAAAGCAACTTATGGTAAGAATTTAAAATGGCTGCATAGATGCTAAGCCTTGGCCTAATAGTTTGGGTGAGGATAGTGGAAATGAACAAGACGAGAGAAGTACCCATAGGAATGATTGGCAGGAGTTGGTGGAGGACTCATTGTGGGGTGTAAAGTAACTAGGGGATTCAGAAGGACTCAGAAACTTGAGGGTGATGGTACTCAACTCATAATGACTCCAGGAAAGAAGGCCTTTCTGCAGAGAAAGATGACAAGTCCAATTTTAGGTGGTGGGATGTCTAACTAGAGAGACCTAATGGTCTAGAGTGAGAAAGTGAATCTGAGAGTCATTTTTAGGTGTGGTATTTGAAAGCAGGGAGGTGCTGATACTGAAAGGAGCAAAAGGGAGAAGCAGGTCAGAGATGGTGGGGTGGGGGAATAAGGTGGGAACAAGAGCCCAGGAGAGTCACACAGCCGTAAAGAGCACAGAGCTGTGGCTGGGCGGGGTTCAGCAGCCTCAGGGCCGAGGGGATGCTAGAACAACCAGCACCAGGGGCAGCGAGCCTGGCACTGGTGACTCCAGGGGGCATGGAGACAAGGGACTAGGCTGGAGTGGCCTGGAGCAGAAAGGGCAAAGGGGGCGGGGACTATTTCAAAGCAATAAATTGGGGAAAAAGGCAGGAAAAGTCCAGGGTAGTAGCACAGGACCAATGGAATTGAGGTAAGAGCTCTTTTTTTCTCTCCATCTCTGTTTATCCCTTTCAGAATGGGAAAAAAATAATCTCAGTTGTGACCTAAAGGAGACTCTCGAAGCACAGGGTGTGCTGGTCCCTTTTGCTGCCACCTCCTTGGTGATCTTAAGAATTCCTATGGTCTGAATGCACCCCCAAATTCACACGCCGAACCCTAACCACCCATGTGTCGGTGTTGGTAGGTGGAGCCTGTGGAAGTGCTGGGGTCATGAGGGTAGGCCCCTCACAAATGGGATCAGTGCCCCAGTAAAACAGGCCCCAGAGAGCTGCCTTGCCCCTTCTACTCTGCAGACATGAGAAGGCACCCTCCATGAACCAGATGTGGGCTCTTACCAGCCTCCACATCTGCCGGAGCCTGGAGCTCGGACTTCTGAGTCTCCAGAACTGTAAGCAGGCAGTGTTTCTCACAAGCGTGTGTGCAAGGCCACTCACAGCAGCCACCACGTGCTAGTGGGAGCGAGTCCTTGAACCCACATCCTGAGAGTGAGAAAAAAAAAAAAAAAAAAAAAAAAAAAAAAGCACTGAACAATCCCACAGCCTGTCTCCTGAGGACTCTTTGAGCCCGCCATGTTGCCAACTTCCCTGAAGGTTTCAGGAGCCTCACGGTGCTTTCAATGTCTCTTGTAGGACTTGTTAGAAATTGTGTCTATCTTCCAGGGGGAGGGAGGAGGGAAGGGTAAGGGGAAATACTAAAGAATGATACTGGCCAAATTCTTTTTTCTTTTTTTTTTTTCTTTTTTTTTTTTATTGTAAACAAATGGGATACATGTTGTTTCTCTGTTTGTACATGGCACAAAGGCATACCATTTGTGTAATCATAAATTTACATAGAGTAATGTTGTTTGATTCATTCTGTTATTTTTCCCCTTCCCCCCACCCCTCCCACCCTTCTTTTCCCTCTATATAGTCCTTCTTTCCTCCATACTTGCCCCCCTCCCTAACCCTAACTCTAACCCTAACACTAACCCTTCCCTCCACCCCATTGTGTGTCATCCTCCACTTATTAGCGATATCATTCTTCCTTTGGCTTTTTGAGATTGGCTTATCTCACTTAGCATGATATTCTCCAATTTCATCCATTTGCCTGCAAATGCCATAATTTTATCATTCTTTATGGCTGAGTAATATTCCATTGTATATATATACCACATCTTCTTTATCCACTCATCAATTGAAGGGCATCTAGGTTGGTTCCACAATCTGGCTATTGTGAATTGAGCAGCTATGAACATTGATGTGGCTGTATCTCTGTAGTATGCTGATTTTAGATCCTTTGGGTATAGGCCAAGGAGTGGGATAGCTGGGTCAAATGGAGGATCCATTCCAAGTTTTCTAAGGAATCTCCACACTGCTTTCCAGAGTGGCTGCACTAATTTGCAGCCCCACCAGAAATGTATGAGTGTACCTTTCTCCCCACATCCTCGCCAACACCTGTTGTTGCTCGTATTCTTGATAATCGCCATTCTAATTGGGGTGAGATGGAATCTTAGGGTGGTTTTGATTTGCATTTCTCTTATTACTAGAGATGTTGAACATTTTTCCATATGTTTGTTGATTGCTTGTAGATCTTCTTCTGTGAAGTGTCTATTCATTTCCTTAGCCCATTTGTCGACTGGATTATTTGAATTCTTGGAGTAGAGTTTTTTGAGTTCTTTATAGATTCTGGAGATTAGTGCTCTATCTGAAGTATGATTGGCAAAGATATTCTCCCACTCTGTAGGCTCTTTCTTCGCATTGCTGATAGTTTCCTTTGCTGAGAGAAAGCTTTTTAGTTTGAATCTATCCCAGTGGTTGATTCTTGCTTTTATTTCTTGTGCTATGGGAGTCCTGTTAAGGAAGTCTGGTCCTAAGCCGACATGTTGAAGATCTGGACCTACTTTTTCTTCTATAATCTGCAGGGTCTCTGGTCTGATTCCGAGGTCCTTAATCCATTTTGAGTTTAGTTTCGTGCATGGTGAGAGATATGGGTTTAGTTTCATTCTGTTGCATATGGATTTCCAATTCTCCCAGCACCATTTGTTGAAGAGGCTATCTTTTCTCCATTGCATATTTTTGGCCCCTTTGTCTAGTATGAGAAAATTGTATTTATTTGGGTTTGTGTCCATGTCCTCTATTCTGTACCATTGATCTACCTTTCTATTTTGGTACCAATACCATGCCGTTTTGTTACTATTGCTTTGTAGTAGAGTTGAAGATCTGGTATTGCAATACCCCCTGTTTCACTCTTCCTGCTAAGGATTGCTTTAGCTATTCTGGGTTTCTTATTCTTCCAGATGAATTTCATAATTGCTTGCTCTATTTCTGTAAGGTACGTCATTGGGATTTTAATTGGAATTGCATTGAATTTGTATAGCACTTGAGGTAGTATGGCCATTTTGACAATATTAATTCTTCCTATCCAAGAACATGGAAAATCTTTCCATCTTCTAAGGTGTTCTTTAATTTCTTTCTTTAGTGTTGTATAGTTCTCATTGTAGAGGTCTTTCACCTCTTTTGTGAGATTGATTCCCAAGTATTTTATTTTTTTCGAGGCTATTGTGAATGGGGTAGTTTTCCTAATTTCTCTTTCTGAAGATTCATCACTTATGTATAAAAATGCGTTGAATTTATGGGCATTGATCTTGTAACCTGCTACTTTACTGAATTCACTTATGAGTTCTAAGAGTTTTCTGGTGGAATTTCCAGGTTCCTCTAAATATATAATCATGTCATCAGCGAACAGGGATAGTTTGAGTTCTTCTTTTCCAATTCATATCCCTTTAATTTCTTTGGTTTGTCTAATTGCTCTGGCCAGAGTCTCAAGAACGATGTTGAATAGAAGTGGTGAAAGAGGGCATCCCTGCCTTGTTCCAGTTTTTAGGGGGAATGCTTTCAGTTTTTCACCATTTAGAATGATATTAGCCATGGGCTTAGCATAAATGGCCTTTACAATGTTAAGGAATGTTCCCACTATCCCTATTTTTTCTAGTGTTTTGAGCATGAAGGGGTGCTGTATTTTATCGAATGCTTTTTCTGCATCTATTGAAATAATCATGTGATTCTTGACTTTAAGTCTACTGATATGGTGAATTACGTTTATTGATTTCCTGATGTTGAACCAACCTTGCATCCCTGCGATGAAACCCACTTGATCATGGTGCACTATCTTTTTAATATGTTTTTGTATGCGATTTGCTAAAATTTTGTTGAGAATTTTTGCGTCGATGTTCATTAAGGATATTGGTCTGAAATTTTCTTTCCTTGATGAGTCTCTGTCTGGTTTAGGTATCAGTGTGATATTGGCTTCATAGAATGAGTTTGGGAGGGTTCCCTCCTCTTCTATTTTATGGAATACTTTGAGAAGTATTGGAATGAGCTCTTCTTTAAAGGTTTTGTAGAACTCGGCTGAGAACCCATCTGGTCCCGGACTTTTCTTTGTTGGTAGGCTTTTGATGACTTCTTCTATTTCAGTACTTGAAATTGGTCTATTTAAATTGTTTATGTCCTCCTCGTTCAGTTTAGGCAATTCATATGTCTCTAGAAACCTGTTGATGTCTTCGAAATTTTCTATTTTGTTGGAGTATAGATTTTCAAAATAGCTTCTAATTATGTTTTGTATTTCAATCCTGTCTGTTGTGATATTTCCGTGTTCATTCCGAATTTTAGTGATTTGGGTTTTCTCTCGTCTTCTCTTTGTTAGTGTGGCTAAAGGTTTATCGATTTTGTTTATTTTTTCGAAGAACCAACTATTTATTTTGTCAATTTTTTGTATTGTTTCTTTTGTTTCAGTTTCATTGATTTCAGCTCTGAGTTTAACTATTTCCTGTCTTCTACTACTTTTGGTGCTGTTCTGGTCTTCTTTTTCTAGGGCTTTGAGCTGTAGTGTTAGGTCGTTTATTTGTTGAGTTTTACTTCTTTTATTAAATGCGCTCCATGAAATAAATTTCCCACTGCTTTCATAGTGTCCCAGAGATTTTGATATGATGTTTCTTTGTTCTCATTTACCTCTAAGAATTTTTTAATTTCCTTCCTAATATCTTCTGTTATCCATTCATCATATAATAGCATATTGTTTAATCTCCAGATGTTGGAATAGTTTCTGTGTTTTACTCTTTCATTTATTTCTAACTTCAATCCATTATGATCTGATAGAATACATGGTAGTGTCTCTATCTTCTTGTATTTGCTAACATTAGCTTTGTGGCATAATATATGGTCTATTTTAGAGAAGGATCCATGTGCTGCTGAGAAGAAAGTGTATTCGCTCTTGGTTGGATGGTGTATTCTATAAATGTCCGTTAAGTCTAAATTATTGATTGTGTTATTGAGATCTATGGTTTCTTTGTTCAATTTTTGTCTGGAAGATCTGTCCAGTGGTGAGAGAGGCGTGTTAAAATCACCTAGTATTATTGTGTTATGGTCTATTTGGTTTCTGAAATTGAGAAGGATTTGTTTGACATATATGGATAAGCCACTGTTTGGGGCATAGATGTTTATGAGTATTATATCTTGCTGATTTATGCTTCCCTTAAGCAGTATGAAATGACCTTCTTTATCCCTTCTGACTAACTTTGGCTTGAAGTCCACATTATCGGAAATGAGGATGGATACTCCAGCTTTTTTGCTGAGTCCATGTGCATGGTATGTTTTTCCCCATCCTTTCACCTTTAGTGTATGGGTATCTTTTTCTATGAGGTGAGTCTCTTGCAGGCAACATATTGTTGGATCTTTCTTTTTAATCCAATCTGCCAGTCTATGTCTTTTGATTGATGAATTCAGGCCATTAACATTCAGGGTTATTATTGAGATATGATTTGGTTTCCCGATCATTTGGTTCATTTTTTAAATTTTGTTTATTTGTTTGACACAACTTGGCTCCTCCTTTATTTGACAATTCCTTTAGGATAATTCCTCCCTTTGCTGATTTGCTTCTTTGTTTTTCATCTCTTCCTCATGGAATATTTTTCTGAGAATGTTCTGTAATGCTGGCTTTCTTTTTGTAAATTCTTTTAGCTTTTGTTTATCATGGAAGGATTTTATTTCATCATCAAATTTGAAGGTAAGTTTTGCTGGGTATAAGATTCTTGGTTGGCATCCATTTTCTTTCAGGGCTTGAAAAATGTTGTTCCAGGCCCTTCTAGCTTTTAGGGTCTGGATTGAAAAATCTGCTGATATCCGTATTGGTTTCCCCCTGAATGTAATTTGGTTCTTTTCTCTCACAGCCTTTAAAATTCTGTCTTTATTTTGTATGTTCGGTATTTTCATTATAATGTGCCTTGGTGTGGGTCTGTTGTAATTTTGTGTATTTGGAGTCCTATAAGCCTCTTGAACTTGATTTTTCATTTCATTCTTCAGATTTGGGAAATTTTCTGATATTATTTCATTGAATAAATTGTTCATTCCTTTGGCTTGTTTCTCTAAGCCTTCCTCAATCCCAATAATTCTTAAATTTGGCCTTTTCATGATATCCCATAGTTCTTGTAGATTCTGTTCATGATTTCTTACCATCTTCTCTGTTTGTTCAACTTTGTTTTCAAGGTTAAATATTTTGTCTTCAATGTCTGAGGTTCTGTCTTCCAGGTGTTCTATCCTATTGGATATGGTTTCTGTGGAGTTATTAATTTGGTTTATTGTTTCCTTCATGTCAAGGATTTCTGTTTGGTTTTTTTTCAATATCTCTAACTCTTTATTGAAATGATCTTTTGCTTCCTGTATCTGCTCTTTTAATTGTCGATTGGTGCGATCATTCAATGCTTGCATTTGCTCTTTCATCTCATCATTCAGTGCATGCATTTGCTCTTTCATCTCATCGTTTGCTTCTCTGATCATTTTAATTATGTACATTCTGAACTCCTTTTCTGTCATTTCTTCTGCCATGCTGTCATTGGGTTTTATTGATGTAACATCTAGATTTGTTTGCAGCATTTTCTTTCCTTGTTTTCTCATATTGTTCAGGTATCAGTGGACCGCTGAGATATTGCAGATTTCCTCTATTGACTTACAATGTCCCTGAAGGTTTCTATATATATCCCCCCTTAGCCTTCAGTAGGCTGAAGTCTTGGAGGAAGTTGATAATGCGGTGCTCCACAAGGAAGCTGCCTCTCTAGGAGTGGTGGCCTTCAGGTGGGGTATAATCCCTGCTAGTGGGCAGAGGTGCCTCCACTTGTTGACCAATGGTCATCCAAAGGGGACCTAGGCTGCGGGCTGAGGCAAGGCCTCTTTGGGCCTGAGTCTCTGGTTTTACCGTCCTTGTGGGGAAACCTCACCTGGCAGGGAAGACTCACCCGGTGGGGAGGTCTCGCTGGTCAGTTCCCGTCTAGAGGTTCCCCTCAATTTACAGCTACCGCCTGGGCTGGGCTGCCTTCCTCTGCAATGTACCCAGGGGCCCGGCCCTACCTGCTGGGCCTGGAATCCTCACCCTTCGCAGATGAATCTCCTTAGGCTGCCCCTCCTCAGAGAATCTGCCCGCAGTCCTGGAACCTTCGCTCCGCCCTAAGCCTGTCTCTGTGCGGCTCTTCCACCAAGAAGCCTCCTAGATCCTGGGACCCTGCTCTGCACCTAATCGCCTGGCTCTGCGGCCCCTCCTCTGAGCAGCCACCTGGGGCCCCGTACAATCCCTGTGAGTCCCAGAGACCCGCCACAGGCCTCTTCCTCCAGACAGCCGCCCAGTATTCCGGTGTGGTCACTAGGAGTCCAAGAAACTCACTGCGTGCCTCCACCTCCCACCAACCACCTGTAGCCCTGGGCAATCAATCACTCTGAGTCGAAGTGACCCTCCCCGTTCCTCCTCCTTCTCCAGATAACCCCCCGGGTGTTCAGGAGTGGTTGCTCTGAGTGGCTCTGAATCCACGTGACCCGCTGCACGCATCCTCTGGGCAACCGCCCGGAGCTCTGGTGCGGCCACTCAAGACCAAGCGACCCACCACGCTTCCCCTCCAGGCAGCCCCCCTGTGTTCAGGAGCTGTCACTTTAATTCCAAACAACTCACCACTCGCCTTCTCCTCTGAGCAGCCGCCTGGAGCGCTAATGCAGTCACTGCGAGTCCAAATGACCTGCCGCGCTCTTCCTCCTCCTCCTCCTCGTCCTCAGGGCCAGCCCCGGTGTTCAGAAGTGGTCAGAGTCCAAACAGCTCGCCACGCAGCCCCTCCTCTGGCAACCGCCTGTAGCTCTGGTGCAGTTACTCCGAATCCAAGCGGCCGCGCTGCTCTTCCTCCTCCTCCTCCTCAGGGCAGGCCCCGGTGTTCTGAGTCCACACAGCTCTTCTCGCCACTCCTCCCCTGGGCAGCCGCCAGAGCCCCAGTGGTTGCTCTGAGTCCCAGCGCTGTGCTGAGCGGCCTCCTTTACGGCGCTCCCAGTTGTCCGCGTTCACTGCTCCAGCGGGGGGAGGGCTGTCTCGCCGGCAGCTCTACTTCACAAATTTTCCTGCATTCCGGGACCACCGTCCCATCCGGGACGCCTTCCCAACGGGTGAGAGTCACCCGGCTGCTTTGAGTTGGTCCCAAGTGTCTCAATATCTCCTCTTTTGAATCCTGAGTCCTGGAGCAACATGAAATGCAGCCACCCTCTAGGCCGCCATCTTGAAACCTCCAAATTCTGTTATTATGTTCTGTGCATGTAACAACAAATCCCACCATTATGTACAGTTATTATGCACCAATGAAAAACATGGAAAAAATAAACTGTGCCGATCTTGCGTCTTGTTTAACTTCTTCATGTTGATCTTCCTCAAGCAGTGGTTTTAACAATATAGGACCTCCTCTCACTTGAGATTCCCTTCTAAAACATCTGCCTTTAATAGTGAGCCTCTAGGCCCCCGACCCTGAGTGGTGGGACTGCTGTAGGCGGCTGTTAATGACCCTCTCTGGTGGGATGCAGGCCTGGGGTGCTTCTGTCTCCAGTGGGCCTGGAGAGGAACTTGAGGGTTTAAGCTTCTCTAATCGAACTTACCCTTTGGATCAATCTTCCTTTTATGTTCTCTTAAGAAGGGCCTCCTCTGGAGCCTGGAATGATTTCTGCATGAAAAGCCCTTGCAGCATTAGTTGGTGGGGAGCAGCATCAGGCAGACATCACCCTGGGGCAAGGTGGATACCCCTGCCCACCAAGGACCTGCTGGGCTTCTATTTTGGCCTGTGTTCAAGCCTCAGACTGGGCTTGTAGTTGGTAGGAACAATCACATGGGTTCCTGCACTGGGACTGCATTGAGCCTTCCCTGTGATCCTGGACTATACTATGGAGATGCTAAGTGGCAGGCTGGCTGGCTTGGAGGTGACCAGTGCCCATAGTGGTGTTGACTCTGGCTACAAGAGCCTGGTAACTCAGAGGTGGAAGCAGGTCTTCTCTGGGACCACAAGCTGAGCCTGTGGCTGAGCAGGGAGTGAAGAGCCCTCCAGCACAGAGCACAGTCACACATAGCCACAGACACAGGGACTTTTCTAGAACAATCGTGTTCCTGCCAGTCCTTGTATTTATCCACTCATAGGATTGATTTTCTAATGAAATCCTCCTACTATATGATTTAGGTTCTTTTATATAAATTATACAGTGATTTATTTAATGACCTACTTGGAGCACTATAAATTCTACAGCATCCATGCAATTTATTATTTAAACCCCATATAAATCATGCAAGATGAGGAGACAGAATTGTGTGTAAGGAAGATGGGCTTGGTTCAGGTTGCCTGATAGAAGCCCCAAGTGAGCTTTGCTTAGTTTTGGAGAACAAAACCTGGTGTGTGAACACACGATGATTGGGGGAGGGGAGAACCAGCAGCCTGTTCACTGAAATGGGGGTGGGTCCCATATGGGATTCACTGTTGCCTGGAGCTTGGATTGTATGGGGACCCAGAGGCTCCTTCTGTTGAAAGGAACCCGATGGCTCTGTAGAGCCAGGGTCTGTGCATTTGGTTCTCTGACATTTCCAAGCTCTGAGAAGTAAGCCACATTTTATGCTGAAGTGAAGGATTAGGCCCTCAGGATCTTGTCTAAGCCCTGCCACCTTTGCTTAACAAATATCCTCTCTCATGTGAAACTACTAGTCCCTTCATCTTCTTTGCTTGGTCAACTCCTTCATATTTCCCTCCCGGCAGTAGTGGGGAATGGAAACCTGTGGCTATTTATAAGGATGCCCATTCTTCTTCACCCCTCTGCAAGTCTAGGAACAGTGTGCCCATCTCCTAGAAGTAAAAAGCACAGGATAACTGTTGATGCTGTGGATACATCATTTATTCACTTATTCACCCATTCAAAAAGCATCACTGAGTTCTTCCTAAATTTCAGGTACTATGTGTGTGTGTGTTGTGGGGTGGGGGTGGGTGGCTGGGTTAGAGAATAGAAGGAATGAGTTATTATGCATAGTGGCTAAGGGTAGTCTTGGAATCATCCAGAACTGGAGTCAAGCAGTCTAGAATCAGAAGATTTTCCCAGAACATAGCTAGGTGGCCTTAGGAAAACTTTTAATGTCCTACCAGAGCCTTAGGTTCTTCAACTGTCAGTGGGGTAGTCTCTTCCATCAGAGGTCATTACAGAGAAATCAGGGAGATAGATGATGCATATAAAGTATTGAGAATGGTGCATGGCAAATAATAAATGCTCAAAGATGTTAGTTATACCTTGATATGAATTCTACTGTCACAAACTTAAAATATAGAAGATGATACAAAAATTGGATATAAATAATGATGACACAAGGTATAAAAGAGGGGTACCATTAAGAAAGGGACAGATAGTGTTAAGCTTTTCATTTATTACCTGAATATTTTGTAATAAGTAAAATATACACATAGTGCAACATTGATAGGATACAATAAAATGAGATACATAAAAAGTCTTCTCATCACAGCTGCGTCAGGTGGGCAGACTCCTTGAATGCAGCTTCTGTTAACAGTCTCTTTTGTGTTCTTCCAGAGGGTCTGCACATTGAGCTCATGCTTGTATGTGTTTTGGTTTACACAAATCTCAGCACATCACCACTGCCCCAGGTGCTTCTCTTAACAATGTGTCACTTAGTGATATGTGTTGGAGATGATGCTTGTGTATGATCTCTATACCATTCTATCATGTGGGAGAACATTGCTGTAATGGTTAATTTGAATTGTCAACTTGATTGGATTAAGAGATGCCGATGATTAAGAGGCTTCTGGGTGTGTCCATGAGGGCGTGTCTAGGAATGACTGGCATGTGGGATAGTGAACTGAAGTGGAGCCCCTCCCTAAATGTGGGCAGCACCGCCCAATAGGAAGGAAGAAGAGCAAGGAAGCAGATGTTCAACTCTTCCTGAACGGGTTCTTGTTTGCTGCTTCGTGAGCACATCGAACTCTCTCTTCTTCACTCTTCCAAAGTGGACTCTGCCAGTGATTCTCCAGGTAGTTTCCAGAAGCCTTGGTCTCTGACTAGGGTAGCACTGTTGATCCTTCTTGTTCTGGGACTTCCACCTCTTGAACTGCGCAGCTACTGGTTCTTCCAGCTGTCCAGCTGCAGGCGGCCATTGTGGACTATCCAGCCTCTGGTTGTGTAAGTCAATCTAATAAATCCCCTTTTTATAATCACACTTCCTGCTGATTCTGTTCCTCTAGAGAATCCTAATACAATTGCTGAATGAACCATTTCTTTTATCAGTGGACTTTTAGGTTGCTTCCAGCATTCTGCTACTATAAAAAAATGCTGCCATGAATGTTCCTTCTCCTGCAAGTATTTCTTGAGGTTCTATAACTAGATGTGGACTCACTGGGTGTATGCTGGCTAGGTGCATTTATAATTTTGATATCAGTTCCTAACTGTGCATCCAAGGGCTGGTACCACCTTCACTCCCACCAGTCAAGGGATGAGAGCATCTGCTTCCCGTACCTCATCAACAATGTATGCACCAAGCTTCCGATCTGTTCATTTTTAGCTGTCCATATTCTTTTAAGTGGTGTCTCTGTATTTTCTATGGGTGAGTTGGCTTTTACTCACGGATTGGAAGGAGTTCTTTATATATTAAGGAAATTGGCCCATTGTCAGTGGTACGTCCGGCTGAAACAGCCCTGAGTCCATTACCAGGCCCTTTGGCTTCATCCTCAGGAGGGTGGACTAAGCTGGTGGTGCACACATACCCAAAATATTGGCAGTTGTGTATGTGCACAATTCATGGACGTGTAGAAGGGCTGCTTTTCTCATAAGCTGTGTACAAGGCCACTCAACAGAAGACGGGAGCTGGAAGTGACAGGGAAGCCTGGGGCTGTGCAGAACTCTCAGGACTTCAAGAATTCTGAAGTCCAACTTGGCCTTCCAGGTCATTTTGAAGAACTATTTGTTAAAGTAGGAGGGAAAAAAACATACTTTATTTAATATTTATTTGCTTGATTTATAACTTTTAAATATTATATGATGCATGTACCTCTATTTGTAATCTTTCCTGGGTTCTGCAAATGTCAAGGCCGGCCTGACCACTTTCCCCAGAATTGGCAGGAACCTAGGGCAGCTGGGCGTATTACTTTGCATCTTCCTTTGGAACGAAATCACAGGCCTCCAATATGTCATGTATTTCAGAACTTGAAGGAAGTATCAGAAAGTCAACCTCATTTTGGTCAGTTGATTAAAAATCAGTATCCCTATTTTACAGATTGGGTGACTGAGGCCAGGGAATTGCCTTAAGGTAGTTTGCTTCTTCCCTCTTCCAGTGCCTATGATACCTCCACCAAGGGTTTCTTTGCAAACTGTTTAAGCATTCAGCTTTTCATCTCATAATGCAATCAGATAGAAATCAATCTCAAGAGAGAATAAATGTGGTTTCAAATGCAGGGATCAGACCAGATTTCACACCAGACTAGAACTGTCTTCTGATACAGTGTCCCCGTGACTGCATTTCATGACACAGAATCCTGCTTTTTTTCCTCTTGTGTGCTCATCTGGAAGCACATGCACCAAAGAGCTGGAACAATGCCATCGAAAATATTTATATTGGAGTGGAGTTATTTGCATCTTAGCCTGTGTGCTGCACCAACAACACAGTGGCAAACATGACATTTTCCCCAAGTAATTACAGAATCCAGGAAGCATTTACAGGAAGCTGTCTGTTCATTGACATGGGAAGCACAACCTCACAGACTGGGAATCATGGAACTGTGACTTTTGAACCAGATTGGTACTCTTCCTGGCAGTGAGCAGAGGCCCAGCAGAAAGCCAGGCACTAACCTCAGGCCTGGGAAGCAGCCCCAGGTGAGGGGTGCTCACAGCCTCACCAGGTAAGTCAAGGACACTGCGCCTCCTCTGTTGTCCACCCTGGCCTGTGCTGAGTGGAGCCTCAGAGGTGATGCCCTCCTCCCCGGAGAGACGGTTGCCTGTCATAGCCACAGATGAGACCTGCTGCAGCCTCAGAAGGTCCCCACTGCCCAGAGAGGCCAAGGGGACACTGGAGGCAGGGTGAGGGTGGAAGAATTGGGCAACTGAGGCCCAGTGCTGGCCAGATGATTCCACATCTGAGCCAGTTGCTGGTTTATCTCCTCTACTATCAATTAGGGTGAAACAGCTTTGGCTAAGGAACTCCCCAGAGGGAGGCTTAAGGTAGATTTCTCTCAGGTATTCTCCTAGTCTTGTTCCTAAGAGGAGAAATTGGATCACAGCAGAATCCAGTTAGTTTTAGCAAGGCATTGTGGAAAACATTGAGTCTAGAGCCAGACACGTCTGGGTTAAGCCTGGCTCCTCCTCACCAGACAACTGCTTTACCTCTGTGAGCCTCAGTTTCTCCTTTGTTAAAAGGGAATGCTAATTCCTATATCCAAACATTAGGAAGTTTAAAAGGAAGTGTTGTAGGATGTGCTGACTGCCGTTTGCTTTGCCCAGTAGCTACTATTTTTTTTAGAGCATTTTGCTATAAGAGCTCAGGATGCAGAGAAATTTCAGTGTGGAATTAAGCAGGTGGAGTTAGAATCTCATTCCTGCCTTCACTTGCTGGGTGACCTTACACATAGTACTTAACCACTCTGAGTCCCAATTTCCAATTGTAAAGGAAGCCTGGGAACACAGAAGAACAGGGTAATATCATCCTGGTGATTACACCAAACACACTATTAGAGTTTTATAACTCAATTTTCTTTCAAATGATTGTGATAATGAGAATCATTAAGGATGGAATCTTACACTGTGAGGAAGATTTGCTGTGTGTGGTCACAGGGCAGGTAGGTTATAGTGCAGCAAAAGCTTGAAGGGAATTTCAAGTAGTTTTAGTTAACAGTGACCAAAAGAGTTTGTTTGATATGGAGTTAAGGAATATAAGGATGGATGGAAAAGTGAGTTGGGGGTTAAAATGGGGGTGGTCTTTGAATTCTAGGATCATAGCAGTAGCTGTGACCATTTGGCTAGTATTCTGGGCTGAATTCTATTTCCCACAAATTGAGATGTTTAAGTCCAAATCCCCAGCACTTCAAGATGTGGTCTTCAGAGACTGGGTCTTTATAGAGGTCACTAAGGTAAAAATGAGGTGATGAGTGTGGACCCTAACCCAATATGACCGGAATCTTTATGAGAAGAGGAGATTAGGACATAGACATGTACAGAGGAAAACACGGGGAGCAGATGGCCACATACAAGTCAGGAAGAGAGGCTGGGCAGATCCTTCCCTCAGGGCCCTCAGAAGAAGCCCACTGTTATGGTTTGGATATGAGGTGTCCCCCAAAAACTCACGTGTGAGACAATGCAGGAAGGTTCAGAGGAGAAATGTTGGGTTGTAAGAGTCTTAACTCAATCAGTGTTTTAATTCCCTGATAGGGATTAACTGAGTGGTGACTGAAGCAGTAGGGTGTGACTGGAGGAGGTGGGAATTAGGGCGTGGTTTTGGGTATATATTCATATCTGCAGAGTGGAGTCTCTGCTTCCTGATGATGTGAGCTGCTTTCCTCTGCCACGTTCTTCCACCATGAATTTCTGCCTCACCTTGAACCCTGAAGAATGAAGCCAGCCTTCTATGGGCTAAGACCTCTGTAACCAGGAGCCCTCAAATAAACCTTTCCTCCTCTATACTTGTGCTGGTTGGGTCATTTAGTTATAGCAGTGAAAAAGCTGACTAAAACACCCACCTATCAACAGTTGATCTTGGACTTCCAGGCCCCAGAATTGTGAGGTGTCCATTTCTGTCCTTTGAGTCAGACTGTGATACCTTATCCTGGAGGCCCCCTCACCGTGCTGGGGGCCACACTCACATACCTTATCCTGTCAATAGTCATGGGAGTATGATTTTCACTGTGGGGGGATTACAGCCTTAGAGAATGCAGAGAGGCTGCATTGAGTTCAAATTCCTGTTCCACCATTTATAATGTGGACAGAAGATCATCGTGGCAATGGGATCAGGAAGCGATCTCCAAGGTGTAAAGAGGTTTACTTAGGAGTGAGCAAGGTTAAGTCATATGCAGTCTAATGTTCTTTGCTCTGAACTTGGCCACGAAAGGACATCTATGAGTCCCATCATCCCTGGCAAACTTCTTATCCAGTTTTACTCAGACCCTGACTCAGAGCGCTTGATAATTTGCCCTGAGGCATTTTTCTCTCTTAATAGTTCCTGCCTGTACTGGTTACTCATGGACAGGTCCTTGATTTAGCTTGCACTCTCTGTGCTGCTGCTCAGCTCCCTTCCCTGACTTCCAGGACCAGCCTCCTGTGCATCAGGAGGTTTTGACCACCAGCTGGGTACCAGGGTGACCAAGGAGGAGTCAAAGGGGATTGCATAGCAGACATCACAGCGTCAAGTCTGAGGGTCTTGAGCACAGTAGGCACCACCAACAGAAACAGGAAAACAAATGTTACAACATAGAGATATGTATGTGTATATATATATATATATATATATATGAAATTGTTGTTATTATAATAATTTTTTTTTTTTTAAGCAGAAGACGTGGTGGTTGGTAAAGAACTGAATACAACCAGAATAGGAAGACTGGGTAATTTCATTGACTTAAAAATATATACTTTATATTTTTCTGTATTTAAGAGTAACAGGTATTATAAAAGATTTAGAAAGTTTCCCTCAGACAAGTAAAAAGATGTAAAAATACTATATACTTTCTAACCACAGAATAAATGACACTGAGCAAGTGGGCATCCCTAGAGTACAAGTGAACAACTTTCTAACTGTTGTTCAAGCCAGTTCACGTTTGTCCTCTGGCTAGTAACTTTTTGTTCCTTTGTAAAACCTAGGGTAAAATTCATGACTCTTTCAACCATGGACAAATAATGAAAACTCGCTTATAACCTGTAATCACAAAACTGATGTTCATTCTGTAATAGCAAACTTCAGGATTTAATTTGAGCTTTCTCTGTAACAGGCTTTCCTATAACAATCACCAAAATTTATTTCTCCCCCAGTTTTCCATTATAACAAAAATTCTGATCAGATGTCTGGCTTGATGGACTATATTTCCCAGGCTCCCTTGCAGTTGAAAGTGGTCATGTGACTGAATCCTAACCAATGAAATGTGAGAAGCGAAGTGTTTTATTAACAGGCCTGCCCCTTAAAAATTTCCTGTGGATGTTCCTTCATACTATTTCCTTCTTCTAGTTGACTGAGATAGCAGTGATACCCAGGATATTGTTGGAAACTCTGTTAAGGATCATTAGCTTGAGTCCTTGAATGACTGGATGGAGCAAAGCTACCTGCATTCCCCTGCACAACCTGGAACTTTCATATACAGTTATATGAGCAAGAAGCAAACATCTATTGTGTTGAATCACTAAATGTTTGGGCATGTTTGTTACTGCAACCTAGCCTACTCTGATACATTCTTCAGTTCAGGTCTGCTTCAGGCTAGGAGCATGTAGTGGGAAAAGGAGGAACAGCCAGCTCTTTAGTTTTTGGCTTTGTACCTCTTTTCCCATCCTCAACTCTACTGACTAGCTGGATATAGTTCCTTATCCCTCCAGGAGCCCAGAGGTAGAGTCAGAGTCAGGAAATATATCACCATCTTGCTGTTTTTGTGCCCTTATTGTTTTGGTAGTTTTCTGTCACCGCCCGCGGCAACAATTGCGCGGGTATTTATTGGAGGGGCCTGGAAATAAACTACTTTTCCTATATTCACTAATTTATAGAGGAAGAGAGACTTTGAGAGAAAGATAGGCTTTGCTTAGAGGAAGAGAAACTTTGCTAATCAGGAAGAGAGACTTTGCTTAGAGGAAGAGAAACTTTGCTTAGAGGAAGAGAAACTTTGCTTAGAGGAAGTTTTAGAGAAAGACAGGCTTGCTATGCTTATCAGAGATCTGTTTCTTCTTAGAGGTGCGTCCTGCATCCTGTGAACTAAAGGGTGCAACCTAGAGGTGTGTTCTCAGTTCTCCACTCTGCGATCTGCCTTCTGCCGCTGCCTACTGCTTCTTACTGCTAGCTGCTTCTCTTCTCTGCTGGCTGCTGCTTTTCCTAGCTGCTTCTTCTTTCTGCTAGCTGCTGCTTCTTGCCTTCCGCCTACTGCCCGCTTATATCCCCTCCAGGAGGTGGAGGGCGGGGCCACGCTAGTTGAGATCAGGCGAGGAGCCAGCTGCCCCATCATGGCAAAGGTCAAAACGAGCAGGCCCGAGCAGGAGCACTCGGGAACTCCTGTGCATGCGTTGTATGCGTGGACTTAATTGAATACGGCCAATGACAAATCACTTGAGTGTGCTTATGTTAATCAACCTTCTCACCACCGATGTGATCAAAGCAACCTCTGGCTAGCTGCCAGGCGCTGTCCGCGCGGCATAGTCCCCAACAGTTTTCTTGTTTCTTGAGTTGCTTTTTTGGAGTGTGCTAGATATCTCCTGTTTGCTCCCTCACATCTGATCTCTCTGCCTTCTTCACCCTTTTCTGGCCCTAGGCTGACCTGTGTTGTTCCTCCATTCTAGGTTGCAGCTCCTGTCAGAAGGTTCTCTCCCCACACTTCTGTGTGTACCTGGGCTCTGGTAGCTACTCTTGCCCCCCACCCTTCAGCATGGCGAGAGTGCCTGACCATGACTGACTCAGGAGCACATTGC
Organism: Sciurus vulgaris; assembly: GCF_902686455.1. NCBI lineage: Eukaryota > Metazoa > Chordata > Mammalia > Rodentia > Sciuridae > Sciurus > Sciurus vulgaris. The sequence continues at coordinate 107,785,126 of NC_136472.1, forward strand.
ACTATCCCCTGAGGCCTCTCGTTAGCCTGCCCACACCTTCGCATATGGTGTCTTTATTAAACTCTCCCAAATGATCTAATTTGAGTACCACCTGTTCTCTTGCTAGGTCCTCGCTAATACAGTAGGTTTTTGAGATGCTTCTGCCTGGCAGCCATTGGTGTGTACTCCCAATCATGTGGGCAAAACATCTGCTATGCTGTTGGCTTATGATCACTTGTGATCTGTCCCATTTGGTGCAGGTCACATCGTCCCTCCAAGTGCTTCCCTTGGGAAGGAAGTTAAGGCTCATACATGCTCTGTGACTTGCTCAGGGCCCCAGAGTTAGTGGGCAGTGAGCTGAGAGTGAAACCCTGTGGTGGCCACCATCGTGACTAGATTCTCCCTGCCCCATGCCCACCTGCACCACCAGTCACTTTCCGAAGGCAGTTCTGCAAGTTTGTACTCCCACCAGCCAGGAAATAGAATAATCCTGTTCTGAAGCCTGATCCAAATTCTGTGTGGATAATAGAATGAGCTGATGGAGCTGGCCTCATGCTTCTGGCCTAAAGACAAATGCCTGATGAGATGCTTGTAGCAGGAAGTTTGAGAAGGAGTGGGAACAAGTGGTTTAGGCCTGGATTTTGCTGTGCTCCTGCCAGTGGAGATAGCCAGTGATTCAGTGGAAGTCAGGTGCCAGCAAGGGGCCCTCTCAGTGGGTAGGGTGTGATCCAAGTGGCCATGATTGCAAATACTTCACTGGATCAGAGGTAGCATCTGCCACCACCACCTCTTTTGACCTAAAAAATATCTTAGAACTACCTGAACATCTCTGCAAGGGCAATACTGACCCTGCAGCCCCTCTGCTATCCCTGAGCACTGGAGGCAGGGTGGGGATGTGTCCAGTGCTCTCCCGCCTCTCACTCCCTGGAGGCCGGCTCCTGCCATCCCAGGTTTCTCCTTGACATGGATCTACGTGATGAAGCCCCAGGCCTCAGGAGTCACTCCCTGATGCCTTCCTCAACTCTGCCCTGGGCTGGGTACTCTCCCAGCTGCTTTCACAGCATCCTGTTCTCATGACCTTGCTTCAATGAGTATTTATCAAATGCTAACTATGTGCCTAGCCCTGTGCTAGGCCTTGTTCTGAAATTTAGGTGCTGTCGTAGCACTTGGATCACTGTTTTGTGATTCTCTACCCCAAAAGACATCAGGGAAATCACTGACTTTAAAAGATAAAATACTCACATTGTTAGCTTGGCTACCCGAATTCTAGGAGACCATGTCTTCATTATTTTTAAAATCTTAATTAAAAAAATCTTTGTAGTCTACTGCATTGTGCATTGCCTGCAAATTATACGTAGAGAATACCTGTTAATTAAATGAATGAAGGAATACCGCATTTGGTTTTAAAAATTGAATAAATTGGGGTTTAGAGTTTTCTTGGCAATGTATACATTTTTTTACTTGGGGTAGGAAATCAGGTTTGTCAAGTTCTGTTCAAGGACATCCAAGGCCATGGGCAGAGTCCATGTGGCAACTCCAGAGTTCCCTGAGCGTCCATCCTTCTCTCCTTCCTACTCCTTGAAGCTTCTATCCCATCTTGCTCTAGAGAGGTCAGTCCCTAGAGGCAGAGGTGAGGGGAGAGTTTCTGCTTCTGAATTCTAAGGAGACAAGCAGACTGGGGTTGTCACCTTTATCTCTGAATGGTCCAGTTGAGGACACTGAGGTCCAGAGCCGTGGCTCCTCAAGGCCACTCAGGCATAGAGTGGGTGAAAACTACCTCCATTACCTTTTAGCCACACAATGATGCTTTGCCGCTGAGTTTACGCTCAGTGCCCCTTACTGGGTCTAAGGAGTACTGACACTGACTCGCTCTCAGTCACATTTGGAGAGCTTGGGAATTATGTATGCATGCCGTTCCCTCCAGCCCTCTCAGCTCCTGGCCCCACCGGGCACAGAATAGGTGCTCCGTGCACATGTGTGGGTGTGAACTGAGTCATTTACTTTGGGAATCTTAGAACAATGCAAACCCAACCCCAACAATACTTCACAGTTTCCTAAATGCTTTCACATACATAATCTCATTTTGTGTACCTGCTCTCATTTGAAATTGTTGCAGGATGTAAGAATATAATTAAAATATCAATTAAGCCAGGCTCAGAAATAAATCAGGCTGTGCTTGAGCACAACTTGGGGAAAAAAAAAAAAAGATCAAAATAAAACGACAACTCATCAACCAAAGACTAATTCCTCAGGTGTAACCCCTAACCAACTTCCCTTCTACCCCAATTTTACCCCAGATACATCAAAGCCCTTGCTGTGCTAAGCCTTCTCACTTGTCCCTCATGTTGCTGTCATTGTGGAGAATTCTTCCTCTCTCATCTCCATGTGAAAGAAAATTCCTTGATCTTCAGAGCCCTGGTCTGACATCCCATTTGTTGCTTTTTCTTCAACCTTTCTTTGCCCCCTTAGTTCAGACAGGCTTAGCTGCTTCCTGCTGTGTGCTCCTGTGGTCCCGCATTATGTCACTTCTTACATTGTATTGTGACGATTAGCTTCTGTTCCATCTTCTAGGATGAGTCTCCTGAGGGCAGGGATGTTGTATTATCTCTAATGCTCGGTACCCTGTGGGTGCTGGATGCACATCTAACAGAGGAATGAAGAGTGGTGCCCAGAACATTTGGCGGCCTGGTGGAGTCCTTGGTGGATTGGCATCTATTAACTCTGCGGCTTTCCACTCGTCCCAGCCCAGTGCCAACAAGAGCACGTTTCCTGGGGGAGGGGCTGGGGAGAGAGCCAAGTCACTTGGTGAGGTCCTGTTTTTGCATGCTATGGTTTGCCAGGTAAAGAGTAAATCTCAAATTTTACAACTTGTTTGCTTTACTTTCTAATCAGACTTCTCATTTAAAAAAAATATAAAACAATAACAAAACCCACAAAAATTCATTTTCTTGGCAAACAATAAAATGCCCAGGAAGGATTATGGAAGATTTGGCTTCCCTGACTGCCAAATTTGCTTTCTACAAAAAATAATTGCCTCTGTGGATAGTAGATAAGACCCAGGAGCACCCATGTGAGTGTGAATGTGTGTGTGTGTGTGTGTGTGTGTGTGTGTGTGTGTGTGTGCGCGCGCGCGCATGCGTATGTGTGGTATGTTCATCCTGGTGACAACACGTTGGTGAAGGGATGTGGGCTTTAGATGGGAGAACAATTGAGGTTCAAACCAGCTTGACGGTTCAACCCTACAATCTAGTTACATTTGTAAAACAGGGTTTACGAGACCCACACTGGAGGTCGCATGAGGATTCAAAGGAGCCAAAACGTCAGCATGGTTCCTGATTTCCAGGCTCCCCGCAAAGAGAAGACTGGAATAAGAGGATGCCCTGTGCTTTGTGGAAAGCCCTCCCTCTAGTGGAGTCTCCTGTGTGCGCATGGTCCCATTTCTGTGGCCTTTGACAGTACTACCTAGTGTCATTTATTATTATTGTTCTACATAGACACACCTTGAGGGCAGGGCCACATCTAGTACCTGGTTCCATCTTGCTGGGACGCTCACTAGCTGAATCAGTCAGAGGTGTCCTGGCCCACTGGGAAGACCCCGGCAGAACCTGAATTTCCACGTACTTCTCTGCTGTGCTTCTGGTTCTCACTGCAGGCAGGGAGAGGATCTTAACACCAGATAAGCATTTCAGACATTGCTCTTCGACCCTTCCTCTGGGCCAAAAGTGTGGGTGTAGGAGGCACAGTGGACAGAAAGAGCATGGCTTCACAGTCCCAATTCCACCGCCAGCGAGCTGTGCAAGTTCCCACCCTCCTGGGTCTTAGGTGCTTGTTTATAAAGATGGGAATAATAATGTTACCCTCATAGGCTGCTGCGAGGATTCCGAGGTGAGGCAGTGGAACTGTGTAGCACGTGGCCTGGGACACGTTCAACTCGTATGCAGCTTTTCTTCTAAATACCATCTGGAGGCATTTGGACATCTCTCTCTCTCTCTCTGATATATTATCTATATAGATACATATATGTGATCAGATGACAACCTGGATAATCACTGGTCCAATGTTGGTAGACCCAGAAGTGGCACTGCTGGTTGTCTGAAGCCCAGGATGGAGGGGTCCGGGCTCTGTCCCATCCTCCCCTCCTGCAGTGTTTCTCAGCTGCACTTGGTTCTCTGGAGCCAGGCCTGATGGAGGCAGGGCACACCCTCAGTGTCTTCCTCACCACGGAGTGGGGTCAGCCTGGGGCAGGCATCTGGCAGACCAGTCTGTGCCTCCTTGTTACTCTCGAGCTTCCTGGCTCCTCTGGGAGTTGGGAAGGGCGGGCCAGTCACTGTCTGCCTGCCCGGCGTGGACTTCATCCCTAGGACCAGCGGGTGCCCGACTCCCCTCCTTGTTCATTGCATCTGTTAGGATTCAGTCAGGAAGACAGGAACCGTGCTCGCACATCAGACAGGGGCAAGCCAGCTCCCGCTGCAGGCCCCACAGGTGCTGGAAGCCGGGACGGCCCAGGGGAGCCTGGGAAGTGACTCAGCTCATTGCCTATAGGAAGGAATCGCCTCAGCTAGGCAGGGGGAATGACAGAGGAGGGGTGTTATCAGAATCTGGGGGTCCAGAGGAGGGGCCACAGGCTCAGGAGCAATAGACCGAGGAGGTGCTGTCTCAGGGGGCATCCTCATGATGAAGTGCCACCACCACTTGAGAGACATCCCCAGAAGGAGGAAAGACGATGATGAAATGAGGAGAAACAAGAGCGTCTCTCCTTCCCTGGCCTTCCACTGTCTCCCAGCATCTGTTATTGAGCGTGCTTGAGGAAGCCAGCTGGCTAGGGAGCCCTAGTGCTACTGTAGAGAGGGTGGGCGTGGGGCTGGGAGAAAACAGGTGAATCGGACCATTCAGGCAGTCGACAAATATTTATCAAATACCTTTTAAATGCCAGGCACTGCTTAGTGTGGGGAGTGAGCAGTGAACCAAACAGAAAAGTCCCTGCCTTCTAGGAACCAACACTTCAGTTGCAGAGACAATCAACAAACCTAAGAAAGTAAAATATACAGTGTCTCAGATGATGATAAGTGTTCTAGAGTAAAAGGAAACTGGGCAGGGGTCAGGGAGTGAATTGCCAGGAAAGGTTTCCTGGTGAAGGGGTGTTTAAGCAAAAGACCTGAAAGAAGCTGATAATGAGCCCTGAGGTTATCAGGGGAGGAGTATTATAGGCAGAGATAAAGTAAGTGCAAAGGCCCTGAGGCCTGCTATGGCCAAGGAACTATCAAGAGTTCTGAGCAGAATGTGCAAGAGAGATTGCCAAGTACAGTTTGGGTTCTGAAGGAAAAAAGATGGGGACTCCTTAGAACCTAAAACTCTTTACACAGTCTTTTGTGAGGTCCTGGTCCTCTCCTGACTGTGGACCTGAGTTTATGTGCATTGGCCTCCACTTCCTCTGCAGACAGGTAACGTGGGTGGGGCTGGCAGACAGACCCTGCTGGACCTGAAAGGCCGTGTAATGGCTTTGGCTTTTATTCTAAGTGAGATGGAAAGGCATTCTCAACTTGTGCCCCGCTCAGTACCTGCTTCCTTCTTCCAAACTGGGACTGGAGGTCTACCTTGACCCCCAGCTCAATAACTGATTCTCCTCCCTCTGAACCCAGCATACACATTCTCTACTAGGCTAGGCTTCCTGAAAACAGGACCCCAGCCTATTCTGCCTCTGTCTGACCAGTGTGTGGCGCCCAGTAGGGGCTGATAAATGGTGAACGAATGAGCAGTTAAGCAGAGCCTCCTATCCACATTGGTCACTGACTTTGTGACAGGTTAACTCAGCTGACTCAATCAAAGTTGATGCCAATTTGGTGTGCAAATCAGTCCAGCTAGCTCGTGGGAGTCAGCTAGCTAATAGTTGCTTGGTTGAATTTTTAAACTGGTAGCATGGGATATTACAGTCTCAGTCTCCATGCAAACTTTGGGGCCAAGGTGTTACTACACAGATGTGTCCACCCCACTGCTTTCTGGTAATGACGGAGTTTTTTCCCCCTCTTTTATTAGTGATGAAAGGTTTGTTGGAGATAATTGTATTTTTAGCATCACAGTTAATGAACTAGCTAAGCATCAATAGTTGGAATCATAAAACCATTAAACACCAAGAGCAATAATGGGAAACTGTGTCTGGTGGTAATGAAATTAAGTGTCTTTATGAGGTCACTTTATTCCTTTTCTCCTCAGCTCTCTTGCCCTCCTGAGTACATGGTGGCTGCCGCTCCTAATTGCTGTTTCACTAAAATGCACAATGCTATCCATTTTGTGCTTTAATTCAATGTGTTTCTAGGGCCTTCAGGATCATTAAACCCTCCACCAAGAGAGCACAATAGAAATGGCAGTGACAAAAGCTTCTGGCAGTGGCCCAGTGGCACAGGAGAATGGAGAATGAGGACATCAAGAGGCATTAACAGAGAGGCCCACTGGAGCTGGTAGCGAGCCTCCTGAGAGCATCTGTGCTCAAGTTCTAAGCCATGGTGGCCTTTGGTACACCTGTGCCGTGGGGCAGGGCCACTCACAGGGACTAGGTGGCTGCGGTAAGCTTGAACCCCCTCTTGCGGCATGGGGGCACATTCATATGCATAATCTCCTTTAAGCCTGTGACAATCTCATATGACACAATTTTATTCTCACTTTTCAGATGAGGACACTGAGGCTCATGGAATGACTTAGGTCCACTGCCGATTAGAGGACCAGAGCTGGTCTGCTTTCCCCTGTGCCTGATGCCTGATGCGTGTTGAGCGAAACCATTTTCTAGTAAATTTAATGTTGCCCAATCAAGCTCATGTTTCCTTTACTTAATTCAAGGTAGATATGTATTGAGCTGGGCATGGTGGTGTGCACCTGTAATCCTCACAGCTCAGGAGGCAGAGGCAGGGGGATTGCAAGTTCAAGGCCTGCCTGGACAATGTAGCAATACTGTCTGAAAATAAAAAGGGCTGGGGATGGAGCTCAGTGGTGGAGCACCCGGGGTTCAATCCCAAATCCACCCTGCCTCCCCCTGCCAAAACATGCTGAGTACCTACTATATGCTGTGGCTATGACGAGTGAAGTAGACTCCTTCCACACCCTCAGAGGGCTTAGACGTAGCTGGGAGAATTAAATAAGCAGCAACGGGTAATGAGCTTAGAGACATGGTGGATAAAGAACCACACTGAGAAGCTGATGGCAGTGGCCCCTGACCTTATCTCTGGGGCAAAGAAGCCTTCCTGCTGGAAGCCAGGCTTGAGACCTGCTCCCTAAGTGTGGACGGTCAGTAGACAGAAGGGGAAGATGGCAGAGGCGGGGGATCACGTGCCGAGCTGTGGCTGAAGTGGAAGAGGGAGTGGTGTCTGAAGGGCCGCACAGATCAAGGCTGAGGAACTGATTCGGTAGTGGGTGAAGGGGAGAAAGGAATCAGAAATGCCACTCTGGTTCCTGCTGTGGCTACCTGGGGATGCTGGTGCCATTTCCTGACACAGGGAGCACTGTGGCAGGAGCCCAAGGGTGGAGATGGGGTGGGATAAGCATGAATGTTGGGAAGGTCCCATGCTTGTTTTAAAATGAGCACTAAAAGGCAGTTCAGCTGCCCAGGACATGAATTAGAGCCCTGATACAGACATGGTTTTCATTCTTTCACTGAAGTCCCTGTAAAACTTGTGAACACTCTTTCCAGTCAGCTGAGGAATCACAAGGGCAGAGCGAAGCCTCAGAACGGTCATCACCAGCTGGAACTATAAGGTTAAACACAGTGGACTGTAATAGGGGCAAATGTAAGTTACACCCCTTAGGTTTACAAAATCAGTTGTTCATGTAGAGGATGACAAACCTGACTTAATAGCAGCTCAGGTCAACAGAGCCTAACAGAGCCAGTTGACTGTGAATGCCATACAAGCTCACAGTGCCATAGGGCTGCCCCTCCTCCCGCCTCTAATGCCCCCTTTGATGTATGAAGCATTGCACAGGAACCCAAGAAGGTCCTTATCTGACTGTAGCAGAGAAGAACCTGTCAGAGAGGTGCAGTAGTCAAGAAGGAGCAAGGCCAGCTCAGAGAGAGAGCTGGGCAGGGCAGTGTGTGACTTCTTGGCCTGAACATGATCTGAGAGTGTCCCCAACAGAATATGTGCGAGAACCAGGGCATACTTCTCAACCAACCATGGGGCCTCAGAGAGAGATTTATTTTGGCTGAGAGTAGAAGAGAGTGATAAGGAAATGATAAACAACAGAGTAGCCCAGGAAAACCGATGTTTGTATTTGTTTTGGTCATGTGTATGAGCTCTGGGTATGCGTGGCCCTATGCTGTGAGCCGCGCTCTGAGACACAGTCACAGTACAGACAGATGACAGGTGTGTTCAGAGCAGGCACCAAGGAAGGCCTCTCCGGAGAGCTGGAGTTTGAGCAGGCCCTGTGTAATATAAAGCCGATACTCCGCCTCCCAACCACCTGTCAATCTGCGCTCTGCCCGCCTCTTACGTTACAGGAACTTCCGCTTACCTTGTCACCATTTTCCTGCTTCCCACCTTGCGTCCTAACATGCTAGATAGCTATTGGTTCATCAGTCAGCTTGCAAGTATTCTCCTCCACTATTGGTTCCTTCCAGCCCGGTAGATTCCAATATCTGGGAGAAGCTACAGGCCATCTTTCTCTTTTTTCCTTTCTTTTCACCCTGGAGCGGACGTGTTAGTTGTCCGCATAATAAAGTCTCTTGCGTGAGACCTCGTGTCTGCGGTGCATTTTTCTGGGAGCTATTGCCCAACCGAGTGAGGGGGCAGCAGTTCAGCGGGATCGCGCAGCTGCGGCTATTGCCACGGGTCCCAAGCTGCCTTACACTCTGGACAAGGGGGCCAAGGGAGGTGCCACTGCCAGACCTGAGCTGGGAAAAAGAGACCCCCTGACTGGAGTCCTCAGGAATAAGGTGGGAGAGGGAGGGGAAGACTGGTCTGGTCTGATCCATGGCCAGGAAAGGCAGCTGAGGGGACGGAAGTTGGGAAGGGAAGGTGAGCTCTTATCTGTGGAGTGCACAGTTCATGGAAGAGTCTCCTGAAGCTGAGTGAATGAGGACCCTGAAGCTAGGACTTTCCTCCTGATTGTGTTCTCCCCTCATACTGTCCTGTGGTGTCTGCCATTGGGTAGTGCTGATTACCCATTGCAGAGGAGGGAAACTCAATGCCTTCTGATGCAAAGTCAAACTAAGTGGAATAAGATGCAAAGAATCCGTCTAAATTAGAGTCCCATTTCCCTTCCTCTTTTTCTCTTCTCCTTTCTCCTTTGCTGTGGTCTGAATGTATCCCTCCAAACTCATGTGCTGGAAAAATTGTCAGTGCAACAATATTGGGAGAGGGGCCTAATGAATGTTTAGGTTGTGAGGACTTTACCCTCAGGAATGGATTAATGCTGCTATTAATGCTGCCCCAAAAGGGCTTTGGGGGTAGGGCTCTCTTGGCTGTCTGTCTTCCACTATGTGGAAATGTAGCCTGCAAGGCGCCATCATGGAAGAAGAACTTCATCAGACACCAAACCTGCTGGTGCCTGAACTTAGGCTTCCAGGCTCCAGAGCTGTGAGCTCTTAAATATGTTTATAAATTAGCCAGTCTGAGGTTTTCTGTTATAGCAGCACTAAGCAGACTAAGACCTCCCCGATTCCTCCCTCTTCCCTTATTGAGCAATGACTGCTCAGCAGGCGCTGGGCTAAGGGGTGGAGATGCAGGGATGATTAAAATACAGTGCCCGCTCTCTAGGAGTTTGTAGTCAAGGCACACGAATAAGGAATACAGCCCTTGGATTTTAAGATGCACTCGTGATACAATAACAGCTTTTCAGAAGGAAAAAAAAAAAATCAGAAACACTACCACACTTAATGTACACATTATTTTCAAAACATCCTGATTTCAGAAATGTTCAAATGTGAAAAAAGTGTTTTAACATTGAGCACTGTGAACCTGGAGTCATGATTATCACAATAGGGTGGGTTCACGGACCTATGGGAACACAAAGATGCGTGAAAAATGTCTCGGAAGTGGTAGTTACAGCGGTGTTATCATTGTCACAACACAGGTGGGAACCGGGCACCATTGCAACCCATGGCAGGAAGCTCTTCCTGCTGCCTGGGGATGCCAGAAAAAGCTTCTGAAAGGACACGGTGCTGGAAGGCTTCTTCTAGGCTGCGTGGTGGACAAGGGTGATTAAGCCAGAGGAGGAGCTCCAGACAGAAGGGCGGCTCCTGAAAAGGAAGGAGACAAGGGAGCAGAGAAGCATCCTGGGAGCAGCTCTTTGTCATTGTGATTGCTCTTCTCAGCAGTGGAGCGTAAGGGGCTTGGTTGGAAGGAGCCTGGACTAGCCTCATCACAAAGACAACAAGGAAGAAGACGTGGGCACCACTGGGTGATGGAACTCGGCATCTCACTCCACTTCCCATCTCTTTAGAAGTTTTTGTTTTCTATTTACATCAGTCATAAGCCATTAGCCTAATGCAAAAATGATGTGTGCTTAAATAGTGAGAAAACGCAACAGAGTGCAGTCAATAGACTCAGAAAGTTTTCATTAAATCTGCTCACTTATTTCCTTAAACCTCTTTTCCATGGGGAAGCACGCCCTTTAGAAGTGATTGATTGTGTGGCCCCCTCGGCACACAGGCCTCACATTTTCTCTCTTCCGCCCAGTTGTTGTCAAGCAGCTGCTTGCGGTTGAAGTATCAGGCAGGCATCAAGGAATATCTTCGTCGCTCAGATGCGTGCACATGTGGAGCTCCTTCTGAATTGCATCCTTGCAAAATAGCCTTTGAGTATCAGCACGATGTGCATGCCATTCACAGGAAATTAATCAGCCTGGGTTCCGGGATGGGGAAAAAACCACCTCAGTGTTGAAAGAGAGCCCAACAAACAGTCTGAATGTTTTGTCGGGAAGGTTTGCTGAGAGAGATGGACAGGGTGGATTCATTAGGAATACCTCCTGAGTTGGGCCTCTGCTCCTGGGAAACAGATGTTCTCTTGGGGCCCAGAAACCCTTCTCTGGTCCTTTCTGCATTTACTAATAGTTCAACTTCCCCTGGGCCCGGAGGAGAGAGTTGCCTGACTCCTGCTTGTCTGAGTCCTGGGAGGGTCCAGAGCTGTCAGATCACAGAGAACTGGGGTGGGTGTAGGAGATGATGGGAACAGCACCCAGCGGGAGCCACCAGTTGGGCTTCCCCGGCTGGAGCTGCTCCTGGAGCATCCTGAGCATGTTTCCTCATCTGTGAAATCAGATTGTTTACTCATTGATCTGTAAGGCTCTGTTTCAGCTCTAATAAAGTCATTCACATAAAAATAAACATACTCATTGTTGACGGTTTACATCGTGCTAGGCATTCTGCTAAGAGTTTTATGTGTATTATCTCATTTAATCAAGGCCACTCAAGGCCATTCTGTGTGGTTCATCCTCATATCATGCCATTTAGCAGAGATGAGCTGAGGCCAGACTCTGTGCACGCAACCGGAGAGGGGCAGAACTGAATGATTCCATGTCTTTGATTTGCAGTCCGTGCTTGTGTGCATTGTCTTGGCTCAGACTGCTATAACAGAATGCCATAGACAGGTGGCTCAATCAACAAACATTAAGGACCAAGATCAAGGTGCAAACTGAATCTTGTGAGGGATCTCTTCTTGGTTTGCCGATGGCTGCCTTCTTGCTGGGTCCTCACGTGGTGGGGGTGGGAAGCATATGCTGATTTTTTCCCTTCTGAGGACTATTATCTACCCTCATGATTCCACCTAAACCTAATTGCCTTCCAAAGGCCCCGCCTCCTAACGTCAACAATGGGGCAGGGAATGAGGCTTCGTATGAATTCTGGAGGACACAGACACTCAGTTCCTAACACAAGCTGTACAGTATCGCCCCCTTCCAGGATTCAGAGGGGCCACCACTGGGAGCACAGTAGGAGGCACACAGCCCTCCCACCTTCGCACAGTGAGGGAGCAGTGGAGCACAAGCCGCTGTCTGTGAACAGAATGGGGGGAGCTGGGGGACAGGGTTTCTGGGTACTAATTATGAAGCTAGAAACTCCTTGGGGACAAGCTTCTCCAGATGTTTCTCTGTGACCACTTGTGAGCATCCATCTATTAGTTGTACAAATATTTCCGAAGACTGCACCTATACTCTATTAGGGGTTAAGAATCCAGTGGTGAACCAAAAGATTGTGTTGAATCCTTGGAAAGCTGTGTGCAGAGCTGTGGGAGATGTGCTAGGGGCCAGACCTGCCCTGGTGGAGGATGTGGTTGTGACAGTTTTCCCCGAGGAAGCTGATGCTAAGCGGAACTCTGGGGGGTAGGGGCCGTGTGGCTGGAGCCCAGCGCGGTATGGAGGGCTGGGCTCTACAGGGCTCTGTAGGTAGCTTAAACAATTTTCACTTTGTTCTGAGTGCCACAGGAAACCATTGCAAGGTTTTAAACAGGAAAGCAATGCGAGCTGATTTGTATTAAAACAAAATGACTCTGGCTGCTGTTTAGGAGAGGCCCTAGTGGGAGTTGGTGGGCCGATGATTTAGACTAAACAAGAGCTGACAATTAGCTGGGCTGGAGTTGGCAGTGGAGATGGAAAGGACAGGAAGGAGTAATGGGATATTGAGGAGGTAACATTAGCAAGACATGAAAGGATGGATTGAGTTGGGATCACAGGAGAGAGAATCTGCATGAGCCAACATGGGCAAGCACGTTTAGTACCCTGATGCGGGAACTTGTTTTTAAGAATGCTTCCCTTCCTAATGCTTCCCATGGTACCTAGCTGCAGCAGGAACATTAAAGAACCCCAAGGAAAGTTTGGCGTTTTCTCAAAACATTAAAAATAGAATTACTATATGAATCCAGCAATCCAACTATTAGGCATATGTCCAAATATATGCAAAGGAAATAATAGTATGTTGCAGAAGTATCTATCTCTGTGTTCATTGCAATACTATTCGTAATAATCAAGAGGAAATCAACCTAAGTGCCCATCAGCTGATGCATGGATAAAGAAAATGTGAAACACACACACGCACGCGCGCGCACACACACACACACACACACACACTCAACTACTATACAGCCATAAAGAAGGATGGTATCCTGTCATTTTTTTGACAAAATAGATAGACCTAGAGGATATCATGTTAAGTAAAATATGTCAGTCAAAGAAAGGCAATCTCATATGACCTCATACCATATGTGGAATCTGTAGAAGCTGATTTCATAAAAGTTGAGAGTACAACAGTGGTTACCAGGGTTGGAGAGGGCAGGGGGAGGAAGGACAGATGTTATCAATGGGTACAATATCACAGCCAGATAGCAGGAATGAGTTCTGGTTTTCCGCAGTACAGTGAGGTGAATATAGCTAACAATAATACACTGTATATTTCAAAATGGCTAAACGAGGGTTTTGGAACGTTCATATCACAAAGAAATGACAAATGTCTGAGGTGATGGATACATTCATTACCCTAATTTGATTATACTGCATGACATATATATATATATATACATGACACATCATACTGTATACCTCAAATGTGTGCAATTATTATGTGTCAATAAAAATCTGCTGTCATAAACAGGCCCCATCTCACATAGCGAGGAGTCTAGGGGTGGCACAGCTCCTGGTGGTGGGATAAGCTCCATGATATCCACAGGGCCCAGGGGTGGCGGTGGTGGCGGTCATCATCATTGCCATCGTCATCACTGTCCTCCTCCTCCTGCTCACTCATTGACTTCATCCTGGGACCACCTTCCCTCACAGTGGCAAGATGACCTTGGGGGTTCCAGATATCAGACACCCATTGCAACCATATCCTTTTCATATTCTGCTGACTGTGCTGAGTCAAGTCCCCACCTGCATATCCATTTCTGTCAGGAAGTGAGGTGACCATGCTGGTTCAGATGGCTGAAGATGCCACCGTGGCCTGGGGCTGGGGCACCTCCCCTGAGAAATGGATTTATGAACTAACGCAGGGTCCCATTGAGAGGTCTAGATATTAGGGCTCATTGGATTGTCACAGGGTCCAGGACCAACCAGTCGCAGGTTTTGGGTTTTAGGCTAACCTATGTAATAAAAAATCATGCTAAGAGAACTGACATAGGATTGCTGGCTTCTCATTTTAATTTAGTAAAGACGTTAAAAAAAATTACCTTCTACTATCTCTAGGACAGTAGAGACATGTTAAAGGACATTTTTAAAACAAAGAAGAAAAATTCTCTAGTAAGTTTGGCATTATAAAAACATTTTCCCTCTCATTTCTCTCATCTGAAGTTTGGGAACCACTTCCTTGGATCACCAGGAACCACACAAAATGGAGGCTCTTAACTGGGGTCCATGGACTGTTCTCCCAGGGGTTTATGAATTAGGAGCCAGAGGGTCCATGAACTCAGATAGGAAAACATTACAACTTCATTTTTACTACTTTTCTATGAAATGTAGCATTTCCTTCAATTATAAATGTGGCAACAAACCAGTAGATTGAGCACGACCTGTGATTTTTGATCACAAATATTTTCACATCACATTACAGTTGTGGATATCTGGAATGTCATTTATGCCCACTGCTCTTGGGAAATTATAGCAGCTATGAGACTGGCTGCCAGCATGTGATCAGTCTTCCTTACAGACTCCCCTGCAACATAGCTGGCCACTCACCTGGCGGCTCTGCCCAGGCATGGGGCAGCCACTGAGCAGTGCATTCTAGTGTTCTCATGGACAGGACCCGGCCTTTCCTCAGTCCTTCACTGAAATTGTTCGTGGATCAATCTGCAGGAGGGATTGCATTATTTTCATAGTTACTTAAAGTTTTGCAAATCTGAATCATTCTAACATGAGATTTTAACTCTGTAGGCAGCGCAGCCTGTAGTAGCACAGGCTAATTCAAACATGCCCGGTTGTTGAACCGATTGTCAGAGTGTAATATTTAAGGCGGCTTCTTGTTATTGCTGATGAAGTGCAGCGATGTGGGTCATGCACAAAGTAGCAACCTGCGTGAAGCAGAAGCAGAGTTCTTTTTCTGATTGGCTTTTCTCTTTTTATTGTTTGTACCATGTCTGTGCTATGAAGTATAGTCTTATATGCATAGTGTGCTATGCCAGGGTTCTTATACTATATTGTGAAAATTCCAGACATTGAAAAAAAACCTTTGTGAGAAATACAGTATCAGAGAGAACCATGATTTCTAGAAAGTCATAGAAAGTCACATGCAGCAACAGTTACCTACCAGGGAGGACGGGACCCCTTAGCAACTGCTGTGATCCCTCATCTGTACAAGGGTTAAAAGACACAGTGCCGTAACTGGCTTATCATAAAACTTGCCTTATTTTACTTACTTGTCATAAAATTTAATAATAAATCTAATAATTAATTTAATAATATTTTACACATTGTTATCTCCTAGGCATTTCGGTCAGCCAAATTTATTAGAAGTCACAAAGTATTAGTTTTCAAAGAAGGTCAGTGGAATAAAACATTTTGTCTTAGTCTTATTAATATTTTTATACCCCCAATTTATCTCGCACTGGCAGACAAAAGGAAGATCCAGTAAAAACTGTGTTTTTGGTTTCATCCACATTAACGAACCAATGGGACAAAAACAGTAATTTATTTCTTCTTGGGTGGAAAATCCCTTGAGAATAGAATTTTGAAGGCAAGGAAACTGAAAAGCACACCTCTGTTCATCTGGAAAATGCATCCAGAGAAAATGAGGGGTTCTGTGTGTCCATGTTTAAAGGAAGTTCAATTTGGAAAAGCTAGGATACTTCCAACCTCAGACTTGCAACAAAATGAAAACCTTTTCTGGAAGCCTTCTTGAGGTTCCTTTTCAAAGCCTCACATTACTGGGGCAACTTTATCTAAAGCCCATGGACTGGGAATACACGGTGCTTTTGTAAGCCAGCGCGCAGGCCAAAACTCCCCAGTCAAGAGAGCTGCTTCCAGGAACAGGTGCACCTCTTGGAGCATGTTGCTAAGGCTTGACTAAGTGTCCCTCAGAGGTTGCTGTGCTATGGACTTGGTGGCCAGCCTGTGGTGCTGCTGGGAGGAGTGGAACTTTCAGAAGGTGGGACTAGTGGGAGGAAGGAGTCACTGGGGTGTGCCCTTAAGTGGATACTGAGACCCCTGCCCCCTCCTCTTGCTCTCTCTTTGCTTTATGAGCTGAGTCGCTTCCTCTGCCACACGCTTCTGCTATGATGTACTGTCTTATCCCAGGCCCCAAAGCAATGGTGCCAACCAGTCAGGGACCGAAACCTCCAACACTGTGACCCAAATAAACCTTTCCTCCTATAAGTTGATGATCTCAGATATTTGTTACAGGCATGGAATTCTGACTAACATGTTATGGTGGAATTGACAGCTTATCAGTCCTTTTAGTCCATCACGCAGAGAAACTACAGATGCCTTTCCACACAGCTGCCTGATTGCTTTATCTTTGATGTGCCTGTTAGCAAAGAATACCAACAAAGAATTATTGTTTTGTGCCTTTGGAAAGACAGAGAGGCTCATGTTTTGGAAATGGTGTCTGTGTATATATCTATATATTTTTTTTTTTTTTCTTTTTCTTTTTTTTTTTATTTAATCAAACAAATCTGACAGGACAGAAAAGCTTCCTCTCCTTGCACAGAAGGAATTGCTGCCATACTTGGTTGTGCATCTAACTTTGCTAGTGACTTTTTTTTTTTTTTAAAGTGAATTAGCAAGCACCTCTCATAGAAGTTTTGTCAAAGAAGTCATCAACTTTATCAAAACCTGGTCTCTGAATCATAGCATTTTTAAGGGTTTTATCAAGAACCGATGGCAGAAAATGAAGTGCTTCTCCTCCGCAGAGAGTCTCACCATTTTCAAGAGGAAGTTTCACTTATTTTTCTGAAAGGAAAAGAAAAGCCATTCTTAGAATGCTTTGCAAGACAGAATTTTGTCTATAGGTTGGCCTGCCACAGAGATTTTTAATCCTCTGAATGAGACGAATCTTTCAGTTCAAAGCTCTGATATCACCATTATGGATGCTCCTGAGAATAGTACCAGCTTTCTTGGCTAAGCTGCTGATATGAAAGGAGTGTCAAAGCTGACATCTTTGCAAACTCATGGATGCTGGAAGAAGTGCTCTAACCTCAATGGAGTAGAGATAGAACATTCTGTCAATTTACTTAAAGAGAAAGTTCTATAAACACCCGGAAATATTTTTGAACTCTTTGAAAAATTATTTGTATCTTGATGGTATCAACACTGAGCCACAGTGTCACATTCTTTTTCTTGCTGTTATAACCTGTCTCAAAGTTGTCCACCCAGACGGAAAGGAATTCATTGATCTTCGCACCAAAAAACTACAACCAGGGTCTCACTACAAAGCACTTAAGAGTTTTGGTGCTCCCTGAGAGAAAGTAGGGGAGGTTTAATTTCATTTTCAAAGACATATCTTTGAGGATTGGATTTTTATCATTGTTAACACACACACACACACACACACACACACACACAAATCAGTTAGAGTTACAAAATGACAAATGTATTGTCTCATCAAAGACTTCCCACCATTTCATGTTCTTATTAACGTTGGGCCTATACAGCCTTTATGTCTTTTAAAAAAGGCAATTTAATTTGCCTATATTTTAAACACAGTATCTTATTTTTAAAAATGTGGTTCCAAGAAGCAAATCCATTCTTATACAATACTTGTATTTAAAAAAAGTAAGAAATATTAAAAAAGTAATATTTCTTTAATTGTACTTCAGTACACTTGGTTTTCTTTGTAATCCTGTATATTTATTTATGCATTGAACAACATTATTCTCCTTTTTCTCAAGGGGCCCAGAGTGTAAAAATGGTAGAGAATTCCAGCTATGGCCTTAAGTTGTCAAATGTGGGGAGAGTCAGGTTTGTTGTAGATTCTGAGGAGCCCAGAGAAGAAGACGCTGTCTTCACAAAAGACCCATCTAGCCACGAGGCTCCTGTGCCACCAGGGAAATCCACTGCAGGGTTTCACTCCCAGGACAGGGGAAAAAGGGGCAGATGTCAGCCTCAAGCAGGAAGGCATCTTCTTCCTAGAGTAGCTGACTCTGGGAAATTGGCCACTGCCAATCAAGTCCCCTTGTTCAAGTGAAATCCATTACTGACTTCTTCCCGCGGGCACAGAGTGTGATGCTGCAGGGCTACAGAGGAGGGGCCACAGGACCACTTCCTGGAGGAGAACACAATGCAGGTGGAGAAAAAAATGAGCCCGTAAAACAATGAAGGAGAATTAAATGCAAGGCTAGTGGATGTCCTGAGAAAATCCTGCTAGTTTTCAACACAGGATCCCCAGAGTCTAAAAAATTGCTTGCCTCACAATGTGTGCTCAAGAAACAAAACAAAACAAAACAAAACAAAACCAAAAAAAAAAAAAAAAAATTGTTGAATGAGTAAATTAATGACTGAATTTTTAAAACAACACCTATTGTTATGAGAACAATACATGTTCGTTAGAGAAAACTTGAAAACACAGAGGAATATAAAGAGGTGAAAAAGAAAGAATAACTGGCCAACATTTTGCTATATTTCTTCTTAGTTTTTTTTCTAAATACATGTACACGACATATTCTCTCTCTCCCTCCCTCTCATTCATACTTACTTTTAAGAAAAGAATCGAGACTTGAGTTTTATAGCCTGACTTTTCTCTTAAAATTATATTGTGATCATTTTTCTGTGCCATTAAGTATTCTTCAGAACATTATTTTTAATGACTGTATTATGCAGCAATCTATAAATAAATCATGTGTACATGGCCTAACTTATTAACCACGTCCCTATTGTTGAGCATTGCAGTTGGACACATTTTATATGACCAAGAGCTGCATTTAGTTGTTGCTGTGATTTGCTCCAAGTTGTCTGCTGAGTTCCCCCCTCTACTTATCACCTCCTTTCCTGTCATTCTCTTGGAAATCCAATGCGATAGACTCCATTATATCCACTTTACAGAGGAAACCCTGAAGCTCAGAGGAGTAATGTGCTACAAGTTGCTGCTAGAAAGTGACAACACTGGGATTCGAATCCTGGTTCCCCAGGGTACCAGAGTCCAGGTCCTCCAGTGCTGTCCTGGACTGCCTCACGGCTGTCCCTGAGGATGGGACTCCCTGCATCAGGCTGCAAAGGAGATGGGGAAACCTGTCAGCTAGATGGGAGAAGACCAGAAGAGGTGGGTGGCAGAAAACCAGGGTGAGGCCTTAGGAGAAGGACATGTGTTTCTAGTTTTGAGAGCAGTGAAAATACTAAGGACAAGAGCAAAGCAAGAGCCATGGAGACTTTTTCAAGGCAAGCGTTTCAGAAGCCTGCTGAGGGTCAGATGGGTGCTCCCAGCCCAGACTCTTGACTTTGTGGCAGTGAAGCAACAGCATCAGTCTTTTACTTCTTCCTGATATCAAGGGTCACATTCAGCCTTAAGGTGATATTATGGTTTGGATGTGGTGTCCCCAAAAAGCTCACATGTGAGACCATGCAGGGAGGTTCACAGGAGAAATGATTGGGTTGTAAGAGTCTTAACCCAATCAGTGAATTAATCCCTGATGGGATTAATTGAAGTGATAGGGTGTGGCTGGAGGAGGTGTGAATTGGGGCGTGGCTTTGGGGTACATATTTTGTATCTGGAGAGCGGTCTCCCTCTCCCTCTCCCCCTCCCCCTCCCCTTCCCTCTCCGTCTCTCTCTCTCCCTCTCTCTCTCTCTCTCCTTCCTGATGATGGGAGCTGCTTCCCTCTGCCACACTCTTCTGCCATGATGTTCTGCCTCACCTGGAGCCCGAGGAATGGACCTGGCCTTCTATGGACTGAGACCTCTGAAACCGTAAGCCCTCAAACAAACCTCTCCTCCTCTATAATTGTGCTGGTCAGATCTTTTAGTCACATCAGCAAAAAAGCTAAAACAGGTGATGTAAAAAGCACAGCGTGTCCTCTGCCTTCAGCATCCCTGCATGCCTGCAGTGGTGAGCAGTTTCAGAGGCATGTAGGGGACGGGAGCAGAGATGCCATCCCATAGAGAAGGTGGAAATGAAGGACAACCAGAGGCAGGCTGGGGACCAGACTTAGGTGCCTAACTGTCCAGGTGGACCTGGAACAAGGGGTTTCCCTGGATCCAGGACTTTCAGTGTTAAAAGCAGGAAAGCCACAGGCAAACTGGGGTGATTGGTTCTCATAGGCTCAGACTGCTCTCAGAGGAAGGGCTCATCCAGTGGGGCAGGTCCATGTAGGTTTCCTGAAAGAGCAGTGCTATGGTTTGAATGTTTGGGTCCTCTGCAAAATTCGTGGGCTGGAAAGCCTTTTTGTCTTATTTTATGATAGATTACTTTCACAATTTTTGTTTTGCAGCCAACCCATCCCTCTGATGGGTACCCATTCCCTTGCCCAGGCAGGACATGAGTGAGACAATATGGAAACAACCTGTAAAACTCTTGAAAAATGAACATTTGGCTCACATGAGCTGGCTCCAGCATGCTACTACATCTATCCTGTTTTCTGACACCATCTTGGCCTGGTCATTGTGACTTTATGCTGTCTTGAAATCAAGTAGTGTAACTTCTTAAACTTTGTTCTTTTTCAAAATTTTTTTGTCTATCCTGGTTCATTTGTATTTCCACATGTTTTAGAATCACAATATTGATCTCTATAAAAACTTCTGCAGAGATTTTGAATGAAATTGAATTAAATATGTAACTCACATTAGGGAGAAATGACATCTTAATAACATTGAGTCTTCACATCCATGAACACAGTCTTTCTCCTATTCAGGTCTTTGATTTTTATCTGTGTTTTAAGGTTTCTCAGTACACTGGTACTGCATATCTTTTATTGGTCTTACACATAAGTGCTTCATGATTTTGGGGTGCTTTTATAAATAGTACTTTTGTAAATTTCAATTTCTAAGTGTTCTCTGCTAGTAAGTACAAACACTATGATTTTTTGTATATTGACATTGTATTCCATGACTTTGGCTAAACTCACTTATTGGTTCTAGTATTTTTTTCTGTGATTTTCTGTCTAGATAATCATGTTAAAAATTAGAGACAAAAGAATTCTTCCTTTCCAAACTTTAAGTCATTAATTTATTTTCTTACATTATTGCATTGACAAGGACTTTTAATGTGATGTTGAACAGAAGTAGGAAGGCCAGATTCCCTTGCCTTCTTTCTATCTTAGAGGAAAACATTTGATCTTTTGTCATAGTATGTTAGTAGCAGGAGATTTTATGCAGTTACTTTTTTTATGTTGAGAAAAATTGCTTCTGTTTTTAGTGGGTTCAGTTTCTACCATGAATGGATGTTGAATTTTTCAAGTGTTTTTCTATAATTATTGAAATGACCACATGATATTTATTGTGGATCAAATTATGTGTCTCCCCCACCTGCTGCCAATATGTGCTGAAATCCAATACCCAGTTCCTATGACATGATCGTTATTTGGAAATGGGGGCATTGCAAATGTAATCAAGTCAAGATAAGGTTCTATTGGATAGGGTGGGACGTAAATCCAACAATTGCTGCCTTTATGAGGAGAAACAGACTTGAAGACCCAGGGAATGAGGCTGTGTGAAGGTGGGGGCCAGGATGGAGTTATGCTGTTTCTATAATTGTGAAATTGCCTGTTATTCTTTTCAGTTCTATCAGTTTTTTCTTACTGCATTTTGAAACTGTATTATTAGGTATATACACATTTAATATTATTATCTCCTCTAAGTGTACTGATCATCTAACATTATGTAAAGTCACTATGGCTTGTAATATTTGTCCTTCTGACTTCTAGTTTGTCTGATATTGATAAAGCAATTTCAGTTTTCTGTTAGTGTTTCTATAGTATATATTTTCCATTTTTTGCTTTTAATTAATCTTTTTATATTTAGAGCACCAAAAGTTTAATCTTTTATTTCCAACCTGATGATCCTTTTCTTTTGATTGCTGTTTTTTAGATCACTTATATTTAATGCAATTTTTGTATGTTCTTATTAAAATCTATTACCTTGCCATTTTAAGTTCTGTTTTTCTATTTCCTATTTCATACCTCATTTTGGATTAATTTTGTCTTATGATTCCATTATATCCCCACTGTAAGCTTATTTATCTCTTAAAATTTAAATTTAAATGTAGTTTTTTTGGGGTTTATAATAAACGTTTTTACTTGGCTCAGTCTATTGCAAGTACCATACTGTTTCTCAGGTAATATAAAGACCTAACAGTAGCATATTACTAATTTCTTCCTCTTATCCTTTGCTATTATCATTAAATGTTTGTCTTTCACTTGTGCTATATGTATATAACACATCAATGAATTTTTTAGCACATCAATGAATTTTATAGAGTAATCAAAAAGAGATTTTCATTTATTTTTATGCCTTTTAAAAACATGCTTTTAATTTTCTTGTACACAGTCAAAATTTCTCCAATAGCCTCTTTTCCTGAAAATCTTTCTTTATTATTTTTCTAGTCTAGGTCTGTTAACAATGAATTTGTCAACTTTTGATTGGATAAATTCTTCCTTGTTTCATTTTTCAAAGATATGTTCACTGGCTGTAGAATTCTTGTTGGATTGTATTTTTCTTTTGGTTGTGTAGTGTGTTTTTCTCTCCGGCCACATTTATGATTATCTATCTTTGATTCTCAGTATTTTGAAAATGACATGTGCAGGTTTTAAAAATTGTCTAATGTTTTGTTTTGATGTTTATTCTGCTTTGTATTCTCTGAACTTAGTGGATTTGTGGGTGTGTTTTTCCATTAATTTTTGAAAATTATTAGTCATTATTTTAGAAAAATACTTCTATCCCACTTTCTTATCTCTTGCTTTCATTTTTGGGATCCCAATAACTGGTATGTTTGATATTGTTCCACAAGTCTTGGATGCTTCCTTCTCTTCCTCCTCCTCTTTGTTTCCTCTTTGTACTTTAGTGTGGGTAATTTCTATTGACTTATTTTCAAGTTTACTATTTCCTCCCTCAGTTATATCTGTTCTAATGATGAGGCAATTACAGGATAGTCTTTATCTCTGTTACTGTGTTTTTCCTATCAATTTCATTTGATTCTTCCTTATAGTTTCTATGTCTCAAAATTCTACACCTGTCACACATGCAGTTTATCTTTCCCACTATAGGTTTAAATATATTATCATTATCAGTAAATATGTTACGATTTTAATTTTCTTATATGATAATATGATAATTCAAACATCTGGGTCACCTTTGAGTGTTTTCATTTTTCTAGATCCTAAGTTTTTGAGGTTGACCAATCTAGTTAAGAAATGAGATGGCCTTGCGTTTTGTTATTTTTATGGTTATCCTCAGAGTACTACAAGATTTTAAATTCTTGTTAAGGAAGTCAGTTCCTAAGCTGACATGGTGGAGATTTGGGCCTACTTTTTCTTCCATTAGGCACAGAGTCTCTGTTCTGGTGCTTATATCTGTGATCCACTTTGAGCTGACTTGTGCAGGGTGAGAGATAGGGGTTTAATTTCATTTTATTGCATATGGATTTCTAGTTTTCCCAGCACCATGTGTTGAAGTGGCTATCTTTTCTCCAGTGTATGTTTTTGGCACCTTTGTCTAGTAGGTGACAACTGTATTTATGTGTTTGTCTCTGTGTCTTCTGTGGCATTGGTCTATATACCAGTTTTGTCAGTGCCATGCCATCTTTTGTTACTATGGCTTGGTAGTATAATTTAAGGTCTGTATAGTATGCCTCTTGCTTCATTTTTCTTGCTAAGGATTGCATTGGCTATTCTTCCAAGTGAATTTCATGATTGCTTTTTCTATTTCCATGAAGAATGTCATTGGGATTTTAATAAGAATTGCATTAAATCTGTAAAAAGCTTTTGGTAGTATGGCCAGTTTGACAATATTAAATCTACCTATCTAAGAGCATGGGAGAACTTTCTATCTTCTAAGGTCTTCTTCAATTACTTTCTTTAGTTTTCTGTAGTTTTTGTTGTAGAGGTCTTTCACCTCTTTTGTTAGATTGATTCCCAAGTTTTTTAAATTTTGAGGCTATTGTGAATAGAGAAGTTTTTCTAATTTCTCTTTTACTGGATTCATCACTGATGTATAGGAACACATTTGACTTATGGGTGTTAATTTTATATCCTGCTACTTTGCTGAATTCATTTATTAGTTCTAGAATGTTTCTGGTGGAATTTTTTGATTCTTCTAAATATAGAATCATGTTGTCAGCAAATAGTGATAGTTTGAGTTCTTCTTTTTCTATTTGTATTCCTTTAATTTCTTTCTTCTGTCTAATTGCTCTGGCTAGAGTTTCAAGGATGATGTTGAATAAAAGTGTTGAAAGAAAGCGTAAGAAGTAAAATCAAGAATCAATAAATGGTATGGTATCAAACCAAAAAGCTTCTTCATAGCAAAGGAAACAATAAATAATGTGAAGAGAGAGCCTACAGAATGGTAAAAAAATTTTAACACATGCACCTCGGATAGAATATTAATCTCCAGGATATATAAAGAACTCAAAAAACTTAACACTAAAGAAACCAAATAACTGAATCAATAAATGGGCAAAGGAACTGAACAGACACCTCACAGAAGATATACAATTGATCAACAAATATTTGAAAAAATGTTGAACATCTCTAGCAACTAGAGAAATGTAAATCAAAACTGCTCTAAGATTTCATGTCACGCCAATCAAAATGTCAATTATCAAGAACACAAGCAACGATAAATGCTGGTGAAGATGTGGGGAAAAAGGTATTTTTCTGGTGGGACTGCCAATTGGTGCAGCCACTGTAGAAAGCAGTATGGAGATTCCTCAGAAAATTTGGAATGGAACCATCGTTTGACCCAGCTATCCCACTCTCGGTTTATAACCAAAGTACTTAAAATCAGCATACTGCCTTGATGCAGCCACATCAATGTTTATAGCAGATCAACTCACAATGGTTAAACTATGGAACCAACCTAGGTATTTTTTAATAGATGAATGGATAAAGAAAATGTGGTACATGTACACAATGGAACATTACTCAGTCTTAAAGAAGAATGAAATTATGGCATGTGCCTGTAAATGGATGGAACTGGAGAATAACATGCTAAGTGAAATAAGCCAATTCCAAGGAGTAAAAGACCAAATGTTTTCTCTGATATGCAAATGTTAATTCACAATAAGGTGGGGGAGAATAGTGGTATTTTGGACTAAACAGAAGGGAGTGAAGAGAGGGGAGGAGGCATGGGAGTAGGAAGGAGAGTAGAATGAACTGGACATTATGACATGACCTGTGTAACTACGTCTTGTACAATCAGACGAGTGAGAAGTTACACTCCACTTATGTATGATGTGTCAAAATGCATTCTACTGTCATGTATAACTAATTAGAACCAATAAAAAGATTTTAAATTCTTTCGGTGTCAGCTCCTGCTTATGGTAGTGACTATTTTGTTGAAGAATATTTCTTAATGTATGCTGCAAACCCATTCATGATGATGCATGCTTATAATCCTAGTGACTTGGGAGGCTGAGGCAGGAGGATCACAAGTTCAAGTCCAGTCTCAGCAATTTAGTGAGACCTTGTCTCAAAATAAAAAAATAAAAAGAACTGGGGATGCAGCTCAGTGGTAAAGTACCCCTGGGTTCAATCCCCACTACCAAAAAAAGAAGAGTTTGTACATGATTTATACCATCAGATGGGTGCTCCAAGTATAAAGAATGGATTGAGATGCAGAGAAGTTAAGTGACTTACTGAAGCTTCAGGATACCTAGTGCAGCCTGGACTAGAACCAGGCAGTCCGACTCCAGAAACTATCCTAACCCTACATCACGCTGACACACAACTAAGTGTAATACAGTGTATTCCAGGCCATTCTTTGCTATCTACACAGAATATATTACTGGGAAAGTCCTCTTTATTAGTTTCACAAGGCTGCCCAAAGCAAGTAGTTTAAAACAAGAGAAATTTGTCCTATTGTTCTGGAGAGCAGAAGTCTGAAATCAAGAAGGACCCGACCTTTGGGCCCTCCAGGGGAGGATCTGTTCCGTGCCTCTCCTGGTATCTGCTGGCTGCCAGCAATCACTGGTGCTCCTTGGCTTATAGATGTGTCACTCCCACCTCTGCATCCATCTTCATGTGACTGCCTTTTGGCATGTTTCGTCTCTTCTGAGGACACCAATCCTACCCTGGTATGACCTCCTCTTGTTTTGTTTTGTGGGTGCTGGGCCTGGAACCTGGGCCTTGCACAGTACACCAGGCGAGCGCTGTACCACCGAGGCAGACCCCCAGGCCCTCGTCTTAACTGATTACATCTTCAACGATCCTGTTTCCAAATAAGGTCACATTCTGGGGCTCCAGAAAGGAATGATACCTTGGGGATAGTATTCAACCCAACAGAATATTGCCCCCGCCCCATTCACATCTGCCTCATATGCAAAATACATTTGCCCACCCCAACATGCCCTAAAGTTATCCCTTTCTAGCATCGACTCCAAATCCAAAATATCATCTAAATATAAACTAGAAAGTCCCAAGGGCATCATTCAAATCAGATATAGAGTCTGGTGATGGCCTATTCTGGGACAAAATTCCTCTTTGATCACAGACTTCATAAAACATCCAACCACCAGAGTCTGGTTCCTGAACCCACAGGAAGAGGATGAGGGCAGAGATCTGTCCTAACTCCAGTCCCTAGGATAGGGCCTGGCAACCTGTTCATGCTAATTAACATTTGTTGGACAAGGAATAAATGCTCCAAAGATCACATGAGATAATGAAAACAAACATTTCTGAAAACTGTAGGAGTAAACTAGTTTCTTTGGGCTGCACTGGGCTCATAGAGAAAATTAATCTAGTCCATCGATATCACTGTCTCTAAATGAACCTGAAGGAAAATGTGGGTCTGTTTTTCTTGAAGAGAACCCAAGCCGTAGGTACTATGTGGTCTGTCCTAGGAATGGAAGCAAGCTTGCTACAAGTGGGAGAATAAAGTAGATGAGGTGGTTTTGGAGGCTTTACAATTTTATAAGTCAAACAGAGGAAAGTTCTGTTATGTCATAGTAAAAGCTAAGTGTCTCTCCTTGTGCCTATGTCTTTCTGCTTTCAATTCCTGTTGATATCTAATGAGGAATGGCCTCCTGACAGGATCAGCTACCTTATTAGTAGGGTTCAGTGGAAAATAAACATGCAAAGCACCCTGTTAAAAATTATTAAGAATTTCTGCATGGCACCTACAGAGCATTAAACCAAGTTCAGGACCATACGTGGCTGCCTAGTTTGCAAGGACGGAAGCCACCTAACTTCTGAGCTCTTCCCACGCCCCTCCCCTGACTCCTTGGGGATCATGTGAGCTGATAAAACTGCACTTTCTCAGTCATCTGGGGCTTTGAGGAGCCACACTACCCATTTTTGGTTCTATCTTAAAATAAAAAAAAGGGCTGGGAATGTGGCCCAGTGGTTAAGTGTCCCTGGGTTCAATACCTGGTACGGGGGAGAAAAAAATTAACAATTTGTTTCACCCTTAGGTTTTGTAACTAAGCCTTAGAGGGTATCTGTTTTCTTGCTCTTTTCTCTCTTCCAAAACTGGATTAATATTAGTTCTAGCTTGATATTCTTATGGTAAGGGATGGAGAGGGCATTATTTATTGCTTTTGTTTAGCCTAAATCTTAGGTAGTATGACCCTGGACCGTAACGGTAAGATATCCTCAGTGATCCTATCCCTTCTTCAGTGACAGAGAACCTGTCATGGTCAGGGACGTTACATTACATTTCCCTGAACTGCTTATAAAGTTAAAAGGCATGTGTATGTGTTTGGTTATTGTTTCCCTTCTATTTTAGGCTGAATTGTGCCCCTTCCACCTCAAGTTCCTGGGTTGAAGTCCTAACTCCCAGTATCTCAGAATGTGACTGTCTTTGGAAATAGGTCCTTTTTTTATTTTTTATTTTTTTTTTACAGACTGCATTTTGATACATTGTACACAAATGGGTACATCATTTCATTTCTATGATTGCACATGATGTAGATTCATACCATTTGTGTAATCATACATGTATGTAGGGTAAGGATGTCTGTCTCATTCCACCATTTTTCATACCCCACCTCATTTCCTTCTGCATAAAGTTGCTCCATTCTTCTCTCATCCCCCACCCCCCAACCCCAATATATATCATCATCTGCTTATCAGGGAAAACATTTGACCTTTGAGTTTTTGGGATTGGCTTATTTCACTTAGCATGATATTCTCCAATTCCATCCATTTATCTGCAAATGCCAGAATATTATTATTCTTTATGGCTGAATAGTATTCCATTGTGTATATATACCATAGTTTCTTTATCCGTTCATCAGCTGAACGGATCTAGGGCATCTAGGTTGGTTCCACAATCTAACATTTGTGAATTGAGCTGCTATAGACATTGATGTTGGAGATAGGTCCTTTAAAATGGTGATTAAATTAAAATAAGGTTGGGCTAAAATCTAATCTGATGAGTGTCTTCATAAGAAGAGGAAATTTGGATACCCAGAAAAACATCAGGGAGTCATAGAGGAAGATCATACGAGAACAAGGCAAGAAGATGGCCATCTTGCTGTGCATGGTGGTGTATGCCTGTAATCCCAGTGGCTCGGGAGGCTGAGGCAGGAGGATTGTGAGTTCAAAGCTTCAGCAACAGCGAGGCACTAAGCAACTCAGTGAGATCCTGTCTCTAAATAAAATACAAAATAGGGCTGGAATGTGGCTCAGTGGGCCAAGTGCCCCTGAGTTCAATCCCCAGTACCCCTTCCCAAAAAGAAGATGGTCATCTCAGAGATACTGAACCTGCCAACACCTTGGCTGGACTTCTAAATTCCCGAACTATGAGAACATAGGAGTCTGTTGCTTAAGCCACCCAGCCTGTGACACTTTGTCATGGCAGCCCTACTGGACTCAGGTACATTCTCCCAGAGAGCCTGGAAGCCTCTGCTGCTGTTTCCCCATTTGTTGGAGACTTGTGCTCCTTTGAGGAGATAGGAAAGAAGAATCCAGGTGAGGCTTTAGATTCCTATTTTTAGGTTATTTGGTTGCCCAGAGACTTCAGTAATTTCAAGGAAAGTTGTGAATTTGAAAATCAAGTGGCTTCTCTGTAGGTATAGTCGTGGAAATGATACTCTTTCCAGCTTTCAACAGGCTGAATGGAAGCTGGAAGACGAAATTATCCTTTTAAAATATAAATCAGGTCATGTTATCCTTTGCTTAAAACCCTCCTATCCATTTCTAATTCTTCTAGAGAAAAAGGAGTTCTTCCAAAGTCTACAAGGCTCCAGACCAGCAACTCTCCTTCCTGGCCACACATTCGAATCACCTACGGAGATGTTCAATGATCTGTGCCTGGGCCTCGCCTCCCAGAGATGCTGGGGCGGGGATCCATTACCTTGTATTTTTTTTTTTTTTTTGCAAAGGCTTCTGAGATGACTCCTGGGGTTGATGGGCCCTTGAGCTCAGGAATGCCATCAGCAGTGTTGGCATGGTATAGAGCTCGTTATAAGTGGGGAGTCTCAGGTCTCATTTTAACCTGTTCTTCAGGTGATTTGCATGTTTGTTGAAGCTTGAAAAGCATGACACAGAAAAGCTCACCTCTATAATCTGCAGGGTCTCTGGTCTGATTTCGAGGTCCTTAATCCATTTTGAGTTTAGTTTCGTGCATGGTGAGAGATATGGGTTTAGTTTCATTCTGTTGCATATGGATTTCCAATTCTCCCAGCACCATTTGTTGAAGAGGCTATCTTTTCTCCATTGCATATTTTTGGCCCCTTTGTCTAGTATGAGAAAATTGTATTTATTTGGATTTGTGTCTGTGTCCTCTATTCTGTACCATTGATCTACCTTTCTATTTTGATACCAATACCATGCCGTTTTTGTTACTATTGCTTTGTAGGAGAGTTGAAACAGTAGGTCCAAATCTTCACCTTGTTGGTCTAGGATCAGATTTCCTTAACAGGACTCCCATAGCACAAGAAATAAAAGCTAGAATCAACCACTGGGATAGATTCAAACTAAAAAGCTTTCTCTCAGCAAAGGAAACTATCAGCAATGCGAAGAAAGAGCCTACAGAGTGGGAGAATATCTTTGCCAATCATACTTCAGATAGAGCACTAATCTCCAGAATCTATAAAGAACTCAAAAAACTCTACTCCAAGAATTCAAATAATCCAGTCGACAAATGGGCTAAGGAAATGAATAGACACTTCACAGAAGAAGATCTACAAGCAATCAACAAACATATGGAAAAATGTTCAACATCTCTAGTAATAAGAGAAATGCAAATCAAAACCACCCTAAGATTCCATCTCACCCCAATTAGAATGGCAATTATCAAGAATACGAGCAACAACAGGTGTTGGCGAGGATGTGGGTAGAAAGGTACACTCATACATTTCTGGTGGGGCTGCAAATTAGTGCAGCCACTCTGGAAAGCAGTGTGGAGATTCCTTAGAAAACTTGGAATGGATCCTCCATTTGACCCAGCTATCCCACTCCTTGGCCTATACCCAAAGGACTTAAAATCAGCATACTACAGAGATACAGCCACATCAATGTTCATAGCTGCTCAATTCAGAATAGCCAGACTGTGGAACCAACCTAGATGCCCTTCAATTGATGAGTGGATAAAGAAACTGTGGTATATATATACAATGGAATATTACTCAGCCATAAAGAATGATAAAATTATGGCATTTGCAGGCAAATGGATGAAATTGGAGAATATCATGCTAAGTGAGATAAGCCAATCTCAAAAAGCCAAAGGACGAATGATATCGCTAATAAGTGGAGGATGACACATAATGGGGGGGAGGGAAGGGTTAGTGTTAGGGTTAGAGTTAGGGTTAGGGAGGGGGGCAAGTATGGAGGAAGGAAGTACTGTATAGAGGGTAAAGAGGGGTTGGAGGGGTGGGGGGAAGGGAAAAAATAACAGAATGAATCAAACAACATTACCCTATGTAAATTTATGATTACACAAATGGTATGCCTTGATTCCATGTACAAACAGAGAAACAACATGTATCCCATTTGTTTACAATAAAAAAAAAAAAAAAAAAAAAAGAAAAGTTCACCTCATGCCATGGCATCTCTCTGAACTCATATACTCATATTCTGTTCTTCCTCTTGTTTTACCTTGAACCTTCCATGTGGCTTCCTGTCTCAGGGCTACTGCCCCGCTTCTTCACTTTCCCTTTTCTCCCAGACAGCTCATGACGATTCCTCCTCTATCCCCAGTGAAGCCTTCCCTAACGAAGGCCCCACTTTCTATTTTCTCTTTCTTTCTCCATAGCACTTGGCACATTCTAACATATCTTTTTAGTTCCCCAGGGCTGCCCTAATGAATTACCACAAACTCTGTGGCTTAAAGCTACAGAATTTATCCTCTCAGTTTTGGAGGCCAGATCTGAAATCAAGGTGTGGGCAGGGCTGGTTCTCTCTGGAGGCTCAGAGGAAGAGTCTCTTCCAAGCCTCTCTCCTCGCTGGCCATGGCTGCGAGCTGTCCTTGACATTTCTCGGTACAGCCATTCCTCTAGTCTCTGCCTCCGTCTTCCTGTAGGCTTCTCCTCTGTGTGTCTGTATGTCTCAAATCCCCCTCGACTTTCTCTTAAAAGGATACCAGTCATTGGATTTAAGCCTCACCCTAATTCCAGGGTGACCTCAATCTCATCTTAATTGAGATCCTTAATTCAATAATATAAAATAACTTATTTCTGAACAAGGTCACATTCACAGACATATCATTTTGGGGCCACTATTTCAGTCCACTGCACATACCAAATAAGTTCACTGATTTATTTGCTTATCATCTGTATATCTGCATTAGCATGAAATCTCCATGAGTTTTGTCTGTAATGTTTCCCTCACTGTTCTACACTCGGTTCCTAGAACAGTCCCAGGCACCTAGTAGGTGCTCAGTAAGTCTTTGACTGAGGAGTGAGTGTGTCTGACCTCTTGCTGCAGCATCAGTCACTGCTGTCTGTCTTTTTTAATTTTAAAACTCCTCTTCCTTGGTTTCTGA
Organism: Sciurus vulgaris; assembly: GCF_902686455.1. Classification (NCBI taxonomy): domain Eukaryota; kingdom Metazoa; phylum Chordata; class Mammalia; order Rodentia; family Sciuridae; genus Sciurus; species Sciurus vulgaris. The sequence continues at coordinate 107,817,065 of NC_136472.1, forward strand.
GGACCTCTGCCTGCTTTCCTTGTTTCTCCTTTGCCTTCTCTGTTCCTTTTCAGTCTCTAATTGGTTGACACCTCTTCCTTTCTCCAGCCCTTAACTGATGTGATCCTCCTTTCTACTCATTCAATGTCCTCTGCCCAGGCAGTGCCCCACCTCCCTGGTTAGCGCTTCCTAAATGTAGAGGGCCTGTATTTCTAGTTCTTTTCCACAATCCTTCTTCTGATCCACATTTCCATTTTCTCTTTTCTTTTTTTTTTCACTTTCTCTTTTCATGTGACTTCTCTGTAGGGACTACCTTAATGAATGCTCCCAACACTCCAGCACGTCTATTTTCTCCACATCTGTCTTTCTTCCTTTCAGGGTTCAGTATCACCAACTTTCCAGTCACCAGGGCCAGAAGCTTGAGAATCACCCTGGATGCTCCTGTGTCAGATCACTCACCAGGTCCTGTCAGTTCTGTCCCTCACATGCCCCGTGGATCTACCCACTTTCCCCAACCTCAACACCACAGTCCAGCCATTGTTATTCTCTCCCAACTCACTACTCCTTCCCAAAACGCAGAATGGTGGCATTTCCTGTCATCATAATCCCCCTGGCAACTCTGCATTGCCCACAGAAAGATTGGTCCTTATTCTCCCTGGCCTTTCCCTCTCCAGGCTGGACTCTTGAGGCCTGTTACTTGCCTCCCATGATCCAACCACATTGACCTTGACAATCCCCATGTCACCAATTTCATGGGCTAGACAGAGAGACCTGGGGTACAGATTGTTAGGTCGGAATTTGAGCGACTATATGAGGGAGAGCGGAGCCACTGAAGCAAAGGGCAGCTTACCACACAGCGACCAAACAGGGGCAGAAAAACACTAACCCTTACCTCCACCTATCACTCAGCAGGACCCCCCACCTATTCTGGCCTAAAAAGAGACCCTGGGCAGCCGGAGCCATGTGCGATTTTCTCTGGCTCCCTATCCTGACCTGTACCCCGGGGAGCTGGGAATTTCGACCCAGAGCCAAATTCCAATAAAGCTTGTTTCCGCCGCTTTCTGTTCAATTTTATTTGGCCACTAGCTATGCCCCTGAGCTTACACAGATCGCTTCAGAGAACTTTTGGGTGTTTCCACCTCCACCTGCCAGTCTTCCTCCTGGTCCCTGGATCCTGGGAAAACTATGTTGTGAAAACTTTTTGAACTGAGAACATTAAAAAAAGGAAAGTCTTAACATTTGGGGGAGGCGGGGGCTGTCTCCAAGAGCAATTTTGGGTTCCATTTTACTCTCGGGTTGTGGCAGTTTCTTGGAGAACTTCCATTCTCTAAGAGAATGCTTTTTGGCGTTAATTGTTGGGATCGATGCTGCAGCAATTACATAATGTTTACTGCAGCCACCACCTATCTGAGGCTTAAGTGTTGCTAAATGTCACTTTCATGCTCCCTAGTGTATGGGGTATAATTATAACTGGTTCACTACTTCTTTGAGAAGGAGGAGGATGCTTTTAGCCTGAAAAGGAGAATGAAAATACATTTTCTCTTAACTTGCAAGAGTATTCATTTCTGGGGAGACCCTGGCCTGGAGGAAGAGGGCATGACACAGGAACTTCATTATGAACTGCTTTGCTGCTTGGATTGCTGCTGTGGTGGGCTCCAAAGATGTGCAAAACCCTTGACTTCTCCACCCACCATGCTGCTGGGGACTTCTGAGGCCTGAGATCAAATTCAGAGGCTGAGAGAAACACAGGGGATCAGGGTGACTGTCAATGTGGTTTTGTCAACAGGTATTAAAAGCAGCACAACACACAGGAAACAGCAGTGGCTGGAAACCACCAACTTGGGGCCCGTCCTTAGTTCTGTGCTTCGGATAAGTCACTCTGACCCTCTAATTTTATTCTGCTACCTGTCAAGTGGAAATAATAAATCCTGTCGGCCTGACTTCAGCTAAATTCAGTTCCACAACTATTTAGTGAGTATGTGCTGCATTTTAGACACCTGGGGATGTGGCATTGTATGAGTGTATAACTGTGAAGTGGAGATCATAAAAGATCTTTTGTTGTTGAAAGGATTATGCAAGTTAACGTGATCATACGTGACACAGTAAACCTTAGTAAATAAAATGGCCTCCTAGATAATACAATGGCCTTCTAAGTGGTGCCTTTTATGAGCCATTTATTTTCCACCCAGCAACTAGAGACATTGAAAAATGGAACTCCTATTTCAAAACCTCCAACTATTTGACACCTGTCATTAGACCCAGGGTAAAACTCTTCTGTGGTCTAGGAGACCCTACTGGACTTGCCTTCATCCACCATTACCTACTCTTTCCTTTACAGAGTTTTTCCTTAGCTTCTTTCTCTTTTTCAAACACACCAAGAACATAATGGTCTCAGAATCCTCACTTTAGCTCTATCTATTTATGGCCCAGATTTATATTACACATTTGTTTAAATTATCTGTCTTCCCCACTGGACTGGAAACTCTGTGAGTGTAGGAAATGCATATCCCTTGTTCTCTTCCCAATCTCAGTGCCTAGAGTAGAGCCTGCCACATAACAGGTGACTGTTAAACAGATATTTGCTGAATGAATGAGTGAGTGAACGAATGGAGTGCAGCTGCTTCTTCCCCACCTGGTCCTGCCATCCTCTTGAGCTTTGGCTTCTATTTTTTTCCAAACATCTCACAGCTCCAACTGTACTGTGCTGGTGGTCTGCCTTTAGTCTGCCTTGTCCATCAAGGCATAGGAAACTAGTCTCCTGGAAATCATAACTTGAAATGCACATTGCTTTCACATCATGTTTGTGTGCTCTAATGAATTATAGGGAGGAGTAAATATTTCTGGAGAAGCAAGAGGCCCAGCCAGATCTTTCATCTTCCCTGCTGGGTGTGGTGGAGGTCATTCATTATTTCCTCACTTCCCTTATGGCTCCACAGGTAGGAGGTTGCTGTAGGTGCTACTTCTATCATATATCTAAGTTTTCATTTGACCAATAAATCTCTCTCTCTCTCCAATCTGGCCATCTGTATTTAATGTTTCCAGGGAGTGGACTAATTAAGCCCTGAGTTAGAGGGCCTCTTCCTAGGCAGCTTATGGTCTAGCATTTTTCCTGTGACCCTTGGAATTTCTCCCCATAGGAAATAAATCTGAGCTCAGTTCCTTGAGCTGTGAGAGAGCAGATGCCACCATTCATTTCCCTGGTTTACCCCGTTGCTTGTGCCAACTTCTTAGCCCTAACTCTCCTGTGGTTACTTCCCTTGGGCTGTTGCCCAAACTCTCAAAGCTTTTGTTAGTAAAATCGAGATCATACTATGTATTCCTTGTGGTTATGGTCAAGATTCAGTGTGTCACTTTAGCAAGTGCTTACCATACATATTGTGTGGGGTGATATGCTACGTATTTGCCCACTACCATGTCCAGGCTGGCCAACCAGAAGAGTGCTGCCTGGGTGCAGAAGCAGATGTCAGTCCTCAGTCGCTGGAGTTTGGGGATCTCTGAGGTCTCAGAGAAGGGGCGAGTAGCCCGGTGATGGAAGGGAACTGGCTGTGTATAGCCAGCTGAATACAAAACAGTGGGTGTGGTTCTGCTGCAGGGTACTGGCTAATGGTCTGCCAGTTCCTTCTGCCCAACTGCTTGGACATAGATGTCAGATAGTAAGGATGAAGAGGCTCCAGCACACATGCTGGAGTTTACATGTTACAGTTTTAGCTCTCTTCTGTTCCTTGCTGCTGGTTCTGTCCTGCCTCTGACCGACCTTATGTGGACCTTCTGACTTACTCTGTCACCCGAGTCTTCCCCTCACCATTGGATTTGACAGCACTACTCTCCTGACCACAAGCCTATCTTACCTGAACAAGTGGGTCTGTTTCTCCATCCAGTCTCTGGGGCTTTAGGCCCCTCATACAAATAGCCATGTGTTTTTCTTGGTCTGGGACTTCTAACCTCTGTAAATTTCCAGGCTCGTTTGGTCTTAGGAATAAAAAGAGTCTCTGCCTGTTCAGGCCTTACTGGTTTTCCAGGTCAAGTTCAAGGTTCATCTTGAACTTGCCACGTCTGAGAATTTTTCTCGGAATCTCCTATTGTCTACATAGAAAAATGAAATTCCCAGATGTTCCCCATCCTCCCAATGCTGTCAATCCAGGGCAGGTGGTGCCAGCCATGCTCTGGGAGTTTAAGAGAGAGGAGTCCACACAGGGACTGCAGTGCTAGGGAGTTAGGCAGATCTGACAGTGACTCTTGGTCCTGTTTTTTTTATTTTTTTTTTTATTTTTTTTTTTATTTTGTGGTGCTGGGATTGAACCCAGGGCCTTGTGCTTGCGAGGCAAGCACTTTACCAATTGAGCTATATCCCCAGCCCTCGGTCCTGTTCTTTAGTGGTTGTGTCATTTTGGGCAAATTGCACATTGTGAATGCTGTGGTTTCCTTCTCTGTAAAATGGAGGCTCCTCATGAAGGTCAAACCAAATGTTATTTATAAAATGTAGGTGCTCAGAAATGGTGCCTGGTTGGACCATTTAGTTTCTTCCATGAGAAGCAGGGTGAGGCAGTGGCAAGAGCCTGAACTTGGGAATCCCAAATTCAAGGGCTTATTCTGCCACTGAAGAGTCATGAGACTTGGATTAAGTGACAAATTTGTAAGTCCCATGTTGGCAGGACAGTGTTGTCCAGGCTTTCCTTGTGATGCTTTTGGGAGAATTCAGCAAAGGAAAATGTGCCAAGTGTCCTGGACAGTGACTGGTATATAGTAGGTGCTTCACAATGCCCCTATTCCACTCCTCCCCTTTTTATTGTTGAATAATTTGTGGTCACAGTGATTGACAAAGAAACGCAGATGCAGTTTTATGGAGAAATTTTCTGTTCTCATTTTGTTTTTCAACCTGGCATTAAAGGTACTAGAGAAAACAAAATTATTGGAGAACTGTCTTATTTTCAGAAACATTAGATAAATTAGGTTACATATTTTATTGTTCCTGAATACTGTGCAATAATTTCCCTTCTTTGAAGACAGCCGGGGTGTCTGTTCTAACACCCCAAAGCAACGCTTTATTTTGTTCATGCTTGATGTGATCTGCTCACCCAATTTACGCCTTGTTCAAATGAACTTGCTTTAATACAATTTTAATTGTTTTTAATGCTTTAAATTAATTATAGCCATTTCAGTGGCTCTTCTGTCTTTGCTATTTCCCTGTTTCATCTCCATGGCAACCTTTCTTACAAAGAAGAGAGAGAGAGTGTGTGTGTGTGTGTGTGTGTGTGCAAGCGTGTGTGTGCACGCGCCTTTTCTGTTCTGGAGGTTGACTTTTGGTTTGCTGTAAAACTCTATAATATTGACTCCAGGGAGGATTCTGGGGATAACAAGAAGTGAAAGTTGTTTATTGTTTTATACTTTGGAACAATGTCTGGCTTAGAATGGCCGTGACCCCTGCTCTCCTCTTCTCTCCTCTCCTTGTCTGCTAGCCTGGGAGTAGTCAGAAGGACAGCATGGGGTTAATGCTGAGACTACTTAGTGCAATGTCTGGAATTAATAAATTAATACTCACTGGACACTTTTGTGTGCCAGACATGGCATTTAACAATATTAGCTGATTTGGTTCTTGCAGCCATCTCATGAACCTGGAGTTACTATTCTCACTTTAGAGACGAAGAAAAGGCACACAGAGGTTAAATAACTTGGCCAAAATTGCTCGGTAGGTGAGTGTTATTGCCAGGGTTTGATTTCAGGTTTATCTAATGTGAAATAGCATGTTCTTTTCACTCTATCACAATCTCTCTCTCCTTCCACTAAAATGAGCTCTTGACTTTGCTCTGTCCTTTGGGCCTATCCAAAGTGACCTGTCTCTTCAGGAATTCTTGGTAAACTAACATGCCCCATCTGTGTCCCTCCAGCCCCTAGGCTCTTTGTTTTCAGCTCTCTTTGGTCCCTTTTCTGCTTCCTTGTCATCTGTATCCATCCATGGTCTTTTCCTACATGTAACACAAGGGCAGGTTGATGAGTCTTGTCATCTTTCTAGACTCTTTGGACCCAGCACAGTGCTTACCATGAGTTGGATACTTTGTAAATATTGAACTGATTTGGGTCAACCATAGAAGAAAAAGCACAGGTGTTTTGGATGGTTATCTTATATTGTAAAAATGATAGAGGGAGGTTATTCTCAACTGCTCTTTTGCTGACCTATGTAGATGGTGGGTTCTGTGTTCAGGGGTGCATGGGAAAGAAAGGTAAAATTCATTTGGGCATGTTCTAAATTAGCTAATTTCCTGCAAGTAAGGGCTTTGGGGATCTGCCTTTGATGCACCTGAGAGTGTCACCTGCCATTTCATTGGAGTTAGCAAAACTTGGCAGCAAGTTGACTCTGACTCAGGAAATGGCAGGGGGCCCTGGTTTCTCAGGCTGGGCTGTTCAGGCAGGAGAGGGAGGGAGAGAATAATGGAAAGGGAAGGTGGGAGCGGGAGGCCTGGATTCAGGAATTCCTTCCTTTCCTCTGAATCTCCTTGGACTCCATGAGCAGGCACTAGAGAGATTCCTAAAGGGAAATAGGAGGTTGTTTAAAAGGGAAACCAAAGTATGGAATGAGGAGATGAGGTTGTAACATGTATTTTGAGCAATTGTTCCAGCACCTACATCCCAGGTGGCATGTCCCCAGTACCTTCTCCTTGCAGTTGGAGGCCATATACTTTTAATCCTCAGTGACTGCTTTTCTCAGAGCAGTATTTAGAGCATCTGTGTGGGGACAGATATGGAACCTAATGGTTTATGAGCTGTAGAGCTGGCAGTCTCACGGGCTTGGTGCTACGCCCCATAAAGTGTCTCCACCACATGGATCACCAGCTGCCCTCTACACCTCTGTAAACCTCTCGCCCACACGTGACCTGAACACGTGCACACCATCTGCCTCCCCTAGCCTTTGCTACTGCTGTGCTTGGTGTATCTGTTGGGTGCTCAGTAATGAGGTGGAATTTGACAGTGATTTTCTGAACTAGTGTCACCATGCTGAATTCTGCACTTGGATTGATGGCCTGAGGCGGCTTCTGCCCCCCAAAGTCTGCTTGGTTGTTCTTTGCTCTTCAACATGGAGTGTTGTATGTTCCGACAGAGAATCTACCTTGGGGCTTGATCTTGGGAGCAATGGGTTGGTATGACTGTGAGGTTGCCACTTACGAACTGGGTTTCAGCCCTGTTACCATCCTGGGCTGGTCTTTTCTGTCAAGACTAAGTCATGCTCTCTACTGTTAGGGTTTGCATATGAGATGTCCTCCTCAAACTCCTGTGTTAAAGCAGGAATATTCAGAGGTAAAATTCTTTAGATTATGAGAGCTGTAACCAATCAATACATCCTAGTATTATTGAACTGAGTGGTAACTGTAGGCAGGTGGGCATGACTGGAGGAGGTGGGTCACTGGAGGTGTGCACTGGAAGGGTTCATGTTTTCTGCAGCCCCTTCCCCGTGCCCTCCCTGCTTCCTGGCCACCATGCATGGAGTAGTACTCCTCCACTATGACTTTTTGCCATGATGTTTGCTTCACCTTGGGGCCAGAGAAATGGAGTCTGCTGACCATGGACTAAACCTTGAAATTGTGAGCCCAAATAAAAATTTTCTCCCCGAAGTTGTTCTGGTTATTTTGGTCACAGCAATGAAAACCAAACTAACACAACCATTACTTGGTATTTATCCAAAAAGAATCAGTGTACTTTAGAGACACTTACATACTCATGTTTATTGCAGCACAACCCACAATAGCCGGGTTCTGGAATCAGCCTAGATGTACATCAACAGATGAATGGATAAAGAAAATGTGTATATAATGGAGTTTTATTCAACCATAAAGAATATGTCCTTTTCAGGAAAATGGGTTGAACTAGAGAGCATCAGGTTAAGATAAATAATGCAGACTCAGAGAAGCATCCTGCGTTCTCTCTCATATATGGGAGCTAGTGTGTGGGGGGAGGTCATCATCAGAGTAGAAGGTGACCTGTAGGATGGGAGAAGGGGAGCAGGGCAAGGGAGCTGGGTAGAGTCAGGGGAGGGAGCTGGGAAGGAAGCTGATTGACTTATTATATGCATGTACCAATATGCCACAACAAAACTTATTCTGCATAGTTAATATGCACCAATTTAAAAAAGAGTGAATAATATTAGTTTTCAGTTCAATTTCTCCAAAGAGAGGGCGGGCCAGTGCCCCTGCCTCATCACTTGATGTTTTCTGCTTGATCAGTGGCCAGCGCACCTGCCAATTCTGGAATGTAGGCAACTGGGTGGGTGCTTAAGGTGGTCAACTTCAGCAGCTTTACAGTAGAAAAGAGTTGCCTGCAGGTCAGATTGTGGGGTAGACTTCTTAAATTCTGTGAATTATCAACCATCTTTCAAATATCTACTCTGTCCAATGCTGTCAGAACAATTTCCTGATCAGCTGTGTTGCTGTGGATCTCTCTGGGTCATTTTCTCAGCCTTGGGGCCCTGCACAACAGATCTGTTCAGCAGGTGGCAGGAGGCGGGTATCAGGAAGATTCCCTCTGAAGCTGCTCTGGGGTGGAAAGGGAGTTGTCCTGCTGGTGATTTTGCTTTTCCTTGTCTCTGCAATTGCTGAAGGAAAGTGAAAATTCTGTACCCACAAGTCTGTGTGGAAATGTACTGTGCCATTTCTGTAAACATACAAGCAAGTGCTTGTACATGACACTCAGAGTATATGTACGGGAACAAACTAGCACACATACAAGCACCCACAGAAACACACAAACACAGAAGCACTTATGCTGGTACTCAAACACAAGCATACACACAAGCACACAATATACTGGAACATGTATGTAAGCACACACACGCAAGAGCACATGCTTAGTGCCTACTCCCACCTAGGATGATCTAAGCCACTAGTGGGTGACGGGCTAGTGGCCTATGTATGGTCTCTATTTCTATGAAGACCTAAACCTCCTTTGGCCCAGGTGATCATCAAATAGAAACTTGGAAGGAAGAGCTGCCGAACACAGGACAGGCTACGTCAGGGCAAACTTGGGATGCAGGATTATGGATGTGGGGCTCCAGCCCACCTCCCCTTTCAGAACCTTCCTTCCTACAAAACTATTCATTCAGTGCTGGACACTGTGGGGGTTGCAGAAGGAAATATATTTAGCAGAAAAATGTGCCTAGGTCATTTTTCACACCAAATTTCAAATGAAAATGGCCTTCCAATTATGAGGAAACATCTCGTCCCTTCTCTGAGTCCAGGTTCCCTTCCTTGACCTTCAGCTAGACCCCACTCCACCCTTGCCCATTGCCCCAAGGGGAGGGTCAGGACAGGGTGATGGGTGGAGAGAGGAGGGATTGAAAGCTCAGGAGTGGCACATTGGGGGTGCAGTCCTAAAAGTAGGTGGCCACACATCTGGTTTGCTTGGGACAGTCCAACTCACTCCTGATGTCTTGGCTTACTGGCCAACAACACTCTCTCTTTCTCAGTATTCTAATTTGGATGATAAGTTATGTGATCACCTAATTTAAAGCCCAATTTACTTGCCTTTGCATAACTTGCTTCTATACCATTTCAAGATGTCCTGGTGTCTAAAAGGCAGCTTTGGGATGCCTTATATCCCAGGGCCCAGCTCTGGTAGGAAAGATGGCTGATAGGTAAAAATGAGTTTAGGGCAACTGCCAGAGGCCATCCCAGGCTCTCCTCTAGGAGTTCCTTGTCCTGTGGGCATTTCTACTCCCCTAGAAAATTCTTAAGAGCTCCCTCCCTAAACGTCAAGCTGGAGTTGGAGAACCTAGGTTGGCAGTCAGCTCCAGGCAGAGCTTCCTGACTCATTTGCTTCCGTAGGCAGCCAGCATCTGTCCAAGGGCTCCTGGACCTGCCTTGGCAACAGTCTGTTAGGGAGACTATTTGCAGGCAACTGGATCTCCAGAAACTGGGATCTTGACCTCTGCAAGAACTGCTGGCCCCTAATGGGGGTCACTGTGGGTGGAATTCAGGGTCTATACAAAGAAACCAGACAGTTAATTTCCCCCCATAATTCACAACTTAGCTACAGCCAGGCTGCCTGCTCTATCATATTAATAGAAAACAAACGCATTGTTTTGTTGTGTTTGATTTCCGCATTAGTCTGGAGTCTTCGAGGGCTGTTTAAAATTTAATAAGTGAGAATAAAATAAGGAGGAAAAAATATTCCTCTGGGGCATCTGGCTGCACCAGACTTGTTCATTTGGGCTCTGCATTTCCGGCAGCAGACAGCTACTCCAAGGGTGTGTGCGTGCCCATTTTTTTTCTTGCCTCTAGAATAAACCCCCTCCTCCTGGAAAAGCTACATGGCATGGCTCAGGTAGGAGTAGATGGAGTTCAGGGAAGGAGGGCTTCCAGGAAGGCCCCAGTGGTTACCTCTGGTCTTTCAAACTCATTTAATAGACGCATGGAGTGATTATTGGGTGCCAAGCAGTGGGGTGAGAGATGCAAAAGGTATGAACCTGCCCTCACTGAGCTCACTGGGGAGTCATACAGTTACAAGGCAGTGGGGGTGAGGACAGAAGCTCACCTGGAGCACTTGTGCTGCAGAGAGCCCCCTTTGGATGAAGAACTCAGCCCCCCAGCTGCTGGGTGTGCTGCTGGCAGATGTAGATGGAGGACCTTCAGCTCCCAGTTTCCTGTAAGATTTCCTCTCTCAAGCTCCTGCCCAATATTGCACCCATTTCCTGGCAACCTGCATCCAGTGACTGCTGGGTGCAGGTGTATATAGCCCAACCTTCTCATTCTCACTTGGGATAACTCTAAAAGGCTCATTCAAGACTTGGCCTCCTGAGGTCTGCTGAGGCCGTTTTTGGGGAATGGGGGTGAGAGGTGGGCTTCTCAACTCAATTTCTCGTTCCTCCCAATCTTGCTTGTTTGCCTTCCATAGGAGTTGATTGCAAGAGCAAACCTTCTGCCCTGTCTCAGGCTCTGCTTCCCAACAGCAGTACCTACCATGGTCCATATTGATCATGGATGGCTTCCTAGAAGAAGTGACTTTTCAGTTAAGTTCCTGGTGACGGTGGGGATCTGGGGAAAGGATATGGGCTCCAGACAGAGAAAGAGGATGAGTACAGTGGGGTAGACAAAAGGAAACCAGTATGCCCAGATGGGAAGGGCAAAGCTGGAGACTGGGGGTTTGTGTGAATTGAGATGGGGGTTTGGGTTTTGTTCTAAAACCATTGTGGTATTATTGAAGGGCTTTAAGTATCAAGGGAGGTGACATGCTGGTTTATTTTCTTATAAAATATCCTGAGAAGAGGGATGTATAAATAGAGGCAAGGTTATTGCAGTAACTAAAGAGAGATGATGATGGTGGCCTGACTTGAAGTAGATGAAGGGATGTGGATGGATCTGAAAGAGGTTCACTTAGGAGAAGGAATCAATTGTGAGGATGTGGGGATGGATGGCATCTGCATGTGTGGGTCTGGTGGGGGAAAGGATGGTGTTTGGGTTTCTGGTTTTAGTAACCAGGAGGATGCTGCCGCCATTCAGTGAGATGGTGCAAAATTGAAGGAACAGATTTGGGAAGAGTGTGATGGAAGGGAAAGTGTATTTTGATCAGGAGTGCTGAATTTGACTTTTATTTGGAATACTCAGGCACAGAGTAGAGACACTTAGGTAGCTGGATATAATGCTCCAGAGGAAGAGTAGAGTTGTTTACTTAGATATCTGTTGCTTGTAGTAAATTGCCCTCAAAATTCAGTGACTTAAATCAATAATATTTATTGCTTCAATTTTATGCATGAGTTGAAGGGTGCCTTAGATTGGGGACCTCCCATGACTTGCAGTTAAAATGCTGGTCGGAGCTCCAGGCTGCAGGTCTGACTGGGGCCAGAGGATCTGCTTCCAAGATGGCTCTCTCACAGCCTGTTGAGTCACTCCTTTTTGCAAGAGACACATTATCACCTCTCCATAGGAGCTGTTTGAGTATCTTCATGACAGGGCAGCTGATTTTTTCCAGAGAAAGTGATCAAGAAATCAGAGCAGAAATGGCAATGTCCGTTATTGAGCTGGCCTCTGAAGTCACACACCATCATTTTGGCCATAACCTTTTGGTCACACAGACTGACCTTGATACCATAATGGAAGGCGCTGCACAAGGGTGTGATCCCAGACTTCAAGGACCACTGCAGCCATCTTAGGGACACACTGCTGCAGTTGGAGATACCGATTTGAAAACCATTAGCATTTAGATGACATTTGATGTTTTGGTAATGGGGAGATCACCTAAGAGAAGTGTGTGGAATGAGAAGAGGGGGCATTAAGGACAAGGTTCTGAGAGAGATTGGCTTTTAAGGATAAGTAGAGGAAGAAAAACCAGTAAAGAAGACTGATGACAAATGAGTCAGATGTCTTGGTCTGTCTGCAATTTTTTTCTGGTGTATGCCTGCTGTGCTCATGTGATAAATTATTCTGCCCCTTTTACTCTTGTAAGCATCTGGATTGGATGAAAATTATATGGGTCACCCTATGATAAAAAGTAGCCAGAGCCACAGAGAAAACCCAGGAGGAGCAAATGCCACAACGGACATTGGATATCATGATAAGGCAGTCATTGAACCCTTCAGCAGCAGATGTTTGAGTGGTGGGCATGGAAACTGGTCTCAGGGGGTTGAGGTGAGCAAGAAATGACAAAAATGTCAATGTGTAGGTGTTGAACCCAGAACTGAAGGTGCTTTAAGAGTGTGTGATATGGTGTAAATTTTTTTCCCTAACACTGCCAGAGGCCAGAATATGCATAACGGATGAAGTAAAGGGTTCAGTAAAAGGAGAAAGGCTCTTTATCCAGGTATCCTAGAGCAAGGGACTAATCTGGAAAATAACTTTGAAAATTTCAAACATCTCCAAACTTAAACTCAAGATTAAGGTGCAGAAGCCAGTTAGGAAGGACTGACAGCCCCTGAGTGTCCTGAAGTTCCCCAGTATATGTGGGGCCTGCCTGGTGATGGGGGGACTTTCTAGTCTGGACATGAGAATGACTTTGCATTAAAGGTGCTCCTGAGACTCTGAGTGCCACCTTCCTGCTCACTCACTCTCATTGTGAAGCAGATTTTTTTGGGTTCCTTTCTGGAGAGGCTCTTCTTTTAATGACCCACAGGAAGAAGCAGGACTTGAAAGGTGGATTGGGCTTGTGGGTGGGGTAGGGGCCTTGGAGATGCCTTAGCTTTGATGTGCAGGAGGAGGATGAACTGAAACAGATCCTACCCAAACACAGTGAGAGGAGAAAACTGGAAGCAAGTCTCCACTGTTCCAGGCAGATGCATTTGAAACCTCTTTATCATGAACTATCCCAGCAAGGAGAGAAAGGATTCTTTATCATAGAATGATTGGGATTGAGCTTAGGGTATTACTCAGTGGTAGAACGTGTGCTTATCATGCAGGAAGGTCCTGACTTTGATTCCCAGAACCTCCTTAACACCCCCCCCCCCAGAAAAAAAAGGTTAGGATTATTACTTCACAAGGAATATAGTCAAAGTCTTATAACTAAGATGAATATATGATTTTCAAAAGAAAATGTTTGCATCTCAGAAAATGAGGAGGAGGTAGTTGTGGCAGCTCTCAGGGAGAGAGCCTCCGTTTGAAGGACATGCATCTCTTTCAAACACAGGATCCAAAGTGGCTCTCCCATCCCCCAGTAGGGAGCAGAAGCACGGACGGGGAATGGCGTAACTTACTTCTAGCTGAGACCCCATAGGAAAGGCTCTCGCAAGAAAGGATTTAGGACCAGGAAGGGGTGGTGGTAGGGGAAGAAGAACACTGGGTGTGAGGTCCTGCAGAAAGAGGCTGGAGAGTGAGGTAGAGATGTTAACCTCAAGGAGGAGCCCTCGTCTTCTCCACCATGCAGCACAGTGTGCAAGTGAGGTAGCAAGGCGTCTCCTTGCCTGTCCATTGACAGCACCAGGATACTTTCTTGGGCCCTTCACGAAATGAAAGATAAATTCTCCATTGGAATCGAGGCTATGTTCAGTTCAGTGAAGATGGCCACTGGTCTTCCAGGTGATAGAGTGATACCCATCTGTTTCACCTGACAAGACGATGCACATGCAGTGTGGATGAAGAGGAAGGGTGGATTCCTCACAGGAGGTAAAGTTCTAGTCCTGATAGTTTGCAGCCAACCCCTTGGAGACCCTCTCCTGGAAGATACCCTTTCTCCAAAAACACACAACAGAGGGAACAAAAAAGCACTGAGAGGATGCTTAGCTGTGTCAAGATCCGTTGGGAGGACACCTCTAGCAACTTGTGCATGTGCTGGGATGAGGCCATGTGAGACACTGGCAGATCCAGTGTCTTCTTGGAGTGAAAGAGGGGCCAACTCTGAGCTTGCCTATCACTCCTGCTGCTTGGCTTTGGCTATACATGCAGGCACAAAAATCCTTTGCCTTCTGAGTCTCGACAGATTGGTGGTCTCACCACATCTTATAGTGGCTGCCACAGAGCACCATGTAGCATATTTCTGATAAGGAGTCAACTCTTCCCAGCAGCCTTATAATTTAAAAACAAATTGATATACTGTAATTGCAAATGTCTGGATTCTTTGGCCCTCACAGGAACTGTCTGAAGGCGAACAGCTTGGTCCAGCTGGGGGAGGTTGTTTCCTAACAAATAGGCTCTGCTAATAGAAGGGTGTCTTTGCATCCTAAGTCCTTTCCCATTTTATGGCAGGGTGTAAATTCTGCATAGGTTTTTTTTTTTTTTTTTTTTTTTTTTTTATGAGTCCTTTTCTTGATGCTTGAATTCTGAATTTCATTCCTCCCTAGAGAGATGCTGGAATCATCCAGGCATCCTCCTCGTCAAAGTTATGGGCAATTTGACCTGCCATTTAGCCATTTCCTGGAGCTAGCTGAGTGGTTCTTTGGGCTGTTTCTGCCTTGAAGACAACACATGGTGTGTTATCGCCCATGCAGATGAGGACAGCCCCGGGACCATTGGCATGAGACTCGTTGCCCTTGCAAATGTTAATTCCTCCTCCACTGGACTGCTGAGGGTTTGCCAAGTCCACAGACCCTAAGTGGAACATGGGCTCCTCCCCCTAAGTGACTGACTTTATTTTAAAGAGCAAAACAGGAATAGTCATCAAGGAGAGAACAAACCACAAGGAATAACATGAAGAGAGAAATTTCCAGAAGCCTGGATAGATTACACAGACCTCTTCTGAGTCCTGTTAATAGGGAAAAGCATGGCCCTATATATAGTATACTCCCAACTGTGTTAATTTGCCAAATGCTTATCAAGCACCCATGAGGTCATGGTACACAGATGGAGGCCAGGTTTTCTGTGAGGTGGTGAGATGAGACTTTATCAAATTATCTCAATAGAAGGTGACAATAGGCATATCTCAGCATTTTGTGGGAGCTGGGGTGGGAGGGGTGGTTTAATCATAGCAGCTGATGTTTACTGAATTCCTACCTATGTGACAGGTATCACGTGAGCATGTAGACCCTGAACAGTCATATTGAATACTCACAACAACCCAGTATGGAAGGTGTCAATCTCCCAACTTCACAGATCACAAAGCTGGAGCTTAGAGAGGATAAGAATCCAAATAACCCACATAGGTAGTAAGAGGCAGGGCAGGATTCAAAGCCAGGTCTGTTGATGACATTGCATTTCTCACCTATCTGGCCCTCGAAGGTTTAGACAGGTAAGAGGGGGCTTCAGGGCTCCTGAGGAATACCCTAGCGTTGGCCAGAGCAGGGGTTAACCATTCGGGAGGGCTGGGTTTGGACTTGACCTTGGCTTCCAGAGCTGCTGCCCTCCTCTTTCCAACCAGAAACCTCAACAGGAGACTACAGATTGGTGGCAATTTAATTGAGGAGTTTTGCTGAGATTGGAACCAGCTGGAAAGAAAGAGAAAACTAAGAGACTCTTTGGACTGGATTTAAATATAGCTTTGCTGAAGTGCTTAATTTTTTCCTCTCACCATTTTGTTGTTGACTCTGAAGGAGCTTGACTCCCTGAAGGAAATGTTTTTGACTGGAGGAATAGAGTTTTTCTTTAGTTTGTCTTCTGTGTAAATAAGAGGAACATGAAGCACAAATGTTATACTGGTTCTTATTGATTAAAGTCCTAGCAAGTTAAACAGTTTTATAGTTGGCTAGCTTAGTTGTCTCAGAGCTGCTGTGCTGCTAATCACAGGGAGGCCAAGCCTGAGGTGACACAACCTGTCCAGTCCTACCTCTCCATAACCCTTCTGTCTCTCTCACTCTCTCTCTGCATCTGCTACCTTTTTTTTTTTTTTTTTTTTTGCAATCCCATGACTCTTCATTCACTGATTTCTTTTTTTTTTTCAATTAAAATCTCCACAAACCTTGTTCTCTTCCTTTGTTCTTTATTTGAAATCTTGCAGTATAGAGCAGATATAAGCTCTGAGCTCAAGGGTACAATTGGCTGACCACTCAGATCTTTCCAGAGCATTCACTCTCTCTCAGTGGCTGGGTGCAGCTGGCAAATGTCAGGTCTGCTTTTGTCATGCCACCAAAAGAATCTGAGAAGGAAAAGGGAACAATGCATCTGATGGCCCAAGCCCTCGGGAGCACATCTTCCACTTAGCTGTTTGGGAATCAAAGTTACTACTTCATGCCAGGCCAGAGTTTCTCAACTTGACATCTGCATACGAGCTGTAAGGAGAAAGGGGAGCCACAGAAACGGTTAGTAAATTTCTGGATAAATGTGTCTATGTGCATTTTAGGGAGAAGACTCATAACTTTCATTGTATTCTCAGGATTGACTGTGAACCAAATAATGTCAAGAACAACTACCCCATCAATAAGGCAGTGGGTGAGTAGCCTTGTCACTTAGAAAAGAGTCAAAATTCAGCTCAGGATATGGGTTCTTAGTGATTCTCTCTTTCAATCAGGAGTCTTCCTTACCTTTGCAAAGTGTTAGTGAAAACAGCAAAACAAACCATAGTAACCTTTAAATTTTAAATTTTTTCTGTCCAGCTTCTTGTTCAGGGAGTAGATATACACCTAATATACTAAATTATTGGGCTTTATTATTATCTATTAGAATTTGGAGAATGTGTCTATTCTAGAGGAAAGACTGTATTGCTTTATTCCTTTCTGTATCTTAAAATTATGGAGTTGGAATAGAGCTAAATGTTCATATAGATCACTTTACAACTCTGGTCCCTGTTGCCTCTCCAGAATCTTCTCTGTAACATTCCCGTCAAGCGTCCATATAACCACTTTCAGGAACAGAGAATGCTTTGCTTATTGATTCATTCAGCCATGTACCTGTTTTGAACCCCACATGCACCCAATGCCATGGACTCTGGACTCCACTATGTTCTGGAAACTCGAAGGTGAATAGGACAAACAATGCCCTTGTCCTCAGGGAGCTTATAATTCAGCAACCTGGAAGAGAGACATTGAACAGGTGTGAAGAGTGTTGGATCAGGGAGTGCTCCCAGGCTAATGGCAGCAACTCTGTTTTGTGGGTTTCTCCCTGACATATATTCTTTTAACCTTTCTACCTATGCATATACTCTAAGGTAAACAAAATCCTCATGAGATTTATTAAAACATACACCATCTAGGAGTTTACTCTTCCATTTCCATATCTTTGGGCAGAAATTTTAAATAAGAAACAAAACATAGATTTGAATAGTCTGGGGTCTTATTCGGGGTCTGGTGCAGTACTTGCCACATGCACCACCTTCCCCAGCCCCATCCATTCAGTGAGCTCCCAATCATCCTTTGAGACTCAGCTCAAAGGTTTTGTGAGTGGACTTTCCTTTGCTCACCTCCCCGTGTCAAACCTCATGCTCCAGAATGCAGAGACTATGATAGTTCTTTTGGGGACCTAGGGCAGGATGAACACCCATCAGGGACTCACTCGTGCTTTGTGGATGAGGAATGAATGGATGAATGGCTTAGAGGCTAATCAGTAATGAATTCTACAACCATATATCAGTATGAAGCAGAGAGAAACAAGCAGGGAAGCAGGAGGGGCCACAGCAGGAGCTGTCATGGTTGTTCCAGGAAATTGAGGGTCTTTCTAATGTCACAAATTTCATGGATGCTGTGATTACATTTCCCAGTGTATGTTTCTCTCCTCCAAATTATAGTAGTTCCTCTGGTTATATAATACTTGACTTACACAAATTTAATATCATGAAGATGTTTGCATAAGAATCATAATCAGATTTTAAAGAGCTAGGAAAGTTTGTGTTACCAGCCAACAAAGCAGTCCAGTGTGATGATGCATATACTGCTAAGGTAGAGAGCTAGACAGGAGATACCTTATCTGAAAAGCAGGACTTTGCTTTCCATTCTGTGTTTCTGTTATTTTGGCTTTTCAATGTTTTGGCTTATGTTGTTTTTTAATGTTACATTACATTACCTCTCATTATCATAGTAGACAACCTACAGCAAATTCTTCCCTCATCCCTGCCTCTGAATACTCATGATCTTCTATAGGCCCCTCCCCTTGAGAGAAGATTAGACTTTGTCTTATTACTAACCAATGAATATGGTAAAAGTGATGACATAACACTTATGAGGTTAGGTTATTAAAAAAAAAAAGATCGTGGTTGTATCTTAGGCCTCCCTCTTTTACTCTTGCATTCACTTACTCTGGCAAAACTGCCATGTTTGGTTCCCATTTAGCAGGGAACCAAAGGATGCACCCACTCAGTAGCAAGCAAAGACCAGAAGCTTTTAACCCAACAGCCTGTCAAATGTGGAATTCTATCAACAATCATGTGGGAGAGCTTGGGAATAGTTCCTCCTATAGTCAAGCTATTCCTTGAGACTAATAGCTTCAGTTGGCCCCTGACTTATAGTCTTGTGAAAGAACTTGAGGCACAGACATCTAGCTAAGCTACAATTCTGGATCCAAAGAAATGGTGACACAGTACATGTTTAATGTTTGAAGTTGATAAGTTTAAGAAGTTTTATACAGCAATAGATACCTAATATGTTTTGGTACGATTGGTGGGTGATACTATTAAGACATCTAAAATATGGAGTGACTTTTAACTGGTCAGAAAATGAAGGCTGGGAAGATTTAGAGAAAACCTAAGTTAAGCTGAATAGACTGCTAATAAAAATTGGAACCACAATCATGCTGAGGGCTCAAAAGGAGGTGAGAAACATGGAACCGGAGAGAGGGAATCTTTGTTAGATGGTGGCAGAGACTTCAGATTTTGTCCATGGAATTTGGAAAATAGAAAATGTTTTGCCTACTGATCTGGGTAATCTAGCTAATGAGATTTCCAAGCAAAGGGTTGAAGGTGCTGTCTAGTGTCATTATGTTGCTTTTAGTAAAATGTAAGAGGACAGAGATAAACTAAAGGAAGTATGGATAAAGGAAGAGGAACCAGGACTTGGTGAGCTTAGAGAAGGAAGATAGGGCAGCCCCAAATCAAATAGGATGCTATGAAGAAGGTGAATTTGAAAACCCTCAGTTTCTTAAGATGAAAAATGCTGCTATAGTTTCAGAATTGCCTTCTGAGTACAGATCAAATTCAGGGCATTGCTGGGACCTTCTGCCACTTGAACCTTCAGATAAGACTGCAACCTCAATGGACTTTTTGTTGTGTCCTTGTGAGAACCTTGAGGCAGAGATATACAATTAAGCTGTGTCCAGATTACTGGCACCACAGACTATGAGATAGTGTTTGCTGCCTTAAATTGTAAAATTTTGGGGGTGATTTATTCTGCAGCAAAAGACAATTAATACTATCATCATCATCTTCATCATATAATTGTGCAGACAGAAGAATGTTCATCTTTCACTATGGTAAGGCAAACAGACTCTCAATATCAACAACATGAGGCAGTTTGAGGTGGTATTACTGAATTGTAAAGGAATGGATTCAAACTAAAAATCTCAGCAAAAGAAACAATCAATAATGTGAAGTGAGAGCCTACAGACTGGGAGAAAATCCTTACCACATACACCTCAGAAAAAGTATTAATTTCTAGGATATATATTAAAAAACTCAAAAAACTTAACATCAAAAAAACCAAATAACCCAAATCAATAAATGGGCTAAGGAACTGAACAGACACTTCACAGAAGAAGATGTACAATCAATCAACAAATATATGAAAAACTGTTCAACATCTCTAGCAATTTGAGAAATGCAAATCAAAACTACTTTAAGATTTCATTTCACTCCAATCAGAATGACAATTATCAAGAATACAAGCAACCATAAATGTTGGTGAGGATGTGGGGAAAAAAGCGCACTCATACATTATTGGTGGGAATGCAAAATGGTGAAACCATTATGGAAAGCAGTATGGAGATTCTTCAGAAAACCTGGAACGGAGCTACCATTTAACCCAGCAATTCCACTCCTTGGTTTATAACCAAAGAACTTAAATCAACATACTGCAGAGATGCAGCCACATCAATGTTTATAGCCCCTCAACTCACAATAGCTAAAATATGGAACCAACCTAGGTGCCCTTCAAAAGATGAATGGATAAAGAAAATGTGAGATATGTATATGTGTGTGTGTGTGTGTGTGTGTGTGTGTGTGTGTGTGTGTATTACTCAGCTTTAAATAAGAATAAAATTCTGGCATTTGCAGTTAAATGGATGGAGTTAGAAAATATCATGCTAAGTGAAATAAGCCAAACCTCCAAACCAAAGGCTGAATGTTTTCTCTGATATGTGGACACTAATTCACAATAAGGGTTGGGGGATAGGGAAGAATAGAGTTACTTTATATTAGTCAGAGGGGAGTGAAGGGAGGGGGAGGGGTATGTGTGTAGAAAGGATAGTAGAGTGAAACAGATGTTATTACCTCATATACATATATGACTGCAAGACTGATATGATCCTACAATATGTATAATCAGAAAAACGAGAACTTACATTTATGTATGATCTATCAAAATGTATAAATGCATTCTACTGTCATGTACAACAAATTAGAACAAATTAAAAAATTTAAAAAGAAAAAAGAGGGTCTTGAAACACGAAAAAGACATTCCTTTTTGAATTCAGTAATACCACCTTATTGAGTGGTATTAATTATGGGCCTAGTTAACTGGCCCGTTTTATCAGGATTTCTTGCTAAAATCTTAAGATGGAATGTAATTGGCTCAGCTTATGATTAATAGTAAGATAAGTGGCCATGCTCACTTCTATCCCATCAGCTGTCCTTTACTTAATGGATTAAGTAAAAGTTAACATATTGAATGTTGTAGCCCTAAAAAATCAGCAAGTTCAAAAGGAAATACCTAAGGAGACCAACATCAGGGATTTCGCAAGAATAGAATATACCAAATCAACTAAACACCTGTTATAAAGATCAAGATTTACAGGTCCCAGCCATAAACACAATGCTTCTTATTAGTGTTTTGGCATGCCACTTTCAAATATGAGCAGTGTATTAGTTCATTTTCTGTTCTTGTAACAAAACATCTGAGGTTGGGTACTTGATTTTTTTTTTAAAGAGGTTTATTTAGCCCATGGTTTTAGAGGCTGAAAGATCAGGTGGCTCCATCTTGTTTGGCTTCTGGTGAGAGTCTCATGGCAGATGGCATTACAATGGTAGGAGTATGTGTGGAAGAGATCACATGGTGAGACAGGAAACCTGGGGGGATTCAGGGGCTACATTTGTACTTTTTTTTTTAATAACAATTTGCTCTTCCAAGAGCTAGTGTACTTTGCAAGAGTGCCATTAATCCCTTCTGAAGACAATGCCCCTGTGACCTAATTGCCTTGTACTAGACCCTACCTCTGAAATGTTCCATCACCTCTCAATATCACCACACTCTTAAGCTTCTTGCAAAGAACCTTGGGGGACACACTCCAACCATAGCAGGCAGATACCCAGATATTTGAGGAAAGTAAAATGAAAGATGTCAACCAAAACAAACAATGAGCAAAGATAATTGGAAGGAAATGGAAATTGTGCAGGAAGAAGAAAACTTCAAAGAAGTTCATCAAACTGCTCAGAGAGCTAAAACCCAGAATATGATGTTATGAAGAAGGAACATTTGGAGATCACAAATACTTCCTGGAAATTTAAAATTTGGTAGTAGAAGCAAAAGAGTAGTAGAATCCAAAGACCATATGATCAAAGATGACGGGGATTTTTCTTTCCCCATAGTGGCACTTCCAGTGCCTTGAATGTTGCTTGGCACATAGTAGGTCTTCAAAAACGTATGGAATAAAAAAATGATGGTAAAGTTGGGTAAATCTTTCTGGAGCAGAGCAAAAAGACAGACATGAAAAATGGGAGGGGGAAAAGTAAAGAAAATCAAAGCAAAGGGCCTGCAGGAGATCCAACATTCAAATAATGGGAACTCCAGAAGGAAGAACAGATAAGTCAGGGGGGAAAATTGTTAAAAATATTATGCAGTAAAAGCTCATTGAAATTAATGACATGAGTTTCTGGAATCAGCACAGTGGAGGAAAACAGAGCTATGGAAGGCATATCATGGTAAAATTTTAGAACATTTAAGACAGCCATCCTAGAAGCTAAAAGACAATGGAACAATACTTTGAAAATCTAAAGGGAAAGTAATTTCCAACCAAGAGTTCTATATTCAAACAGTCACTTAAATATTAAGGCAGGATAGAGACATCTTAAGACATTCAAGCCTCAAGAAATTTGTGAATTTGTTTCCTCTGTGTCCCTTCTCCTGTGAAGCTACCAAAGGGCCCATTGTGCCAAGAAAGAGGAAATAAACTAGGAAAAAAAAAAAAAAAAAGACATAGAATCTGAGAAAAGGACTCCAACACAAGACTGAGGTGGAGGAAATGCCCAGCACAATGGGAAAAAGAGCTTCTCAAAAGGACAGTGGTAGCAGGTCTGGTGAGCAACCAGTCCAGACCAAGCAGGCCCAAAGGCTCCCGGGAGATTTTCTCAGTAACATGAAGTCGATAGAACAGCTGGTGTGTATGAACGTGTTGGGAGATTCACACAAGTGGACAAGTGTTTGGAGTTGAATTGGTGATAGGCACATAGAAACAAGACCATTATTATTATTATTATTACGATTATTATTTTGGTACTGGGGAATGAACCCAGGACCTGGACCAGTGCTGCATCACTGAGCTATATTCCCAGTCCTTTCATTATTATGTATGGAGATAGGTCCTGCTAAGTTGCCCTGCTAAGCTGAACTTGTTTTCCTCCTGTTGCAGCCACCCAAGTACTGGGATCACAGGCGAGCACTATTGTGCCTGGCCCAACTGGACCTTTGTTAAGTACAGGGGAAATAAAATGTGCAAGACTGGAAAGCAACAATGGTATACAAATGGCTTGCTCTGAAGAATATCTACATAGCAGTAAAGAAAGTAGACATTATATATTGATCTAGCCAAATTCACCTTCTGAGTCTATGAGGCAAAATGGGGACAGGGAGATGGGAAAGGGGGCATGTACATGGTAGAACTAGGAAAAAGAGTGAAATTTTCATCTTCTAGATAGACCAACAGAGTATAAAAAATGTATTTTTTTGGTAGCAATGCAAGTATGTTATTTACTGACATAGAAAGAGAAAATCATGTAAAAGAGTTGGAAAATGTTTACCTCTAGGGAGGGAAAAGGAATGGAGATTGTGGTAATGGTAGAGGATGTGCTGTTTATGATAATCAGACTTATAGAACTATTTGCTCTTTAAACTATGTGCATATAAATCTTTGATTAAAAAGATTAAATTAGTACAAAATAAAAGAAAATAGGGAAGTAAACCGGGTGGCAGAAAAAGAACAGGATGGACCAGTTTATAAATAGCAGGACAGTGATTTAGCACGGAAAATGAAAATACTAAAAAGCTATGAAGATAACTAAAAGCCTCTCTTCCATTCCATGTGAAATATATTTTTCCTGCCTGAACTGAGAAGATTATTTTGGATGATAGTTTATAAAAGAGATTGTGAAAGAGGTATGTCGAACCAAAAAAGCAGCATTTTTTTTTTTTTTTTTAACTTAGGCAAGGGTGTGGAAGACCATCTGGAACAATAGAGTCCACAAGTCAAGGAGATCTATCTCTTGGAAGAATGATTTTAAGGACGACTTTAAACTTCCTTTGTAGAAAATAACCCTTCAAAATGACTATTTTGTGACTCAAAACCAAATTAAGATGTTCATCTATTAAGCATCTAATGCTGGAAAAACCCTAGCTAAGGTCTTAGACATAGACCATGTTACTTACTTTCACACCAACACTGAGAGAAGGATGTCATCCCTAATATGTGTAGGGGAAGAATCTGAGCTCAGAGAGGTTAACTCCCTGTAGCACTGCATTTGTTGAGTAGGTGCTATCTACTGGGTGTGAGCCTGAGTCTGGGTGAGTCCAAACCTGGGTCTGGGATAAACAGGCAGAATTCCCTTCCTGTGACATCTTGGTGGGCACACCTGGTCCAAGACTGTGGATTTAATGATGTCCAGGGTAGTGACCTTCTGCCTCCAATATCATGAGAGGCTGTGGGTACAGAAGATGGAGCAATGGACCAGGTGGCAGGTGGTTGGGTTTGAGTCTGGGCTCAACCCCTAAGTTGCCAAGTGGCACAAGTCCTTTATTTCTCTGGGCCTCTACGTTTTTCATCTTTTTCTCTTCTTGAATACTAGGTAATTCTCTAATTCATCCTTGATACACAATATATGTGATAAGGACCTAAGAGGTCAAGAACAGCCACAGTGACTTCTGGCATTCCATTTACTTATTTGACAGTTGTCATTGAGCATGATGATAGTGGTGGAAGATCATATTAGAGTCTGGCTTTGCCACTTTCATTCATTCATTCCTGCTTTTATTTATCTAGTGAATACTGATAAAGCACTGACTATGTGTTGGAACTGACAGAGTACATGGACATGAACAAGACGTGATCTTCACCTTCCGGAAACTCTGAGTATAATAGGGGAGATGGTCATATGAACAAATGACTGTGCCGACATGTTTTGTCTATGAAAGACTTCTGAATAGGGCACAGTTGTTACAGAAGGAAGTGGTCAGAAATGGCTGCCCAGAGAAGAGACATGAATTACTCTTGACAGATGAGTTTTGTGTTTGCTAGGAAGATAGGATTAGGGAGGAAGGGTGGTGCAGGGTGGCAGGAAGAGCATTGTAAGTAGAGGAAAGGCAGCGTGAAGCAACAGGTATGTTCAGAAACCTGCCGAGTGAAGAATGTGGGCCTAAGCTTCTGAATCCAGGAGGAACACACCTAGGTGTTAGGGCTAGGAGGTGAGGGAGTTCCACCAAATGGTGGGGAATGTTGTGGCAGAGTTTTCCACAGTGGAATGGCAGCTCAGGAGGGCCACCAAGAAAAGAAAGATAAGGATGGGAAGCACAGGCAGTGTGGGGATGAGGATGGATGATCAGGGGCTGCATTTTGGTCAGAGCTGAATAGGGAAGGGACAGAATGGGGAGGGTGGGATTCAGTGACACTGGCTTCCTAGGCCAGTAGAGGCCATCACCCCAGGTGGGTTAAAGGCAGTGGGAGCTGCCCATCTGTGGTCCTGCTACTGATGGCAGCTTTTGCTTAGGTTCCCAGCTGGTGTGTGTGAGAGAGACTTCTGCACGGAAGGAATTGGGCTTTGAGAAGTTCCCTGCTCATATGGCTTGGAAGGATCCAGCTGCCACAAGAGATGCCCTTCTCTGATGGAAAGTTTTTGATCTCTCGGAACCTGTTTTCTCTACCAAAAAGAGGAGATGGTGATGACAGTAACAATGATTCCTGGGATTGTACTGAGGAGGAACAAAATGAGCTTCTGTGGGTGAGACAGTAGAATGAGCTGTAAAGAATTGTGCAGACTGGAGTTATTTTAAACTTCGCTCTCTTTGGTCCTCTCCACTCTATGCTCCCGTTGCCTCTCTGAAGGAGGTGGAGTATATGCTCTGACTTTGAAATTAAGTTTGAGTTAACCTTGCACTTTCCAGTTGCCAAATCTCCTTTCAGGAATCGGTAGTCTTTGTGTTGAATTGCACAGCAGTACTGAGCTGGATGACATATTCATTCTCTTGAGCATTGAAAACCTACTTGCTTTTTTATGGTTTCTATCATTCTGTTGCTTAGAATGATCAGAGCATTTGGTATTTGATAATTCAGCTTTTTGAACTCATGTATTTATATAAAATGTTTCATTTAAAAATAATTCAAGCCACAAATTTGTGTGTGTGTGTGCATGCATGTGTGTGTGTGTGTGTGTATGCACACATCTCTGTAGGTGTGACCTTTTATTCCTTAGAAAGTGGAAAGAACAAAGTATGATTCTAGGATTTTATTTTGGGTAGACTTGATCATAACACCTTTACCTCTTTTCTATCATTTCCCAAAAGCAGCATGGCTAACGCCTTCCAAGAGAGGTTTCTTAATATTGGAGGAAGTGGTGGTGTGCTCGATGCCTTCAAAATCTGGACCCCATTACTGGACCCCTGGTTTTGCTGCAATGAATATCTGTCCACTCCATTACGACGGTCAACTCCTCGCGAGGATGCCTGGGAGGCACTGGTGTGTGCTTTAACACTTTCTTCCAAAGCTGAGGTAATTTGAGGAGTGTAGCATTGTCGACTGGCATCAGAAGGCATATGTTCAGGGATGGTATGCAGGAAATATGGTCTGGTAAGGCATACAGAGTGGTATATGTTCTGCTGAAGAGTTTATCATTAACTTTAATATGGATTCCTTTTTACCTCTTCTCTATTCCCCTGATATTGCCCCCTTGAGCCTGTCAAAGGTATTTTCTAGAGAGAGACCCACCCCCATTTTCTCAAGTAAAGATTTTACTATAAAAATACACATTAAAATTGAGCCCAGGAATCCTTCTGAATTGGAAGCTCCCCCAGTGATTACTTTGATTCCCAGCTCCCTACGGGCTATTGCCTGTTACTTTTTGCTATTCACCATCTTCTTCCTGTTCTGCTCTACATCTATCTACCTCAGAGTTTTCACTCAATTATGGGTCTTACCAAAGCTTAGGGGCACTGAATTACCTTAAGGTACTCTTCTTCCTTCAGCCCCCATAGTTAATTGGCCCATTTTATCAGGATTTCCTGTTAAAATCTTAAGATGAAATTGGCTTGGCTCATAATTAATTCTGAGATAAGTGGCCATGCTCACTTCTGTCCAGTCAGCTGTGGTTGTGAGGCATGAGGCTCTGCTTCACCAAACACTGCCATCTATGTTAGGACAAACTGTGGCAGACAGAACCTGTCCTTGTCATCTCCAGTACAGATGCTGTTGAGACAGAGAAACGTATAAGAACTGCAGAGTGCCCTTCCAGCCAGAGGACTGTGACTAAACATTTTAATAAATTAAAAACTAAATCTAGACTCTAGTAGGAGCTGGATAATGGCCTTTGTATTTATTTTGCATTAAAATTTTATGGTGACTAGATTATGCTGCAGGTACTAACAGTCTCCCAAGCAGTTAGGAACAAAGCATCTCTAAAAGTCAAGTCAGTGTCTGCTCTCCAGATATCCCTAGGTTATTCCCCTACAATAGGGCAACTGGCCCAACTCAAATTCCCAGTGCAACTTGGAAGAGTTGCTCATGAGATGAAAGTTTCCGCTAATAGAAGTAATCCATTCGTCAAATACTTCCAGATACGAAGGTAATTTCCAGCAAAGGTTTTTGTGGCATTAATTTGTTTTACTCTGACAACTTGATTAATCAGTTTTATTGTGACAACTTGTTTTGCTGCAATGCTGCCTAATCAGGGAGATGTCACCAAAATACTTTATGGCTTCCCTATTTTCCATCACAAATCAAAAACTCCAGCAACAGCTCGCCAACATAAGAAGCAGTGATAATTAAAATGCATTCCGACAGAATTAGGAGGCATTCAGTTGGATGATGTTATTAGGAGAGATTGCACTTGCAGAGAAAGGAACAATCAGATGGCACTCTTTCTAAGTAATTATGTAGCTTCCCTGGTGAATCCCAAATGCCACACCTGTGTAAAAGTTCAGGGTGTGATCTGAGAGCATTGTACACACTTCTGCTGGATGCCCACAGTTTCCCCTGCTGGATCTGGGAAGAGCAGCGCCTGTGCACTTGGCTGATCATCAGGAGCAGTCCCATTAGGAGTCATCCAACAGATAGCAGGATATAGGAGAAGCTTGTTAGGAACAGAGCACTATAGAGGAATTCAGGAAGATCACTCCCACCTGCTTTTTGGAGTTCTGCAGGGATTGAGGGAAGGGTTGGGAAGAATGGTGGGGAGTTTAGGAGACAAAGAGGAAGGTATGTGGGTTTGCATCTTCCAGGGGGGATATAGTTAAGTGATTGTTTTAGTCAGTTTTTTCATTGTTGTGACCAAAATACCCAAAAAGAACAATATAGAGGAGAAAAAGTTTATCTTAGCTCCTATTTTCAGAGATCTCAGTTCATAGATGGCCAAATGCGTTGCTCTGGGCCCAAGGTGAGACAGGACATCATGGCAAAAGGGCATGGAGGAAAAAAGCAGCTCAGAAAATGGTAACTGGGAAGCAGAGAGAGATCCACTCACCAGAGACAAAAATACAAACCTCAAAGGCACACCCCCAGTTACCTACGTCCTCTAGTCATACCCTACGTTGTCTACAGTTCTTGCCCTACAATTAATCCATGTCAGGGGATTAATGCACTGATTAATATAAGGTTCTCATCACCCAATCATTTCACCTCTAAACTTTCTTGCATTGTCTTACACATGAGCTTTTGGGGAACACCTCGTGTCTCAACCATACAGTGATCATTTTAAAGATTCATGGAAATTTACTTTCCTGCCTTTTTGCTTCTATTATACCTACAGATGGTGAGGTGCTGCATTGAATGCACTGTCTCACAGCAATATGACATCTAGTAGGTTGTTAATGTTTATAAAAAACAGAACATAATAATCATGTCTACTCTTTCTCAAGTGCTTACAATGTGGTGGCTATTGTATAAGCAGCTCTATATACATTGAATTATGTAGTCATCATTACAACACTGTTCCATGTTTTCAGGGAGGGAAACTGAGACTCACAGAGGTTAAGTCACGTGTCCAATATTTCCTAGAAAGTGAGTAAATTGTAGACCTACTGGTCAAACTCAGGTCAGTCTCAGTGCAAAGCTCAAGTTTTTATACTGGGCTCTATCAGGGCTCCTATGACTGTCTTTCTGCTGGGGGCAACCTGATTTTCCTCTCGCAGAGAATGGCACTAGCTGGATGAAATGGTTGCCATCTGTTCGGATGCAGGTGGAGAGGCATCCTGACTCATGGTCAGGTGGGTGTGTGCAGCAGGTTCGACCATGTGTGCAGAAGTGTGAGGGCAGGAGAGACCAGCTCCTCTTGCATTAGGCAGCCTGTCTCCTTGCCATCCTGAGTTATGAATGGGCCATGAGTGCTTTCCTGGGGAGGGTCCTGATTTGCTAGAGCTATGGAGATGAGTATTATGACAAGCAGGACATTTATGGCCCCAGATGCCACAGGGCACAAAAGTCAATATGTTACATGCTCATCTAGCATGTTTGACTCTAATGGAACAGGTTGGAAATAATTGGCTTTTAAAGAAATGCTGCATTTCATTTCATTTCAGTCAGAAGGCACACACCCGCTGGGTGGTTGTAACTGCAGCCTCCTTTCTGAGATGGGCACGTAGGGGTTGGTGGGGAAAATAGATGTATATGTGGAGGGAGCAAGATGGCAAAGAAGGTGTCTCCATGAGGAATTGTGGAAACCTGGATATTTTTCATGGTTGTGAAGGATTCTCAATATATCATGAGTCCTTTGGCAGCTAGTATTTTTATTTCTGGTGGTATTTTCTTAGATACGTGGTCAATTATTTCCCTACTAGCTGATCAAGGTATAGCATCCCTGTCCTTGGATGGTTAGAAAGGATTTCTTTCTTCCTCCTCTATTGAGTCCCAGCTAAAGTCTATGAGATGATGAATGGCACAAGGCTTAACAGTGGTTTTAGAATCAAGGAAAGGATGTACTTTTATGTTAGAGTTGAGGTGGTAAAACAGAAACTAAACTACTTCTACCAGGAGAACTGGATGTAGGGAATTGATTAAACAGGTGTTGGAGGACTGAAAAAGCAATAAGATAATCCTGAGGTAACAGAGGTAGTAATTACATGAAGGAGAGATCATCTTTGGACTGGGAGAAACAAAGGAAGGAGGTTGGGACTATCAGAACCCAAAATCTCTGAGGAAGACCCCATGTTATTGGGATGCAGACCTGGAGGAGGGGGCTTTCTCTTTCTGGCACTCATCCCCAGGAGCACATAGGAGGTGCCTGAACCACATGAATCTGGGGGGTCAGACTTCTGAGGAAGGTGATCTACCTGGATGGTGCTGGTACCTTTGAGGAATGCAGTGAGAACGATTCTGGGAGTGTGACAAGAAGGTGGAAAATGGAAACAACTTCCATTGTTACTAGCTACCAGTGCCTGGATGAGGAACATCACCATTACAGTGGTGACATCAAAGGAAAATGGAAGTGGAGAGGGAGGAGCATTGCCTCCTTCCTGGAACTATCCAGAGTCTCTCTGACTCCCCCTATTGGCAAAGCCTAATAGGACAGGCTGGTAAAGCAGAGTTATGTTTTGCAGGGTTCCAGTCCTAGTGTGGAGTATAGAAAAGTAAGTGTGGAACTGAAAGACAAGAGCTTAATAATAGGAACAAACTGTACAATACAGCGTAGTTGCTTAAAGCATGCAAGAAACAAGCTCAGATTTGACAAGTCTTTTGTGTATAATGTCACTACTCATTACGGGCTCTGGAGGACAAGGAGAACCATGCTGAGATTTGCTGCACTTGCTCTGGCTCTTTGTGGCCACTTCTGATAAGATTCTGTATCCTTGGTTAAATATATTAAGAATTTAATCTAACCTTACTGTGTTTGTGATTTCTTCCTGCTAATTTGGAGTCCACAAAACAAAACTGCAATTGGGGCAAATGTGATTGGCACCAAATTTATATCACCAGGTATGGATTTTGGAAGAAGTATCAGAAGAATGAAGATGGAAATGGAGACCTGAGAACATTTTAGTCAAGACCATTGCATGAGAGATGTAGAAACAGCTTAAGATAGGAAAGCTGACTTCAAAAGGAAAAGTGAAGATCTAGTATGATGTTATTACTTTCACATATGTGAGCTAATCTTTGTTGTTGCAGAAAACTTTTTAGACTGTGATCTTGGCTTTTACTGGTTCATGCAAGTCAAATGAGTTCTTAAAAATGGCTTTCAGGGGATAGAGTGTCAGAAATAAGTATATGCTTCATGAAGGTTAATATTAAGTCAAATATGAAAAATGCCAGTTGAAATAGTCTCAAGATAGTTCAACTAAAGCGTTAAATAACTAACTTTGGCCATAACTTAAAAAAAAATGACTATTCTGAAATGTAACTAAGAAAAACTGCAGGTGATGGGCCCAGCTTGAACAATTAGGATTGGAAAGTTCATCTCCAAGATCAGTGGTTTAGGGAAGGTCACAGTCTCTTCTCCTTCATGTGGATCACTTTAGAACTTTGACTTAAGCCCACAGTTTCTGCAGCTTGCTAAGGACAATGGCTCTCTTGGGCGGTTTCTGTCAGGCCCATAGCAGACTCATGCCATGCCATAGTTGGGCCCAGCTGAGCAGAGAGAGGCAAAGAGAGAGATCTGGGATTGATTAATTAATTAATTAATTAATCTGTGGGATTAAATGAGGGAGTGCTCAGACAGCTGGATCCTACAAGGGAGGCAGACCAAGTCTGCCCACAGGTAGACTGAAGTCAATTCAGGCCAGCAGGTCCCCTCCTCTCTGAGGGGCTGGTGTTTCCCCTTGGAAGTGACAAATACTAGTGTCTGCCATACTTAAATGCACAAAACAGATAGCCAAGGACATCTCTTTACAAAAGGATCATACAAAAGGAGACAGTCCATAATCATTGTTCCTTCAGAAGATATTTTATCCTAAATAATTAAATTCCCAGAAATTTATGGATATTTTCTTAAAAATTAAATGCAGAGTAGATTTGGTCTCCCCCAAATCCAAGCAGGCAATTTAATACCCGATCAATTTACTTGGATTTGGCAAAACAGCTCACACTTTGTAGCTCCAATAAGTCCTAACCCGAAGAAAGTGATTACATACTTAAATGCACAAAACAGATAGCCAAGGACATCTCTTTACAAAAGGATCATACAAAAGGAGACAGTCCATAATCATTGTTCCTTCAGAAGATATTTTATCCTAAATAATTAAATTCCCAGAAATTTATGGATATTTTCTTAAAAATTAAATGCAGAGTAGATTTGGTCTCCCCCAAATCCAAGCAGGCAATTTAATACCCAATCAATTTACTTGGATTTGGCAAAACAGCTCACACTTTGTAGCTCCAATAAGTCCTAACCCGAAGAAAGTGATTACATTCCTCTGGTGGCTGGCCAGTGATAGCAGAAGGTGGACAACAATCATGGCGATTGTTGGTCTATGTGAGGAAGCAGGTTTCTTGCTACAAAGACAAATTGGCTCAAACTTATTTTGATTGTTACTGGAATTGATGCTAAGGGTGATGAGAATGTCATATGCATATAATGCTGGAACTAAAGTGTGTTCAATCTCAAATGTCTTTTGTTTGATTTTGCCCTTGAGTATCCCAGCCAGTGATGCATAGCTGTTAAGGTTCTAATAGAATTGTTCTACCTGAACTTTTGGGAAAATTATTAAAAGCCAGTTATAATTCTTGATTTTATTTTAGTTGCATTCTTGTATTTTTAAAAATTGGAGTTTAAATAGTTGAATTGGCATACAACACATAAAATGAATACCTATTTATCCAAAGGAAATCATAGTTCAAAACTAAAGCTATCTCAGGAGGCTGAGGCAGGAGGATGACAAGTTCAAAGCCAGTTTCAGCAACTTAGCAAGGCTCTAAGCAACTCAGCAAGACTTTGTCTCTAAATAAAGTATTAAAGTGGGCTGGGGATGTGACTCAGTGGTAAAGTGCCCCTGGGTTCAATCACTAGTACCAAAAACAAACAAATGAAAAACAAAACAATACAATGAACTAAAGCTATGATAAAAATTAATGATTCTGGTGATCATGAAAATGAAGAGTTATATAAGATTTATTTTTGTACCACCAGGGATTGAACCCAGGCCTTGCACATGCTGGGCAAATATTCTACTGCTGAGATACACCCCCAACCCTTTTTGTTTTATTTTGAGATAGGGTCATGCTAAGATGCTCAGGATGGCTTCAGATTTATGATCCTCCTGCTTCAGCCTCCTAGGTTGCTGGAATTCCAGGCCTGTGCCACTGTGCTCAGTTAGTGGAGATTTTAAAATAAAAACTGTGAATCCAGTATTTATCTATATCTCACCATTTTTTTTTTTTTTTTGCGCTATTGTTACGTACTGCTTGAGATTCCTTTGAGAATCCAGGTATCTTAAACCTCTGCATTTTTTTTGTTTGTTTGTTTTCGGTAATTCTCTGGAGGGTGATTGGGATTGCAGCTTCCTTTTAGATAGTTAGTGCTTGCATGGTGTTGATGAGGGGAAGCTAATAAACCTGCACATATTTTGGAGACAGTTTCAGTGTAGGAGCCAAAAATCAAAAGAAGACAGGAAAATGGGAAATTTAAATCTGAGGGCAAGAATGTAATTTAGACAAATGATTTGGCATTAGAACATATGACATGGTATAGCACATTTAAAGCAAGATTTTAAAAAATTCTTAGAAGTAGAGGCCAACTGAAAATAACATGAATTCTACTTTATGGAAAAAAAAATCTCTATTCTGCTGTCACCAGTTTACCTCATGTAATCATGTGAAACAATAAAATCTGCTTCTCTAGTCTTATGCTGGTCTCTGCTACCATAGTCCTCAAAATATTCCTTGGAGAATAGTCAATTCTGTGTATAGGGAATGAAAATCTGAGCTCTTACCGCGCTATCAATTTCAAAATAGTAAGTAGTGGTGGTGCATTACACAAGTTAGGAAAGACCTCAGGTCTATGGTGAGGTTCAAATGGATCAAATAAAATGAATTGTACTGATGCAAGTCAGTTGATGGTGCCAGATGACAGAAGTTATACACATAGTGGAAGCATGGTCATTTCTAAGGGTCAGAGGGTGGACTTGCAGAAATCAGTTGGTCACAGTGGGTCTCAGCTCGAATCCATTAGACTCGCTCAGATAAAATGGTACAAAATCAGAGGTAGTGGTTCTCCAGGAGGAATAACTCTTTGGGGTGCAGAAAAGCTGCAGGCAGAGGAATTGCTCAGGGTCACCTGGGCACAGCTTCAGCTTTCTCCCCCAGACACAGCCGTGTTCTGACAATGAGCATGGTTTGGGAGATAGGAGGGCCCTGTCCATCTTAAATATTTCTTATCAAGAGCCTATATTATTTGTATAAATTCTTCCTGAATGGGATATACAGAAATTTTATATCTGCATTCTCTTTCTTACGTTTCCAACATCTTCCTTTCAAGAGGTTATTTTTTCCTAACATATAAACATATTCAAACCTCTATTCCTATAAAGAACAGCAAGCAAATACAGAAAACCCAAGAGCAAAACTCCCAACCCAAAGCAGCATCCCTAAACCAAAACCCCAACACCCTCATTCAGCTGCACATCTCTCTTTAGTTATTGTCCCAGATCTTTTTTCTCATTTGAACATTTTTTTTTTGCCATGAAAATCTTTTGCTGGGGTGCTGTTTTTTTCAAAATTTCAGTACTTTTAAAAACTCATAAACTTTTAACATTATTTTATAGATAATATTTATATTTAATTGCATATTTATCAACCTTTTTCTTCCAAGTGTTTGATTTGTGATCATCTTTTTGGAATCATTTTTTTTCTTATTTATTATTGTGGTAAAATACACATAACACAAAATTTACCATTTAGCCATTTTTTAAGTATACAGTTCAGTAGTGTTAAGTACATTTGCAGTCTTAGCAACTAACCTCTAGAATTTTTTTCCTTTTGCAAAACTAGAACTCTATATTCATTAAACAAGAACTCCCATTTCTGCATTTGCTCAGCCCCTAGCCACCACCATTCTACTATGTTTCTATCAATTTAACTTCTGTAGATATCTTATGTAAGTGGAAAAATACAGTGTTTATTTTGTGACTGCTTTATTTCACTTAACAAATGCCCTCAAATTTCATTCATGTTTGGCAAATAACAGAATTCCCTTCTTTTTTGATGCTGAGTAATATTCCATTGTATGTACATACCATTTAGTTTATGCATTCATCCATCAATGGAACCTCGGGCTATTTCCATAATTTGGTTTCTCTGAATAATGTTGCTATGAATTCAGGTGTACAAATATGTCTTCAAGACCCTGCTTTCAATTTCTGGGGGTGTATACCAAGAAGTAGAATTGCTGGATGATATGATAGTTCTGTTTAATTTTTTTGAGGAACTCCCATACTGTTTTCCATAGTGGCTGTACCATTTTAAATTGCCACCAAAAGTGCACATGAGTTCCAGTTTTCTATGTCTTCACCAATACTTGTTATTGTTCATTTTTTATAGTAGCTATTCTAATGGTTATGAAGTGGTATCTCATTGTGGATTTGATTTGCATTTCTGTAATGATGAATGATATAGAGCATCATTTCATGTGCTTATTTTCCATTTGAATTTCATCTTTGGATAAAAATCTATCCAAGTCCTTTGCCCATTTTAAAATTGGGCTGTTCTTTTTTGTTGTGGTGAGTTGTAGGAATTCTTTATTTATTTTGTATACTAACTTTGTTTTAGTTAGTTTTTTCGCTGCTGTGACTAAAAGACATGATCAGAACAACTGTAGAGAAGGAAAAGTTTATTTGAGGGCTCACAATTTCAGAGGTCTCAGTCCATTGACATTTGCTCCATTCCTTGGGACTGAAGTGAGGCAGAACATCATGGTGGAAGAATATGGCAGAGGGAAGTGGCTCACATCAGACATGATCAGGCAACAGAGAGAGACAGAGACTCCACTCACCAGATACAAAATATATACCCCAAAGTCATGCCTCTGATATCCACCTCCTCCAGTGACATCCTACCCACCTTCAGTATCACTCAGTTAATTCCCACTAGGGGATTAATTCACTGATTGAGTTAAGGCTTACATAACCCAATCATTTCTCTTCTAAACCTTCTTGTATAGTCTCACACATGAGCATTTGGGGGACATCTCACATCCAAACCATAACAAAAATCTTAATCAGAAATATGATTTGGGATTTTTTAATTATACAGATTTCCTTTTGTTCTATTTATTGTGTCCTTTGATGAACAAATTTTAAAACTTTGATGTAATTTATCTAATTTTACTTTTGTTGCTTTTGGTGTCATATCCAAGAAATTGTTACCAAATCCAATGCTTTTTTAAAAGAGTCTTTATTTGCCTTCTTTGTTGATACTTTTGCTGGGTATAGAAATGTAAATCAACAGGTTTTTCTTTTTTTTCTCTTTTTATTATTTGAAAGACACACAATCTCCTTCTGGCTTGCATAGTTTTAATGAGAAATCTATGCATTTTTCTAATTTTTTTTTCTTTATTTGTAATGCTCTCTCCCAACCCCCAGTTGCTTTTAAGATTTTTTTGTTTATCTCTGACTCTCATGTTTGATTTTGATGATGCTGTTCCTTGGTGGAAGTTCTTTGTGTGTTTATACTTGGAATTTTTAAAGCTTCTTGGATCTATGGATTTATCATTTTTCATCAACCATGAAAATATCCAGGCTTTTATTTCTTCAGATAGGTTTTTTTTCTTTCTCCCTTCTCTCTTTCTCAGATTTAAATTATACAATTTATAATGAACAGAAATTTATTTTGACTCATGGTTCTGGAAGCTGATAAGATAAAGAGCATGGTGCTAATGTCTGATGAGGGGCTTGTGCTACTTCATTTCATGATGTAAAAGTGGAAATGCTTTGCAACAATCTACTCTTGTGATAACAAACTCACTACTGTACAAGAGTTATCTAACTTCTGTGAGAAAGATGTTAATTTCTCTTTGTGACCTCTTAAAGTCTTCAACTTTTAACACCATTACAATGGGGACAAATTTCAATGTGAGTTTTGAAGGACACAAACCACAGCCAAACTGTAGGAACATCCAAAAGGAGATGACAGGTAGGCATTAGGATAGATGAGTTGGGAGTTTGGGGGATTGGTCAGAGTTTGAGAAATAAATTTTTCAAGGCTTAAAGATGAGAGTCACACTGTAGAGACTATCTGAAGCCTTGAGACCTCATAGAGAGCAAATGTGGATGGAAAAGAGAAGGTTGTAGCCTGGTTTCTCTTCTGCTTAAGAGAGGGGAAGATGAAGAGGAACCAGCAAAGAATTAAAAAGTCAGTGAGGTGGGAGGGAACAAGAGAGTCCTTGCATTCACACCCATATTTAGCTGACCTCAAAGACCACTCCACTGGTTTACATTTTTTTCACAGTTCTGAAGATTGAACCCAGAGTTTCCCACATGCAAATCACGTGCTGTAGTGTTGATTTGTTTTCATGTCTGTCTCCCTCTGTTAGACCATGGATTCCCTGTCTGTCCCTAGGTCTAATACAGATTCTAGCTAACCCCCCCCCCCCCACTCTCTCTCTCTCTTTCTGCAGGCACCCTCTTTCCAGTGTTCACTCTGATAAATTCTGATATACTTAATTCTATTTTCTAGTTGTTTAAGGGTGAGAGGTAAGTATAGACCCAGTTATGACATCCTGCCTGGAAGTAGAAGTACTTATTTAAACTTTTAGATAATTATTTTTTTGTCTTTTTGTGGTAAATATGCACATTTTCTCTTTTTAGTCAAATTCTCATATTTTTTTTAAAAACTGTTATTTAGAGTGATTTTGAATTCACAGATATGAAGATGGAGGTTTCCCATATGCTCCCTGTTCCTGTCTGTACACATTGATAATCTCTGTTATCAACATCCCCATCAAGGTGGCATATTTGTTACAATTGATGAGCTTGTGTTGACACACCATTATCACCTAAAGCCCAAAGTTTACATTAGGGTTTACTTTTGGTGTGTACATTCTATGGGTTTGGGCAAATGTATAATGATATGTATCTTCATTGTAGTACATTATGAAGTATTTTCTTTGCTCTAAAAATCCTCTCTCTGCCTATCCTTTCTCCCTCCTCCCTAACCCTGGCCACCACAGAACTTTTCCTTATCTCCATAGTTTCGCTCTTTCCAGAAGGCCACATAGTTGGAAACTCACAGTATGTAGCATTTTCAGTTTGGCTTCTTTCACTTAGCAATATGCATTTAAGTTTCCTCCATGTATTTTCATGGCTTAATGGCTCATTTCTTTTTAGCACTGAATAATATTCCATTGTCTGCATGCACTACAGTTTATTCACTTTTCTATAACAAAGGGTGCCCTGGTTGCCTTTAGAGACAATTATGAATAAGGCTGCTCTGAACATCTGTGTGCAGGTTTTTATGTGGGAAAAAATTTAAAATCCTTGGAGCATACACTAAAGATTGCAATAGATGGATTGTATGCAAAGAGTATATTTAGTTTTGTGAGGAACTGTCAAATTGTCTTCCAAAGTGGATGACATTTTATATTCCTTCCAGTAATGGATGAGAGTTCCTGTTGCTCCACATCCTCACCAGTATTTGATGTTGTCAGTGTTCTAGATTTTCACTATTGAAATAGGTATATAGTGGTATCTCATTGCTGATTTCAAATCTTAAAAAAAAATTCTTTGAGTAAACAAATTTTAAAAATCCAGAATTAGGGACTGGGATTGTGGCTCAGTGGCAAAGTGCTTGCCTAGTATGTGTGAGGCACTGGGTTTGATCCTTAGCACCTCATACAAAAATAAGCAAATAAAATAAAGGCATGCTGTCTATCTATAACTACAAAAAATTTTTAAAAAGTCCAGAATTACAAATATTAAAGAGTCCAGAATTACAAATCTTTTTCTACTAATATTAGAATTTATTATTCTAATATTAATTAATATTAGAATATTAATTAATATTAATTAATTAATTATTCTAATATTATTTATTAGATTATTTATTATTTATTATTCTAATATTATTATTTATTATTCTAATATTATTCTAATATTAGAATTTAATATCATTAAATTGCTTCAAATCTATTTTCCCTAATGATAATTATATTAAATATATAAATTTCCTACATACCAAGCATTATCCTAAATGTCTTACCTATATTGACTTAATCTGCACAACCGTTCTATGAGTTAAGCACAATGAATGACACTGTTGTATGAAAGAGGTAAGTGGCAGCAGAGTGGTTTAGTATGCTCAATGTCACACAACTATTAAGTGGGGCAGGAATATGAATCTGGGGAATATGGCTGCAGAATTTGAACTAATAATCACTGCATTCTGCTGCCTTTCTTAATTACTGAAATGCATAAAATTGACAAGTAGGAATTCTTTGTCCGTGATTCCAAGTCCTTTCTTCCTTATTTCTTACTTATAGACAAGTATGATGAAAGTTTATATCCTTCAGTTCATTTTTAATAGTTTTGCTTGCATTTACAGTTAAATAAATGATACATTATATTTTTGTATTTTAAAACTTACATAAAAGTTGTTATATCCTACTTATAATTTTATGGTTGACTTTTCAGCCAAATTTTATTTTTGAATATAATTCAAGTTGAGATGTGTATAATTATATTTTTGTTTATTTAGTTGTCTGTTACACATTGCTGATTCTATCTAAACACGCCCCCCCCCAATGTTGCAAAACTCACTCCAGGTGGGTCCCTTCTCCCCTCTGTTGGGGTTCTCCCTTCCCTGTTGCCCTCTGCACTACTTTCCCTCCAGTTAGTCCTTCTCTTTGCCCGCTTCCTGTGCAGGAGCCTCTGTTTACTGGATCTTGGGAATTCCTGTCTTGATTTGCTTCTTTTTGACAGATTTCAAGTTACTTCCTAAGAAAGGGTTCATAGAAAATAAAGAATTTGAAACCATGCTTTCTGCAATCATCTTCATCCTATTTTTTTTTTTTTTTAATTCCATGCTTGATTGGTGATTTGTCCAAGGAGAGGTTCTAGGCTGACATAACTTTCCCTCTAACTTGTGAAGACATTTTAGCTGCCAGTGGAGTGAATTCTTCACAGGTTATGTGTGACCCATTTTTCCCCTCTCTGTAGGCTTTTGACAATTTTTCTTTACCATTGGTATTCTAAAATTTCAAAAGAGATGTGCATTAGTATGGCATTAAAAAAACCTTTGCTACATACAGGTTGCCACTTTTTCTTCTGGAAATTCCTATCCTGCATTTTGAGGGATTTAAAAACATTATTTGAAATAATTTTCTTTCTGTTTTCCTGTTCTTTCTGCCCCCTGGATATTTCATTGTTGTACCTCCTGGACTGATCTTATCTCTTCTCTCTGCTTTTTAAACTTCTTTGTCCTTGTGTTCTGTTTTCTGTGACATTTCTTCCACTTGATCTTTCAACTGTTCTATTGATTTTCTTTTTCTTAGTTGCCATATATGCACATTAAAAAAATTTCTAGACCTTTTTATTATTCTTGGAATGTTCCTTTTTATAGCAACCTATTTTTGTCTGTTCTTGTGTCATGAATATAATCTTCACTTATTTCTCTGAGACTATAACAGTTTTTTTTTTTTAAATTCTCCTCTTCATTGTCTCCATTTTCCCTCTGATTAATTAGGTCTCCATTTTCATCTTGGAAGATTTCTTCAAAGACCTTAACATCCTTGGCTACCCCTTCCTGTTAAGGAGGAGGCACCTAGAGATCTCCATGATGGGTGGCTCTTGTTGAGTGGTGCTGTGGTGGGTGATCCAACAAGGAGCTTGCTGCTGTATTTTTGAAATGCACAAATGTCAGTGTGTGGTTCTTTTGTAAATTCCATTTCCCCAGAGAATAATTACTCATTTCCTGTCTGGAATCTATTCACCTAGGATTATAACTTGGGAGCTCTGCAAGGAAGGCAGGCTGGTAGTCTCACCTTTATCAAATCCTGATTTAATTAGCCATCTGTCCTCCACTCCTTTGTTGGCCAGGTCTCTCTGCATATGGAGAGTCTGATATGGTTTCACCAAAGATTGAACCATTCATCTCATATT
This sequence comes from Sciurus vulgaris, assembly GCF_902686455.1. Classification (NCBI taxonomy): domain Eukaryota; kingdom Metazoa; phylum Chordata; class Mammalia; order Rodentia; family Sciuridae; genus Sciurus; species Sciurus vulgaris. Next base: position 107,858,013 of record NC_136472.1, read on the forward strand.
GGATTGGGAAAGCATTGTTGCTCGGCTCCTCAAGATGTGGGAGAGTAGTAGGGATCTATTTTTTCACTTCCTTCAGTCCATCTGAATGTAGTTGCTAGTACAGAACATGGAGACCTCCCAGTGAGCTGCATCCTGGTGTGACACTGACATCTTTCTTTGCATGTAGTTGGTATTCAGCTTTCTAGGACTGTTAATGCCTTCTCTTCTCATCATTCATCATCTGGTGCCATCTTTCATCTTCTATTCTCTTTATCCTTGTGGGTTTGTAGCATTCTTATTTCTCTGTTCTCATTTTGGGAGGGTGAAAAACTGTAGTTTCTCCTCCATTTCCATAGAGAATTTTAATCTTGAGTTTTGAAACAAACACACACACATACATCACATGTCCCCCTAAATTTAGAGTTTATAGGAGAGTAGGTCTCAACCTATTATACCCACTGTCCTATATGTATAAATAATACCTATAAAAAGTTTATACGTGTCCTATAAAATTTTATAGGTTTTTATATGTGTCCTATGAGTAGAACAATGGGACATAATGGGTTTAATGTACTGGTCCCGCTCTCCTTTTTAAAAAACATATTTTAGTTGTTGATTGACCTTTTATTTATTTAATTAATTTATTTATATGCAGTGCTGAGAATCAAACCCAGTGCCTCAAGCATGCTAGGCAAGCACTCTACCACTGAGCCACAACCCCAGACCTGGTCCAAGATCTTGATCATAAGTGCTTCCTGGGCTTTGGCAGGAAGTCACGAACTTGCTGCAATTTATTGTAATCTTCCATCCTTATCTCTTGATTGAAAGTATTTTTGCTATAGTTTCCTAATTCCTAAGCCCTTCAGTTCTTATCTTTTTAACTTCTCTGTGGTATTTGACACTTCAGATTGTATCCTCTGGAAACTCTTCATTTGGCATCTGTGTGCTATATTTTCCTAGTGTCCTTTGGTCTTCCCTTCCTCCCTCTCCCTGGGATAAAGGCGTTCCCCAGGGTTTGAACCACAGCCCTCTGCATTTCTCACTGTATATACTTGCCCTGGTTGATCTTGTCCTCAGCCAGGGTATCAGTTATTAACCCTATGGCAGGAATGAAATCTCCATCTTCAACCTAGAACTCTTCCCCGGATTTCAACTCTAAAAGCCACTCTGCTGGATACCTTTACAGGACAGGCCTTACTGTCATTCCCAATTGAAGATGCCTGAGGATAAACATCTCATCTTCCTGTCTAACTTCTTTGCTGTTCTTGGATTTTCTGTTTCAGTAGATGACACTAGCATTTATCTGTTCACCCAAGCTAGAAATCTGGGAATCATTGTCGAATCCTTTCCTCACCTTCTTATTCTAGCTACGTTTTTCAGTTGTCAAGGGGCAGAGACATAGTCCATTATTCTTTTGTGCCTGGAGCTTATTTGGGCAGAAAGAAAGGTGAGCATCTAATGGCAATGAGTCAGGCCTTAAAAGAAGCACAACTGGATCCAAGGCAGCTCTAGAAACCTCAGGACCTGTAGTCTGTGGGACTTCCTGCTATCAATGTGATGCCAAAATCTTTGCTCTGCTCATCTCTGACACATGACTTTTTTATTCTTGTTTTCCACCCTGTATCTCTTTTCTACACTGTGGATTATCATCATGACTCTGGCTTGCTGTGACCTCTCATAGTTGCAGCCCTACTTCCCTTCATGGAGCCTCAACTCGACCTCATTTGGGCCTCTGCTCCTCCTCTTTGCAGCCTGTTTTCTGGATCCTATGTTGTAGATTCGTGGCAGCCAGGTCACACTGCACAGTGCCTTTTGGCCTATTGAAAGGCTTCCCTTACACCCACTGCAAGCACCTGTGACAAGCAGCAGGTTAACAGGACATGAAATAAGATCTCTTCAGTTTGCCCCTGAATGGCATGGGCTGGACCTTTACCCTTTACAGGAGAAGCCAGAATGGCAAACACTGTGATTGCCATAGTTAGTATATTTCTTATTCAATATCTCATCAAGTTCTATCAGACTTATCTTCTAAACAGTTTTCCAAACTTGCATCCGTCTCTCCATTCTTAATCTCAGTGATCTGGTTTGAATCCTCATCTTTCATCTGCCTTGTGGCAATACCTTGGTGCTCTTCCCCCATCTATCTAGTCTTATTCTTTTAAAGTGATCTTCTGCATAAGCAACAGGGTGAGGTAACCACACAGCTTAGGTAATTGCTTTACTTTACGCCCTTCCGTCCCTTCCTCCCATGTTATTCCTAGGAATAATTCCAGTTTCTTTAACCTGCTTTCCCTCATTGTGATCTTAGAGCAACTTACTTCTGTTTTATCTGTTTTCTTTCCCCATTTTTTCCTCCTCTTTTTCATTCCCCAGCTCATCACATTTATTGAATAAAATTTGGCACTTATTCTTAACTAAAATATCATATGAATTCAATTTTCATTTGTCCCTCAAAGGGAATCCAGAAAAACTAACCACATTTTGTTGTTTTTAAAAAGTTTTTCATATGATTAATTTTTCCTCCCTAAGGGTCAGTACTTCATCAGCTGTGTCTTGGAAGATTGCAAAAACCTCCTAATCATCAGCTGGAACTTGGTCTCATATAGAGTCAATCCATCTCCTACATTTATCTTTCTAAAACACTGTGTGATCATGCCCCTTTTCTGTTCAAAAACCTTAGACTCCTTTCAGGGTTATTTTCTGATGTTTCTTCCCACCCCCATAAGATATCTCTGGGGTATCTTCCCCTGTGATCTCCCTGTGAGGGCTTCCTTTCCACACCCTCCTCCCTGCCATGGGCTCCAGGTCTAAGGTGTTATTACCTCTCTGCTTATTCTCCTGGAGAACACCACACTAATTTAGGCTTCGATGCCAGCCTCTGTCTGTCCATTCAAAGCAATCTAGTTATTTGAAAAGTGAAAAATTCAGTTAGCATGCTGTCTTTCTTACCACCACCAAGCTATTTATTTAGCTGTCAGAATGTTGAGCTCAATCTCCCAGCCACTATGGTGTGTGACTTCTGCAGCAGGGTTGTGTTATATTTATTTTTACCTGGTCTCTTTCTCCTGTGCCCCCTCTACTCCAGGGAACCTAGCCCTGTGCTTTGCTTGTAGTTGGTCAACAAATGTGTGTGGACATGGCTGAAACGGATTGTTTTCTCTAAACTCTTTGGTTATCAGTTAGTTCCTGGGGAACTAACAAAAAAAAAAAGGAAAAATTTAAATAATTGATATAAATTTTATTTTTTAAAAAGTCTGTTTATTTTACATCTTTAACTAAATAGGTGACCCGAGGGCATCCACATAGAGCTTAAAGGGCACAACTGAGATTGGTGCCACCTGGTGGTGGATGGGGGTGGTGCATGAGGTGGTTTGTGTGGTAGGTGACTTCAGTCCAGTGGCTTTCTAGTTAAGATCAGGCCAATCCCTCCCTGGTAGGTCATTTAGATTTTTAAAAATTGAGGTACAATAAATCATACATATTTATGCTGTACAATTGGATAAATTTTGACATATATACATATCTGTGAACCATCATCACAGTCAAGATAATGAACATATCCATGATCCCCCTTCCCCAAGTTTCAAGGTGTTCCTTTATAATCCTTCCATCTGCCCCCTCTTGCCTCTCCAACTTTTTCCCTAGGCAAGAAATGTTCTCCTTTCTGTCATTATAGGTTAGTTGGTGTTCTCTTGAATTTCACATTAATGAGATACTATAGTATAGAGTCTTTTGGTGGAGAGGTCTGGCTTTTTTCCTGAGTATAATTATTTTGAGATTCATCCATATTACTGTATGCATCGGTGGTCTACTATTTTTTATTGCTGAGTAGTAGTGAATTGTATGGCTGTACCCAAATTTGTTAGGTCATTCACCTGTTGATGAACCTTTGGGTTCTTTGCAGTTTTGGACCATTCAAGTACAGCTACTATGAATATTTGGTATGCCTATTTTGCTTTCATTTTCATTTTGCTTGTGTAACTATGTAGGAGTGAAATAGCCAGGTCATACTGTAGGTGTACATTGGACCTTTTACATCCCATCAGAAACGTGTGCTAGAATTGCATTTGCTCCAAATCCCCATAACACTTGGTATTGTCTTTTTTATTTTAACCACTCTAATAGGTAAATAGTGGGCCATTTAGATTTGGAACTTAAGAAAAAAATGTGTTTTCCATCCTTGTCCTATTAAATCATAATAACTTCTGAGGGTGCCTGGAATACTATGTTTTTAGGAGAGTTAGCTGATGGCCAGCCAGGTTTGGATGGGCCATGTAATGGCGGGATCTTTGAAGGAACTCAGGCCTTTGGCAGAAGTGAAGCAGGAAGGCAGAGAAGGTGGAGAATGGAGTCAGAAACTACCTTTCCTTCAGGGTGAAATGTGTCTAATTAGCTAAGCTTGGATTGGATCAGTCATCTGCCAGAACCAAACCTGTGAGCTTAAGAAAAGCCCCCAATTGGAATAAACTTGATTTACCTTCTCTAGATCTGCTCACCTGTCATTGGAGGGAGTGATATGGTTCTGGGTGGTACAGTGCAGCTGAGTGGGTTCAGCATCAGAACTGGAAGGATCAAGCCATCACTGCAAACCCATGGTGGAGGAGAGCATAGACACAGCCTTAGTGACAGATGCACTAAGAAAAGAGACTGTGGGAAAGATATGGCCAAGCTCCCACAAAAGATAGAACCTCTGTGGCTAGAAATGGTACAGAAAAACAAAGCAGTCACAGGGCCACTGTTGCAGGCACACTGGGCTTCAGGACTTGAGCAAGGTCAGGCAGCTTGACCCTAGCTGCTCATGTCTTGTGTGGTTGAGGGGTTTAAAATACTTCCACCCAAGAAAGGGGACTAGAATTTGGCTTGCTGCTTGAGATAAGAAGGCAGGTAGGGTTTTCCCATCTGGGAAAGGGGATGCCTCATTGGAATTAGAGCTGACACATACCACATATTGAACACTCAGCATGTATTAGGTACTATTCTAAACTTCTTGCCTGGGATTAGCATATTTAATAATCACAGCCCTATGAGGTAGATTCAGTTATTATCTTCATTTTAGAGAGAAGACAAAGATCATTATGTTTCTTGACTCAAACCACTCAGTGAGACACAGAGCTAGGGTTACCCCTGGGGAGTGTGGCTCCCTGGTCTGTGTGCTTGAGAACACCCAGCTCCTCAGAGTGAGTAATAGTCCTAGGGAAGTTGAAGGAAGCACAGTCTGGAAGGCTGACTCTGGACAAAGCCTCACACTGGGGCAGTGACCAGACCTGTGATCCTAGTATTACTGCAGGCCAGGGCTTATCGCTGAATGGCAGATTCTGTCCCAGGAACCTGAGAGCTGATTGCAGAGCAACCAAAACATGTCAAGAGTAGAAAGGAGCACTTCAGAAGGTGAGACTAAGAGAAGGGGGAGGAGGGAGAGAGAGAGAGAGAGAGAGAGAGAGAGAAACTCCCACTGAAAGTGAGCTTACAAACAAAAATTCTAAACAACACAAAGACTAATATGGGGAAACAGACGACAACAAAAACATGTGGTCAATGAGATCCTTTTAAATGAGAACATTAGAAAAGTATGAACATAGTTTTAAAATAAGTCTATTTAAAGAAATAAAGAAAATATATGAACCATTGAAAAGTATAAGAACATTTGAAACAAGAAGACAAATGAAATTAAAACAGTTATAAAAAGGATCTAAGAGAAATGCTATGAATAAAAAATGTTTTAATTAATATAAAACAGCAGTAAGATAAATTCTAGCCTGAATAAGTTGAAGAGAGAATTAGTGAACTGAAAGATTATATTGAGGGATTCATCTAGAAAGTAGATCCCTTTCCCTTTCTCAATAGTTAGTACAATATTTTTCTTTCTTTTGTTTTGATCACATAAATACCTCTTACCATGATTACAAAAGGTACACGCACACATATATACAATAGAAAATGGAAAAAAGGGGACTGGGGTTGTGGCTCAGTGGTAGAACGCTTGCCTAGCACATGTGAGGCACTGGGTTCAATCCTCAGCATCACATAAAAATAAATAAGTAAATAAGTTATAAAAAATTCAAAGAAAATAGAGAAAAGTATGTAAGAAGTCATTGTAATTCTAGAACCTAGAAATGTCTAGTGGGCCAAGATCTTATTGTTTTATTCTAGACTTTGTGCTATGCCATATATACATATGGCTAAGATAACATCAAATACATACATATATATTATTATGGCATATAATTTTTGCATATAATTTGTCTATATATGGAACTTATTTCATAATTAATATGAAATAATGTGAGATCATATACATATGATTCAGTATCATTCTTTAACCATTTTATATCATGAGTGTTTTCTTATGAAATTAAAATTCTTAGAAAAATTCCAAGTCAGCTACTTAATAGCAGCACCATATTTTTTTTACCATAACTCTGTTATCAAGTTTTAAGTTAATTCATATTTTTCATTAATATAAATGACACTTTATATATACATCTGTTTAGGTCTGATTATTTACTTTTAATTTTCTGTCTTTGAGATATTTAATTTAGGAAGGTGTTTTTAATTTTCCAGGTTTTTTCACCTGAACGGTTTTGTTATGAATTAGTAGTTAGATTATGTTGTCACAGAAGGTGGCTTACACAACGTATGCATTTAGGAATTTATTGAAGTTTCCTTTGTATCAACTTCGGTAAACGTTTCATGGGCATATGAAAAGAAGGTGTATTTGGTGATTGTAGGGCATGTTGTTTGATGTATTTCTATTAATCCAATCCCATTAACTTTATTATTCAAATCCTCTGTAATTTTGCTCCCCTCCCACCCAGAATCTAGCAAGAAAGAGTGGGTGTTTTAGTATCCCACAATGATTATGTATATCAATCTTCCTCTGTGGTTCAATAATTTTTGGTTTTTATTTGCTAAATTATTTGACATATAAAAATTTATGAGTATTATATTTTCATGGTGGATTGTAACTTTCATAAATACAATGTGACATTTCATGTTTTGTTGAATGCTTTTTGCTTGGAATAAAACCTTTTCAGAATTTAACTTTGCTACTCCTGTGCTATATTGTTTTGCACTTGCCAGAAAAATCTTTATTTGTTCTTTTATTTCACACCGCTTTTTTGCTATTTTGTTTTATGTCTATTTCTCGTAGGCAACATAGAGTAGGATTTGAATTTATAGTACAATTGGAGAATATTTTTATTACAATAGTGCAGTTAAACTCCTTATATTTATTTCAGGATTGATTTATTTGTTTTCTTTTAATTTGTGACTATTTTATGCTTTCCATTTTTATGTTTTTTCTCCTTTGTTTTCTATCTCAAGCTGTATGGAATATATTTTATATTCTTTTATACTCTTCAGTGATTTGGAAAACATGTCCTATTTTAAATGATGTTATGGATTACCTTTAAGTATTAGGAACACTTAAATAATGTACTTTAAAAAGTTTTTATTGTGATATAAGGCATGTAAAGAAAATGTACTGTGTATCTGAAAATTGCTGAGAGTAGGTTGGGTTTTCACCACATAAAAAGAATAAGTATTTGACATAATATATATGTTAATTAGCTTTATTTGGCCATTCCAAAATATATACATATATATCAAAACATCATTTTGCACACCATAAATATACACGATTTTTATTTGTCAATTAAAAAATAAACAATTTGTATAGGCACAGTGGTACATGCCTGTAATTCCAGAGACTTGAGAGACTGGGGCAGAAGGATTGCCAATTCAAAGCCAGCCTGGACAACTTAGCAAGACCCTGTCTCAAAATAAAATCAAAAGGGCTGGGGATGTAGCTCAGTGCTAGAGCACCCTTGGGTTCAATCCCCAGCACTGAAAAACAAATAAAATTTTCAAAAATGCATAAAATACATATGTTCAGGTTATTGAATAGTTATTAAGTAAAATGTCCATATAAATATCACCTTTTACTTTCAACCTTTCTGTATCTTTATAGTTTTGATGTATTTCTTACAAGAAAAGTATTGTGAGGCTTTAATTTTTAATCCATCATGACTTTTTTTAAACTTCAGTCCATTTAGATTTAAGGTAATTAATATGTTTGCATTTAAATCTACCACCTTATTTGGTGATTTCCAATTGTTTGACCAATTCCTTCCTTCCTTCCTTCCTTCCTTCCTTCCTTCCTTCCTTCCTTCCTTCCTTCCTTCCTTCCTTCCTTCCTTCCTTCCTTCCTTCCTTCTTTCCTCCCTACTTTTCTCCTCACCTCCCTTTCTCCCCACCTCTCTTTCTGATTGAACCAGGGGTACTCTACCACTGAGCTACATCCCCATCCTTTTTTCTTGCTTCCATCTCCTGAGTAGCTGGGTTTACCCACATGCAAACCTGTGGCACCTGCTTTAAAGTTTCTAGATGCTTTTTTGCATTTGTTTGGATTTATGAAGTATTTTAAATAATGAAATAAATAATTTCATTTTTTTCAACCAGTTTAGAAATGGCTACTCATTTGATGGTTACTTGAAAAATTATTATATTTGTATGTAATTTAGGGAAGTCTGAAGTACATTGAGATCTTTAGTCTCCTTCTGATAATATAAGGACCTTAGACTGTTTTGATTTTCTTTCTTCCCCTCCAGGCTTAGACAGTCATGTGTTGCTTAATGCAAGGATGCATTCTGAGAAAGGCACTGTTAGGCAATTTTATTACTGTGCAAACATCATGGAGTGAACCCATGAAAACAGAGGTGACAATCAGGTCACTAGATGATGATATAATCTCATGGAATGTGTTGTACATATGTTCCTCCATTGACTCAAATGTTATATGACACATGACTATGTCATTATTGTTATATATTTTAATTCTTTGTTTTTTATGTCCCTGGAGGCATTTAAGATTATTGTTTTAAAAGTCATTATTTAAATTTACCCAAATATTCATTATGTTCCTTGTTCTTCATTTCTTTTACCTTAGTCTTTCTCTATGAGATTCCCTTTTTTTTTTTTTTTTTTTTTTCATATGAAGTACATCCTTTGGAATTCCCATTGGTTAAAGTCGGCTGATGGAAGTTCCCAGATATTGTTTGTCCGAACATGTCTTCAGTTTACCCTCATTTTTGAACAAAAATGGAATTCTTGATTGGCACTTATTTCCCTTCAGTATATTGAGGACACCATTTTGACTTCTGGGTGTCATCATTGCTGGTGAGAAGTTGGCTATCAATGTAACTATTGCTCTGTTGAAGTAATCTATGTTTAAAGATTCGAATTTTTCATCTGTTGTTCTAGAACTTGTATACGCTGGAACTGGGTGTGCATCTTTCTATTAATCTTTCTTGAGATTTGTTTGGCTTCTCAAATGTGTCAAGTATTGATGTCTCATTAATTCTTGAAAATCCTTCACCATTTTCATTTCAAGTGTTGCTGCCCCCCTATTTTCTCTTACTTCTTGCTGTGGAACAGTTTTATACTCTGAGTCATTTCTTCTGCCCTGTGTGGCTTACTCATTTTTCACATAGCTGTGCTTGTTGGCTGTCACACCCATCTATTGTTGTTTATTCCAAGGGTTCTAGACATTGTTTATTTTAAAAATGCTGTAACTTTTGATAGCTTCCTTGCAGAGATTTGTTGCAGATATTTTTTAAATGGTCCTTTAAGAAAATTACAAAAGGACAATTGAATTTTAACCCAGCCTGATAATTCTAGTCTGAAGTCTTTGTAGCTCTGTTTTGGCTTGCTGTTGTTTCTTCAGTTCTCATTCCTTCTACTTCATCTGTTTTATTATGATTGACTACACAAATGCCATTGCTCTCATAAATATTCTTTTTAGAGATTTTTTTTGAGCCACATTGTGAAGGTTGTGTTTAATTCTTTGAAGAGGGACTGTTTAGTTCTGCTGCACTCCTAGGGGAACTACTAGGGGCTTTTTTTTTTTGTTTTTTTGCTTAACCAAGTACTGTGAGCTACAAATCTGTTCAAGGGCCTCCTGTGTTGATAACTTCTCTAGTAGATTTTGTTTTTACTTTTCTCCAACTTTTCTGATTATCATCAAAGTAACTTTCTTATTAGTATCCTGGGGTGGTTGTAGTGAGAGATGAAATGGGGGTAGTAAATAAAGTTTACTTCTAGTCCATTCTAATCTGGAAGATGTAGTCTTTCTGGGTCCAAGTGTTTGTGTTTGTGTGTGTGTATGATAAAAGTAGCAAAAAAATAATGCCTTTGATTATGGACATATGAGAATTTTGACATGCATTTTACTTTCTTCCACTATTACGACTGCAATCTCTCCTTTCCTTTTCATTTTCTATCTTTTTTTAAATATCAGGAGTTTATCTATAATGTTAATTTTAAAGTATTATTTTATACCATGGAACTTCTTTTTCAATTTTTTGGTTGTTTGCATTTGCAATTATATTTATAGCAGTTATTTAGCTCTCTATACAGACCACAGTAGTCAACATATAACTTTTTCATTCTTAACTCAGATATTTATCTTTATGTAGTTAAAATTCTTTTTAGGGAAGGAAATTTGGAAGTATATTTCTGAATTTTTGCATATCCATAACATCTTTTTGTCTCCTTTATACAATGAAGAACATTTGACTGGGTATAGGATTATGTAGAACCTTTCTTTCTTTTTTTTTTTTTTAAATTCTTTTTCTTTTGACAGAGTTGGAATGAAATCTGAGGTTAGCAAAGTTTTATCTATTGTTTGTTGGCAACCATTTTATTGACTAGAAAATAATCTAATTTTTTAAATTCATACTTAAGCCCTAGGCTTTACTTACCAGTGACATCTTACATTCGCAGGAGTATCCCATATTTTCCATGCACTGTGCCCCAACATACTTGCTGTCAGAAGTCTCAGTTTCATCAGAGCCCTCCTGTGACAATTATTGGTGAGAATTCCCAGGGACACTTACAGGTCCAGCCTCAGTGTCCCTTGGGCCCCGCTAGTTCCTGGGTCCAAATTCAGAAGCTTTCTTGCTCCCTAGTGTTGGTTTTATCGTTTACCAGAGTCAGTCTCTGCAGTTCTCATTACCCTTCTGCTCCACCAATTTTGGCTGTGCCTCCCCATGCTGCGGACAGCCTCAAGCTGCCCATGTGTATCACCACCTACCTCTGCTGGATGTCAAATTCCATGGCTCCTTGTCTCTCTGGCCTGTGTAAAGTCACCTTTCTCTAATCTTGCCAGACTCTGTTAGCAGGAGTTTCTAAAGCAGACCTGTTTCACTCCCAATGTTCTTGTCTCTCCCACAGGATTCCTGGGCTCCATGAAAGTTGAGATGTACCTGGCTGTTTGCTCTAAGTGTTCTCAAGCATTCAGTAACAATTTAGAAGCTCTTAGAATAGTCTGTGATCAGCAGTTTGGAGGCTTATCTACTTGAAAGTAAGAGGTACATACGTTCCAACTTTTATTTCCAGCCAAAAAAGGGAGTGAAATGTGCATGAGAGTCCCCTCTCCCCGATCAGGTGAAGTTGGGGCCTGGGGCTGCAGCTTCATGTACTCCCCCTGGAATCCAGCTGCTTGTCAGCCCTGAAGTCAGAGCCAAGAGGAGCCAAGGTGTGGGTTTTGCACAAGGTGAGGAATGGGTGGGCTGGGGATCAGGGAGTAGCAGAAAACAAGAAAGGTATTAACTGAAATGTCAGTAGCTGAGAACTGCAAGGTAGAAACTAGAAACCCAAGAGAATCTTTGAGATGATAGAGTTCAGGAGAAGAACCTTTATAGAAGGTTTTCAGAGGGCCTGTGTCCTGGAGGGGACCTGGGTGCTGAACTGATCTGGAGCAGAAGGAAAGCAAGAAAAGCTTAAAGGGCCTCTTGAAGCAGGTGGGAAGATTCCTCCTCAGCACCAGGGAGCACAAGGCAAATGTTATGATTTAAACTGAATTTGCACAGTGATAGCATCTACCTGAAGGAGGAGGGGACTGTAATTGAAATTCCAGAAACTTGGAGACACTGGAAGATTAACTCTGGGCAGCATTGTGTTTGTAGAAGGATAACTGGTCAGAGGTGGGTCAGGTTGCCAGCCACTGAGTGGGAACCAGATGACAGCTCTTTGCTTTTGTCCTCATAGGGAGATACTGGGCTCTGTGTTGATCCACCAGGAAAAGCATATTCCTCCTGGTAATACCACTGAGTAGGGAATGCATCCACCTGAAGGATGGATGTGTCCCACCCCTCTTGGAAGTCATCACTTGTATCCTGGAGCAAGACTGTCTACAGTTTTTTGGCCATAAAATAACACATGACTGCATGGGTAGACGGATGAATTAGTTTTTATGGAAGTCACAGAGGTTACTATAAGTCTGGTGGACACCTTCATTGAATGAGCAACTCTTTGCCTTATGCTCACAGGATATTTGGATCTCAATCTGGGTTGCAAGGTTCTTTGGGGATTCCTTGGGCAGGAACCCTGCCTTTGTCATTGTGTCTGCCTCCTCTGGAGCAGGGAGGTCAGCTCCTCTCCTTGCCTTGTGTGGAAGGACAGTGATGAGTCCCTAGGAAAACAGAACACTGTATTTTGTTTCATTCACAAAATAAGGAAAGCTGAGAGAAGTCAGAGAAGCTGTTATTTGTGTTTTCACTACAATCTTTGCTTAAGGCTTTGGGCTTCTTGGGACAGACCTTTATGTCAATAAGTTGGTTCCCTAACACACAGTTTCATATTCCCCCACAGAGTTCCTAGTGAGGTGGTAGTTACATGGCATATGGAAGAATTGTTTTTTGTAGCTAGTTCCTCTGGCCTTTCTCTTCCACTTATTCCAGGAGCACAGAGGCAGCTAGAGCAGACCTTTCCTGATCCTTCTTGCCTGTGCACCCGGACCTGCATAAAAGGTACTGGAGAAGCCTGGGAAATTTGCTAGTCCCCAGCAGAGGTCCACAGGACTAGTGATGGGCAGGTGCTTTGTCTTTTCTCTTCTTCTATCCTCAGGGAACTCACATTCCCTGGTGTAAAAGAGGAAATTAAGCACACCACTATCATAGATTTGTTTTGATTGCACAGAAGAATCTCATCTGCATATATTAGAGTAATACAGGCAAAAGTCAAGTGTACGAGAGCATGTTTTCTCAAGATAGAAACCTCCTGGTTTTAGACAAAGATTTGACATTGGTACCTCTTTGCCCGTGAGTTACTTGAGGGTTGGAGGGAGCAGATGGGACATTCCACCTTTGACCTGAGAGGCCCCCAGACAGGTACTACTGTTTCTTGAAGCCCTCCATAGCTGCTTGCCATAAGGGTTGACATTCCCACAATACTCATTTTGATTTAAGGAACTGAAGCTACTTTTGAAAATGTAAATGTTGTCTGGAAGGGTAACATATTAAGCCATAATTTGCATTAGCTTGAATTAATTTATCAGGTTAGCACTAGTCTCCTATGAGTGCTCGGAAGAAATGAAATTGGTTTTGATTGGGGCTGGGGAGGGGAGCTGAGGGGGCCAGCTGGGAAGGCATGGCAGGCGGGGTCCTCACAGGGAAGGGCACTAGCTGGCTCCCTGGGCATGAGGTGCATACAGAGCTAGTAGCCAGGGCACCAGAGTCAACCCTGTATGCAGGTTTGTTTTTTTTTTTTTTTTTTTTTTTTTAAAGGGACCAACCTATCAATCATACGCATGCCACCAATGCTTTACTTTATACGGAGTTGTCATATCTGTTTCATCTCCTCTACCCAAACCGAGTCTCAGCTGTCTTTGGGCCAGTCCTTCTGGCTGTTCTCCACACATACATAGCAGCATCCTCAAACCAAGGCCAAAATCATTTTATTAAATCACAGAGTGGCTAGTCTGTTTTATTGACTTATATTAATATGATGAGTGCAACTCAAGTCTCTGTGGGCTCTACCAGATGGGGAAAGAAATGGAGCATTTTATCCCTTTAGCTCATACTTCTATCTGCTAACACAGGGCCTCTAGCCCACCTCAAAGTCTCAACCACTGTGACTGGACTGAGAAAGACTCCATAGAGTACTCTTGTTTGCTTAGGGGAACAAGGGAACCATTTTTGCTTGGGGACTTAGGAATAAACTGACCTTGATAAGTGGCAGTTTGTGCTTCCCTGTTCTGCTTGGTGGGGAGAACAGGTTCCTGGGGTTGAAGTGGTTGCATAAAAAGCCATGGGGCTTTATAGGAAAAGAGACTTCCCCAAATGCTTCCTTTCTGAAGTCCAACTATATCAGAACTATGAGAGCTTAGGGTAGTCCTGGATTGAGATTCCTAGACAAGAAGGTAGGAAAAGTCCTGGAGGCTCTAATTGATATCTGTGCACAACCCAAGGCCTGAGCACATTGTGACTCCTTTCTCCCCAGCCTCTTTACACATCTGCTAAACAGCATTGCTGCTCAAGTCCTGATCTGCTGGTGAATGGTGTTGAGTGCTTGGAATATTCAGCACACATTCAACTTATTTGATGAATCTCAACACTATCTGACATTCCTACTAATATTCTAATTTATTCTTCAAGTCTTTAAGATTCTTGTCTCTAATTTCTCTCTCCAAAAGTTCTCCCTTGTCTAGTCAACTGAAAATACTACCCTTCATTTTTCCAAGAAAATGGAAGCAACTAGTGTAAGGAAAAATGCAGCTCAGCTGGGGACCCCGGTAGTTCCAGCCCCTCCGACGGATATGGCGCTCCGTATGCCTGGTCTCAGTTGCGGCTCAACAATAGCTCCCAGAAATCCACGACGGTCACAGGACCTCACGCAAGAGACTTTATTATGTGGACGATTAGCACGTCAGCTCCAGGGTTGGAAAAGAAGGGAAAAGAGAAAGATGGCGTGGAGGCTTCTCCCAGATATTGGAATCTCCCAGGCTGGAAGGAACCAATAGCGGAGGAGAATACTTGCAAGCTGACTGATGAACCAATAGCTAGCTAGCATGTTCAGACTGACAAGCTAGGATGTAACGAGGGAAGCAGGAAATGGCTATAGCGTAGGCCGGAAATTCCTGTAACATAAGAGGCGGGCGGAACAACTTTATCACAGATTGACAAGTGGTTGGGAGGTGGGGAAAATGGCTGCACCTGACAGGGTGGGGGGATCGGCTTTGTATTACAACTAGAACAGAACCATGTCTTCCCCTCACCATGTCCACTAAGTGACTTACCCTAGTAGCCCTGTGGTAGGCTGCCATGTTGGACAGTGGATGAGCAGTCCCTACTCCTACTGAAGGCCAGGGACTCTGCCTGTGGCCTAGATGCTCTTCTCTCCAGTCCACACCAGCATACTGTTTGTTCACTTATCCCTTCCCCCTGGATAATTACTTCTTTCCTACTAGTCTCCATATAGACTGTAATGTCTCACCCCAGCAACAACCCAAAACAAACAAGTAAACAGAAGCCAAACACTTTCGGGTCCCCAAGTCTCCCCCTAGCTTCTGCTTCAGTTCTCTGCTCCCCTTGATAGCAGAATGCCTCACAAGAGTTGTTGTTGGTGTCTCCACTTCCCCAGGTTCCATTCTGCCTTCCCCACTCCAGACAGAGGTCTTGTCGGGATTCCTCCTCTGAAACCATTCTTGTCCTGATTCCCAAAGATTTCCATTCACCAAATACAATGGGTCCATTCTCTTTCCTGTCTTACTGGGTCTTAGCAGTGTTTGATCGCTCCCTTCTTTACTGTAAACATTCTTTTTAAATTTTATTCCCACAAAGGTGGTGGAAGGACTAGAATGCCGCCACCTTGTTTAATACTGAAAAAATTACTGATGCAGCTGAAGCCCTTTGCATCTCTCCCTCTTGAGTTACTGTTTTTCTTTTTTTCTAGGACACCACATGCTTCTAGTTTTTCTTCCATTTTACTGGTAGCTCACTTTCAATCTCATTTGCCTCTTGACCAGTAAATTTTGGAATGTCCCAAACTCTCCAACCTAACTCAGTCTACAGACCCTCACTGGAGGGTGCATTCCATGGCTTTAAACATTGAGGATATTCTGATGACTCTTGAAACGGCCTCTAAATAGCCACATCTCTTTATAGTTCTGGATGTTTGTCCCTCCTGGATGTCTGTCTAATGGAATCAAACCCTCGAGTCTATTCCTACACATCCCTCCACCCGTAATCTGCTCCTTCCACCTATTTCTCCATTGTACTAATGAATCCCCTGGTTGCTTGGTCAGTCCTAGCATCTGTCCCTGATGCTGCTCATTTTCTCTCTCATTCTTCATCTAACTATTGGCAAGTTCTATCAGGAATATTCTTGAAATATACCCCAAATCTGACTTGTCTAGCACTTAAAGGTGTCATCATCTCTCTTACACATTTGTAGTGACCTCCTAAATGGTCTCCTTACCCTCCCTCTTTGTTTCCTATATGTGATTTTCCACATAGTGGTAAGAGTGATTTTTCAAAAATGTAAATCAGGTCATGTCTCTTTCTTGCTCAAATTCCTCTAATGTTTTCCATCATACTTAAAATGAGATCCAAACTCTACTATGGTGTATGGAACTTGATGTGATTTGTCTCCTGCCTGTGTCTTTGACTGCATTTCATAATATGCTCTTGGACTTAGTTTGCTTTAGCTGTCCTGGCCCTTGAGCATGCCAGTTTAGTCTCACCTTAGGTGCAAGGCAGGAAATGCCCTGAGAGGATTGCAGATTCTTGAGAAAAGAACTGGATGACATGTGAGTTCTTCTTCTCCCATTTTAGTAAACCTATGAAGAAAATGATGCTGCTGGTCTCACAGTTATAGACTGTAAGCTCCAAAAACAGGCAGAATGTTGGTGTTTTTTATCATTGTTAACCAATTGCAGTACTCAAGAATTATTTGTGGAACATATGAAGAAAAACCATTAATATTTTAATACTCGTGTATGCAATGTAAAGAATTGCAAGAAGTCCTTACTATTTTGCATGGATGAAAGTGACCTTGAGTCAAACATCCGCCCCTCTGGGTTCTCTGGAGCAGATTGGTGGGCGGTAGGAGAAACACTCTGTGAGTGTCTTATGTCTGTCCTCTCTCAGGATTGGGAACTGGGGCAGAAGAGGGAGCTGTAAATGTGTACTTATAGCAGGGATTCTTAAACTCTTCCTGACAATAGAACTCTTTGAGAATCTGAGTAAAGAATGATCCCCACGACTGGTAATATTAAAATGCACACCGAGGAAATGTGGGATGAGTGGCAAAAGAATGTCAATGACCTTGAAATTCATGGTAGAAACAAAGAAATTTGTTTCTAAGCCTGTTTTTTGTTGGGTATATATTAACCACTGATTTCCTTTATTTATTTATTTTTTCTTCTTCTTCTTCTTTCCCTTTCTTTACAACATGATTTCTCAGTTTTAATCCTGTTGGGACTTTGGACCAGAGAAGGATTCTTTATTATGGTAGTGAAGTGGCATCCTGCACACTAGGATTTTTCATATCATCTTTGGCCTCTGCCCACTGAATGCCTCTAGTACCCACTAGTCACTCAAAGACATGGCACTAAAAAAACATCTTCAGACACAGGGTGCGAACAGCCCAGTTGAGAACCACTGCCTACTATTTTATGTGAGGATTGCTGGTCCTTGCGTAACTTATCTGTTATTAGAGTGGGGCTGAGAATTGAGTGGAGATCCTAGACCTGAACATGACAGTGACCATTAGTATCTCCAGCACAGCCTCTTCTCATCTGTGGCTCCAGCTAGACAGGTCCACTGTGATTTCAGCCTTTTACACGTGTTCCTTCCAATTGTTCCTGTCAATGTTCAGTTTTGTCATTTCAGAAGATTGGGTAGCACTCAGTTCATAATGTGCAACTTGGGTCTCATGGTCACTCAATATCTCATGGGTAGGCATTTAGTGTCTGCGAAGGGCAAATAGAAACCCAGAAACCTCTTATCAGAAGAACAAGTGGGCGAGGAGGGCTGCTCCAATACCCTGAAGATTTGTGCTGTGATTCTCCTATTGAACTTCCAGAGGTTCCATGCAGCCTCCTGATTGGTCACACACAGAAGAGCAAGGCGGGCTTTGCTGGTTCAAAGCCACTTCTTCTCTGGGACTCTTCCAAATTTGCAGCCTTACAGTTTCTTGGTAAATGGGTCAGACCAGCTTGTGGGTTCTGATTTGTGCTGCCTCCAAAACCTAGAGAGGCTCAGTAGATAATTAGAGCAATCAAGAAATATAGCCCCAACTGCTTCCATCCTCCTGGGTCAAGGGTACTTTCCTACTGCAGATTTTTGAGGGGAGCTATGAAATGCTAATCTCTGCCTCAAAGGGAGAACCAGCAGGCACTGCTCTGCTGGGTGTTTTCCCAATGCCTCATTCTTATGCATTAATCAATTATTAGCATTTGTTTTCTCCAGCTTGTTAATTAAACACAGATACCATTTCTGTGTGTTTCAGTGCCGGAGTTGTCACAGCACCTAGTTTGCAAGAAAATGTACTTGGGCGGAATTTCCTTTACCGGTCTCTGTGTAGTAGGTGGCTTCTTGGCTACTC
This sequence comes from Sciurus vulgaris, assembly GCF_902686455.1. Classification (NCBI taxonomy): domain Eukaryota; kingdom Metazoa; phylum Chordata; class Mammalia; order Rodentia; family Sciuridae; genus Sciurus; species Sciurus vulgaris. The sequence goes on from NC_136472.1 coordinate 107,876,379, forward strand.
ACTTTAAGTATTAACAGTAACAAGTGAGTAAGAAAGGACACCAGTCACCTTTCCTTGTCAGGAATTCCCCTCTCAGTGTCCCAGAGGACTCCCAGATGAGATGCAGGGCATTCAACTTACAAGGAAAGAACACATTCCATTGTTAGGACATTTCAGTTGCTCAAAATTTCCTTCTCAGACTGGACTTTGCATAGTTAGGTGTTTTGGTCAGCTTTTTTTACCACTGTGATTAAAAGACTTGACAAGAACAATTAGAGGAGGAAAAATTTATTTGGGAGCTCATGGTTTCAGAGGTCTTAGTGCATAAGTGGCTAACTACATTCCTTGGGGCTTGAGGTGTGGAAGGACATCACGGCTGAAGAGTGGGATGGAGGAAAGCTACTCAGGACATGATGATCAAGAAGCAAAGAGAGAGGCACACTCCCAATTACCCACCTTCTCCAGTCATATCCTTCCCGCCTTCAGTGACCATCGGTTAATCCCATCAGCGGATCAGTTCACTGATTGGGCGAAGGCTGTCAAAAGCCAATCATTTCTTCTCTCAACCTTCTTGCATTGTCACACACATGAGCTTTTGGGGGACACCTCACATCCAAACCATAACATTAGGCCACCAATCAGCACTCAGGTACCAGCTTATTCCCTCTTAAGTATTTTAGTTTCAATTCTGAGACCTTGTTTATTGCCTAAAGGTCCCGGGTGTGTTGAACTTACCACAGATGTGTAGCTGCAATAAAAGAATCTTCCTTAAAAAAAAAAAAAAAAAAAAAAAAAGTTTGTGTAAAACAAATGAAAAACACACAACGAAAACAAAAAACAAAACAAAACAAAAAAATGAAACCCAATCATTGGGCCTTGGGTAAAGTGGATCTGTCAATTTGTCCTAAATTTTCATATAAATCCTTTTGGATTTTGGACATGGCTTTAGGGTTCTGGTCATTTATTATTTCCATTTGCAGATAAGAAACTTCTGGGCTGGGAAGGCTAAGCATGAATAGATACATAGTTTAAGTTTTAGGCTAGGATTTGAATCCTGCTCTTGTGGAGACAGAGCCCAGGTGTTCTCTGCAATCCCACCCATCTTGTGGCGGCTCCTGAGTGCCAAAGAGAAAGCCTTGGTTGAACATTTTTTCCTCTCTATGTCTAAAACAGAGCTGCACAAATCAACCTTGGCCAGAAACCTCATTTCCAACTGGTACACTACGTTTTCTCTCTGCCTGACTTTGTGACTATTTTTGTTGGTTTTTGAGAACTTACTCTGAGCTTTGTCTTTTGAGATTATTCCTTTGAATCTATCTGCTATAGTCCTCATGGAAACCAGCCCTGTAGGTCAGCTAGGAAGCCATGATCTGTAGTGGACATCACCATTTTGTTACAAGACATGGCATCTTACAGAATGACCTGAGGACCTAACGAGGGCACAAGAGCTCACCATGTATGGAGTGCGATGCTGCCAGGTAGTGTTCACATCCATACTGAGTTGCAGTGAGTAGTGTTTTGGAAGTATGGGCAGGCATAGGTCATATATTATGAATCAGTGAAACACAAAAAGAGATTTGTAAGTGTTTTTGCCCAAGAGCCTGGTATTTCAGGCCTTAGAAGAGTCCAGAAGGTCTCATTGATCTCTGGAGAAATTATAGCAACTGTCTGGGAACATCAGTGGCCTGAGATCACAGACTTACCTGCCTTTTTGAGTTTTATGAATGTCCTCCTGCACAATGACTTGGGGACCTCAGCCAGGGACCTGTGCTCTTTGGTCAGTGCATGTGAACTTCATACTTCCTTAAACATCCATATGTCTGAGACACTGTCAGTCACCTGCTCATTGCTCATCTTCCCAGCTTCCCTGTGAGCTATATTATTCCTCTTTTTCAGGTGAAGAAACTGAGGCACAAAGTTAGGTAATGTGTTAAAGTCAACATAGCAAATGGCAGAGCTGGGTTTGGCCCTGGTCAGATCAACTCCCTTCTTCCTTTTTTCATGACCCCAAATGACTACCTTGAGGAACCCTCAGGTGCTGGTACTAGATGTCTACTCTTCAGCCATCAACAGCTGCTTTTTTTCTGGGGTGCTCCAGTGGAAGCAGCCATATGATACTATCTTGCCCGGTTTGCTAGTCTTTGCAGGAGATATGTGGGGTTCAGGACATACACCTCCATCGCTGGGCTTGGGTGTGAACTTGCTCATGACTGCAGTAGTAGCTACAAGATGTCCTTGAACCGATGACCTCAGATAAGTAACTGGGCCTACCCTCCTTCCTGGAGGGGCAGGACTTGGGGTGGGGAAGAGCGGTTGGTGGGATAAGAGTGGATCATGCTATTTCTCACAGAGTCCCCAGCTTTGTCTTGCTCCCTACTGTCTCAGCGGAATGACATTTGCACCAGCTGCTCCCAAAGGGAGTCACTTTGGTGAAATGTCACAGACTTTAGCACGAATGGTCCTTCTCCACCCTTCATTTCTTTTCCTGCAGACTCCTTCCCACCCCTCAAGTGCCTTTTTTATTTTGAAAGGACACCGCCTTGATACTCAAGTGCAGGAAAAAGTAATTACATTTTCTCTTCAGGTCTGCCTCTCCAAAAGCCTTCAAATCATCTCCAGCCAAAACACTGGGATTATTCCAGAGGGAAACCGGTATTAATGGCAGTTCCGGCTGCTTCCCTCCCTGACTCTCACCCTTCTCTCCTCATGATCAGGCAAAGATGACAGCAGGGTAGATTGCTGCGGCCTCCCTCCCTTCTCTGCCACCTTCGGAGGGCTGAGGCGCCTCTCCCAGCAGAAGTCAAATGTGTCATTCAATGTCACACAAGTGTAAGTGGTGGGGCTTTCCTGGATTCACAGCTGGGCCTCTCTGACTCCAGAGCCCACACTTTAATAACTCTGCCATGTAATCTCAGTGACTATTTGCAGAACCAAAAATGGGAAGACGTGATAATAAATGGTTTTCTTCCCCTGACTTATTGCTTTATTGAAATTTTCAATATGAAAAGTCATATGAAGGTACCAAAATGAAATCATGCTTTATTATTCATCTAAATAAAATCATCATTATTGGAAAGAAGAAATTATAGATGATTGGAATTATTCCAGGAAATCCATCACACAGAGTTGCTATTTGGTGGGAACTACACTTCACCAGGAACAACGAGTCTTAACTTCTAGTCTAGGGTTAGCTCTTATTTAGCTGTGTGATCTTGGTTAATTTACTTCACCTCTTGGGGAACTTTTTCCTTGGTGAAGTGAGAGAGTTGGATCAGATCTTGTGTCAGGACCTCTCTAGCGCTGATGTTCAATGGCTTTGTAATTCTAGGTAGAGACTTCATTAGATAGATGAGATTCAAACTTTGGAAAAGAGTTTCACTCCTCTTCTACTTTGGATGAATCTTGGTAACAACCAAATCTCATCCTTTGCCATTTGGGATCCTTTCCTGTCCTTGGGCAGTCTCATTTCTTTTTTGCTAGGTTGACCCCTGAAAACTTATTTTTCCAACTTTTTCCAGCAAGACGGCCTTTGCCTGAACTTGCCTCAACATTTGTTCTTGCTCTTCCTTGCAGCCGGACTGCCCCGTCTCTGCTTCTCTCGGCCCTCCCACACTCCCCAGCCTCTTCTTCCTGCACAGCCAGCGTGACCTGCTCTCTATTGTATATCAGATTAGATTTGTCTGTCCTTGCCTAGTTGACAATGGGACTTACCATCCTCTGTTGAAAGCCCCCAGGTTTCCCACTCCATGGCCATCAATGTTCTGTCATTCGTAGTTTGAAGGTAGTCAGTGCTCTCCTGTCTCCTTAGTCCTCACTCAGTTTACTCTTGTCAGTGAAGTCTCACACATGTCCTCCTCTCCATCCTTCCTGCTACTACCCTGACTCACATGAGGAATCTCGTTTTGTTTTGTGTTTTAAAATCAGGACTCTCTTAAATTGTCTTTAATTTCTTGATTCTCCAACCCATCCCATTTTCCTCTCTGCCAATAATTTTCCTAAAATATCATTGCACATTTCTCTGTATCCTTCTGCCTCCTGTACTCCTAATCACTAAACAAATAAAACTCTCAGAAGTTCCCAGAATAACACTCAAAAGTCTCAGGCTGACATTCAAAGGCATGCAAAATTTGGGCCCAATCTAGTCTAGTCTCACCTCCTGTCAGTTTCTCCATACACTCTGATCCTTAGACAATGTGCATTGCCCCTTATCCTTCCAAGTCCCATGTGGTAGTGAGTACATGGGTCTCCATAAGTCTGTCTCCACATCAATAACATGGTGATACCTCTTCTTATTTCCTTAGGGTTGTGAGGCTCAAATTCACTTATTCAACAAACAGTAGAGAGGTACTGGAAATTCTCTAAATACTTATGCCAAGTTCTGATAATGTGCAAAGATAAATACTTATGACTCCTCCCTCAAGTTTCTCAGAGTGTTGGGGAAATATTTTAAAAAACAGCAATTTCAAGCTGGGCGTATCCCAGCTGCTAGGGAGGCTGAGGCAGGAGGATGGCAAGTCACAAGTTGGAGGCCTGTCTGTGGAGTTTGGTGAGACTCTCCCAAAAACAAGCAAATGAAACAAATACAAAAGAAAAACTCCAGAATAGCACATGAGTAGCATGGGGTGAGCGAGGATTTGCTTGCAGGCACACTGAGACCTGCTTGGTGCTGCCCCACCAACCTGATACTAGCTCAGTTCTTTTCAAAGCCACCTTTTATCAATGACTACCTGTCCTCTTCCAATTCCCTCAGGGCCCAGCTCCCCATAATGTGAAAATAAGTGGTAATGGATGGTAATTTAATGTGTTACTTCTTCCAGGTGACGTATTTACATTTTAATAGAAGACAATTCAAAGGAGGGTATTTTAAGTGCTGTGCTAGGTGATTGGGGACATATTTTGAGTTGGGATTTGGGGGATCAAATCACTCTATGTAGGCACCAACTCATTCTGCTTCATGTAGTTGGCTGCCCTTGGAAATCCAGAGATGAGGCTGGCCTCCCTGGACCGTGCCACCTCCCTGCGCTGTGGTGGCACTCTGGAGTGTGGGACTCCTGGTGCAATGATGGATGAGACATCTGTTCCATGATGGGCTATTACCAACAATTCATTACTGCAAAATGGACTTACCCTCATTAGCCCAGGAGCTCTGAGTTTAATGTGGCATTCTGCAATCTCACAGATTCTGCGGCACACATTGAAGGCGTGCATCACATTTTATAGAGGCAGGAAACCTGAACTTCAGAAAACAATGGAGATTTAGCATGCCTCTGGAATTAGTTGACATATTTACTCTTCATGAATAAGCCTGCTTTGAAGACAAACCCTGTAGCTCACAGCCTCATTATTAGAAATTAGTTCGCTCTACTGCTCTGCCCAAGGGCACAGTTCTCCTTGGGGAGCAGTTTTGCCCTTATCATCCTGGTACTTGCTGTAGGTGAATAGGTTTCTGAAGTTCTGGCCTGGGAATGTTTCTCCTGGGCTGGTTCTGGGGAGGGGTTGGGTCTGTGGTTTTCACTGGTCCGTCATCCTGGGTCACCTGTGTGATGTTTTCTCTTTCTGCATCAGGGCATTTGGGGAAGGTTTCTTTCTTTTTTTCCCCCGTATCATGCATTTTAGTAAAAGCATGGTCATCTATTCACATTATCTTCAGGACCAAATTATTCAGAATGAGTAATCAGTTCAAATAATGTGTAACACTGTGTCGATTTGCTTATCTTACTGTTGGTGATATGTGAACTCCTTTTCTGGGCTCAGCTTATCCTCAGAAAATTACCCAGCCACTTGTCACACTCCCTACAAAATGACAGTTCTCCTTCCAGACTTCCTTTCCTTCAATAGCTCAGACAACACTGAGGACTCTTCTAGCTAGAAAATTCTATGTTGCTGTTTGTCAAGCTACCAATCAACAATTGAAGGATTCTTTAAAACTCACTGTCCAAATTACCAATGTCCTGCCTCATTGATGGCAGTGATTGTGGATGAGGAAGATAACATTTTGGGGACCAGAGCAGGATCAGTTACTTTATTTGCTCCTTTGGGATTTGTATTTGGTTAATCATTTTTCTCCTTCTGATGTGTCTCACACATATGCAATCACCTGTCTCCAGGTGAAAAAGACTCGTTCCTCCATCCCTTTCACAAACACGCTATGGACAGTCGGGTGGAAACTTGTGTTTCCATTTCTCTGGGGTATATCCCTAAGAGTGGAACTTCAGGGTCATCTGGTAATTCTGTGCTTACCATTTGGGGAATTTCCAGCTGTTTCCCAAAGTGGCTGCATGGTTTCCATATTCGTTACCAAATTTACAGGTTCTTTTCCTACTCAGTACTGTTCACAAATAACCAAACAGTTCTAGGAGCAGGCAGGAAATTTTACTCAAAGGTCAAAGAAGGGAGAGGGGAGCTCATGGTCTAAAGCCATCTTCTAGAGCAGGCCTGGGGTTTGGGCCTTTACCAGGGCGGGTGGTGAAGGGGTGTGGTAGATAAGCTGACATAACAGTCTTTCACGGGAAGGAGAGGAGATTTCCAGGGACCAGGGTGCCACCTCTTTTCTTTCCTGATTCGGGCATGGTCAGATCTCTGGTGTCACCAGTAGGTTTTTTTTTTTTTTTTTTTTTTTTTTTTTTTTTTTTTTTTTTAAATCATTATAATGAGATTATCATGAGCTCAAGGTCCTCTGGGGTGTCAACATGACATCTGCACTCCATGATTGGGAATGTGGGCCAATGAATGTAGGAGCATGTGTTTATCATCCTCCAGGCTTCGACCTTAATAAGGAAGGGGCGTAGTTGACAGGCTGTCAGTAATTTCAAGGTTCAGGCTAGTGACATTCACCAGCAGTTAGTCACTAATTCTCCAACAAGGTAGCAACCAACCACTCTCTGACAAGAAGGTAAGTGGAAGAAGTTACCCTTCCCATTCCTGCTACTCGTTTGAACCCCTAACTAATATTCATGCCCCTCCTCATTACTCATTCTAGATTTCTCTTACCTCCAGCTAGAAGTTCTTGGTTCCTGGCTTAGTGGGTTGCATAGTATGCTTCACAGCTTTAACTCCCTAAGAACCACACAGGGATCAGTTAGAATGTACAGTCTGATTCAGGGTCGGGGGAGCTGGCTAAGACACTGCATTTTTGACAGACTTTTAGGTGATATTGCTGTGACTGGTCCAGGGATACCTTGGGTAGCAAAGACCTAGACTAAATTTATTCTTTTTGCCACATCCTTGCTGGACTGTGGTTGCTACTATTGTACCTTTCAACTTTTTTCTGGGTTTTAAGAATCTAGAAAAGTCCCACTCACTGAACACTCCCCCCAACAATACCAGGATTCTAGAAACAATCCTCTCTGTTCCCATTGTACAACAATAACTAGCTCCTTCTGACAACCAGGGTTATTAATTCCACCAGTATAGTAACTCCTCTGCAAGCTGAGGGGTATCAAGTGGCTAAGTCATGGTCTGAGCTTCCAGTTCAGTGATACCCTCACTAGCATTAGAATTTCTTCCATGACAACCAGGCCACTGGTCTGGCAGGGTCTAGACTTTAGGCAGAGAACATAAATTCTATGAGTTGGCAAGAGGGATGGAGAGAGGGACAGCTTCTATATCACTCCTTTGTTCCCATACAGTGTGTCCTTGCTGATCAGGACAGAGCACCACGTACGATACCGTATCCCGGATGCCAGTGTCCTAGCCCTTTAGGGTGTTTCTTATTCTGCTGTTCTTTCAGACTGCTGATTCTGGGTGATGGTGCATCATGAGAAGACCAGTGAATCCCATCCATGGTCATGCTTTCATTGTGTTTCTTTTGCTGAGGTAAAAGGGTCCTGGAAGCCTGCATTCTTGGGTGGCAGTTGGGTGGAGTTCATGCAGACTTGGTCACAGGGATGACAACCCAGGTGGAACAGTGAGTGATAAAGGAGGATGTGAACAGATGTATCTAAAAGGGAGGGTATAGAATCCAGTTCAGAAAGTGTAATGATTTAGGTGTGAGGTGCCCCCCAAACCTCATGTGTGAGACAAGGCAAGGACGTTTAGAGGTGAAATGATTGGGTTATGAGAGCCTTAACCTAATCAGTGCAGTTATCCACTGATAGAGATTAACTAGGCGGTGACTGTAGGCTGGTAGGGTGTGGTTGGAAGAAGGAGGTGACTGGGGGTGTGCCTTGGGTTTGCGTTTTGTTGCTGGTGAGCAGGCCTCTCTCTGCTTCCTGAGTGCCATGCCCTGAGCTGCCTTCCTCCACGGAGCACCTCCACCATGCTGTTTCACCTAACCTTGGGCCCAGAGCAATGGAATTAGACATCTATGAACTGAAATCCCTAACACCGTTAGCCCCAGACAAAATTTTTCTCCTCTAAAATGACTCCTTTTGGGTCTTTTGGTCACAGTGGTGGAAAAGCTGACTGAAAAAGAAAGCAAAATATAAACATCTGAAAAACACCAGACAGGAGAGGCAGTGGGCACCGTGGGAGCTCATGGGGGTCCAGGTAGAGGAGAGGACTATGACCTGGAATCTTCAGCAATGGGTAGACTGGGCACAGTTTTGAAGATCATGTAGACATGAGACTGGTGGAAAGGTCAGGGAGTATTCCAGGTAGTCAAGGCAAGGGTAAAGAGGGACCCGGACATGGGAGGGCATGAGGTTTATTCAGAGGCAGGAACATAGGTCAATTTTGGAGCTGGTTTGTGGGAGGAATAGCAAAAATAATTTTAGTGGTAATCAGTAAGTAACCTCTATTGAGCACTTACTGTATTCCAAGCACCACTCCAATCTCCTTTGTGCAGTATTTTTATCTAATCCTCACAACTATCCCTTAACTAGGCATAGCCAATCTAGAGCCATATTTGGGGGTGCCTTGAACAACCAACCAAGGAATCGGGTCTTAACCCTTTTCATACTGGCAATGGGATTGATGAGGGCCCCTTAGAACCAACTTCTTTCTAACTTTTAAGTTCTGCATTCTATATGTATGTCCTAGCACATGTGAAAGTTTCCATGCCTTTTTTTTTTTTTAAATTTTAGTAATAGTTATACTGAATAAAAAAACTCATTATATACACAGTGCTTGCCATGGAATAACTTATTTCTCACTTAATTCTGTAAGGTAGACTTTATGATTATTTCCATTTTACAGATGAAGAATTTGAGGCACAGAGAAATGATGTGGTCAAAGTAATGGAGCAAGAAAGGACCAGGGTCTGGATTTGGACCCAGGCAGTCTGACTTTGGAGTACATTCACTTAATTACTATACCCCTTGGCCTCTCAAAACCATTTTGGAGAAAGACTTAGAAACTATTTTGGAAATTAAGTGGTGGTGAAGCTTGTAAGATGGGGTGAGTGAGATGTCAGCTGTTCTAGGTGTAGAAGAGGATGTGCTTCATTGGGTCATGCATCTCCCTGTCTTCCTCTTCCAGAGAAAAGGCATCTTCTCCAGGCCTCAAATACCAGCAGCTCCGCAGCTCTGCGCATCATCACTAGGTGGATTGTGTGTGTATGTTTTCTTTCCTCCCCCTATAGTGTATTTATACTCAAGACTGAGAAAAACATCCATTTGCTTTAACACATGTGAAAACACCTTAGCAACTTCCTGCAGCTCTGGCCTGTTGCTAAGCAGTGACCCTACTGCTACCATGGCAACATCATCAGAGACTCCAGAGCGCTGTGGATACCAGCCTCTTGACTAGACTTGGGGCCTCAGGAGCACGCTCGCTCTTGGGGGCCGCCTTGCTCTCTTGCCATTTGGTCCTGTCAGAAAGTCTTGTCTGTCTGAGGAAAGCTGCCTGGGGAGAAAGAAGAGCCCTCCACTGCTTGGATGATAGGATCCTGGTCACATCTTCTGTGGCTTTACCTTTGCTGCTGTCTCCACATCAGCCCTGTGGGATGGAGTTCAGGATGGATGCATGAGAAGGTGCAGGGAGCTGTTTGTCAATTCCATTCTTGAGAAACCCCATTTCATGTCTGGCAGAAGGAAGCTGTGGCACACCTTTGGGTGTGGCCAGGTGAGAAAACTGTGTGAGTTGGAGTCCCAGCAGGAAACAATCTCAGAGGTTCAAATGCACCTGGAAATAACAGCAGCGGGAAGCCACTCTCACCCTCGGGGAGAGTTTTACAGAAATAACTTTCCAGTTTTAATGTTGGAACCATGATTCAGGGGCCACTCAGAAGTTGTTGACAGGGTAAGATGCAAATAGAGTCATGCACTGCATAATGATGTTTTGATCAACCCCTGACCACATATATGATGGTAGCTCTCCTATGTGGTCTAGGTGTGTAGAAGGCTATGCCATTCAGCTTTCTGTGAGAAAACTCTATGATAGTTGCTTGTCAGTAGGACACATTTCTCAGAAAGCTATCACTATTGTTCCATGACATATGAATGTGTTGTAAAAGATACGACTGTCAGGAGGAGGAAGGAGTGTGAAAGAAATACCTGGAACCCATCCTTGATCCCCTGCCAGTTCTTCTCAATAGCCACACTGAACTTGAAACAGGCTCCAAGGTAGCCCAGATGTTGCAGTCTCTTTGGACATCAGCCCTGGGGTGCAGAGCAAAGGTTGGGAAGAATGGACTTAATGGGCATGTATAATTGGAATGGGGTTGTGGGGAGACAGAGACCAAGTAGCATGACCGGGTTAACTTGATTAGGACCAAGCAGACTAGAAGGACCAAAAAACTCCAACTGGATCTACCCATGGGGTAGGACAAGACCCAGAAAGAGAGCCAGCTGCAGAGCGTGGGAGGAGGCATGTTTAATAGCTCGGAATGGTATCTAGGATAACAATCGGTCAATATCCAGGAAGTCCAACCTGTCATTGTTCTAAATGTCCCTAGAACAGTACCTTCCCTGACCCACAGCAAAGTGGAGGGAGTTTTATAAAAAGATTACAGCCTCTGGGTTCTTCTAAACCTTCCTTCTTGTTTCTTCCTCCACTTGACATTCCATTCATGGCATTCTTAGTCCAGGTGTTTTGTATTGACGAAATTTAGAACAGATTATCATCAGCACCACCTGAGAACACATTAGAAATGCATATTCACAGGCCCCGCCTCAGTCCTACTCAATCAGAGGTGTTTGGGGCAGTGATATAGAACGGATGAGGCTGGACACCCGAGGAATTTTCAGAAAGCTGGTTTATTTAGCTGCAGTGGTCCAGAGGGGATAATGCCTAAAAATCTTTGGACGTCCAGTCTGGAAATACTTTAAACTTTATACTTAGTGTGGTGGTTACATGTCAGAGAGTGAATATATAACAGTTATTCTTTGTCCCATATTTTTAGATTTGACAGAAGTTTTACAAGTTTTTACCAAGAAATCAGAGATAATATCTTTTTTGCACAATAAGCTTGATTGTAGACTCAACTCTATCACACCTTTTGTATGCAAACCTGGTATTTACAAGAAAGAGGAAGTTTCAAACCACAATGCTGTCTGCAGAAATTCCACTGACATTCTGTTGACATTTTTGTAAAAAAATTTCTGACAAGAGGAGAAACTTAATTATGGCAAGGCTCTTTGGGTTGGGGTATATGGTCTGCTTTAGCAGGGCCCAGCAATCTTTGTTGAACCAGCCCTCCAGGTGAATCAGATGCATTCTGAAGTTTGAGAACTACTGGCTTAGAGTGTGTGATCAGCCTGCAACTCTCCCTTTTCCCTGGGTGCTGCTTCTCCTACCTTCCCTGGCTCCTTGCTCTGTAGCCTTAGGCCAATTCTGCCCCTTTCTCAGGTTCTGTCCTAGATCAGAGAGCTCCCACCAAGGGTGAGATTTGGGTACCCATTAGTATGAGAAGAATCCATGAACAATTCAGGTGGTTGGCTATAGGTAGTTGGTCTTTAGGGAAGTAGGTTCCAGTTGCAGAACTGGAGTTCACAGATAGGACACTAGTTCTGAGGGAACTAGCAAGGATAGCCCCAGAGACTCTGATCCAAAGAAGATGAGCAAGTCAGGGACTCCAGAATAGTGTTAGGGATGGGTGTTGACGCGAGGCAATTCTCCATAGGTCTCTCACATTTCTGCATATGTTGGAGGTAAGACACCAACTTCTCTTTGTTTTGACTACCAAGGATGTTTATATAGTGGACAACTTGGAAGATAGCTTCTACCTTTTTCTAGAGCAAATGACAGTTAGAGTTATTAAGCATTATAAAATATTTAGGTTTCCTAAGCTTGGAGTTCAGATCCCATGATACAACCCCTTGTTTGTTCAAGTGCCATCTTGCCCTCTTCATGATGCTTTGTAGATATCGGAACTTGGGATACTTGTGCAAAAATAATGATACACCAGCTACTGCAGTTACTATAAGTAATAAGCTGTCTCTTATCTCTGACCCAGGGATCTCATGTCTTTTACCAGCCTCCATGAACATGCGGTAGGCTAACTTCTTACCTTGCAAGTATTGTAAAACTTCAGGTTCTTCACGCACTTGACAGGCACAAAGTAGTTCTGAGCCTCAAGAAGCAAGTGTCTGTACAGCAAAAATGACTAAGCCTGAAAGGAGTGACCTATCCTCTGTTGGGATTGGTCTAGGGGTGGGGCAGAGCTGACCTTAAAGTGTGGGGTTAAGGGGTTCCATTTAGGAGAAAATGAGGGAAGAAGAGACTAGGATTCAAGATCGCCTTCTAGTGCCAATACAGATAGTTATCTGCTCTAAAAGAGACACTTGGGACCTAACAGGCTGTTTTAGTCTGGGAGTCTATAACAGAATATCAAAAATGAGGTCATTTATCAAGAACAGAAATATATTTTCTTATAGCACTGGAGACTGGGAAGTTCAATATCAAGGCACTGTCAGGTTGAGTTGTCTGAGGAGGGCTGCATCCTCTGAAGGAGAGGAATGTTATCTCTCAACTTGGTGAAAAGCAGAAAGATAAGGAGAGCTGAGCTTCCTCTGTTAATACCTTTTTTTAAAAGAATATTTTTACAGACAGCATTTTGATTCATTGTACACAAATGGGGTACAACTTTTTGTTTCTGTGGTCGTACATGATGTAGATTCGCATCATTCATATAATCATACATGTACATAGGGTAATGATGTTTATCTTTAATCCCTTTTTAAAGGGCACCTAATCTCATTCATGAGGTAGGAACCCTCAGGCCTAGTTACCTCTTGAAGGTTCCAATCTTTTAACACAGCTGAATTTTGGAGGGATACATTCAAATCACAGCATGGAACATTTTAACTCTTTGAATCTTAACCCTGCATATTTCAATCATCCGAAGAGCTTTATAAAAATACGTGCCTGGGCTCTACCTGCAGGAATTCTGATATTTTCATAACAGAGGTAGGTTCTGGCTCATCAGGTCATCCTGAAATTCAGGTAGGTTTAAGAACCACTCATGTATTCCAACTCTGAGGAAACTAACACTTGGAGAATTGGAGTGACTTGATTAGCTCCTGGATCCCCAGGCTTTGCTGCTGGATCAAGTCCTCAGAGCTGTGGATGCTTTCTGTGACTCAGGACCTAGACTTGTCTCTGGCTGAAGTCTCACCTGGAACTTGACCAACAGAGGCTTTCCCTCTAGAGTGTATCAACACCCGGACCCCAGAAGGAAAGCTTCTGTTTCATCTTGTCAAGTGGGAGTCTGGGTTGCTAGGCAACCAGACTGTCTAAGGCACCTGTGCTGTTCCAGAGTGGTGCTTTGCATATTAAGATTCCTGTGATGGATTCTGGAGACCCTCAAGAGTTCTAAGGGCAGTAGATGAGAGCTATGTGGGTGGGAACACAGATTCTCCACCATCTTTGCCTTACCTGCAGGGATGCTACACATCAGAGGAAGATTCTTGGGTCTCACAAGATTGGACATGAAGAGAGCCAGGGCTTTTTATCTCCTTTCCTGTTGGTCAGAAGGATCTCACCTAGGTAGAGGGCAGGAGGGTGGGCTTTTTATAGTGCCCTTTACAATTTTTTTAAAAATTTGGAAATAATTTCAAAGTTACAGAAAAGTTACAAGAATAAGAGCAGTACAATGTATGTCCAGATTCTTCTATTTTTAATAGTGTATCCATTTGCTTTATAACTTATCCTCTCTGTGTAAGTTTTTTCTTAACCACATAAAAATAAATTGGATTCATCATGGTCCTATACCCCAAAATATTTCAGTGCATGTTTCTCCGAAATAGAGATATTATTTTTTCTTTCTCTTATAGACTCATGGGATAGTTACCAATTTCAGCAAGTTTAATATTGATACAATATCTTTATCTAATCCATTTCATGCATTTCATTTTTTGTCAATTAACCCTACAATGACCTTTGGAACATGTGTTTTTCCAGTGTAGGATAATGTATTACATTTTATTGTCTTGTCTCTTAGTTCTCCTTTAATCTGAAACATCTGACAGACTTTCATGCTGTTTACCTTATACTTCCTTGTCAAGGATTTGGAGTCTTCATTTCAGGCCAGAATACGAAATAAATGATGTCATGTTCTTCTCAGGGTATGGTCTCTGGAGTCACACAATGTCAGTCTGCCACTTCTTAAGTTTGATCAACTGGTTGAAGTATTGTTCAATTTCTCCAATGTATAGTCACCATTTTAACCTTTGCAGCTATTAAGCAATTGAAGTCCAGGCAAGCATCAAAATTTCTCCCTAGTCTTGGCATTATTCCAATGATCATTCTTTCCTGAACTAGTCTTTAAAGGTTTTGCAATGATGATCAGCATTTGGGGGACTCTTAAAAAAAAGGATTATGGAAGGGGTTTCCTGTTTCTGGCAAAATTCACTTTTAACCTTGGTAGGCAATTCAAGGCCATTGAAAGGGACCCCTGTTTCTTCATCACTAGGCAGGGGCTGCTCATATTCCCTGGGCCTACAGTCCAAATGTACTTCACCTTCCTGATTTGAGTTTTAAATCTCTATTAGGACCTGTGTCTTAATCTCTATTTTGTATAGAGTCACGAATAGACATTTTGTCTTGTAATTGGTATTTGAGTTTTGAGAATGGATCCTTTATTTATTTCTTTGTTTAGACGGTTAACATTTGAGTGTCTATAATTATCATGCACTGTACTAGGTCCTGGGGAAAGTGGTGAAAAAGATGGATTTGGAATATATGATCAAGAGGCTTTAAGTCTAGTGTGGAAAACAGATATTGTGCACATAATTAATAGTAGACTAAGTTTTATAAGAGGGACAAGCAGAGATTGCCTTTTGAGCATGTATCTGTAGAAGTTAGTCTAATCTGGGGCCAGGGAAGCCCTTCCAGAGGAAATGAAATGAAGGAAGCGTTGGGATGATTCAGCCAGAGAGTGGGAGCAGCAAATGCAAACTCTCAGAAGTGACAGGGCGCAGTTTGGTGTGTACTCTATGGCTGTGTACTCTATGTGTACTCTACGGCTGAATGTAGGGGGTGAGGGCAGGGGAGTCTCACGATGAAAGTGAGACTTGGGTCAGATCCAAACTGTGCAACAGCCTTTTGAGTTTTGATAAAGATTTCAGTTTTTATCTTAGGAGCCAAGGGAGGCCGCTGAAGAATTTAAAACAGAAGAGTGGTAAAATTACATTTGTAAATTGAAAACATCACTCTTGCTGTTGCATGGGAAATGGAACCAACTGGGTGGCAAAAGAATGAAGCCAGGAGTCTGTAAGGAAGTCCAGGTGGAAGATGGTAGTGGCTTGACTAGGGTGACAGCTGAAGGGTGGGGAGAAGGTTTTGATCTCTCTGACTTCCATCTCTCAATAGGCATCCAGGTGGCAGTATATACTTTACCTCCCTGAGAACCATAGACACTCTGTTCTGACTCAAGACAGTGCCCCATTGGAGGAAGCAAGCTTGTGTCCTAGCTGGGAAACATACAGAGTTCTTAAGCCAATTTACTCTTATCTACAAAAAGTAGCTAACCATGGACCAAGATTTTACTTGTTGTTAAAGAATTAGATTCACTCCTTTCTAGTTTTACAAAAGGAGGTGATCCCATTTCTAAGTATTCTGCACTTTAATTTGGTTTGCTTAACCATTAACACTTCAGAAGCATTATGGACATGGCCAGTTTTGGCTCCCAGACAATATAATGATAGTGGAGTCTTCTCCCCCAACCCAGCATTCTTTGCTTTGACTGCAGTTTTTATGGCACATGATCTGTCCCCATTAACTTTTATTAGATCCATAATTTTTTTTATTAACATCGAGTAATAACTGTTTTCAGTGGCATCACTCTTCCGAGGAGTCCCCGATTAGTAGTCCATGGTAACAGTTGCTAAATTGAAGTTTCTTCTGCCAGCATTTCACCCGCAGTAAATCCAACCGTTCTACCTCATCTTGCTTAAAAAGCCATGAAATTTCCAGACATTATCAGAAAAATGACCACAGTCAAAGTGCTCTAAATGGAGATGGAAATTGAGCTCTGGCCTATTTGAATCAAGATGTTTCATAGTTATAGGCCGGGAGTGGGAACTCTCAACCCCAGGTGAAAAGTCCTCTCTGTGGAATTTCTCTTATTGGTTGATCTGCAGTTCCAGGTTGTACTGTGTATGATAGAAGAAAAGGGACTCTTGTAACCATAGCAATAGTAGATTTTTTCCTTCCCATTGGTGAAATGAGTGTCAGTTAGGCACCTCCCCAGAGCACAGTGAGAAGGAGTATGGAGCTAACTGTAATCTTGGTTGTGCTGTCTGGTTCAGTGTTTCTTATTTTGAGCTTATAGAAAAGTTTTTGTTATCTAAAAGGCCATGGCTTTAGTCTACTGAGTATTGGTTCAGTCCAATTCAACTCAATTTGATTCAACTTTATAGCAGATTTTTGTTATTTCTCATGTTCTATCCTGTTAAGATGCTTCTATTCATTAGAATTGCACAGAAAACCCCCAATAGAGTCAGGGAATCTAGGGCTTATGGGGCAGGTTGGAAAGTGGTCAGGAACCTGCACTGTATCTTTCTATTGTGACATCTTGAGCATGTGGCATGAGTCATGATGCCTGCCTGAGATCCAGCCATCACATCTGTATTTTAGCAGAAGAAGGGTAGAAGTCCTTTCTTCAAGGACACTTCTGGGAAGTTACACATGATCCTTCCATTTAAATCTAGTTAGTTGGTCAGAACTTGGTCACATAATCACATCTATTTGCAAGGGAGGCTGGAAAATATTGTTGTTATCAAAAGCTTGGTCCTTGTCGCCAGTGCCAATTCAACAGAGAGGACATGATTTTGAGAATAAGGAAAAAGAAGCTATATTACTTTGCTAGCAAAGGAGAAGTATAGGGGGCTCCTGTCCCAGAGGCTGTGATTCTGTCCATCAGGGAGAACAGAGGGTTTTTTTTTTTTTTTTTTTTTTTTTTTAATTGTAAACAAATGGGATACATGTAGTTTCTCTGTTTGTACATGGCGTAAAGGCATACCATTTGTGTAATCGTAAATTTACATAGAACAATGTTGTTTGATTCATTCTGTTATTTTTTTCCTTTCCTCCCACCCCTCCCACCCCTCTTTTCCCTCTATACAGTACTTCCTTCTCTATACTTGTCCCCCTCCCTAACCCTAACTCTAACCCTAACACTAACCCTTCCCTCCCCCCATTACGTATCATCCTCCACTTATTAGTGATATCATTCGTCCTTTGGCTTTTTGAGATTGGCTTATCTCACTTAGCATGATATTCTCCAATTTCATCCATTTGCCTGCAAATGCCATAATTTTATCATTCTTTATGGCTGAGTAATATTCCATTGTATATATATACCACAGTTTCTTTATCCACTCATCAACTGAAGGGCATCTAGGTTGGTTCCACAGTCTTGCTATTGTGAATTGAGCAGCTATGAACATTGACGTGGCTGTATCTCTGTAGTATGCTGATTTTAAGTCCTTTGGGTATAGGCCAAGGAGTAGGATAGCTGGGTCAAATGGAGGGTCCATTCCAAGTTTTCTAAGGAATCTCCACACTGCTTTCCAGAGTGGCTGCACTAATTTGCAGCCCCACCAGCAATGTATGAGTGTACCTTTCTCCCCACATCCTCGCCAACACCTGTTGTTGCTCGTATTCTTGATAATCGCCATTCTAATTGGGGTGAGATGGAATCTTAGGGTGGTTTTGATTTGCATTTCTCTTATTACTAGAGATGTTGAACATTTTTCCATATGTTTGTTGATCGCTTGTAGATCTTCTTCTGTGAAGTGTCTATTCATTTCCTTAGCCCATTTGTCGACTGGATTATTTGAATTCTTGGAGTAGAGTTTTTTGAGTTCTTTATAGATTCTGGAGATTAGTGCTCTATCTGAAGTATGATTGGCAAAGATATTCTCCCACTCTGTAGGCTCTTTCTTCGCATTGCTGATAGTTTCCTTTGCTGAGAGAAAGCTTTTTAGTTTGAATCTATCCCAGTGATGAATTCTAGCTTTTATTTCTTGTGCTATGGGAGTCCTGTTAAGGAAGTCTGATCCTAGACCAACAAGGTGAAGATTCGGACCTACTTTTTCTTCTATAATCTGCAGGGTCTCTGGTCTGATTCCGAGGTCCTTAATCCATTTTGAGTTTAGTTTCATGCATGGTGAGAGATATGGGTTTAGTTTCATTCTGTTGCATATGGATTTCCAATTCTCCCAGCACCATTTGTTGAAGAGGCTATCTTTTTTCCATTGCATATTTTTGGCACCTTTGTCTAGTATGAAAAAATTGTATTTATTTGGGTTTGTGTCCGTGTCCTCTATTCTGTACCATTGATCTACCTTTCTATTTTGGTACCAATACCATGCCATTTTTGTTACTATTGCTTTGTAGTATAGTTGAAGATCTGGTATTGCAATACCCCCTGTTTCATTCTTCCTGCTAAGGATTGCTTTAGCTATTCTGGGTTTCTTATTCTTCCAGATGAATTTCATAATTGCTTGCTCTATTTCTGTAAGGTACGTCATTGGGATTTTAATTGGAATTGCATTGAATTTGTATTTCACTTTAGGTAGTATGGCCATTTTGACAATATTCTTCCTATCCAAGAACATGGAAGATCTTTCCATCTTCTAAGGTGTTCTTTAATTTCTTTCTTTAGTGTTGTATAGTTCTCATTGTAGAGGTCAGAGGGTTTTTAAGGAAGAGATTCATTACAGGTGTTTCCTGTTGGGGGTTTGTGATTCACTTGTTAATTTGGGAGATAGGCATTTCTTAGATCTTCTGGTGCCATACCTGAAATCTGAATTACTTGGTTCCTGCAGTGGGTGTGTGTTCAAAGACAGATAATTTGGGCTAGGATAGGAAAAAGGTAATCCTCTTTCGGAGGAGGAGGAGGAGGAAGGGGAGGAGGAGGAGGAGGAGGAGGAAGAGGAGGAGGTGGAGGAGGTGGAGGAGGAGGAGGAGGAGAAGAAGAAGAAGAAGAAAATGTATATTTAAAGTGAGACTCAGTGGCACAGCAGCAAGGTTTATATTCAAAGCATGAGGTGGACCACTGTTACTTTATTACTCCAGGCAACTTGTGCTGTGCTAAAATGTGGGGGTTCTATCACTAAGAAAGAGTAGGGAAGCACGTATTTGGGAATGGCTAAGAGATTCCACCAACAGACACACAAGCTATTTTCTCCAGAATATTTTTTTAAAAGCTCCCCATTTGTTCTTGAAATATTCAGGAAACAAGTTTTTAAAAAATGTTTCCTGTTCTTAGAAAAATGAAGTTCAGAGTTCAATCTTGAAAGACTAGGATCTGAGAGAAGGAAATTCTGGTACCTTGGAGAAATACTGGAGTATCCCCTGACTTCAAACCATTATCTATCTACCCACTCATTCAATTTTATTGAGTATCTGCTATATGCCAGACACTGTGCTCATAGCTGAGGAAAGAGATATAAATATTTAAGTTCCCACACTCCAGGAACCTACGATTGGGAGGAGGACAATGGTAGGTGAGTTAATAATTTCAGGTGATAGATGCTGTAACAGAAATAATCATTCATTTATTTGTTCAACCAACAAAGACTTAGGGAATGCCTAGTATGTAATAGGCACTCTTCTAGAGACTAAGAATGCAAAAATGAGAAGTCAAGTTCTTTATCAGAAAAATTAAAATGTAGAGTGATGTACGGGTATATGCAGGTGTGGATAGGTACAGTGGGAGGTGAAGAAAGCTCAGGACTGCACAGATGCATTAGGAAACGCTTCCCATGGAAGGGAACTCCTGAACTGAAACCATGAAGGAGGAATAGAACTTTTCCAGTACAACCTTTTGTCCATTGAGCATTGAGGGAATTGACCTCCTTTCCTCTTATGCTCGTAAGTGATTTAATATGTCGTGGATGGCTGAAATTTCCCAACAATCTATGCTGTAGACTTTTGAATAATTCTCCCTGTTATCCAATTGAGTGCATAAAAGTATTTACTTGGTAATATTTCTTGTGCGAGTGGGTGTAGGAGATATTTACAATTTCCCTTGGTTTCAAGCAGAGTTGTGATGGCAGTATTTTAAGCCCATCTTGGGTCTGGAGGGCCTGACAAATGCGTTTCCACCATGGCAAGGTGCTGGAAACCAAAAGCAACTGTGTCTCAAATGAAATGAGGAGTCTGACAAAGTACATCCTATCAGTGGAATGAAATTAGATATCTGTCAAAATGCATTTGTCTTCTAAATAACCATCCATATGTTTTATGTTTTGGTATAAATAGACATTCATCAGTTTATCACAATAGTGCTGTCAGAGACCTAGCAATTCGAAAACTGCATTTTAAAGATCCTTTTAGAGCAATAACCTAAGAAGACTTTTTGGAGTTGTTTTTCTTTTTTCTTATTTCTTCTCTTCGTTGATTTCTTTGGGCTCCCTTCAACAGTGCACAATTTATACCACTAAAGTGAAGTAAAACATCTATTTAAAATCAATCCGGTAATACCATGTTTCACAGCATTAATTCCTACCTGGAATCAGCTCCTTACAAAGTGTCGTTTGATTCCTCAGCCTTCTCTCTTCCAGAGTGGCCTGTGTGTGTATTGGATGTGTGACCACTGGGTGCCTATGTGGGTTCCCTCTGGCTCCATAGCTCCTTTTCTGCTGAGGAGTGTGGCCTTGGTCCAGGCCAAAAGGGATTGGCAGGGATGCTTGCTGAGAGCTTTCCCCCTCCTGTTTGGCCTCTGTCCTTCCTAATTTGTCCAGGCAGTGGGCTGCAGGAATCAAAGTTAGTTCTAAAGAGGCAAGCCAGAGGATTGGCAAGCCAGTATGCTTCAGTGGTGGGCATTTCAATCTGACTGTTTCTAGGCAGTGAATTTGCTGCTAAAACAATTACTATCTTGTCAAACATTCTGTCCAAGGAGGAAAATTAATATTATAACTTTGCAGACAAAAGCACATTTTGACCAAAGCCCAACACGATGCATTTAAATCAACCCTGGAATTAATGCTGTGATTAGCATTAGTATTTGCCAAGGACACAAATTCATTGTTTAAAAAAAAATGGCTTAAGAGTCAAGTCAACCAAAGTCCCCTGGAGGAAGGAAGAACAATGTGGAATTTCAATCAGGTTTTCAAAATGGCACATTGCAATTCCTGAAGCAGGGTGGATCACCAGCCTCCTCTTGTGGTCCTTGTACTCTTAGGAGTTCAACTCCCTGAGCAACTGTTACTTGGTACAGCAAGTATTTTTCTCAGACACAATGGAAGTAGGGTGGAGGGTGGATGCAGGCCATGAAAGGGGACGGTAAGGAAAATAGGTCTAGAATCTCTGGGGATTTGACTTCTAGCTATAAGTCCCAATGGCAGCTGAAGAGAAGAAACAGATGGAAGGAAATATAACTTTGATTGCCCACCAAAGACTCTGGATGCTGGCTTCAATTTGTTTATTCCATCACCACCATGTTTATTTGCCTCCTTTCCGCACACTTGCTCATTAGTCAAAGGAAAGTTTCTATCAGGACAGAGCTTGGAGCATCAAGCTCTATCAGCTGACTGTGAAAAATTAATTCCTATTCTTAGAGTCCCAAAGACACAAACATCCTTTATAATATTTTCAGCACATCACTCATTACAGTATGGCTATTTTTTATGTAATCTGGATTTTCCATAAGACAATAAATGTTTTGAAGGAAAGAAGTTGGACTTCCCATCTGTACAATCTAAGCCCTAGCATAGTGTTGGCTCCAATGTTTCGACCCTGCTACTTTGATTCCATGGTAATGAATGACACTTTTGTTGGATGTCAGACATTGTTTTGACACCATCAATCAAATTGAGAGCTGTTGATACCACTGTGTGATCAGAAGTTTGTTCTTGGCTTTTTCAGTGGCTTGGAGAAGTAATTTACATCTTTCAAAGTATTCAAAACAACACCAAAGAATTGGCTTAAAAATCTAAAAAAACATTCTTGGACCACAGAGTAAGCTTGAAAAAGTGTTTACCATTTTTTTCAGGGATTGGATACACAGTACTTTAGCCAAATCATAATGAATATCTGTGGTTGAAATAATCAACACAGAATAAAACTGACAGCAACTGAAGCCACAATGGTTTACTGGTAGGGAGCCACATAGTACAATTTGATATGTGATACTAGATTCAAGAAAACTGGGATTGTTCAAAATGGTGGTAAAGAAAATTTCCTAATGGCAGAAATAATAACTTGTCATTACCTGATATGGTCAAACATGATTAATGAATCAGATATTTGTTTAATATTCTGATAAATATTACTTTTGCTTAAAGTAAATAGACACAAAATTGGAAATAGTTCAATAGTGACAGTATGTAAAACTGAGGATTTAAATCCACTTTGCAGAGTTCATAGTTAAAATAATGTTCTTCCTGGAAATATATCAATATAATATAATGAATGTAAGTAAGAGAGAAATGTATGCATTGATAATCATGGAGCAAAATGTCTTCAGAGTCAGTGGTAAAACTATGGGCCTATAATAATAGGCTCCAGATTCTCAACTTTCCTGTCATGTACCTAATAGAAGTGTGAACAATTTCCTTTCTATGAAAAACAATTTTAGGGCTGGGGAGATAGCTCGTCGGTAGAGTGCTTGCCTTGCAAGCACAAGGCCCTGGGTTCCATCCCCAGCACCGCCAAAAAAAAAAAAATTTTTTTTTTTAATAATCTCTCCTTTTGCTTTTTCAAAACAAAATTTGAATAGATAATACAAATAATATAACAATATATGGGCAAAACCTGTCTACTTTCCACTCTGACATGATTTTAGTTCTTTGTTTTAGTCCGTAAGGGTTATTTACCAACTTGTTTATCTTTCCAAAGATAGTTAATATCAAGATTTTTCAAACTTTTTGTCTATAACCCAGAGCAAGAAATATACTTATCACCTACTATGCAATTACATAACTGTAACAAAATTTGCACAAAATTATTACCTTTACTATATGATAAGGAGAAACAATAAAATCGTTATCAAATGATTTGATCAATGTTTTAATAAACATAGAAATCTCAAAATAAAAATGCAAATATTAAGAAACATTGGTCTTAATCCACTAAATTGATTTTTTAACCTATGAATGATTTGCTACCTAATTTGAAAAATGCCAATCTACTGTATATACAAATATGGATTCATATATTTCTTTTAAAAATAAATTATAAAATATTATACACATAGTTAGGCATTTTTAATTTTGTATTTAGCATTTTGTAGAATGTTTAATATTAATATAGGTAGGTCTGCTTTATTTTTCTTAATATCTAATTTATATTTCACTTTATACATATATATCAGAATTTATATAATCAGTTTCCTGTTAATACACATTCATATTTTTTCTTTTGCACCTATAAATAATATAATAGTGAACATCCTTGTGTATACTAGCTAGTAAATACTTTATAGAAGTAAAATTTAAAATTTTGGTTGAACTGTGAAGTTGCTATCCAAAAAGGTTGTGCTATTTGGAGCTCCCAACAATAATACAATAAGATGCCCATTTGGGGCTGGGGAGATAGCTCAGTTGGTAGAGTGCCTTCCTTGCAAGCACAAGGCCCTGGGTTCGATCCCCAGCACCCCAAAAAAAAAAGATGCCCATTTAGCCAATGAGAGCCTTATCAAACTTATTGCTCTGTAAATCTACTAGGAAAAAAATACAATCTCTTTGTGATTTTAATTTAGTTTACATTTCTTTTAATATGAATGAAACTGAATATCTTTTCTGATGATTAAAAATCAGCTGCCTTCCCCCCACCTCACCCCCCATAATGTTTTTCACTAACTTTTTTCTACTGGGGTTTGGTTTTTTTCCAATTGACTTGTTTAGAACTCTTTTGTGGAAATTCTTTGTCATGCTTCTGCAAATATCTTTCCTTCTTTATTGATTGCTTTTGCCATGGTTTATGGTAGTTTCTTCATAAAGACATTTTAAATTTTATGTTGGTGGGTTTTATCTACTTTTTTGTGTGTTTTGTGGGTTTAGTTTTATACTTATGTCCTTCCTATTAATATGGAAAAAAACTCTCATGTTTTCTTTTAGTACTCTAATGATTTAGGTTTTTTACATTTGAATATTTTATCCTTCTGGAATTAATTTTGGTATAAAGAAGTGGAGATGGCATTTTTATTTTGTTTGTTTTGTTTCGGAGGGACAGGCCAGTTATCACAAATCACGTATTGAATAATCCATCTTTTCCCCACTGTGTTGAAAAGCTACCTCTACATAATCAAATATTTATATAGGGTCTACTTTAAGGTTTTTAAAATTTACTTCCATCCATTTGACTGTTAATTGTTGTGTAAGTACAAGTTTATTTTAACTATGATTTTATAACACAATGTATGATCTGGTAGGGTTAATACATTCCCTGTGTCATATTTAGTAGAATTGTTTTGCATTTTATTTTTTAACGAATTTAATAGTCCAATTGATGATTTTATCCTCCCTCTACACTTTCCCCCAATTTTTTTCTTTTTGTATTGACTTAAATTTATAGATTAATGCAGAAAAATGGAGTCTTTCTCTTCAAGAAGAGGGACTATCTTTTTTAAAAAATTATTTTTATTGTAAACAAATGGGATACATCTTGTTTATCTGTTTGTACATGAAGGAGAGGCATACCATTTGTGTAATCATACATTTACATAGGGTAATGATGTTTGATTCATTCTGTTATTTTTTCCTCCCCCTCCACCCCTCCTACACCTCTTTTCCCTATATACAGTCCCTCCTTCCTCCATTCTTGCCCCCTTCCCACCCCCTATATGTGTCATCATCTGCTTATCAGCGAGACCATTTGTCCTTTGGTTTTTTGAGATTGGTTTATCTCACTTAGCATGATATTTTCCAGTTTCATCCATTTGCCTGCAAATGCCATAATTTTATTATTCTTTATGGCTGAGTAATATTCCATTGTATATATATACCATAGTTTCTTTATCCATTCATCAATTCAAGGGCATCTACGTTGGTTCCACAATCTGGCTATTGTGAATTGAGCAGCTATGAACATCAATGTGGCTATATCTCTGAAATATGCTGATTTTACGTCCTTTGGGTATAGGCCAAGGAGTGGGATAGCTGGGTCAAATGGTGGTTCCATTCCAAGTTTTCTAAGGAATCTCCACACTGCTTTCCAGAGTGACTGTGCTAATTTGAAACCCTATCAGCAATGTATGAGTGTACCTTTTTCCCCATATCTAAAGAGGAACTATCTTTTGATTTATATAAATTTCTTCTTATTTTCCTTTAGATGGTTATTCAGTTTACTTCATATGGGTCTTAATACATTTTTTTTACATATGGGTTTTACATAAATCTTTTCTAGATATTTTTTCTTTTGAATTACGATTCTAAATGGAAGTTTCTGCTGTATTTTCTGGTTGTTGGTTGTTTCTAGAAAAACTATTGATTTTATATACTAATTTTTTAAAAAGTTATCAGAATCTTGTTTGGGATATGTTTTTAGCTGATTCTCTCTGATTCTTACAAAAGTGGCAAAAATAATGATTTCCCTCATTATGTCCAATTTTATTTTCTGTTTCTTGTGGTTTCTGAGGAGCACAAGAATTATGTGGTTTTATTATGAGGTATTTTTTGGCCTGACTTGGAGAACAGTCAGGCACTTTTGTCAGGAGCTTTGACTCATGAACCTGTTACTGAACCCAAGTCCATTTACTTGTGGCTCTAAAAGGGCCCAACAAACAGAGTACAAGTTGTTGGAGCAAGGAAAAAAATATCTTCTGCAAGCCCGCAAGACTAAGAAGATGGTGGAATGGTATCCTGAAGGGCCATTTTAACTCAGTGCAAGTCTCAAACTCCTTTCATCTTTAGGCAAGGGGAAGAAGTAGGGCTTGGGTAAGGAAGTGACTGGTGACTGTCTTTGTCTTGATGTCTCTCTGGTGATCTGGAATGACATGTGGCATAACACGGTGCTTGATGATCTCCTGATTTGGCACACAGTCATGATGTCCCTGTAAATCTTGAAAATATCTCAGTTACTCTTATTCTGGTGTCATCAGCCTTGAAGGGGGAATCAGAGATTGGGGAAATTTTGGGTAAATCAACTTGGTGCTGGTACTTTTGAAAAAACACTGCCTAAGTTAGTAACAAGGGCTGTGTGTTCATGGAGGCATAGACCTTTTCCAGGAAAAGATCACAGAGGCCTTACATACAGCAAAACTAGGAGACTAATAACACACATTGCTCAGCTCTGTGACTCTCCCCCATTAGTGATTTTTTTTTTCACTCCACAAATATCCTAGGTCCCTGAATGAATGTGGGGCCAATGAGTCACTGTGGGAGGGGAATAGGCTGAGGAGAGGCAAGACAGTAAGTCTCTGGGTTTCAGCTCAAATAGGAAAAACTCTTTAATGCTACACCGGGAATATGTTGGCAGGCAAACTTGACCACAGAAGGGAGCACCTGATGATCTTTCTCTCTGTTTCTGTCAGACTGTTTCTAGAATCTCCAGGTCCCAAGGAAGCCCTTTCTCATCTGCCCCTCTGACCAAGGCCCACAGGGGCACAGGATGTGCTGGGGCTGAGCTCCCTGGGCCCATGCTGTACCTGCTCTAACCCAGCAAGGGCTTGGGGAGCTCACCACCCCCATTTCTAGGATCCTCCATTGCTGACTGGGGGCTCAACAATGGTCCTGAGACCTGAAGTGCAGGTGCTGTCCCAGCACAGGTCTCACACTTCCTGATCCCCAAGGAGGCCTGTGATGAGGTTTCTGCAGAACGTGTTTCCGAGGCTGCCTCCTTTCACCAAGTGAACCTGGAATTTAAGGTCCAGCTATTGGTGTTAAGGTTGAACTACTTGTAGAAATCCATTTCTCACAGCACTCAGTGCTGGCAAGGGTGTGGTGAGTTGAGAACTCACAGCTGCTCTTCCGAATGGTAGTTTGGTAATAAGTATCTAGTCTTAAAAATTGCCCTTTGTTTTATGGTTGATATTTAAAGTTGCAATAATGTGATTATATATATTTTTAATTTTAATTTATTTTTATTGTAAACAAATGGGATACATGTCGTTTCTGTTTGTACATGGAGTAACAGCATACCATTTGCGTAATCATACGTTTATATAGGGTAGTGATTTTTAAAGCCAATTAAAAGCACTAATAAAAGCAAATGAGGTTACAAGGTTCGTTTAGGTTTTTCCTTGGTTTCAAACCCCTAGTAAGAGGTGGTGTATGGAAGGAGTTGTAAGAAAGACCTCTGGCTCCAAACTGCTGAGTTCAGATACTAGTTCACTATTTATGGACTGTATGACCTTTAGCAAGTTTCTTAACCTTTCTGGGGTTCAATTTACACATCTATTAAATAATAGGATCCATGTCACAGGGTGGTTATAAGGTTTAGCTGAGTTAGAACTTATTACTTAGTAATATTGAACAATATTAGTTCATAGTGGTTGCTGGAAAGCATTAAATATGTTGGTTCATATTGACATTAGAGCCCAAAGTAATAGAAGCTTGTGGAAGAACTGAACTATAAAATCTAGAATATATTTATCATATCTTTAAAGCTTTAAGAATCTGATCCCCAAATTCTTTAGCTTTTTCCTCTATTAAAAATCGTTCTCTATGTGAAGAATCGGTATGTTACATTTATTCACACTAAGATAATGCACGACTGGTCATAAAGGCCACTTTCCAGGTGGCCTTATCTTTTGATTCACTACAGGGTCTGAAGAAATGAGGAAGCAGAAAAGAACCAGCTCTCCTGAGAGCCCAGTTGACCTCAGAGGGTTGGATGTTCACTCTGTAACTGAACAGCTGTTAGTCATCTGGCACCTTAGTGATGCAATGATTAAAAAAGACCTTTCCTTGTGTTGAGAAATATGATACATGAGCTAGATGCTTGTAATGGTTAATTTGAATTGCCAACTTGATTGGATTAAGAGATGCCAATGATTAAGAGGCTTCTGGGTGTGTCCATGAGGGCATGTCTAGGAATGATTGGAATGTGGGATAGGAACTGAAGTGGAGCCCCTCCCTAAGTGTGGGCAGCACTGCCCAATAGGATGGAATAAAAGTTGGAAGAGCAAGGAAACATGCAGATGCAAGGTCTGCTCTTCTTAAACAGGTTCTTGGTCACTGCTTTGATTATCTGAGGATATTGGACTCTCACTTCTTTACTCTTCCAAAGTGGACTCTGCCAGTGATTCTCCAGGGAGTCTCCAGAAGCCTTGGTCTCAGACTAGGGTAGCACTGTTGATCTTTCTTGTTCGGGGACTTCTGCATCTTGGACTGTGCAGCTGCTGGTTCTTCCAGATCTGCAGCTGCAGGTGGCCATTGTGGACTATCTGGACTATCCAGTTTTTGGTTGTATAAGCTAATCTAACTAATCCTCATTTTTATAATCATCCTTCCTGTTGATTCTATTCCTCTAGAGAACCCTGACTAAGACAATGCTCTTCTTTTTAAAAATTTCAAATTTGTTTTATTTATACATGATAATAGGATGCACTTCGATACATCATATATAATGGAGTATAATTTCTCATTCTTCTGGTTATACATGATGTAGAATCCCACAAGTTGTATGGTTATATAGGTACATGGCGTGATAATGTCTGATTCATTATACTATCCTTCCTATTTCCATAGCCTCTTCCCTCTCTTCAGTCCCCTCTACCTAATCTAAAGTAACTCTATTCTTCCCTAGCCTCCACCCCCGTTGTGAATTAGCATTCACATATCAGAGAAAACATTCGTCTTTTGGTTTTTTGGGATTGGCTTATTTCATTTAGCATTATATTCTCTAACTCCATCCATTTACCAGCAAATGACATAAGTTCATTCTTCTTTAAAGCTGAGTATATTCCTTTGTGTATATATACCACAGTTTCTTTATCTATGAAGGATGTCTAGGTTGGTTCCACAATTTAGATATTGTGAATTGAGCTGCAACAAACATTAACATGACTGTATAATTGTAATACGCTGATTTTAAGACCTTTGGGAATAAACCAAGAAGTTTCCTTTGCTGATAAGAAGCCTTGTTCGTTTGAATCCATCCCATTTATTGATTCTTGATTTTACTTCTTGCACTTTGGGAGCCTTGTTAAGGAAGTTAGATCCTAAGCCAACATGATGAAGATTTGGGCCTATGTTTTCTTTTATTAGGCGCAGGGTGTCTGGTCTAGTGCCTAAGTCTTTGATCCACTTTGAGTTGAGTTTCATGCAGGGTGAGAGAGAGGAGGTTAATTTCACTTTGTTACATGTGAATTTCCAATTTTCCCAGTACCACTTATTGAATAGTCTATCTTTTCTCCAGTGAATGTTTTTGTCACCTTTGTCTAGTGTGAAATATATGTATTTACGTGGGCTTGTTTCTGTGTCTTCTCTTTTGTACCATTGGTCTACATGTCTGTTTTGGTGCCAATACTGTGCCATTTTCGTTACTATGATTCTGTAGTACACTTTCAGGTCTGGTATTGTGATGGCGCTTGCCTCACTTTTCTTGCTAAATATTGCTTTGGCTATTTATTTTTCCAAATGAATTTCATGATTACTTTTTCTAGTTCTATGAAGAATGTCATAGGGATTTTAATTGGAATTGCATTAAATCTATATAATGCTTCTGATAGTATGACCACTTTGACAATATTAATTCTGCCTATCCAGGACCGTGGGAGGCCTTTCCATCTTGTAAGATCTTCCTCAATTTCTTTTTTTATGTTCTGTAGTTTTCACCTTTTTTGTTAGATCAATTCCCAAGTATTTTATTTTATTTTTCTTGAGTCTATTGTGAATGGGGTACTTTTCCTAATTTCTCTTTCAGTAGATTTGTCATTGATATATAGGAACATGTTTGATTTATGGGTGTTGATTTTATAACCTGCAACTTTGCTGAATTCATTTATATGTTTTAGAAGTTTTCTGGTGGAATTTTTTGACTCTTCTAAATATAGAATCATGTTGTTGGCAAATAGTTTGAGTTCTTCTTTTCCTATTCATATCTCTTTAATTTCTTTCTCCTTTCTAATTGCTCTGGCCACAGTTTCAAGGACCATGTTGAATAGAAGTGGTGAAAGAGGGCATCCTTGACTTGTTCCAGTTTTTAGATGGAATGCTTTCAATTTTCCTCCACTTAGAATGATGTTGGCCTTGGGTTTAGCATATATAGCTTTTACAGTGTTGAGGTATGTCCCTACTATCCCAGGATTTTCTGGTGTTTTGAACATGAAGGGGTGCTGTATTCTGTCAAATGCTTTTTGTGAATCTACTGAGATGATCATATGATTCTTGTTTAAATCTATTGATATAATGAGTTATGTTTATTGATTTCTCTATCTTGAACCAACTTTGCATCCTTGGGATGAACCCTACTTGATTGTGGTGAACTATTTTTAATATGTTTTTGTATGCAATTTGCCAGAATTTTATTGAGAATTTTTGTGTCTATGTTCATCAGGGATATAGGTCTGAAATTTTCGTTCTTTGATGTGTCTTTGTCTGGTTTTGGTATCAGGGTGATATTAGCCTCATAGAATGGGTTTGTAAGGGTTCCCTCCTTTTCTATTTCATGGAATACTTTGAGGACTATTAGTGTTAATTCTTCTTTGAAGTTCTTATAGAACTCAGGTGAGAATCCATCTGGTCCTGGGCTTTTCTAGATTGGTAGGCTTTAGATGGCATTTTCTATTTCATTACTTGTAATTGATCTGTTTAAATTGTGTATGTCTTCCTATTGGTGCTTCTCCTAGGTGCTGGGGATTCAAACCTGGGTCCATGCACATGCTGGGCGAGTGCTCTACACGATGGGCTATTGGCCCACTTTGTGTATGTCTTCCTGATTAAGTTTGGGTAGGTTATATGTCTCTGGAAATTTGTTGATGTCTGTAAGGTTTTCTATTTTATTGGAGTATGACTCTAGTTACACTTCTAAAGTCTCAGGCCATGAGGTGCTCTTTAAAGCTTCAGTTCTAGGAAGGATAGTAGAGTGAAACAGGCATTATTACCTCATATACATATATGACTATGTGACAGATGTGATCCTACAATATGTACAATCAGAAAAATGAGAAATTACTTTCCATTTATGTATGATCCATCAAAATGCCTAAATGCATTCTACTCTCATGTACAACTAATTAGAACAAATTTAAAAATTAATAAAAGGTGTTTTTTCAAAATAGTTTCTAATTATGTTCTGTATTTCAGTCATGTCTGTTGTGATATTTCCTTTTTCATCATGTATTTTAATTATTTGAGTTTTCTCTTTTTGCTACTGTGGTTAGGGGTTTATCAATTTTATTTATTTTTTCAAAGAACCAACTTCTTGTTTTGTCAATTTTTCAATTCCTTCTTTTGTTTCAAATTCATTTATTTCAGCTTTGATTTTAATTATTTCCTCTCTTTTATTGCTTTGGTGTTGATTTGTTCCTCTTTTTCTAGGGCCTTGATGTTGTAATGTTAGGTCATTTGTTTGTTGACTTTTTGTTCTTTTAATGAATGAGCTCAATGCAATGAACTTTCCTCTTTGCACTGCCTTCATGGTATCCCAGAGATTTTTATCTGTATCACTACTCTCATTTACCTTTTAAGTTTTTTTTTTATTTCAGCTCTGATTTCTTCTGTTATCCATTATCATTCAATAGCATATTATTTAGTCTCCAGGTGTTGCAGTAGCTTCTTTTTTTATTCTATCATTGATTTCTAGTTTTATTTCATTATGATCTGATAGTATGAAGGGTATTATCTCTATTTTTTTTGTATTTCTAAGAGTTTCTTTATGGCTAAGATATGGTCTGTTTTAGAGAGGGATCCATGTGCTGCTGAGAAGAAAGTATATTTGATGAATGAAATATTCTATATATGTCAATTAAGTTAAATTATTGATTGTATTATTTAGATCTAGAATTTCTTTGTTTAGTTTTTGTTTGGAAGATCTATCCAGTAGTGACAGAGGTGTGTTAAAGTTGCCCAGTATTATTGTGTTGTGGTCTATTTGGTTCTTGAAGTTGAGAAGGGTTTGTTTGATATATGTAGATGCTCTATTGCTTGGGGCATAAATTTTTATGATTCTTATGTCTTATTGATATATAATTCCCTTAAGCAGTATGAAATTTCCTTCTTTGTCCCTTCTGATTAACTTTGGCTTGAAGTCCACTTTGTCTGATATGAGGATAGAAACTCCTGCTTGTTTCCATGATCCATGTCAGTGACATGTTTTTTCCCATCCTTTCACCTTTAGTCTGTGGATGTCTTTGCATATGAGGTGAGTCTCTTGGAGACAGCATATTATTTGGTCTTGTTTTTTAATCCAATCTGCTGGTCTGTATCTTTTGATTGATGGAGTTTATACTGTTAAAATTCAAGGTTATTATTGGGATATGGTTTGTGTTCCTGGTCATTTTGGTTTATTTCTGATTTTTAATTTGACTTAGTTTCTCCTTTGATTGACTATTCCTTTAGTGTTATTCCTCTCTTTGCTGATTTTCACTTTTTTTTTCTCAACTTCATCCTCCCTCATGGAATATTTTGTTTAGAATGTTCTGTAGTGTAGGCTTTCTAGTTGCAAATTCTTTTAACTTTTGTTTATCATGGAAGTTTTTTATTTCATCTTCAAATCTGAAACAATTTTGCTGGACATAAAATTCTTGGTTGGCATCCATTTTATTTATTTCAGATTTTGAAATATATTATTCCAGTACCTCCTAGCATTGAGGTATGGGTTGAGAAATCAGTTGAGATTCCAATTGGTTTCTCCCTATATGTAATTTAATTTTTTTCTCTCACAGTCTTTAAAATTATTCTCTCTTAGTCATTGCCGTTATAATGTGTCTTGGTGTGGGTCTGCTGTAATTTTGTACATTTGGGGTTCTGTAAACCTCTTGTATTTGATTTTCCATTTCATTCTTTAGGTTTGGGAAATTTTCTGATATTATAGCATTGAAAACATTGTACATTCCTTTGGTTTGTATCTCTGCATCTTCATCTATCCTGATAACTCTTAAATATGGTCTTTTCATATTATCCCACAGTTCTTAGATGTTCTGTTCATGGTTTCTTATCATCTTCTCTGTGTGGTTAACTCTATTTTCAAGATTATATATTTTGGGGCTGGGGAGATAGCTCAGTTGGCAGAGTGCTTGCCTTGTAAGCACAAGGCCCTGGGTTCAATCCCCAGCACCCCCCCCCCAAAAAAAAAAAAAGATTATATATTTTGTCTTCATTGCCTGAGGTTTTATCTTCCAAATGATTCAGTGTGTTGGTGATGATATCTATTGAATTTACAATTTGATTTATTTATTCCTTCATTTCAAGGATTTCTGATTTTTTTTCATGAGCTCTAACTCTATTGAAATGATCTTTCACCTCCTGTGTTTTTTCTTTAATTTCACTCCTTATACTATCCTTTCTTTTGAAGATCAGTTTAACTATGTACATTATAAACATTCTCTGATATTTCTTCCACTGTACAGTCAGTGGACTCTGTCATTGGAGCATCCTGGCTTGTTTGGGGCACTTTATTCCCCTTTTTTTTCATCCATTTATGTGTTTTCCCACCTAGCAGTATGGATCTAAGGCAGCACCAATTCTACCCTGTAGACCTACAGTGTCCCCCAAGCTCCTTAGCACCCCAACTTCAAGGGGGTAGACCAACATCAACAGCACCCAATACGCACAGCCCCAAGCCCACTAGATCCTGTTGAGATTTCCCCAGTTTTCTTGCAACAGTCAGAAATGACAAGTTCAGTTACTGTAAATACTATACACAGCAAATTTGCTAAAAGGATTCACAGTTCCAAATGTTGGACAAAGAGTGAATAGAAGTGATGCAGGACATGATGTTCAGGAGGGAGAAGGAGAGAAGCTAGAAGCAAAAATCTATAGTAAGAGTGGAAGAGGAATAAGCAGATACTGACTCTTAGTGGGAGAAAAGATAGAAAATCCAGGAAAGCACACAAGTGAGAGGAAAAACATAAATTTAAAAATCAAAAAATATAAGAATACACAACAAAACTGCAAAATATCATCCATACCACAGTCCTCAGCAAACTGATGCATGAAAAATACCAGGTCCCAAAAATAGTAAAGATACTAGAGAAGAGGAGAAAAAATAATTAAAAACAAAAACAATAACAAAAGAAACAACAACAACAACAACAACAAAGCCACACACACACACACACACACACACACACACACACAAAAACCTAAATGGAAAACTGAACAGCTGTTTGTTTCAGAATTCAAAGTTTTTTTCAGTCCTGTCTCTGATTCTTCATGGGATTATTAGGCCCAGACTGACCAACACAGACCCAGTCACTATCCCACCAATCTGTGTTTCAGATATTCCAGGCTTGGTTCTGGTGCAGTCCTGAGATCTTGATACTATTCCAATTTGCTGAGAGATCAGCAGGGATATGCTCACATAGAGGAGCCATCCTGAAAAGAAGTTGGAAGACGACAGTTACCAGCACTCCCAACAGGAAGATGCCAGGTGCAGCCAACCCAGCAGGCACTTTGACACTGGACCTCCAGGAGGTGTCCCACAGAGGCAGCTGTGTTCTGAGAGGGTGGTGGTAGTAACCTATCACTCAATAATCATTGTTACTCTTTATTGATTTTTTTTTTTTTTTATTATGGCCTAGTGCTTTAGTTAGCTTTTTTTTTTTTTTTTTTCAGTGCTAGGGTTTGAACCCAGGGCCTGCACTCTACTGACTGAGCTATCTCCCCAGCCCACTTTAGTTAGCTTTTTCATTGCTGTGATCAAAAGACTTTACCCGAGCAGTGTAGAAGAGTAAAAGATTATTTTGCTCATAGTTTTATGGGTTCAGACCACAGTCAGCCAGCTCCATTGCTCTGGGCCCAAGGTTGCAGAAGACATGTTTGGGTAACCCTAAGATGGTGGCTGGCGTTGAGCCAAGAGGTGGCGCATAGTGTTAACACAGCATGATCTACTTTTGCCTGATTAGTTAATGTCTCCTCTGCTCTGTGGTCAACAGATATTCCTCATTCTTTCTTGATTGGTACTGAGGGGCGTGCTTCAATTGTGCTAATCCTAAGCTGATTGGCTGCCTTAGGTATATAAGACACACACCTATAGGAAGCACCATCGTATAAACAGCACCTCTGATAGATCGCAGAAGGTAGATTGCAGATCACAGAAGAAGCACCTCTGATAGCACGTACCTTTAGTTTGCAGGATGCAGAACTCTAAAGAGAAGTAGCGTCTCTGAAAGTGTAGCCTCTCCGATAAGCAAAGATTCTCTCTTAAGCAAAGCCTCTCTTCCTCTATAAACTAGGGAGTAAACAAGCAAGAAAGCAGCCCACTAAAAAGAAAGATAGAAGAAGTAGTTCGTTTCCAGTCCACCTCTGATAAATACCCACGCAATTGTTGCTGCAAGCGGTAACAATATCCGCGCGACTGTTGCCGCGGGCAGTGACACAAGGTAAGGTAGAACTTCATGGTGGAAGGACATGGTGAGGGAAGGCAGCTTAGAACCTGACAACCAGGAAGCAGGCAGAGAGCTCTGCTCACCAGGGGCAAAATATAAACCCCAGTGACCTACTTCCTCCTGCCACATATTATCTGCCTAAAGTTATTTCCCAGTTAATTCATGCAAGTGGATTGATCCACTAAGTTATACCTCTCATAATTGAATCATTTCACCTCTGAGTATTCTTGCATTGTCTCACACATGAACTTCTGGGGAATGCCTCATATTTAAACCATAAAATTCTGCTCCTGGCCCCCAAAAGTTCATGCCCATATCACAATGTAACCTACATGTAGTCCACTTTTAAGAGTTCCTATAGTCTTAACAGTTTCAGAATTACCCAAAAGTCCATGTGCAAAATCTCATCTGAGACATAAGACAAACTCTTGACTTTGAGCCAAGACCCAAAGCAAGTTACATATATCCTATATATAATGGCATGGTATAAATATTTCCATTCCACAAGGGAGAAATAGGAACATAGAAATAAGCAATGTAACCAAAGAAAGACTGAATTACAGCTGGGCAAACAAATCATATAGCTCTATGTTCAGTATATGGGTCAATATGGCATTATGATGTTTTCTCCAAAGGGCTTTTGTAGCTCTACCCTATGGCCTTGCTTATTGCAGCCTACATGGCCTCTCTCTTGGCTTGTTTATGTTTGATTCCTGCAGTTTTCCTTGGAAGACATCCCATGTTACAGCATCTCTTAATCTTGGCATTCTCCACTGCAGCTTTGACTTCCTTCTTACGTCTTCCTGGATCACCCTCTCAGAGGCAACCTGTAGGGACTCTGACCCTGCTACACTTT
This sequence comes from Sciurus vulgaris, assembly GCF_902686455.1. Taxonomy (NCBI): domain Eukaryota; kingdom Metazoa; phylum Chordata; class Mammalia; order Rodentia; family Sciuridae; genus Sciurus; species Sciurus vulgaris. The sequence continues at coordinate 107,912,975 of NC_136472.1, forward strand.
GCCTGGCTTCCTAGGTCCTACTTTGAAATCTTGGTGGTAGCCTCCACGACTCCTTGACTCCAACATCCTACAAAATTCTGCAGAACTAGCACCACATGGTGGACATCATGGTTGGCTGCCATCTTGAGCAGTAATCAAACCTCCAGGGACCATGGTTAACGCAGTTTCTGAGTACATAGACGGGTGAACCCCTATGGTCTCTTCATAAAAGAATTTGTAGTTTTACACCCTTGAGATCAGGTGGTCTTGCCAATTCCTGAGATGCCCTTAAGTCATATTTTCTATTGTTTCTGGGTAACTACTTAGTATCTCTTTAGTGACGATAATGTCTTTAACAACCACAACTTCCTTGGCTACAGTTTTCTTTGTACTTTTCTGGCTAAACTGCAAGTTTTTAAAATCTTTGTTTTGCTTTTTGCTCCTGATCATCACAGTAAACTTGACTAAAATCTGCCACAATATCCATGCCACCTCCTGAAGTCTGTACTGTCTTGAAATTTCCTTTCCAGATTAATTAGTCCATCACCTTTAAATTCAGCCTCAGAGTTTCAGGATGAGGGCAAAATATAGACATCTTCTTTTCCAGAGCAAAATGAATGACCTCTAGTTCAGTTTCCAATAGATTCCTCCTTCTTCCCTGAAACCTCATGAGCCCAGTCTTTACTGTCCATGTACTATTGGCATTCTGGTCTTTTGAACTTCCACCAGAATCACCCATAAGTGGTGCTTACAACATTATAAAGTTCTTCCAGCTTTCCTCTCTAAACTTCTTGAAGTTTATCCCTACCAAATGAACTCCAAAGTTTTCTGAACCATGTGGTTAGGTTAGTCACAGCAACAACCCCACCGAGTCAATTTCTGCTTTAGTCAGATATTTCGTCACTGTGACCAAAAGACCTGGCAAGAACAACATACAAGAGGAAAAGTGTATTTCAGCTCATGGTTTCAGAGGTTTCTCTCTATAAATGTCTGACTCCATAGCTGTGGTCCAAGATGAGGCAGAACATTATAGCAGAAGGGCATGGAAGAGGAAAGCAGCTCAGAACATGATGATCAGAGAGCACAGAGAGCACTACTTACCAGGGACAAAATATAAATCCCAAAGGCATACCCCCAGTGACCTATTTCCTTTAGTCACATCCTACCTGCCTATAGTTACTGTCCAGTTAATCCATATCAGTGGACTGATTCACTGATTAGGGTACATTACTCATAATCATTTAACCTCTGAAAATTCTTGCATTCTCACATTTGAGTTTTTGGGGAACACACCATATCTAAACCATAACAACAAGATACTGATATATCGATATTACCATCTTTAATCCACTGTTCAACCCTCAGAAAAATGCATTATGGGCTTCATTTAACAGATAAGGACAGGGGTCCAATAAGCTAAAATCCTTTTCTAAACCTAACTAGGTAATAAGTGAGGGAGTTCTAGTAGTGAGGGAGTAAGAACATAAAGAGCTCTTTGGCTCAAATCTTTAGGACATGAATGATTAACCCCACTCTACTTTAGACTTATGATGTTGAGTTTATTTGTCCAGTTAGGTTATGTAGGTTGTTCACTACCCAAGGGAACCAACTGGGAAAGATGAAATCCAGTCTGAGCTGCACAGGTAAAGGGCACCCTGGTGAGGGGTTGCATGCACCAGAGGAAAGGATATCTTTTTCCAATTCCTACCACAGTAATGCACAGGTTAACTGCAGCTCTGACTCTGAGGGCAGCACAAACAGGGATGATCAGTATTTTCCTCACTTGGGGTAGCTACTGAATCCCATAAATGACACAGTGTCCTGGTCAGTGGACTGAACAGCTTTCACAGGTATGTGTAGGTATGTCTGTTCTGTTCCTGGCTCTTTAAGTGACTAAGTTGAGTCATGATATTCAGCTGTGGACACCCTCATTCTGCCATATCTGCAACTAGTCTAGCTTATAGTCTACCTGCCTCTCCACTGGGCAAAGCTCCCTGGGAGAAGAACGACCCCTTCTTATTCTGCAGTCTAACCCATCCTGACCTGCCTGGTGGCCCCACTAGGGGTTGAAAAGAAGGTCAATGGTACGTGAGTGCAGAGGAGGGAAGCTTTAGGATGCCCATGGTGGCAAAGGCTGCTTGTTGGAGGTGACATGAAAGCCTGACCTTGGAAGGTGGGGAGGTGCCTCCCAGGTAGAAAAGAAGGAATGACTGGCATGCCCAACGGCCTGCAAGAAGGTCTGTCCCCTCCAACAGAGCGGGTGGTGAAAGGAGACAGCAAACCTGCTCTACTTTTCAAAGAAAGCCCAGTGGTGGCCGGGCCTCCAATGTGTTGAAACCTCCTGCCCTGGGGTAGAGGCTGGCATTGTGGGCTCATAATTCATATAACCCTATGGGCAGCCTGCCCTGAAAACAGGGTCTTGGAGACCAGCTTTCAGGCCCAGTGGGCTCAGGCCTCAGGAGGTACATAGGGAAGTTGGTATACCGGCAGGAGGTCATGAATGCTTTTGTTCACAAGACCCTGGGTAAACCCCAAGGGTTAGCAAGGGAAGGAGCCTTTTAAACTTGAAGAGAGAGAGAGAGAAAAAAAAAAAAAATCAGAAGCTTCTGAAGACTCCATTACAGAGCAATCAGAGGGTGCAGAGATTTCAACAAAGCCATTGTGTGTTCAGCCACTACTCACTAAGGCCAAAGCAAGACTGCATGGTTAGGGATAAGGACAGGGACACCCCTCCCCTCCATCACCACCCTACACCTCGTGGTAGGTGGAGGTGGCAGGCATTGCATGCAGGAAGGGGCTCCAGGGTGGCTCCACAGAGGTGGGGTGCACAGAACCGGGAGGATAGGTTCTCAGGGCAGGCAGGGTTAGCCCTGCCCCAGAGAGGGGAGTTGTGCCTGTGTGAAGGCAGAGGGGCCCCAGCAGGCGTGAGCATGACTGGCTCCCCCGTGAACTTAACGCCTGGCCCTGGAGAGGCGCACATTTTGTGCCCACACACATGTGCGTGTGCGCCTGTGTGTGTGTGTGTGTGTGTGTGTGTGTGTGTGTGTGTGTGTGAGAGAGAGAGAGAGAGAGAGAGAGAGAGACTGATTGATTTTCAAAGCCCTGTGCTCTACTTTTTAATGCAACCAGCAACATCCAGCGGTTCTGCCACCTTTTATTTTTGTCATTAAGAAAACTGAACTTGGTAGCCCAAGGGAAAAGAAAACCCTGGAATCTAGAGTCCAACAGACCTAAGTCAGCTCCCTACCTGTGTGACTTCAATCAGATCCTCAACTTTTCAAACTTCAGTTATCTCTTCTTAAAATGGGGGAAATAATGAAAACCACAATGAAGCTTTTCTATTAGAAAATATTTACAGGAAAGTTGCTAAGACAGCACAGAGTTCCCAATATAGCCAGTTTTATGTTAAGGATTCTGATCATTGAACCCAGGGTCTCTCATGTGCTAGGCAAGAGCTCTACTACTAAGCTACACCCCAGCCCTTTTTATTTGGAGAGAGGGGTGTCTCACTGTGTTTTCCAGGCTGACTTTGAACTTGGGATCCTCCTTCCTGTTCCCCTAAGCAGCTAAGATTACAGGAGCACGTGGCCAGACCCAGTGTAGTTTCCTTTATTATTAACACCTTACATTATATGGTACCTTTGTCACAATAAACCAATATTGATATATTATTAATCTAAATCTATACTTTTTAAAGATTTTCTTTCCTCTCTTTCTTTCTCTCATTTTTATTGGTAACACATGATAATAGATTCCAGTTTGACATAATTATAAAAGCATGGAATACAACTTATTCTAATTCCCCAGTACTAATCCTGCCCCTTTCCTTCCCTCACTCCCTGCTCCCTTCCCTCTATTGATCTTTCTGCTACTTATCCATAGTTATATTTTAAAATTAATTTCCCATAGATGTACACAGTGGTGAGGTTCACTGTGGTACATTCATATATGTACATAGGAAAGTTATATCAGATTCATTCCACTCTCTTTCCTTTCCCCATGCCCTCTTCTTTCCCTTTATTCCCCTTATTTCTAAAGTTCTTTTTCTGTTCTGTTTCTGATCCTGTGTTAAATGTAGTTATCATGTCTCCTGAGACTATTTTTGACTGGACTGCTTTCTCAGACTTAGTTTGTTTTTGATGACCTTGACAGTTTTGAGGAGTATGGGGTCAAGAGTTTCATAATGTCCCACAGGTGAGATTTTTCTGGCATTCCACTCAGAGTTATAAGGGGTTGTAAGTTTTGGGGAGGAAGAATATAGAGGTACAGCCATTGCTACCACATTATATCGAGAGTGATACTGTCAACGTGACTTACCACCATTGATGTTGACTTTGATCATTTGTCTTAGGTAATGTTTGTCAGGTTTATTTTATAGAAATAGTTAATTCATCCCTCTCCCCACTTTTCAGACTGTGCTCTTGGAAGGTTGTCACTATGTGGTTATACTCCACCTCGTTGAAGGTGGAAGTTCTGCATAAATTATTTGGAATTCTTCTGCACTGTGGATTTTTTCTTATTTCCCATTTATTTGTATCAGCATGAACTCATGGGTATTTATTCTGTGCTTTGGTTTATAATCCAACATGACACTATTTGTTTTCTTGCTTGAATTATTCTAGCGTTGGTCACTGGAGTTTCATTTTAATTGGACTGTGTTCTTTCTTATTGTTGAGTTTGAATAAAGAGTTATTTTCATATTTTGGATACATGTCCTTTATCAGATATGCTTTGTTTGCAAATATTTCCTCAAGTCTCTGGATTTTTAAAAAATTCTCTTTACCATGTCTTTCATAGAGCAAGAGTTTTTAATTAAAAAAGTCCAACTTACCAAATTTTTCTTTCATTGATCATGCCTTTGGTATTGTATATAAAAACTCACCATCAAATCCTATATTACATAGATTTTCTCTCTTGTTTTCTTCTAGAGGTTTTATAGTTTCTCATTTTAAATTAGGTCTTAGTCTGTTATGTTATGGTATAAGAGAATACCACTGAACAGGTAATTTATAAAGAATAGAAGTTTATTGCTTCACACTTCTCAAGGCTGGGAAGTCCAATATCAAGGTGCTGGCATCTGGCAGGGGCTTTCTTGCTGTATCATCACATGAAGGAAGGTGGAAAGGCAAAGAGAGAAAGTGCAGATTCCGTCATCAAGCCCTGTATTACATTAATCCATTCATGAGGATGGAGCCCTCATGATCTAAGCATATCCCACTGGGCCCCACCTTCCAACACAGTTGCCTTGGGGATTAAATTTCAATTTGATTTGGAAGGTGCCATTGTGAATAAGGCATGTCAGATTACATAGAAAGCAGATCCTGCTGCCCTTCTAGAAAGCTCATATTTGGTCTCTACGCTCAGGAGGAAAAGTCACAAGAATTTGAAGAGGAAATGGTGCCATCTCTGAGACCACCAGATCAAATTCTAACTTTTCCCTTAATGGCTGTGAGGGCTTGTGCACACTACTCAATTTTACTGGATCTCAACGCAGTCCTCTAATGGAATAAGAGCTAAGTGTAAGTAGCACCTCCTATGTGTCAGAGATTGTTTCAAACATTTTGCTTATAACTCATTCAATTCCTCTTAGCCTCATGAGGTAGGTTCATGTTATCTTCATTTTATTGTGAGGAAATTAAGACTCAGTTAATGTGGGAGAGGCAGAAATAAAATATTCTCAGGATCATTACAATGATTTTATGATTTAATGTATGTCAAGTGCTTGGTGTAGTGCCTGATATCCAGTAGACGTACAGTAGACATACAATATGTAATTGTATATGAATGCTTGGCTATACTTCTTTCTTTAAAACCTTTAGGTTTTGCCATGGTGTGTTTATTTTCAATGTTGTATATTGCTTTACTATGTGAATACACCACAATCTTTATCCATCCTGCTGTTTATAGGTATTTGGTGGTATCTAGTTTTTGGCTGTTACAAGTAGTGCTGCTATAAACTTTCTTGTACATGGTTCTCAGTGCTTGTGGGAAAGTACTGCCTTCTGGAGTATGTGTTTGTTCAACTTAAGCAGATACAGCCAGTTTTTAAAGTTCGTGTATGAAAGTTACCTTTCTGCCACATTTTCATCCAACATTTTATATTGTCATTTACAGCCATTTTTGGTGAGGGTATTGTGATATCTCATTGTAACTTAATTTGTATTTTTTTTTATTATCAATGAAGTTCAACACCATTTTGTAAGTTTAAGGCTATTTGATATCTTCTTTTGTGAAGTATCTGTTTCAAATTTCTTAATTTTTATTCTATTGATTTGTCTTTTTAATTTTAATTGATTTGTAAAAATTCTTCATATTGAGAGTAGGAGAACTTTGTCAATTTGTCTTTTAATTTTAATTGCTTTATAGAAATTCTTTATATTGAGAGTAAGAGGCCTTTTATAGATAACTCAATATTTTCTTCATCTGATTTTAGGGTTTATGTGTACATTTTTAGTTTTCAGCAGTTTAATATGGTGTTCCTAATTGCATCTTTTTATTTATCCTTAATGGGAATTCTTGAATCTGCGACTTGATGTCTTCAGTCAGTTTTGCAGAAGTTCTAACCATTTCCATTTCAGTTATTTTCCTGTTCTCTCCTATTTTTTAAAAATCTTCTCTCCTTTTGGTACATTGATTAAATATTTAGCACTAGACTTCCCCATTATATCCTATTTCTTACCCTCTTCTTATCCTGCCTCTCCCTTTCCTACTCCTTTCTGGAAAATTTCTTCATGAACTATCTTTTCTTTTGCTAATCTGCTGTTTAATCCCCTTGTTGCACTATGATTTTCAATTCTTATAGTATGTAGTTCTAGAACTGCTATTTTAAAGTTTGTAGTTACTTGCCAAAATTTTCAACTTTATCTTTTATGTTATTGAACACAGAAAGCATAGTTGTTTTCAAGTCTAAGTGTGACAGACCTAATATCTAGAGACCCTGTGGGTCTGTTTTTATTGTTTGGTATTCTTGCAAGTTTTGTCTATGTAGTTGTATTCCTCACATGCCTGGTTATTTTTTATAGTGTGCTGGATATTATATTGCAAATTGCTTGTAGGAATACTTTGAGGTCCCAGATATCATCTTCTCCCAGAGAGAATTTATATTTGCTTTTGGTATGTGTTTAGAGAGACTATTAACAATTTAAGAACACTTCAATTCAATTGTAGGGTTTGAAATGACTCAAAGTTGAGCCACAGTCCCTAAGATAGCTGATAAACTTCTGAGTTCCATCTTAAGAGTATGTAGCAGGTTTCCCCTGAGGTGGTTAATAGTGTCTGGACTCGTATTTCTCTTTTCTTTGCCCCTCAAGACTTCCAGAGGTATTTATTTATCAGTCTTTAAGTCACCCACTCTGGAATTAACCAACATTCCTAAGGGGAAAGCAACTGGAAATGACAGGTTCACCTACTGGGGTCCCATCATCTCCCAATCCTGAAATAGTAATTTTACCCTGTTTTGTTAGTTCTTTGAGACTTTCAAGTAGGTGTTTGTATATACTGCCTGGATTTCCGGTATCAAGGTTGGTTCTAATTATCTAGTTTGCTATGGTCAGAATAAGAAATCTCCCATCTAAGCTATCCAATTTGGAATGCACGTAGCCTTCCCTTTTCTTATGGTGTATGTGATAAATCTGGGTTTTCTGGGTCTCGTTTCTTCAAATTTTTTCTCTCAGCCTGTTCAGAATTCATTCTCTGATTCAGATGTTCCACCTCTGTCCTCCTCCTCCTGTCAGGTTGGGATGCTACCTTTTAGTCTCATTTCCTCTCTTCCTTTTCCTTCCCTCAAGATAACCAAATCCCTCTTCTCTATAGGCTTTCCTGATCACCTGGCTAAAAATGATCTTTCCCGCCTTTGAATTTTCCTGCCACTCTGTGGGTAATTATGTTTAACAGTTAACCAGGTCCACATTAATCCATTTTTTTTACCATTTGCATGTGTGCATGTATGCACGCATGCACACGTGTGTGTGTGTGTGTGTGTGTGTGTGTGTGTGTGTGTGTACTATAAAGCTCTTGAAGGCAGAAATGTGTTACTTCCTTTATAATCTCTTCAGCTTCTGGACTAGTAAATAGTAGGTGCTCAAAATGCAATGGATTGAGCATTTCAGGTCTGTCCTCCAAAAATTGTGCCTTGTCCAGGCCTTTATATAACAGGATGTCACATCATGTCACACTGTTACATATTGCATTACTGTATTAGAAAGTTTCCACTGCCTGGTCAACCTACATATTCCTACTCTGAGAGCCTCTGCTGAAGGCACAGACCCAGGCATGAGCCCCCAAATTACTGTTACAGCTGATTTGATCAGAATATATCCCTGATCTACTCATTAATCAGTTCCTTGATCAAAATTTTAAATAAAAAGATATGAAGCTTGAAATTGAAATGCTTCCCTAATAGCATGTCTGCAGAAAAGTCACAGAGATTCCACTTAAGAGGCCATGAAGAGAGCTGGAGGGTGCTCAGTGGTAGAGCACTTTCCTTATCACATGTGAGGCCCTGGGTTCCACCCCTAGTGCTAAAAAAGAAAGAGCCATGAAGAGGAAGCAAAAGTTGTGGAGGTAAAGAAAGGAAGCTGGTGAATAAGTCAGATGAGAAAGGAGTATTTATGCAGAGACTGAAATAGATGAGAGTCCACAGGGCCTCTGAGGTCAATGATAACCTGATACCTTTTCAGGCCCAGTGTCTATGAGCTTAGGTATTATGTCTATACCTTTGACCAGTTATGTGGGCTTCTATTTTTGGTAACCAAAGGGTATAGACTAGAATAGCGATGTATCTTCTTATTGTATCAATTAAGGTGCTTTTGGTTGCATGTAACCAAAACCAACCCTGGCTATCTTTATCAAAAGGGGACATTTTGGAAGTACAAAGGGAGATAAGCACTGACAAATGGCTGGAGGGTCAGACATGGAGGACAGATAGGAACCAAATGGGACTGTAGGACCAAGAAGCAGGAAGACCAACAACTGCCTTTTTAGCAGGACCTGCCTTGCCAGACACTTCCACTCTTGCTGTGGACACTGCCACCGGTGCACACTACTGCTGCCTTTGCCATTATTCTCCTTGTTCCTCTTGCATTTGTTATTTTTATCAGGGGGAAGTTACTGTATAGTAGTGTCTGATTGACTGAGTCTGGATCACGTGTTCTCATATGTCAAAAGGCAGGGAGAGAAAGGATCTTGTACCTTTGGGTTTTGTCATGGGACACAGGACCCTGCTACTGATGAATGACATAGAATAAGGTAGCGAGGGTGACCTCCAGAACGATGGATGTTGGACAGTGGACAATGGCAAAGACATCATTAGTCTTCATGGGAACTTTCTGGTTCAGATGAATGTACTAGAAATTTTATCTCCTATATAAGGTGGAGGGAACACAAAATAATTTGGTAGGGGAAAAGATAAAGCATTAAGTTTGAAACAGCTCCTTAAGGGTGGTAAATGCAGCTGGCATGTGCCTTTTTTTGCCCTTTCCTCTTCTGTTTCTTGTCTGGAAAATGGTCACGATGGCCAAAACTCCAGTAAACATGTTGTGATCTTAAAAAAGGAAGCCATGTGACTGAGACAGCTGAGTCGGAAGATAAAAGGGTTCTGGGTCTTTGATGCAGAGGGAGGCAGCATGCTAGCTTCCACGTTGCTTTTACATGAGCGAACTCTCAGGTGTTCAACACAGTAGTCTGGTCTGTGTTTCTACCAGTTGAACATAATTCTTAATAGTTAAACGGTCATTTTTTTTTTTTTTTTTGAGGTGCTGGGGATTGAACCCAGGGCCTTGTACTTACAAGGCAAACACTCTACCAACTGAGCTATATCCCCAGCCCTTTTTTTTTTTTTTTTTTTTTTTTGCCATGATTGTTGTGTTGCCTAAAAGATTGAGTCTTTAGTGGCATGGCTGTTCATTGATTTAGAATTCCTGTCATACTGTATTTTCCAAAAAGAGCTGAGATGTAGATAATAATTTTTTTAACCAAAAAAAAATCTGCTAAAATGATTGTGTATGGATTTTTTCAAAAGACTTTCACAATGCACTTTGCAAAAGTTGAAGATTTCCTAGTATGTTACCTTGTCCCTGGTAAGGGCTCTTTGTAATAGCAAAAAACAACTCTGATTTGGAGCATATCACGTCCACTTATCAGTAGTCAGGTGGGGTGGAGGCAGACAGACTCATGAGAATCTAAATTAGAAATAATCAGACAAGTATTTTTGATTTTCCAGATTTTAAAATTTTGTATTAGTATTTGAAAAAAATTTAAAATGAAAATCAAAAGAAGACCCTGTGAATACTTAACTTGGAGTAGCTAAATATCTGCTTTCCTCTTCCTGGTAGACTTCTACCATCACTGCTCAGGTCTTCCTGCTTCCCTTTGGCTCTTGGCATGGGCGAAGACAACATCTCTGTCATGTGACCCATATTGTAAGCCAGAGTAGAAGAGGGCTGAAAGTGTTGTAGAAGTAATGGACTACTTCAAGGTCATTAGGTAATTGCCTTTCTTTTTTTCCAACTTTTGCTGAATTCCGGGCTACATTTAGGAATCAAACTGAATATGTTGATAATATTGCATGGACATTAAACAAAGGAATTAAGTAAAGGAGGCAATAATAGCAGAGAGAACTTCAGGGGGTCGCCTAGCACAGATTATCCTCATGGAAAGTGTTAGCAATATGGAGTGTTCTTTAGTTGGCAGCGATTATAGTATTAATAAGAAAATTAATACTGACCACGGATGATTTCTAATTCCAAAGCCTAAACTGTAGGGGATGATGTTATCTCATCTTTCTCAGGTAACATTTTCTATAGAGGAAAATGAATGGTGGGGAGGGGTGGGGGGGAGGAAAATAATAGAATGAGACAAACATCGTTACCCTATGTACATGTGTGATTACGCAAATGGTGTGACTGCTTTGTGCGCAACCAGAGAAACAATAGTTGTACCTCATTTGTGTACAATGAATCAAAATAAAAAAAAATTTAAAAAGCAAAGCATTTTCAGATGTCCCAAATAAAAAAATAAGATTTTGAATGCTCAGAGGGCAAAGCACCACAACTGTCTGGCACAGGACTCTAAGCAACACCCGCTTGGCCCATGTGCTGTAGTGAAGTTTGCAGAGGGAGCTCTTTGAGAAGACGTGTGGTTAATAATCTGACTATGAGGGCACTGCTTGCAGTTGTGAGTCTGAGAGGCCTTGTCCAGGGCAGAGAAGGGAGTACACAGTCAGCTCACCAGGTCAGAGCCAGAGCTGGGCTTTCTACTGCCCATTTTGATCACTCCACTTGCCAGCGCTGGGTGAGAGTAGCAGCCTGAAAGCTGGTATCTACCCTGCTGTTCAATCATGTCTGACTATTTTTGAGAAGGGGCCTCTGGAAGGCTATTTTTCTGAATAGCTGAGGAGCTCTGGGACATTACAAGGTCAAGGAATAAGGGGGTCAGACACAACAGATTTGTGCATTCAGTAGACACTTAGCCACTTGAGGGGAAAATGGGGACTAAGCCTTTGGGAGCGGCAAAGAATAGAGGCACAAGATCCATGTCGGAGCTTCGGTCCCCAGCCTGGCAGTTTTCAGATGGTGGAAACTTTAGAAGGAGAGGGCTAGTGCCAAATAACTAGGCCATCATTGCCCTTGGATGTGACTAATGCTGGTCTTACAGAGTGAATTAGTTCTCTCTCGAGAGTTATTCTGAAGTGAGGCGATCCCACACACTTGTTCTCTTCTGTATGTAGCTGTTTCCGAATCTGCTTCTCAGTCATATTGTGAGAAACCAAGAGGAGCCCTCACCAAAGGCAAAACAGTATATAAACAATGTAAAAAGAGTCTCCAAAACTGTGAGATGAACGTATTTTTTTAATAAAGTAACAGCCTCAGGTACTTTGTTATAGTAACAGAAATAATCTAATATAATTTTCTATTGCACAACAGTTAAAAAAAAAAACTGTAAAAATGTGGCTTAAAGTAGGACAACGACATGAAATTTCCAACTCCCCTCCCACTAAATCCATCTACTGTGTCTCAGGTAGAGAAGCTGGATTACAGTGGGGAAGGAGACCAGGCTTGACTCAAGAACATGGACCCTGCCAAATGGGAAAAGCCTATTATTGCCTGAAAAGCCAGACTCAGTTTTTGAATGAGTTAATTTATAGAGAGGAAATAAAAAAGAAGAAGACAAACATTGATCCTGACTATGAGGACACCATTACCCACCCACTAGTAACTGTGACCTTCTTAGAGCTTCACTCTAATATAGTAGCCATGTGGTTGTTAAACACTTGAAAATGTGACTAGTACCAATTGACGTGTCCTATAAATATATAATACAAACTGATTATAAAGATTTAGCACAAAATAGAAGGATGTAAAATACCTCATTAATGTTTTGTATCTTGCTTACTTGCTTAAATGATAATATTTTGAATATACTGAAAAAAATTAAAACTAATGTCACCTCTTCCTTTTTCCATTTAAACAGTATGGGTACTAGATAATTTGAAGTTGCATTTTTAGCTTCTGCTAGATTTCTGTGGAACAGCTGTGTTGTGGCCCAAATATCTTGACTGTCCAGGGAGCAGCTGGGAAGGAGGTGGGCAACCGCAGGGCCACAGTGGGGGAGGCAATGACAGTGCACCCTGCTGGTTGAACCAGCTCTGATCGGGGTGACAGGGTCACATGATTTACAACATGACCATCTGCACGTAGGGAGCTGCTATGGCTCCTTCTCTTAGACATGGGCTCTTAGCTGGACAGGAACCCAGGCATCTTAGACTCATCTCCAATATAACTAAATAAGTTCCTTTATTTGTTCTTCTATTCAGCAGATGTTTATTGAGCTCTGGCTATGTGTTGGCATTCTTCCATGCCCTTGGAACACAGGAGGCTTGGGTTGGAAAAAGAAAAAAGAAGAAGAACCTGATCTTATGGAGTTTGGGAATAAAGACAATAAATAAGAATCCCATTCCACCAGTGTCCTAAGGGAATAGTGCTATGAAGAAAAGGCAAGCAAAAGTGGTAGGGAGTCATGAGCAGGGGTGGGTGCTCATTTAGAGGGTGGTTAGGGAGGGTTTCACTGACATTTGAGTGGAGACCTAAAGAGGGTAAGGGAGTGAGCCCTGAGGGTTCCTGGAGGAAGTGGACCCTGCAGTGGGAATGTACGTGGTCTGTGGAGCACAAAGCATGGTGAGGACAGAAGAGATCAGAGCTAGCAGGGGCCAGACTACAACCACAGAGGACCCTCAAGCATTTGACAGGAAGCCATTAGGGTATTTGGGCCAAGGAGTGACATGACCTGCCTAGGTCTTTTTTTTTTTTTTTTTTTTTCTATTTTGTTTTATTTTGTGTAACACATTTCAGTCAGCTATGATGCAGTCCAAGAAGAGGTAACTCTTTAATTTTTTTTATTTTCAAAGACTGCATTTTGAATCATTGTACACAAATGGAGTACATCTTTTTGTTTCTATGGTTGTGCATAATGTAGATTCATATCATTCGTGTAATCATACATGTAATGATGTCTGTCTCACTCCACCATTTTTCATACCATCTCTCCCTCTCATTTCCCTCTACTAGGTCTTAAAAGAATTAGTCTGGTCACCTATGAAGAATGGAGTGGGTAGGCAAGTCTGGAGTGGAGTTAAAAAAAAAATTTCTTGCAATGATCCAGGACAGACAATGTGGCCTTAGACCAGATTAACAGAGCTAGTGTTAATTAAATTTGGTCAGAAGCTGTCCTATACCAGTGAGTTCTTGCACAACAAACTACAACCTTGTTTAGTACGTAAACAAGGTAAAACTTAACTTAGCAATATCTCTTTGAAATAACATACCTGAGTGTCAGCAATCACAAATAGCCAAACTTCAGCCAATCACAGGCAGCTGACTGATCAGACCATGTCCAAATAAGGCAAAGGCCCGGCTGTAGCCAATTCAACTATTTCTGTACTTTACTTCCTGTTCTGTCTGGGAATATTCCCTGCCCCCAGTGCAGACCAGAGCTCTCTGGATCTTTTCTGGTCTGAGTGTTCCCCAGTTCATGAATTGTTCTTTGCTCAAATACTCTGTTAAATATTTTGTCTAATTTTTTTCCTTTTAGCCAGTTAAAAGAATTTGCTGAGGGGCTGGGCATGGGATGGGGGGAGAAGGCAGGAATACAGAATGACTCTGGTGGTCTTGACTGGAGCAAGTGCAAAGATGTAGTTGCCACCAGCAGAGCTGTATGGACGGTGGGGAGCAGACTTCCTCAGGGAAGTCCAAGATTCAGTTTTGAAACCACTGAAGTGTGAGAGCTCAAGTAGACATCTGTCTTAGTTTATCTTCTGTTGCTATAACAAAACATTTATGAAGAACAGATTTATTTTGGCTTATGGTTCTGGAAATGGGTAAGTCTAGGAGCGTGATCCTGACATCTGGTGAGGGCTGCACCTTAAAAGCAGAAAAGCAGAAAAGTAAACAGATACACATGAGAGAAGACAAAACATGAGGGGTGAACTTGCTTTGTAATAATCTGCTCTTGTGATAACTGACTGGCTCCTGCAAGAGCCAACTCACTCCTGGGACAAAGGCCGTAATGCCCCTTGATGAGGTGTCACTTCTTAAAGGTCCCACCTCTCACAGCTGTGATATCAGGGGCCAAACCTTAACGTGAATTTTAGAGAGCACAAACCACATGCAAACCATATTAGCATCCAAAGGAGATGGCATTTGGAGAGGTGAGTCTGGGGCAAAGGGGAGAGGTCAGAGCTAAAGAAATTTCTCAAGGCTCAAGGAACAAATGAGAGTCACACATAGAGCTAAATGCCTAAAGCCATGAGACCACCCAGGGAGTGAACACAGATGGAAAAAGGAAGGCTGCAGCCTGGGCTGCTCTAATGTTTAAGAGCAGAGAAGATGAGGAGGAACCAGAAAAAAATTGAGAGAATAGCTAGTGAGGTGGGAGGGAACCAGGAGGAACTGGTGCTGGCATTCATGAGCACTCCACTGCCAGGCATTGATTTCAACACTTACTGTAAAGACTTGCTCTTATGTCTGTCTCCTTCCACTAGACCATGCACTCCCTTGTATCCCTAGGTCTAATATGTATTCTGGCATTTACTAAGCTCGATGAATATTTGTTGAATAAATTCATAGGATTGTTTTTAAAAGGAGAAAGGGCAGTCTGGCATTTTTGTTATTTAGTTTTTATATGCATTGAAAAGAAAATTGTAGAATTTTTGTTGTTGTTGTTGGTTGTTGGTTTTCATTTTCTTAGTACCAGAGATTGAACCCTGGGGTGCTTAACCACTGTGCCACAGCTCAGTCCTTTTTATTTTGAGACAGGGTCTTGCTGAGTTGCTTAGGGTTTTGCTAAGTTGCTGAGACTGGCTTTGAACTTGCAATCCTCCTACCTCAGCCTCCTGAGTCACTGAAATTATAGGCATGTGCCACTGTGTCTGGCTACCATGGTAGGAACGAGGAAGAGAGAGCATGAAGTGGCAATGGTAAATGGTACCACTGATGCAGCTCTGGTCACGTGCATTGGCAGAGGGTAAGAAGGCTGCTGCCATCTTTGCAGGTGTCAAATCATGTGAAGGGTAGAATCTCTTTCAGGCAATCGTGGTGTTTCCATTGTCCCAGAAGCACATGCATCATCAGGGAATTAGCTGAGGTGTGCCTAGACCCCGAATGGAGTCCTGAATCTGCACAAAGCAGACTGTCCTTGGGGATTGTCCTCCACACTGGTTCTCTCTGAAAAAAATCAAACTCCATTTTGTGCTCAGCTAGAGTGGCTGGATAGCTATTTTATTATTGATCAAACAGGGCTGTACAGAGAGCCGGCCTGAGATGAGAAAAATCTTAAAAGGCTCCCTTGGCTAACTCAGGCAGCTATGATTCAAGCCAGAGAAACAAGCCCTGCGCTCATTTCAGGACCAGAGGCCTGACTGTGTGAAGACAGAAGCTGAAAGACTATATCTGTTGCATCAGGAACTCTGAATGGCTATA
This sequence comes from Sciurus vulgaris, assembly GCF_902686455.1. Taxonomy (NCBI): domain Eukaryota; kingdom Metazoa; phylum Chordata; class Mammalia; order Rodentia; family Sciuridae; genus Sciurus; species Sciurus vulgaris. The sequence goes on from NC_136472.1 coordinate 107,928,925, forward strand.
ATCCTTCAACATCACACTTTCATGACTGTGATCAGAGCAAACCACATGCATACCTCTTCCCAGGTCATGCTTCCTCTAGGACAGACAGACCCTCTCTGGTTAGATCTGGCTTATTGTGAAACACTTCATTCCTTTGGATAGTTCCAAATATTCTGGTGTTGGTCATTGTGTAGTCAGTGTCTGTGTTGAGCAGCTTCCTCCATGTATTGAGGGCATTTCCCAAATTCTTGGTGACTATTCATGGGGAAGTTGCATGTTTATTTTTAAGAAGGCCTCAGAAAAAGAGAGAAAGAAGGTAGTGTACAAGGCACGTCATAAACCTTACTCTATCCAATCTACACAGATAGGTATGATCTAGATCCATGTAAATGCTCATAGAACTTATGAAAGGTCCAAACTTCTAAGAACTAGAAATTGGAATCAGGCCTAGGAAAATAGCAGAAGTGAGATTCAAATCCAGTACTTTCTGTTACCAAGGGAAAAGAACCAGCAGAAAGGGAGAGACTAGAAATGCAGTTGGGAAATCATTGATGGAATAACAGTAACTAGAAGAAGAATCTCTTCTTCAATTCTCTCTCTCCCCAGACTGGGAAAAAGAATGACACCTTTTAAGAACTTACTTAATCAAGTCCTTATAAATGGTGATTTCAAAGCATCAGCACATCTTTATGTAGCTAAAGGAACAGCCATTAAGGGGTGGGAGGCTCAATAATGGGCCCATTTTTTATTCTCAGTGGCCCAAAGGGGTACAATTTGAAAGGGGTTGGGGACTGGGAGGAGATGCATTAAACTAGTACTGATCTGCACAGTGATGTAGAATATTAACTCCATTGCAGGCGGAGATGGCCTTGCCAATTAAGGAATAAAGAGGTAATGTTTCTTTTCCTCCTTATGCTTTGAGAATTAATATTCATCTCTGGGAAATTGTGTGCAGGCATACACACACACACACACACACACACACACACAATACTTTTTTTGTCTGATTAAAAAATTGCTTCTAGATCTGCACTATTCACTCTGGTAGTCATGAGTCACATATAACTATTAATATTTAAATGAATTAAAATTAATACAATTAAGAATTCAGTCACACTAGTGGCTACTAGCTATTCTATTGCATGGCACAGATACGAACATTTCTATCATTACAGAAAGTCACATGGGACAGCATAACTCATAAGCCTCAGAAGAGCAGACAGCAACTCACACTTGCAGTGAGACCCCAGAGGGGACCAAATCTGGCGTACCGAGTCTCACCCAAATCGTGCTAAGCAGGATTCTGCGTTGGTTGATTGAACCCGTGAATGAAGACATGCAACTAAATGAGATGCTGTAAGGACAGGAAGCTGAGGACAGAGGAGTGTGTTAGGGTTTAAGAGTTTAGACAAGAAGCATGGAGCTTGAGGTGAAGGGGAGGTGTGGTGTGGAGGAGAGGACATGGGATTGAGGAGGTCAAGGCACTGTGAAGCAGGCGTGCTCGTGGGTTGCCATGGGCAACTTGTGTTTCTTTCCTTCTTTCTGATGAGTCTAAGAAAAGAGAGGAGGGCAGGACAAGCAGATGTTGCCCAAGTGGCTGTTCCTTCATGCCCAGGCATCTTAGAAGGTGGTCCACACTGGCCTCTACTTTCTCTCTGAGTTCTCAGTGAGGTTGCCTGCAGATCTGGAGGGAGTCATAAAATACTCTCTACCTGTGCAACACCTGAATTAGTTTTCCAGGGCTGCTCTAACAAGGTGCCATGAACTGTGGCTTAAAGAAATTTGACAGTTCTAGAGACTTGAGGTCCCAAATCCTGGTGTTGGCAGGGTCAAGCTCCCTTTAAAGACTTCCTGGAAGTGTTCTTCCTTGCCTCTTCCGGCTTCTGCGGGTTGCCTGGAAACTCTTGTCACTCTTCGTTGAGGTGCAGAACTCCAGTCTTTGCTTCTGTTTTCATGTGGTCTTTTCCTCTGCATGTCTGTCCTTGTGTCCAAACTTCCCTCTTATTTTAAGGACATCGGTCATATTGGATTTAGGGCTCACTCTACTCCAGAATGGCCTCATCTTAACTTGATTGTATCTGCAAAGACCTCATTTCCAAATAGGGCACGTCTAGGGGTTCCAATTGGACATGAATGTTTTGGGGGGTGTGCTATTCAACTGCACACGGTCTTGGACTGAGCCCCTTATCTACCGGTTTAATGTAAGTAGAAATCAATATTTTATTTCTCCTTTTCTCCACTAACTTGTTTTAGAAATATTTTTGATTCCCACTTTGCCCAAGGAAGTTGTGTTAGGCATGGGGGTAAAAGAAGGATAGACACAGCTCTTGACCTTAAGCTCCTTGCACTCTTGTGTTTGATTAGATTTGAATTTCAGTTTTTCTCTGAGAAGCTGACAGTGAGTCAAGAACCATGTTGTCTTTCTAATAAAATTTGGGTAGGCCTATGCTCTAGTTTAGATCCAGAATATCCCCCAAATATCCCGTATGTCTTAAAGCACTGGTCTCAAGCCTGTGGCTCTATTGGAAGGTGGTGGAACCTTTAAGAAGCACAGCCTAGCAGAAGATCTTGAATCATTGGGGGTGTGCCCTTAAAGGGGATGTGGGACCCTGGTCTCTTTCTTGCTCTCTCTTTCATTCTGGCCATAAGATGAATGGGTTTTCTCTGCCACAAACTTTTGCCGTGATATGCTGCCTTCCCACAAGCTCAGAAACAACAAGGCCAACCAACCATGGTTTGAACCCCGCAAAACTGGGAGGCTAATAAACCTTTTCTCTGTGTATGTTGAATATCTCAGGTATTTTGTCCTAGCAAGGGAAAGGTGGTTAATACAGCATGTAAGGGAGTAAATAAGGTAGTCTTCCAGGTGTTCCAGGAAGCATAGGAGCAAGTCCGTGATGTACAGAGTCATACCTGTAGACAAGAACAGAGCTTCAAATGTAACTTCTTACCCTCCAGGCTTAAAGGAGCCTTAAAACCTGACCCAGAGGAGGTGTTATTAATATCACTTCCGTATTATTCCTGTGCAGATGTCATTTTGGGGTGGTTATATGGATTATGTAAATGGAGCTCCCTTTGCAAAAGGGAATAGTATTATAATTTAAAGCAATGGACAATTTTAATATATGAGAGTTATCTGGATGCCATAATGAGCCATCTGCAAAAAAGGTATCCAAAAAATGATCTCTTTATTAGAATGTGATATTGATTCACTAAAGAATAATAAATTTCCCTCAATCCTGTTGGACAAAAATGGAGAAAGCTGGGGATTATTTTTTTCAAATGAGGTTGACGAGACTCAGATGTCAGATTGAATGCATGCATTCTGCCCCTCTCCTTCCCTAGGGTCTGTCAGTTCTGCCTTGGCAAGTGTAGGGTGCTCTCCATTCCTCAGAAGGCAACAGTTTGCACATACTTCCTACAGGAGAAAATGCCTACAAAATGGCTCTAGAGTACATGGGGTCTATTTTGGCATGCAATTGAACTTTACATTAATTACCCCCTGGCCCCAATCAAAATGATTTTTCTTTTGCAGTAAGGTGCTTTAGGCTGGTCTAAATCCCCTGGGATAGAAGAACAGTCTGGCTGGTACTGAATAAATCTGATAAACAACCTCACTGTTGCCCACATTATTTGTTTAGAAAGATCTATAATGGTTTTCATGCAAAGCTAATGTGAATGTTGAGTGTACCAGGGCTCTCTTTGGGTGACCTCCAATTACTGTGTCATTATTAATAGAAGCGCTTCTTCTGTTTCCTCTCATTTTGCAGCTCAATTACAGAGATACCCTCTCAGTTTCTATGTCCTTTCCATTTGTTTGTCAATGGTTGGGGTGTATTTCAGGTGGGGACAGTCCACTGGGTGCTAAGGACTGTGGCCAGTCTGTGTCTTCTAATTGAAGCGTATGTCACACTATTATTTTTCAAAACAAGAAAATTGCTGTGGGGCAGAGAACATTGATTGTAAGTGAAGTGCTACTAGAAGCAATTAAAGGACTCAGAAGGTGCAATTAATTAATACTGTGTTGTCGCCAGGCTTGGCCCCTTCCTGAAACCATCCAGCAAATCTCATTTTCCTTCCTACTCGGGTGGTTAAGGTCTGTGGAGGTCTCCGTGAGTCTAATGAAGCTGTGGAGAAGCTGGATCCTGAGGGGAGACCAGGAATCACACACAGTTCCTCTTCTGACTGTGACAGGAATTTGAAGCAAGCCTTCTATTAACAGGAAGATGACCTCTCTTCTATCAAGACCCTGTACTTTTGCAACTGTGATGAGATAAAATGAGAAAATGAAGCCATTAATTGAATTGAGTGATGAAAGAACCTCTCCTATGGAGAGAGAAAACAGTGTTGCTAGCCCCCAAATTTCCATGTTTATCTTTTAAAATATACATCTAAATTCCACCCCTTCAAATAGACTTCAGTGGAAGCCTTTTATTTGGTGAAGTCTTAAGTGTCAAAATGTTTCACTGCATAAGAAAACATGTGTACAGCTAATATTTTCAAAACAGTTGCACTGCCTGTGTAATATCAGATCAGGCAGCAGATGGCCCGGAGCCACGAAGAAAGTCAGGTATTCCTAGCAGGTTCCCACCGTGCCGTCTGTGGAGGGTAGAATCTACCCCTGGAAGGAGAAGCACAGCATCGCTTCCAAAACACTTTGCCTGCTAAGATGGTCCAGTCAATGCGACAAGAGATGAGGCTCTCGGGAAAAGGGTTTAAGAAGTGTTTCTGTCCCTGGGCAGCACTTTATCTGGCGGTGCAGATGTGCCTCGCCAGCTCTAGCATCTTCGTCCGAGTGCTGCAGGATCTGCACTCTGTATGCAGGCAGCCATTGTGTCGAGGGACTAAACCCACCAGGCCTGTCACTGTAGCTTCAAAACAACTTTCCTGATGAAATTCATTTTTCCAGCCATTAGTATAATAACCATAATCAATCTTCTCATTGCCAAGCACACAGAATCCCTGTTATAGCCAATTCTCAGTGATGTGAAGTAACTGATATGCCAATCAGATAAATATTGTGTTAAATAGCACTAAACAACAGTGACAAATGGCATGTTATACACACATTAAAACCATGTTTTTCCTTAAATACATTCAGAATTCAAGGGCATCAGATTCAAGTTCAAATCTTCAAATCAACTGAGTGACAGGAGGGAGGGTTGTCAGGTCTTTCGGGTTGCTTCAGTATTTATTCCATAACAAGCTACTGCAAAACTTTATGGCTTAAATAATGATGACATTTTATTTTTCATGATTCTGCAATTGGTCCTGAGCTCAGCCAGGTCATCCTTTTGTTCCAAGAGTGGCCGCTGGGGTTTGAACATCCAAGGTGGCCTCTTCACTCCACAGCTGCTGTCTCAGCTGGGACGTAGGAATGGCTGGTGACTGGCTGAGGTTCAGGGGGCTCTATCCATCTTCTCTCTTCACGTGGTCTCTTCAGTGAGTTGCTGAATAACTTCTACTGGCTCAGGGATCCAGAGGAGAGCGCTCCAAGTGGATAAATCCCAGTGTTAAGCACTCATCCGGCCTCTGTTTGTGCTGTGCTTGCTAATGTCCCATCGACTAAACCAAGCCCTGGATGTGTCAAGCCCTGGATCAATGTGGCAGGGGACCGTGAAGGACTGTGTGATCAGAGGGCAGTGTGGCTCATTGGTGATTACCAGAATAACTGTCTAGGAGTGTTCCTGACAGGCTCATCAGATGAGACTCCAGGGAAAAGTTTTTAGGAAGTGTTTCTGTCCCTGAGTGGCACTTTCTCTCTGTCATGGGTGTATGCATTATCTGGGGACTAGAGAATATTGCTCCTGCCACCAGGAAGCTATCCTGTGTGGCTTTAGAATTTGACACCTCCTCTCCCCTCCTCCTCTCCCCTCTCCTTCCCTTGCCTTTCTCCTTGTTCCTTCTTAGTTTTATTGATATAAAGGTTTTACATCATAAAGTCCACCTGTTTAAGGTGTGCAATTCAATGATTTTGTTTTAGCTTCCAAAGTTGTACTACCATTATCATAATCCCATTTTAGAATATTTTTATTCTCCCCCAAAGAAGACTTGTACTCATTAGCATCATATACCACCCCAATCCCATGACCCTGTTTACAGCCAAGGGTAATCCGAGTCTATTTTCTTGATATGTTGGCCTGTTCTGTACATTTCACATAAACAAATTCACATCATATGTGGTCTTTTGTGACTCGCTTCTTTTGCTTAGCATAACGTTTTCAAGGTTTATCTGTGTTCTAGTATGTATCTGTACTTCATTCATTTTATTGATAAATAATATTCCATTGTTTGGATACAGTTATATTTTGCTTATCCATTCATCAGATGATAGATACTTGGGTTGTTTCTGTTTATGTCTACCATGAATAATGCTGCCATGAACATTCATGTACAAGTTTTTACATGGTTGTACATTTTCATTTCTCTTGGGTAGATATATAGGAAGTGAAACGATGGGTTGAAACCCTGTGTATAAAATTTTGAGGTACCACCAAATTCTTTTTCAAAGTGGCTGCATCATTTTAAATTCCTGTTTGTTTTTAGACTACCAGAAGAAAGGTAATCCCCTGTTTAAGATGACTTGATAAGGAGATAGAGGAAAGAAAATGCTATTGCACAACTGTTTTTGGCCTCAGGATATTATAAGACAATATTTGATTCCTGATACTGAGACAAATAATAGAATTAACAGAAAGGTCTGGTAGATTCTAGGCCATAAGGCATGAAAAGGCAGCTGTGGTTGTGGCCAGTGGGCTCTGGGCTCCCTGGTTGCCATGCCCCTGCATCATGGCCTGTTTGACCTGCACTTGGCTTTGATACCTGCATTGCCCAAACACCACCTCCTCAGGACAGAGGCATGTGGCCCTTGGGATCCTACCATAAGATACGCTGAGAGAGATTTGGACCACCCTGAGTTTACTCAATCTGATTTATCTAATCAAGTTCACTTTCCAGGCATTTCTCATTTTGCTGACTCCCATCCTGACCAGCCTAGAGTCTTGTGGCCCAGATTCCTGAAGGAGACCAGAGAGGCATCCGATGCAAAACCTAAACCTTTCACAGCATAGAAAAACCCCAGTTGTTTGTTCTTACTGACTTGGCCAGTGTCAGAGAGCCATTTTTCCTTACCTCTCCTTAACCTCTCTTTGGACCGTTAATCTCCTGAGGTAGTGGCTCCGATTTCTTTTAGTTACAAGGAATTGCATCTTATGAACTGTGTGTGTGGAATGACTGGATCTCACAGGCAGAATCTCTCCATTCGCTTGACATCCCTTATTCCAACCTGCTGACCTTGGTGCTCACATGCATCAGGTCCCCTCTGGATCATCACTTGAATAGACAGGCTCCATTCAGAACTTCATACATTGAAATCATCTTCAGAAAAATATAGCTAACTTCATTTTAGTGGATTCCTGAAAAGGCCTAAAGGATGAACATTCTCTGCGTTGCTAACTTTTCTGTATTGAAATTGTCCGCACACTCTGTCTACCACAGGAAAGTCTGGGCAGCTGAGGACAAGGCTGGTTGTTGTTGTTGTTGTTTTTCCCTACTATCTTTTTTTATAGTTGTCTTGCAGATGCTTAATCACTGAACATCATAAGTAGGCATTTGAAATGCGCATTTGAAGAAGGAATGAATCAGTGAGTGAATGAGGAGAGAGGGACATGAAAGAGAAAGAGGTGTCTTCATATGTCTAACAGACTCACCTGTGATGAGGAGCTCATCTCATCTATGTGACTCCCAAATGGACCACGACCCAGGAAGTGGACACTATGGGAAGATTTACTCTCAATATAAGGACGAACATCCTCTGCATTAGAACTAATGTCTTAGACGGGGCGAGCTCAAACACGTTCCCTTGTTCTTGTGTGCAAATGGAAGCCAGCCGTCTATCTGGAGGAACAAGTGAGAGGACTGCTGGCTCAGAGCTGGATGGCCTCTTTGGATCCCCTCCAGTTCTGAGGTCCCACAGCTGTGACTGGGGCAGCTTCTGTTTTCCAAAACTAATCTTGAAATAGACTCAGCTCCTTCCATAAATGGACACCAGCAGGTATTTGGGAAACATAGATCGTACTTGAGATTTTTGTAGTGGGAATCGGGGAGGGCAGAGCTTCGACATCTCTCCTGGCCTCTCACACTGGCCTCTGCTTTTCCTTGTCTGTTTCCCTCTTTCTGCTCTCACCCTAGGATCCCCCCCTCCTCTCAGGATGCTCTTCTCTCCTGGATGGAGCCCTCTGCCTTCCTGGCTCCGCTCACCTTTACACCTGTGGTCTTCCCCTCCGTTCCCATCATGGTGCCAGCCAGTAAAGAAGCCTATGGCAGCTGGAAGCCTTCTCTGTGGAAAGGGGTCTTTGTGCTTATTATATGCTGTTTCCTTGTGAATCTTTGGTGAGAATTGAACATTCTCAAATTCAAAGGAGAGAGGGAAGAGAATGAAAACAAATGAGAATAGTTTTCTCTCCCAGTTAAGGAGCCTAGAAGCTTCTCCTCTCCCAGCCCAACCTCCTCTCCACTCAGAAAGAAGAAATGTGCTTTGTGGTTCTCTATCACTGAGTCACATCCCCTGCCCCTTTGTATTTTTTATTTTGAGACAGGGTCTTTCTAAGTTGCTTAGGTCCTTGCTAAGTTGCTGAGGCTGGCCTTGAACTTGGCATTCTCCTGCCTCAGCTTCCCAAGTTGCTGGGATTACAGGCCTGTTCCTGTATGCCTAGTTAAGAGTTAGTATTTATCAAACAGAATCAACATCCTTAGGGAAACCTTTCTGGTCCTGAACATTAGGACCACAGCCACCTCCTCCAGTGGCTCCACATTTCCCTCCTTATCAAACCACAGTTATGGTTTTATATTGATTTGTGAGGTTATTTGATTATTTTCTGGATTCCCCATAGGATTTTAAACTCCAAAACACTGGGGACTGTGTCTATTTGGAATCACCATTGAATACACATAGGGTTCAGGAAAAATCTGGATACAGAGGAAGAACTCAATATCTGTTGAATGAATGGAAATGAAAAGAAAGAACACCATTTTTTAATATGGGCAGATGGGACAGTCTTTGGAAAGAAATCAGTTCTTATGGTTGTGTTTGATTTCAGGTGCTTGAGGGGAAGACAGATGAAGCCCAGAGGAGAGCACCCACCCTCAGCCTCACACCCTTTCAGTCACCCTTCCATATCCCAGTCACATCTGCAGATGCCCCCAGAGCCCAACCCTCCCCTTTAGGGAGCCTGCCAGACAGAATAGAGATAGCCTTTGTGGGACTCAAGGACAGCAACTTCTTTATTTTGTAGGCAGGTTGCTTACAGGGGAAAGAAGGAATAGTTAGGAAAGTTGAATAAAGTAGGGGTTTAGAGGGAGACGACTAGAGGAAGAAGGCAAAGCAGGAGGTTCAGGGAGTGGGGCAGGCTCTGTGAGCACTGTGTCGCTGCAGCTTGGGCAAAGAAGCTCCTTCTTTGTGCAGAATAAAGGGGCAAGGTAACCAGACCAGGGACTAGCACTGATAAGGATAAGGTCTCTGCCAGTTAAATGACAGAAGAGAAGGAAAAGGGGAAAGGAAAGAAGGAGAGTCCAAGTCAGGTGCAGAAGGAAAATTGCAGGTAGGCCAGGTCTGCTCATCAGCTTATTTGCTTCTAATATAAGCCATGGGATGATGGGAAGCGATGCTTATGATTTCAGGGCAATTGCATCTAAATTTCACACCCCTCTGCCCCTTCCTAGGTGCTGCCTCCAGGACCACCCTGTGGTCCTACTCTAGACCTTTAGTGATGCTAAGGAAAGAGCAATGGCACTAGCAGATACCTGGGACGGGACAGCAGAGAAAAGAATGGTTTCAGGAGATCCGTGGGGAGAGGCTCCAGTAACTGAGAGTCCACATGCATCTCAACCAGCTTGCTCTCCCGCTGCCAAACTGCCTCTTACTATTTATTTGTTTTTTGTTTATTTGACAGGACCACATATATATACACAGTTCCTCACATGCACAATTAATCAGGCAGAGTATTTCTGATTAGTGGTTTAACCTTGCCCTGCACTTAAAAGGTCTGGGTCCCAGGGCCCCATGGCTGTCTCACATGGTTCCCTAGCAACCAAATGAGACAGGGAAATGTGCACAGTTGCATCACCACAAGATGTTAGGTCAATTAATATTCATTAGTGGTGCCTGTGTTTGGCTGCTAGGAGACATGATGAAGGAAAAAAATCTTTGTTGCTTGGAGTGAAGGATGGAAGGGAGAAGGGACCAATGAATATGTAGATTACCTACTAGAGACATGTTTTCTTATGGTAGTACACTGGTATATTGCACATGTGCATGCAAATTTTTAAAAAATTCATAATTATATTTATGGTTATTCTTCTAAGTTTATTACATGGGAATAAAAATCAGAAACAATAGGAAGATTACCTTAAAATATTTAACATGGCCCATTCAGTATGCCTAAAATCATATCACTAGTAACTATTTTATTTATTCTGTGATTTTTTTTTTCAGACTCCTTTGTATGCTCAGTGTAGGAAATTCAGATGCTTGAAAAATATATAGAAGAAGGATAAAGGAAAAAATCCAGAAATTTCCTGTATACTCATTGTGCAGAGATAACCACTATCAACCTTTTGGTATATGCCTTTTTAGTGTTTTTGTTTTTTCTCCCCAGAGATGATACACTCACAACCACATACAGTTTTATAAAAATAATGTTATTTTGTATATACTGTTTTATGACCGTACTTTACAATTTGGCATTGTTATTATGAACATTTTCTTATGTCTATAACATCATTTTTATTAGTTGCATAATATTTTGCTTCCTATGGTTTGCTTAACCAAACTTCTATTTTTATTCATGCCTTTAGGTTGTTTATGTTTTTTGCTATTGTCAATAATATTGTGGTGAATGTCCATCTTTGAGCCCTTGTCCAATTATTTCTTTAGAACTGATTCCTAGAAGCAGAATTGCATCTTAAGGGTCTTTCACACACTAACTAACACGTTTCCCTTCAGAGAAAGGAGAACAGTCTACTTCTACCAATAATGGATGGAGATTCCTTATGATCTTCTTTTTAAATGAGCCTGGGGAAGATGATGATATTCCCAATTATTTATCAGCAACTGCCCTTTGTGATACAAAGACTGGAGCCCTGAGTCCTTTAAGGGAGAGGGTACAAGTTCTAGAAGATGGGGATCTGGGGCTGCAGCATATTCAAGATTTTTTGCCTTGGTTGTGTCAAGAGTTTCCAGGCAATTTCTCCTTCATAGCTGCACAGCACAGCCTGAAACCAGCAAGCAAGAAAGCATCTTTGCAGTGATGATATACTCCATGGAGCTCAGCCTCTTGCCCCATCCTGTATTGTGAACAGACTGTTCCTGGGAACATACACCTGGGAGGTGGTACACATACCTGCCCCCCTCCCTTGGTTTTAGTCTCGGCACCAGGGAGAAGATGGGATGGGTTAAGGGAGGCTGTGGGTCAGTGGTGGGCATTAAGGCTTGCCTCTGGCAAAGGCAGAGGGAAGGTGTCAGTCCCTCTGTAGTCCTGAGGAGTCAAGAGTAATACAAGCAAAGGCCAAGGAGCACCAGGGCCCTGAGAAGCCCTCCTACCACTGTTCAAATCTGGGACAGTTGCCTTTTTCTTCCCAGCTAACCGAACTCCCTACTACTCGCAAGGATGTGGTGCAGGGGTGTGAGAACAGGACACTGTTTGGCCCATTTTTTGGGATTCTGTTTAAAAATATGGTCCTGGACAAGGATGATCAAGTACCATAGCTGAACTTACTAATCAATGGAACTGGCACAAGTGCTGGTGCCCCCTGAACCAGGATGGAAGAGAAACTCACTCTGGGGAAAATAGAGGACTTTGATGAGGTGAGGATGGTTCAGGATGAGGATCAGGGGCCAGACATGGGGCAGAACAGAGCAGAGGTTCTCAAAGTGTGGTCTATGGACCAGCAGCAACTGCATCCCTGGGAGCCTATCAGGAGTTCAGCTTCCTGGGTCCCTCCCAAACCTACTGAATTGGAATCTCTGGGGATGAGGCCTAGGATGGGTGTTTGGACTAATTCTCTTATAGATCCTGACTCACACTCAAGTTTGAGGTGTTCTGCTGCAGAGCACAGGAACTTAACTTTCAGTGTTGGCTTTGCCTGCTATCCCAAGGGACACCAGGCAAGTCCTTTCTTTTTCTTGGCTCTGAGTGGGGATAAGTAGACTTGGTACTTTTTGCTGCAACCCTTTCCTTGTTTGCATAATCATCTAGATAAGATTTTATTTTATTTTATTTTGCGTGCATGTATCTAGTTTGGTCTGATTTTTCTTTCTCCTTTCCTTTCCTCTTCCATAAGATTATAAAAATAACCTTGTTGGAAACAAAAAGACCAACCAATGATGCTTGCTGCTGAGTCTATTGGGGAAATGGATCTTGGGGTTCCCCAAGGAGCCGCTTGGCAGCTCCCTGCAGAATGATGGATCCTTTCTAGAAAAGCAGGAGATAGGTCCTCAGTCAGGAGCACAAAGGAAATAGAGGTTTGGATTGGGCTTAATTTGAATTTGTGGATTTCTCTCAGCTTTATCACTTTGGAAAATGCTCATTCCAGTTTGAACTACTTTTTCTTTTTTCTTAAAATTAATCCGTTCAGTTTACAGATCAATCAAACATTGTCTCTCTGGGGTTTGAAGACTATGAAGGATTCAGCAAATTGGCAAGGTCCATTTTGCTTTGGGGTGTCAATGCACCCGGGTTTGAGTCCAGGCTCTATCAGTAGTAAATGAGTAACTTGGGACAAGTCACAAAATCTTTGTGCCTCAGTTTTCTCATCTACAAAGTAGGAGTAATACTAATAGTCAATGGAGTACTATACAATGGAGTAATAACACAATGTAGATTATCGTGATTTCATTAGCTAACACATTCCAAGTACTGAGGATGCAGCTTGGCGTGTGTTGGCTCTGATCACTCTTCCGGTCTCTCTTGCTCAAATTCAGACTTGCAAGGCTTCCATGCACCTCGGCCTTGTTGGGGACAGGGCTCATATCAACTTTTTGTGTCATTTCTACAGCCGGATCCAGCTGCATTTGGAGCTAACTGCCTCTCATTTGTTTACAAGGTAACTCCTTTCTCTCTTTTCATCTCCCTCTCCCTTCCATCCAATTTCCATTTCTTTTGTGAAATGGTTAAAGTGCTTGACATAATTAGCTGTTAATTGTTAGCAGCTGTACCCATTATCAGTTTAATGCCTAATTAATTGCAACAATTAATGCTGCCTGTCCTGTCTTAGGAACTGTTGATGAGGGAAGGCTGGTGTTGTTGAAGTTATATCTTAATTAATTTACCTCCAATTTTTAGCATTAAACTAAAATCCCAAATTGGGGACTATTTTTCCTTATATGAGTAATCAATGGGCAGAAGTTCTCAGTGCAATACTCAGGGGCTTGCATTCATCCTGTGCAGGTTGAGTATCTCTGGAAGCCAGCATCTGCGTTCAGGAAGAGGAACTTCCAGCAGCCCTACGTCACCCTACTGCATGGCAGGGCCCTGTACACAAGTGCACTCTTCTCTGGATTTTCTGTGTTTTCCTGTTTTGAGAATGTGACAAGCCAAGAGACCCACTGGCCTCATTCCTCTCCCACCTTGTTCAGATCTACCCTGGAGCATATGAACCCCAGTAGATGGCTTATGTGGGAATCTGAGCTGGGCTTGAGCATCTGCAGGGGCATCTGTCTGGGTGGTGATGGCGTCTCCAGCACCAGGAGGATGTTCCACCATTGGAGGGAAAACTAAACAGAAAATTTTAGCTTCTATGCACCCAACATCTGCTGTGAGCTAGGTTTGGGGCTGCCTGCTTCATATGTCTTTTTCCTGATTCTCACCATAAGCTCACTGGGTGGGGGTTATTTTCTTTTCTATCTCCATTTTGAGGATGAGGAAACTAAAACTCATTGAGGTTAAGTGATTGGTAAATAATGGCATGTATTTCAAACCCACCTGACTCTAATTCCAGCACAGGCTTGTCACCGTATAACCTTACCACTGTTTTTTTCAAATGAATAAAAGGGTGAATCTTAACACTGTGTTCTGAGGTTTGTAGGGTTTGCTAGAATAATCTGACAAAAGTTGGATTATTGGAGAAAAGATACACATATTTATTAACCTGAAAGAGGGCAGTCACACAGTGTAATCAACCACCCACCATCCCAATAGATTCAGAAGCTCATACGCTCCTCTCTGTTGGGGAGGGGGAAGAGGGATGGGAGATGAGGGATGAGGAAGGGGAGCAGGTAGATTTTAGGGGAACTCAGTGGGCTTGGAGAACATTCAATGGCCTGGGACAGAGTCCTCTGATGGGCTGTAGAAGAGACTATAGTTAGTAAATTATTCTCTTTGAAACCCTGAATGGGGAGTAGAATAGAAGATAAAGGTGTGTGACAAGTCTGTCCTATTGTGTTGACAAATTTCAGTCAATAAAAACAGGTAAGAGACCCAAGGCAATGGTTTTCTTCTTTGGTGGATTCAGACTTCAGATAGGTAAAGGTATCTTACAGTGCAGCTCTTCCAGCAGCTATTGCTCTTTAAGTTCCTTTAACTTAAAATGATCAAACACTAGGGCACCAACTTTTGAGGTGACAGTCACTGGATCCCTTCAGGTGGCTGGTTTACTTTTAGGGCCTTAGTATCTGACTACATCCCTTTGGGCATCCTGCTGTCCCTCACCCTTGCAAGAGGCCAATCCTGCTGTAGGAGATGAAGGTGGGACAGGTGCACTTGGCTGTGGGACATGAAGGCAGGTGCTGGAGTAAAGCCTCGGCAACAGGCTGCTCTCTTTGGGCCTGGAGGAGTCAGAAACCTAAGCACCCTGGCTGTGGGTAAGGTGCACCAGGGTACTCTGTGCAGGACACTAAGCAATCCCTGGAGCATGGCTTCAGACCAGGAACTAGGGGGTGACACCATTGCAAGATTTACAGCTTCAACTCTGAGAAGAGTCATGTTTAGTGTCCAGTCATGGTAGGCCAAACTAATAGTCCTCCAAAGACATCCATGCCCTAGTCTCCGGAACGTGTGTGCATGACTTCATGTGATAAAAGCAACTTTGCATATGTGATTAGGCATTAGCTTTGATAATTTGGGTGGACCCTAAATGCAATTGTGTGCAGTCTTATAAGAGGGAGATTTAACACCCAAGAAGAGGAGAAGGCAATGAGACCACAGAGGCAGAGATCGGAGTGATGTGACTACAAACTAAAGAGTGTGGCAGCCACCAGAAGCTGGAGGGGTGAAGAAGGGGCATGACTCTGTCAAGACCTTGATTTCAACCCAGTGGTACAGTTTTTGGACTCTTGGCTGCCCAAACTTTAAAAGAATAGATTTCTTTTAAGTCATCAATTTTGTGTGACTTCGTTAGAGCAGCTGCAGAAAACTAATACATCAAGTAAAAGTTTTCTTTGTTATAATCTCTTCACATCATTCCTGAGCTTCAACAAAGTTTTGTTAGGCTTTTGAAGAAACTGAAGCTGGGCCTAGTGGTGAATGTCTGCTATCCCAGAAGGAAGGCAGAAGCAGAAGGATCACAAGTTCAAGGCCAGCCTCAGCAATTTAGGGAGACCTTAAGAAACTTAGTGAGATTTTTGTCTCATAAAAAATAAAAAGGGCTGTAGCTCTGTGGTAAAGCACCCCTGAGTTCAATCCTTGCTGCATTTTTTTTTTAAAGAAAAAAAAAAAAAAGAGAATTATTGATGATAGTTGGATTTTCCTGTTTTCAGATTTATCTAGTTGAGAGATTTCTTGGGAGTAATGCAACCCATTAAAGTGACTTCAGGGTAGTTAGTTTAGGATTATGTCTGAATGCATAATTAAAAAAAAAAAAAAACTTTCAAACTATAGTTTAACTCAAAGAGAAGTTTGTTTTCTGTATAAAAGGAATCTAGAGTTGGGCCCCCCAAGCTGGTGTAGCAGCCTCATGGAGTCTCCAGGGACCAGGCTCCTTGTCTAATTGCTGCAGCGTGTGATCCTCATCTTCAGGGTTCAGTGTGAGTGCTAGCGTTCCAGACATCACCTCTCAGTTCCAGCAGCAGGAAGGAGAAGAGGGTGGAAAGAAGAACCTACCCTCTCACTCTCAGGGAGGTTTTCAGGAAGTTTCTCACTCATTTCTGCTTACATCTCTTTGGTTATGGATTAATTTCATGGTAACCCAGCTGCAATGGATAGTTAGCATTGAACTATTTTGCCTGGGTGACAATGTGCCCAGCTAAAAAATTAGGCTGCTAATAAAAAGAAGGGGAAATGGATATTTAGAGGTAACTAGCTATTTCTGCCTTGCCAGCTATTTAAGTCCTATAGTTCTGTTGGGGAAGCTGAAGGGAGGGATTGAATTACAATTAACTCATGTGTTTTTTTTTTCTGTTTTTTTTTTTTTTTTTCTTTTAATACTTCACCTGGAGTAGATTTTGTTCTGATGCTACAATATAAGTCTGATGTTTGTTTATTAATGGGAAAGGATCCAGGCAGGAGTGGAGAGAATGGCTGTGGGTGGAAAAACCCAAAGGATAGGAGAGGACAAAAATTGTTTGGGTTAAGAGTTTTCTTTCTTTCTTTCTTTCTTTCTTTCTTTCTTTCTTTCTTTCTTTCTTTCTTTCTTTCTTTCTTTCTTTCTTTCTTTCTTTCTTTCCTTCCTTCCTTCCTTCCTTCCTTCTTTCTTTCTTTCTTTCTTTCTTTCCTTCTTTCTTTCTTTCTCTTTCTTTCTTTCTTTCTTTCTTTCTTTCTTTCTTTCTTTCTTTCTTTCTTTCTTTCTTTCTTTCTTTCTTTCTTTCTTTCTTTCTTTTGTAAGGACAAATGATCTGTTTTCAAATAAATTCAGGGCTTATCCTGTGGACATGAGAGTGAACTATGACTGTGATTAGGGGTGGAGGAGAGGGTGGATGGAAGGCCACTTTTTGCCCAATATGAGAAAGAACTTCCTAAGAACTGAACAGCCAATTGGGGGGACAGATATCTCTGGGATGTCCTGGAGGGGGCTGTGGGGTTGCTGAGGGTCCTGGGTGTGAGGCAGGGCTGGAGGGCTTCCCTGCTGATCCCAGGACTCAGTGAGGAGTCAGGGGAGGCCTTCTGGGTGCTTGTCAAAGATCTCAGCCCAGGACCCAACACTGTGAGGGGCTGTATCTAAGTAATAGTCAAATGAATGAGGGGGTGGAGAACTTTCTGTGCCCCAGGGAGACAAAGTAGTGTTTATTGCTGGAGGAAGGCCTGAGGAATCTGTACCAGCATCCCAAGGACAGGATGCAGGAAGTGTGACTTCAGCTTAGAGCTGAGCCCCATATTTGGGCAGCCCCAGGTGGGAGGAGACCAGGAAAATGTATATCAGAGGCTCCGTTCTATTTGACTCCTGCACTGCAGGACTTGATAGGGACCGTCAGCCAGTTTTAGCATCTGTAAGATGAGCCTGGCAATCTGAGGTTCCCAGGGTCAAAGGGAAGGGCCAGAGGGGAGGAAGAGGCCTGCATCTTTTCTCTAATGAAATCTATGTGCAAGTAAGGACTAAATTCTCTTGAGGATTTCATAAAATTTCTCTAAGAAGCTAGGACTCAGAGTGACTTTAGGCTGATGTTCTTGTGGGCATTTGGATGCCACTGGCTAAATGTCATCCTTGGTAGGGCCTCCTTGGTAACGCATGAAAAAAGGATGCTTGTCTAGCCAGAGGCAGCACAGTGGCTCACCTTCTGTGAAATGATGGCTCAATTCCCACTCATAGCCACAGGAATGTGGCGAGAATGTGGATATGTACGGGATGTCTCAGGAACTTACAATGGCCTGGCCTCTTGGTTGCAAGGGGCAGACACTGCTTCAAACTAGCTGTCACTTGGAAGGGATGCTTCAGAGAGTTCTAAACCCACACATTCCAACCACTCTTCATCTTTATCTCTCCTCTGTACTTTAGTCAGACCCCAGCTATCTCTTAGACCACTGCCCTGTTCAGAGAGTCTTTGGAAACAGGAAGGGAGTGTGGAAAGACCCAACCTGTGTGTCAGGTCTCAGGGCCTGACACACCTTTCTACTTCAGCTACCCAGGAGTCTGGGAAAGTCAATTTGTGTATGCCCAACCAGGTGCTTTGCCAGCATTTCCAATTGTAGTGCCCGGGTCCTTTACAGACTTAAAGTAGTGGCTGCTCCTGAGCTCTGGACAGGAATTGCAGCTGAGAAACTTTCAGCAAGTCACACTGACCTGACCTTCCCATCATGCTCCCTGCTTCAGCTTGACCAGACCCTCAGACTCCTCAACCTCTGGACAGGTGACTTTGCTTTGTGTGTCAGCTGCTTGAGGAAGGCCTTTGGTTTCAGCCTGGAACCACCTCTGGAATTGTTCTATCAGACAGCCTGGGTCTGTTCTGGCTCAAACCATTTTGACAAATGCTCAGAAGTTTTCCTTCCTTTTTGGATATTATGGATTAGCGTCTGCTCTGCTTACCTAAAATCCATTTGAGGCTGAGTTTTTCCTTTGGAACAGGACCAGGGGTGCCAAAAGTACTAAAAAGGTCTGAGCAGAATTATTAAGCAAGAGAGATCTCAGTAAGACTTGACTTCTAAATTGTCACTCTGTGTCCCTGTGATTCTTATCTGTAAGGATCAGAGTTCCTAGTTATAAGCAATAGAAACCAATTCTGGCTAATTTAGCAGGAAAGGTTTAGCAAGAGGAAGCTGGATGTCGCACAGCATCAGTGGGGCCTGGAGAAGCAGGCTGGAGGTTGCACTTCCAGAATAATATTCCATCATACGCAGCAGAACTGGCCTAATGAGAAAGCTGCTGTGGCTGCCGCTGCTGCCAGCTGGATTCGACAATTTGTATCACTGCCAGGAACCTGGCCGTCACTGCCACTGCTGTCTTCAGGGTCCATGCCACATCTGTCCCAGGAATGTCACCTTGTCATCCCTGTAGCCCTTCTGCCACCTGCTTGGTCTTAGCTACAAGGAAGGCCAAGGAAGTGAGTGATCTTGTTTTCACCCTTAGGAGGCAGGACCCAGAGGGTAGGAAATTCCTCCAACGTGAGGAGAGTATTCAAAAAGGGCTGGGAAGGTGGAAGACTTGACAACTGCCCACCACCCCAACATCTTGGTGAGGAATAAGTTTCCTTTTCTCTCAAGGGTGCTGCCTGAGGGGTTGAGCAGTGACTGTATCCTCAGAACACAGTCATGGAGCAGCCGAGGCCTCCAGGGCAAGACTCAGGTGAGAAACACAAGCAGTGGTGGGAAGGAGCCTGCAGGGAGGCTGCAGGGACCATGTCCAGGGCCAGATGATGGGATTCCCCAGGGGTCACTTCTGTGAGTCTTGGGCCCTCTAGCCCTGGGCGTCTAGGCAAGACCAGCTGACTTTCCAGAGTTGCCTGAAGGAAAATGGTGGGTACCCATCTAAGATTCATCTATAAGGAAGTAACCTGGAAGGCTCATGGAGCCCCAAGGTAGGACTTAATCTATCATCTCTTTAAAAAATACCTTCTTCCTAGTGTTCCCAGCAAGATGTGATGGCTACGGTCTTGGCTGGGGACTGAGCTACTTAGTACCTGATACAAGTTTCCAAAAATTAAGCTGATACTTACTGAATACCATGGGTCCAGTACTGTATGGAGGCTTTACATAAATTAGCTGCTAATCCTTACGGAAATGCCATGAAGAAGGAACAAATATTACCCCTAATTTTACAGTTGAGGAAACTCAGGTTCGAAGAGGACAAAGAATTCCATTAATGGTTAACCAGTCCTAGCAAGAAAGATGTGAATCTTAGTAGCCTGACCTCAGAGCCCATGTTGCTAAGCAACCTTAGCATCTGGTCCTAAAAAGCAGCTTGCCCCCCACCTCCCTGCCCCATGAGGTATGGACTCTCCTTTGCCCTTCTAGGGTTCAATATAAGTCAAAGCTAGAAAATCTCCACAGGGTAGAGATGTCTGTGTTATATATGCACACAAACATAAACTCAGCCCTTGCCAGGTCACACAGCCTGTCACCCACAGATGCTGCAATCTGGAGCTGACTAAATCGCTAACATTGGAGCAAAGGGTGACCAGGGCATTGAAGAGCTGAGACTGAAGGCCACACCTGCAGCAGGTGTTTCAGCTCCCATTGTCTAGAGGATTTCCAGGAAACTGCCCAAGAAAGGGGAGGATGCAGGGGTCTAGGGCAAAAGCAAAACCAAGAATCACTAAAAAGGAGGTTAAGTAGAATGCCTTGCCTGGGAAAGATTAAAATGAGGATCACTGGGACACAGGTGACTGGTTGGAGGAATGCCCTCAGGCTGTGTGAGGCTTTTCCTCTGGAGCCTACCTTCCATGTGTTTTCCGAGTATGTCTTTGAGTAGCTGCCTCCCCTACTGGACAGCATGATGCTCAACAAGAAAGACGAATCGTGGTGTCCTGCAGGTAGCAAGCGCTTGATACGTGTTCATTTACTGAGAAGAACAAATAAGTTCTATCCTAGGGACAGCAAGGATTTGGTGGAATTGGAGAGAGAGCCAGGCTGAGAAAGAAAACCCTAAAAAAAAAAAAAAAAAAGTCCTCTTGGAGGGTAGGTTCTGTGTCCAGGATGAGCAGAGGCCATTCTCCACCTGGCAGGTGGAGGGGCTGCCTGTGTGAGGATGCTACCCCTGTGCCTCCCCATCATTCCACGGAGGCTGCTGCTGCTGGTGGATTCCCTCTCCTGCTGGGAGGAGGAGGCTGGGATCTCTCCATCCTTACTCCGAGCTGAAAGAGGTTGGCAAACTCTAGGTTGAAAACTACCAGGGAAGAAGACAAAAGGCAAGAGGGGTGGGAAATGATGGAATCAGCATGGTATCTTGGAGGAAAGTTGAGCATTAGAATCATTCATTCTGTAGATATTTACTGAGCATTTCGAATATACCAGATTCTGTGCTGAAGACAGAGGATTGAGTGCTGAGTGAGCAGGCAATCCCGCCTTTGCGGTGACTTTGAGTGGAGGAGATTATGACTCCCTACTTATGATGCATTCTGAAAAAACTACATTGGCATGGTACCGGGTCCTGTGGGAGACAGAGGAAGTCATGGAACCCAGAGCTAGGGAATTGAGAAGTGACGTGTAAGCTCAAATCTTGATTAGGCATTGTCCAGGAAAATGGCAATATCGTGGACTGAAGGATTGTGTGTCCTCAAATTCATATATTGAAATCTAATTCCCAATGTGATGATATTTAGAAATGAGGCCTTTGGGAAGTGGTTAGGAAATGAGTGTGGAGTCCTTATGTAAGACCCCCAAAAAGGAAACCCCAACTCTGTCCCATGGATGGACGGCAACCCCAATCAACCGCAGGAGGCGTCACTTGATGCAAACCGCAAGAGGTGTTTATTCCAGTGACGCTGGGACCCAACTCGAGGAGTCGAGTCCCTAGCAGAAAATCTTGTAGGTTTATAAAGGCAGAAACCACACATGGAGAGGGGTCGCACATGAAAGGGGGAAAAAGGGGGGGAAAAAGGAAAAATGGGGAACAAAGCTGCCGGGAAATTTCAAAGGGGGTCTGGGTTTGCTGATAACATACAACATGTTTCACAATGTTTTACAACAGGGTGTAGATTCTGGTCAATAGTTTCTGGTAATCCTACTGTTTGAGTACTATCTAGCTATCTGGCTCGATTTACTCTTTTATTCTCTGTTTGGGGCTGTTCCCTGGAACAGCTTTAAGGGCTTTGTTCCCATTACTGGGAGGGAAACCTTAGGGAGTTGAGATAAAACAGACAGCTTAAAAACATGTCCATTCTTTCACTTATAAATGAATTAGTGTCTCTTAAAAGAGACCCCATAAGGACACAGGGAGAAGATGTCATATATGAACCAGGAAGTGAGTCTTCACTGAACACTGAATCTGCTGGCACCTTGGGCTTGGACTTTCTACCTCCAGAATTCTGAGAAGCAAATTTCTGTGGTTTATAAGTCACCCAGCTTTTGTTGTAACAGCCCAAACTAAGACAGGAAGCATGGGTGTAGGAAGGTAGTTTCAGATAAAGACAGAAAAAAATCTGGCCTACTAAAGGATGTGAAATAAGTTTCTTCTGATTGGTGCTAACTCTGAAGGGAACAGTGGTGAGAGAAAAGTCTCGGGAGGTAAACAGGGCCAGCGCTGGAGTAGCCAGGGTCTGAGAACAGCTGTGGCCCCATGCTGTTTAGTTTCTGTCTAGAGTTGCATCTGGGAAGCTCAATCCAACCACAAAATGACAACTTAAATCTTCACCCAAATTTCTTAATGCAAAGAGGCATCCATTTCACAATCCACAGGAACACTTCTCAGAGATCGCCTTTTCTTCTCCCTAATTGTCTTGCTCCCTCTTGGCTCCCAAATCCCAAATCTCTTCTACAACTCAACTCACTTCCTTCCCTGCCTCTCTTATTGGCTCCTGCCCTAGCCCATGTGGTGCAGAAGATCAGCACCTGGAGTTGGCTTAAGACAACAGTAACTCAGAGCTTAAGGCATAAACTGGATAAGGCTTCATTGCCCCAACTCAATTCCTGGTCTCTGCAGGTCCAGCTAGTCTTAAGTTGTGAGTACTAGGCCATCTTTGCATCTGAAGCCATCACAAACCTTCTTGATTCCTGCACTTGACCTGGAGTCCTGAATCCAGGCAAGGTAGAAATGAGGACAGGTGATTTAAGAAGACCCAACTTGAAAGAACCAAAATTCAGAGCCAAGATCACTCAACACAACCATCAAAACAAAGGCATTGGAAAAAGATAGCTAATCCAGGTATGAGGTGGTTGGGCAGAAAATGGGAAATTATATAAAAATAAAAAAAAGTTTTGCAGGGCGCAGTGGTACACACGTGTAATTCCAGGTACTTAGGAGGCTGAGGCAGGAGGATAACAAGTTGGAGAGAAACCTTGGCAATTTAGTAAGACCCTGAATCAAAATGAAAGGTTAAAAAGGGGTTGGGGATGCAGCTTAATTGAAAATGTCTGTGGGTTCAATCCTCAGTTTGAGGGTAGAGGTAGAAGATGAAGTCAGAAGAATTTCCCTGGGTTGGGGAGGGCAGCACCGCTGTCAGGCACCCTCAGCCTCCTGGCTTGGCAGCAGACAGCAGGCTGACCCTCCCATGGTTATACATGTCATTTCCTCCAGGCAGAGGGAGAAGGAAGCAGGAGAGGGAAGAGGGAAGCACAAACAGGAGAGACTAGGACAGAGAGGCAGCATGCCACTCTCCACTCTATCCACAGACCTATAGTAAACTATTTACTGGACTCTCTCCAAGGGATCCTAACTCCTGATTTTTTTTTTTCTCTATCTATAATAGGTTTAAGTAGGAATGGTTGTGGAATATTTTTTTTTCCTTTAAAAAAAAATCCAGGAAGATTTATGCTTCTAATTAGCTTTCTTGTTCCTGGAATGCTATGTGGAAAAATCATGATCCCAAAAGCCAGCTCTAATCCTCAGCTGATAGACAGGAAGTGCATATTGAGAGAGGCTTCCCAAGGGCACACTAGACTGGAGTAGCCCTACAGAGAACTGGGGCTGGCATGACCTTAGGGATGTGTGGGGCAGATGAGGCCAGACCAATCATGAGAGTGTTTGGACTACACACCACCAGCCATCTGGTTGCTTCCAGGAGCCAAATCCTGGGTTTCAGTTCCTGTGACTCTGATTAGCTGGTAAGCCACTGAAGGATCATCTG
The DNA here is from genome assembly GCF_902686455.1 of Sciurus vulgaris. NCBI lineage: Eukaryota > Metazoa > Chordata > Mammalia > Rodentia > Sciuridae > Sciurus > Sciurus vulgaris. Next base: position 107,952,548 of record NC_136472.1, read on the forward strand.
GGTAACTGTCCTGGATGGGAAAGGATACATTTGCTAAGACCTGCACACTGCAACTTCTCAGGCCTTAAGCAAACCTTAGCTGGCATGTGTGTGTGTGTGGTGTGGTGGGCACACACATGCACAGTATACCCCTCCTTGGGGTTAGCAGTTGACACCCCACCTGACAACACATATGGGTTTATCTGGACACTGATGTGGCCTGAGATGCTCAAGTAACCAATCCATGTTCTGCTCCCAGCTCTATGGGTCCTTATGCCAGACCCTGAAAGAACTAGATCTGCTGGATGGTTTCTTGGGACCTTGTCTCTAACAAATGTGGTGACATGAAAAATTCTCTCAGAGCAGGTGTTCTATGGACTCAGCAGAAATGCTTTGATAAATCACTTGTGGGTACAGGGTGAGACCCACAAGGAGCAAAAGTCATCATCAACAAATGCTTGTAAACTTGCCTTTTAAGGAGGGTGGGTCCCCTTAACCAGGAGGCTCTGGTCTTAACAAGGGGGCATGCGTGTTTGGGGCTGAGCACACGGGTCAGGGAGGCTGAGCTGGCAGTGTTTCTCTCTTCCTGCCTCAGGCTTAGGTGCTCCTTTATGGCCTTGGACTGGCTTGCCCACAGCAATTCTTTGATGGTCTGTGTATGAGAACACGTCTTCCACAGGAAAGGCCAGGTTCCGTTCTGCTCCCCTTCAGGGACCTTCCCCTCTCCTCCTGCCTCAGTGCAGTGCTCTTTTTAAAAAAAAAAAATTCTTTTGAGGGTACCAGGAATTGAACTCAGGGGCACGTGTCCACTGAGCCACATCTCCAGCCCTATTTTGTATTTTATTTAGAGACAGGGTCTCACTGAGTTGCTTAGCACCTCAATTTTGCTGAGATTGGCTTTGAACTTGGGATCCTTGTGCCTCAGCCTCCCAAGCTGCTGGGATTACAGGCGTGCACCACTGGGCCTGGCAGTGCAGGGCTCTTAAAGGCAAGCGCCACACAGCAGCCAGTTCTTAGCCCTCTTGCCTGCCCCTGCCATTGGTGGTCCACTAACCTGCCATTCACCTTTTTCTCCCAGACTGAGTTCCCGGATCATTGAGAGCTGGAATTCATCAGCTCTGGTCCTTTTGATTTTGGTGACATTGCCCTTCCTGGGTTTTTGAATATGGATTGTTTCAGGCTCTGTCCACTCATAGGGAGGCCCCTATTGTTTCAGATGCGAGGACTCTGCTTTGGCTATGAAACATGGAACCTTCTAGGCATATCCCCATTTGGGGCCTGTTGGGCCTTGTACTTTACACTGACGTCTGCGGACCTGAGCATAAACATTTGTGGGTGGGGAGGGAGATCCTTTCATCCTGCTGGCAAGGGGTTCGCCTTTCATTAAGGACAGCACTTGTACATTTGAGCCTGAGCTAGCTTTGTGAAGTCAGAGATACTATTGATCACATGCCTACTACCTTCAGTTCTTTATATTTGTGGGAGTCGTGTTCGATAAGTTTGCATGAATGCCAAATGAGCAAATAATGAACTTGCTCCTAGGGGAAATACAGGATAGCTTCTTGTGAGCCTCTGGTCATAATTTTTGTTAACTGATCAATCTATACTCTCATATTGTGTGTGTTTCTATGGAAAGCCAGCTGTACAAGTCACATTTCTGTTGTCTCTGTCAAAATACCTAAGAAAATAAACTTATCAGGAGGATAGATTTATTTTGGCTCATGGTTTCAGAGGTCTCAGTCTATGGTCACTTGGCCTTGTTGCTTTGGGCCTGTGGCAGCACAGTTCAACATGGTGGGAGCCCATGGTGGTAGAAACGTGCTTACCTCAGGGCAGCAGGGAAGTGAGAGAAGGGCTAGGGCTTCAATATCCACTTCAAGGACACACCCCTAGTGACCTCACTTCCTTCTACCTGGCCCCACCTCCTATATGGTCCACTACCTCCCAATACCGCCACATGTAGGCAACCAAGTCTTTAGCCTATGGGTCATTGGGGCACATTTAGGATACAAACCACAGCACCACCCGACTTATTACATATTGTTGATTCGCTCACATTTAACTCATGGCCAATGGCACTATAACTCATTCCTGAATGACACTGATCTAATGCATATATATGCTTGCACATGGGAATAAAAGGAATTCATTCGGCATTACACTTGGGGGCCACTTTAAACAGTAAAATCACTTTTTAAAAAAGCACAGAAATACAAAATAATGTGGCACTAAATAGACCATGAAAAGAACAGTTGTTTACAGTAAGAGAACTGAAAACAGAAAGCCAGAGCATCACCTTCTTTGATCTTAGCTGGAAACATGAACATCAAGTTCGCTCAAAATTTACACCCCTCCGCGCATGCCTGGGGTGACTCCAGAAGTTTCTCAAGCATGGATTTTGGGGTTCCAAGTAAATATTAGTGAGTAGAGAATTTGAAAATGTGGAATTGGCAAGCAATGAGGATCAATTTTATGTGCCAGGCTATGCCTGAGGGAGCGAGGATGGATGTGGCTGATACTCTGCAGATGTTCTTGGAAGGCCCGCATCTGACCCTGCTTGGGGCCTACCAGGCTCTGAGGCCTGAGGGGTTTTCTGGCTTCACAGTTTGTGTTCCAAATGAAACATTTCCAGGGGTTCAGCTCCCTTGAGGGTGGAGGAATGACCTTCAACAGGACTCACCTTAATATTTAAGGTGCGGAACATTGGCAGTAGCACTATTTATACTGTGCAAAGAACGGCCCCTTGTAATTTGGTTCTTTTTGAACAGTTGCTAATAATTTTGCACTCAATTTCCATTTAAATGGAAACATTAACCTCTGGGGCCTGCAAAGGAGCCTAGAAGGGGCTCATAAGTATAGCTCTTATCTCTATAGCTCAGAGTGTCCCGGGAGTAAATCCAAACATATTTCTAAATCATTCTCCTCCTTATCAGATGAGGGTCTCACTCCTGTTTCCAAAGATCCTCGCCCTCCCCTCCCAAGAAAAAAGTCCAATTTCTTATTTACTTGTCTGCTTAAATGTCAGGAAGTTCTTCCTTGAGTCTAACCTAAAGTTTTTCTGCTGAAACACAAGCTTTATTTTTCCTGAACCACCTGGTTGGGGAGACAATGGAAATCTACCTCCTGAGTTGACTGTGATGCTCCCAACAAAATGGGCAAGAGACCCCAGGTAGGGATTAGAAGCATTTTGTCAGCTATTGACCAGAAGAAGCCATGTGATACCATGTGAATCACAAAACATTTTTCCACGTGCTCTTTCACCTTATCCTCATGATCCCTCTGTAAAAATGCAACTCCACTTACTTAATTCCATAGAAGAGGAATCTAGGGAATAGATTCCACTCATGTCAATTAGGAAGTAGTAGGGCTGGGACCCCAGAGCCCTTGGCCTGTACTTGGCAGCAATCATGAAGTGCTGGGAGTACCTACATCAAGAGGAGGAGGAGGAGAAGAAACCTAGAATTCAGGTAACAGATACCCCTAAATCCTCTGACTTCCTATGGAGAGCTGTCAGTAAAAACGGGCCATCCTGCCCATCAAGGCTGGTCAAAACCCAGGCTGGATGGAGCTGTTCCTTAAATCCTTGGTTCTCACCTTGCTTTCTGCCACCCGCATTGGGTCTCTCCACTTTTGCAGATGTCATCCTCATCTGTGGAGAGGACAAACGGAGGCTTGCAGATGCAAAGTAGCCTCTGCCTACTGCACCCAGGTCCCTGGGGGGAGGTGGAGACCCACTGTGTACCATCTGCCTGTGGGACACTGACGGGTAGTATCCAATCAGACAGAGTTCTCATTTACCTGCCCAAAGGACTGTCTTCTTTTCACAAAGACTCCGTTTTGTCTAGAGCTGGCCCTCAGGAGTACTTGGAGGGCCTCCAAAGCCACGTGGCCAGGATGGAGAGCCAGGTCTTCCACCTTCAGGTCTGAAGTCCTTTCCTTCTCTTCCAGTGCCGTTCCTGAGTTGGGAGAGGGAGGCCCAGGGTGTGGAGGGCTGGGAGGGCTGCATTTGCCTTCCCAAGGGGCAGTGCAGCCTCCTTGCTTCTGACTTTGCAGCCTCTCTCTTCAGCCTCCCTTTTGCTCCCAATAACTAAAGAAACAATGGGCTCTTCAGCCAGCTCCCCGCTTGCAGGAGGCCAATGCTCTTTTTGCCACTTTCTGTCTGGATTCTAAAATAGTAACAATTAGAAAATTCTGTCTATCATTCCCAGACTTTCTTTTTCTCATCTTCATTTACATTCCATTGGTTTTATCTCCTGTAATTTCAGACGGAGCAGGAGGAGCCTCTGCAGACTATGATTGAGTGTGCTGTGTCTGCATGAGCGTGCACGTGTGTGTACAAGCCCATGTGTTTGTGTGTGTGTTAATATATGCATGTGTCAATGCATGTTTCTGCATGTATGTGCACATGGGCATGTGCAGGTAGGTGTTCGTGTGCATGTATGTGCACGTACTTGTGTATGTGTGTGCATGTATGTGTACACATGTGTGCATCCCTGTGTGCATGTGTGGAAGCATGTATACACATGTGTGTGTTGTGCATTTGCCTGCATGTGTAGGGAAATTTGAGAGCAGGGAAAGGCAGAAAAGAGTGTGGGCCAGTTGTCTGTAGTCATGTGCTTGTCCTCTCCTGGGTTGGGTGGTGGGATGGGATTTGCTCTCCAGCCTTTGCTGCTGTGGTTCCACTGCTGAGGGCTGATGTGGAGGCCACTTTAGAGGGCTCCTTGCTCTGCAGCTTTCTGTTGAGTTTGACCAACAATAAATGCTGATGGTGGATGGGAAGGAAAGGCAGTGGCTTCGGCCCCCTGTCTCTCTCAGGCAGGGAATCCCGGGCTGCCCGTTCCTTGACCACAGCCTCTCTCAAGGCAGCCCTCTCTGCCAGCATGCTTTTTCTGAGTCTGGTCTACATGGCACAGCTCCTTCATATTTAATGATATTTAAGAGTGTTATTTCTAAATGCCTTGTTCCATACTCAACTATAAGGGCCAAAGGACCCAGGGGGCTCTCAGGGGGTGCCCTCTGTGATAGTTAATTGTACGCCAGCTTGGGTAGGCCATGATGCTCAGCTGTTCAGTCAAATTCAAGTCTGGAGGTGCCGTGAAGGCGGCTTACAGATGTGACAACTTTTACATCCGTGGACTTGGTGGTGGGCCTCTTCTAATCAGCTGAGGGCCTTAAAGGCAAACACTGAAGTTTCCAGAAGCAACTGGATCTGGAGCCTGCAGCACAGGAACCCTGCTTGGGCTTCTGCCTGCTGCTGCCCCTAAGCAGCACTGGAGTGAGCTGCAGCATCAGCTCTTCCCCAAATCTCCAGGCTGCTGAGCAGCCCTACAAATTTTGAATTTCTCAGTCCCCACAATTGTGTGAGCCAATTCCTTATAATAAATCTCGCTTTTCCTTCCTCTCCTCTTGGTTCTGTTTCTCTGGAGAATGCCAACTAACACACCTTCCCCTCGCCATCACCTTCTCTCAAGGCGCTCACATGGTGTGTCTTCCTGCCACACCACCTGACCTAGGAATTGAGAGTTTTGGTTAAGTCTTGGGAACCTGTGAGAAAGGAAGGGGTAAGATGGGAAAGGTGTGTGTGTGAATTGGTAACAAAACTACTCGCTTCTCAGGATGTAAGAATGGTCACTCAGGGAACTCCGAATGCCAGAGGGCAGAGCCAAACTCTGTTGACTCTCAGCAACCATTAAATCAGGGTGGGTGGAGTCGGGTGGGGACAAAGGACAAAAGACAAAAGCTACAGAGACTTAGGGAGCTTTGGGAGCTGACTGGAGGCTCCAAGGGAATGTAAGGCAGAATGCTAAGACCTTTCCCTGCTGGGAGAAGCAGGCCTGAGGAGAGCCCATGGGTCTGCCTGATCCTGCTGCCAGCCCAACCTCTCTGGGAAGCCATGGGAGAAGGAGATTTGCAGAGGGCTCCTGACCCAGCCCTTGCTCCAACACAGGGATGGATCTCTTCCGTCTCCTCTTCTGCAGGGGCTGGCACAGTACCACGCCCAGTGCACACTGGTAACTGCTACCCCGTTCCAGCTACTTGGGGCATGGGAGTGGGAACTCTCCTGAAATTTTCTTTCCTCCTCCTTGTGGACCAAAGGAACCCCAGTGCAATTAAAAAAAAAAAAAAGAAAAGAAAAAGGAAGGAAGGAAGAAGAAAGAGAGAAAGAAAGGCAATGTCATCTGATTTGAGCAAGTGATTTTCCAACTGATAGAAATGAGCCAGCCCTTCTCAGCTGGCACCAGGCCTCCCTGGGTCCTGGTCAGACAAATGAGAGTCATTGGAGGAAGGGGGTTTATGATGAGGCCATTTGCCCATCTCTATAGTTTGCAGGAAGGAAAAAGGAGACTTTGGGGATGCTAGGTTTTAGAAAGCATGAGCAAACCACTGGTAGTATTTTATTCTTGATTGCAGCTCACTTTTGACTCACTTTTTGTGCCTCCATCTCAGTTTTCTTCTTCTGCACTGCTCTCTTCTGCCCTCAGTGTGAAGGTCAATGGTGCAAAGTTCTCAAGGAACCAAAGAGAGGATATAATTAATGTGAGATCTATCTCTTGGGTCTGCTGAGGCTGAGAAAGAACTAAGAGAAAGATGCTTCCTTCAGTTTAATCCTAATCAATTTAGTTGATCAGCTCCCCTTTAGAAGGACACAAAATATACGAGGCACTTGGTAAGTGCTCAACAAATGTTTTCCAAGTGAACGGTCGATCCGTGGCAAAGAGAGCAGGAGGCAGCGGAGGAAGCTCTGCCCTGGCTCCCCGTGTGTGTCTTGGCAGGTCTGCACTTTGATTCACTCCTGTGTGCGTGTGATGAGCAAGACCTGAGATCATCAGTCTACAGGCACTTGGTCCGTGGCACTCCACTTTCTTTCCCCTCCCCTGGGAAGAGGGTCAAGCACTAACGTCATAATTGACTTCACATAAGCCGTTCCCCTGTCTCCACTGTGCAATGTAAGCATTAGCAAATGTTCCGCGGAATGCGAAGGAAAGAATGAATGGGCAAGAAGGGACTGAATAAATCTTGCAGTCCAGGAGATTGAAAATATTTTTTCAAGTAGTAGAATACTCTTATCAAACAAAAGCATACATGAAACCAGGATATAAAACTAACAAAACCACCTCAGCTCTGACCTAAGTGCATGGTGGGGCTTAGCTCTGGGGTGTTTCTAGCTCTGAGCCTCTGTTCACTGATAGAGGGACTACTCTCCAAATATGTAACACCCTCTAAATATGTAAAAGCTGGCTTTGGGGTGAGGGAGTCCTGATTTGTAGCATTTTCATATTTCCATGGTGAAAATGCTTCCACTGATTTCAAGCTGCTGATGTGATGTCACTGAGGGAATATTGCTCAGAATAATAATGTACATTACATGGTGTTTTCACCATAATCCTTTAGTCAATACGAACAACCTCAAGAACTTAGGTAAGAACACAATTATAGTAAAATAACTGATAAATTTTGAATATTCATTACCTCTATTTTATTTTTTAAAAACAATCTTTGCAAATATTTATTAATTACATTCTCATTACATTTTTTAAAAAAATTATCATCTCAGTATTAGGTTTTACACGTGTTCCTCATTTATGGTACTCACACAAGAAGGAACATTTAACGGGAAGGAAACTTAAGGAGAAAATAGCAGGTACACATGATTAATGTCAGTCTGTTCTGACTATGTGGCTATCTTTTATGTTCTACTCTTTGAAAGACACTAGAATGTATGTCTAATTGATCAATAAATCCCCAATACATTGTTCTGTGTGTAGAAAAAAACCCCAAGGAAACAGGAATAGACAGCTTAGATGGATAAAATATGTCCTCTAAATGGGAACTTCAGTGTGTGAATAGAGTAAAATAACATGTCCTCAGCAAGTCAAGGATCAGAAGAACTGCTCTATTGACCAGTTAGTTTGGTATTGGAGGTACACTATGGAGAAATATAGCCCAGTAACTGACAAAGATGAATTAAAACCTTATGTGTTCAGCTTCCTTTCAACTCACAGTCAACTCACAGAGGAGCATCTTATGGAGGCCAAGGGCAGGAACTTAGCTTAGAAGGTCTAGAATCAGGACCTGGAAATAAAAAGGACCTTATCACTGTCTCTTGTCTGTTTACCTATCTTCCTACCTGTTTGGTCACAGATGACATTTACCTGTGATAGTAAGTGAAAGGTGCCATCTCCCAACTCCTGGATTCACTGTTAACAGGCCCCACTACGGTAGAGACTGAACTGGCTCTCTTTTTGTCCGACCAAATGAGGTCTATTTGGATTGTAATTTGAAAGTCCAAAAGAGGGATCTATTTGTCCCTGCTTTGCCAGGTGTCCATTATGGTCTAATCCACAATGGTAAGAAGGTGAAATATACATGGCTCCTTGGAACCTTTCTTCCAGATAGAGAGAAGTAGTTCTCTGGAGTAATACTTCAGTAACTGTGAGCAGTACTTAGGGAACTACTGAAGTAAATTTTGACTCATGGCCAGTCTTGAACACTTGCAGTAGGGAGAAATAGCCTAGAAGGAAGAGGGAGGAACAGGAGTTGCTACGCATGCATAATTCCCTACCAATTAGGTGATCCACTCCATCTCCTGGAAGAGGAGCAAGGGATGGGGCACAGAGAAGGTCAGAGTGTTACTGTGGGAGCTTCCTTCTTCCGCAGGGAAGCATCCTGGGTGGGATAGATGGGTTCCATCTTCTGACAACTATCTGTGCCTGACACAGGATGAGTAGCGTAGGCCAGGTCCCTTCCCCTTCCTCCCTCCACTCCTCGACATCCCCTCCTCCCATCTCTTGTTTTCTTATTACTGACAGTAACAGTGCCATATGGAGTCATGTTAGAGCCTAAGGCAAAAAGAAAAAGAAAAAAAAAACAGTTATACTGGTCCTATCTTTATTTTTTTCTTCATGAATTGCTTGCACTAATTTTGACTTTTAAAAATTGCATATTTTAACATATTTTTCTCTTGATTACTGAGTATTTGGCACCCTCTTAAATTTTGTGCCTGAGGCAAATGCCTTACTCACTTCACCCTGGTACCAGCCCTGCCTGTCTGAGGAAGTTAAAAAGTAATCTGAGATATATTTTCTTCCTTGGCAGCAAGTCCCTCCTGACTTCTTGGGTTAAAGTTTAACTTAAAGCTGTCTTGAAAAATAAAAAGAATTTTTTTTCACTTAGGCTTGTACATGCATAGAGTGTCACTGAAAAGTTATCCAAGAAACTAGTACTTGATGTTGCTCCTGAGGAGGGGGATGGGATTGACAGGGAGGAAGAGATGAAGACTTGCCTTAGAAATCTATTCTTAAAGTTTTAAGGAAACCATTTTTTCCTTATAAGAAAGCAATACTTTATGTACAGGTAGAAAAATTTAAAAACACAGATAAAGCAGGAAACAGAAACTATAAACATTCATAATCTCACCAGCCTCTAATATCTTAGTGTTTATCTTGCTCTATTCATACATGTAGACTTTATAAATATATTATGTTTTTTTCTTTTTCCATCTAATACACATTGTGAATCCATTTCTAAGTTAGTGAATATTTCCCTACAACATTATTTTTGGTCATTGCCTAAAATTTCATCTTATGAATTTATTTGACTGATCCCCAGCTACTGGATAGTAAGTCTATATCCAATTTTTCATGGTTTTAAACAGTGCTGAGATGAGCATTCCTACTGTGTAACCTCTTGCACATATCTAATCGCTTCCAAGGGATGAATTCCTGCAATCAGACTTGTGGTTCCATGAAAATGAACTCACTTTGGGTTTTTAAAAATTAATTTATTATTATTATTATTATTAGTAGTAGTAGTATTACTTTTGATACTGGAGATTGAACCCAAGGGTACTTTGCCATTGAGCTATAGCTTCAAACTCTTTTAATATTTTATTTTGAGACAGGATCTCACTAAATTGCTCAGGGCCTACCTAGATTCTAAGGCTGGTCTCAAGCTTGTGACCTCCTGCCTCAGCCTCCCAAATTGCTGCAAGCACAGGCATGTACCACTGTGCCAGCCTGAGGTTTAAATACATTCTGCCAAGGTACCCTCTAAAACACCTGTACCAGTTTATACTCCTATAATGTGATTGAGTCTTAATGTCATTTTGGGGGGGGGGTGATACTGGGGATTGAACTCAGGGGCACTCAACTACTGAGCCACATCCCCAGCATTATTTTGTATTTTATTTAGAGACAGGGTCCCACTGAGTTGCTTAGTGCCTCACTTTTGCTGAGGCTGGTTTTGAACTTGTGATCCTCCTGTCTCAGCTTCCTAATGTTCCTAATGTCAATTTGAAACCTAAATCACTGGTGGCCTAAGAGGAAAATGAGGCAGATATAGTCAAACTCATGCAATCGAAAATGACCATAATGCATCATTCATCTTACAGTAAAACCACCTCATGTCATCCTGACACCAGAAACAGTAAGAAAGAAGATCTAAGATAAAGTTTGGGCCAAGTAGTAGGAACCCAGAAGTAAAGTTGTGACAAAGACAATGACCCCTTTGTCTCTCCTGGTTGGAGTTCTGATTGACTGAGAGGGACAAAGAATTCTTCCCCATTCATCCCAACTCTCTTCACCTCCGAAGCCTTTTCTAGATTTCTATCCTTTCTGTTAAGTTTAGACACTCAATTCCCTTGGCTCCCCCAAGAAGCACTTAGACAATGTGAATCATCAAATGCTAATGTCTTCTTTAAATGGGGGTTGATAAAGGTCTTTCTTTTCAGAGTTGCTACCCGATACTTTCCCAAGTTTCAGATGTAGACATTCCAGAATGATCATCACCATTATTCTGAGAGCAGCAAGAAGCCTCCTGCTAGGGAAGCTCTGCTCAGGCTGGCTCTCCTTTCTTCTCCCAGACTCCTGGGATTCAGCTTGCTTTTTGTCCCTTTTCATAACTGTCACAGCAGACTCTACCTCTTGGGGTTTTCTTTCTGAGTAGAGCATATTTTGTAGAATTCTAATTATTGTTGTGATTATTTTACCTTGGGGGTTAAGAGGAACAAGGACAAGAAATTTTACTGTGCCTTCTGCACATGGAGAGCTTTTCTGTAGATGTTTTCTTCCCTTGGGAAAAAAAGGAAGTGAAGGCCTTTCCATTGTCAGAGGTTTGAATAATGGCTCCAAAGGCATCATGAAGTCAGAACTATTTGTCTGTGGTATATATAACCCAGCAGAAGAATGTGTGGGTTTGGTGAACATCCCAGAGGTAAAATAAGTAAAATAATAGTTGGAGTTTGAGGCAAGGACTTGGAAAAAGGTCCCAGGTGCTGGGCATGTCCTTAGGTCGCTGGACTCTGCCTGGTGTTAGATGGGCCTGGTGGAATGGGGAGCCTGGGTCCCTTGCTTCTCTGCCTCTCCTCAGTCTCTCGCACTGGGTCTGTTGGAAGCCTAGATCTGGGAGAGTTGTTACTTACCCAGGGCCCAGGATAGACATCGGAAGCAGGGAGATGGATGCCTTTTCCATCTTTTCCTTTTGTTCACGCAGGAGTTCAGTGAATAGGTTTCCTTTCTTTTTTAATTGCTTCATTTTATGGAGTGTTCCACTCAGATAAGCCATTTCAGTGGACCAGGGAGAATAGAAATGGGCTGGAAGTGATTGACGTGAGTCCACGGATGCCACTCACAGCACCCTCTAAGATTGCCTTTGGAGGATGCCTTTCTCCCTCCCTATTTTTCTTGGCTTGAAGCATATACATGTTTCTTACTTTAAGGGATTTTTAAACCACTGGTTAATAGAAAGAGTCTGGGTAATAAAACTGACAAACAGGTGCCGAGTGTAAAGATTCGGGCAATTTCCCAAAGTTCATGACCATGTGCTCTATTCAGAAATGCACCTGGGAGCTGCCCTATTGTCTCCCACTCCCCAGAGCCCTATGCTGGAGGACAACAAGGAAGCGACTCTGTTCTCCTTTATTACCAAGTCCTTGGGGTGGAGCTCCTCTATGCTCCCCTCTTTAGGCCTGGGGTTCCCACGTCTTCTGGGACCTGGAGATGCATGTTGGCAGAGCATCATATATACACCATTCTTAAGCAAAAATTAGCAGTGGGGGATGGGTGTCTTTTCCTAGTATTAGGGAAGCATCATGGTAATGGATAGAATTCTCTCCACTTTAAATTTCATTCTCTTGAACGGTTGACACCAGCTCTTGCACTTATCTAAACTAGAATCTAGTTTCAGATGGTGTATGATATTGCAAAAAATTTTATATTGAGCTATATTACATTTAATATGTCCACATTTCATGATGCTCCATAAAACACACTGCAACTGGTAGTTGTATAAGCCTAAAGGACAAAGTTGAGTAACATCAGGCTAGATCATCTCTGGGCTTCTTAACTCCAGTGAGGTGTTTACACCTTGGAGAGATGGTGGGTCTGCGTCAAAGTTTGTATTGGTACACATCTTCCATTCATCTCTAAATGGAACAGAAGCAAACTTCTGCAGAGGGAGGAGCCGTTCAGCACCCTGGCTTCTCTGTTTCTTGACTCTCTCACATCTAGCCATGTTTTCTTCTGTTCTTCCATGACTCTCCTCATTCCAATGACCATACTCTGGACCTTGCAATCAACAGAAACAACACCCTTTCCCAAATCCTGATTTCAAATGTATCATTTTCCATCCTACCTATTACTCTATGTTTCCTGCATAGTTACCTCCTCTATTACAAAATCCTGTCTTCATGGAGACATTTGCTATGGTTTGAATATTTTGTCTCTTTGAAATCATATAGGAGTTTAATCCCCAAAGTCTCATTAATGGTATTATGTAGTAGACACTAGTCTTATTTTGGTGTTTAGTGGTGGGATCTTTGGGAAGTGGTTGGGTAAGATTGTTGGAGTGCAGTCCCCATGGTTGACTCCTGGTGGCTTTATAAGGAGAGAGAGGTTCATACAGTCACAGAGATACATGTGTGCTCCTGCTATGATGTACAAGAGGTTAGCCATGCTGCTTGAATTTTCAGCCTCCAAAACTGTGAGCTAAATAGACCTATTTGCTTTATAAAGTAGTCTGTCTCAGGTATTTTGTTATGGTGACAAAAATCTGACTAATACACCCTTAACCTTTTGGCCTCACTCATTTCCCATTTTCTATCTGTACCTGCTTAGCTTTAATTTCCTGCCTAATTCAGCCTAAATTCTATGTTCTATCATTTTAATATTACCTTCACAAATACTTTCAGCTCCTTCTCTTTTCTCTCCCTCCATTGAATCAGTCTTCCAAAATTCCACTGTTGGATTTCTCAATGCTCCTTTCCTTCTTTGCATGTGCTCAGAAGCAACTGAATCTTGAAAGAAAGTCACAAAATAAACTTTTTTTGTTTTTGGTACCGGGGATTGAACCCAAGAGTTTTTAATGAGTGAGCCACATCCCCAACCCTTTTTATTTTTCATTTTGAGACAGGATCTCACTGAGTTGCTTACAGTCTCACAAGTTGCTGAGGCTGACTTTGACCATGAGCTCCTCCTGCCTCAGTCTCAAGAGCTGCTGGGATTACAGGCATGCACTGGTGAAACTATTTTTTAAATTAATTCATGATGATACATTTCAGTTGGTTGCTCATTGCTATCTGGTGATTCTATGTCTTTCTAGTGTACTTATTCTCTATTTCCCAAGATAATCCTTTTATACCTGCTCCTCTGTCCTCAGAACCTCCATTCCCTTGTTCCATGCTCATTTCTAGCTGGTAAGCTCAATTGTTTTTGAAGAAATAGAAGCTCTTGGGTACTAACTCCCTCCTGAACCTGCAAATGCCCTGGCATTAGCAATGATTTCCTCCTCCCTTCCTACAGTGGTGAAGAAGGCATCTCCTCCTTATTAAAGGTCAATTTTTACTCAGATGTTCTGGTTCTGTCTCCCTTTACATGCTTAAAGATTATATTTCTTTGGTTATATCCTGTCTCTATGCACTATTAACTTCTCCCACTTTACTGAATCATTCACATCATGCAGACATGCTCTGGCATCTTCCAACTTAAAACAACATCGAGAACAATAACCTTGCCGTAGCCCCATGCAGTCTATCCCCTGTGAGCAGAGGCAGTGGGAGGGAGCTGTCTTAGTCTCATTCCTCATATCTTCTACTGAGCTCATCCCCCTCTGGCTGCTGCTTCCACATGCTACCGAAGCTGCTCTTCTCAAGGTCACTGATGGCTTTCTGGTGGCCAAAACCAACTTCATCTTGTTTTCTCAGTGGAATTTGACACCATTGATTATATTTCCTTCTTGAAAGATGAAGCTCTGTGGATTCTGTGACTCCTGGCCTGCATTTCCTTCCTTCCCCACCGTCTACTCCTTCTTGTTTCCTTTGCAGGTTTCTCCTCCTCTAAAATGCTGGATTTCTTGGATGCTGGATCCAAAGTCTCTTTTTTTCTCCCTCTCTCTACTTTCTTTTTCTAGATAATGTCATTTCCTTGACTTTAAAATGCCAGTGATGTTCCAATCATTGACAAGTTTATATCTTGGGCCTGGCGCTCCCATTTGAAGCCTGTACTTAGTTGTCCAAACACCTGCTTCCTGTCTCTACCCGCACTGGCACCTCAGAGCTCAACAGCCAGGAGAGAGTCCTTCACTTCCACCTGCTTGCTCAGAACTGCCTGCGCCTTGTCTGTTCCATCTCAATAAATGTCACTGCCACCCATATAATTACTACAGGAGAATTCCAGATACTGTTCTTGATTCTTTCCCTTCTCTAACCCAAAGCTCTCCAATCCAACAGTAAGCTCAATTAACCCTCCAAAATAGAGTCTGCACTATTTTGCTCTTTTTCCCCACTTTCCCTAATCCTTACTGCCTCCGCTTTCCAACAGAATTATTGAAATGCCCTTCCACCAAGGGCTTTCCCTTTCCACGTTTCTCCCATGGTTCCCCAAACAGCAATTCAAATGACTATTTAAAATACGTATATATTAGATCATGTCTTCCACCTGCACGAACACTTCAGGGTGTGGAGACTAAATCCAACTCCTTCCCTGGGCTAAAGCAGTGCTCTGTTGGCATCTGCCTTTACTCTTCCCCTCTGCTGGGTACCACATGCCCATCCCGCTGGTTCCAGAGAATCTGGCTTCGTTTAAATACTCCACAGATTCTCCTGCCTGTGGGTGTGGCTGGCTGCAAGAGATGATCCCCCAGGAATGATCCTCTGTGGTTTCTTCCACCTTTCCTCACAGAGGTCCTCTTAAAGAACATCCCTCCTGCCCCGAGGCTGACCTTAGTCCTTTGTTTCTTTGTTTCATTGTATGCAGCATAATGCAGAGGGTTTATTGTTTTTGTTTAGCTATTTTCTATAATCTTTATTAAAATTAAAATTCTCTGAGAGCAGGAGCCACGTCATCTGGGTTTCCCATCATATCCCTCTGCCGGGCAGAGTGCCTGACTTTCAGAAACATTTGTAGAACGAATGGAAGAATAAATAATGAATGCTAATACAAATCTACACAATACCCTGCCCATTCAGTACATTTAATGGCTCTCAGTTCCCCTTCAGATCTGACCCTCTTTCTTTCTGGGATATGAGACTAACCAACTCTGAATGATTTTTTTTTTTTTTAATTTTGGTACTGAAGATTGGCTCACACAAGGTTAGTGTACCCCAAAAGCAACCAGGGGAGGTTCTTAATTTTAGGATTTGTCTTACCTCCTCCAAATCTAACAGTTACTGTAGAGTGGTAACATAGTTTAATAGGGAAACAAGGGCCATGAAGAGAGAAGCCCTGGGTTGCATCTCCACATGACTAGTCAGGAGCTGTGTGATCTTGGGCAAGACACAGCCCTTTCTGATCTTCCATTTTTCCCATCTATAAAATGCAGAGTAGTGTCTGCTTAATCTACTTCAAAGGGCTGTGTGGAACCAAATAAAATAATGTAAGCAAAAGTAAGTGAAAGACGTTTGTAAATTGTGAAGTGTTGAACAAACCATTTCCAGAAGTTTCACTGGTCTCTTTTGTCAGGAAGTAAACAGCGACTTTCAGATCCCCCCCAGAAATGACTAACAGGATCCCTTTCCAGAGTGCTTTGCTGCTGGAATGGGGCTTGCTTAAGTCCCTTGATCTCTCCCTTCCCACCTCCCAGACCCTCCTTGTTCTGTTCCCATAGTGAACACGTCAGCTGATTTTGTTCCAGAATGTACGGTTATGTTGGGCTGGACAAAGAGAACCTGGAGCTCACTGGCCATTGGATCAGAGCCATGACTGACAATAGCAGCCGGCCACACCTGCTGTTCAGCCTGCCCCTGCCGCCCTCAACCCCTGCTGGAGGGGAACTGGAGCTCTGAAAACAGAGCCCCCCTCCCTCCAGCCTTGCCCTTTCAGTAGCTGGACAGAAGCTCCTGTGGCTTGGCTAACAGCAATCTTAGCTCCCATGGGAGATGCGGGGTAGTGCTCCCAGCTCTTACAGAGCTTATCTAAGGCCCACTGTGCAGGACCAAGCTGAAACGTGATGCTTTGCAAAGCAGTGTCCCTAGCTCCCCAGCCTGAAAGTGCTTGCCCAAGGGTGCATTCTGGCGACGGCACCTGTGGGTACCCAGAACCCCTCATGGCCATGGTCTCTCCTGGCCTTCCCCAAGGTTCAGGCTCAGCTGTGGCACACCCTTCTGCCTTCTGTCCCAACTGCCTTACCTTTTGTTTTAGCCAGCTCTTTTGCTGCTGTGACTGAAAGATCTGACCAGAACAATTTTAGAGGAAGAAAAGTATAGTTGAGGGCTCATGGTTTCAGAGGTCTCAGTCCATAGAAGGCTGGCTCCATTCCTTGGGGCTTGAGATGAGGCAGAACACTGTGGTGGAAGAGTGTGGCAGAGGGAAGCAGCTCACATCACAGTGATCAGAAGTAGAGAGAGAAAAACTCCACTCTCCAGATACAAAATATATACCCCAAAGCCACGCCCCCAATGAACCACCTCCTCCAGCCACACCCACCAGCCTTCAGTTACCACTCAGTTAATCCCATCAGGGATTAATTCACTGATTGGGTTAAGGCTACAGTCCAATCCTTTCTCCCCCAAACCTTTGCATTGTCTCACATGTGAGCTTTTAGGGGACAACTCACATGCAAACCATAATACTTTTGTCCTCTCCTCTTTCTCTTGCCTAACTTGCTGTCACTCAGAAGATGGGGGATGTTACTGGATCTCTTTATTCAGTTAGCGTCCACATTCTTGGGCACAGACTGAACTATGGTGGCTGCTCAGGCTATGCTGAGTGTCCAGGGGTGGTTTCATGCAACTGGGCAGGGGTTCTGTGCACCACACCCCACAATGCAATCCTGCTTGTGCTCTTTCCAGCTGGAAAGTCCTCCTTCCACCTGGACCATGAGGGCGGTCCTTCACAATGTGTCTCTAAGCATCCTCTCTAGGCTTTTTCCCTTCAACATACTAAGTCCCTGTTCTGGTCTCTCTGCCCTGCTCACTGCTCACTAAATGCATCTTTTATTTCTGCCTCAGTCCTCCAAAGCTTGCTCTCCAAGATGCCATCCTTCATTCATTTGGCCCACATGACTCTGTCCTCTCTCAACATCACAACATCAAACTTTTGTCATCTGCACAGCATAAATAGCACCATATTTGCTGTTTTGCATTATTATCTTAGGATTTCTTAACTTCTAGGGTTTTTTTTTTTTTTTTTTTTTCCTTCCCTACTTGATTTTAGGGTCCTGGAGCCTGGGATGGGATCTTTGCCTAATTCTTAAAAGCATCTTTTAGGGCCAAGACAGACTTGAACTCAAGTGCATCTCTACTAATTATCAGTTACATCATTTTTAGCAGTAGCTTCTCTGGGCTGTTTTTTCATTTATAAGATAGAGATCATAACTTAAAATAGAAAGGTGAGAAAGGAAGAGATAATATATGTAATGTGTCTAGCACAATGCTGGCATATAGTAAGTGTTTAATAAAATGATAGTAATAATAGTTTTTTTAAGTCCCCTCTATTCTACACTGTATATCATAGAGCTAAGGGCATAGTGGGTGTGTATCCAGGAATTGGGGGTTATCCAGCAATTTATCTAGATTAATTTATACCAGAAATAAAGAGGAAAGGATGGCCAAAAACAGACCTGCCCAAGGTGCCACATGGCATGGCTAGGACCAGCATCTAGGCCTCCTAAATGCTAGTTTGAGTGCTATTTCCCTTACCACATGCTGTTAGAAGGGCTTTTTGGAAGGAGAGAGTAGCCTGTCATAAGGTCCCCAGGCAAAGCACATCAAAATAAAATCAACAGGTAAATACTTCCTTAGCTATCATTTACCTTTGGTTCGGCAATAGAAAGTGAGGAAGCTGCAGGAAGAGATAAGCATTTAAAGAATTAAAGCTGCCTGAAGGTGGCAGGGGTCACTCATTTCCCCATAATGTGACTCATTTTCTAGTCCAAGCCAAATGGTTATATGCTTTGGAAATTGTGGAGCAAATTTGCAAACCTGGTAGAGGTTGACCAGATGACCCAAGAGGTTCCCTCCATCACTTTAACCAGGTTAGAGACATACAAGATTGACAGCAACAACTCTGTCAGAACCTGCCACTGTCTTCCACCCCACTCCTCCACCCTCCAGGCCTTCTTGAAGGCTCCAGATGCAGGGATCCATGAAATTAGAAGATGTCATAATTTCTTTCAAGTTTTCAGGAATTTTTGCAAACTATAGACTGCCAGTTATTTCTAGCTTGTTTTGGAAAAAGTTCTGGTATCTGTTCAAGGCCTGTACCATCTTAGTTTCAACTAGCAGAAGGAACCAACTATACCCCCAAATCTATTAACTACATCCATATTACAACTACACATGACAAACCCTTAAGATGCAAATTCATGCTGCCTCCCTGCCTTACAAACTCACAGGATGAGGCCCTGGGACTTGTGGCTGTCTTGGTCTTCATCTCAGTGCACTGTCTGATTCTGTGGATTCTGTTTTAGAATTCCCAAGACCCTGTGGGACAAGCAGCAGCCTCAGTCTCTCTGGGCCCAGCTGCAGAGGTGCCCTCAGGACAGGGCACAGCAGAAGGGAACTGCAGAGAACATCCCTAATGCAGGGAGGAAAAGGGGGTGGCAGTTACTCAGAGAGAGTGTGAGCCTGACAAATGGAGAGACTTTGTGTGAGATCAGCAAAAGAGGAGACACAGACACTTGACCTGGTTTGAAATTATTGCAAATCCATCAGGCTCTTTGCAAATTGAGACCATAATTCACATTGTTCATATCATCACCAGCATCCCCATTTCCATTAAACCTTGCTGTCCATCTCCCCTGGGCCTAGATCTGTCCAGCAGCTAATTGAAGGGGTCAAGATAGCATTAAATTAACAAGTGCTTCCAGAGGGGTCAGCACCCAACCTAGAGGCTGTGGTTAACCTTGGATGGGTTCTTTTCTCTTCCTCCTCTGCCTCAGGTGCAGCCTTGGCAGAAAGATGCTCACTAATGACACAATGGGCTATGACCAGATTGGGGACAGTAAGAAGTGGGATTGAACCCCCAACACCGTATCTTACTTTCTTTATGATCTTGGATATGCATAAATTCCTAAAACCTTGTCTTTCTTTCTATAAAACAAGAATGATAAAACACATACCTCCTCTATCTATTCTAAAAGGTGGGATTAGGCAAATGCTGCTGATGTGGTGGAAGGTGCTTTGAGGTTTATAATATGCTAAGCCAATATGAATGCCTATGGGTGCTTCCTTGGGTTGCTCACAGGGGTGCTGTGCCCAGTGAGAACCCGGCAGATATTCAGCTTCTGTCCATGTTGTCCTCATTTCAAGGTTTGGAGCTCTGTCCTATCCTGTGGATCAAGTGCCCTCAAGTGGGAGGCTCAGAGGGAAAGCATCGGGTCCCATGAGGGCTGGCTCAGCTGATGCGCTGAGGCTAGCCTTTGACCTTCTCTCTGGGCCTTTCGCTGATGAAACAAATGGAAAGGGGCCTTTCTTGAGTCCTGGCATGACAAGCCCTTCTCTGGCCATTCTCCACACACTCATAAACTTTACTTATCCTCCCCAAATCCCAAAACCTCTAGGGTGGGTATCATTATCCTCATTTTACAGAGGAGGAAAGTGAGGCACAAAGAAATTAAGCAATTTTCCCAAGGTCACCAAGTTAGTGTGTTGGGGGCAGGATTTGATTCTCTCTGCCCTAAAGCCCCCCTTCCAGCCCCACCTGCTGTCTTTGAAAGGACCTTTCTATACTTTGTCCTGGGGGAGAGCCTGAGCAGGGACCAGTCCCACCCTTTAGGAAGCGGGACTCCTAATTGCAGGGCAGCAGGGGCCCTAAGCAACAGCTGGGAAGCAGGGTGGGAAGAAAACTTAGGGCTTTCCTATACCTTGAAACTCATGTCTCAGTCCTTGGATGGGTTCTTTTCTCTTCCTTCTCTGCCTCAGGTACAGTCTTGGCAGAAAGAGGCTTATTCATGACAAAATGGGCTGTGACCAGATTGTATCCCTCTCCAGACAGACCTGGGGCATCCCTCCTCCCCACAGTGCTCTGCTCCAGTGCTTGACCCCTTGGCTCAGGTCATTGTCCTCCAGGGAGCCTCTGGGCTCAGGGTGGCACAAGCCACCCCTCTCCCCTACCCTCCAATGGTTAGGGCTCTTTTCCCAGGCCAAGAAAATAATTTCAATTCAATATTTTAAAGGGTTCTTTTCAAAATTAAACTTAATGGGAAAGCAGACAAGAGGGAGCCATTTTCTTACATTGAAATAGAAATCAGCCAGAAGGGGAAAATATTGTCCCAGGGGTCATTTGGAAACAGTTGGAATCCTCCCGTTTGGAGCCTGTTGGAGGAAGGTTTAGGTCTGTCTTCCTGCTATGAGAACACCCAGATGCCAAGGAAAAGTGGAGTCAATTGTCACAGAAACCCCAACTATCAGAGAACCTTCGGAAGTTTGATTTCAACTTCCATGCCTTATCTAAGATTTTTTTTTTTTTTCTTAGATATGCACCGTGGTCAGGTGCTATGATCCCACAAAGACACTCAAGGCCCCTGTTTGACATTCACCCCTTGCTCTTCATTGCTGATTCCTCCAGAGGGAAAGACTAAAAAGATCAGGATCAAAATGGCCATGGAAGGGGTCCTCTCGGTTCCATTAGCTGGGATGAGCCAGGACCTGGCTCAGTACCAAGCAAGGGCCCAGTCCCAGGGCAACTTCTGACTGACCAAGGTGGAATCCAGGGGAAGTGGCATAGCCTCCTGCTGCAAGCCAGGAAGGACCCTGGGTGACCCCAGGGCTCGAGAGGCACAATTTGTAGTGTAGACCACTCTGGTCTTCCTTCGTCCATTCAGGAGGTTAGCTCCCTGTCTCCTTGACTCTTTGGATGCTCCTTGGGTGCTGGCCCCACCAGCCTCACCTCCTCTTAGCATACTCCCCATTCTTTCTTCCTTCATCCTCTCTCAGGGGCCACCTGGGGCCTGTCTCTCAGCATCCAAACATTTGCCCTCCAGCTGGCTAGCCTTCAGCCTTTGGTTGCTCAGGTGCTATCCCTGCTGGTCAGAGTTGATTTGGCTTTAGTAGAGCCAACTTTCCTTTCTGGGACTGATTTCTATTCCTTCTGAGTTTGTTTCTGGCAGAAAGTAAGCTCTGGTGGTTTTATGTATATTTGTTGGACTCCCAGGATCCCAGAGGAAGCTCTAAAGGCAGCTGTAGCCACAATAGAGAAGGCGACATCGTGACTTCTGCTGTGTTGGTTTCAGGGGTAGTAGTCACATTGGACTCTCCAGTCCCTAATCAGGGCTTCTTGGGTAGAGACAGACACTAGACACCATACCATGTGGGCACCCTGAGCCCACCAAGTCCTCTGGCAGCTGGAGTGGAATGACCCTTCCCATCTTCCTGTGGGACACTCCTTCTGACAGGAGTTTACACTGAGCTGTGATGACTGGTAGGAACTCGGTCTGTTTATTTCCCCCATGGGTACTTTTTAATGGGGAAGGGCTCAGAGCCAGCAATGACTTCATCTAACTCCAGAGCCAAGAGTTGGCCCCAGTGGCAAGCCTGCCGAGGAGTGATTCTTGGATAGGGGATGGGTCAGAGCCTTTCTAAGAACAGCGATGGTGGCCAACAGCACTGCTTACAGAGGACACTGGGTGCCAGGTGCCGACATTCTCATTTAAAACCCTTTGCTGGTGAGTACCTTGTCCTGCTGCATTTGAGTTCTGCTCTGACACCTGGTGGCAAGCCCTTTAACCTCTCTGAGTTGAAGCTCCTCCATCTGGAAGTGTGAAGAACTACCTGACAGAGAGAGCAAGATGCGTCCATTCACCCAGTCCTGAAAGCTTCTGGCCCATTCATTAGCGCATATTCAACATTCAACAGATGGTAGCGCTTTCCTGGTATCCATTCCTTTTTCTGTAAAATGAGCGTTATTTTGTGAGGCCAAGTGAGAAAATGTAGATTAAAGTGTTTGCAAATTGGAAGGGCTATGTGTGATGTGTTTTTATTATTGATTTTATTTTATTAGTCATAGCCTAGGCAGTGACAGACAGTCACTTGTCAGTCTAGTGTGAACCTCAGCCACCAGCACAGTAGTTTTCTTACCTTCTGAGTCAGGTTCCATCCTGACAGATGACTCCAGGCCACACCACAGCATGATCCCGTGCTACTCCCTCCTAGAATTACTCTGGACTGGCCTTCAACTCCTAAGATGGTGTCTCTGCAAACAAGCCAAACTTATCAGTCATATCTGAGAGTTACTCATTCTCAAAGATTGGGGATAACTCTCAGCATTGCTTTTCTGCACCTTTGTGAGGCAAAGAGAATCAGAATGAACCATACCAAGGTGAAGGCAAGACTCATCCTCTTCCTGCGTCCCAGGAGCCTTCTGGGTCTGCCCCAAGGAGCTTTCTCTCCCTGCCGTCGCTTTTCCTTGTATCCGCTCAAAGCTTTTGTGCACCAGCCTGGAACCCATCCATGACAACATATGATTTTGCTGTTATCTCATTGCATTTGGTTTGTTTGGTAGCTGTTGTGATTTTGGCAGAGCCCACCAGAATGAATGTGATGATAGTAAAGAAAATGTTTAGGATTTAGCGTTGGAAACTCAGTTCTGGCACTTAATAGCAAAGTGATTTTGAAAAAAAAAATAAGTTAACTTCTTAGTATCTTCATTTTCTTCATTTGATAAAGGGGAGATAATAGTCAAATTAGATAATAGACATAAAATTGTCTTATGAATGATGAAGTGTCTTATGAAACTAGTAACAAGACTTTCTTCCCAGCCTGGGTGTGTTTCTTTCTAGCTACTTAATAAAGGTAAAAAGAGAAAAG
Organism: Sciurus vulgaris; assembly: GCF_902686455.1. NCBI lineage: Eukaryota > Metazoa > Chordata > Mammalia > Rodentia > Sciuridae > Sciurus > Sciurus vulgaris. Next base: position 107,975,763 of record NC_136472.1, read on the forward strand.
CTAGCATTTATTTAGAAACCACTAAATGCCAGATGCTTTTATATATAGATTCATTTTATTGTCTTTGTATGGAGGTAAGAAAACCTGGGCTTAGCTTAATGCTATTTGCTCAGCATCACACAATAGTTAATCAGAACATTTGAATTCAAATCTGTCTGATCCTAGAAGTGGGACTTTTCTGCTTGTAGAAGGCTGAATAACGTCTCTACCTCTCAATTCCCAGGACCCATCAGTGCTACCATACATAGCAAAAGGGATTTTGCGATGTGATTAAGTGATAGATCCTGAAATGGGTATCCAGATGGGAAAGATATAATCCCCAAGGTCCTTATTTAAGAAGAGGTGATGTACAGACAGCAGCAGAGATTTGAAGATGGAGGAAGCATCCACAAGCCAACGAATACAAGAAATGCAGTTCTAGCAACTTGAAAAGCCTCTTTGGAGTCCCAGCTCTGCTGACACTTTGACTTTAGGTCAGTGAAATGGATTTTCAACTTCTGACTTCCAGAAGTATAAGAGAGAAAATCTTTTGTTTTAAGTTATCAAGTTTGTGGGTAATTTTTTATAGCAGCCATAAGAAACTAATGCACAACTACCTTGTGTTGTGTTTCTGGTTCACCATTTTATATTCTCTTTGCCACACTAAAGGTCCAATTTTTAGCCTTTCCTAAGCTGTCCTGTGTCCTTGGCAGTTCCCAGTCAAGGCAACTGGCTGACGATTATTTAGCATATGCCTACCAGGAGACCAACCCTGTGCAAGTCTTTGTGAAAGACGCCACAAGATGGTCCTCAAGGAGCTTGTGAGTTATCTGCCAGGTGCAACTCTGAGCCTCAGTGGCTCCAAACAATAAAGATTTTATTGCCTCCCCCAGCTTTTGAGGGTCAGGAATCCAAGAGCTGCTTAGTGAGTGGTTCAGGTACACTCTCTCATGGGGCTACCAGCATGATGCCAGTTGGGGTTACACTTAACTGGGGACTGACCCGGGCTGGAGGATCAGCTTTTGAGATGGAAAAGCCTTAAGATTTAGCATCAGAAAACCCAGCTCTTAAATTTCTTTCATTCTCTACGAAGTGATTCCTGCCACTGTGAGCAGACCTGGCTCCTTGCTGCGTATTGGCAGGAGACCTCAGCTCCCCAGCACGTGGGCCTCTCCACTGTGAGTGTCCTCAGACATGGCGGCAGGCTTCTCTCAGATAGATAGATAGATATGTGAGGGAGGAAGGAGGACAGAAAGAGAGAGGAAGACAAGATGCCACCTTGCCTTTAGAAGCTAGTGTCAACATTCACCTGCCGTCTGCGCCACCACATTCTATTCATTAGAAACACATCTCTGATGTAATTCACACATCAGATTGATGTGATCTGATTGCCCACATCCAAGGGCAAGGGAAATGGGCTCCACTTTCTGAAGGGATGAGAATTTAATGCTGCCACAAGGAGTGAGTAGAGCAGACGAGGGGCCTGAAGGTTCCTACCCTAGAGAACAACCCAGGGCATCTCTAGTGACAGGTGAAACTGAGCAGAACCGTCTGTCCCTGGAGCCAGGACAAGGCACAGACTCTGTGGGTCAGGGAAGACCTCTAGAGGCCAGTATGAAATAACAGGTAGGATTTTAGGGGAAACAGACATCACCTCTTTAAAAAAAAAATACTGAAAAGCCAGTTGTGCTCTATGTAGTGCACAGAGAAAATCATGGGTGGAAAAGGAACAGAGAGCCTTCTGGGGGAGCCAGAGCATGCTTGCAGGCCCGAAGGTGCCACACTCCTGCGCCTGTGCCTTCCCCCGGGAAGCAGCAGGTGTCTGCTGTGTGTTGGGAACTAGCTTTTACTTATTATTAAAAAGCTCTCAAATCAGAAATTACTAAATTACTGTCCTCTGGGAGGCAGGCAGGGGAGCATCAATGTGGGGGGTGATGTATACAAACGCCAGTAGGGGTTAGGGGGTGTAGGATGAGCAGTAAGAAAGAACCAACGCTTGCTGGAATTAGCAGGCCAAGGTGAGCCTCCCGGGCTGGGGGCTGGGGGCCTCAAAGAGGAACTGTCGTGGGACCGAGTTCTGAGGCATTGGAGTAGAGTGATTGAGGACAGATCTGACCGTCAATCATCCCTCTTTCTTCTTCAGTGAATCAGAGAAACGTTGGACCATTAATAACCACAGGCACCTTTAGTGTAGTACTTCTCATGAATCAGAATGTATTAAGATTTTTACATGTATTATCTGATTTCATCCTGACAAAAATTCCATGAAATATCATCTTCTACAGCTGATAGTTGAAGTTTTGACTGTATATAATATAAAGCCTGAAATAACTGTGGCTAAAACACATGAGGTTTATTCTCTCATGTGAAAGGTCATAGCAGGGCAGCCCAGGTGGACATGGAGTCTCCTGCGAGGCATCGGGAACTCAGAGTAGCTCCATCATCCTGCTCTGTCATCCTCAGCACAGTTCTTTTATCCTCTTGGTCACCTCCTGGTCCAAAATGACTACTCAAGATTCAGTTATGACACCTGCATTCTGGGCAGGAAGGAAGAAGCGGGGGAAGCAAATTAGCTCTTTGGAAGCGGCCTCTTCGGAAGTCACACAGAATATTATTTTCTTCCATCTCACTATCCAGAAATTCACACGATCACATCTAGCTTCAAAGGGGTGAGGTGTTTTAGCTCTGGAACATTACTGTCCAAAGAAAATCAGAGCCCACCTCTAAGGCTGGGAGGGAGACTGCATATAGGATCCATGTAGCAATCTTTCCCACATCGCATTTTTTATTTGAGGCTTGGAAAGGCCAACAGGCTAAAAATCACATGTTGACTTTTAAGTAAAACAATTAGATCTCAGATCCAGGTGTCTGTCTCTGAAGTTCCAGGGAGAGAGCATGAGAGTAAGAAAGAGAACAAGAGAAAAAGGATGTGAACAGAAGTTTATAGGAACATTTGATTTGGCCTAGCAGTAAAATAGGGAGGCCTGATACTAAAGGAGTTAGCAACCCAATACTATCCCCAGCACTTAATAGTTGGTCAGTAAATAGGTGTGGTAAATGAAAAATAAAGTCTCGGAAGTGATTAAGCAGTGCTTTAACACTCTGCAGAATCCACTAGCTGAGAGCCTTGTCCATTCAGTTTGTTCCCAGATAGTCTCTCCCACTTAAGTGGAAGAATTCATGATAGGCTCATAGAATGCCAGACTCAGAAGTGACTTGGAGAGAGTCTACACCTGTTCATTTTAGAGATGGGGGAATAGGATACAGCTGACTTTGTCTCTGAGGGACATAGTAGGGAGGAGCAGGGAGAGAGTGTATTCGTTTGCTCAGGTTTCCATAACAAAATCCATCAACTGAGTAGCTTAAACAAAAGGAATTTATTTATTATATTTCTGGATTCTGGATGTCTACGATCAAAGTGTCAGTAAGTATGGCTTCTGGGAAGATCTCTCCTTGGACTGCAAACAGCTTCCCCCTTACTGCATCCTTACATGGCCTTTGCCCAGTGCACCTGCATCCCTGGTGTGTCTCTCTTGTCTCATAGGGATGCCAGTCTTTTGGATTAGGGGCCTGACCTAATGAGTTTGGAGGTGAGCTGTCCCCAGTCCTCAATCTGTCCAGTCATCTGCATTCCCCCCGGTTTCTGCCAGCATGAACTGTGCTTCTTGACAAAGGTGTGTGGTGACAGTGGGAAGTTAAGGAGGCAAAGCCCAATGAGATCCTGGGAGAGACCATTCCAACTGGGGCTGCCCAGGTGGGGGGTGAAGAGGGCAGCAGGGGGCCCAAGGAGTGGCACTTTGTCCGAGGCTCCCAGGTTCTTAGTTCCTAGCACCTTGCAGCATTAGCGCTCCTTCTCCTATGCCTCAACTCATCCCTCTTTACCTAATAATCTGTTGTTCCTCAGACAGCAGGTGTCCTTTCATTTCTCTCAACTGGGAGAAGGGGAAAATATAGTGAAGAACAATGAACTTGGGTGTCCAACAGACCTGGCTTGAACATCATCTTCACCGCTTACTAGAGCTCATACAAATATTCACGCTTAAAAGTAATGATTTAAGAAACTGAATGAATGTGATAATGCATTCTGTTGTATTGGTTGTGTTGTTCTCAGCTAAACTTTCTCTTAGTCTTTACAAGAGAATCTATTTGAAATTTGGGGTAGAGAGACCAGTCAAATTTCTGTGTCTGAAATGAGCAGCCCTGCAAACAGCTCTCCTGACATCCTGGTAGTGATAGCAGTGGCCTTGATGAAGTTTAATTCCTGCCTCCATATCTACAAGCTACCCTTCCGTCAAAGGGGTATCGCTCTAATTTTTCTGCATCTGATCAGTCCACCTTAAATGACTTTATATTTCGTTGGCAGACAATTTTGTATGATTTTGAACATAGAGTCTACATTTTGATCTGTACATTTTATTTCAATGGGCAGATCTTATAATAAAGCACTTCCTTTAATCCCTCTAAGCCTTAATTACCTTTTAGTCTGTAATTAACATTTGACTCTACTGCAGTTTCTCCATTGTTTCTGCACCAAACTTCAGGAAGGAGGTGGCATGGTCATTTTCTTGACCTTGGACTACAATACTGCTTGAATTTTCTGCTTTAGAGACATTTATGAGAATTCAGACTGAAATTGGGATGTTTTTGGAGTTTGGATTCTGAGTGACGTCTACGTGATTGTGTGCAGGGTGAGGTTTTGTGGGGAGAACTTGCTGATGGAAATGTGGGCTGTGGATTCATAGAGGAGGCAACCACTCTCCCCCACATTCCCAGAGCAGATCCTGTTCAAGTGGGTCACAGGCTGCCAGCAGTGCCCCTACTTACAGGACCCTCCAGGATTCAGGTTGGATAGATTTCCTTCTGCATATGTTTTTGGAATAAAGAAAGATGAAAAGGTGAAAAGCTCCTCTGAACCTTTTTCCTTTCCTTTTTCTTCCTTTTCTCATTCTTCTCCTTATTTCCCTTTTTTCCCTCTCCTCCTTCTACATAACAAGGAACTTAATCTAGAGTCGGCAGCTCGGGACATTCCATGAGTCCAGGAGGCTACATTTTTTTTTTTTTTTTAAATGATCACTCTGCTCTCTGTTGCTTAGATCTATGAGAGTATCCATGTGTATTCTGCAGAGCAGAGGGTGGTGCATTCCAGAAATACTTACTTGGGTTTTGTAGCAGATGGGCTTAAAGCCCTATTCAGGTGCCCTGGTACTTACGTGCATTCCAGACAGGCTTCCGGCAGCTCCTGGGACATTTTCCTGTTGTCTTTGTCTGGTCACCAGAGTGCACTGGGTCTGCCATTGCAACTGGATGGAAATGTGGAAGAATGAGCAGACAGGGACCCAGCTTCCTCAGCCCCCAGGCAGGACAATTCTGAGGCACATGTTCTACACTCATTCTGCAGCTCCCAGGGAGGATTGAGCCTCGGTCGTTACAGCTGTGACCTGTGCGTCACCTCACCCTTTCTCTGCTTCTTTCACTCCCTTATCTCACTTCTTTTCTTCTCTGCTGATGTCTTGGGGATGACCTCTCAAATAAACCACTTTCTGGAGGAACTCAAACCAAAACAGACTCCCAAGTCACCACGTGGGCTACCTTTGGCAACACTTATGTCCTAGGAGGCCCTACAGGGTAATGGTCAAGATTACAGCCACTCCATTACAGCCAGAACCCAACTGCCTGGGGTTCAAAGGCTCAGAGTCACCATCTGGTAGTTGTGTGACCTTCGGCCAGTTATTTAGCATTCTTTGTTGTGTCTTATTCTTCTCATTCATTCATAAAATAAAGCAATAGTCCCAATCATACAGGGTTGTTGTAAATGTTAAATAAAATATCCCATGAAAAGAACTCACATATATAAGAACTCATATGTAATAATTACACAATGGTAATTATTATATAGTAATAAAATACTGCTTATAACATATCATCATTATTATGACACTACCCTTCCTTCCTATAGTTCTCCAATTCAGCAGTTTCCAGGTTGTTTTTAGCTCCTCTCTGTCCCCTTCCAGCCCAGTCTGGTCAAGCTGTCTTCTCAGCATCTCTCTCATACCTCCATGCTCTCCAGACCCTTCACGGCCCATTGAACTCTCTCTTGCTTCACTGTGACGGGCTCCTAGCTGGTCTTCTTCCTCTGGAAGTGTCTTCTAATCACTTATTCTCTACTGGGTTGCAGCCCAGTGAGCTTTCTGCAAAGTCAATCTCCTCATGCCATTTCCATATTTAAGCCTGTTCAAAGACTTCTCACTTTCTGTAGAAGCAATTCCAAGCTCCTCCTCTTGGCTTGAAGGGCCGAAAGAGACCCTCCCAATCCGGTCTTTGCCGGTTCCTCCAGCCTCACGTCCAGTGTTTCTATCTTGCACAATACATCTAGTCACATTGAATTTCCAGCTTCTCACACACACCACCAGCTCTTACGCAATCAGGTCTTTGCTTGTGGGGGTTGTGCTGCCTGAAGTCCATTGCCCATCTGTCTTCATCTGGATAGGAATCATTTCTTTCCAAATTCTGTTTAGATGCCTTCTCCTCCAGGAAGTCTTCCCTGGATGCCCAGACTAAGCTAGTGGTCCTCCCCACTGCACCTTTAGAACCTTGTACACCCTAAAATTATCACTCACCACTCCATAACAATGTTAGCTATTTGTTTCTCCTGGAAGGGTGGCAAGCTCTTATATATCAGAATGTGAGTCTAATTCATCTTCCTATTTCCAAAATTCAGCATAGTATTTGACACATAATCTGTGTTCAACATATCTTTGGTGAAGTGATCTGATATACAGAGAGACAGAAAGGCTAATAGAGAAGACAGTATACAGACAGGGCTTAACAGTGGCTGCTAAAATGGGACTGGGCCAAGCCTCCCTTCCCAGGGCTGCGAGCTCCAACACCAGCACAAATTCTTTCCCCTAGCACCCTGCCACCCACCCCGCCTCCTTGGGGCTCATTCCAATTTGGTTCTAAGCAGTTGCTGGCTCACAGTGTCTTTTGTTGTTCTCTGTGCCATAGGGATATTTAGCGTCACCTTGTTGTCAGGCCCAGGGATCTCTGCATGTCTCCCAGAGGTCAGGGACAGCTTCAGCACTCACAGCTGCCCTAGAGACTGTCTGTGGCTTGGCTTGCAGGAGGGTATTTGGATAGAAACATGAGAAACCCAAATCAGGCTTTCTCTGCCTGCTGAGCACACTGTTTATTGTTCCAGCCTAGCGTTTGGAAATGTCAGGCTCAGGCAGACTTTTTACTCCTCTGGCTTCAGCATGGAGTTCAGAAATCCACTGTGGCCACAGAGGGATGTTTTGTAAGGACCTCCCCCTTTTGGCTGTCTCTGCAGTTTTGGGACACCATAAGCCACTTGTTTTTCTGATTTCAGAACATTTCCACTGGAGTCACCGGGAGGGCATGTTCAGGGTCTGATTGGCAAGGCTGGTGGGGCAGAACAGGGTCATGCTTGCCCTGCAGGCTCTGCAGCATGTGGGCTGGCTGACTGGTTAGTTCACTGGAGGGAACAGGCATCTCCCTGCCAGGTGTGGTATGGCCTTCAGTCTTGGCCTTCCTATAACAAGGGCCTCACCTGATTGTCGGATCAAGTTCAGACCCTGCAGGTTGTGCATTATGGTTTCTCTTTTTTTCCAGAAAACTTTATTGGGGGGTCCATGTGTGTTAGGCAATGGGGAGATAAACAAATTACGCTCCTCTCCCTCAGGAATTCATAATCTAGTTGGAAAGAGAGAGAGAGAAAAATAATGGCAAGTGGTTAGGACCCTAACAGAGTTAGTACAAGAGAGGAGAAAGTAAGCAACTCAGCGCATCTGGGTGGGTGACCTTGACCAAACCTGAAGCAGGAGCAGGAATTCACATCACCAAACCTTCCACTGTGCTGAGTCTTCAACTCTCTACTGACATTCACTCACCAGCAGCACCCAGTAACAGGGGGCAACACTCAGGATGGAAACTACCCTTCTGTTCCTGCACCTGCAACTCACAGCATTCAGAGTCTACTAAAATTACTTTCTTTCACTTGATCACTTCAACTTCAGAGAAGATTTCAACCTGGATCAGAGTTCGTGTGGGTCCTCAGCTTTATTCACCCCAGATCCTCCGGCAGCTTCAGAATTTTAGCCCAGGAGCTGCCAGGCCCACTAGGCTCTGATATAAAAGCCGTATTTGCTCCTCTTGGCTTCTGAAGTCCAGATCGTCCGCAGGGCTGGAGATAAAGGACCCCACATCTGTAAATCCTTTGTAGCACGGTGGAGCTGCTCCTTAAAGGCTGAAATGCACACACGGAAGGACTACAAACAGTGGCTGTGCACAGGCTCTGTCAGAAGGAACTGGAAAACCAGCCGGGGCTGTAATTAACAGGACCTGTAATTGTGGCATAAATAAGAGCCCAGGCACTGACAACTATTGTTATTGAAATGTCATGTTTTGAATGCAAAAATACAGTTAAAATGTGGGGAAGCTGGGTGATATTAATGTATGCAAATATGCTTTAATTAAAGCTCAGCAACCACTGGCTTTAAGTAAAGGGCTTGATTTAAATACTTAAGCAAATATTATAATGGCTCCTATGACAGGCGACATAAATGGTAAGCGACACTGCAAACAACACCAGGAAAAATCAACTCCCAGACCTCCCTGTGTGTAAGATGTTGACTGAAGAAAATCAGAATAGGTTCCTAGAGTGGGGATTCTCCAAACCTGATCTCTGGGGTTTCTGGGAATCTGGTCCCTGGGTTTCAAGGTCTCCAGAGGGCATGACCAGAGCAATGTCCACATTTGCTGTGATCTGTTGACCAGCTGCCTCTTCCACTGCACTCTCAGCCAGTTGAAGGCAGCAGTCCTGTTGATTTGCCTCTCTATGCCTAGTGCCTTGCTCTGTGCCCTGCACATGCTTAACTCTCAATATATATTTGTTAAGATGAACTTCTCTGTATTGTTTTACTCCTGAAACAATATTCACTGAGGAAAGTTGACAACTGCTGAAGGATCTCAAGATCCATGTCCTCTCTGGCACCTTGGCAACTCTGCTTTTTAAATGTACAGCCAGTCTCTAGGTCTCCGTCTCTGCTCTGGCCAGAATCTCAGCAGTCTACCTTCTCCACAAAGGAAATGAATCAGTGTTGTACCTTCCGGTGGAGGATGTGTGCTCATTAGTGGATGCCTTAATTATATAAATCAGCAAGGACAGATCTTGAGGGGTCTGAGTCCTTGCTTTGACATTCAAATTGTGAAATTCAAATATGTTTATGGGAAGCAAAATGGATTGCTATATTACAGTAAGCAGGAATCATTTCAAGGAGGTTGGTTCAAATAAATGTTTAGAGTTGATAGACAATGTGTAAATAGGGTCTTAATCTATAAATGGTTTCATAATGCTAAAAACATTATTAACACATACTGATTGAGTAAGATAAAAACATAGTAGTTTTGTGTCATATTTAGAGTGGCAAAAGAGAAACAATGCTTTTGGGGACAATACATCCTTATTCTTTTGTGATTGTATCTTCCCATGAATATTTTTCTCAAAAACAAAAGAAGTTAGGGAAAAACAAATAGTGGTCCTGAACTAACGTAAGTGGACTTAATAGCAGTCAGTGGTTATTGTTAATAGTCATTAATAGTCATTAATAGATAATTGGTAGAATTTATTGAGCACTTGCTATTCATTAGTCATTTAACTGACAATACCTAATTTTATCTGCATAACAGTCATACATGGTAGATATTGTTATTCCCCTGTAACTGATAGAGAAATTATGGATCAGAAAGATTTAATAAGTTTCAACTTCTTAGAGGCATATAGTAAAGGAAGGTTTTAAAAGACAATCCAATATTATAATCTCTGTCTTTCAATTAGTATGTTTAGACTGCTTATAGTTAATATAATTATTGGTATGGTGGGATTTAGGTCTATCATTTTATTATTTATTTTGTTTGTCATTTCTATTTTTTTAAACCTCTTTAGTTACTTTTTTGGATTATTCGAATTTGTTGTTTTCCATTTTAATTTGTCTAATGGTTCTTTGAGCTATTTCTTTTTTGTGTGTGTGATGGTTCTAAGAAGTACAATATACATACTTGACTTTTTTCATTCTCGTTAGAATTAATATTTTATCACTTTAAGCAAGATGGAGAAATCTCAGAAACTACTGATCTCTGCATCCTCCCTTTATGTTATTATCATTGAATATCTCACCTCTCCACACACTGAATACTTCACCAAATGACGTTATAAGTTTTGCTTTCAATAGGCACACATGTTTTAAAGGTATCAAGAGGGCAAACATAGTCTTATATTTATCCAGATGTTACCATTTCCTGAAAATATGAGTTTCTCTCTGGTGTCATATCACTTCAGACTTCCTTTAACATTTCTTTTAGAGCAGGTCTGCTGGTTATAAATTATCTATTTTCCTTTTATCTGAGAATGTCTTTATTTCACCTTCATTTATAAGAATATTTTTGTTGGATATAGAATCCTGTGTTGACATTTATTTATTTTTATTGTTTTAAAAGCTCTTCTCTACTATCTTCTGGCCCCCATGAACTTCTCTAAGGAGAAGTTCACAATATTCCAAACCACTGTTCCATATTTAATGTGTGGTTTCTCTAGCTGCTTTCAGTATTTTTTCTTTATCTTTAGTTTTCAATAGTTTGAATATCATGTGGTCTGGTCATGGTTTTCTTTGAGTTCATCCTATTTGAGACTTGTTGAGCTTTCTGAATCTATAAATTTTTATTTCTCCACCAAGTTTTCAGTCATAATTTCTTCACTCTCTCTTCTTTGCTCAAGGGACACCAATGTCTATTTCATATTTTCTCACAGATTCTCACACTCTGTCCTTTTTTGTTTGTTTGTTTAAAATTTTCCCTCTGTTCATTATATTATTTTTGTTGCTCTATCTTTAAGCCCTATTGAGGCTACCTGCTAATTTAAAAATTTTCCAATGTAAACTTTCCATTTGATTTAGTATGATTTCTATTTCTCTGCTGAGAACATTTTTCTTTCCATTCTTTTGCCTTTATCTTACACATGATAGTTACTATAGTTGCTTTTTAATATGCATATTAATGCAGTTCCCATCAAAATGCCAATGATGGGCTGGGGTTGTGGCTCAGTGGCAGAGAGCTTGCCTAGCATGTGTGAGGCACTGGGTTTGATTCTCAGCACCACAAATAAATAAATAAAGGTCCATTGACAACTAAAAAGATATTTTTTAAAAAATATCAATGACATTCTTCAGAGAAATAGGAAAAAAACAAAACAAAACGGCTCTATTTCTCATTTGGAAAAATAAAAGACCCAGAGTAGACAAAGCAATTCTAAGCAAAAAGAAGAAATGCTGGAGGCATCACAATCCCTGACTTCAAATTATACTACAGAGTATAATAACAAAAAACTGCATGGCACTGGTGTAAAAACAGACACATAGACCAGTGGGACAGAACAGAAGACAAACAGATGAACTCACAGATACAGTCATCTGATCCCTGACAAAGGTGCCAAAAATGTGGGAGAAAAGACAGCCTCTTTAACCAATGGTGCTGGGAACCAGCATATGCAGAAGAACCAAAATAGATCCCTGTCTCTTACCATGCACGAAAATGGATCAAAGACTCAAAACTCAAAATGCATCAAAGACCTAAGAATGAGATCAGAAATTTTGACAGAAGAAAATGGAGGGTTAATGCTACAGCCTATAGGTAGGCACAGGCAATGACTTCTTCAATAGGACTCCTAAAGCTCAGGAAATAATACAAGAGGTAATAAATGAGATGGCATCAAGTTTAAAAGCTTCTGCACAGCAAAAGAAACAATTAAGAGGGTGAAGAGAGAAATTACAGAATGGTAGAAAAATCTTTGTTACCTACTTTTCTGAGACAGGATTTATATCCAGAATTATAAAGAACTCAAAAACGTATAAACAAACAACCCAAACATCAGTAAATAGGCAAATGAATTAAACAGACATTTCTCAAATGAAGAAATACAAATGGCCAATGAATATATGAAAAATGATCAACATCCTCAATAATCAAAAAATGTAAATAAAAACTACACTGAAATTTTATCTCACACCAGTCAGAATGGCAATCATCAAGAATATAAAGATTTATAAATGCTGGAGAGGATGTGGAGAAAAAGGAACACATTTATAGCATTGGTGGGATTGTAAATTAGTACAACCTTTATGGAAATCAGAATGGAGGATTCTCAAAAAACTAGGAATGGAACCACCATATGACCCAGTTATATCACTCCTTGGTATTTATCCTAAAGAACTAAAGTCAGCATACTAGTGATACATTCATACCCATATTAGTAGGCACACAATACACACACACACACACACACACACACACACACACATTATGGAAGCAGCCTAGGATTACGAAAGCAGCCTAGGTGTCTGTCAATGGTTGAATGGATTAAAAATGTGCATATACACTATAGAGTTTTGTTTAGCCAAAATAAAGAGGAATGAAATTATGTCATTTGTATGAAAATGGAATTTGAGAGTGTTATGTTATGTGAAATAAGCCAAACTCATAAACTCAAGGGTTGTATATGTTCTCTCATATGTGGAAGCTAAAGAGAAAAAAAAGGGAATCTCATGAAAATAGAAGGGAGACCAATGACAAAGAGGAAGAGGACCAGGAAAGAGAGGAGGGGAGGGACAGGGGAGGAATCAGGTGGATGAAAATGACCAGGTCATATTGTTATATTGTTTTTATGTACAAATATATAACAATGAAGTTCACTATTGGGTATAATTATAATGTACAATAAATAGAAATTTATATACTAGAGAAATCTAAAAAACTTAGCTGTGCAAAGTCTTTGATAATTCTAATATCTGGATCTTTTCTGAGTTACCATCTTATGATTGTCTTTTCCTTTGAAATTTGCTCATGTTTTCCTGCTTCTTTGTTTGTCAAGTAATTTGGGATTGCATTTTAGATAGTTCGAATGCTATTTTGTACATTTAACAGCATCCTGGTAGAATCCTCTGGAGAATACTGATTTTCGTTTTGATTTGTTTCAGTGTGGACCAGTTAGATTCAGACTGAAAGTTTTGTCTTACCTTCTCTGGGTAGTGATCCATGTAGCAGTTCAGTTTTCAAAACCTTGGCTATCCTGCTTGAGTCTGCTCCAAGTATGTGCCGCTCAGGGACCCTTTTGGACTTGTGTGTATTGTTCATAAAATTAGAAGATTTTCTTCTTCAACTGTCTGCCCCAATATTCCCCCACCCCCTACAGCCTATAGCACTTGTTTTTACCAGTTCCTCTGGCCAAAATTGGTGTCTCAATTCAAGTTTTAGCACTAACAATGGTCATGGCTCCCTGTGTGGGACAATGCTTTCAGAGAAAAGGGGGAGAAAGCCCCGGAACTCATCCCCATGTGGCTTGCAGCTCCAGGTATTAACACATCTTCACAAGCTGCTTGCTTTTGTTTATTATCAGGGCCCTCAGAGAGTTCATGTTCAGCTTTGTCCAGAGCTTTTAACTGCAATCAATTGGAGCGTGAGGTTTTACTGGGCCTACTCCACCTTGGAAAGTTCTTATTATTAAGGTAGGATTTGAACCCAAGATTGCCTGATCACAAGTTTCTGTTTGTCTATGTCTCACACTCCCTCTGCTTCTTAAGAGCAACAAATTGGCCAGACAGTTTTTCATAAAGCTTCTCTGCTTTCTTCATTCTTGCCCCTGGTATTTCTGATGTGATGAAGATGGTGGAACCAACAGAAACCAGCAGTTAGTTTATCTTTACAAGAGAAAAAGATTAAATATGTAATGATTTGCTCATTTACTCACCAGTTGGCTTCTCTTATATACAGCAATTCTTCCCCCCTAATTTGTTCCATGTGGAACAAAATTTTCTGAGAATCTTGGAATTGTTTGTGTTTCATGTCCGGGGCCAGTGGCTGGGAGATCCTGAGCAGGGGGCAGTGAGTAGAAAAAGAAGGAGTGGAGCAACTGCAGAGCCAAATGCAAACAAAACCTTCTTTCACATCTCATTCTGTGAAGGGAGCACATGAAATGCAAACAAGTGAAGTAAATCGCCTCCCAAGGGAAATGGATTTAATTATAGAATAATCGTGCCAAAAAGAAATCTGAAAAATAATTAATACCAATGCACTAAGCTTCAAACACACACAAAATAAGGAGCTGTGGGAAACAGAGGAGTGAGTGAGAAAGGGGAGATGTCCTCCATGTTTATGATTCATAGGATAGTTCTCTACTTGTGTGTGTGTGTGCTTTGTGAGCGTGTGTGTGTGTGTGTGTATAGAGTTTTTCCTCCTAAAATTCTACATAGAATTGTTCTGTAGTGCACATATTTTACTGTTTCAATTAGCAAAGATTACTATTTGTTTTTCTTTCTTTCCAAGCGCTTTGGCAGTAATTACGCCTGTGATGAGAGAGTTTTGCAGGCCACTTTCTCATTTGCAGGCACTCCCTCAGCAAAATACAATAATAAGCCATAATAAAATAAAGTTGGTTCATTGGAGAAGACTGGCCTCTCCAACAGACAGGCCATTAAAGGTAGATTGTGGAAGAGGATCAGCCAGCAACCATCATAAATGGATCATCAGGCAAATTAGCAAAGCATTTACTACCCAATGGTGGGAAAAAGTCCCTTCCAATAACTTTCCCTAATACCATTGTAATTGGGGAATATCTGCTGCTGCACAGCTGTGCAGGTCATTATTTAAACTGGCACTCAGCTCTGCAAGCTGGGACGGGACCTTCTGCTAAAAACCCCTCTGTGGGGTTCAGAGGTCCTGGTTAGGTGTGAGCTCTCTAGTGACTGTATCCTCCCTGCTCCATGGCTGTTGGGGAACTACTCTAATATAGGAGAAACTGGAAAGGGGTGTGGTTAAGAGCGACTCCTCCGGAAGCATGTGTACAGAGCACTCAGCAGTCAGATTATTTGGTTTTAGAGATTTGGATAACATGAGGAACCATGACTAAACCTTTAGGAGTGAGGTTTTGGGGCACACTTTGCTTTCAATCTCTAGATAACTACGTAATTATTATTACTTGCTGATAATAACAATTTCCATCCCTCTTTATAGTTTATGAAGCACTTCTACAGACATAGTTCATTTGATCTCCACATCAATGTTGGGGGTAGATTATTATTCTCATCTTATAGTCTGATGAGTTGGAGCTCCCAGAGGAATAAGCAACTCACCCTAAACCAGACAGAGTTACACAGCAGCATCTGGGATTTTAACTCTACTCTTCCCATGACTGAACACACCTCCTAGCAGTGTCCCATCCAGTGCTCAGCTCATCTTGCAGCATGAAGACCCGTGAAGCCTGGTCTGCTCCACAATCTGCAAGCTCCGGCCGGCCTGGACTCTTCTATTTTCCTACACCACATCCAGCACCCACTTTGGTCATTGTGTTTGCATGTAGGCATCCTTCCTGAGTCTGGGTGAATTGAAGACTGACATGTAGGAAATCAGGGGCTGTCAATGTCAAGTACAGCAGCTGGTACATGGAAGGTCCTTTACATTCAAGGAGTGAGTGAGTAAAACATACTGGAGCAGGCAGGTGGGGCAAGTATGAGATGAGAAATGTGGGATGAGGTGTGGAGGAAAAATAGGGTCAAGGTCAGCACTAGCTTGGGGGTCATGCAACATGGACAGAAAGAAACTCAGGGAGAAAAGATTTCAAATCTGGAAAGACTTCCAAGCTTCAGAATTCTTACATGGCAGGTCTGAGAAAACTGAGCAATGACTGGGTCTCTCCAGTTAAGAGGAAGATGTTGGGAGAAGCCCCTCTCTGCCATGCTGTGACCACCTGAAACCTCCTTGATTTTGGGACCTAGATGTCTTGGAAGTGATCTCAGATCAATCACCTTGTATGTCCACTTCTTCAGCCTCCTATGCCTTGATGTGCTGAGTGCTCACCTTGTTTGTTGAAGCAGTGACAGATTTGAAAACAAACACCCTAAGAAATATGGGGACCTTGGGGACTCAGCTCCCATCCTTTTCCTGATTGTATGGGGAGGAGTCAAAGGCAATTTCCCCCAAATCTTCCAGGCTTTTCTATTACATTGACAAAGTTTTAAAGTTCTGAGGCAGCATGAGCTTTGAAAATTCTTTTGGGAACAAGTCATTCAGAGACCAGAAAAAAAAAAAAAATCCATTCAACAGCTAATTTAGTCGGAGTTCTCATTAAAAAGTATAAGAACTTCAAGGCTACGTAGCATCCAAATCATGGGCATGTATTGCGTGCATATTTGAATATGTAACAACAAATCCCACCATTATGTGCAATTATAATGCACAACTATAAAGAATGTGGAAAAATCAGGAGCATGGATCATGGATGCTAGCTTGATGCTAAATTCCTGAACCACGTGGAACCTCAGATGGGTCCACGTCCAGGGCTGGTCCATCTGGCTTTGATGGACCACCCCTTATTTCCTCAGCTCCTGCAACCCTCTCCCCTGCTGCCTCATGCCTTCTCTCCAGCCTCTGTGAGCAGCCTTCTCTCCCCAGTTTTTCCCAGGCTTTCCCTTGTTCACTCTGGAGCCATCATGCAGTCCTGCATGTCAGGACTCCTTGCTTTTTCCTCTGGACTTAACTGTCGCAACCAGTGTGACCAATCTCTTGGGTCTGGCGAGGAGAAAAGGGGGATTGGAAAATAAACATTCACAGACACAGATCTTGAAGATTAAGCTGGGTTCAGGTGGAGCCTGCTCTCTGATGGAGATACAGGTCTAAAGAGTTACGCCAGCAATCTTTATTTATATGTCTCATTATCAGGTTAAAGACTATGGCAACCATTATTCTTTACATTCAGGAAAATTACAGAAATGAGGACATCCCATGTAGCTTTTCCACAGTTGCAACCCATAATTGCAAAGTGCAATGTGTAGCTCTCTAGAAAGTTCATTGTTTAAAGTTACCATAAGGCAGGCAGGAACCAGAGAAGTGGAGCTGGTGAAACATTGTGGTTGTCTAGCATAAGCATTCCTTCCTTCCTGGAGCTGTGTGCCTGAGATCAAGGTTAGAACTGGTAGGGCTCTTGCACAGAGCCTCCTCATGCAGGGCACTGCTGTAGTAGCTAGGCATTCTGTGCCCTTACACAGAAACATTCCCAGGAACTGGGCATGCCACAGTCATGAGGGCATCAGAGACCCCGATCTCAGTAACTGCTCTCCCATCCTGTGTCACCACTCTCCACTTTTAACCAAAGCTTGGTTTCTCCTGAAGATGCTGCTTCCTTTCTGCTGCTGAGACTAGTGGAGGCATTGGCTCTCCTTGCTTCCCCATTGCCATTTTTAGACTCTTATCTAAGGCAAATGTCTCTGTCCTTTGTGGCTTGAGTCAGAGGATTTAATCACATTTTATTCCTCCCAATTGTTTTCACCTACAGATTTCGCTATCACATACGTGTTTTGTTATTTTCTGTGTTCTCTGTGCTCTGGACTGTGGAACCTTGATCCTAAGGACACTGACCCTCTAAGACTAGCCAATCCCTAGAGGTAGCAAATGACCACCCTGTGAGCACTGCTTCCCTTCTCTTTCCTTCTGGCAAAAACGTCAGTAAAGGCTGTGGGCCCTGCTCTGCCCTCTCAATCAATCAGCAAATGGTGTATCTGCACAACTCTGCTCAGGCTGTCATAATGGATGGGGAGACGGCATCATGGATGGCGTCACTTCCCCCGGCAGTTTCCTGTCTCATTGAGGAGATGGGGTTAGAGGGTTGAAGAGCAGCACATTGCACCCTCACGGCCGAATCACGGTACACGCTCCCTGTGCAACAGCATCCGGAGCAGAGGGGACATGTGAAGGAGATACAGAGGAAGCTCTGGGCAGGGGGTGAGAAGGAGATGGCTTGAGGAGGAGGAGGGCAGAGCACAGTCTGAGGAAAGGAGCAATCCCACACATTGAGAATTGTCCACATCCCAGGCATAGCAGATGCTACCTACTCTTCCACTATGCTTCATGAAGGCTTTGCGAGGTAGGTGCTTCCTTATTCTCATCCCCACTTCCAAACAGGGAAATGGAGACAGAGAAAACCACTCTCAGCTATGTAATTCAGAAGGGCAGGCGGCAACCAGCTGCATAATCTGCATTCATAACATTGCATTAGGATCCTAGATTGGAGCTCTCCATCTTGGCTGCAGATTTAAATCACCAGAGGTGGCTTCTGATAAAACCAAGGCTGGGCTTTGGAGAGTGATTTAATTGGCCTTAGGTGAAGGTTTGGCCATGGGTAGTTAATAAAGTACTGCGTTCCAGATACAAAGCCAGGGTGGAGAATCTCTGCTTTTTATTTATTTATTTATTTATTTATTTATTTATTTATTTATTTATTTATTTATTTATTTATTTATTATTTATTTTGTGTGGTACCAGGGATTGAACCCAGAGATGCTTAAACACTGAGCCACATCCCCAGTCCTTTTTATATTTTATTCATAAAGAGGGTCTAGCTAAGTTGCTTAGGTTATCACTAAGTTGTTGAGGCTGCTTTGAACCCATGATCCTCCTGGCTCAGCCTCCAGAGCTGCTGAGATTACAGGTGTGCACAACTGTGTCTGGTGAGAATCTCTGCTTTTGATACCATGAGCATTAGTTGTGAGCGAGAGTAGTGGGAGGCAAGTCAGGAGGGCTAGGTGAGGAACGGTGTTAGGAACATGTGTTTGTAAGTGTAACGAAGAGGATGAGGCAAGGGAACTCATCATATTGAGCACATTTTTTGAAGGGCTGCTGCAGGTCGGGCGCAACACATGGATTATTTCATATCATCAACCCAAAGTATTATTCCAATTTAACAAAAAAGGAGACTTAAGAGATTAGATAGCTTTTCCTGTCTGATGGTAAGTAGAAAACTAAGACTTAAGACCAAGGCCTGTTTAACCACCACCCCTGAATTATATCACCCATGAGAATGAGTAATGAAAAACACAGTAGAGTCTAGTATATGAAGTATACATTAATCAAGATAATCAGTTATGCTGCAGTAATAAGCACCTCCTAATTATTAGAGTCTTGAATAACAAAGGCTAATATTTTACTCTGTATCCATTGTGGGTTCACTGGGGTATCTGTTCATCCTGGTCACTCAGGAACCAGACTAATCTCAAATATTTGGTGATCAATGCACCAGAAAGAGCTCTGATGGGTCTCATATCAACAATAAAATGTTCAAGTCCAGAAATGATATCCTTTCACTTCTTCCAACAATTCACTGAACAGAACTAGACATACACATGGCTATCATTTGCCTGTAAAGGGGGAATCAGAAATGTTGATAAGCAGTCCTTATAACTATCATGGAGTAGTAAGAATGAAGTGGCATTTTGGAAAGCTGGCTAGGAAGGAATGAGCAACATGGGTAAAATGGGGAGGGCAAGTGATGGGTCTTGCACCATGGTATCAGCAGTGACAGTGGAGAGGAATTTGCCAGAGCTGATATAGAATTTGATGAGGCTGGATTTAGGGAGGCTGGAGAATCAGTCACAACTCCTTGGCAGGATGGACTGGGGCAAATAAACAAGAGGGCTCATCTCAGTCCTGACTCATTGTCTGCTCCTGTTTCTTGCCCTCTTGTTTTAGGTCCTCCTCCCTTATAATGCTTTTCCTTTCGAACATTATTCTAGAAACTATCTGTGCTTCATAATGTCATGGCAGTCTCCCGTTCTCAAAATTTATTAGCTAAGAACTATTATTAAGGCTTAAAGTGCTATTCTAGGGATGTTTGCATTTTAATAACTTTGAAGTCTTTGAAAACTAAGTTAATAAATCTCCAATAATAGGACTTCAGGCCACAAGTGAAGAAATAGTTATTTAATGAAAACTAACTATGTGCCTGTCACTGTTTTATGGACCAGGGCTGCAGCAATGAACGACAAAGTCCTTGACCTCAGGGGCTAATTTTCCCTAGTAGAGAATACAGATAAAGTGCAAATAAGTGACTCCAAAAATTTTAAGTAAAATAAAGAAACCTAAAACAAGATAAGGGGGTTAGGAGGTGCTTGTGCACGTGAGTGTGTGCATGTGTGTGTAAGTGGGGATTTGAGGTGGGTGTAGGAATGAGTTATCTTCCAATGATCCTGACACAACCCAAAATATAAAATTCCTTTTATGGGATTCCTTCAAGTCCCAATATTTCATGGATGAAAGGCTGGAGACTTTCTTGTATTTTCTCTCTGGTGTTTCTGGAAGTAAATCATGTGAATCACCTGATTGATCAGGGCTGAGACTTCTAAACCAGCCTGGAGATCAGCTTGGGACAACTTAGGAGGTGCTACAGGGAACCTGGCCATGGGACACCTCAGCAGATAGTGCAGCTGTGCTCCTTCCCACATCCTTGTCCTGTCCCCTCCCTGCCCTGCCTCCCTCTTTGTGAAGAGATAGCAGGCTACTCAGTCTGATGGGACAACTGTTGGAACAGGTGCCTTGTGCTGTCTCTCAACAGCATTGTCAGGCTGTCAGCGTGATTCACTCTGAGGGATATAAAATGACAACAGAACTGCCGGCATCCCAAACGGCCCTACATTTGCAGAAGCCCCGGCCTCAGGACCTGCCCACTGGTTCCCACTTCAACCTCAAACGAAAGCCAAATAAATAAGCCAGGGCACACAGGTACTGTATCTTGGAGAAGCCTGTTTTCCCCTAAAGCTAATGCCCTTATCACGGGCTTCTGAATTCCTTTATTTATTTTTCAAAAACAGCGTTGCCACCCGAACTCGGTCATGCATCTTCCCTTAGAGCTGAGCTAAGGCAGGGAATGCTTTCTTTTTCTGTCTGTGCTTATCATTCTCCTGGGCTGGTGGCAAGGTCCACTGCTCAAACAGTTAATATTTTTCTGACACAGCAGTGACTGTGTTTGGAATTCTAAATGTAAAGGATGTCGGGTTCTACATTTCAGAGGGAAACATGGGAGACCAGCCAGGTCATTCATCTGCCAGATTCTGGGCTTGCAATCACGGAATAGGGGGGAAGGGAGGTAGCAGAGGGAAAGAAACTTTCCAGGACAAAATCCACCAAAGGAGAAGGCTAAATGCATTATGGTCCATTGGCAGGAACAGTAAATGAGACTTGGGAGACCTGAGTTCTACCCAGCTTCCCTGCAAACGATTGGGACTTAGGCGAGTCCCATCTGTTGTTTCTGCTTTTCCACGTCCTTATCTATTTAAACATGGTCTTGTGTACAGGTTAGATGTGAAGTTTAAATGTTATGATAGATGGGAAAGTTCCTCCAGCAGATTAGAGGAAAGGTGTTTATTGACATAAAGCATCATGTTAAAGCATTGAAGGCCTGGATCTCTAAAGTTTATCTCCAAGAAAAATTCTTGGATTAGATGAACATTTTTATTTTCAGAAAGATTATAGTTTACACACTATCATGAAATTATAGAAACCAAGAGACCTTAGGGGTCATTGGTCCTATATCCCACCCAAATGTACAATTCCTCCAAAAAATCCTTTGAATTCTCACAGCAGATTTTAGCATCATGCACAAAATCATTTGCTTTAGTGAGCGCTTTAGATCCAGGGCCATGTCTTTTCTTTTTTTTTCTTTTTAATCCAAAGTTCTCTGGAACAAGATGAGAGGATATAGTAGGTACACAATAAATATTCTGTTGAATAAATAAGTGGCTGCATGAACATTTCTGGCAGATGTTTCTCCAGACTTTGGTTTAAAAGTCCCAGTGATGAAACTCTGCTTGATAAGGCAGCTCATTTTATTCTTGGCAGCTGTAATTGTCAGAATAGTCTCCCATACTAGAGCTGGAATAGAACTCCTCAGATTCTCTTCTCTTTTGAGGCTTCCACAGGGCCTTCTGAGTTTCTAAGGAAGACTGAAGAGAACCCTTAAATTGTTTTCACCTCCTTAGCCCCTCTACATTTCTTGCCTCCTAAACTTCTCTTCATTTTGATCTTTTCCTCTGAACAGATTATGATCTCAGTATGGATTCCCTCTAAAACATCAAACTGCTTCCTATGGTTCAAAAACATACTTCTTGCCTGGGGTAAGCTGTATTAACACAACACTTTGCAAACACCGTTGTTCCAGCAATTTCACACTGTAGTGTGTGTGTGTGTATTACAGGGGCCTCCCGGAGTTTATCTTGATTCCCACCCACCTCCAGCATTAGAAGAGGTATTCAACAGAAAGTCTGGTATATAAGCACGAAATGACTATTTGTTGAATGCACGAAGTGCTTACTTGCTAAGTCAAAAGTTATGCCTTCTATGTATAAAGGTAGAATTTCAGGAAGGAAAATCAGAAAAGAAGTCAGAAGAGGAGGATGCCTTTCTAGCTGGGCAGAAAATCATGCCATCCCTAGTCATTGCTGGGTTGACAGAAGTGCCCAGAACAATGCTGGGTCCAGGGGGACTCTGGCTTTCTCTGGCCTGCAGCCCACAGTCTTTGAATGCAGCCTCTGAGGTTTGCCAGCTCCCTGGGCAGCTGTGTCACTCTTCTGTCATATTGACCTTGCAGCCCTTCTGAGTTCCCCAGGTGTTTTCCACTTAAACTGTTGTCAAGACAGATGACTTGCATAACCTACACTATTTCAGGGCCTACATTTGGGGTTTTCTGACTCTGTTAAATTCCATCTATCACTTTTAATCCTGAGTGTGGGTTTTATGCATGATATTTTAGGTGATCCTGCCAGTAGAGTGCCACCTGAAGACTTGATCAGTATGCTTTCTCACTTTTATTTTCATTCAAGTAATTGATACAGATATTGGATGGAGAGGGCCAAGGACCGAGTCCTGACATACACTACCAGAGGCAGGCCTTTAGAGGGACGTTAAATGACGTTTTCTAAACAACAAAGATTTGATATTTATATATTATATAAATATATTTATATAATATATAAATATTTTTATATTTTTATATTACCCATATTTTTAACTTGGCTACAAGAGCATTCTGGGAGTCATTGCCACATTTCTTACTGAACT
Organism: Sciurus vulgaris; assembly: GCF_902686455.1. NCBI lineage: Eukaryota > Metazoa > Chordata > Mammalia > Rodentia > Sciuridae > Sciurus > Sciurus vulgaris. The sequence goes on from NC_136472.1 coordinate 107,998,686, forward strand.
CTACAGACTTTCCAAAAGAAAATAGGATAATTTGGCTTGGACATTCAAGTGGAAAATGGCCATAGCGATAATATCACCACTTTATTCTACAAGGATTCAGAAGTGATCTCTCTAATGATCTCTCTGGCCTTTTTCTAAGATTCAACATAGAGTTTTGTTTCTGGAACTCCTTTTTGCCCTTTGGGTGGAAGGCCAGAACAACTTTTCCATTTTGGTGACTGACTGGCCCTTTAACAACCTAATGAAACCATGGACATTCAGCATTCCACTTATACTTTCAGGAACCTCAGGCCACAAATTCTAGATTAGGACATCAAAGAGAATTATTTTCCAATTAGAAAGGATAAGACAAACACTTTCTGTTTTTAAAACTTTTTAAAAATTTTTTTCTAATTAGTTGTACATGATAGTAGAATGCATTTACACATTTTGATAGATCATACATAAATGGAGTGTAATCTCATTTTTCTAATTATACATATCGTAGGATCACATCGGTCATGCAGTTATATATGCATATGAGGAAATGACGTCTGTGTCACTCTACTATCCTTCCTAGAACTGAAGCTTCAAAGAGCACCTCATGGCCTGAGACTTTAGAGGTGTAACCAGAGTCTGTCGTTGACACATACATCTTACAGATCCTGAGAAGGATGGAAACACCAGCTCTGTGTGCTCCTCCTGTTCCTCCCAATCCTGCCTGCTCCAGAGGCAACACACACAATAGCAATGACAATCACATTTGTACTCAATCACTTCTTTCTGGCAAAGCCTGCACTCCTGGGTTTCAGATGAAGTTCTGTGTTACACTGAATCATGATTAGAGCTCCTAGGAGAGGGGACTATTGTGCAGAAACATTCACTCTCCATGAGCATCTCACGGGTGACAGTATATCTCCCGGCTCCTTAGCTGTCGGCCTTGACTGTGTGTTTGTTCTGACTTGGAGGTCAGTGGAGTAGATCTTCTTGCCTTTTAACTTGGGGACTGACCATGTACCTGCTTTGGCCAAAGGAACATCAGTAGACAGGATGAAACAGAAGCTTGTGAGACAAGGCTTGGGCTCTCCCCTCTGCCATGACCCACAAGAAGAACCTTCGTGGAGGAATCGATGGGTCTGCAGAGGACAAGAAATACCCAGAGAATAGGGCCCAGCTGACTCCAGATGGGTGAGGAAGCAATCTCAGGTGTAATGGGTATTTGTCATGCAGCATTACTGTAGTAAGACAGGGTACTGACAGGGTACTGTCATTGAACTGTAGGCCAGGGTGCTGGACACTTAGTAGATGGTGAATAAAAGTCTGTTGAACTGAACCAAATTGAAAATGTGCCTCCGGTCTCTATGGCAGCTTCAGAGCAAGGCTGTTGCTGAAGGCCCTGACTTGTAACATAATCTTTCCAGCACATGTGTGTCTCTCTGAGTCTCAGTTCTTCTGAGGTGGTTAAATATTTACATACACACATGCCCACACATATCTATTAGGTGCCCATCAGGACCTAGCCTCCAGCTTCTCTGCCTGGAAGGGCTGAGCTATTTTGAAACTGAACCAATTAAGAGCAGCAAGGCCCTGAGGCTGAAGGAAGACCCAGCAATCACAGATCCTTCACAAGCCTGCGACTAAATTGACACGTGTTTAAGATGGGCTCTTGATTTGGACAAAGCAATTCCTGCATCTAATGTATAAGTGCATAATCCAGTATGATTTTTCCACAAGAAGGCATTTGAAAACTATTGGTGGTAATTGTGGTTGGAAAATAGGGATGAACCTAATGCCACCCCATGTGTGATGGCAACTCTCAGCTGTGGGGGGAGCACAGTGCAATTTAGTGCTCATGACACTCATACCTAATAATAATGCACTGATGATAAAACCTAATGTCTAATGCTTACATGCATCATCTCATCCAGTCTTCACAATCATTCTTTGAACTAGACATGATTATTGGCTCTATTTGATGGATGAGGAAACTGATGTTCAGAAAAGTGAAGTGGCCCAAGTCACATGGCCAACATGTGGCATTTGAAGCCAAGGTAGACCAGGTAGACAGAGGCAAATAAGGCAAAATCCATGCCCTCATGCAATTCACATTTTAGTGTGCAGATTATCTCATAATCTTAACAGAAGTGTATTTTTTTAACTTGTAATTGTTAGTTCAGAGGTGGTAGGTGGGAGGAAAATAGTAGAGTGGGGAATAGTAGAGTGGGGAACCCCAGCAGCTGAAGCTTGCTTGCCAAGCTGTGATGGAAGAGCCTGCAAGTTTGAGGTGGGAGGTGAGGTGGACTGGGGTCAAATGATGGGCATAGGGAGGAGGGGGACCCAGGAAGAAGAAGATGTGGACAAGGGCCAGCAGGTGCTGCTGCTAGGGTCTGGGACAGGAGGTAAGGACCTGGTTGTCTCTCATGGGAGTCGACCTTGGAGAGGACACAATGGGCCATGTAGATTAGTGAGGTTGTGTCCAACTGTGTGTAGATGTGAAACTCTTCGTCCTCTTCCTCATGAGATTTTCATTACAGCCTACAAAAAAATTTCCACAACTTCTAAGTGTGACAGATTACTTACAAAAAAGTAAAGTAGCCTAGTGCCAGAAGGTCTTACCAACAGAATCATGCCTGTAGTATCATAACAGGTTGCTCTGAGCACACATCAGTGTCCCTGGGCTCTATAGGAAGCGGAGCACCTCTGGTCTGACTCAACAGGGTGGGGTTTGGTCAACTAAGGGAAGAGCTGTTGGGAAGAAAAAGGTTTCCTTCCTGCAGGTGGGTCTAACCCCAGGCCAGGGAGCATGGCTTGTGCATACACAGTAGGACTGGACTTCAGCCCTCGTTTGCACTTGGGCGTCTTTGTAGGTGCATTAGGTCATGCCCTACAGTGTGACTGGCATTGCAGGGGACAGTCAATGTCAGGGCTACAAAGTTGTGACACTACTGAGCAGTGTGGACTCACATAGAGGTGTGGCTGGGTTGCTTCCCAGGCGTGGGGTGGGGATACGCATTTCACTAGGATGAAGGGTGCCCAGGATGGAAAGACCTTATTGTTAATGGAATTCTGGTGGATGAATAGACTCTCACTAGGAGGATGACAGAAGCAGCAGCCCTTCCTGTCTCTGGAAAGCAAACATGAGCACGGATTTAGAATACTACCAATAGCTGATAGTGCCACAAACTGCAAATATGCCACAAAACTTCTCTAAGAAAGGCCCTAGCCACCCTAAGTAAATACTATTAGGACAGCCCCTGTGCTAGGCACACATTGCTGCTTCAAGGCAAGTCTTCTAGACCCTTCCAACAGCTGGAACCTTGTCCAATATAGAAGATGCCTCATAGGTGATATGATGTTTGTGACTGGTGTTGAAAGGGATGGTCTAGCAGGAGGGGATGCTGGAGATGAGGCTGGGAAGGATGTTTGACTGGAATGCCTCCTTTTGGAGTGATAAATAGGAGAGTGCAAGGTTCTAGTCACAAAGTTCCTGCGGAGAGTTCATGCTCAGCATCAGCTCTCATGCCAGTGGATGCATCTCTGAAATTCACTGCCCCACAGCAAAGCACTAAGAGAGCAGAATGCAGGACAGGGGAGCTCAGATATAAGGAGAGAGATTTGGAGAAGGAAATCCTCTTCAGAAACAGGTTGGGGCCAAAGGGACATCCAGAAATACAATGGGGCAACTAGTACCCAGAGCACTGGGATCATTAGGGCTCCTAACGGGAAAAGAAGATCAACTCCATTCACCCACTCACCCTTTGAGATACCATGTGGTGAGTAGCTACCATGTATCGGGTATGAAGCTAGGCACCAGAGTACACAAATGATTAACATTTTCCTCCTCTGCCTACTTCGATGCCTTTTCTGGATCTGGCCCTAAGTAATTGTGTCTGGTGCCTTGCCCATCTTAACTGCACCAGGATTCAGGATTCAGAGTTCAGAACTGAGAGTCAACAGGCTAGCGACTCTTTTTTTCTCTCTGGAAGCCTGGGGATCTGGAATTTGAGTTTCCTAAGCAAGCCTGTACACCAGTGGACAAGAAGAAACAGGCAAGGCCAAATGGGACTTGCATCCAGCCAACTGGAGAGAAAGAACAATGGAATTTGTTGATCGATAGCTGTGCATTAACTCTGAATTCTTGAGGAAAATACAGCCTACAGGGAAGCCATAATAACATACATCATCTTTTCCTGGGTAAGAAAAAGCAGTTGCACCTTCTACCTATTAATCACATCTTCCATTAATCAGGATAACTCACCATAATTGTGATTACAGTTGGGAATCAATTAATGTTCACCTTAAAATAAAGTGTAGAGAGGAAAGCAATTAACGTAATAGAGTTAGAGCATCAAAACGACACAAATGTTATTGACAATTATGAATCACGTCTCATGCTTTTCTGTCCTCTGCACTTTCATGGGAGGTTTACGGTGAAGGAGGAGAAGCAGCATCAGATCTTCCAGGTGAAAATGTGAGGTCTGTCTTTTCTCATTACCACCCACGGAAAGCAACGTGCTCCTGGCTCCTCGATCATCTCCCACCTCCACCTCCCAGCTCCAGGTGCAGACAACCGGCTTCCAAGGACTGAGAGAAACAGGCCAAAGAAGGGCCAAGGGTTCCCTATTGTTTAGAGGGACTGATTTACTGCAGCATGGCCTACCTTCCCCACTCCCTGAAAAAGCAAGGTCTGTAGTCCTTCAGACAAGGGCTGTTTGGCTGTTTGTTTGATGGATGTCATCTGGAAGAAATTTATAATATTAAATAGATTTAACCTAACTTAAACACAAAAACAGCATTGTAAATTCATACCAAACTGTTAAAGTATTTCTTGCATCTGTTTATGCTATTTCCCCTTCCCAACTACCTTAAGAGGGAGATAGGATAAGTGGTGTTATTGTCAATATTTTTATATATGGAAAGCCAGTCTGAGTGAATGGATGACTCACGAAGGTCACAACGTGAATCCCAGGCAGGCTGGGGCCCAGGTAGGCTGTCTTAACTTTAGGCATGCTCTACAAAAATCGTTGTAACACACCTCACCTGGTGGTTACTTGAGTTTGTATGCAAGTGGAACAGCCTCCCTTTCAGGATAAAACGCTCCTCAGAAGATGCTCTGGGTGATGGTTAAACATTCTATGTTTGGTGCCTCCCGTCTTGGAGCACACTTTAGTAAACCTCACAAATTAAAATTTAAACTTGAAAAATTCAAATTCAGCTGGAAGAGCTCTGAGGGATCATTAACCCCACTCCTTCATTTTCCAGGGAAACTGAAGCCTGCGGCTCTGGTGGGTGGGCAGAGCTGTGATTTGGGTCCATTCCTGGCTTTGGTTGAAGCCCCATGGCCTCATTAGCAGGGGAAGGGGTTGGGCTGTGATCTAGGAGGAAATGAAACTCCAACTAACTGAAAAAGAAATCTTTTCAGACTTCATGCAAATGATTTAGGTTGATTTGGTTTGTGTTCTTATGTGGTTGTTGATTCAAATATTTTGGATCCCACCAAGTTTTCCATCCATCTTAAAAACTAACTTAGGCACACCTGCCAATTCCTTTTATAGTTTATCTCATTTGTTTCTTAAACTCCTTGAAAACTACAGATCTGCAATTCTCTGAGGTGCTGTATCCCCAAACATCTATGCGTCTGTCTTTAAAACAACTACTCTAGGCAATCAGAAACTCTGCCGGAGCAAAATTTCTGGGGTCCAGTGCCCGGGCCTCTTCTAGGGAAGGACTGTTTGTATCCATTGCCTAGGGCTGACCCTTGGGGGCAGCCTGGACAGGGATGGCAGCACCTGACTGAGGATGGCTGCAGAGATACAGATTTCTGCTTCCTAGCTCAGGTCTTCTTTCATTCCCCCAACCACACCCAACGTCCAGACCTGTCACTGCATCAGCCTGCATGGACAGCTGGAATAGAGCCAGGAGAATGCTTTCCACAACTTTCTCACTGAGTCTTTGTAAGACTGGCAGTTTTGAGTCAATTGCCAAGTAAATGCCAGAACATTGATGACCCAAAGGCACTGAATTTTTTTCTCTTTTCTCTTTGAATCTCTGTCAAAGAAGAGAAGTTGCTCAGGGAGATATCCCAGGGTGATTGATCCATAATCCTACCTACAGGCCACCATAAGATCTGCTGTCCTAATTAAGTATTTCCTAAGATCAATACCCAACATCGTGTCCATTAGGAGTAGATCATCAAAGGCCTCCAAATCCACTAGATGGCAGTAGTCAGTTAATCCTGCAGAGAGGGGAGCCTGGAGAAGCAAGTCCCTGCCAAGCAGACAAGCTCTAGGATTTATAATCAAGTCCAGAATATCTAAACATAAAGATGCTTTCTCTCCTCCTTCATTCCCCAAAGATTACTCTCACTCTTTTAAATTATTTTTTAAAAGAACAGCTACTCTGGATGAGGCTATGCAAGACAATGGCTGAAAAGATATACAGGTCCTTGCCCCAAAGCTATAACTAGGGTGTGTCTGCACTGCCCCTTGCAGAGTCAAGATGAATGGATTCAGGGGTTAAGTTAGGTCCTACTGCAAGGGAGAGATTTCTCCTTGGCCCTGTCCAGCCACAGCTCTGCAGGCTATGAGGCCTTCAAGTCAGGGAACTCGGCCAGACCATGAACCCCAAACCACAATTTACCACACAATTGTGCTGAGCTTGGAACCAAACCCTGATATTAATTTATGGAACCACATAGCCATTACAAAGTTTGTCATCTATTTTTCTTTTGAAAAACTCCTATCAAAGAATGAGTCTGAACTGGAACCAAGTTTAGGTATTTCCTAGAACTGTTGAACCAGGGCTTGAGAAAGTTCTCTGGACTGTGCTTAAACTGAATCTCTGTCACAGTCCTGGTCTCCAAGTTGAGATATGGTCCCTTAAACCACCTTCATTCTAGTTGAAGCAGCTTCCAATCCTGTTCTGGTCTCCAGCTTTGGAGAGCCTCAGGACAGGGTTGTCTGGGGCTGTGCCCCCAAGGTGGCCTTTTAGATGGAGATACCCCAACTCTTGCTGTAAACTCCTTATTAGGCTATTTTCTAGTTGATCTTGGTCATTTTTGTAGCAGCCAGAGAATCTGGTGGTTGGGTCTGAGATTTATGTAGGACACTTGGCTAAAATATAAACAGTGGTTTGGAGAAAGGGAATCTGCTTTGTGTCAACAGTAATCCGAGGCTGGGGGCCTCCGGCAAGCTGAATTGGATGTTTATCCACTGAATAAAGTCACTACATCATCTGGCCCTGTCTGACCAGGGGGCCCTGGCTGGAGAGCACAAGGCTGCCTGCCAGCTCTACATTTTCTCTCTGAGCCTGGTGGAGGTTTCCTGGTCTCCCTTTCCCTTCCCACCCCATCTCACCTGGGTAGGCAGGTGCTGAGCAGGGACACCCATCAGCCTTAATGAACATGTGTTTCTAGCTTTCTGTGAGCCAATGACTTACTTTATTTTTTGTGGCTACTTCTTTTAATCCATGTAACCACTCTCTGAGGTCCTTGAGGGTGGTCCTTGGTGGTCTGAAGTGCATACAAGTGTGAAGAGAGGACTGTAATAAAATAAAAACAAAATCACAAATATGATATTAGATCTGAAAGCAAATATTGAGAATGATACAAAATGAATCACACACTTACAAAATGACTGCAGCCTTGAAGGCCAGGTCTCTCTCTCATGAGAACTCTTGAGGCAGTGACCCAGCAATGCCTGCACAGGGAGGCTTCTGGCTCCCCCAGAGCACCCTCAGTGGGTCTCCCAGCACACAGGACCATGAGGTAGAGGGGTAGGAAGGCTTGATCTTTGGCAGTTTCCAGGTAAATCTGCTTTGCAGTTTGTGCCCCAGTGACTGATAGAGTCATCCTGTGACTTGTGCAGGGATGGCCCAATAAGACGAAGTGTGAAATCCAAACCTTTGACTCCTCTGACATGCTTCCCCCTCCACTGTGTCCTCTACCTCCACTGCCTTGAAGCCCACTCTGGGGGGCCACTTTTGGTCTGAGTTACACACCCCACAAGCCTCTTCTCTAGTCCTGAGACCAAGAAGAAGCCCTAAGGGAGCTGGAGGAGGTGGCCCTTCCTCTGGGAGGTGATCCTGCTGCCCCCAGCTCCATTTCATAGGATGTGTGCTCCAGTTTCACTGGTGTCCCCTGCACCCTGGAGAGCTGCATGACTTCCAAAGAGGCTGGATTTCTGAGGGAGGGGTGCACGGGCTGTTTGGACAGACCCACAGGGGATGGGGAGCTCAGGTCTGGGTTATGGCCTTGCATGGATGCCTTCCTCCTGAAGGCCTTTCTCCTCTCTCACCTCCAGTGCCCTTGTTCTGAACTCTGCCTTCTCACTCTCTTCACCCTCTCCCATAAAATCTTTCTCACTGAGCAAGGATCTATTGTTAGTCATTTGTGTCTTAGGGTGAATTTAAGTCGTTTGGTTTTTTTTTTTTTTTTCCTACAGGATGAGTTGTAATTCTCCATTAAAGAACAAAGCACTAAATCTTCAAAGGGTTGGGAGGGTGGGGGTGAGCCAGGGCTGACCTGAGGATAGGGGTGGGGTAGATGGACGGATTTCTCACATTTTTAAAAATTATACCACCAAGGCAGCTGTTATGTTTTAAAATTATCATTTGTAGGGAAAGGAGGACAAATTTTAAATGAATTGATCATTAACCTATGCTATGTGCATTCAGAAATGTCCAGAGGAACTCTGGAAGGTATCATAAGACCCTTTAACTGATCGTGCGGCTGAGGTCAGACACGGGTCCAGTCACAAGAAGGCAGGAGGAACAACTTTGGGGGAAGTGTCACTTGGTGCCTGGCACACTGCCCTCCCTCCTCACAGTGCTGGTTTCTTCTGTTTATTTTAAATGAGAAAACTGAGGCTCAGTAGTGAGCTGACTTTCCCCAGGTCCCTGCCATGTGCAGTGAAAGCCTGTAGGTACCCTATTGTTCTAGTAGGTAAGATATTTCCAAGGTTTCAGAACAGAATGGCTCATAGACCAAATTAAGGTATTTTCAACCTCGTTTACTAAATCCGTGGGAGAGGAACAAGGCAGGTTAACTCACTGAGCAAGGGTGCACAGGTGGATGGGTCACACTCTTGAATCCCAGGGTGTGTTCCTCTCCCCTCTGCAGCACCATCCCTTCCTCCCTGCTGATGGTGTGGTTACGAGGGACTGAGACTTGGGCACCAAGGTCTGGTACACGGGTCTCTCAAAACAACACGTACGTTTGCTCTCCAACAGGAGGAGCATAGGGGCAAGAACAAGCATAGTGGCCATGGCTATAGCTTGCCAATTTTCCTGCCTACCAGCTAAGAGTGTTACTTGTATTTCTTGCAGAGAGCATTAAGGGCCCAAATGAGACAATATGAGTGTCAGCCAATGGGTAGCTCATTTAAGGGTGACAAATCTTCCAGCCTAGAGGTGGCATGCTCATGACTCATTTTCTCCATAACTTTCTATCTGTAACTAACATACTTGCTTGTCTCATCTTACATTCCATTTATTCTTTATCTCTTTAGCATGTCTTATAGGTCACCAGCTTATTCTCTTTAATTAGCACTTCTTACGAATTCTTCCTGTGTCTTACAAGCTACTTGCTTACTCATCATCTATATTTCACACATCTTATGTGTTTTGCTCATAAGCTACTTGCTTTCTGTCTCTGTTAGCTTTGGTTATCCATTGCTGTATAGCAAATTACCCTAAAACTTAGCAGCTTAAAATAACAATTCACATTTTTTTTCTCTTACACAGTTTCTGTGGTTATGAGAATTTGGGAACAGCTGGGCTGGGTGATTCTGGCTCCGGATCCCTCATGAGGTGGTAGTCATGATGTCACTGAGTGCTACAGTCATCTGAAAGCATTGCTGGGACTGGAGGATCCATTTCCAAAGTGTCATTGACATGGCTGGCAAGTTGGTGCCAGCGGATGGCAGGAGACCTCGGTTTCTTCAGCTGCTCCAGTGTCCTCATGACATAGCAACTGTCTTCCCTCCTATCAAGTAATCCAAGAAAGAGCACTGTCTTTTATGTCCTAGCCTGGGAAATCACGTGCCATCGTTTTCTGCACTGTTATGTCATATGTTCTTCTTATGAGTTTTATCCATTCAGTATGATTCTGTGATTCTATGAAACTGACTATTCTAAATAATATGGCAAACTTAACATCATAGTCCTCTAGCTAGTAGGTGCTATCTACTTCTAAAACTTTTCACTTCCCCAAGATGTATGCTTGGGAGGCTGGCCCTATCTCTTGCTCGCAGTTCTGGGATTTTTCAAATAATAAATTATAGTTATTAGTAACCACATAAGCAGTCACAGCGGCCATCAGCAGCAGCAGCACGTGGTCATCACTGAAGGGAGTTGCTCAGTAGGCACAGTGTGTGTAAGGTCCTCACAGAGCCACCCTGGGGGAAGCAAGAGGAGCCCCAGCCTAGCAGTGCTGTCAGAGGAAGTGTTCTTTAGCTCTCACGTGGCTTCCTCTTGGTGACTGGTCTCTTTAGAAGCTACTTTCATCCCCTGGGCATGAAAGTGTGACTAAACAGCACCTAGAAGTCCTTACCTGAAGACCCCACAATGCCTCTGACATCCAGGCAAGCAACAGCTCTTTATCTTCCAACTTCCCATCCTCATAAATGCTGACCACTTGCAGTGGTGTTTTTTGTCACTTGGGTTATGATGTCGTCCTGTGTTTGTCTCTGTTTTGCTCCATTTATGATTGTTATGTTTGCTTCTAATCAGCGGTGTCTCCTTTTGGAGGGCATGCAGACATATCGCTATTAATTCATGCCTGATTTGTCTTTGAGCTTCTGCTGGTGGCCTTTGCCAAGAAAAGCAGTGCTTCCTGATACAGGTATTTTACGACCAGTCACATTGAAAGGTTGCACTGGAATGTGCCTTGCTTTGCCAAGTGCTTTCAGGATTGTTGATAATTGAGCAAACTATCCTATTGCTGTTTCAGTTTGTCCCAAGTCAGTGCATAGTATTTCTTTAGGTCCTGGCTAACAGGGCCCCTCCTTTGGACTGAGGAGACTTTAGGGTCACTAGATTGGGAAATGTATAAAATTAGATTTTCACTTTTTCATGACTTTTTTAAGAGAAAAAGTGAAATGAGTCTCTGTAGGGGAGAATCATTTTGAAGTCTTAACCATTTTTTACCCATCAATTCCTGGTATGGCTAATTTAAAAGAATGGTAGCTTTTGGAGCTTCCTTGTCTACTGTAGATGGCCAAATGATTCTGCTTTTCCTACAAAGATGGTCAATTTTATGTGTTGACTTGACTGGGCCAAGCAGTGTCCAGATATTTGATCAAACAAATATTATTCTGGGTGTTTCTGTGAGGGTGTTTCTGGATGATATTAACATTCAAGTTGGTAAACTGAGTAAAGCAGCGTGCCTTCTCCAAAGTGGGTGAGGCTCATCCAATGAATCGAAGGCTTGCCTAGAAGGATTCTGGTGCCTTTTTCTGGTGAGATGGGCTGGAGGCCCTTGTAAGGTCATTAACAAGGTTGCCTGCATATCTACTCCTCCATCTCCTGCTCAATGACATCTGGATTATGGATAATGGGTTCATTCACTGGTCCTCTCCGTGGGAAGACATCTCATTAAGAGCAAACTGCCTTGGCAGAAGCACCTGTGGAAGGAAATGAAGCTGCTTAGGTAGGATCAACATCTACATCTATTACGATGCTGAGAACATCTCCTCTCCTCTTGCCATTAACATGGATGCCATAGCTCAAGTGGTCTTATCTTTGGTTCTGACCCTTGACTCCCTAGAACATATAAGCAGGGGTAATAATTGCTAGGGATTCTCTTCTCTCTCCTCTTTCTATTATGCCAAGTCCTTTTTTTTTTTCACAACTGCCAGCAATGTAAGCTCTTTGAGAGTTTCTTTTATGTAACTCTCAACTAAGTTTGGCCTCTTTGACTCTATGGGACTCTTTTTGTCAGACAAAAACAATTTCTGCTCTTACTGTAAGATTGGCATCACTTTCCCATTTGCTTGTTGGTTTATTAAGGTGGCAGCACCCCCACCCTCACTTTGTGCCATTAGCGATCTGGCATTTCACATCCCGGCACCCCACAGATTCCTGATGCTTCTGTCCAATCATGAGCATGAAAGAGGGGTGTTCAGTGGACTTTCTACCTGGACTATCACTCCCCGGCAGTCGGTGTTGTGAAATGTGGAGGGGTTCTTCAAGCCCACAGTGCCCCTTCTTAGCTCCCTGTCCTTCTCTCTGTGTTGTATCTTGCTCATGCCATGAAAGTCTTGAATGGCCACCTGCTTCTGGCTTGGTTTTTCAGCCATTGAGATATGCAGGATTTGGATAGACCAGTGGGAGACTGGGTTCATAGTTTGTGAAATGATTTTTGACCCATATTAGTATCTATAGCTATGATGTTCCAATAGCTGATTGGTAGGCCCATTAGAAAGACCAACTAAATTCCCCACATGATGCATGGATTAACTTTTTCTGCTTCCTTCTAGGGTGTCTTTCCATTTTGTACTCTACTGAGCATGCTGTTCCTTGCCTTTGAACATGAGTTTGCATGTGTTTAATTTTCTACTATTTTTGCATTTTTTACTATTTCTATGAGTTCAGGAAAAAGTAAGATCTTATCATGTGCTCAATCTGCCATCATGAATGGGCTGGAAGCCTGATTCAAAATCAATTCTTTTTTCTTCAACATGTAGATCATCTTACCCTGCCCCCCACCCCCGCCACTCCACTCACTGGGCTCTGAGCCCCTGTTTATATATGCAAAGACTCATTGATGTGCTCTGCTAAATAGTAGATTACATATTTCAACTCTTCTCTTTGGCAGCCTGGAATAATTGGCAGAAGCTTTGAAATTTCCATTTCTTCCTTCATCCGCTCCCATTAATCTCAGCCAGGGGAATGGAGCCATATAGAGATTTCTATCCTCTTTCATATGTATTATATCTTCTTAAAAGGCAAGTGTGATTGTTTTAAGTAATAATTGTTTTCTCTGTTACAGTTATAAGTAACATTTGTGTTGTACTTATGTGTCGAGAATTATACTAGATAAATTGCAAATAATGGTTGTGTTAATTTAACAACATCCTAAATGTAGGTGTTTCATCCACATGTACAAAAGTGAAAGCTGGAACTGTGAGAAGTTCAGTAGTTTTATTAATGGCCTCACAGCTATTGAAAGGCAGGAGTAGTATTCAAATTCATAGCTGTCTGTCTTTAAACTTTTCTGTAAAAACCCGATAGTAAATATTTTAGGTCATGTAAAGTCTCTGGGTGAATGTATACCATGTATAGGGTTTTGAATTTAGCCCAGGAAAACTTGAACCTATTGGAAAAATTTGTGCAGAGTTTTATCTTCATATCATGTATATGATATACATTATTATATTTATGATATATAAGGTCTATATATATTTATAATATCTCTTTGAAAAGGTAAAAGCTATTCCTATTTGGTAAGCTACAAAAAAACAGGCTATGGGCCAGATTTGACCTGTGGGGCATAGTTCACTAATCCCTGTTCTAGAGCATCTGCTTGAATCCCTGCAGCTGGGACACGTGTTTACATGGGCAAGAGTGCATCTTGCTGTGTCTACAGCAGCACCATGCATGCTAGACATGTTACAGCCATGATTTAGAGGCAGGTAAAGCCTGTGCTCTTCAAAGAGCTAGAATGTTTCAATCGTTTCTGCTCCCTGCTTTTTAAAATGGGAATTAGACAGGACAATAAGACTGAGCATTTGTTGTTTAATGCCCTTGTTCTTCTCTCCTGGCATCTGGCACACTGAGCATTCAGGGATCCAGGTAAAGGAGCAGTGAGTTCTGCAACCATGTTTCTCCTTCAAGGCTTTGGGCAACGACTGCCTTGCTGTTCCTTCTTTCTGAGAGGCCTGTTTGGGGAGAAAATGAGAGATCAAAAGGGTAATGGAGTCAGGATCTTCACTTCCTCATTGTCTCCAATCAAGAGATGAAAATCATTTAACGTTTACTATAGAACATAAAGGGAGAGACCATGTGCGAGGCAGGCAGCAGGTCAGAGCTTGGAGATGCTAAAGGTCTAAAGTAAGAGAGACGGACAAGAGGATGATTCAACAGACCTTAAGGAGATGACAGGTCTTGGTCACAGGTATGAGGAATGGGCAGAAACCTAGGCTCATCGTGAGAGGACCTGTCCAGAGGACTGAGAGGAAAGCCTTGTTCCTAAATAGGCAGCATCGTAGGAGAATTAGGTTTGGAGGCATGAGATATCAGACCCTGTACTGGATGAGTTAAGTTTGATGGTATTGCAGATTTCATGTGGAGATGTCAGGCCAGCAATTTGAAATATAGGTTCAGAACTAATGAAACTGCTAGATAAAGGGTTTTAAATTTAGCCCCAGGAAAACTTGAACCTATTGGAAAAATTTGTGCAGAGTTTTGTCTTCATAAACACTCCATTTAGAAAAGTGGTTTGGGAGGAGTTAGAGAGAGCCTTGTAAACTATGTTAACATTTCTGGTGATCCTCTTGTAATATGATGAGGTTGCAAACTAGAGTTACTGCAGGAAGAAAGTATATATGCAAAAGATACTTTGCAGGGAGAATTGCATAAACTTAGGATGCAAAAATATTTTTTCCTTTAAGTATAGTATTTTCCCCAGTGTTTTATTTTGAAAAGATTGGGTTGTGAAAGTCTTAACCTAATCAGTGAATTAACCCCTGATGGGGTTAACTGAGTGGTAACCAGAGGCAGGTAGGGTGTGGCTGGAGGGAGTGGTTTATTGGGGGCGTGGCTATGGGGTATATATTTTGTATCTGGAAAGTAGAGGCTCTCTCTCTCTGCTTCCTGATCACCATGTGAGCTGTTTCCCTCTGCCACCTCGATGTTCAGCCTAACCTCAATCCCCATGGAATGGAGCTTACATTCGATGGACTAAGACCTCTCAAACCATGAGCCCTAAATAAATTTTTCCTTCTCTATAATTCTGCTGTCAGATCATTTAGTTGTAGCAGTGAAAAAGCTGACTAAAACACCATTGGAAAAACATAGTAAAATAAATACCTATATCCTCTTCACATTGATTGACCCAATATTAACATTTTTTGCCATGTTTGCTTCTTTCCCTTTCTCTTTTTTTATTTAAATGGTGTTCTTCTATATAGTCACATTTTAATTAACACACACAGGATATTTAATAAAGATACCACACCATAGTTTTATCTACTATCTAAGCCTTGTTCAAATTTCCATGCTTCTCCTAACAAAGTCTTTTATAGTATTTTTTTTTTCATTATTCAATCAATGGTCAGGCTTTGCACTGAGTTTATTATGTCTTCTTACTTTTTAATTTAGAGCAATTTCCCTTCCTCTGTTGGTCTCTTATGACATTGACCTTTCGAAGCACCTAGACTGCTTGTGTTGAAGAATGCGTGATGGTCTCAATTTGTCTGCATGCTTCTTCATGATTAGATTCACAGTAGCATTTTTGGTAGGTGTGATCTCTAGTCAGGACTGCAGCTTGCTCTTTGCCTCACACCATGAGGCACGATGTCAACATGTCCCATTACTGGAGATGCTGAGTCTGACTGCTTGGCTCTCCCTGTCTGCTGAATTCTTCATTGCAAAGATGGCTTTCCCCTCACCTGACTGGTGCTTCGAGTCCAGTGGAATATACTGGTCTCCAAAATCCATTTGCTTCATTTTAGCATGTATCAATTATCCTTGCCTGAATCAATGTTTACATCTGTGGTTGAAAAATGAGGATTTGCTAATCCTGTAGAACTTACTACATTGCTAGTTAGCATTCTTTGGTAACTTCCAACTCCTCCAATTTTTGTTTTTTACAATTATTATGGATTCATGAATTTTTAAAAATTCAATATGTTGTCGTCCATTATTATTATTGTTCCTTTTAAAAATCAAGACATAATTTACATGCAGTGCAACATCTGAATCAGAAATACACAGTTAGATGAATTGGACAAGCATACATACCCATAGAAATCCACACCGGGTCAGGATACAGAATATTTCCATCACCGCAGAGTTTCTTCCCAGTTACTCTCTGTACTCACTTTAGGCAATCACTTTCCCTTACTCTTTTTAATCCTCACAAAACTCTACATCTGGCCAATGAGAGCCTCACTGTGTTGACTTCTTGTCTTTTTTTCGAGCAGTCCTTGGTTTTGGGGGCACACTAAGTGTTCCAGGTTTACTTAGTATTGATGCTTCAGACCAGCGGCACCAAGCATTTCTTTTTCAACAGTGTTTATCTGCCATAGTTCTGGAGGCTGAAAGTGGGAAATCAGAGTCAGCAGGACAAAGCTCTTGGGAGCCTCTGGGGAAGGAGGCTTTTTGTGCCTCTTCCCAGTTCCTGGAGGCTGCTGACTGTCCTTGGCAGTCCTTGGCTTGTGTTGCCATCACTCGAATCTCTGCATCCACTTCACGTGGCTGTCTTGCCTCCGTGTGTCTTCCCATGGGCTTATTATTAGGACACCTGTCACTGGACTTAGGGCCCATCCTAATCCAGTGTGACCTCATCTTAACTTGCTCACACCTGCCAAGATGATTCCCAAATAAAGTCACATTCAAAAGTACCTGGGGGTTAGAACTTTAAGGCATCTCTTTGGGGACACGATTCAACTCACAATGTTGGGTGTGTTCATTGAGATTGAGATGTCATTATTTCTGGGACATTACAGTAAAGAGAGCTGAGAACACACACACACACACACACACACACACACACACACACACACACCCCCCTATGATTTGGAAGTGATTTGTTCCACAACGTTTCATGTGTAGGAAGTTTGGTCTCCCATGTAACAATATGGGAGATGGGCCTAGTGGGTGGTCCTTAAGTCACTGGAGGTGCTGTTCTCAGAAGGTCTTGTGGGACCCTAGTTAGTTCCCATGACAGGGATTATCATAAAAGAGCAAGACTGGGTCAACACTCTGGTTTCCTATCTTGTCATGAGATCTCTCCCTTATACACACTCTTCCAGGATGCCATCTGCCATAAGACACAACCAAGGGGCCCCCACCAGCAACTGAATCATGAACCTTCCTGATTTTGGACTTTCAGGCTCATAAAACTGTGGGCTAAATAAACTTCTTTTCTTTTTAAGTTACCCAGCATCAGGTATTTTATCATAGCAATGGAAAATGAACTAATACATTTATTAAACATAATCATGAATTTATAGTGATATACTCAATTCCAATCCAATGCCACAGATTCTCCCTCTCTTCCTTTCAACTTGATATTAGTATCTTGAACCCAGATAGCTAAGTAGAATTTGCATAATCCTACAATACAAAAGTAATCATTAGAATTCAACATCAATATCACTACCAACAAAAAATAAAAGTTCAAGATTTCTTTGCAGTTCTTTTAGTCATTACCTTATATTCCTTTCAGGGTGGTCATCCACAGTATTGTGTTCCAAAGTTACTTAAATTCTGCTTTTTCCTGTGTAATTATATTATAACTTTGACAAATAGTTAGGGCTCTTTTTATTCAACTTTAGATATTTTTATTATTTATGTAGCTTATGTTGTTTTTTATGATCCTTTCCCCTTTTTTCTCCCTTTTTTCCCATGCAGTTTTTAAAAATTTTTTACAGACTGCATTTTGATTCATTGTACACAAATGGGGTACATCATTTTGTTTCTATGGTTGTGCACGATGTAGATTCATACCATTTGTGTAATCATACAAGTACATAGGGTAATGATGTCTGTCTCATTCCATGACTTCTCATACCCCCTCCCTCTCATTTCCTTCTACATAATCTAAAGTTTGTAGTTTATGTTTTGAAAATGTAGAATATTTACTTTCTTTCTTATTGAGTTTACTTATTTTTAAATACATAAAATTTTAACTACTTAAAACTACATAAAAAGCACACTCAGAATTTTCTCCCTTTCCTAACCCTTTTTATCTTGCTCCTACTCACTCCCCATGAGGTAAACTAGTTTCTTTAGTTCCCTTTACCATCCTGTGTTTTGTAAAAACCAGTCAGTGCACATTATATGTGCGTGTTACATATATATTCTATATTCTCATTTCCCCTTATTTCTTATGCAAAAGCCTGTACACTGTAAAAGTGTGTCTAGTTACTTTTTGTTTTTGGTTTATAGTCATCACTCACTCTACTTCGGTTCATAGAGAATTGACATATGAACTCATCTTTGTAGCTTTATAGCCCTCTGTCATGGAGGTATTATTATTTATTTCATCATATTCCTATGCATGAGCCCTTAGTAATTTCCAATAATTCTTTTATTACATATCGTGCCACAAAGAAACCCCTTGTGAATGTTTTCATATTGTAATCATTAGAGTAATATCTTTGGGGTAAACCTTTAAAAACGGGATTGCTGGGTCAAAGGGCAAGTGTGACGGTAGCTTTATTAATATTGCTGTATGCTGTTCCATAGGGGTTGTTCCCACCAAAAGCATATGACAGGTGATTTCCCTACAGCTTCATAATGGAGTGACTACCAAGATTTTTGGTCTTATTAATTTCTTTTTCTTTTCTCCTCCTCCTTCTTTTTTGTTTTATTTTGTTTTGTTTTGAGGTACTGGGGATTGAATCCAGGGCTTCTTGCACGCAGACAAGACAAGCATTAACCCTGACTAATTTCTTCTTCTTCTTTTTTTTTTTTCTAATTTCTTAACTGAGAACATAGTCTGCTTTTAATTCACATTTCTTCATTATAAGTAAAATCAAACATCTTTCAATATCTTTAAAAGGGGCATTGTGTGTTTTTTGAAAACTTTAAAAATTTGTTGAATTTTTCTATCAGGTTTTAAAATATTTTTATTTCCTATATTAATATATTAGAGATAATAGCCCTTTATCTGAAATATTTCATACTTTTTGTCTCCCATTTTGCCACTTGTCTTTTTTTAATATATTTTTAATTTGTTCTAATTAGTCATACATGACAGTAGAATGAATCACGGACCTTCCTGACATTTATGTATGACACATCATAATAAATGGAGTCTAATTTCTCATTCTTTTGGTTGTACATGATATAGACTTACACTGATCATGTAATCATATATGCACATAGGGCAACAATGTCTGATTCATTCTACTATCATTCCAACCTCCATGCCCCCTCCCCTCCCTTTGCTCCCTCTGTCTAGTTTAAAATACCTCTATTCTCCATCCCTCTCTTATTGTGAATTAGCATCTGCATACCAGAGAAAACATTTGGCTTTTGGTTCTTTGGGACTGGCTTATTTCACTTACCATATTATTCTTCAGTTCATTCCACTTACTGGTAAATGCTATAATTTCATTATTCTTTAAGGATGAGTAATATTCCATGTATATATTTACCACAGTTTCTTTATCCACTCATCTGATGAAGGGTACCTAGGTTGGTTCCACAATCTAGCTATTGTGAATTGAGCTGCTATAAACATTGATATGGCTGCATCTCTGTAGTATGCTGATTTTAATTCCTTTGGGTATAAACCAAGGAGTGGGATAACTAGGTCAAATGGTGGTTCCATTCTAAGTTTTCTTAGGAATCTTCACACTGCTTTCCATTTCGGTTGCACCAATTTGATGTCCCATCAGCAATATGCCGCTTGTCTTTTGACTTATAAATTTTTTTACACTATTAAAGTTTTTTAAAAATATAATCAGACTTTTTTTCATTGTAGTCAATCTCCAGTCACAGAAAGCCTTTTCCTGTACCCAGTACCTACAGGGTTTCATCTTTCATGATTAGATATTTCATGCTTTTGCAGTTTATTATACTGAGTGATATGAGGAAAGAAGGCAGTGTCATTACTGTTGGAAGGTACTTCAGTTGCACCAGGGCTATTTGTTAAAACAAAAAAAAATTTTTTCTTCAGTGATTTGAGATGCCAGTCTTGTAACTGCCCATTTCCATATGTACGCGGACTGTTTTTGCACTTTATATTTCAGACCACGGGTCTGAACTGTGCTTTGTCTGGTGTTAGGATCACAACTTCTCTTTCTTACTGTTTTTATTTGCCTGATATAGCTTGCCTATCTTTTTGTGTTTAGTGTTTAGAATCATTTCATTTCAGATGTGTCTTATATTCACCAGACCATGGGTTTTTTTGCTCTTTGAGCTGACTTGAAAAAAATTCTTCCAATGGTTAAGTACATTTCCATTTCATTATATTTCATAGTTAAGTGCATCTACATTTATAAAAACTTATTTTTATATTTTGATAGACCTTTATTTTATTTGTTTATTTATATGCAGTGCTGAGAATTCAACCCAGTGCCTCATGCATGCTAGGCAAGTGCTCTACCACTGAGCCACGACGCCAGTCCCAAGCATCTACATTTATTAGTGTCACTAATGTGTTTAGTTCCAATATTGTCATATTCTTTTATTTATTTATTTTTTTGTACCTACTATAAGCTTTATGCTGCACTCACTGTGTTTCTTTCTCTTCATTATCTGTTCTTTGCTTGTTTTTCTTTTTGGTACTTCTTTTAGAATGTAGAAATGCAACTTGTTGTTTGCACATTACATTTTCAAGGCATTCAAAACACCCTTTTTACTTACCCAGGCATCTACTATTTGGTTGTCAAGTTTCAATGTAACCTTTGACTCCTCTTTACTATCTATGTGACAGCCAATGATTTTACTTTCTTCTTTTTACACATTTTTATTTATTTTTATTTTTTTGGTGCATTACAATTATACATGACAGAGGGATTCCCTATGCCACATTCGTACACACGTGACATAATTGCATCATCTCTTTCCCCAGTACTTTCCCTTTCCCTCCCTGCTTCCATCCCCCTTTTGTTCTTTTAACTTTTACTTTCTTGCTTGTTTTCCAAGATGTATTCTATTTCCTTTTACAGAACATCTAGCACTTGTGTTGAGGTCTTCCACCATTGCCCAACTTTAGTTTTAGTGTAAGAGCAGGGAACGTTACCAGTGCTTGCTCTAGATCCTGTTTTTGAAATCTCCCAGACAACTCTTCATTAGATGAAGTTTGAACTTTAGTTGGTTCTCTGCGTACACATTTCTCTCTATCCTTGCCTTTTTTTTTTTTTTTTTGTACTGGAAATTGAACCCAGGGGTGCTTAATCACTGAGCCCCATCCCCAGCACATTTTTGTATTTTATTAGAGACAGGGTCTGGCTGAGTTGCTTAGGGACTTGCTAAGTTGCTTAGCACTGGGTTTGAACTCTCGATCTTCCTGCTTCGGCCTCCCAAGTGGCTATTTCTTCAGCCTTAACATTTAAGGACAACTTGAGTGGATATATAAAGTGCTTTGCTCACAGTCTTTTCTCGAATTTCTTGAAAATCGTGTTCCATTGTTGACACAAGTTGGCAAGTCTTACTTCAAATTTTCCTTCAACTATCAAAGGTAGTGAATAAGTTTTCAGTTTGATCAAGTTGTATCTCAGATGTTAGTATTTAAGTCAGTATGCCCAGGTTCAAGGCAAAGCCCTTCAATATGCAGATTTAGGTCTGCTTTTATTTCTGGAAAGTATTCTTGGATGACAGGTGTAATAATATTTCAATATTATTTCATTTTTTTCTTTCTCAGAGACTACAATTAATTATGTTCAACTATTTTTGCTTTCTTCTATCTTAACCACTTTTTAAAATTTATTTTTAAGTACCTTTTCTAAACATCATTTTGTTTTCTTGACTGTTGAGTGGTTTTTTTCTTCCTGTCTCTTACTACATTTTTAATTAAATCTATTCTTTCTTAGGCATCTTATAATTTAGTTTTCATGTCTAAGATGATTTTATATTTTTCTTTGAGTTTAAGTTTAATCAATTATTCCTTCACTTTTTTGTTATTGTTTTACATTTCTAATCTGAGTTGTATTCACATGTAAATGTGTGTTTAAGGATGTTTATTCCAGGTTGAGGTGTTGTTATAGTTTTCTTCAACTTCATGGTTGAATTTGAGGGAGAATTTTTATCAACTGAAATAGTTTA
This sequence comes from Sciurus vulgaris, assembly GCF_902686455.1. NCBI lineage: Eukaryota > Metazoa > Chordata > Mammalia > Rodentia > Sciuridae > Sciurus > Sciurus vulgaris. The sequence goes on from NC_136472.1 coordinate 108,020,604, forward strand.
TATCTCATTTTGATTTTTCTTTTTATATTAAATTTGTCCTGATACTGTCAGTCATTTTCTGTTCATTTTGGAATACCTGTTTTCCGAGACTGGCAGTAACAGTGGTTTATAGACAGGGATGGGAGGTGTACATGACTGTCTGGGAGTACCCTTTTGCTGAGATATGAAATGCCTTTGATGAGAGAGACATTGATGTGCCTTCGGAGTTGGTGATTCTCTTATATTTCTGTAGGACCGCGGATGTTCATTTCAGCTTCCTATTCCTTCTCTCTTTTCACTAAGTCTCTAAATGATGCCTCTTTGAAATCATCTCTGCCTAAGAATCAGCCCCTTCTCAGGGTTGCCATCTTTGGTCCTTTATGCTTTCAAGATTTTTCTGATCAATTCTCAGTAGCCACTTGTGCAGATGCACTTGTGTGGATGCACCAAGACTGATACATTCTCAGCATCTTCCCACTCTGGGTGGCACTTTCTCTTTCTAGCCCCTGTCCTCCTAGGTCCTTTATTCCTGTCTTCTCTGGCATGCATTTCCCAGATAGCTCTGCTGGTTAGCTTTATTTCCTGACTTATGCATGACTGGCTTCCTACCTATGCTGTAGTCTTGGGCCCTAACTCATTTTATTTACTCTTATGTTGATTTTTATGGCTTTTCTTTCTTTTTGAGGATACATGAATTAGTTTGGACTTAAATAGCTATTGTTATTCTACTGAAAGTTGGAACCATCCTAAAATTGGAAATTTGGAATGTGTATTAGATATTATTTAGTCCAAACTTTCTCTATCTATAAATGAAAAACTTAATAGTGACAGGAAATAATATGTCCAGGGTTATACAGGAGCAGACTCAACTATTATTCTACCCCTTCCTCATTCTAAAACAAAATACCTTTTCAAAGTGCAGATAAATTGCACTATGTGGAGAAATCCTCAAAGACAGAAGTCTCAGGAGGTTCCATACACACGTTAAGTATCCTGACAGGCTATAGAAAATAGTAATTGTTCTCCTGAGTTGCTTGAAATTGAAGCCCAAGGAACTATCTCTAGTTCTATTGAATTTTCACGTCCTGGAGGAAATTGTCTCCATATTCTTATCTGCGATTGTGCTGGCAGGAAGGGTAGAGGTCTTTGGGGTCTGATCTAAGCTAGAGTTTTGCTCCATGTAGGAAGATAAGAGAAGGCAGCAAATCAGAACACGTGATTTTCTCCTCCCCTCTCTCCCAGAATTCTTAAAGATTGTTTTATCACCAGTGTTTCATTTCATTTGATCCTTTTTTTTTTTTTTTCCTGGCAAAGAAACCATGGAGTCAAGGCTCAAATCACTGGTTAAAGTTCACTCATTTACTCAGCAACACTAATGGTGGAGTTATAATATGCTGGACGCTGCTGGACTTTGGGAGAAATGGCAGACACAGAGCAAAAATTGGGGCCCACAAAGAGCCCACTGTTTGACTGAATGAGCTTGCAGGCATTATGCAACCAGTGCGGTAAGTGCTATCAGATGTAAAAACAACTAACAAGGAGAGCACAGAAGCGGAAACAATGACTCTGCCTTGGAGAGCAGAAGTCTTTGCTAATGAGGTGCCATCTGAATTAAATTTAAAGAACTAATAGAGATTTGCTAGGCAGGAAAGGCTATTTCATATTTGGTGAACTGGAAGCATGGGGAATGGTTGGGCGATTAGGTTTGGCTCTGTACCAGAGGCTTGATCTCAAAAGTCCTCAATTATTTAGCACTTTGAATGGAAGTCAGTAGGGAGTGGTAGGGGCCTCAAGTAGGTCAGTAGTATGATGAATCTTGTGACTTAGAATGGAGGATAGATCAGAAGGAGAATGCCTGGAAACAGAGATAAAGCAGGAAACTGCAGTCGTACACCTGAAAGACAATGAAGGCCTGCACCTTATGGCTTCTAAATCTGTCTTTGCTCTTATGTAAAACCACTGCCTATTGGAGGTCCATAAGACACCTCAAACTCAACTCGTCCAGGCCAGAACCTATCATGTCCTCCCTTACCCCTTAATATTCATCCCCTGCTACAATTGTGGAGATCAGAAATCCAAGCCAGATACCAAAAGACTGTTTCTTCTTCACTCTGTGCACCCAATAGTCAATGACCCTTAAAAATTAAAAAAAAAAAATTTTTTTTTCTGTACCAGGGATTAAACCCAGGGATGATTTACCACTGAGCTACATATCCTGCCCTTTTTATTTTTTGAGACGGGGGTCTTTCTAAGTTACTTAGGTTCTCATTAACTTGCAGAAGCTCACCTCAAACTTGCAGTCTTCCTGCCTTAGCCTCCCAGTCACTGGCAAAAAATTCAAATTCTTAAACATCTTCCCTCAATAGGAATCACCACTACCTTAGTGAGCATATGAGGAAAATAATGTAGAATAAAACACCATGGTGGGCGTCTGTGAATTAGAGATCACAATGGGGTTATGGAAATTCAGGAATGGGAGTAGTAGAATGTACTGGAAAGATAAGAAATTATGGTCCATGAGTGTGACATTGGAACCTGAGGTTTCAAAGGTGGCACAGTTGTGTTTGATGCTAAAGTCTTGGGTGAATGGGGCTGAGGTGTGGGGAGGATATGATTATTAGGAATAAGGAAATTGTGGAATTGGAAGGCTGGGGTATTGAATGGATTCATCAAGGTGGATATTGAAACTCCCAAGAGGAATGATAGGAGGAGTAGTCATCGTTCTCACAGTTGTGATGGTGGAAGAATATATGCAGGCTCTGAAGTCATCACAAGATAAAAAGAAGCTTCTAAAGCAGTAATGAAACAGTGAGAGGTGATGCTTGTCCCTAGATGCAACTTATATTGAGCATAAAAATATAAATATCATAGTCCAAGGGTGGCCCCATATCCTGCTTAGGTGCTGAGCCACAGGCAATCCTCACATTTGTAAATTAGTCCTGCCCCTCTTGCCTCACCTGTTCTTCTGGACTCTTCAAAGTCGCCTGAAGTCAAGAAGACAGGAATCCAGGGTGGGCACTTTAAGGGCCAGAAAATCCAAATTCCACTTGTCCTGCTGGCCCAGAGGGTGATGCTGCTGTCTCCTTCCCTCTTCCGTGTGAGTCCTTAAGTCATCTAGTCCAGTCTTCCCAGATTGTGATCATTGTGATCGACTTTTTCTTGACAGGCCGCGCTGAGCTTTGGCTCATTCGTGGGGCAGACGGTTATTTCCTGTTCTCCAGCCATGACAAATTGCTGATTGTTGGCATCACTGATGAAATAAGTAGGGCCTCTGCCACCCCAGCTTCTATTACTTTTTAATATGAGTTACTTTAATAGAAAGACTTAAATGCTTCTTTCTATTGCTTTGCCTCAGCACTTCTGGGGTCATAAATTCTTCTCCCTCCTGTCTGCTATTACTGGCATATCAATCCTTTCTAGTTCTGTGAGCACTAAAATTGAAAGAAAACAAGGTTGTGGCTTTATGCATTTTTAATTTAACGAAATCCCTGCTTTGAAGTTGAGGGGAACAATGCTCGTGGAAGCACAGAGTGGCCACCAGGAAAGCCCTTGGAGGAGCTGAATTGGTGGAAGTTTGTAGGCAATCCCGAGCTTTCATTTTAATCTTTGGGGGGCCCCAGCTGACTTTGTGTATGCTTCTTATGAATTCCAATCAGGTGAAATCTTTCCCACCCACCGCCCTTCTTCGGTCTCCCCTTTGAGAATATTCAGGAACCCACTGGGATGGGAGAGTCTGCATTCCCAGGTATGGAGAGCATCCATGCTTTATCTGATTCCTTTCCAAGGCTCCAGAATCAAGTGTTGAACTGGCTGGATGATAAAGAATGGGAAGGAGTGTCTCCGTTCTTAAAAATCTCTCTTAAAGTAATTCCCTGAGTTCCAAGGTCTGGAAAGGCCAGCAGTCAGGAAGCTCTTCCTCACCTCTAGCCCCATTCCACTCTTGAGGAAGGAGCCTACTCCCTGGAGGTGGGGAAAAGTGCAAGCTGGCATGAGGCCCAAGAAAAAAATAAAGTGTCCCTTTAGGCAGGGCCCAGAGGCATGATTAACACCACTACTCATCAGCATAAAATATCTTCAATTATGAGGGATTAAGAGGCTTGGGAAAGCAAAATGTTAAAGCAGATGAAATATGAGCATATTAGTGGAAAACAGCACCCCAGGACAGCAGAGGCTGGGGCTGCCTTCAGGGCTGGTGGAGGCTCCTGTCAGAAGATGCTCAGAGCCCCGCTGTGTGCTCTGCCTGCTGAGGGGAGTGCTTCCAGTTCTGGGCTGCAGGGAGCTCCTGTGCTGTGAGGAGAAGATGGGGCTGGAGAGCCACAGTCTGCTTAAGCTCTTCACATTCACTCTGACAAGGACAGTGCTTTACAAGATCCTTGGCTTTCCCTTTTGCAGCGGCTGCTGAATTAGATCATGCAGAGGAGCTGCCTTACGGGCTGACCATTGAGGCACCCCACAAGAGCATTTGCATAATTCTCCCAGATTCTTTCCTGTGAATTTACACAGATTAGGCAAGGGGTAGTGTGGATGAAGCATGATCTACTAGCATGGAGTGGGACATGGGTGGGTATGTGACAGTCCACCAGGCAGAAGGCAGAGAATCAAAAGAATGGCAAAACCATCCTTCAGAATAGAAAGTAGTGGCTCTGGCACCAGGACGAGAGGGCCTACCTGCCTGGGGTAGAAGACCAGAATCTCATCAGTTAGCAGAACAATATTTGGGACAGCTATTTGCCCAATACTATCGTCCATCATGTATTCAGTAAGGTATAGAAGTGCCAGGCTGAGTCCAGAGCAAGGTTGGGGGTTGGGAGAGGATCCAGTACTGGACAAGATGTGATGGAGATCAGGTTCCAAGAGGTGAGGAACAGTTCTTAGGTGACATCAGGGTGGAATTCCTAGAATAAGAATGAGACACTCTAAGATCAGAGAAAACTGCAGAAGGACAGTGTGTGGTCAAGGGTGACCTGTAGGGTAGGGAGGACCTTAGCTTGAACACTGATTCTTACACTCACTGGCCATGTGACTTGACTGAGTGACTTGACCTTCCTCTGCCTCCTCATCTTCATGCATAGAATGAGAATCACAGCTGCTCCTAGCTCACGAGGTCATTGTGAGGGTGACGTTCAGTAATGTGTGTGAAGCTTCTCACACCGTGCCTGGCACACTGCTGTTATCGTCGCTGGAGACGGAGCTGAGAAATGTGAGGCGAATAAGAGAAATGGAAAGGCAGTCATGTGACCGAAGCAGATGGTAGGGGATTTGATGATCTTCAGGCTCGTTTCTCTAACCTGGGGCTGCTTGACCTAGGCCAGGGATATAATGATATGCTGCTGGAGGGGTCTTCATGGGTGCATGGCCTCTAACAGCCAAGGTTGGGGAGCCAAACAAAAAGAAAATATAGTAATTGAGAAATGTAATCTCAGTACTTCACCAGGTGGGTTTGGGATAGGACATGTGAACAGGTACAGAGACAGTGGCTTAAGAAACACTGAAAGGGTGACCTACTGCTTTTCCCTATGGTGGTATGGAAGAGATGAGTCCATTGACATCTAATTGGCTTTTCTATTTCCTAGACGGAAGCACTCTTTTTGGACTGGTTTATAGAATGGCTTATAGCAGCTTCAAAAATAAGGCTCAAATATATCTACTTTCCCTTCTCACCCTGGAAGGACTCAGAATGCAAAATGAGTTACATTCAACCCAGGAGAGTGGAAGGGTAGCTCCTTCTCCTTCTTCTTCACCTTTTCTCTCCCCATTTTTTTCCCCTTCCCTTTCTCCTTTTCTTCTTCCTCTTCCTCCTCCTCCTCCTCCTCCTCCTTCTTCTTCTTCTTCTTCTTCTTCTTTTTTTTTCAAAACTGGCCTCTAAATTTCTTATGTGCTATTTGGTCAGAGGTAGCAATGAAACCAGGAAAGATTGGAGACATGTCCCCAGTTCCATCCACCTTCTGAAGCACATTTACCTAGGAACTAGGTGGCTCAGCATCTGGTTTCCTGAAGACAAATCTGAGAGTAAAGAGTCTGTCACAGGAGCTGAGAAATGGCAACAGGAGTGCAATTCTTTTTTATCAAGCAAAAGAGGAAATTATTCACTTCCTTTAAGACTATGTTACCCTGTACTCGTGTGACTACAGAGCAAACTAACATGGGTAACACTAAAACCCAAGCTGGAAAATTAGAATAGATACCCTGCCTTAACAGGGGTCTGTAAATGTCTGTCGAATGGATGAATGAATTGCATATGTATGCACCATACTCTTCCAGCCCAAGATTTGATTTGGTTTTCATGGCCAGAGGCCAGATGCTTACTGGGAGGTCTTCCAAATCGCCAGTCTTGATCTTTTCTTAACTGCTCTCAGGGGATCCAGAGAGTGATTCTGGTATCTGGCACCAGCAATGTGGCACTGTGCCCTGAGAAGGCCAATGCACTGCTCATGTTGGCTTCAGATTTGCTTCCTCACTAAGCAGAGCCTACCACCCAGATGGTATAGCCTTGGATTGCAGTCCACTTGGAAAGGCCAGGTCTTGCCAACTCCATCTCCAAGGGGACAGTCTGTACGAACCCGCATGCCTAAATACCCAGGAGTTTGCCAAGCAAAAGGTGGTGAGTGGTCTTGTTCTGGAAGTACCACCTAACAGAGGCAGCAGATGGGAAACTGGGGCAAGGGGTGGAGAACAGCTGGATGACATTTGCTGCATAATAGCTCTCGAGAGATTTGAAAATCATTGTTTAATTTCTCTTCCTGTCTTCTCCTGTAAACAAATGTCCTATATCAGGGGCATGGAAATAAGATTTGTTAGTGGTCGATACTCATCTTTACAGATTCTCAAGACCTCTTCTCCCTGACCACCAATACATACATACCTGCACATTTATATGCATACATGTACACGAATACACATATGTGTGTTTACATCCATCAACAGGGCAATGTACTGACTATGGACTGAAGCCTTTGGTCTACTAACAAGGAACTCAAGCTTCCTCTCTGAAGTCTTTTTAAAATTAAATCTGGCTCCTTGGGTCTGCAGCAGGAAAACTAAATTTGAGATACAGTAATTCTAGATATTTATATCCTCCCGTCATTTGCTCAGTTGGTCTTCTGCAGCTGTGGTTTGTTAGGGATTATCCCACCAAAAGGAGTAATAAAAATACACATATTTAATAAGAATTTTTCTCCATATCTTTCCTTGGTTCTAAATAGGCACTTGGAGGGAGATCTACTCTATCCTAGGAGGAAATCTCAGGGGCGAGGAATAGTTAGCCAGGAGCATAAGGAGAGGTGGGGGCAGACCCTCTGGGAGGGAGGAGGAAGATGGGAGCACAGAAAAGCTGGATCTGGATTATGGTCTCAAAGTTCAAACAGAACTGATACTCCTTCACAGAACAATTTTAAGCCTACTTCTGATTAAACTCTTTAGCCCCTGGTTTTGAAAGCCAGGTGTTCTGTGGTCTGGGCAAACTCCTCATTTCCTTGTTTCTGAGCACAGTTCCTTTGACTCCAAGGAGAAGCTTGGACTTGGAGGATGCTCCTCTCACACCAACTTCAGGGGCACTTCCTTCCTCCACGCAAGAAGGGCCGGTGGTTACCAGGTGTGGGTTACTGTGCCCTCTTTCCCCAGGGGGCCATAAACACTCCTTGGCTTTGATCCTAAATGACCTCTAGGTCCTTGAACATTCAGGGCCACATTTCTACTTGCCTGTGACTCCTGGTAACAGTGTCTCAGGGATCTTTGGATGAGGAAATTTGCAAAAGTATTTCTTGAATCTTTCCTGCCATAAGCCAGGCAAGTGTTGAATTTCTTCTTCCCCCAGAAAAGAGAGGCGGTGGGAAGAAAACATAAAAAGGACAATGATTTTCTTCTCTTTAAAAGCTGTACCCTTTCCTTTGAGATCCTCTCCCTCTAGCTCTCGGCAACGTGGCAAAACCTCTGGAGGCTGACCCATTGCACCATGGGAACTCAGCATAAAAATTACAGCTGCCTGAGGGGCCACCTGACCCTGATGCATTGAGCCTTGGAGGGAGGCCAAACCTCCACTTAAAATGACAATCCTGTACCAAGTGGCACAGTGACATGTTTAAAATATATGGAGGATACAGATGTAACATGAAAATATATCTTTTTCTTGCTCCCACCATCAGAAACAAAGCGTGTTAAAGGGACTGATCAGCATTCCTCTGTGGAGTGATCCTCTAGCTATGTGCTTTGGAACCCAGACAGGAAGCTTGAATCAGGCAGCAATGCAAAATTAATCCAGGCAAAATGAAAAGTGAAATGATGCAGCCCAGGTATCTGGGATGGAGGGCGCAGAAGAGTGAAGGGGGTGCACCTAATCTGTTGCTTTTGTCCTGACCTCCCCAGCTCTGTGGGAGACAAGAGCCTTTGTTTGTAGGGGGTGGTGTCTTTGAGACCCAGGAGCTTCCAAAAGCAGAATGAATTGGCACATTCTTTCATTTCCGAGGAGCAGAATACCCAGGGAGGAAATCTGTGCAATGGCCTGGACTCCAAATGGCTTCCCTGACTTCGAGAGCACCTGGAAATGGGTGGAAAGCTTGGCAGGCATGCACAGAAAGCACAGATGTGGCTTCTACCCTCCTGCCCCCACAGGGCAGGCTCCAGACACGCACAGAGTTGGAGGTGACTCAGACATCGATCTGAGGTCACTTAAATCTCTCTCCAACAGATACCACTCCCCTTCCAAGGAAATGGAAATATCCCAGGCTGGATCCCTTCCTCAGGATGGGAAAGACGGAAACAGACTCGCCTTCATTTCCAGATTTCAATTTCCTAGAAGCTGCCCCAGGGGTAATTCCTCAGTCTCTCTTGCCCAATCACGCCTCAGTTCAGACAGAAGAGCAAACCTTTTTACCTTCCTGTTTACAAGGACAGATGACTTTTCTTCTCTTGCAATCCAGTGCCTTTCCATTGTGAGTTACTCATTCCACCTCTGTGTCTCTTAATGGGAAATTCCTGGTTCTTACTGACTCCATAGATGGAATTTTCAGAATAAGCATCAATCTAAGCATCAATCAATAACACGCCATGGTGATTTTGGCTTCTTCTGGGCTGACTGGCAACCACACCATAGCTTTCTCACTCAGTTCAGTATTTACTGTTCTATCCCAATACTTCTTATTTTTACCATTGGATTTTTAATGTTTGCCTTCTTCTAACTTTTAAATTGAGATATCATCTAGCTGGAGTAAGGGGTCTGCTATTCTTATGCATACAGCTCCATGAACACATCCATGAGAATCTATTCGCAGAACTAGTTAAACCACACATCCAGCCCTCCGAAGGCTCCTCCTGCCCCTTGTCAGCCCACAACACTCTCTCCTCCCCGCAGGTGTAATCCACTCTCTCACATTTATCACCATAGGCGAGATGTATCTTTTCTAGACTTTCATTTAGAATCATATGGCATGTACTCTTTGGAATCTGGTTTTAATCATTTAGCATTTCTGAAGATTCACATATGCTATTGCATGTATCAGTAGGTTTTTTTAAATTTAATGCTCCAAAACACTTTGTTGTATGAATACACAGAATTTTTCTATTCTTCTGTTAATGAACATTTATGTTGTTTATAATTCGAGCTAATACAAATAAAGCTTCTTTGAACATTCTTTAAACATTCTTTAACATGTTGTCTGCTTATTTTGATGGACATATTTCTCTCGGGTATACCTAGAATGAAATTGCTGAGTCATGAGAAATATGCACGTTTAATATACTTCCAAATCATGTTCCAAAGAGGTAGTTACAATTGACACTCCCAAGGATGTATGAAAGTTCTAGTAGCGCCATATCCTCTCCAGCACTTGGTTTTACCTCTGTTCACTTAAAGTTGTTACCCAGGGAGTTGTTGCACCATTCCTTACTTGAGGCCCTTCCTCCCTAAATCACATCTTAACCACACTATGCAGGGATTAGGTTTAACGACTCCTCTGGGCTGTCCTAGTTTACAAATTCAAAGACCCACGTTCCAGGAACCCTCCTAGTCCCAGGTGAGCTGGGATGTGGTATATTGGAAAATAGAGTATGGCAAGAAAACGACCTGATTTAAATCCTAATTTACCTATTCACTGGATGTGTGAATTCAGCCAAGGGAAAGAGTGCAGAGTAGCTGATAAATAGGTGACAGAATTTTAAATATACAGCAACATGTTAATGGTAGAACCTGGGTGATGGGTATACAGAGTTAACTGCAAAATTCTTCCAACTTTTCTATTTGTTTGGAAATACTAATAATAAAATGTTGGGTTGGGGATAAAATAGGGATAATGCTTCTTGGCTCTAGGGTCACCAGATCACAGAACGAGAGTGATTTCTTTCACAATATGAAACAGCTGAAGAAAACAAATGTCCTCGTCTTTCTGGTCTTCACATTCAACTGGCCACTTGGTTCCTCCCCTTCTTACTTTCAGAGGACGAGAGACAAAGAACGAAATAGCAAAGAAGAGCAAATGGACAGCACTTGTCTTTAAATTCCAGTTGTCACATTGCTTTGCTGAGTCTTCTTAGGAACAGAGCAGGAAGCTTAGTGTCACATTTCCACATGACCTCGGGTTGGTTGCAGGTGAAATGGGCTGAACCATTAGCCATGACCTAAGGCCTTCTTGAGCCGTATTCTCTAGCTTTTCTAGCTTCTAACTTTGCTGTCATTGCTTGCAAAGCTGACTTACTTTTATCCTCTTTCAAAGCCATCTCTTGTTCCCATGGCAACTTACTGGGGGTCTTCTATCACCATGGGAACATGGCTGCTGGGTTTAAATACACCTTATCACCACAGCATTAAAAAATATGGGGAGAGAGGGAGACTGGTTGTCAAGGAAACAGGATTCAGGTCTTCTCCAGGCTGGGGAAAAAGAAGTGCTGCTGGGAGTTTAGAATCAACACCACACCCAATCCTGGTCCTGCTGGGATAGCTGTGCACTCATTTTGCAGATTCTGTGAGTGTGTGTGTGTGTGTGTGTGTGTGTGTGTGTGTGTGTATGAAATGTCTTTCTACATCAGTTCTCTGAAGGCTCATAGGAAGGCACCTTGGGGATTTCAAGGGTCTTAAAGGAGTCTCTCATACTAACCTGAGCATGTGTGTAGCATGTGTGCTCCCTTCCTCCTCCTCCTTCTCCCTCTCTCTCTCTCTCTCTCTCTCTCTCTCTCTCTCTCTCTCTCTCTCTCTCTCTCTCTCTCTTTCTCTCTCACAAACACACACACACACACACACACACACACACTGAGCAGGTCAATATGGAGCATCTTCCTTGTTACCAGGAGGGCATCAATTCCATGGCAAGTGGCCCAGGAAAACCAAAAAGCATAAAAAGGGGTTTAAATGATGGGAAATATGAATTCATTCATGACATGGAAGAAGAAGTGTACTTTAAAAAGACCAATGCTATTTCTTTCGGGTCTTCTGCTCTTTCTCCAGGCAAATGGGACATAGTCAGTCCATTACCCATCCGAGGGATGATTGATGAGGCTTGGGGGCACATACCTTCCTAATCATAGTTGTGAGCTGCAGAGCAAAGGAAGGCACTTGGCCCTCCTTTGTGGGGGGGTGGAAGATGCATGGTGAACTCCTAGGCCGTAAGAGTCTAAGGACACTCACTATTGTGTGAAGCTCAATGCATGCCACTGCTTTGGTAGTTTCAAAGAAGCAAACAAAACAAACACCACCTAATTAGAGTCTGTGTAATTTCTACCCAAGCACCCAGGCCTTTATGCAAATCTGGGAATTTTATCTATAGCAGGTTCAGCTCCAGGAAGAAATGTGAACAAATATGTGCCAGGCTCAACGGACAGCTCATCTCCTTTCCTAGTGCCTTCTTAGTCCTTGGTGTCATCCAGTTGTTCAAAGTCACCCGTGGTGATATATCCTGCTTGGCTGATGTCCTTCTCAGGCCCTTAACTTCTCACCATGTCAAAGTCTGCCTCTTCTCCCATAGACACAGAGCAGAGGAAAGACAAAGAAAGAAAATTCTGGGTTTGAATTGCAGCCTTACCACATTTTGTGGCCTTGGAGAAGTCTCTTACTTAAGTTTCCATTTCTGAAGTAAATTCACAAGATGATTCTAAGGATTAAATGAGATAATGAATATGAAAGTGCTCTGCAAACTCTGGGTGCTGTATCTCCTGGGTAGAACATTTCCATTCTATTAGGGAGACTTAAATGGTAGGAATGGTTCTGAGAAGGGCTTGTCCAGGTCTTGTTAAGAGCTGGGGTTGTGAATATTTCTGGTTGTGAGCAGGTGACAGTGATGGCAGGGGCCACATTCTGCGTTCCCATGTGTCCCTCAGAGCCTAGTACTGTGCTGGTTCATTATTGGTTCGACAATGGCTGCTGATCAGTAGTCTTGGCACTGTTAACTGAGACTTTTGGGGCCCTTTACCTTGCTCCACACAGGTGGGTAGAATTGTGTCCACCTGGGACAAGAAAGTTCTCTATAGCAGTGAGAGCCAAAGTGCCCAGGTCTAGACTGAACTGAGGCAGCCACGTGGAGCAGGTGCGCAGGGAGAGCGGGAGGGCTATGAATTGCGATTCTCCTCCAGGAAGGCTGTGATTCATAGTCTGGCTGCCAGGAGAGGACCTCTGCTGCTCTTGACTCCATTATCTCAAGCTCCTTCCCCACCCTGGCCACTGCCCCATTTTCTCCTCTTAACACTTGTCCATTTGGCAGGCCAGGCTGGTAATAGCTCCAGGAAAGACAGATTATCAATCCCTGTCTAGAAAGGACCAATTACTCACGGCCTCACCCAGAGTTTTATGAAAGAGAAAAATAGCAAAAGGAGTGCTACCTCTTGCTGCCACATGTATGGCTTCACCTGGGAGCAAAACTCAGGGCTGGGTGAGCTAGCTGTACCAGAGCAAGAGGTAGGATGCTGATGGAATAGGATTCAGGCAACAAGACTTCCATCACCAGGCTCCCAGGCCAGGCAGTGTGTACTGCTGGGGATATGAGGCAGTGTACCCAGGGAAAAACCACAGGTGTGCCTAAATTTGTACTCTTTCATAGGTATCAAGGCATCCATTTTGTAATAAAGTCAATAAGAATATATTTGATGCAAAGTGCACATTTTACATGAATTTTTAAGAAAACAATATAGATTTCTAATGTTTTTTTCCCCACTGTTTACTCCTTGGGTCTTATTCCCAGAGACCTAGAATATGAATTTATTCTTTTCTCTCATTAGGATATTGCATTTAATCATCCACATAAACATTCGTTTATTCAACAAGTGTTTACTGGTGACATGCTAGGCACAAGAGATGGTGCAGGTAGCAAAATACACATGAACACCAATTTCATGGTGCTTAGGCTACTGGAAAAATCCTCGAAAGTCAAATGAGCCAAAATTATCTCTTCTGTGTTGCATGATAAGTTCATGAAAAATAGTGAGCCTCCTGGCTTGAGAGCTGTGCGAACAGTGGTTACATGAGCAACAGTTGCTTGTTGAATGCTTAAATGACAGTGGTTTCCTACACTGAATGAGGAGACAGATGGACTGACTTCTAAAATGCTTTCCACACATCAGTCCATCTATGACTTCTCTGACCTAGAAACCTTTCCACTCCTCTGCAGTCTCTTACCCTGTTCCCACTATTAAACTCAGTCTCCTTCTGCAGTTCTGGTGGTCTAGAGCCCCTGAATCTTTCTCTCATCCTTGTCTCCCATGATCCACTTGGCAGTGGAATCCCTATGGACATAGAATTTGGGGAAAAAATCAGTTTCCTGTCAATAGGAGCTGGAGGAAAAAAATACAAGAAGAAATTAAACATTTTTCTCCTTGTCCCATTTTTGTCCCTGAACATATTTTCTTCCAGCAAGGTAGAGGCTCAACAAAGGCCATTTATTCCTCATGAGAGAGGCATAAAGCTCTAACCAAAATGGGCCAGGCCAGAAACAAGAAGACAGTATTTACATATTCTTCCCTCCAGCCAAGGTTACAGTGACCATCTGCATGAGCACAACCATGGAAGAGATAAGAAGGAAGGCCCTGGAAGAGATTGTGTTGGGCTCCAGATGGAAGATCCAAATGGCCCAGGTCCATTTGGTTTGCCTCCTTTGGAGGGGTGATGTGTTGAGTGTGTTGCAGGGGGGGCATTCAACAGAAATCTTACCATAAGCAATTAAAACATGCAAAATACATTTAACCTTCACAACAACTCGTTCGGGGTAGGTGACACTGTTACCATTACCATTTGAGAACAAAGTTGACTTTCAGAGACTAAAGCAAATTCTCTGACTCCTAGGTCTAGGATACTATGATGCCTCTCCTCTTAAGCTCTCACACACCATGAGTTTCAAAGACAGAGGTACTTCAATTCCCAGGTCCCTCCAGGTGGGAGAGGACCTTGCTCTGAGTGGAAGACCCATCTGCCAGAGGGGCTCAGGGTCAGACCCCACAGCAAGCCCTAGAGTGTTCAAAGAACTGGTAGTTCTGGGAAAGGAGATAAAGCTGGTCCTGTTTTCCTGAAAGAGCTTTTGTGCCTCAAGCATCCCCTACCTCCAACATTTCCTGACTGCTGAGTTACTTCACATGCAGGCTGTGGGCTGGTACCAGTTTCTCAGACTGCTATGTGAGGCTGTGAGACTGTTGCTGACCAGACAAGTGCAGACCTAGCTCCCACAGTGACTTAGCAGAGAGGCATTGTCCTTCCCATTGCCTCCACCAGCAGAGAAGCCGCACTCAGCTCCAGAGAGATAGATTCCTCATTCTGACCGTCCAGGTAATTTATCACCCAGACACAGGGTTATAGAATGTCTGACTCTGAGATGACTCTTGGGGAGAATAGGAAGAGTAAGCCTGTCCCTTAAGTGCCATGTCTCATTCTGGCTGCCTCGGAGGAAGAAGAATAGGAGTGAGGCAGGGGGAGAAGGGAGGCAGGAAGGGGAAACTGAGTGCACACAGAGAGGCCCTGTGGAGAAGTTGGCAGTGTGCCCTTACCAGATGAGGAGCCAGGGCCCTGGGAGGGAGCCTGGAGCTTCCCTCCTACCTGGAAGCAGAACAGTCCTTAAATATTTCTGAAGAAATCCCTGCCACTCGCTGATGTTTCACAAGCCCAGCTTCCACCTTAGGGTTGTCAGCACCCTGGTGACGGGGAAAAAAGACCTCTTAGGATCCAGAACCCTGGGTACCCCTGTGGTTCTGTGGCATTGAGGCTGAGGAGGAAGCCAGCCATGTTTATACTAGACCCAGATTAACCCTGAAGCCAGAGTTGGGAGAGGGGAAGACACTTTCCAAGGCCAGGCCAAAGCCAACCTTGTTGCTGTGAGGAATAGGGAATTGAAAAGATTGGTGTGCCCTGTTTTGTTTTCCAAGAATTGACCCTTGCTTCAGTTTCCTTCAAGTTTACTGACACCTAATTCTACTGGGAAGGATTCTCTGAAATACTGCTGCCTTTTGCAAGGAGCAGAATCACTCCATCCCTACTGATTAAGGGACCAGTTGCACTTTTTCTTTATTTCTAATGATACAGACAAGACCTGGACTAGGTCAGGTAGTAAGACACTTGCCTCTGGGCATAAAATGTAATAGGACACCAAGAGTCTCATTGACCAAGCTGAGTGATATTTTGATGCAATATTTTAAATATCAAAGCCAATGCAAAATATCCTCAATAAACAATGTATCCAGGAGGCTTCTGCTCTGTGGAGCAGGCCCAGAGAACCAGGCCCAGACCAGCCTGGCCCCAGCCTGCAGTCTAGCGCCTGTGCTGCGGTTGACCATCTGTCAACATGTGGAGGTGCCTCTGCCCACTAGCAGGGATTATACCCCACCTGGAGGCCACCATCCCTAGAGGGGAATCCATCCTTTTTGAATCACTGCATTATCAAGTTCCTCCAAGACTTCAGGCTACTGAAGACTAGGAGGTTTGAACAGTACTGTATAGTTTTATTAGATTTCTTATTAGTAGTAATATTATAATTGTTCCTATTATACCTACTATTATTCCTACTTTTCTTCTTTTATTAATATTTTTCTCATCCTCTCTATTTTCCTCTTACCTATCTTCTCCTTGGAGACTCTCCCTTTTCACATGCTAACAACCAATCTCTTTTAATTCCACTTTCACTACTCCTATGACATAGTACCTCTATAGACACACTTCTTATCTCATTAATGTTGTATCCTTCACCCCTACCAATCCTTTTTGTCTAACTTTAGAAATCATGGTTCTTATTCCAAACCTATTGGCTAAGTAGTAAATAATAATCAAACTCATAATCTCTGTTTATTAAGACAATATGGCTAATATCTTAAAAAGGTACTATTTGAGTTAAGGATGCATATTGTTTGTTTGGTGTGCTGCTAATATTGACCTCTCACTTCAAGGTGAGGTTTTGGAAACCTGCAGGGACACTATAAGTCTATAGGAGGGAAACTGCAATACCTCAGATTTCCACTCTTAGAAGGGAAGATACATGAACAATATGAGAAAACAAGGGAAGAAAGTGTCCCAAACAAACCTAGATGCTACATCAATAAAATCCAATGACAGCATGGCAGAAAAAATGTCTGAAAGGGAGTTCAGAATGTACATAATTAAAATGATCATAGAAGCAAATTATGAGATAAGAGAGCAAATGCAGGCATTGAATGATCACACCAATCAACAGTTAAAAGAGCAAATGCAGGAAGCAAAGGATAATTTCGATAAAGAGATAGAAATTCTGAAAAAAATCAAACAGGAATTCTTGAAATGAAGGAAACAACAAACCAAATTAAAAACTCCATAGAAAGTATAACCAATAGGATAGAACACCTGGAAGACAGAACCTTAGACATTGAAGAAAAAATACTTAATCTGGAAACAGTTGACTAAACAGAGAAGATGGTAAAAAATCATGAACAGAATCTCCAAGAATTATGGGATATCATGAAAAGACCAAATTTAAGAATTATTGGGATTGAGGAAGGCATAGAGAAACAAACCAAAGGAATGAACAATCTTTTCAATGAAGTAATATTAGAAAATTTCCCAAATCTGAAGAATGAAACAGAAAATCAAATATGAAAGACTTATTAGAACGCCAAACGTACAAAATTACAATGGACCCATACCAAGGCACATTATAACGAAAATACCTAACATACAAAATAAAGATAGAATTTTAAAGGCTGCAAGAGAAAAAAATCAACTTACATTCAGGGGGAAACCAATATGAATATCAGCAGATTTTTCAACCCAGACCCTAAAAGCTAAAAGAGCCTGGAACAGCATTTTTCAAGCTCTGAAAGACTTTAAAAGACTCTTATACCCAACAAAACTTATCTTCAGATTTGAAGATGAAATAAAATCCTTTCATGATAAACAAAAGCTAAAAGAATTTACAAATAGAAAGCTGGCACTACAGAACATTTTCAGCAAAATATTCCATGATGAAGAAATGAAAACAACGATATAAGTCAGCAAAGGGAGGCACTACCCTAAAGGAATAGCCAAATAAAGGAGAAACTAAGTCAAGTTAAAAACCAAAAATAAGCCAAAATGACTGGGAATACAAATCATGTCTCAATAATAACCCTGAATATTAATGACCTGAATTCATCAATCAAAAGACATAGACTGGCAGATTGGATTAAAAAGAATGACCCAACAATATGCTTCCTTCAAGAGAGTCATCTCATAGAAAAAGACATCCATAGACTAAAGGTGAAAGGATGGGAAAAAACATACCATGCACATGGAGGGGGTATCCATCCTCATATCAGATAAAGCAGACTTCAAACCAAAATTAGTTAGAAGGGATAAAGAAGGACATTTCATACTGCTTAAGGGAAGCATAAATCAACCAGACATAACAATCATAAATATTTATGCACCAAACAATGGCTCATCCATGTACGTCAAACAAATCCTTCTCAATTCCAGGAACCAAATAGACCACAACATAATAATACTAGACAACTTTAACACACCTCTCTCACCACTGGACAGATCTTCCAAACAAAATTGAACAAAGAAACTATAGCTCTCAATAACACGATCGATAATATTGGCTTAACACACATATAAAGAATATTTCATCCATCAATGAGCGAATGAATACACTTTCTTCTCAGCAGTACATGGATCCTCCTCTAAAATAGACCATATGTTATGCCACAAAGCTACTCTTAGGAAATACAAAAAGAGAGATACTACCTTGTATTCTATCAGACCATAATGGAATAAAATTAGAAATCAATGACAAAATAAAAAAACAGAAACTACTCCAACACCTGGAGATTAAATAATACACTATTGAATGATGCATGGATAACAGAAGATATCAGTGGGGAAACAAAAAAATTCTTAGAGGTAAATGAGAACAAAGATACAATGTATCAAAATCTCTGGGACACTATGAAAGCAGTACTAAGAGGAAAATTCATTGCATGGAGCGCATTCAATAAAAGAAGAAAAAGTCAACAAATAAATGACCTAAAATTACAGCTCAAAGCCCTAGAAAAAGAAGAACAGAACAACACCAAAAGTAGTAAAAGATAGGAAATAGTTAAAATCAGAGCTGAAATCAATGAAATTGAAACAAAAGAAACAATTCAAAATATTGACAAAATAAAAAGTTGGTTCTTTGAAAATATAAACAAAATTGATAAGCCCTTAGCCACACTAACAAAGAGAAGGAAAGAAAAAACTCAAATTACTAAAATTCAGGATGAAAAAGGAAATATCATGACAGACACTATTGAAATACAAAACATAATTAGATGCTATTTTGAAAATCTATACTCCAACAAAAGAGAAAATCTTGAAGACATCAACAGGTTTCTAGAGACATATGATCCACTCAAACTGAATCAGGAGGACATACACAATTTAAATAGATCAATTTCAAGCAATGAAATAGAAGAAGTCATCAAAAGCCTACCAATAGGGCTGGGGAGATAGCTCAGTCGTTAGAGTGCTTGCCTTGTGAGTACAAGGCCCTGGGTTCGATCCCCAGCAACGCAAAAAAAAAAAAAAAAAAAAAAAGCCTACCAACAAAGAAAAGTCTGGGACCAGATGGGTTCTCAGCCGAGTTCTACAAAACCTTCAAAGAAGAGCTCATTCCAATACACCTCAAAGTACTCCATGAAATAGAAGAGGACAAGAACCTCCAAACTCATTCTATGAAACTAATATCACCCTGATACCAAAACCAGACAAAAACTCATCAAGGAAAGACATACATAAAAAAAACATATTAAAAAGATAGTGCACCACAATCAAGTGGGTTTTATCCCAGGGATGCAAGGTTGGTTCAACATCCGAAATCAATAAATGTAATTCATCATATCAACAGACTTAAAGTTAAGAACCACATGATTATTTCAATAGATGCAGAAAAAGCATTTGATGAAATACAGCATCCCTTCATGCTCAAAACACTAGAAAAAGTAGGGATAGTAGGAACATTCCTCAACATTGTAAAGGCTATCTGTGCTAAGCCCACAGCCAACATCATTCTAAATGGAGAAAAACTGAAAGCATTCCCCGCAAAAACTGGAACAAGGCAGTGATGCCCTCTTTCACCACTTGTATTCAACATTGTCCTTGAAACTCTAGCCAGAGCAATTAGACAGACTAAAGAAATTAAAGGACAGACCAAAGAAATTAAAGGAATGCAAATAAGAAAAGAACTCAAACTATCACTGTTTGCTGATGACATGATTCTATGTTTAAAGGAGTCAAAAAATTCTATCAGAAAACTTCTAGAACTCATAAATGAATTCAGTAAAGTAGCAGGATATAAAACCAATGCTCACAACTCTAATGCATTTTTATTCATTAGTGATGAATTCTCTGAAAGAGAATTTAGGAAAACTATCCCATTCACAATAGCCTCAAAATATAAAATAAAATACATGGGAATCAATCTAACAAAAGAGGTGAAAGACCTCTACAATGAGAACTACAGAACACTAAAGAAAGAAATTAAAGAAACCTCAGAAAATGGAAATATCTCCCATGTTCCTGGATAGTCAGAATTAATATCAGAATTTAATATTGTCAAAATGGCCATACTACCAAAAGTTCTATACAAATTAAATGCAATTCCAATTAAAATTCCAATGATATACCTCATAGAAACAGAGCAAGCAATCATGAAATTCATTTGGAATAATAACTAAAGCAATCCTTAGCAGGAAAAGTGAAGCAGGGGTTATCACAATACCAGAAATCCAACTATACTACAGAGCAATAGTAACAAAAACAGTATAATATTGGCTCCAAAATAGACAAGTAGATCAATGGTACATAATAAAGGACACAGAGACAAACCCACATAAATAGTTTTCTTATACTAGACAAAGGTGCCCAAAAACATGCAATGGAGAAAGATAGCCTATTCAACAAATGGTGCTGGGAAAACTGGAAATCCATATGCAGCAAAATGAAACTAAACCCCTATCTCTCACCCTGTGAAAATTCAACTCAAAATGGATCAAGAACCTTGGAATCAGACCAGAGACCTTGCAGCTTATAGAAGAAAAAGTAGGTCCAAATCTTCATCATGTTGGCTTTGGACCAGACTTCCTTAACATGACTCACAAAACACAAGAAATAAAAGCAGGAATCAATAATTGGGATATATTCAAACTAAAAAGCTTTTTTTTCAGCAAAGGAGACTATCAGCAGTGTGAAGAGAGAGCCTACGGAGTGGGAGAAAATCTTTGCCACACATAATTCAGATACAGCACTAATCTCCAGAATCTATAAAGAACTCAAAAATACACCAAGAATACAAATAACCCAATCAACAAATGGGCTAAGGAAATGAGCAGACACTTCACAGAAGAAGATCTACAAGCAATCAACAGATATATGAAAAAATGTCAATATCTCTAGTAATAAGAGAAATGCAAATCAAAACTACCCTAAGATTCCATCTCACCCCAATTAGAATGGTGATTTATCAAGAATACAAGCAACAATAGGTGTTGGCGAGGATGTGGGGAAAAAGGTATACTCATACATTGCTGGTGGGGTTGCAAACTAGTGCAGCCAGTCTGGAAAGCAGTGTGGAGATTCCCTAGAAAACTTGGAATGGAACCACCATTTGACCCAGCTATCTCACTCCGTGGCCTATACCCAAAAGACTTAAAATCATCATACTACAATGATGCAACCACATCAATGTTCATAGTAGCTCGATTCACAATAGCTAGATTGTGGAATCAACCTACATGCCCTTCAATGAATGAATAGATAAAGAAAGTGTGGTATATATACACTTTGGAATATTACTCAGCCATAAAGAAGAATAAAATTATGGCATTTGCAGGTAAATGGTTGCAGTTGGAGAATATCATGCTAAGTGAGAAAAGTGAATCCCAAAAAACCAAAGGCCAAATGATCTCTCTGATAAGTGGATGATGATACATATCGGGGGGTGGGAGGGAGGCAAGAAAGGAGGAAGGATGGATTATGTAGAGGAAAAAGAGGGGTGGGAGGGGTGGAGGGAAGGAAAAATAACAGAATGAGACAAATGTCATTACCCTATGTACATTTATGATTACACAAGCAGTGCGACTCTACTTCATGTACAGCCAGAGAAACAAAAGTTGTATCCCAAATGTGTAAAATGAATCAAAATAAATAAATTATTAAAAAACAATATATTCAAATTTTCAATAAAGACTGAATGATGCTAATTTCTTCTTTTGCCTCAGGATCTAGTCTGACTTGGCACAGCATGGTACTAGGAACTGTGCCTGTCACTTGGGGGTGCAATAGAAACAAAATAAATGCACCTCCCTACACACTAGTGGAGCTTCCAGTCTCATAGACAAGAGAGACAAATGATTCAGCCATCAAAAGTCAGTGATTGTGATTGGTGGGAGAAGCAGGGTTTGATGATAGAGATGGTTTGGGTAGGATTGTTAGAGGAGCTTTTCTGGTTATGTGAGGCTTCGGCCATGTTTTCAAGGATGAGAAGGAGTCAGCTGTTATGGGTTGAACACTGACCCCCTGACACCCTATCTTCTCTCGAAGCTCTAATTTCCATTCCCTCAGAAGGTAAATTATTTGGAAGTGGGATGTAATTAAGATGAAATCATACTGGTAAAGAGTGGGCCCCTAATCAAATATAATTAGTGTCCTTATGTTTTTAGTCAGCTTTTTTTCACTGCTGTGATGAAAAGTTCTGACCAGAACAATTGTAGAGGAGGAAGCGTTTATTTGAGTGCTCACAGCTTCGGAGGTCTTAGTCTATAGAGGACCAGCTCCATTCCTCAGGGCTCATGGTGGGGCTGAACATCATGGCGGGAAAAGGTGGTGGAGGGAAGCGGCTCACGCTCAGGAAGCAGAGAGAGACTCCACTCTCCAGATATAAAATATATATATCCCAAAGCCACGCCCCAATTCCCACCTCCTCCAGTCATATCCTACCACTTCAATTAATCCCATCAGGGATTAATTCACTGATTTGGTTAAGACTCTTACAACGCAATTATTTCTCCTCTGAACCTTCCTGCATGGTCTCACATAGGAACTTTTGAGGGACACTTCACATCCAAACCATAACACCTTATAAAACAGAAAAATTTGGACACAGACATCCACAAGTGCAAAGGCAGAACACATGTGAAAATGAATATAAAGATTGGGGTAATGTTTCTATGTGCCAAGGAACATCAGATATTGCTAGCACACTAACAGAAGTCAGGGGTTTGACATGGAACAGATTCTCACTCTGTCCTCAGAAGGAACCAACCATGCCAACATCTTAGCTTAGCTTGAACTTCCAGCCTCCAGAATTGAGACAATACATTACTGCTGTTTAAATCACCCAATTGGTACTTTAGGGCAGACCTAGAAAACTAACTCATCAGCACCGTCCAGACAGACACAGGGTGTGTGCAGGGGAGTGAATACTATGAACAGACCCTGAGATGAGTAAGGGCTCAACAGGCTTGCAGAACTGGAAGAAGGTAAGCACAGAGAGTGAGGTTGCAAGGTGGGTAGGAGGCTGTTCATCTTGCAGGATGTTCTGGAATAAGTTTGCATTGTATTCCAAGTACAAGAAGACTTCCAGCTTTCCTAGGACCCCTTTACTTTACAGGAGTACCGCTGAATCTAAGCCATTTCCAACACCCCTGACCTAAACTTGCAGCTCTGGGTAGGGGTGAGCCTAGGGGTGGGGTATGGGTACAAAAAGCCAAAAAGGATGTCAGGATTTAATGGGCATTTCCTGTGTCCCTAGTAGATAATTCTGGATATCTTGGGGTTTTGTTTTATAAGATCACCCTTGGCCAAGTTAGTAACTTAGTAGCCACTATTAATGATCAAGACAATCAGTCAAGTAAAGATCATAGCATATAATCTATATTCAATACGTATATTATGAAAGTGAAGATTTCCAGTGAGGATCTGGAGGTGAGTGTGGAGAACTAGAAAGCATAAAGACTGACAGTGCAAAAAACTCCTGATGGAAAGTGGGTAAGAGGGCTGGAGAAGACCTGAAGGTTTGATTACTGAACCTTCTCTCTGCAAATCAAGCTGAATAGGGAGATGAGTTTGCAAGAGAGTCTGTCTGGCTTTAGTCAACAGGGAAGCCCTCAGCTTTGTGGACACCTCCATCCTCAGCAGCAGCTCCCAGGGCTTGTCAAGTGGCCTGTGCTCCCCTGGAGGGGTGACCACTTTATTCTTTAGGTACTAGTATAGTATAGTTCCAGGAGGTGGTAAGAGGTGTTTTCCTCTGGTCAAATCACTCCTGGGTAACATCACAAGATCCACAAGTGTCAACTTACTCAGCAACCTGTGTTTGGGGCCAGGAGGTGACACTGATCTAACTCATGACTCTCTTAACCAATTTAAGCTTATTTTTACCTTGTCTTCCCTTAGATCTGCATCACTTCTTGTAAAAGTTCTTTCTCATCATTTTGCAATTGTGAAGGACTAGAAAATACATCCAAGAATCAATATTCTTGCTTGAGATAATCTCTCTTAGCACAGGGATCCGGTGGGGAGTTGGACAGTGCGGGATCAGGATTCAGAAGATAGAGGTACCAGGTTGGCTGCTGGCAGTGCCTCCAGCTGATGAAACCATGAAGAGAGCCACCTCATTCAGTCCCCATTTGGGCCATGTGGGGCAGCATCACACATCAGGAAGCAGGCCTGCAATTACTTTGGGGCTCAGGGAGGAGGAGTTCTGACAAGGAACACCTCACAGCTTCTGAGCAGGTGGTCTCTTCTGCCAAAATGTTCTCTCTGTTCTTCTGTAGGAGATGGTTACCTGGAACCTAGAACCACTGCATCTTTAATCTCCCTCCTTGTGATTTCCCCCAGCCCAGAAGCCCTGACTCTGTGCACTGGAAGTCCCAGGAGGCCACCTGCTTGGGGTGGGCAGCAGATGCTGCTGGAGATGTGCACAGCTGGGCGTGGACAGAACCTGCCTATTTTGCTCTCCACATAGGGGACCTGGATAGAGCTCCCTCAAAACCTCCTGTAAAATTACCTGTCATTGACCAGTAAGCAGATGAGAAAGGAGAGGTATTACAGTTTTTCTTTAAGAAACACATATGATTTCCTCTTTTTCTCTTCTCCCCAGTACACAGTGCCCAAATTTGGAAGTAGTGAATGTAATGTATTATGCCACTTAAATGTTTCTTGTAAACATGAATATTATACTTGGACCATATTTCATTATAATAAATTCCACTTAGTCTTTAAATTGTTTTACAATGGTGCAATTTTACTGAAATGGATGCATTTTATAAATCATATTTCCCTGACTTCAGCCTGGGGTCAGTTTGCAGTTTTTCAGCTCCACAACTCACCAACAATGGGATTTGAGGCAAGTAATTTAAACTCTTTGATCTTTAGTTTCATCCATCATAAACTCAAGACATTAGGTACAGTTGTCCTAATTCCTCATACATTTGCTGGGGTCAGTAAGAGTATTTTGCAAAAGTTTTTACTATAAACTATAAAACCCCATGTAAATGTGAGTTTATTGTCTGTTGACAGGACATCAATCATAACTGGAGAAGGTATCTTGGGTTCTCTACTGATGTGGTAGCAGTGGTTTGAAATCCAATCTGTTTAAGATAATTCATCTTCCTCTTAGTTTTCCAGTGTCAGTCATGGCACATTCCTCTACCCTTACATTTCTTTGCCTGTTCAGCAGAAAAAAATGGGCTGGCATCCCTGACTCGTGACACAGGCACTTTGACTTTCATATTATTCTACCTTTACTTTTCCCCAGCTGACATGTAGAGCTTATATAATTTTGGTGACCATCTGAGTTATAGGTACTGAACAAAGAGGAGGGCTCAAGTACCACACCCATTGCCAAGTTAGATGTTGAGGGAAGCTCAGCTCTGTGAGAAAGCATCCCAATGCTCAGGTGTGGCTCAGGTGCATCAGAAGATGCTGACAACTCTCCAGGAGAAGGGAAGATGAGATTATCAAGGGTGAACTGGAAACAAAGAGCCCATCAGTAAATTTCTTTCTCTTCTTCTCATGATAATATGCTACTGTGATTTGAATGTATGTGTCCCTCCAAAATTCATGTTGAAAGCTAATCACTGAAGTGATGGTATTAGGAGGTGGGACCACATGAGGGCTCTGCTTACAGGAACAGGTTAGTGCCCTCATAAAAGATCGAGAGGGAACTAGTGAGGTTCCCACCTGTTTTAGTCAGCTTTCTTTGTCACTGTGACTGAAAGACTCAACCAGCACAATTGTAAAGGAGGAAAAATTTATTTGAGAGCTCACAGTCTCAGAGGTCTCAGTCCATTGACAGCTGGCTCCATTCCTCGGGGCTCAAGGTGAGGCTGAATATCACAGTGGAAGGGTGTGGTAGAAGTAAGTGGCTCACATGATAATTGGGAAGCAGAGAGAGACTTCACTTGCCAGATACAAATATATACCCCCAAACCATGCCCTCAATGCCCCACCTCCTCCAGCCACAACCCCCTACCTCTAGTTACCACTCAGTTAATCCCATCAGGTGTTTAATTTTCTGATTGGGTAAAGGCACTCATAACCTAATTATCTCTCCTCGAAACCTTCTTGCATTGTCTCACACGTGAGCTTTTGGGGGACACCACACATCCAAACCATAACACTACATTTCACCATCTTGAAAGCAGGAAATAGCCCCTATCTGATAATGAATCTTCTGACACCTTGGGCCTGAACTTCCCAGTCTCCAGAACCATGATGAAATAAATTTCTGTTTTATATAAATTACCCAGTCTCAGGTATTTTGTTACAGCAGCAGAAATGGACTGAGATGTATCTTGAAGTTTATCATAGGATATGTTGCTTAGAGAAAGCAAGGGAGGGATTGCTGGGCAGGAGGAATCTGTGAAATGTTGTAATGAGAGAAAAATTTATCATATAGCTTAAATAAAATATGCTTTTAAACTTTGTTTATTGGTGCATTGTAATTATACATAATATTGGGATTCATTATGCCATATTTGTGTGTGGGTTGAAGACATCCAGAACTGGATCCTATGATGCCAGCATGTCAGTCAGTGCTATGAAGTCCTTTAAGTTCCATGTTTCACCCTTATGTGTTACTAGTGGGAGTACAAACTGGTGGAGACACTGTGGAGAGCAATCAGGCACAACTTCATTAAGTCCACACACACTCTTTGACCTGGTCATTGCCATGCTAGTACATTGCAAGGGGGCCACAGACAAGGGTGTTCATACCAGAGTTATTTGTGGGGATGGTAGTTCTGTGCAACATGGGCCTCCATTCCTGGGAGAATGCAAAGGTAAAATGCGACAGGTATATGCCATGGTGCAGCAGAAAGTCACCACTGATTAAGTGTAAACACCACCCAGATGGAAAGAAGAAATAGAATGCAATCTATAACACAAACTCTACCCCCACAAAATGCCTTCATGAAAAGCAGAAACCATTCACAATAATATATGCAAACAAACATTGGACCTTTCGAATGATGGGCTGAGGTTGGGAGCATGGGGAGATGAGTATGTGAATGAAAGAGAATGAAGAAGTCGATAAAAAAGAGGATCTTGCATGAAAAGATATAGGAAGTATATGATTTACTTAATCATTTACATGTGAGGTCTAAAATAAATAAAAAACATGAGTTTCTGGGTTAGTCAGGGCTCTATAGTCTGTACATTCTTCAATGATTCAATGGGTCCCAGACCAAAAGGAGAGGGAGTATAGTTAAATTAAATCTATAAAAGAAAAGAAGAGAAAAACAACCTGTTCTGTATTGACCCTTCATCCATGTCTCACATAAATCCCTGTTGGTTCTCAAAGCTTCTCAACAGTTCTTATATTTTTCTCTTGGGTGCTCCAAACCTTGTCCCTCATGGAATCACTTCACAGACTTCACTCTCGTAAAGCCTCCAACCAGTCTTGGTTCTTTTTTCTCCTTTCACTCACCTCACATGAGCATCAACACCTAGTTGGAGACCAACATCATCTGTCTCAGAAAGGGTTCTTGATTGCAAACAGGAAAAACTAGCCTTGTTCCTGGCAAAACCAGGGATTCATAAGGACATGAGAGCCAATGGAAAGCACAAGAGGAGAAAACTTGCAACATAAGCACAAATGAAACAGCTCCTGGGAGCTGGGCAGCAGCAGGAATCAGGCCAGATGCTCTCATAGCTGCTGCCTCTGATATAGCAGGACCTTAGTGCTGGACACCTGGCCATCCCTGAATAAATGTGGTAGCCAGTTTTCAAGTATCCCTGATGACCTTTATCACCTCATTCTCACTGCACTGGATGAAGACTTTCCTGGTATCCAATGTGTTATTGTGGAAGTGATGGTGTAGGACTTCTCAGGCTCCGTTATAAAAGATACAGTGTTTTCTGCCTTTCCCTTTCTTGTATCATTTGGTTTTTGTTAAACCAGTTACTCTGGCACAAGGTCATTCAAGAAGCCCTGCAAACAAATCCTTGTGGAGAGGAACTGAGGCCTCCTGCCAGCAGCCAGTGACAAATCCTGGATTCCTGCCCATGGTCATGTGAGTGAACCATCTTGAAAGTGAATCCTCAGCCCCAGTGCAGCTTGCAGGTAACTGTAGATCCAGCTGACATCTCAACTGCAACCTCATGAGAGATCCTGAGCCAGAATCAGCCAGCCAAACTGCTCCCAAATTCCTGACCAACAGAAGCTGAGAACATAAATATTTGTTGTTTGTCACTTAGTTTTGTTTGTTACTTAGTTTTGAGGTAATTTGATATGCAATAATAAGTAATTAATACAACTCCCCTTTACCTTTTTATTAAACTCACCATACTGAGGAACTTGGCAGGAGCTTCTGATTGGCCTAATGTCAGTCCTGGTCCATCCCCTGGTGGAATGGAGTGAGAAGTGAGGATATTTCTCTTTCGGGTGATAGGGCGCCGCACCACACAAATACAAGGGAAGCCTCCTAAGATGATATTTGGCATTTGGATAGTCAAAATAAAGGAATATCTATTATTTCTTTGTATCTAAATTCTTGCAATGTTCTATTCTCATCAGAATCTGTCAAATCATCCTTCTCCCTCTTGCCTTCTTTTCCCCAGTGATACTGCATCCTTCCTTCCCTCCAAAGTTAACCTTGAGTTCTACTTGGACTTTTGGCAACATTTCTTCCAATGGCCTCAGATCTTTCACTTAGTAGTTACCATTTTTCTCGTGCACATCTTTTAGTATGTTTTCTGTGTGCAAATATGTTGGTTCTCCCATTCTGGATGAGCATCTTCTTATTTCTTCTCCAGTAAGAACAGTCTGTCTGGCTCAGGGACATTTCTTTCTCTCTCTCTCTTTCTTTCTTTCTTTCTTTCTTTCTTTCTTTCTTTCTTTCTTTCTTTCTTTCTTTCTTTCTTTCTTTCTCTCTCTCTCTCTCTCTCTCTCTCTCTCTCTCTTCTCTCTTCTCTCTTTCCTTCCTTCCTTCCTTCCTTCCTTCCTTCCTTCCTTCCTTCCTTCCTTCCTTCCTTCCTTCCTCTCTCTCACTTTCTCTCTCTCTCTCTCTCTCTCTCTCTCTCTCTCTCTCTCTCTCTCTCTCTTGAACCTGGGGTACTTTACCACTGAGCTACATCTCCATCCCGTCTTATTTTGAGACAAGTTCTTACTAAGTTGCTGAGGCTGGGCTCAAACTTGTGATCCCCCTGCCTCAGCCTCCCCAGTCACTGGCTCGGGAACTTTTTAAACACCCTTTCATATTGGAACCACTGGGAGCACAGCCTGCCTGAGTAGGAGGGTATGGGTTGGCTAATGAGGCTTGTTTGAATGACCAAACAAGCCAAAGTGCAAGTCTTCCAGGGACATGGAACAGTGGCACAGTCAGGCTGGCAATAGACAGGTCTCTTGCAGGTGCACTTCTCATCCCCATCATTCCAGCTTTGAATGATCAACTTTGTAAAGAGGGCATTTGAAGCATGGATGGGGCTACTAGAGAGCCCTTATTCCCATAGACTAGAAAATCACTCGTCCTAAGGGGAGGAACTGTGCCTTATTGCCATCTGTCTCAGTGCCCAGCCCAATGTCTCAAATACAAAATGTGTTTTGTATTCAATGCATAATTGAAAAGGGAGTGGATGGTATAGGCGGGAGGTGGAGTTACTCTGATGCCCACACATGCAAGGTAGAGATGATTTCTCCCACAGAGGCCCTCCAGAGTGTAGGAGAATAAAACTGAGCTCTGGGGAAGAGAAATGTTGTGATCAGTGGATGCCTTGAGGCAGATCTAAGGAGGGGACAGTACAGGGTCAGTGATGGGATTTTCCATTCCAGCCTTTGGGAGCACTTATAATCTTTTCATAGCAGATCAAGAATTGGCCCCCAGAGTCCTTCACCAGACCCTCCCCGCATGGCTGAGATAAGGTTAGGGCAACAGAGGAGAAACAGAGTGATCCCCACTCCAGACTCAGACATTCAACTTCAGCTTCCAGTTCACTGCAGGGTAGCTTCCTGTCTCTGTGCAGCAGGAACAGCCTCTAAATTCCCTCCCAGGAACACAGAGTTAGTCCCCTGACTCTGGAGACTAGGTCTCTTGGGTGTGAGACTGAGACTGCGGTTTCTTCCCCCAGTCCCATCCTCCAAGCACTGGTTCCTGTCTAACCCCATCTCTTCCCAGTGACTGACCTCAGGTCTGCTGTGGAGGGGAGATCAGTCTACCCTCAGGGCAGTTGTCTTTCAGGTACCAACACAAAGGAAGGCAACACAAACTGTGACATTCCTAAGAGCAAACAATATTTTGATGCTGGGGCTCTTTGTGATGAGAGAGGGTGGCAGGCCAGAAAGGCCTTGAACCTAGAAGTGGGAGGTGGCGTGGTCTGAACTTTCTTCCCTCTTCTTATTTTTTCCCCTGTATTATTCCCTTGTTCTATCCTTTCCCTGCTCCTTTTTTTTTTTCTCTCTCTCTTTTTAACTGGGGATGGGGGAGGGCACATTCCACTGGGGTAGGAAGCATGGTATTTGCAGAGGGCATCTGTTCATCAAGAATTATGCTACAGGATTCAAGATGGCGGACTAGAGGGTGGCTGCGTTTCGTGTTGCTCCAGGACTCAGGACTCAAGAATAGGAGATATAGAGAGACTTGGGACCAACTCAAAGCAGCCGGGGGAGTGTCTCCCATTGGGCAGACGTCCCAGATGGGGCAGTAGTCCCCGAACGCAGGCAACTTTGTGAAGTAGAGCTGCTGGCGAGACGCCCCTCCCCCCGCTGGAGCAGTGAACGCGGACAACTGGGAGCATCGAAAAGGAGGCCGCTCGGCACAGCGCTTGGACTCGGCACAACCCACCCGGGCTCTGGGAGGCTGCCCAAAGGAGAAGGTGCTTGGTGAGCTGTTTGGACTGAAAGTGACCACCCCTGAACAGAGGGGGCTGCCCAGAGGAGAAGGAGAAATACGGGCTCAGCACGTCGCTTGGAATTGGAGCAGCTGCGCCAGGGCTCTGGGCGGCTATCCGGTGGAACAGCGTGGTGAGTGGTTTGGTCCCAGAGCATCCGCTCCTGAACATAGGGGGGTTGTCTGGAGAAGGAGGAGGAGCACGGCGGGGTGCTTGGGCTCAAAGTGACTTCACCAGGGCTACAGGTGGCAGTCGGGTCAAGAAGGTGTACAGTGAGTACCTGGGACTCGTGATGCACCAGATCTCTGGGTGACTGCCTGGCGGAGAAGGAGGTGCGTGGTGGGTCACTTGGACTTAGAGCGACTGCAGGGAACACCAGGTGGCTGCTGGAGGAAAAGGCGTGTGGCAGGTCACTGGGACTCGAAGCGATTGTAAGGGGCTCCAGGTGCCTGCTCAGAGGAGGGGCCGCATAGCCAGGCGAAAAGTGCAGAGCAGGGTCCCAGGGCCTAGGCGGCTTCTTGGTGGAAGAGCCCCACAGACAAACTGAGGGGCGGAGCGAAGGCTCCAGGTCTGCAGGCAGCTTCTCTGAGGAGAGGCAGCCTAAGGAGATTCATCTGCGAAGGGCGAGGCTTCCAGGCCCAGGAGGTAGGTCCGGGTCCCTGGGAACATTGCAGAAGAAGGCTGCCCAGCCCAGGCGGTAGTTGTGAATTGATCGGAACCTCTGGGAGGGAAACCGACCAGCAAGACCTCCCCACTGGGTGAGTCCTCCCTGTCAGGTGAGGTTCTCCCAAAAGGACTGTAAAATCAGACACAGACCCAAACTGGCCTTGCATCAGCCCACATCCTACTTCCCCTTTGGATGACCATTCATCAGCAAGTGAAGGTACCTCTGCCCACTAGCAGGGAATATACCCCACCAGAAGGCCACCTCCCCTAGGGAGTCAGCTTCCTTGTGGAGCCCCACATTATCAACTTCCTCCAAGACTTCAGGCTACTGAAGGCTAAGAGGGGATATACTAGAAATCTTCAGGGATATTATAAGACAATAGAGGAAATCTGCAATATCACAGCGGTCAACTGATACCTGAACAATATGAGAAAACAAGGAAAGAAAATGCTGCAAACAAATCTAGATGGTACATCAATGAAACCCAACGACAGCATGGCAGAAGAAATGACAGAAAGGGAGTTCAGAATGTACATAATTAAAATGATCAGGGAAGCAAATGACGAGATGCAAGAGCAAATGCAGGCACTGAATGATCGCACCAATCGACAGTTAAAAGAGCAAATACAGGAAGCAAAAGATCATTTCAATAAAGAGTTAGAGATATTGAAAAAAAACCAAACAGAAATCCTTGAAATGAAGGAAACAATAAACCAAATTAAGAACTCCATAGAAAGCATAACCAATAGAATAGAACACCTGGAAGACAGAACATCAGATATTGAAGATAAAATATTTAACCTTGAAAACAAAGTTGAACAAACAGAGAAGATGGTAAGAAATCATGAACAGAATCTCCAAGAACTATGGGATATCATGAAAAGGCCAAATTTAAGAATTATTGGGATTGAGGAAGGCTTAGAGAAACAGACCAAAGGAATGAACAATCTATTCAATGAAATACTATCAGAAAATTTCCCAAATCTGAAGAATGAAATGGAAGATCAAGTACAAGAGGAATATAGGACTCCAAATATACAAAATTACAACAGACCCACACCAAGGCACATTATAATGAAAATGCCCAACATATAAAATAAAGACAGAATTTTAAAGGCCGCAAGAGAGAGGAATCAAATTACATTCAGGGGGAAACCAATACGGATATCAGCAGATTTTTCAATCTAGACCCTAAAAAATAGAAGGGCCTGGAACAACATTTTTCAAGCCCTGAAAGAAAATGGATGCCAACCAAGAATCTTATACCCAGCAAAACTTACCTTCAAATTTGATGATGAAATAAAATCCTTCCATGATAAACAAAAGCTAAAAGAATTTACAAAAAGAAAGCCAGCATTACAGAACATTCTCAGCAAAATATTCCACGAGGAAGAGATGAAAAACAAAGAAACAAATCAGCAATGGGAAGAACTATCCTAAAGGAATTGTCAAATAAAGGAAGAACCAAGTCGTCTCAAAATAAATAAATAAATAAATAAAATGAACCAAATGACCGGGAATACTAATCATATCTCAATAATAACCCTGAATATTAATGGCCTGAACTCATCAATCAAAAGACATAGACTGGCAGATTGGATCAAAAAGAAAGATCCAACAATATGTTGCCTGCAAGAGACTCACCTCGTAGAAAGAGATACCCATAGACTAAAGGTGAAAGGATGGGGGAAAACATACCATGCACATGGACTCAGCAAAAAAGCTGGGTATCCATCCTCATTTCAGATAATGTGGACTTCAAGTCAAAACTAGTCAGAAGGGATAAAGAAGGACATTACATACTGCTTAAGGGAACCATAAATCAGCAAGACATAACAATCATAAACATCTATGCCCCAAACAGTGGCTCATCCATGTATGTCAAACAAATCCTTCTCAATTTCAGAAACCAAATAGACCATAACACAATAATACTAGGTGATTTTAACACGCCTCTCTCACCACTGGACAGATCTTCCAAACAAAAATTGAACAAAGAAACCATAGATCTCAATAACACAATCAATAATTTAGACTTAACGGACATTTATAGAATATACCATCCAACCAAGAGCGAATACACTTTCTTCTCAGCAGCACATGGATCCTTCTCTAAAATAGACCATATATTATGCCACAAAGCTAATGTAAGCAAATACAAGAAGATAGAGACACTACCATGTATTCTATCAGATCATAATGGATTGAAGTTAGAAATAAATGAAAGAGTAAAAAACAGAAGCTACTCCAACACCTGGAGATTAAACAATATGCTATTACATGATGAATGGATAACAGAAGATATTAGGAAGGAAATTAAAAAATTCTTAGAGGTAAATGAGAACAAAGAAACATCATATCAAAATCTTTGGGACACTATGAAAGCAGTACTTAGAGGAAAATTTATTTCATGGAGCGCATTCAATAAAAGAAGTAAAAATCAACAAGTAAAGAACCTAACACTACAGCTCAAAGCCCTAGAAAAAGAAGAACAGACCAACACCAAAAGTAGTAGAAGACAGGAAATAGTTAAACTCAGAGCTGAAATCAACGAAATTGAAACAAAAGAAACAATACAAAAAATTGACAAAATAAATAGTTGGTTCTTTGAAAAAATAAACAAAATTGATAAACCCTTAGCCACTCTAACAAAGAGAAGACGAGAGAAAACCCAAATCACTAAAATTCGGAATGAACAAGGAAATATCACAACAGACACGACTGAAATACAAAACATAATTAGAAGCTATTTTGAAAATCTATATTCCAACAAAATAGAAAATTTCGAAGACATCAACAGGTTTCTAGAGACATATGAATTGCTTAAATTGAACGAGGAGGACATACACAATTTAAATAGAACAATTTCAAGTAATGAAGTAGAAGAGGTCATCAAAAGCCTACCAACAAAGAAAAGTCCGGGACCAGATGGGTTCTCAGCCGAGTTCTACAAAACCTTTAAAGAAGAGCTCATTCCAATACTTCTCAAAGTATTCCATGAAATAGAAGAGGAGGGTACCCTCCCAAACTCATTCTATGAAACCAATATTACCCTGATACCCAAGCCAGACAGAGACAAATCGAGGAAAGAAAATTTCAGACCGATATCATTAATGAACATTGACGCAAAAATTCTCAATAAAATTTTAGCAAATCGCATACAAAAATATATTAAAAAGATAGTGCACCACGATCAAGTGTGTTTTATCCCAGGGATGCAAGGTTGGTTCAACATCCGGAAATCAATAAATGTAATTCACCATATCAATAGACTTAAAGTCAAGAATCACATGATTATTTCAATAGATGCAGAAAAAGCATTTGAGAAAATACAGCACCCCTTCATGCTCAAAACACTAGAAAAAATAGGGATAGTGGGAACATTCCTTAACATTGTAAAGGCCATCTATGCTAAGCCCATGGCTAATATCATTCTAAACGGTGAAAAACTGAAAGCATTCCCCCTAAAAACTGGAACAAGATAGGGATGCCCTCTTTCACCACTCCTATTCAATATCGTTCTTGAGACTCTGGCCAGAGCAATTAGACAAACCAAAGAAATTAAAGGGATACGAATTGGAAAAGAAGAACTCAAACTATCCCTGTTCACTAATGACATGATTATATATTTAGAGGAACCAGGAAATTCCACCAGAAAACTGTTAGAACTCATAAGTGAATTCAGTAAAGTGGCAGGTTACAAGATCAATGCTCATAAATCCAATGCATTTTTATACATAAGTGATGAATCCTCAGAAAGAGAAATTAGGAAAACTACCCCATTCACGATAGCATCGAAAAAAATAAAATACTTGGGAATCAATCTCACAAAAGAGGTGAAAGACCTCTACAATGAGAACTACAGCACACTAAAGAAAGATATTAAAGAAAACCTTAGAAGATGGAAAGATCTCCCATGTTCTTGGATAGGCCAAATTAATATTGTCAAAATGGCCATACTACCTAAAGTGCTATACAGATTCAATGCAATCCCAATTAAAATCCCAATGACGTACATTACAGAAATAGAGCAAGCAATCATGAAATTCATCTGGAAGAATAAGAAACCCAGAATAGCTAAAGCAATCCTTCGCAGGAAAAACGAAGCAGGGGGTATCGCAATACCCGAACTTCAACTTTATTACAAAGCAATAGTAACAAAGTCGGCATGGTACTGGTACCAAAATAGACAGGTAGATCAATGGTACAGAATAGAGGACACAGACACAAACCCAAATAAATACAACTCTCTAATACTAGACAAAGGCGCCAAAAATATGCAATGGAGAAAAGATAGCCTCTTCAACAAATGGTGCTGGGAGAATTGGAAATCCATATGCAACAGAATGAAACTAAACCCATATCTCTCACCCTGCACAAAACTCAACTCAAAATGGATTAAGGACCTTGGAATCAGACCAGAGACTCTGCAGATTATAGAAGAAAAAGTAGGTCCCGATCTTCAACATGTCGGCCTAGGACCAGACTTCCTCAACAGGACTCCCATAGCACAAGAAATAAAAGCAAGAATCAATAACTGGGATAGATTCAAACTAAAAAGCTTTCTCTCAGCAAAGGAAACTATCAGTAATGTGAAGAAAGAGCCTACAGAGTGGGAGAATATCTTTGCCAATCATACTTCAGATAGAGCACTAATCTCCAGAATCTATAAAGAACTCAAAAAACTCTACACCAACAATACAAATAATCCAATCGACAAATGGGCTAAGGAAATGAACAGACACTTCACAGAAGAAGATGTACAAGCATAAACATATGAAAAAATGTTCAACATCTCTAGTAATAAGAGAAATGCAAATCAAAACCACCCTAAGATTCCATCTCACCCCAATTAGAATGGCGATTATCAAAAATACAAGCAGCAGGTGTTGGCAAGGATGTGGGGAGAAAGGTACACTCATACATTGCTGGTGGGGCTGCAAATTAGTGCAGCCACTCTGGAAAGCAGTGTGGAGATTCCTTAGAAAACTTGGAATGGACCCTCCATTTGACCCAGCTATCCCACTCCTTGGCCTATACCCAAAGGACTTAAAATCAGCATACTACAGAGATACAGCCACATCAATGTTCATAGCTGCTCAATTCACAATAGCCAGACTATGGAACCAACCTAGATGCCCTTCAATTGATGAGTGGATAAAGATACTGTGGTATATATATACAATGGAATATTACTCAGCCATAAAGAATGACAAAATTATGGCATTTGCAGGCAAATGGATGAAATTGGAGAATATCATGCTAAGTGAGATAAGCCAATCTCAAAAAGCCAAAGGATGAATGATATCGCTAATAAGTGGAGGATGACACATAATGGGGGGGAGGGAAGGGTTAATGTTAGGGTTAGAGTTAGGGTTAGGGATGGGGGCAAGTATGGAGGAAGAAAGTACTGTGTAGAGGGTAAAGAGGCGTGGGAGGGGTGGGGGGAAGGGAAAAAATAACAGAATGAATCAAACAACATTACTGTATGTAAATTTATGATTACACAAATGGTATGCCTTTACGCCATGTACAAACAGAGAAACAACATGTATCCCATTTGTTTACAATAAACAAAATAAAAGATAAGAAAAAAAAAAGAATTATGCTACAATACAGTTATTCATTCTTCACTCATCCCATTATTTATTTCTACTTTCTCACTACCCATTCCTTAGCCCTTTGTGTTTGAAGTTCCATCCCTACTACTCTATCAGGAGCATGATTAGAAGTCTTCTAAACCACATGCATGACATCTTCTCTCAGTTCTCAGCTTCTCTCTCTGCAACAGTGAGTTCATGGATCTCTCCTCTCTTGGGCTTCTGTGACAGTGCCTTTTTTCTGACCATCACTCGCAGTCTCTCTTTAAATGCTCCTTCAGTCTTTCTGCTTCTTAAATGCAAACATTTCCTGAAGCTCAGTTTTAAGCAATCTCATCTTCTTTCACTCCCTCCCTCTGAAGTCCATCCAACAGACTGTTTTATTTATCATTCTAGATGGTTGACTCCTAAATCTGTGTAGCCTATAATTCCCTTCCAAGTACTAGACCTTCACTTATGATATTCCAAGGGCATCACCACCTGGATTTGTTTGTGAAACACCAAGTCCTCTAATGTGTCTCAAACATTGAGAGGTGAGCAGATAGAATAAGAGGTCACAGAGGGCCATGCATGCCTCTGTCAGAGATCAGTTACTTATAATAGAATCCACTCTATCCAGCACAAGCAGGAGAGGTTTTCATTATAGGGAATTGGGTGCTGCAAACTTATTAAGAGGAGGAAGAATCAGCTCTCTGAAACACTCAGCTGCTGGCATGATCAGGAAAGCAGTGCACATGCCCAGTCCTGCGCAGAAATCTGTCAAATCAGGAAATACCTCCTACACTAGGAAGCTGCTTACTCAAGAAAACCCCACTTCTACCTAATCAGAACCCAACACTTGGTGATTTGCATTTTGTCTCACTTCCTATTGGATACAGTTCTGAAACAAAGGGTCATGTAAGTTTACCTGATTTATGGAATACAGGTCATATTCCAAACTTTGCCTACAAGATGTACTGGAAAATATGTTATTTTGTTTCCAATTTCTGTCTTCCATAACATCTCAGGATAAGAGCAAGACAGTCCATGGACTCTACCAGGTTATATGCATTAGACAAGAATCCTTCTTTCTTTTTAACAAATGACAAAGATCCAACTTCATCTGACTTTGACATAAAAAGAAATATCATTGGCTTGTAATGAATGTGAAGGAAGGACAAGAACCAGTCTGGATTCAGAGACAAGTGGCACCTAGATCTTTCTCTTTCTCTCTCCTTATCTTCTACTTCTGCTTTCTCTCCCCATTGGTTCCATCATCCCCACCGAATATACTTTCTCCATGACTCTGGAGATACAGCCACATACTCCTAGACATTCTTTCCTTGTTGTAACATTACAGAGAAAGAAGTGTGCTTTTCTTGGTTCTAAGAATAATCAGGAAGGTTCTCATTTGTCCAGCTTGAGTCATATACCATATTAGTCCATTTTCCATTGTTATAACAAAAAGCAAAATGGGATAATGTATAAAGAAAACAGGTATATTTAGCTCGCACTTTTGGAGGCTGAAAAATGCTCCACATAACATGATAATGACTCTGGTGAAGACCCCCCTGACTGTATCACATCATGACAGATGGCATATCATGACAGAAGTGTTTGTGAGAAGAAGAGATCACATGGTGTGACAGGGAGACAGAGTTAGGGGCAGGGGCCAGTCTTGCTTTTTTTATAATGACACTCTTGCAAGGACTAACTAGGGTCCCAAAAAACTACTTTGATGACTTCCAAAAGCAGCACCTCCAACGACCTGATGACCTCCCATTAAGCCTTGACTTTGAAAGGTCCAAACACCTATTGACATCACCACACTGGGAACTGAGCTTCCAATACACGAATCCTTGAGGGACACATGTAAATCATATCCAAACTGTAGCACACACGCTCTTTGTGCAGTGAAAGCAGGATTTTATGATTGGCTGTCCCCTTTTAAAACCTCATTTTGGAGATATGTGAAAAGCAGGTCCTTAAGGGAAAGCGACTGAGAGCAAAATGATAGCCAGTGGGGAGACTACCTGGGGTTAGGAGGAATTCCCTATTTGTGTCTAATACACTTTGATACTATTTCCTCCCCCAAACCTGAACACAATAGAGAACTAATGCAGAATCTTAAGCAGTAAAGTGGTATAAGGAAATAATAAAAATGTTTTTACCCAATTATTAAAGAGACTAAATGAGATAACAAATGTACAAGATCTAGGAGGGTACATAATACACAGCAGCTTCCTTTTCTTCTTGAAATAAAGATTAAAGTATAAGTCATTTACTTGAGAATTTCAGGGGACACCAGTAGCGGTGTGGAGAAGGAAAAGCAGACAATAAAGGTTATTTAGTCACCATGCATTGGTTGACTGGAGTTTAATCCTGTTACAGGACTGGGGCCTTCCTGGAAACTGAGGCAGCACAAAGGCCTTCCCCTTCTCCAACTTCAAGATCCGATTCTTGTGATCAAGTCCGAGATTTCAGATACGTCACTTAGAGTAACAGTCATGAGTTAAAGGGATGGAAAAGTGGACACTCTCAAGGGAGAGAGTGAGTCCTCTCAGAGAGGAGAGGGACAGCTTGCTTCTCCTACACTATGGTTTTATTGGATATCCTAGAGAAGGTTCCAGAGAGTTCCACCCCAGTCCACCTCTTGATTTTTGACTGACAGCAGGATGAATCAGACTTTCAAGTCCTCATTGCCATGATCAGTATAAGTCGCTTTGGCTCATGCTGACATGTTCTAATTAGAATCTGTTCTTACAGATTTTATTGTCCTGAAAGGGTCACAAAAGTCCCTCCTTACTATAAAGCTCTAAAATAAGTTCCCCCTTCAGAGTAACTTATTTTCCTCTTATTGAAATTATTTCAGGTCTACATTTCTCCTGCAGATAACAGGTAGTTTGCTGAGAAATATAACATAACCAGGCAGGCTGCATGTTAACCACTTCTTGGAAAAGAAGGCATGTGGAGGTCAACAAAGTGGGCCCATTTTATAGAATTATTCCCTTGACCTTATGTTCCCACCACTCATGTCTGTCTGTCCCCTATCAATTTCATGAGGAAACTCTTGGAAGCAGTACAGAACACATGTCTCAGAATGATCCTACCTGAGGACAAAGGAAACGGGATATTTATCAACTCTTGAGAGTCATTGGCTGAGGACTGCTTCCGGGAGGTTGTTCCTCAGCACTTTAGCCTGATGTGCATGTGAGCAGAGTGGCTTCTTTGGTTCCAGCCTGAGCACAAAAGTTCCCAGGAGCACAGACAGAGCCGGTAGTGCCTAACATGTGTTAGCTCCTTACCTGTTCCATCTCTCCCACCACTGATTTATAAGTCCTTGAGTATAGAAACCACATCTTCTCTATGCTCAAATCTCCCACAGAACCTAGCCTGATGTTTTGCAGATAGTAACAGTCAATAAATATTTATTCTTTGCTTAATTAGTGACATTGCAAAACAACATTTTGCTGATGGTTTATTGCTGATATCTCTGTATATCTTGAAATTTCTGGGACATGAATTTCAAGTCTATTATATTTTTATCTATTAAGTATATAATAGAACATAATCTGATTTTTATTTTGGTAATACTTCCCCATGCAATGGCATTCATAAATAAATTTTTAAAAAGTCTCTATTAAACCTCAGGTCCTATATATGAATCCTCTTTCAACTTTATCTTTATAAGAAGCTATCTCTAAAATGAGGGAATTTGGAGACTCCTGTTGTGCAGATTCTTATTAGCTTCCTTGCCTGACTCAGCATAGTCATCTGCCAGCATCTGCCAGCAATAATAACCTGCTCCCTGTGCACTCAGGCTTCTTCAATCCTCGAACCAATGAAGATCAGGCTTCATGTTTTATTGAAACTTCCTTTCACTGAGGAGAGGCAGAAAAGTTCTGGTATAAATCTGTTCCTTAATTCCATTTTCCATGTTCAGACCACCTAAGTTCAGAAAGGAATTATCAGAGCCCCAGGTACCAGAAAAGCACCAATTCTGGGTCTTCTTTTCATGTCACCATGCAGGGGGTCAGTTTCCTCCCAGGACCTTTGATTCCTGGTCAATAATCCTGAACCCTAATCCTAAACCCCTAATTTTTGGGGACTTCCCTTCCCCTGGTTGTTGGGTTCTATTTTATAGCCAAGATCTGTCTTTACTTAAGCAGAATCCATGTCACTATTAA
The DNA here is from genome assembly GCF_902686455.1 of Sciurus vulgaris. Classification (NCBI taxonomy): domain Eukaryota; kingdom Metazoa; phylum Chordata; class Mammalia; order Rodentia; family Sciuridae; genus Sciurus; species Sciurus vulgaris. The sequence continues at coordinate 108,061,785 of NC_136472.1, forward strand.
CTACCCCTTCAAGAAGTGTCCCTGCCTAGGAACAACTGGCCCATGCTTATCTGTTCTATCAGATTAGGCCCCTTGGATACTGAGGATGGAATTTATCCTATTCCCTTACAACTGTCCTGGCTGGTCCCGGTCAGTTCATTCAAACCACAACTCTTTCTAACCTTGGCTAGATTTCCATTCACTATCTCTGTTATCCTTGGACTGATCTTCTAGAATACTTGGAGCTGAAGGTCCACCTACAGAGACATTTAGGACTTGGTCAGAGTACGTTATTTTTATTGATGTGCCCTAAGTTTGGGATGCCATCTTGATAGTCTCATCTCCAGACTATGGGATGCCTGCCATCTTTCTGCATCAGTATAGATGGGGAAACTCAGGAGATGGGATTCAAGAATGAGCATTCAGCAGTGGGTTTTAAAGAGTAACTTGTGTGAATGCCTTGTCTACCCTGTGGGGTATCCAGACTTGAATTCAGTTTCGAGTGCTTCCACTGTGCCCTTGATGGCTGCCTTTCCTTCATCATTGAAGAATGCCATTTACACCTGGGATTGGTGGTTAGTTGACAGCATGGAGGAGCTGTTTCATATGTCCTAGGACTCAATGTTGTACCAGACATTGTTGTGTCATGGTTCCAAGACTCTCCTCTTGCTGACTTTCTGACATGGTTTTCTTATTACCTCCTCCCTTGAAACTTGCTCCTCCTTCCGCTGCTGCTTCTCTCCCTTCTTCCCTTCCTCCCCTCCTTTATCTTTCTTTGAGGCCAGCATAAGTTCCACTATTTGCCTTCTAGTGATCGTGGCATTCTCTTACTTTAGCTCTTACTATTGCTAGAGGAGTTGGATTACCTTGGCACTTTCCTTTATTTCCTAAAGGTTGTACTTATTTCTTAAAAAGCTTCTCAAGAATAAAGTGACATCCACAAAAGCTCAGAAAACGGTGACAGCAAATGTGAATTCTTAGCAAATTTGCCATCATAGAATCCAGAGATTTGGTCAATAAGCAGCCAATCCAAGAGACCTAAATGATCATCTCTGGGATCAAATACATGGTTTTGAAACAGTCTCAGTCAGTGTCTTACTTGGAACCTGAAAAGGGAGAATGGGAGGAAGGGTCACACAATTTCCATTTAAATTGAGAATCTTTCCCCTGGAAACCCAGAGGCTTCTCTGCTGGTCTCCTGCTGTTTGCTTCCTTTCATGCATCCTATTTGGAGGATGGCATGATTATTCTCTAAACATATTACTGCAGCTCTTCCAGCAGATTCTCTCTTCTAGGAATGTCACAAATGAATTACCATGCGGTGTTGGCATGGGGCCTCAGCCAGCAGGAGCCAATTATTTAAAAAATTTCCAAGCAAATCAGATCAGTGTTTTGCAAGTTACTGGCCAAGAATCTTCAGAAAGTTATGCAGCCTTCCTTTGCTATAATATGTGTTGCTGACCTAAATGTGTAGTTCCTTCCAAGATCTCTAACCCTAGCTCCTCAAATTTTATTAGGACATCAGCTTATACCCATTTGCAGTAAACTAATTGGATAATTTCACTTATCAAAACTGTAAAAGGATGTTTGATCAGACCAGATCATTAAATTTCTTAATTAGGCAGCACAGGCTCCCCCTTGCCAGATGGATTAAGCTGTACCTATTTGTGACACAACTTAATCACACTTTGCCTTGCTGTCAAGGCCATGTTTCAGGAGGAAATATGTTCTCTTGGCTAGATTAAACATACACCATCCAAATCTGGCATCTCCAGCTAAAAGAAAGAAGCATAGCTGAAGTGGAACATGTAAGAATGTATGTCATGGTTAAAATCCGTTAGCAATCAGAAAATGGGGAGATTCTGCCATGCCTGATTTGAATTCTCAACAAAATCACTTGTATCTGAAAAGAATGGACTGCGCCCTCCTTAGTTTGCACATCAAACGGGTGTTTGACAATATTTAACCTAAGGAATGAAAGAATAAGCACAAGATTCAATGTATCCCTGAGCCACTTTCTGTTGTTGGTATATCTTTGAACTGTCAGATTCAGGGAGGTGGTTTTGTTCCTCAGGGACAAGTGCTCCAAACTGGCAAGGAGTTTATGTCACTTAGACAACAACTCTGGGACTTCATGTCTTTCCATCAAGCATTCTTTGGCCATAATTCCTTTATGGTGAAGTTTCATTCTATTCCTTTTTATTCTTTATTAAGAAAGAGAAAATTCTCTCAGTGACATATCCATCTGCTATAGAGTTTTCACTAACTAGAGAGTGCAGGTTCATTTAGATATTGACCACTGATAGAAAACCATTTTTTTTAAGTCGTAGTGAAGATGCGTGAGATGTTTATTCTATACTTTTGAACAAGGCTGTTCTTTTTGATTTTATGATGTCATGTCAGGCCAGAGACTAGAGCACCCTGCCATTTTACAGAATTATCACTGTAGGAGATCAATCGGATTATGATCTCCAGGCATGCATCTCTCAATATGGACAACCATATTGAGAGAGATTATTGTTGTTTTTATTATTGCTTGTTTATTTGCTTCTATTTTCCTCTTCTTCCTATAGCAGGAAAACATACTTCTATTCACTGAGATATTTATTTATTTTCAGTTATTTCCCAGCCAATGCTTAGAAAGTCGTCACATTAACACTAAAAAAGTTTGAGAGTCACTATGCATCCATATCTTAGATGCACAAATAGACAGTAGTTTTCAGCTCCAGATTTCTGGGCATTCTGCTGAGCTTGTCTTAAGTGCATCAAGAATTGATCCTGGGGGCTGGGGAGATAGCTCAGTTGGTAGAGTGCTTGCCTTGCAAACACAAGGCCCTGGGTTTGATCCCTAGCACTGCCAAAAAAAAAAAAAAAAAAAAAAAAATTGATCCTGGTCATCCCTCGCTATTGTGCCAATCAGGCCAGGACTCTGAGCTACTGAGGAGAGTAATGCCTTGTCAGACTGTCTTTACCATGACTTCTTGTCACAGAGTTCTGGGTCCTTAATGCCATACAGCTGTTAAGTCTGCCAATGTCACCAAAGAGCTGACCACCTCTGGAGCACCCTGAGCAATACTACCTTTCTTGAGGGCTTTGATGGTTGAAGACAGGGCCCAGCACAGGGCTATTGTTTGGACCCTTTTGTTAGAGCTCATTCACACAGCTCTCTTCTCATCCTGGAGCTTGTTCATTGCTGTGCAGCAGAAGATGCTATCCATCTTATTGGGCTGAGATGAATTCCTTTTACTCCAACTTGGGATAGCTCTGCAGGAGATTCACAGAAGTCAGAAGATGTCCTTGGTGCTACAGTGCCATGGCAGCTCCACAGTCTATAAGGAGGTGAACTGTTACCCTCAGTGGGGAAGGTGCCCAGACCAACAGCATGTCCCAGCTGGGTGGCTCAGATCCCAAAGTGTTCCCAAGTTCTGTGAATCAGTCCTTTCAGCTCACACACACTGCTCCTTTTCTCCCTGAGGGCACACATAGCACCATGGTGGCTAGCCTGGGCTGGTTTCCCACAACAGCTGCAAGTTGCATCTGGAGTCACCAATTCCCCTCCTCCCTTTAGTTCTGAAGTTAACGGCTGGTTCACAGTGACAGCCTCCTCCCTTAAGGGCCCCATCACCCATCTCTGCATCTCACTTCTGATGGGAATCCCCCAGTGCATTAGATACCTCTGATTATCTCTTACCTCCTAGGGTGCAGGCTCCAGTTGTTACTCCCAAGAGACTCTTTAGCCCTCATCTAAATCAATGCCAGGAAAGAGCATTAATTAGCTCCTCATGTCTGACATGTTGAGTATCATCTCTGCTCCTAGCAGTATCCTCACAGACCAAGATGCTATCTTCCTTCACCTTATGGAAAGAATCTTATATTTCACAGTCTATTTGTGCATCTAAGATATGAATGCATGGTGACTCTCAAACTTTAAGTTTTAGGCTTCATTTTCAGTTTTAAGTTATTATTATTGCTTTATTTTTATCTTTTTTACAAAGGACACAGAGTGGTATAAATGACATATATTTTTACTTTTTAAATTTTATTTTCTAAAATAGTGTTGCTAAGGTAGCATGGATATATAATAAATTACACATGTTTAATGTGTACAGTTTGATAATGTTTTGATATGTGCACATACTTGTGAAACCATAGCCACAAATCAAGGAAATGAACATATTTATTGCCCCTCAAAATTAACTCTGTATCCATTTTCTCTGTTTTAAAAAAATTTTAAATCTGACTTTTTTTTGCTCAGCATAATTATCTTTGTTTTTAGTTGACACATAATAATTGTACATATTCAGGGGTGGAATGTGATATCTTGACACATATACACAATGGGCAATACACCCATCACCTCAAACATTTATTATTACTCTGGGTAAGACCAGAAATTCTTTCTTCTAGCTCTTGGAAATATACAACAAATTTTTATTAACTATGGTCACTCTACAGTGCTATAGAACACTTGATCTTATTCCTCCTATCTACCTAATTTTGTACCCATTAACCAATCTCTCCCTATATTTCCCTTCCCTCTACCCTTTCAGCCTCTGGTAACCACTATTCTACTTTCTATGAGATTAACATTTTTAGCTTCTACATATGAATGAGAACATGTATGTTTTTGTGCCTGTTTCCATTAACATAATAACCTCTAGTTCCTTCCATGTTGCCACAAATGACAGAATTTTGCTCTTCTTCATATTTGAAAGATACTTTTATATATATATATAGCATTATATATATAATATATAGCATTATCTTCATCCATTTTATATACATATGTATATATATGTATGTATGTATATATATATATATATATATAGAGAGAGAGAGAGAGAGAGAGAGAGAGAGAGAGAGAAAGAGAGAGAGAGAGAGAGAGAGAGTGCATTATTTTCATCCATTCATCCACTGATGAACACTTAGGTTGATTCCATATCTTGACTATTATGAATAGTGTTGCAATGAATGTTATAGATGTCTCTTCCACATACTTATTTCTTTTCCTTTGAATGTATACCCACTAATCAGATCACTAAATCATATTATATTTTTAATTTTAGATTTTTAAGAAATCTCCATACTGTTTTCTATAATGACTGTACTAATTTGCATTCCCACTAACAGTGTGTAAGAGTTTTCCTTTTTCCTCATTTTTGCCAGCATTTTAAAATTTTTGTTTTTTGGATTGTAGCCATTCTAACTGGAGTGAGATGGTATCTCATTTTTTATTTTGTGGTTTGTATTTGCATTTCCCTGATGGTTAGTGTTGCTGGATATTTTTTCATACATCTGTTGAAAATTTATAGTCATCTTTTGAGAAATCTCTATTTCAGATTATTTGCCCATTTTAAAATCATATTATTTATTTATTTTTTGGCTCCTGGGTTTGAGTTCCTTGTATATTCTGGATATTAATCTCTTGTCAGATAGTTTACAAAGATTTTCTCCCACTCTGTGGTTTGTCTCATTCTGTTGTTTGTGTCCTTTGCTTTTTAGGAGCCATTTAGTTTGATAACCCCATTTGCTTATTTTTTCTTTTGTTGCTTGTGCTCTTAGGGTCTTATCCAAAACATCTTTGCCCAGATCAATTTTCATGGAGTGTTTCCCTTCTTGTAGTACCTTCCTTGCTCCTGGTTTTATATTTAAGTCTGTAGTCCATTTTGAATTGATTTTTGTATTTGATGAGAGATAATAATGGTCTGCTTTTATTCTTCTGAATGGATATCCACTTTTCCCGGCACACTTTATGGAAGAGATAGTACTTTCCCAAATGTATATTCTTGACACTTGTGTCAAAAATTAATTTGCTACAAATACATAGGTTTATTTTTAGCTCCTCTTTCCTGTTCCATCGTTCTATATGTCTGTTTTTATGCTCGTTTTGATCAATATATCTTTGTAGTATATTTTGATAATATGTGATGATTAGAGCTTTGTTCTTTTTATTCCCTCAGGAGTGCTTTCGCAAACTTTTATGGTTCCAAATTTTGGGATTTTTTTTTTTTTCTATTTCTGTGAAGAATGTCATTGGTATTTTGGCAGGGAATACATTGAATTTGTAGAGATTTGGTAATATGACTCTTTTAAAGGTATTAATTTTCCAATTCATGAATATGGGATGTCTTTCCTTTTTTTTTTTTTAAAGTGTTCTCTTATTTCTTTCATCATTATTTAATAGTTTTCATTGTAGAGTTTTTTTTTTCATTTTTTTGGTTAAATTTAATTCTAGATATTTTGTTATCTTTGTAACTATAGTAAATAAGATTGCGTTCTTGGTTTCTTTTTCAAACAGTTTGCTATTGGCATACAGAAATGCTGTTAATTTTCGTATACTGATTTAGTTTCCTGCCACTTAGCTGAATTTGTTCATCAGTTCTAAGAGGCCACCTGGAGAGACTGTGTGTAGATGCTCTGGTTGAATCTTTCATATGAGACTGAAGATGATGGTCAGTGTAAACTACTAAATATGTAGTTGGGGTGAGTATGTATCTATGGTGAAGATATCTCCAAATGACTTCCAGTCTCTAGGCATTGAAATTTCCCATCATGAAAGAGAGATAAATCAATAACTCTGTGCTCTGTGTGAATTCCTGACTTGCATAATCTATGGACACATAAAATGTTTTTTTTAAAAAAAACTTAAAAATTTAAACTTACTTTGGATTTAAAGTAATTTGTTACAGAGCAATAGAAACTGAAACATGTAGACATATTTATTCAAAATATTATCACATAAAATAATGCTTAAGGCCAGCATCATAGATCAAACTATAGAAGAACAAACACACACACAAATGCTTATATCTTATATATAAAATATATATCATATACATATATGTGTACTTTATATGCATACATATATCTTATATGTAAACTAGGAGAAATAATGTGACAACATTCAGTAAAAGTAAAAATATGGATTATTTTTATGTGTATATCTGTATATCAAATAAGGAATATATTATAGAATGTAAGGTTTTCCAGAGAAATGAAAAGAGTGAAGTGAAATACTAACCTAGATAGGATTGACTCCTGACATGATTCACCTGGGTGGTACAACTTTCTTTTAGGCCTTCAACAGCTTTCTTCAAATTAAAAATTTGTCAAAAGGATTTTTGCTTCTGTCCAAGATAGAGTAAGAAAGATCAGAACAGGTAAAATTATTCCTAGACTAAATGCTGTACTGGTGCTGCCTAATAAATCTTAAGAGCAAGACTGGAAAAAATCAATATGTTTTCAAGTAACTGAACTTTGTCTTAGAAAAAAGATCAAGAATATTTATATGAATGCATAAACATCCAGCCAGCACCCAACGAGGTACTTCACAATTTCTGGCATCTGATCAACACCTAATAGGCATTCAAAGAAGCAGAAAAATATGATTCATGATGAGGAAAAAAATAATCAATTGAAACCAACTCAGAACAGACACAGATGTTAAGAGTAACAGAAAGGGTATTAAAACCTTTCTTATAACTTATTTCCATATGTTCAAAAAGTTAAGTAGAGATGTGGGAAATATTAAAAAGACCCAATAATACTTCTACAGATGAAACTATTAAATTTGAAATAAAAAAAAATTCCTTACTAAATGAGATTAATGGTATACCAGATGGAATTAACAGTGTATTTATGGAAGAAAAGATTAGTAAACAAAAGGCACAGCAAAGGACACTATACAAAATGAAGCACATAGAATAAAAAGAATCTTAAAAAGTGAACTGTGGGACAAGTTCAAGCAATCTTATATTTATATAACCAAAGAACCTGGAGGAAGGAGAAGGAAGAAAGAACATTTAAAGAAATAATGACTTTTTTTTTTTTCTAACTTTGACAAAACTATAGACCCACAAATATAAGAAGCTCAGTAAACCCCAAGCACAAGAGGTGTGAAGAACTTCCCTTCAAAGCCAATCATAATAAAACTGCTGCTAAAACCAGTGCTAAAACAAAATCTTAATAGCAACTCAGGGATGGGATGAGGGAGATGTCTTACCAACAAAGAGAAATATCATAGATGACAGCAATTTTCTCATTTGAATCAAAGCAAGTGAATAGAGAGTAGAGTGGTATATTTCAAGTAGTGAAGGAGCTAAAAATATCTCTACAATAACAATAACAACAAAAACCTAAGTAATCAAATTTAAAAATTGGCAAATTATGTGAATAGACATTTCTCAAAAGAAATACAAATAGTCAACATGTATATGAAAAAATGCCCAATATTATTAGTTATTAAGGAAATGCAAATAAAAACTATAATGTATACCATTTCATCTCAGTTAAAATGGCTAATAGAAAGAACAAAAACTAACAAATGTTAGTGAGGTTGTAGAGTAAAAGGGAATTTTATTATTTGTTGAGGGGAATGCAAATTAGTAAAACCATATGGAGAAAGGTATGGAGGTTCCTCAGAAACTACAGCTAGATCTACCATATTATCTAGCTACCTCACTGCTGGGTATATACCCAAAGAAAACAAAATTCACATACTAGAGAGATACCTGCACACCTATGATTATTGTGGTACTATTCACCATTACTAAGATATGGAATCAGCTTAGGTACCCCTAGACAACTGAATATATAGTAAAATGTGGTGCATATTCACAATGGAGAATTATTTAGTAATAAAGAAGAATGAAATCCTGTCATTTACAGTGAAATAGATGGAACTGGAATAGAAGAGAACTTCCTTAATCCATAATGACCTCTGTGGAAAACTTAGAGCTAACATCATACTTGATGGTAAAAGGATGAACACTTACTCCTCCTAAGAAAAGAATTATGGCAAGGGTATCAGCTCTAACCAGTACTAGTCAACACTTTACTTGCAGTTCTAGCCATTGTAACAAGAGAAGAAAAAGAAATAAAAATGGTCCATTTTGGAAAAAAGGAAGAAATATTGTCTTTATTTGCATATAACATGATTGTCTATGTACAAATACAATAGAATTTCTACATAAAAATTTTTGCATTTTCTACATGCAAAAAATTCTAAAACTAATTGAAATGTTTACAAGATACCCTTTGCAAAAGAAAAACAAAGAGAGAGAGATAGAGCGATTTAAACATGAATGTAGCAAAAGATGTCAATAGCTGTACATTGAGAACTGTAATACATTGTTGAGAGAAATTAAGGATCTAAGTATATATAAAGAGAACACTGTTCCTAGGTCAAATGACTCAATATTTTAATGGTGTTTGTTCTGACAAAATTGGATAGATTAATGCAATCCTGATGAATGCATTGATTCAAAAAGTTCCTTTGGAAATGCAAGGGATGTGGAATAGCCAGAAAAATCTGGAAAATATGGAACAAAAGGAAAAGACTGACACTCTCTGATTTCAAGACATTATTAAGCTACAATAATCAAGACAGTTTGGTATCAATGCCAAGAGAGATAAATAGATTAATGAAATTGGATAAATGAATAGGATACAGACACAGATATATGAACACCTGATTTTAATGCAAGTATGAAGAAATTCAGTGGAGAAAGAATAGTCTTTTCAACAAAAGGTGTTTGAGTAATGATGTCACTATATGTCAAAAGAAGAAGGAGAAGGGGGGAAAGGAGAAGAAGAAAAGGAAGGAAGGGAGGAAGAGAGGGAGGGAGGGCAGGGAAGGAAGGAGAAAACTTCCATCCAAACCTTGAAGAAACCAGAGATAGAAGGAACTTAACTCACTTTTATGATAGTGAGTATATGACAAACCCAAACCAGTGTTATGCTGAATGAGGAAAACCTGAATGTATCCTCTAAAATCAAGAATAAGAGGAAGAAGTCCAATTATCGCTGCTTTCAGATGAGAGGATCCTATACTTAGAAGATCCAAAAACTCCACCAGAAGACTTCTGGAATTGATACATTCAACAAAGTAGCAGGATACAAAACCAACATAAAAATTAATAGGTTTTTACAATACACCAATGATAAACCCACTGATAAAGAAATCAGGAAAACAATTCCATTCACAATGGCTTAAAAAATACCTAGGAATAAATCTAACCAAGGAGGTGTGAAAGACCTCTATAATGAAAACTATAAAACACTGAAGAAGACACTGGTAGATAGATGACCCCTCATTTCTTGGATAGGCAGAATAAATATTAAAATGACCAAATTTAAAACAATTCCCACCAAAATATCAATGACATTCTTTATAGAACTAGAAAAGAACCGTCCCAAAATTCACAAGGAAGAATAAAAGACTCAGAATAGCCAAAACAATTTTGAGCAAAAAGAGCAATGCTAGACATATCACAGTACTTGATTTCAAATTATACTTCGGAGTTACAGTACAGAGACCAAAGGAATAAATTAGAAGACCAGAGACAAACCCATACAGATATAGTTACCTTTATCACTTAAAATAATGCTTAAGGCCAGCATCATAGATCAAACTATAAAAGTACAAACACACACACAAAGGTGCCAAAAGCATACATTGAAGAAAAGATAGCTTTTTAAACGAATGGTGCTGGGGAAACTATAGCCATTTATTTAAAAAAAAAAAAAAAATGAAACTGAGATTGCTATCTCTCACAAAAGTCAACTCAAAGTGGGTTCAAGACCTAGAACTGAGACCAGAAACTTTGCAACTACTAGAAAAAAATACATGGTCAACTCTCTGACACATAGGCTCAGGCAATAACTTCCTCAATAGACCTTCTAAAACTCAGGAAATAATACCAAGAATTAATAAATTGGATGGCATCAAGTTAAAAAGCTTCTGCACAGCAAAGGAAATGATTAAGAACATACAGAAAGAGCCTATAAAATGGGAGAAAGTCTTTGTTAGCTGTTTTTCTGACAATTAATATTCAGAATATATAAAGTTCTCCAAGAACTTAACACTAAAAGAAATAAAATGACCCACTCAATAAACAGGCAAATGAACTAAACAAACATTTTCCAATACAAGAAGTGCAAATGTCAACACAAAAAAGTGTTCAACATCCTGAGCAATCAGGGAAATGCAAATTCAAACTACACTGAGATTTCATCTCACTCCTGTTAGAAAGTACAAATGATAAATGCTGCCAAGAATGTGGACCAGAGGTACACTTATGAACTGCTGGTGGGATTGTAAACTAGTACAACCACTATGGAAATCAGTATGGAGTTTCCTCAAATGGAACCACCAAATGACCCAGCTAACCACTCCTTGGTATTAGTCCAAAAGAACTAAAGTCACCATACTACAGTGATACATGCATGCCATGTTTATAGCAGCACAATTCACTATAGCCAAACTTTGGAATCAGCCTAGAAGTCTGTCAACAGATAAATGAATCAAGAAAACATGGTATATATACACAATGGAGCTTTACTCAGCCATAAAGAAAAACAAAATTATGTCATTTGCAGGAAAATGGATGGAACTGGAGAGCATCATGTTAAACGAAATAAGCAAGACTCTGAAAGTCAAGGGTATGTTTTCTGTGATATATGGAAGCTAGGGGAAAAAAGAAAATAAGAGGGATCTTATGAAAATGGAAGGGATCGAAGATCAGTACAGTAGAGGATGGGGATCAGGAGGAGGGAAGAAGGGAGACAAAGTGGAGGTACTGGGTAATGAAATTGTTCAAATTGTTATGTGCATGTATGAATGTATCACACTTAATCCCACTATATCCCACTATAATTTTGTTCAATGATAATGCACAAGTAAAAAAGATTTTTAAAAGATGCAATGCGTGCGCACACACACACACACACACACACACACACACACACACACACACACATCCAAATAATTAATCCAAAGTGGAACATAAACCCACATGTAAAACCTCCAACTACAGAATTTCTGTGAAAGAACACAGGTGAAAATCTTTGTGACCCTGAGTTAGGTAAATATTCCTTAATTATGTCATCAAAAGAATGATAAAATAGAATAGATAAATTAGGCTTTATCAGAAATTTCAAACTTCTGCTCTTTAAAAGATACTGTTAAAGAACTGTTTGAGCCTGCAGAATCTCATACGTTCACCTCCAGAGCTAATTACAGCAACAACTTTTTCTAGTTTTGTTAGTGATTTTTCATCCTCATTTAATGGGTTCATAAAAACAACAGGTATACATTTTAATTATTATCTGTCCCATGGTAGAATGAAATGATAGAAGATGATAAAAGTTAAATGTAACTTCACAAGATCCAGAATTTAGGAATCTCAGTTGTAAAGCCAATTGAGTTGCTTTTACCCAGTTATTGCAGAATATTTCTTGTGAGTATTTCTTAATTGTGGCCTTATTAAAACTAACAACTTTCTTTTTATTTTGACACAGTATAGATTAATAATAGTGTGGAGTAAATTCATTAGGAAGTCTGTAGTCTTTGGATTGAGGAGTTCATTTCTTGGTCTGTCTGCAAATCGAATGTCCCACAGAGTTCATAATCTTAAAATGTATTGATTTCTTTGTTGAGTTCCATTCCAAGATAAGAACTCAGAGAAGGCAAAGGAAAGTTTAAATTATGGCTCTTCCTCTGTAAGATTGGGGGCTTGGGATTTGTTATTGTGCTATAATAGAGCATGCCAACTATTGACAAGCAAGCATTTGCTTGGTTTCAAGCTCAGTCTTTCATTGTTTCAAAAGATCCAGCATCTCTTTCTGTAGAACATTCAGAAAGGGCTTAGGAGCTGACCCATAAGTAGGGGTTAGTTGATACGTTAAATAGCTTCCCATTACTGAAAACAAACACATCAACTTAAAAAGAGGAAATCTTTATTTTGGCTCATAGTTTGGGCAGTTTCAGCCCTGGTCAATGAGCTTCTGGTGAGACAGCACATCATGGTGGAGAGTGCTTGGCTCACCTCATTGTGACCAGCAAGCCAAAGGAGAAAAAGAGAATGAGAATGTGCCCCACAATACCCTTCAGAGGGGTGCCCCTCAGTGACCTAAAGTCTCTTATTAGGTCCCATCCCTGAGGGATTCCCACCACCTTCCAATGCCACAAATGTGAGGACCAGACCTTGAACACATGGGCCATTGGAGGACATTTCAGATCCAAACTACAGCAACTGACTGGAGAACTGAATTAGGGTTAAAGTCTAGCTCCCTAGGAAAATGTCCCTGACTCAGTTCCTGATGTATTATTTACTAAAAATGCCCCACTCACTTCTCAAGGAAAGAGGCTGTTAATAGAATATATGTACACATTACGAGAGAGTAAGGGGAATCAGCAATGAAAGGAGAAGATAATTTATCAGAGACCTTCAGCTAAGGATAAGAACTATCACTGAGCACAAAATGTAGCTGTGAGTTTACTGGCAGCCAGGGAGAAAAATATGATGGATTTATTTAATAAAACAAAGAATACCCGTTCATCAGAAGGACAATCTGATTCCCTAGCATTTAGTTCAAGGAGAAACTCGAGAAATAATAATATGAAGAAACTTTTCAATAACAATATTACAAAAGACTTAATATTGTTCTCTTATTTAAACTAAGTTCATGATGTTAAATCCTATTTCTGTGAAAACCTTTCTATAGAGAGCCAATATGATATTATTTACCCTTAGCAAATCCTCTTTTCTGCTTCTGTCATAGAAAGGCCAAACTACTGATAGAGACAAGCCTGTTCAGCTCCAGAAACTGTGTTCCTTATAAATAAGGGAGAAAAAGCATTCTTAGATTGTGTTTAGGTGGAAGCTGAGAAGAAACAATTTATGAGTTAACAGCCCCTCATGAACTCAAGAACCAATGTCGATGACAATAGGGCTTGTCTGGGGTTTGGGGTTTCTTGCATTTTTTTGGAAAAAGGGAAAAACCATAAGAGGATTAAGTGCTTGTTAAAGAGGCAATGAAGGAACATTTCTATCAAGACTTTATTGATTTGATTAAAAGTCCCTGTGGATCAGAAGATCAGATATGCTGACTGACATGAGAACTTGGCAGACCATAGCTTGACAACACAGGGAGGCAGTACCACTTCTGGATTTTCATGCAGTTCCTAGATCCTTACCCAAGATGGAGGAGTCCTGGCTATGGAGAACAAGTATCAGGTATGTTATACCTCCAGTACCAACTTCAATTCCTTGGTAAGGGCTTCAAACACAGCATTGAGAAGATTTCTGAGGCCTCAGGTAGCTCCAATAAGAGTATCATTATTGAATTGTAATGTCTACCACAGACATGGGATCAGAGGAACGAATATCATTGGTTCCTAAAATTAATATTCATATGGTTAGTCAGTATTCAAATATTAATAGGCATGAAAACAATTAATATAATTAGCATTGAGTGCCATGTTGGGGTACTAGCAACAATCATTCATGGTCTTTCTGGCTGGTACTAAATCAAACATCCAGGAATAGTTAACACTGCCAGAAAGGAGATCAGAAAAGGCAGAGTTATGTCCTCCTGTACCCACTTCCCCTTGAATTTTTGAGCCAGAGGGAAGAAATTGGACAGCTTGAGGTTGTTATTAATTTGCCTATTGGCTGTCATCCTAGTGTCTTACCCTAAAGGAACCCTCTTGCTCCAATATGCATGTTTCTGGATAAGAATTAAAATATGGGTTAAACTTAGAGAATATGGGCAGGAATTTACAATATAAACATTCTCGCTGACCAGAAAGACAAGACAAATGAATGAGGCCAAATAGGTGTGTATCAGTGGGACTTGGTGGGATTGTGGCAACCTGGAAAATGGAGATCTAGCTTAAGGTCCTTTAATGTCACAATTAAAAAAAAAAAAAAATAGGCTGTGTGTGTGTGTGTGTGTGTGTGTGTGTGCTCACACACACACGTGCACATGTTTGGGGGGGGGTAAAGGAAACTGCCTACACATCTGTGGCCAAATTCAGCCAGTTGGCAACCAATGTACTATATGTAAATAGGAGAATGAATGGTTGGGGAATGGATTGGCTCTGTCTTTTGCCAGTGAGTTTGAGGTCACTGGCAATTGCTGCAAGTACAAGTACTTGCTGTGACTGATGAAGAGGAGCATCACATGGTTTAACTAGCAAAGGAAGAGGAGGCAAAGATAACATTTAGGGCTAGAGATGTAGCTCCATGTTACAGTACTTGCCCAGCATGTATTAGGTCCTGGGTTCAATCCCCAGGGCAAAAAAAAAAAAAAAAAGTTTATCTATGAACATGAAGGGGATTGAGCTGTTATTCCCCGTGTGGATCAACCCAGTCATGCAAGGAGGCAGAAGAATCCAAGATTTTCAGGAATACAGCCTAGATTGTTCTAAAGAAGCTATTGCGTATTTGTTCCATTAGTTTGACCTGATTTTCAATGGAAATTCAAGAGATCTAACTATTTAATGTAAGGATGAGACGACATGAACTCAAAAGATTTAGAATTTCTGCTTTTGCTTTAATATTCTTGCTGAGAGTACTTAATTTTGGCCAGGACCTGGTCTTCCAGGGCTCACAAGGATGAGCTGGCTGTAGAAAGAATCTGCAGATAATGAAATGAATTGTCCTGTTGAATGGAGATATTCAAATCTTATCCATCTGGATGCAAAAGAGCCCTGCCGAATATGACTATTTGAATTTAGCACAATTGATATTGAGCTGTTCTTTCTGAGAGTAATTGGCCACCTGGTTCATGGCCATCCCTCTAATGTCAGAAATACTGTGTCATGAGTATTAAAAGCTATTTGTCTCTCAGTCTGGCAGCCAGCGGTCTGAGTATCTAAGGACTGAAGCACACTTAGTAGGTGTTGGTTACAAAACAAGAAAGCCAAGACTGAGCCCTGCTGTGGGTCACCCAAGGTTAAAATTTGCTCAGTTACAGCTTCCTTCCTACCCTGAGTCTCTGAACTTAACACTGTGGCCTTTGGGAAAGTGACACCCATCTCATTTTCCTTTGTGAACCAGGAAGGCAGAGTGTCAGCTGTGAAGTAAAATACCCCTCACGTGTATAGGATCTGCCAGACGCAGTCACGAAGTCAGATGTGCTTCTGAACTCGGCTTTATTTTAAAGGGTGAAGTTCAGATTGCGTCAAATGAAGGTTTGTTTAATTCTCAGTTAGGGATTGTTTTGATGCCATGTCAAAGGCATGGGGACTTTTATGAGCTGTACTATTGATTGAAAGGATGCCCTCTTGGGTGTTGATTGAGTCATCTTTTGATTCCCTCCCCATTAACATGTTAATGCATAGAAATGCAGCCCCTCTCAAAGGCGCCTGCTATTCCAAGGATGGCTGTCTCTGACCTGTACATTTCTCCTAAGAGCCTGAGGGAGGAGGGGTGTCTGGGGCTCTTCAAGGGTCTCATTAGCATATTGTAGCAAAACTCCCGAGGGCGATAAATTTAAAGAACATGGAACACAATTAGGAAGATTTTGAAAAGGTTACAAACGGTGGGCGGGTTCTGAGACTGTCTGGATCTACATGCCAAGGGCATCTAAGTCAGTCCCGAGAACAGCTGGAGCCCAAAGGCCAGCGCCTCTCTGTGCACCGAATTTACATAAGCTTTGAAGATATTTTTAGCTCCCTGCACTCTTCTTAATATTCTCCTGCTTCTCTGCCTCACAAAGAGGAAAGGCTGCAAGCTTATGATTCTGAGCTTTTGGTCCTCAGAAGTCTTGATGTTGTTTTCTTTTTCAGATCTTTTGGGGATAAGTAGAAGCAGAAACTGATGAAACAGCCATTAGCCTGCTGTACTTAAACCCTTTATGTATGAGCACCACGGCCCGTGCCCCTTTCTGAGCGTGCCTGCTCATTTAGGACTGCTCATTTTAAAACGAACATTAGCTGAGATGATGTATGTTCAAGAAGCTGGTGTGGCACTACACATAGGAACTTAAATGCATTTTCTTTTCTTCCCTCTTCCCCATCCCATGAGAATTTGGGCTCTGAATCAAAGGTATGGTGAAGACCATAGGAATCTTAGAAGGTGAACCTCTGTTAACATTCACTTATTTATTCAACAAAGTCTTTACTGAGCAGCACCGCATGCCAGAGACATTGAGTTGAAATCCAAAATGATAAAATAATAAGACCTAGTTCCTGTCTGAGTCTAGAAGTCTAAGTTTGTGTTGTGTGTGTGTGTGTGTGTGCATGTGTGTAAAAAGAGAGAGAGGAAGGGAGAATTGGGAGGTGCAGTTGGCTTATGAGATGGTTTCAAGCTTCTTTCCATTTTCCTCCCTTCCTCCTCCCTCCCTCACTTCCTTCCTTACTCCCTACTTCTTCCTTTGTACCAGGGATCAAACCCAGAGGCAATTTTGCCATTGAACTACATCCCCAGTCCTTTTATTTTGACAAGATCTTGCTAAGTTGCTCAGGCTGGCCTTGAACTTGCGATCCTCCTGCCTCAACCTTTGGAGTCACTGGGATTATAGGCATGTGTCAAAGTGCTCAAGAGGCCTCCAGGTTCTTATAGCTCTAACATTCAAGAATTCAAGGACTCAAAACCACCTGCCACTCCGCTCTATGCTCTTCCTAGTGGGGTTAATCTGCCATAGACAATAATTACATGTGTAAAATAACACAACATGAACCTTTGGAAAAAGAGGGATTTTACTTCTCTGACAGTGAGTCATAGGCTCTTTAAGGAAGTATTTGGTGAAGAGTACATTTACAAAAAAAAGGATGAACAGATAGAATCTAGCCCTGGATCTCATGCAGAACCTCAAGTGTGCCTAGTAACTTGTTTTTCTCATTTCTGCAGAACTGAATATTAATGGCCTTCCCTGCTGATCTCTCTTCCTGGGTCAATTTGGTCTTTGAATGTACACTGTGTACAAAAACTGTACCAAACTCTTTCCAAGACCATCCTTAGGTTCTCCCCTGCTCTACTTCAGTGAGTTAAGATTCAAGGGCTGCCTTAGGCAGAAGTCTGTCCAGTAGCCTGACTCACAGCAGGAACCATCCTCCTGACTTCCTCTGACAGCAGAGTGAAGAGAAAGTTCCGATGGAGATGGAGGTTTCCTGGGAAAGACATGCCCCCAAAACCCTATGAACATCATTGCAGCTCAGTAGTGTAGTTCAGATACTAGCCTTGAGGGTGCCCAGCAGAGGGGGCCAGTGGAGGCAGAATCTGCCCGCAGTCTGCTTCCCAGACTGTGTATCCACACAAAGTTGACAAGCAAGGAGTATCTCTTTCTAATTTGTGCAAGGAAACCTTAGAGATTAGCCCCTGTCATCCCCAAAGTGAGAATAAAAACCAGTTCTCAGCAGAGTCCATGACATCCCTCACTCCCAATCCCATATTCCATATCTTTCTCTGGGTACAAATTAAGGGATAGGAAGAATTGGAGTGAGAAAGGCAGAGAGATGCTCAAGTGGCAGAGGGCAAACTCACCTCTGACCCCTGGCAGAGCTGCCATGGTCCCTGATCTGAGAGATGACAGCACCACACACAGACACACAGGCATAGAGGTGCATACACAGAGAGATACACACGTATACCGACCAACATGTAGACACACGCTGATATGCTCAGGATACACCCAGACACACGCTCTGTGGTGGACACTGTCACCGAGGCATTCCAATCAGTCACGAGAGCTCATTTCCCCAGTGCTGGTGGTGCAGTCAAACATCAGGCCTTTGTGGATGGCTTCTGCCGAAGAAAAGGAGACTGCCTCTACAACGTCACATGTCTTCCAGGGCCAGCTGGCACCCACAGTTGATGGGGGCAGAGGAAGCTGATAAAGCCTGGATAGCATGCCCCAACCTGGGACATCACGGGTAGTCCAGTTCCAGAGCTCCTGGTGCGGGGGCAGAAGCCTACAGTTCTGCTCAAGCTGTCCCTCTGCTCTCTTCTGCTGTTGCCCCCTTCCCTTCCCTAGGCCTTGACCCAAAGGCACTCCCTAATAAGGTACAGGACTCTGCCACCAAGGCCACTTCTCAGGGAATCGAGCTTGCAATACAGATACACACTCTCTTTTACACACACACACACACACGTGCGCACACACACACACACACACACTTCAAGGAACCACTGAAAGGGAGGAAAGGAGAGTTTGCCCTGTGATCACACCTGTATGGCACAATTACTTTCACTTAACACGAATATCTTAGACTCTTCTTTCAAATGCTCATTAAAAAAAAAAAAGGCAAACATTTGAGTATTATAATGAGAGAGCAAAACTAAAGTTATTTATTAGTAAAACCAACTCTTCAAAAAGAACCTTCTATGTATAGTCCCTGCTCCCTGGAATTGTGGTCTTGCACTGTCTTCAGTAAAACCTACCACATCCCCCACTTCCTGTGGGGGTAAACGCTTCCTGACCTCACTGCCTTGCAGTTGTCCCACTGTGGCCCTCCTGCCCCACCACACTGGTGACCTCTCTGGAGGCTGGCAGAGCAGGCTTTCCCAATTTGTCATCATCAAAGTCATGCTCCAGTCTTTCTCCACCCCTGCCAAGTTAGACCTTGTGGTTTGAAAGAACTGGACAATGAACTGCATCTGTTTCAAAATAGTTATTCATAAAAAATGCAAGGAGCAGCCAATCAGAGTTTTGAATCAGCTCCATAGATGTAGCATTTCACTCCAAGTTGATTTATTCCAGCCTCAGAAAGATAGGCTTTTTGAAAATAAGAAGGGCACAGGAACTTATTCCCGCCCTCAGGGCCCCAGTTGGGATTGTTGGATCTTAGATTGACAGTCTCCCTGCTCCTGGACAAAGCCTCACTCATCACACAAACATGGATGGTCTCTCAAGAGACTAGCAAGGTTCCCTGGTGGGAAATCCTTCCTGTGTCCAGCTGGAATATTCGCCATGAAAATCCAGTCTGTTTTTACTTACTCTGACCTCCCTGGCGGTGCGTGGTCTGCTGTGTTTATGGATATTCTATGGTGTGATGATGGGATGGAGAAGAATAAAAGAATGAAGACGTTTGGAAAATAAGGCCAAAAAGTGAAGGCTGAAGATCAAGAAGACCAAATGAACTGTGCCAGGCAGGCGCCAACCCACTGGAATTCCCAGATTCTTCTCCGTTCCCTCCAGCCCACCTCCCTTCCCCTCTCTCTGGACCAATTGCTGAGTACTCAGCCTCCAGCTTGCATGACAAGATTCCTTCATCTGAGTCACTCCAATTCCTGCCTGATGACTGGAGATTATTTAGACATTCTCTGAGCTCAATTTGCAGTGCCCGGCAGGGAGTGCGTCATTGAGTCGCTGTGTCACATAGCTCTTCTCTGGGCTTTCTGTAGAGGCCAATAAAACCTTTGCCCCAGAAGCCACAGAACTCCCAAGATGTAGACAAAAGACAGGCCCTGCCAGGGCTGTGCAGGTGCAGGTGTCCCTCTGCCTGCCTCTGAGGAGTCAATAGAAACTCAAGAACTCATCCAGTTTGTCACCTGGTCCCAACTTCCTTCAGCTTCCCAAATATGCTCTCTGTTCCCTTCATATTCTATTCATTGGATTTTTACTTCTATCTAACCTATGGGCTTCATGCTGCAGTTGCTTTTATTTATAGAGTCTCTTATAAAAGTCATTAGGACAGGGCCTATTCTAGACAAGGGTGTGCTAGGAATTTAGACTCCTAATGGCCTCATTCCCTTCTTTCTGAGCCCTTTATCTCACCCCTGCCCCTGTCCTTCTAAGCTATGCGCCTTTATACAGGGAACATTTATTTGGCAGGAATTAATTTACTCCCACATTTTACTGACTTAATACCCACCAATCACCCTCAGGACCTATCTTCTTTGTAGATGAGAGCAGAAGGCTAACAAACACACATAACTCAAAGGCTTACAACCCTAAGGGTGGGGTTGCAGACGCGGGTATGCCCAAGGTAATCTGGAGCAAAGTGGGTTTCCATCACGCTACCTAGAACACCAAGCCAAAGTCTTGCAATGATAGAGGTGGGAATTCCAATGAGAGAGCTCATCTTTTTTCACAGATAAGGAAACTGAGGCTCAAAGAGGTACTCACCTGACCACTGGCAGACACCACATTAAAGCCATTTCTCTTCCCTACTCTGGTGCTTCCCACTGTAATACCATTGAACCTTTCTTGAGCACTTACTATGTGCAGAGCATCACTCTCAGCATTTTACAAGTATGTGTTAATTTATTTAACAGTCACAATGCAGTGAGGTAAGTGTTATTGTTATCTCCATTTTACAGAAGTAGTCACTGAGGCCTAGGGAGATTAAATAGGTCTCCCAAGGACACAAGCTCCGAGGAGGCAGAGCTTCTGTCCTTTCCCACTACACTATACTCAGCCCCCTCAACTATGCTTCATGGACTCCTTTGAAGCCTTGCTGTGGCAGCAATTTTCTATCTACCATTTTCCATTCTTTTTCAGGCATCTGTGCTTCTCACTACTAAAAATGCATCCCACATTGCCCATCCACCCCTGCATTAAAGGCCACCAAGACCTCCACAGAAAACCCTTATTCCAAGCAGGAGGTGACACTGTTCCCTGACAGACCCGCCTGCCTGCACCCCTCTCATGTGGTTGGTTGTCACCAGGGCTGTTATTAAAGCCAGAAATAGGATCCCAAGCTCCATCGTCCTCCTCCAGACTTCTCACCCAGGACGTTCCCACATGTCTGTGATATCACAGCAGCCCCCTCCTCCTCCCATGATGTCATCCACACCCCCAGCACCCTCCGCTCCCCAGTCTCCATCCACACCAGGAGACACAGACCACCTTGCATGCCCAGGAAAACAATTATTCAGCACGAGATCCAAGAGAAATAAAATCTTCCTTTGATTCACGAGGTCAGGAGCTACCCTCTCTCCCATTTGCCTCTGCCCTCCCAAGAGGGTGACCCATTCTGGTGACATGTTAGCATACTGTCTCCCTAGGAGCCACATGGGGGCTTTGCATACAATTCCTCTCATCCAAAACCCACCTCTTCTTCTCCACGGAACCAGAGCCAAGATCTGAAAACTCCCATGCCCATGCGACTTGTCACCTCAGCTGGGTGCTTGTCTGGGCCGTGTGTCTTTGTCGGGGGGGCAGACAGGGTGGAGACCTGTAGGGGACATGGAGCCGGACCAGCACTGGGAACTTGGTTTAAAGTAGACTAAGTTCCCAGGCAGAGATTGGATGCTGGCTCCAGGTCCAGAAGGGCCACTGCCTTTCTCCCTACATCCAGAACATGGAAACCTCGGTGTGGTCCAGACTTTAAGACTGGGGAACAAATGGCTCTGGACCCAGAGCAGTATTCTACACAAAACAGGCATGTTGACTTTCAGAAATGCAGCCATATAGAACTTTTTATTTCTCAACTTTTTGTTGTTGCCACACAGTCCTGTGACATTTATCAAATGTCCCTTTGTCCTAGGCATTGTGCTAGTTACACATAAGAAGAGAGGTCACGAAATTTAATCACATGACAACTCAGCTGTCAGACAGAAGGGTGGGAAAATGTAGCCAAATGTCCAACCAGGTTTAGAGTTTGACTTCATCCTATGAAGGAAATGCTAGTCTCTCAAACAAGAGAAGCTTAGTCTGTTACATTGTTTCTTTGTCTTCTTACTCTTCTTCTGAAAATGGAAGAAGGAAAGAGAGGGCTTTATGCAACCTCGTGTGCAGGAGGAAGCTGTGGGGTACTCACTGCCGCTCCTCGGGTGTTCAAAGTCACATGTTTGCCCTCATGGCTGCTTATGTTCTGCTAGCATTTCAAACCAAGTTTATGCCTTGTGCAGTTTATGAACTATGTTGTCCCCTCTTTTGGCTTTGCTTAGAGTTCATGTCTCCTACCTTCCTGGTAAACTCAGCCTTGCTTTGGCTCTGCAGGTGCTATAGACCCTCTAAAATTGACCTATGACTCCTCATTGGTACAGCCTGAGTGATAGTAACTATAGTATTCCCCCATGTATAAGGTGTCTTACTCATCTTTTTATCAGCAGAAACTATTTTAAGCCTGACATACAATAAGAGCTCAATAAATGTTTAACAAATAAGTGAGTGGATGAATGAATGAAGCCTGTTTAGCTGCTCCTGTACACAAGTTTAGCATCCTTTGGAGAAAATTAGCATCTCAGAGGGAGAAGACAGGTGTTTCCAGAACAATGGAAAGGGAGTTATCTATGACAGTACTAAGTTTTGTTGGTAAATTACCAGGGATCAGGCACTGTGCTAAGAGTATTACAAACATATTTCTTCACTTAAGCTTCACAACAATCCTTTGAGGCAAGGGCTGAGGATGTACTGTTATTATCATCATATTGTAGATGTCCAGTAACTTACACAAGGTCACACAGCTGGAAGCTGGCAGAGCTCGGACTTGAAATCCATATCCAAAATTTGGGGAGCTTTCTTCTGGCAGTCTAGAAACTTCACAGAAGCCCACATGGAGGCAGGCCTTCTAGGACTTTAGAACTGTTTAAAACCCCAAGAGGAAGGACATTCCAGTTGAACAGAGCCTAAGAATTAGCAGGAAAGTCCCAGTTTAGAAAGTAAAGGCCAGTATAGATACAAAGAAGAAATTCTGTGAAAACTCAATACTTTAAGGAAGGTCAAATCATTAATGTCCTCCAGCAGCTTCCATCCTATGAGAAGGGCCAGCCTTCCATATCACTAGGTCCCTTTAAGTGTGAGCAGGCTGGCAACACAGGATAATGGATCCTTGAACATGGCTAATGCATGATGGAAAAGCATCTTTCTCCTCTGGGGCTGGCAATGTAATTTCATACTAAATTTACTGTGGTTTATGTAATTCATTTCATTCACACCAGAAGGAGTTTCTTTGCTGCTTCCCTTTTCAGAAACTTGGAGACCATATATCTTTGCAAAGTGGATTTTTAAAAATAAAACAGAGAAGAAAAGATGAAACCAGAGATGCTTTCAAGTTTCCTGCTGTCTGCCTGGACCAGCTTCCGGGGCTTCTTCCTTTCCAGAATGGATGTGGTAAATGTTATTGCAGTAGCACTGGCTCAGAGAAGCCCAGGCCTTCCAAGAACACAACCTTCATGGAGGAATTCTGCAGCTTTCTCTCCCTTGGGGAAGCTGGGGGACTCAGAGGTAGAAGACAAAAGAGACAGAGACACATTTGATCTATTAATGATTTTCCAATGGGGACAGAAGAGACCAAATCTAGAATTTTATCTCCAGGAGTCCTCCCTCCACCCCTCGCCACCATTTCCTGAGAACATTTCTGACGTCTTCAAACACTGTTGCCTGGCGGTCTCCAGAGCATCTTTTCCCTTTTGTTCCTGCACGAGTCTTCTTCTGATAAACCAGGAGGTGAAACAGGAGGGGCAGATCCTCAGACTCACAGGATGCCTCAGAATCCTGGTGATGGGGACTGTGGACATTTCATTGGTTCTTTAGAAATCCTCACTGTGCAATTTCCCAAAATGGAAAATACTGATCTTGAACTTAACTTAGAAGAAAATCCTCCTTCAAATCTCACAAAACCTTGTGGGAGCTTGTTCCTACCTTTTCCTCAACCTTAACTCATGCCATTCAGGCTCTGGCCATCTTCTACTACCTGGTACGACAAATTCCCACTGTCTCTTTCACACACAAGATCTTTGCTGCCTTGTGTGACTGTTCTCTTTCCTTGGAATATGCAACTCTGCACTCCTCATTTGGCTCCTTCTTGAACTTTGGGTAAAAACCTAATTATCATCTTATCAGAGAGGTCTTCCCAACAATTTTTTCTTAAGCAGATCCCTACCCCTTACATCCTCTATTCCCTCTCTTAAAAGACTTCTGTCAAGGCTCTTTGCTCATATGCCCACAAACTTATTTTTATGTCACTTACCTACTGTTTGATTCCCATGCTGAAATATAAATTCCTTAAGGGCAGAGTCCCTGTCTCTCTTGTCCTTGCTAAATAAATCTCCAGTGCCCAGCAGAGAGCTCAGACTCAGTCAACATTTATCAAGTGGATAACTAAATTCCAATTACCTATGGTCTGCATGACTTCCTTCTCTATGGACTGGAAGTTCCTTGAAGGCAGGGGCTAGCTTGCCCATCTGCGTCTTTAGTGTAGAGTGCCTGGAATAGAGAAGACCCTTTGCAGTGATTGCAAATTAATGAAATTGTCCCTTTCACTCTATTCCAGAGCCCTCCCACTTATAAATCCTGAGGAAGAGTTCATCTAATCAGTGAGAGATCAGGAAGACAGAAGGGCCACATGTGAGTGTCCAGTTATCAAGTGATGTCATCTCCAGATGAGCTGAAAAGACAATCACCATCAGAAACAGTCACAGCCCATTGGAACTTCTCCAGGCCTTTGTAATCATTGCTATGCAACACCTCACTGTCTCTCTCTGAACTGTGGCCTGCTCCTGAGGACTGAGATTTAGTGTTGGCATTTTGTAAGAGTGTTCTTCCTGTTTATTGCTGGAAAGGACCTTGGAGAGCTTCTGATATCCAGTCCAACCTTTCATGGAGTGGGAGAGTCCTTGTTCACTCTCTCAACTTTTATGGGGCACAGAATCACCTCCTCAAGAGTCCGACTCTTCAGTACTAGGCATCTCTGGAAGTAGCAAAGTCTTGCTCTGGGCTTGCCAAAATTACCTTCTTGTGATTTTCCCCTGTTGGTCCCAGCTCTCCCACTTGGGACCACCTTCCATAGGGACAGCTGTACAGATACGAGAGCTGGATGGGACGTTCTACTCTACTACAGGGATACTTTCCATTCCGAGATGTTGGTTGTTCAGTCATTCTTTCCCCATGTCCCTGGACTCAACCTCTGTTCACTCTTGACTTGTACACTCTTGCCCAAAAGTAGGTAATAGGAGGTGAGACTCAGTCTCTCAAATTCCCTCTGTCCTGTTAAGGATCTCTCTCTCACCCTGTGTTGCAGTAGTGGGTGGAGTTATTCTGCTTCCTTGATGAAAAAGAAGCCCAAAATAGTGAGGTTTAGTGTCCCATATGGTGGAAACATAGAGCACACTTTGGTCTCTTCTTACAAGGCACGAATCCCTTCAGGAGGAACCCATTTGTACTTTATCTAAACTTAGTTACTTCCCAAAGACCCCTCTCTAAAAACATTCACAACCGAGCACAGAGCCTCAGCATACGAATAGTATGGGGGAGAAATTCAGTCCAAAGCAGTTTCCCAAAGAAAATATATGTATAGATGAAATAAAGAAGAATGATATTATGAGTTGGGGCAGTGTCCTCAAACCCTCAACAGAACTCCAGCAGAGCTGGACAAGTACAGTAGACAACTCCTTTTGCCAGGACCAGGCCAAGGTAGTCTGGAGCCCAGAACCAGGGCAACTTCCAAAGTCTTCCTGGTTTGCAATCCCAGTGACCACACTTGAGTTTCAGATCTGAGACTCCAATGTGAGAAAGAGTAGATTTGATACCACCTACCTCGTCATGAGGTCTACCAAGAGGCAGAGTAAGAGAGAGTTAGTTTTGATATGCAAAGAACTGATCGTGGGTTTCTAGCCCAGGTCTCCTTAGGCTGGATCAGGGACCCGGGCTTTAAATCAGTTACATGAGAATAGGGGGAGGAAGAAATAAAGTTAGAGGGAGAGATAGCTAGGAACAGGCCCTGGTTAAGAGAAACTAGAAGAAAAGTGAATGAGGCCACATCATCTGCCCGGACATATTAATTGTTAGGAGGGTTCAACCCTTGAAAAACATGACTCAGTTAGGAGCCCTGGAATCTGATCCATTTAAATTGAGGGTCGTGGATATTGTTGGGGCCAGGCGTGAGGCATCCAGTGTTATTCCTGGAAGCCCAAACTCTATATCCATTTAAAAGAGAGTGGCCCCAGGCTTCATATTTGGTCATTTTTACCTCTTTCAACCTAAACTGGCACATGAGCATTTATTTATGCAACACAAAATTGCTTCAGATATTTTAGCAGCTGCATCTCACTGTTGGATTATTCTGAATTTATGTGTGTTCAACCTTCCCCACCCCTCTTTAGCTGTCTTGTAAACTAACTGCTTTTAAGTTAGTCCCTCCCAAACTAAATTGTATGGAAGACCATTTGCACCTACATTTGGGAGTTTGCATTATTTCTGTTAGAGGTTATCATGTTAATTTTAGCCCACCACTGAAACCCACTGAAATTATTTCAAATTGTAATTTTGCTGTACAACAGATGAACTATTTTCTGCCTTCTCTGCTTTACTGAGATTTTCACTGCAGCGTCTCAAGAGTCGCTGCTCAAACTAAAAATGTCCTACTTAGCATTCATCCAGCTGCCTCCCTCACTGCTTCCAAAACAGAGCTCAAAGCTGAACTCTCCCAGGAAGGCTTCCAAGATTAAACGGGGGTAGAAAAGAGACTCCTTCCTTCTAGGACAAGAGGAAACTCCACAGAACTCTGTCTCTAAGTAGCCTGGGGCTAATCATGGATTTCAAAGAGAAAGCTCTATTCTTAGAAATGAAGAGCACAGAATGTGAGGCTGCAGAATGCCTAATGTACTGCTTCAGGAAGAGAGAGCCTTGTGCCCTTAGATATCAGGTGCACTTTAGGTCTGAAAGATACTCACCCCTGCCCCATGTCAGCTGTCCTGAAACACCTAACATCTTCCTGAGATGAAGGAGGTCTCCAAGAGCCTCC
The DNA here is from genome assembly GCF_902686455.1 of Sciurus vulgaris. Lineage (NCBI taxonomy): Eukaryota > Metazoa > Chordata > Mammalia > Rodentia > Sciuridae > Sciurus > Sciurus vulgaris. Next base: position 108,089,182 of record NC_136472.1, read on the forward strand.
TCTGCAAGCTCCCAACTCACCCAAACCCTGTCCATAATCAGAAGGGACATCCCAAACATTCCAGTTCAAGAAGCACAGTAAAACTCCGAGGTCAAGTACTCAAATGCTGGGGCCAGAGAGCTCTGGGTTAAATACTTGCTCTGCCCTTATTGATGGTTTAATCCTGGGCAAATGTTTCTGCTTTCTAAGCTTCACCATTTTCTCACTTGTGAAACAAGTCACTCTCCAGGTCCTACCTCTAAAGAACAAAATGCAATGGTGGCAGAAAGCTCTTGCAATGGTCCTGTTCCATGGGAGGGAAGCTCACAACAAATGACCACGTTTCATCTTTGTGCATGTCACTCTTTTCTGAGCTCATTTATGATTACAAACCTGTGAGAAGTCTCAGTTATTGGAACCCAGCTTCCCCCTTGTAGGCATGTGACCCACAGTGTATATTTAAACAGATGTTTTATCAAAAGCATGAAAGATCCATAAGTATTATGTTGTGAATCTGAGAAATTAGTAATGTTAACGGAGTTGCCTCTCAGTGTCTCTAAATGATTGCTTGTGAGTCACCCTCTTCGTTAGCTTTTGCTACATAAAAAAACTTGCCCAAAACTTAGTGGCTTGGACCACAAGGACTTTCTATTTCCTTACAAGTCTGTGGATCAACCAGCTGAGCTGGTTTTCTGCATCTGGTGTTGACAGGGTCACTTGTGCAGTGCCTTCACCTGAGAGCTGGGCTGGACCTTCGGCCCAGGCTTAGCTCCTGCCTGGTGTTTCAGTGGGGTGCCCGGAATGTCTGGGGCTGGCTGGGACCATGTGCTTCCACACACTCTCTTCAGCTCATGGCTTATTAGGATGATTGTTACCTGATGACTGAACCTCAGGAGTGTGCAAGCAAGCTACAATTTGCCATTTAAGTACAGGACACAGCATAACTTCTGCTGCATTCTGTTAGTTAAGGAAGTCACAAGATTGATCTAGGTTTGAGGGAAGTAGAAATAGATTCTACTTGATGGAAGGGACAACACACGCACAGAGGTGGGAAGGATTATGGTCATTTTTGGCAGACATCTACACACACTCTTGCTCCAGTATCTAGCTCAGTCTCTTTACACGGACCATGTAAGCCAGAGCTACCCAGAGGACCCAGTTGTTAGCCCTGGCCCTCGATTCTCCTTCTTCATCTTGGCTCCTCACCTTGGGCAGACAGTAATAGTGGTCATTCTTTCTAAGCATATTCTCCTCAATTGGCATGTTAACAACATATGTTCAGAGGAAATATGTTGACCGAGAGTTCTTAAGACCATGATGGAACAACATTAAAGGTAGCAGTGGAAAACATGGGAATAGCACATAAAGAAGGCAGCAAAAGATGGCACCTGTTCTGTGTGATTTCCATCCTGTTTTCTGTTCCTGGACAGAAAATCGTCTCAACCAAGAGGGAGAAAAAAATTGCCTCCTTGAAGCCAGTGGAACTGGGCTCAAGAAAGCCAGTGCAACACTCCATTTTGTAGAGAAGGTAAAGCTTCATGGCTCCTACCTGGCCTTCTTTCCACCATTCCATAGGAGGTAGGGAGTGTCTGTCTGAAAGGCTGCTTCCTTTTTCTTTCCTACTGAAGAGAGAACTCAGTAATTTCCTATATTTGGGTGGAAAGTTGATGATGATGGTGGTGATAAGCAAATAATGAAACAATAGCTTTTACTGAGTACTTTATATGTGCTAGGTACCATCATAGTAAGTACTTTCTATGCATTGTTATTTAGGATCTACATATTACTCGTAATTTGCCAAGGTCACAGAGCTCACAGTCAGAGAATGACATCCCTGGCTTAGAGCCCGGGTTAGGCAACACTGGAGGCAATGCCTTCGCATCAGACTAAACAGAGGGAATCATTGCATCCAGAAGTTTCCTCACCAAGGCCAAATGCTACTCCAGGTCCAGACAGTTCCAGGTCCTCAACTGCTGTTTGTTGGCACACTGGGAGCCTACCCAGCCCCAAAGACACAATGGTGGCAGGAAACTTTGGGCCCTGATTCTAGTAAAACAATGCAATTTTCTCTGAAAAAAGGTTTGAGAGAGAAACAGAGAAGAGAGGGAGGGAGCAGAGATAGCAAGGTGGACAGGACGACTTGGGGATGGGGCTCCATTGATCAGAAACAGGTGCCTCCCTGAGTTCCCACCCGCCTCCTCTTAGCAAACCTCTTTCCCTGCAGTGGAAGGAAGAGGCATTTATTTTCCCAGTGTCTCCATGGGGGCTTCTGGCTCCTCCTTCAGTTTTGTAGAAGTTCCAGATGCTGCATCCTTATGGAACTCCTGGACTGGAGCTAGGGGGGGCAAAGCAGAAGGAGATCGCCATTTAAATCCAGCCCCTTTTACCACCATATCTTCCAAGCCACCAGAGGCTTCTCTGTAGTTCTAATTCTGGCTCCTAGAGCAGCTGACATCCAAATAGAAGTTTGTGTTCAACCCATAACCCCCCAGCATTGAAGCTGGCACAGCTAGTTTTATATCCATGTTGCATGGCACATTTGCCTGAGTGGACCCAACACTAAATCTCCAGGTTATCTTCCTTTTGTTCTTTTGGGCATCACTCAGCCTAAAGAACCCTGGAAAATGGGTTGATGTTAACCTAGAAGGAAGTTTCCTTGGATGTCCCCAGGGTCTGTGTTTGTCATTCCTCTTTTTTGTCCCCAAGTATTTATTGTTAACTGTAGAATATGTGCAAGAAGTAACTCAAAACAGCTCAATTAATTACCACAAGGAAATGTCCACAGAATCACCACACAAATAAAAATGGACCAGTGTTTCCTAAACCCTTGAGCCTACTATGGTCACCTCCCTCCTGCCCCCCTGACCCCCTGGTGGAGGTAACACTAGTCAGATTTTTGTGGTAATCACTTACTTGGAATTCTTAATTTATCATTTAATCAGGCTTCTCTGAACACTATAGTTTTTAAGTCATGGAAATGAAGTCACACAGTATGGTTTTAAGTCAGGGTTGTTTCGATCAAGGTTATGTTTATGAGATTTATACATATTATGGCTAGAAGTCATTTATTTTCATTGCTATATCAAATTCTTTTGTATGAACATAGCACAAATTATTTAACCATTCTACTATTGATGGACATTTGGTTTGTTTCCAGTTTGGGGCTATTACAAACACAGCTGCTGTAACCATTATTGAGCATGTCCATGTGGAGTTGCTGGGTAATAGAGTATATGTATGCTTAGCTTCAGCAGATATGCCAAACTACTCTCCAAAGGGATTATACCAATTTTCGCTCCCACCAGTAGTCTATGAAGCCTCTTTTAGTCCACATTTTTGCCAATGCTTATTATGGTCATTTCTCTTAATTTTAGCCATTCTGGGTAGTGTTCTCCATGAATACACTTAATTTGCATTCAATTTTTGCATTTCACTGATTACTAATGAGGTTGACTCCTCCTTTTTCATGTATTTATTGGGCAATTAAATATCTTCTTCTATGAAGTACCTACTGGCAATTCTTGCACATTTTTCTGTTGGGTTGTCTATCTTTTTCTTGTTGATTTGTGAGGCATCTTTTTATATTGTGGATGTGAGGCCTCTGTTATATGTGTTATGGAATCTTTTCCCTCCATACTTGTCTTTTCACTCTCTTACTGGTATTTTTTGATCAACAGAAATTCTTAATGTTACTGATTCTTACTGATCTTTCCCTTTATGATTAGTGCCTTTTTGTTCCTTATTTTAGCAAGATGTTATTCTACTACAAGGTCATGAAATATTCTATATTTTTTCAAGAAGGCTTGTAGTTTTATCTTTTGTATGTAAGACATCTGATAATGAGTTATTTGTGCACAGAATAAACTAGGGGTCCTGTTTAAAATGTTTTCCCAATTGATAAATTTTTATCTAGTTGATATGGGAAATTCATATTGATTAAAAAGCATTTTTTTTGTCAATAGCCAATTTCCACTTTATTTGTGAGTCTGAAAGTGAGTACAAGTGAGCTTTTCCATTGGTCTATTTGTTTGATCTTGCACCTATTCCTCACTGTCATTATTTAGTATAATTTTGTAAGTCTTGCTTTCTGACAGAGCAATTCTTTATCCTACCTTGTTATTTTATTCTACAAGCATCTTGCACTTCTCACTTCCTACAAAATTTCAACTTGTCGAGATCCACAAAACACCTGTTGCAATTTTGATTTGGATAGCCTTGATTCTTTGCATAACTTTGGAGAGAACTAACATCTATATAATGTTAAGTCTTCCACTCCATGAACATAGCAGAACCCCATTTATACATGTCCTTACATTTCTTTTAATAACATTTCAGAATTTTCTACATGAAGTTTCATTAGATTTATTCCTAGATATTTGGTTCTTTGAATGATAGTGCAAATGGGGATTAAAAAATATTATCCAAAAATTTCCAGTTTTATTTTTTCAACTTATATCTGCAACTTTGCTAAGAATAGGTAGATTCTTTGTGATATTCAAGATAACACAAGACATCTTGCTTCTTCCTTCATAAATCCTTTAGCTTCTTTTTGTCATCTCTCAGTTCTTACTAGTACCTCCAGACCAACATTGACCTGGAGTGCTATTGATGGCTAGTTGTGTTACTATAAACTTGTAGATTTATCTTATCTGCTTACTAAATTCTCTTCTATTCCTATCTTGCTGAGTAATTTTGTTTGGTTATTCACTTGCTTAGGGATGGATGTTGAATTTTATTATTTTTTCCTTATTAAGATGATTGTATTAATTTTTTCTTTTGTTCCATTAATGCAAATTTGATTGAATTTCAAATGTTAAGTTTATTTTCCTGGAATAAACCTTACTTGATTTGATGAATTATCCTTCTACATATTGCTGATTCCATCTGCTAATATTTTGTTTAGATTTTTGCTTCTGTGTTCTGAGCAAGATTGCCTATGAATTTCTTTTCTCATCAAGTTTCTGTAAACTTTGATATTAAGATTACTTTAGCCTCATAAAACAAGTTAATTAGTGCTGCTTTATCATTATTCTCTAGAAGAATTTGTCTAGGATTGGCATATTTTATCTTTCTTTAATGTTTGGCAGAATCCATCCTTAAAGTTATTTGGGTCTGGAAACACTTTCTTTGGGGGGAGATTTTCAATTATATATTTAATTTCTTTAATAAGTTTATTATAATATGTTCAATATTCCCTCATTGCAGATTTAAGTTGGGCTTCTCCTAGGAAGTTTTCCATTTCATCTCATTTCTAATATTTGGTATAAAGCCAATATTTTTCTGATAATTCATATCAGTGTTCCCTAACATTGTTTTGCCAAACATTTTTCAAGTTTGCAATTTTTTCAATGGACCGACTTCTATCTCTGTTTTTCCTCTCCCTTTAGGTCTGTTTTTATTTCCATTATTTCTACTCTTATTCATATAACTTTCTTCTTTCTTAGCTAAAAGCTAAGAATCTGGGTTTTATTTTTGTTTTAATTTTTTCCAAACCTGTTAGGATAGTTGTTTAAGTCACTGATTTTTTAAATTCTTCCTCATTTTCTAATGTGTCTAAACCATAAATTTACCTTTAAACATTATGCTAGATGCATCCTACAAGCTTTTGATAGATCATATTTTTATTATCTTACCATTAAAATACTCTATAATTTTATTAGGACTAATTGTATTATTAGGATTATTATTGTTAATGTATTATTAGGTTTACATGTAAGATGATGGTGGTTGTATTTGGGTTAAAATCTACTATCGTACCTTACGCTTTCTATTTTCCTGCCTGTTTCACTTATTATTTTCTTCTTGTCTACTTTTGATGAAGTTTTTGAAGGTATAACTAAATATAAATTACTGCATTTGAAAATGCAGTTTCATGAATTTTGGCAACAGGTTCGCTTCCATATAATCTCCACGTGTAAGTCAAGTTGGAGAGAATTTCTGTCACCTCAGAAGGTTCCCCATGTTTCTTTCCAGTCTCTTCACTCCTACCCCATATTAGTTGCAAATATCAATATAGTTTTGCTTGTTCTTGAACTTCACTTGAATGATACTCTTTTGCATGTGGCTACCTTCACTGGACATGATGATTTTGAAGCCCACTTGTGTTTGGTGGGTGTTGGGAGTTGTTTTCTGTTGCTGAGAGGTATCCCATTGCATGACTATATCACTGTTCTTTTAATCCATTCTCATACTGATAGACATTTTAGTTGCTCTAGGTTTTCATTATTATGAATAAAGCTGCTATTAAGTTTCTTGTGCAAATATTTTTGTGAACACATTTTTATTTCTATTGGATACTTAGAAGGACAATTTTTCTAAGTCTTAAGATGTGTCCTTTGAGTTTTATAAGAGGCTTCCAGTTTTCTAATGTGGTTGAACTATTTTATAAGCATTTAATATTCTCACCAGCGATACAGGAAAGTTCCGGTTGCTACACATACTTGTTAACATTGATATTGTTGTCTGTTTAATTTTAGCCATCCCAGAGGATGTAGAGTCATATCTCATTACAGTTTTCCTGTGCACATTCCTGACCTCTAATGGTGTTTAACATCTTTTCAAATAATTACCTATCATTTGTATACCTTCTTTTGACATATGTCTGTTCAAGCCTTTTGCCTGAATTTAATTTGGTTTATTTTATTTGTGAATTGTCGAAGTTTCTTATAGATTCTGTATGCAAGCCCTTTGCCATACATACATGCGGCACAAATACTTTCTCCTACTCTGTGGCTTGCCATTACATTTTATTAATAGTTCCTTTTGATTAGCTAAAGGAGGAAATCCAACTTATCATTTTTTTCTTTTAGGGCATTGCTCTTGTGTCTTGTCTAAGAAATCTATCTATAACGAAGTTTCAAAAACACTGCCCTATGTTTTACTTTAGGAGTTTTATAGTTTTAGCTTTCATATTTGAGCTTATGATTCATTTCAAGTTATTTTTTATGTATTACACAAATTAAATTTTGTGTTATGAGTATGTTAATGTTTTATTTCTTTATGAATAATTAAGTCCAGTATCATATGTAAAAAACTATATACTTCAACATTGTCAAAGATCAATCAAATACTTTTTCTGCATCTATTGAAATAATCATATGACTCTTAACTTTTAAGTCTGTTGATGTGGTGAATGACATTTATTGATTTCCGGATGTTGAACCAACCTTGCATCCCTGGGATGAAACACACTTATCATGGTGCACTATCTTTTTAATATGTTTTTGTATGTGATTTGCTAAAATTTTGTAAGAATTTTTGCATCTATGTTCATTAGGGATATTGGTCTGAAGTTTTCTTTACTTGATGTGTTTTGTCTGGTTTGGGTATCAGGGTGATACTAGCTTCACAGAATGAGTTTGGAAGGGTTTCCTCCTTTTTATTTCATGGAATACTTTGAGGAGTATTGGAATGAGTTCTTCGAAGGTCTTATAGAACTTGGCTGAGAATCCATCTGTCCCAGACTTTTCTTGGTTGGTAGGCTTTTGATGGCTTCTTCTATTTCATTGCTTGAAATTGACCTATTTAAATTGTGCATGTCCTCCAGATTCAGTTTGGGTGAATCTTTGTCTTTAGAAACCTGTCGATGTCTTTGAGATTTTCTATTTAGTTGTAGTATAGATTTTCAAGATAGCTTCTAATTACGTTTTGTATTTCAACAGTGTTTGTCATGATATTTCCTTATCATCACAAATATTAGTAATTTGAGTTTTCTCTCTCCTTCTCTTCATTAGTGTGGTGAAGGTTTTATCAATTTTGTTTATTTTTTCAAAGAACCAACTTTGTTTTGTCAATATTTTGAATTGTTTCTTTTGTTTCAATTTCATTGATTTCCGTTCTGATTTTAATTATTTCCTGTCTTCTACTTTTGGGGTTGCAAAGTTGGTGCAGCCATTCTGGAAAGCCATGTGGAGATTCCTTAGATAACTTGGAATGGAACCACCATTTGACCTAGCTATCCCAATCCTTGGCCTATACCCAAAGGACTTAAAATCAGCATACTACAGAGATACAGCCACATCAATGTTTCATAGCTGCTCAATTCACAATAGCTAGATTGTAGAACCAACCTAGATGTCCTTCAATAGATGAATGGGTAAAGAAACTATAGTATATATACATTATGGAATATTATTCAGCCATTAATAAGAATAAAATTATGGCATTTGCAGGTAAATGGATGCAGTTGGAGAATATCATGCTAAGTGAGATAAGCCAATCCCAAAAAACCAAAGGCCCAATGATTTCTCCAATAAGTGAATGATGATACAAAACCAGTGGAGAGGTGGGAGGTAAGAATGGAGGAAGGATGGATTGTATAGAGGAAAATGAGGGGGTGGGAGGGACTGGGGTGAAGGAAAGATAATAGGATGACAAAAACATCATTACCCTATCTACATGTATGATTATGCAAACAGTGTGACTCTACTTTGTGTATAACCAGAGAAACAAAAGTTGTACCCCATTTGTGTACAATGAATCAAAATTTTTAAAAAAAAGATCAATCAAATGTAAACACATGAATCTACTCCTGGACACATCATTGTGTTCTATTGATTGATTCAAATCTTATAACAGCAGTATCATTTTCTGTAGTTTTAACTTTAGATAGTTTAATGTGTAGATTGCTGTAACTTAAATCAGTTAACTCCTCTCCCATTATCCCATCAAATCCAGATTTTCAATTCTGCAGATATTTCAATGAAACTGACACAGGTGCATTAAAATAGATTGGAAATCATAACCTAGAGCTTATTATATAATTTATATCATCATTAATAATAATGAATATTATCACTAATCATTCACCTATTTATTTTTTCAAAAAAATAGAAGTCTAAAAACCAAATATTTATTTCAAAGTTACCATAAATGGTATATATCTGTTGCTCAATTTAAGTTTTGTAGGTGTTCTAGCCATGGCCTAGTGGGACATAATGGGTTAAAAGGTAGGACTCTATTCTTCTCTCTCTCGAGTCTGTGTGGGCTTGCAATTGTTTCGACTAACAGAATATGACAAAATTATTTCCATGTCACTTCTGAGACTAGGTCAAAAGGAACTTGGAAGTTTATTCCTTGGCCTCTTGGAAGGCTTGCTCTGGAATATGCACGTAGGATGGAAGCAATCTGACTGTCTTGATCCTGCTCTTCTGGGATGAAGTCCATGCTGGCTAGTGGGCAGGCTGTGTGGGCAGAGATGCCTGGCCAGCTGCAGCTACTCCTGTCATTCCTGGACTGTGATCTTGTTATTAAAGTTGTCTTCAGGTAGCTCTAGTCCTATCTGACTGTAACTTTGTCAAAGATCTTAAGCAAGGAAAACCCAGTTTAGTCCATGTGGCCCACAGAACTGTGAAAGATAATAGTTGTTTGGAAGCAACTAAGTTTACCTGAGCTTGCAATCTACAAATTGATAACTCTAATAGTGGAGTTTAATAAAAGAGCCCAGATTTTTCAGGGTCAGGAAAACCTGGAGTCAAATTTTGCACATGACAATGTATAAACACTTACAAATTACCAGTCTGAGAGCTAAGCAATTTATATATAATTTATTCATTGTTCAATATTTTTAAAAGCCTGTAGAAAGGACAGGGTGTATGCTTAGGAAGGAGAAAGGTGAATATAAAACAGCTCCTCCTCACAAAGAATCTACAGACCAGTGAAGGAAAAATAGACATGTTTACTATGAGACAGCTGAAAAAATCAAGTAGCAATTGCTTAATGGTAAATTCTAAGAAAAATTGCTTTGTTATCTGAATTTACACAAAACTGATATGTACAAAGGATCTAATGAGTATGTCATAGTGTATTGAGCTTCCATTTTGTACAGGCTACTAGGAAGGTCGGAACTGAAGGTAAGATTCGACCATCATCATTTCTAATATGTCCTTTCTTCTCCTTCAGCATGATTTTCAATTTTCTATTTCTAATTTAAGAGTGTCTTATTATGATGTCTTAAATTTTTTGAGGAGTAAGTTGGGGTGAATGAGTACTAAATCAATGCAGGTTGAAAGCTTAGCTAGGGATCTGTCAGACTTACCCCATCTGGTTTTTGTGCTTGAGATGGTCACTGGTGAGATCATGTCTTTACTACAAAACACTACAAATATAGCTATTAGAGCTACGGCTGGTAGAGCCCTGACTGGCATTTAGTGAGCACAGTGTTCAACACACTGTGCTAAGTGTTTCAATGAATCATTCCTACGCCACTGTTGCAACAATTCTGTGATGTATTCCTCTTATTATTTCGGTACTGAGAATTGAGCCCGGGGTGCTTACCATTGAGTCACATCCCCAGTCCCTTTTCATTTTTTATTTTGAGCCAGGGTCTTGCTAAGTTGCTTAGAGCCTTTGCTAAATGGGTGAGGGTCGACTTTGAACTTGCAATCCTCCTGCGCTCAGCCTCCCGAGTGGCTGGGATTTTAGGTATACACCACTGTACCTAGCTAGTATTCCCCTTCTAGAGATGAGGAAGCTGAGACTTGGAGAGGGTTCCCTCACTAATCCCAGGTAATCTTGTAGCTGGTAAATGTCAGAGGCAGTTCCCATCTGAGGAAGTGGAGTGTACTTCCACGTTAGGTGTTTGGTGCGCTCGGATTCAAGGAAACAGTAGTTGGATAGAACCTAATGATGACCCCAAATTTCTTAGTTCAAAGGCTTTACCTGGCCTGGCCAGGGATTTCTTAGGCTTCTGCAGAGAAGAAGCTGCACAAGGTCCTCTCCATACTTCTCCCTCCCTGTACCTGGAACCCCGTCTCTATCCAACATTTGTAATCATGAACCCGAGTCCAAGGCAGACATTCACACAGGAGGCTGCATTTGTGTTTGTAGAGACCAGAGGAAACCAGAGAGTGGGTAAAAGACAGAAGTTAAATTCTGGCAATTATTTTAAAAGTTTGAAAGTACCAATGATGTTTAAAGCACATGTTTGTGGCCTCATTAAAGTTCCATCTTTTAAAAACTCGGAGGGATTTATTTCTAGTATAGAAAATAAGGATGGTATACTGGGGAGGAGAGGGAGTTAGGTTTGTTCAGAAGTGGAAAGGGAACCTACAGGTACTCGCAACAGCATGTGCCGGTCTTTTCACATTCATTTCTCATTTAGTCCTCTCTCATCAATCATGAGAAGTAGGCTCTATTGTGAGACAAGTAAGCCCAAAGTCCCTGAAGTCTGAAGGCCTCCCTCACTCAATAGTAACATTGGCAGGTTGTATATCCTCTCTGGGCCTCAGTTTCCTCATTTAGAAAACAATAATTGCACTTGCCTCCGAGTGTTGCCATGAGGATTAATTAATATAATCCAATAGCATTTTGTAGGCCACAATAAATGTTCAGTACTCTAATTATTACATCAAGCTGAGCCCCTGTGGGAGAAGGTGGTGTGCTCTTGTACTTGACTTGGGGCACAGGGAAGGGGTGGCTGGAGGGATGAGGGAGGGGTAGCAAGAGGCCTGAGGTTTTGGGAGTGGAGCTGGCAGAGTTTGGGTCCTGGTTGGCTGGTGTCTCAAAAGTGTTGCCTGGGCTGGCATACTCTAAATCAAAAGTGATTTTGGTAACAGTTAATTGTGGTTTTCTCTTTTTAAAAAGTTTATGCTTGTCAAGTAAATTATATGTCTGTCAATCTTCTTGCAACTTCATGGAGAATTTGTGTTGATTTTGTCTCCGTGATTAGTTGAAATGTTATTAATTTGATATTGTGTACCAATTCCTATTTTAGAACTTTACAGATTTGTTACAGGCTCTTTTTTGTTGTTGCTATTATACTCAAGTGTCACCCAGAAACAACCAAGCTGACTTGGTGTTTAATTATGTATCTGGCTACTTGGGTGTTTAATGGTAGAAGAGAACAGGCATGGTGTCTAGCTCATCATCTAGTTCCTAGAGGCATTTCTGGACCTTATTTCCTCCATTAATGTCTCATGAAGAAGAGGAAATCTTCCACCTTTCCTGGCCAGTATAAAGAAATGGAACAGGCCATTGGAGTGTGAATACAGACATGGACGCCATCTTGCTTGGCCCTCCCTGCTGACTGACTTTGAGCAATCCCTTCCTTTCCTGAACCTCAGTTCATCCCTCTTTCTTTTCTCCTGTTTAGAGAGCTGCTTAAGATCCTGAGATTAGGGAGGTCAAAAGAGGGAACAGCTATAATGATTACTACTGAATTTCCTGCCAGCCAGTGTCCAGGGAACAGGAATAGGGGTGAAGTCAGGTTTATTTTAACTTAAAAACAGTAAAACCATGTGAATGTCTTGCATACCTGAATTTGTGAAGTGAGACTCATACTTATATACCTCAATTCTAACATACGGAGGAAAATAAATCCAGGAGTGATGAAACTTCAGAGAAGAGGAATAACATTTCAGTCTGTTTCAAGGAGAAATGAGGAAAATAATCCGTTACAAATATCTACCAGGTCCACTCACCTCTCTTTTTTTTCTGTGATCACTGGAGCCTCTGGTTTGGAAGGTTGAGGCATTGAAAGAGCAGAAATCCCTGCCCACAAAGTAGGACGAATGTGTCCTGGTGTCCAGGCTCACCTGGGTAGTCCCTGCCATCCAGCTGATCAGAGCCCATCCCACTGATTCTACCTTAATTCCCCTCAGATCTTGGGGAACAAACATGGTCAGGCTCTCCATGGGGGATTCTGAGCCTGTGAGTTCAAAGAAGAAGCCTGGTGGGATGATACACCACTGGGGGGCCACGGGAAAGGACTTGAGCATATGAGAAACTGAAAATAGTGAGACTTCTGCATGGGAAGAAGTCACCATGTGGAGGGAGGCAGGAGCAAATAAGGATAAAGGGAGGACTCCGTTCCATGGGAGCATGGGAAGAAGGGCAGGATAGAGAATAGATCTACTGTGTGGCATTGGAAAAGCCTCCTAAAAGAAAACGTGACCTTAGTAACAGGCACCCTTCAATAAGTATCCCCTAGCTACCAGGGGAACATGATGCAGCTCCTTTGTCCTAAGAGGTCACCTCTGTTTGACAGCTTTTAGACTGAGCTCTTCAGGGATCTGGGGTTCTCTGTAGGTGTTGCAGGGGCTCTTACACAGAGAGGGTGAAGGTCAGCTGGGGATGTGCTGCCACCTTATCTTTTTAAAATATTGAGATTTTATATGCATTCAATTTAAGAAAAATAGTTAACTTTTTTGGTGGGGGTAGAGGTTTTAAAATCAGTCTGGTGATCTGAATGTATAAGTAACTCAGAAAAAAAGACTTTTTCATCAAATATTTAAGTTGGCTGGCAAGCTGATGCTCATCCACTGAGGTCTGAAGCAACCTGGCTGCTGCTTTCAGCTCAGAGAACTCCACTGGGGACCCATGGTGATGCTGTATGACTAGAAGGGACCCTGAGGTCACTGACTTTTCTCCAAAGCAGGCCTGGGTTTCCTGCTGGACAGGCAGAAAGAATTGATGTCAGAGCCACGCACACTACCATCAACAGTGGAGACTTTGCCACTCGGCAATCCCCAAAGCTCTTCCTGTTCGACACACTTCATTAAATTCCTTGTGCTTTGACCTAAGTCCTATTTTGATTTTATTACCCAACTATTGGCAAGAATCTCTATATCCTTTAAAACTTAGGTTAAGCTACCTTGTCCTCACGTCCCATAGCCTCTGGAAAGCTAAGACAACTAAGATGTTTGATGATTCTTGTGGGAGGGGAAAGATAAGTGAATTATGGTATTACAATGATTCCAGTTTCAAGTTTCAACATCACCTTAAATCATACCATTTATGCATATTCTAATCATCTTGTGCAGGAAGTTTCCAGCTCACAGGCATTGACCCAAACTTGGAACTCAATACTCTCCCCCCAGCTCCAAACATACAAGATATGGAATCCTAAGAAATACAAATCAAATCTACAATGACAGAAAGCAGATGAGTGGATGTCTAGGTCCAGGGACAGTAGGTATTTTATAAGAAAAGTCACAAAGAAACTTTTGTGGATGATGTAAAGGATCTATATCTTGTTTGTGGTAATGTTTATGCAAGTATATAAATTTATCCAAACTCATCAATCTGTACACATGCAAATTATCTTAATAAAGTTCCAGAGACACTTCCCTGACTTTCTAGACACAGTTAAGCATTACCTCCTGAGAGCTTCCAAGGGTCCCTATGTCTATTGCAGAATGAATCATACTGTTCTGATTACCTGTTCAGCTGTCTGTTTCCCATACTATTCTGAACCTCTAAAAGTCAAGAACTATGTTCCATCTAACTATTGTATCTACAAGATCTGGTGCAGTGCCCAGTACCAGGATGCACTGATAGCAGGGAATGGAAGGAAGAGTAAGCATACTCAGGGCCATGTCCCGAGTGCCTCCGAAGGTCGAGGGGCTCTGGTAATCAGAGCAGAGGGAAAACAGTCAGTGAGAGCCAGCTGTTTCCCAGGACACTAGGCATCGTCTTCAACCTCCTCTTGTTACTTCCTACATATTCCAGTTCAGAGAGCACGATAGTGCATTAGTGAGTCCTTACTGCTCATGTTTGTGTGCAGGCACGTGTCCTTCTGTGTTACGTATGAATGTGCATGCACGCCTATATATAAAATATTATTTCAGAAGTGTTCCTGGCCCTTCCCTACAAATATTCCAATCCAGGATGGGCCCCAAATCACCTCCAGTGTTTGGGGCTCTGTAGTCTCTGTCAGAACTGTCATGACCTGTTGAAGAGACTGCTGGACACAGGATAGATGCCGCATTACTCCCAGGTTTGGCTCTCCAAGAAACTTCCACAGGCTAAAATGGGGTTGAAGGAAATAATGTGAATGGGTCAATGGCTAGTTAATAGCAGTGTCTGGTGCCCATTTTTGTTGTCAGTTTGCTTGTCCAGAGGTAATTTCTCCTGTTATAGACTAGGAGACTGATGGACTGACAGTTTTTGAGCTTACAGCCTGGGAAACCCAAGATGTGGGGTGAGCGAGTCATGACAAAGGAGGGAATTTCTCTACTAAAACGTAAAGGTGAAACCTGAAGCAATTAAAAATATCTCTCTGGAGGAAGCTGAGAATGATGAGCTGGGGAGTGTGAAGGGGCAGTGAGAAGGGATTGTATTCACCAGGGAGTGTACAGGTGGGAAAGAGAAATCTCAGTAGTTGTTTTAACAGAAACAATTGAATGCAAGGAGTTGGTTACACAGATGTCGAAAGGCTTAAAGAGCAAAAGAAGCTGGGCATGATGGTGTATGCCTGTGATCCCAGTGAGGCAGGAGAGTCACAAGTTCAAGACCAGCCTGGGCAACTGAGTAATATCCTATTTCAGAATAGTAGATTGAAAGGGCTGGGGATGTGGCTTAGCGGTAGAACACCCTGGATTCAACTTCCAATGCCAAAAAAAAAAAAAAAAGAAAAGAAAAGAAAAATTAAAATAGCAAAAGAAGGATCCCAAGACAATGCAGTTATTACCAACTACAGGAAGCAGATGCCACTCTTGGGTTGTAAGTAACAGGAAGAAAAAAAAGGAAAAAAAGGGCTGGTATAACAATATCATGTGGACAGGTCTGGATCTCTGGAACAGAGTACCTCAAGGCCAGCCCTTGGACCTCCAAGCAGGGAGAAAGCAGCTGATGTTCAGACACCACAGGGGCCTATCTGTGGCTGGCTGGTGTTGGAGTCTGAAATGCCATAGCTGGGGAACCCAGAGAAAGGGCGCTGAGGCTGTGCCTTTTCTGGTCTTCTAGGGGGCAGAAATGGAGGCAAGGGGAAATACTTTCTCTCCTCCCATTGGCTTCCTTCACATTCTGTCCACCCCGCATCATCATAGTGTAGTGGAAAGCCGGCTGTCAAGAGGGTCTGGGGGACTGTTGTCCAGCCCCAACACTGCAGCCTACAAGGGTGATAGCATAGGTGGAGGGTAGTTGTAGGTGAATAGCCAGCCTGGACAGCTTCAGCTGAGATGGGGATTGCTGACCCCCAAGGGATGAGGTTGTTTGCAAGAATCACATGGAAAAACCAGGGAAGTCACTGCTACTCTGCAGCCAGAGAGCAGATTCAAGCACCTGGCTGGCATCACAGGGATACTCCACAGTGAGGTTTCACAGGCCCGGCTTGCTGTGTCTGGGCTTCAGCTCTGCAAACTCAGACTTCAATCTGTCAGTTCACTCGGGGTGACCTGGGCCTGGAAACCCCACTTGAGCCACACTCACCATGTCGACTAGAGATGTCCCGGGAAATGGGTACCATGGACACATACCACAGGGGGCTCTAACAATGGGACAAAGTACGCTGCCAATCAGGTCACAACCCTCGATATGGCAGCGCATCTGGCATTCAGATTCTCTAACTTGCTATTTTCTGGGCTCTTCCCCATTGAGAGCTTTACCTATTCCTCTTTCTCGTCCCTTGACCACACTGTAATGTTGGGCAGAATTGGAGGACAATTCTCTTTCCTCTATTAGCAAACTGGTTCCCCTCTTCCCTTCCTTTCCCTTCCTACCTACCCATCCTCTTTCTCCTTTCTCAGTACCTTGGCCTCCTCTGATGGTAAGGCTGGGTATGGCACCTCCATCCCCCTGGCTACAGGCCTTCAGTCAAGGGTGGAGACATGACGCCCAAGAAGTGCCTGCTGGTGTCTTTGGTTAGAGCTGTACAAAGAAGAGTGTTCCCTTTCCTCTGAGGTTCCCACACTGGCATGAGGAAAGCCTGGCACAGTCTGTGAACATACCCACCATGGGGAAGAGAAGGAGGCAGACATGCGGAGTAAAGCTGAGCCTTGAGAGAAAAGGGATGCTGACAATAAGATTTAGGCATCTGGGTCGACTCCATCCTGTTCTTCACAGTGGTGTGACTCTACCAATTTTTATTCCCTCAGGAGTGCTTTCGCAAACTTTTATGGTTCCAAATTTTGGGATTTTTTTTTTTTCTATTTCTGTGAAGAATGTCATTGGTATTTTGGCAGGGAATACATTGAATTTGTAGAGATTTGGTAATATGACTCTTTTAAAGGTATTAATTTTCCAATTCATGAATATGGGATGTCTTTCCTTTTTTTTTTTTTAAAGTGTTCTCTTATTTCTTTCATCATTATTTAATAGTTTTCATTGTAGAGTTTTTTTTTCATTTTTTTGGTTAAATTTAATTCTAGATATTTTGTTATCTTTGTAACTATAGTAAATAAGATTGCGTTCTTGGTTTCTTTTTCAAACAGTTTGCTATTGGCATACAGAAATGCTGTTAATTTTGTATACTGATTTAGTTTCCTGCCACTTAGCTGAATTTGTTCATCAGTTCTAAGAGGCCACCTGGAGAGACTGTGTGTAGATGCTCTGGTTGAATCTTTCATATGAGACTGAAGATGATGGTCAGTGTAAACTACTAAATATGTAGTTGGGGTGAGTATGTATCTATGGTGAAGATATCTCCAAATGACTTCCAGTCTCTAGGCATTGAAATTTCCCATCATGAAAGAGAGATAAATCAATAACTCTGTGCTCTGTGTGAATTCCTGACTTGCATAATCTATGGACACATAAAATTTTTTTTAAAAAAAACTTAAAAATTTAAACTTACTTTGGATTTAAAGTAATTTGTTACAGAGCAATAGAAACTGAAACATGTAGACATATTTATTCAAATATTATCACATAAAATAATGCTTAAGGCCAGCATCATAGATCAAACTATAGAAGAACAAACACACACACAAATGCTTATATCTTATATATAAATATATATCATATACATATATGTGTACTTTATATGCATACATATATCTTATATGTAAACTAGGAGAAATAATGTGACAACATTCAGTAAAAGTAAAAATATGGATTATTTTTATGTGTATATCTGTATATCAAATAAGGAATATATTATAGAATGTAAGGTTTTCCAGAGAAATGAAAAGAGTGAAGTGAAATACTAACCTAGATAGGATTGACTCCTGACATGATTCACCTGGGTGGTACAACTTTCTTTTAGGCCTTCAACAGCTTTCTTCAAATTAAAAATTTGTCAAAAGGATTTTTGCTTCTGTCCAAGATAGAGTAAGAAAGATCAGAACAGGTAAAATTATTCCTAGACTAAATGCTGTACTGGTGCTGCCTAATAAATCTTAAGAGCAAGACTGGAAAAAATCAATATGTTTTCAAGTAACTGAACTTTGTCTTAGAAAAAAGATCAAGAATATTTATATGAATTGCATAAACATCCAGCCAGCACCCCAACGCAGGTAACTTCACAATTTCTGGCATCTGATCAACACTAATAGGCATTCAAAGAAGCAGAAAAATATGATTCATGATGAGGAAAAAAA
Organism: Sciurus vulgaris; assembly: GCF_902686455.1. Taxonomy (NCBI): domain Eukaryota; kingdom Metazoa; phylum Chordata; class Mammalia; order Rodentia; family Sciuridae; genus Sciurus; species Sciurus vulgaris. The sequence continues at coordinate 108,107,418 of NC_136472.1, forward strand.
TAATCAATTGAAACCAACTCAGAACAGACACAGATGTTAAGAGTAACAGAAAGGGTATTAAAACCTTTCTTATAACTTACTTTCCATATGTTCAAAAAGTTAAGTAGAGATGTGGGAAATATTTAAAAAGACCCAATAATACTTCTACAGATGAAACTATTAAATTTGAAATAAAAAAAAATTCCTTACTCAATGAGATTAATGGTATACAGATGGAAATTAACAGTGTATTTATGGAAGGAAAAGATTTAGTAAACAAAAGGCACAGCAAAGGACCACTATACAAAATGAAGCACATAGAATAAAAAGAATCTTAAAAAGTGAACTGTTGGGACAAGTTCAAGCAATCTTATATTTTATAAACCAAAGAACCTGGAGGAAGGAGAAGGAAGGAAAGAACATTTAAAGAAATAATGACTTTTTTTTTTTTTCTAACTTTGACAAAACTATAGACCCACAAATATAAGAAGCTCAGTAAACCCCAAGCACAAGAGGTGTGAAGAACTTCCCTTCCAAAGCCAATCATAATAAAACTGCTGCCTAAAACCAGTGCTAAAACAAATCTTAATAGCAACTCAGGGATGGATGAGGGAGATGTCTTACCAACAAAGAGAAATATCATAGATGACAGCAATTTTCTCATTTGAATCAAAGCAAGTGAATAGAGAGTAGAGTGGTATATTTCAAGTAGTGAAGGAGCTAAAAATATCTCTACAATAACAATAACAACAAAAACCTAAGTAATCAAATTTAAAAATTGGCAAATTATGTGGAATAGACATTTCTCAAAAGAAATACAAATAGTCAACATGTATATGAAAAAATGCCCAATATTATTAGTTATTAAGGAAATGCAAATAAAAACTATAATGTATACCATTTCATCTCAGTTTAAAATGGCTAATAGAAAGAACAAAAACTAACAAATGTTAGTGAGGTTGTAGAGTAAAAGGGAATTTTATTATTGTTGAGGGAATGCAAATTAGTAAAACCATATGGAGAAAGGTATGGAGGTTCCTCAGAAACTACAGCTAGATCTACCATATTATCTAGCTACCTCACTGCTGGGTATATACCCAAAGAAAACAAAATTCACATACTAGAGAGATACCTGCACACCTATGATTATTGTGGTAACTATTCACCATTACTAAGATATGGAATCAGCTTAGTACCCCTAGACAACTGAATATATAGTAAAATGTGGTGCATATTCACAATGGAGAATTATTTAGTAATAAAGAAGAATGAAATCCTGTCATTTACAGTGAATAGATGGAACTGGAATAGAAGAGAACTTCCTTAATCCATAATGACCTCTGTGGAAAAACTTAGAGCTAACATCATACTTGATGGTAAAAGGATGAACACTTACTCCTCCTAAGAAAAGAATTATGGCAAGGGGTATCAGCTCTAACCAGTACTAGTCAACACTTTACTTGCAGTTCTAGCCATTGTAACAAGAGAAGAAAAGAAATAAAAATGGTCCATTTTGGAAAAAAGGAAGAAATATTGTCTTTATTTGCATATAACATGATTGTCTATGTACAAATACAATAGAATTTCTACATAAAATTTTTTGCATTTTTCTACATGCAAAAAATTCTAAAACTAATTGAAATGTTACAAGATACCCTTTGCAAAAGAAAAACAAAGAGAGAGAGATAGAGCGATTTTAAACATGAATGTAGCAAAAGATGTCAATAGCTGTACATTGAGAACTGTAATACATTGTTGAGAGAAATTAAGGATCTAAGTATATATAAAGAGAACACTGTTCCTAGGTCAAATGACTCAATATTTTAATGGTGTTTGTTCTGACAAAATTGGATAGATTAATGCAATCCTGATGAATGCATTGATTCAAAAAGTTCCTTTGGAAATGCAAGGGATGTGGAATAGCCAGAAAAATCTGGAAAATATGGAACAAAAGGAAAGACTGACACTCTCTGATTTCAAGACATTATTAAGCTACAATAATCAAGACAGTTTGGTATCAATGCCAAGAGAGATAAATAGATTAATGAAATTGGATAAATGAATAGGCTACAGACACAGATATATGAACACCTGATTTAATGCAAGTATGAAGAAATTCAGTGGAGAAAGAATAGTCTTTTCAACAAAGGTGTTTGAGTAATGATGTCACTATATGTCAAAAGAAGAAGGAGAAGGGGGGAAAGGAGAAGAAGAAAAGGAAGGAGGGAGGAAGAGAGGGAGGGAGGGCAGGGAAGGAAGAGAAAACTCCATCCAAAACCTTGAAGAAACCAGAGGGAGATAGAAGGAACTTAACTCACTTTATGATAGTGAGTATATGACAAACCCCAAACCCAGTGTTATGCTGAATGAGGAAAACCTGAATGTAGTCCTCTAAAATCAAGAATAAGAGGACGGAAGTCCAATTATCGCTGCTTTCAGATGAGAGGATCCTATACTTAGAAGATCCAAAAAAACTCCACCAGAAGACTTCTGGAATTGATACATTCAACAAAGTAGCAGGATACAAAACAACATAAAAATTAATAGTTTTTACAATACACCAATGATAAACCCCTGATAAAGAAATCAGGAAAACAATTCCATTCACAATGGCTTAAAAAATACCTAGGAATAAATCTAACCAAGGAGGTGTTGAAAGACCTCTATAATGAAAACTATAAAACACTGAAGAAGACACTGGTAGATAGATGACCCCTCATTTCTTGGATAGGCAGAATAAATATTAAAATGACCAAATTTAAAACAATTCCCACCAAAATATCAATGACATTCTTTATAGAACTAGAAAAGAACCGCCCAAAATTCACAAGGAAGAATAAAAGACTCAGAATAGCCAAAACAATTTTGAGCAAAAGAGCAATGCTAGACATATCACAGTACTTGATTTCAAATTATACTTCGGAGTTACAGTACAGAGACCAAAGGAATAAATTAGAAGACCAGAGACAAACCCATACAGATATAGTTACCTTTATCACTTAAAATAATGCTTAAGGCCAGCATCATAGATCAAACTATAAAAGTACAAACACACACACAAAGGTGCCAAAAGCATACATTGAAGAAAAAGATAGCTTTTTAAACGAATGGTGCTGGGGAAACTATAGCCATTTATTAAAAAAAAAAAAAAAATGAAACTGAGATTGCTATCTCTCACAAAAGTCAACTCAAAGTGGGTTCAAGACCTAGAACTGAGACCAGAAACTTTGCAACTACTAGAAAAAAATACATGGTCAACTCTCTGACACATAGGCTCAGGCAATAACTTCCTCAATAGACCTTCTAAAACTCAGGAAATAATACCAAGAATTAATAAATGGGATGGCATCAAGTTAAAAAGCTTCTGCACAGCAAAGGAAATGATTAAGAACATACAGAAAGAGCCTATAAAAATGGGAGAAAGTCTTGTTAGCTGTTTTTCTGACAATTAATATTCAGAATATATAAAGTTCTCCAAGAACTTAACACTAAAAGAAATAAAATGACCCACTCAATAAACAGGCAAATGAACTAAACAAACATTTTCCAATACAAGAAGTGCAAATGTCAACACAAAAAAGTGTTCAACATCCTGAGCAATCAGGGAAATGCAAATTCAAACTACACTGAGATTTCATCTCACTCCTGTTAGAAAGTACAAATGATAAATGCTGCCAAGAATGTGGACCAGAGGTACACTTATGAACTGCTGGTGGGATTGTAAACTAGTACAACCACTATGGAAATCAGTATGGAGTTTCCTCAAATGGAACCACCAAATGACCCAGCTAACCACTCCTTGGTATTAGTCCAAAAGAACTAAAGTCACCATACTACAGTGATACATGCATGCCATGTTTATAGCAGCACAATTCACTATAGCCAAACTTTGGAATCAGCCTAGAAGTCTGTCAACAGATAAATGAATCAAGAAAACATGGTATATATACACAATGGAGCTTTACTCAGCCATAAAGAAAAACAAAATTATGTCATTTGCAGGAAAATGGATGGAACTGGAGAGCATCATGTTAAACGAAATAAGCAAGACTCTGAAAGTCAAGGGTATGTTTTCTGTGATATATGGAAGCTAGGGGAAAAAAGAAAATAAGAGGGATCTTATGAAAATGGAAGGGATCGAAGATCAGTACAGTAGAGGATGGGGATCAGGAGGAGGGAAGAAGGGAGACAAAGTGGAGGTACTGGGTAATGAAATTGTTCAAATTGTTATGTGCATGTATGAATGTATCACACTTAATCCCACTATATCCCACTATAATTTTGTTCAATGATAATGCACAAGTAAAAAAGATTTTTAAAAGATGCAATGCGTGCGCACACACACACACACACACCACACACCACACACACACACACATCCAAATAATTAATCCAAAGTGGAACATAAACCCACATGTAAAACCTCCAACTACAGAATTTCTGTGAAAGAACACAGGTGAAATCTTTGTGACCCTGAGTTAGGTAAATATTCCTTAATTATGTCATCAAAAGAATGATAAAATAGAATAGATAAATTAGGCTTTATCAGAAATTTCAAACTTCTGCTCTTTAAAAGATACTGTTAAAGAACTGTTTGAGCCTACAGAATCTCATACGTTCACCTCCAGAGCTAATTACAGCAACAACTTTTTCTAGTTTTGTTAGTGATTTTTCATCCTCATTTAATGGGTTCATAAAAACAACAGGTATACATTTTAATTATTATCTGTCCCATGGTAGAATGAAATGATAGAAGATGATAAAAGTTAAATGTAACTTCACAAGATCCAGAATTTAGGAATCTCAGTTGTAAAGCCAATTGAGTTGCTTTTACCCAGTTATTGCAGAATATTTCTTGTGAGTATTTCTTAATTGTGGCCTTATTAAAACTAACAACTTTCTTTTTATTTTGACACAGTATAGATTAATAATAGTGTGGAGTAAATTCATTAGGAAGTCTGTAGTCTTTGGATTGAGGAGTTCATTTCTTGGTCTGTCTGCAAATCGAATGTCCCACAGAGTTCATAATCTTAAAATGTATTGATTTCTTTGTTGAGTTCCATTCCAAGATAAGAACTCAGAGAAGGCAAAGGGGAAGTTTAAATTATGGCTCTTCCTCTTGTAGATTGGGGGCTTGGGATTTGTTCATTGTGCTATAATAGAGCATGCCAACTATTGCCGAAGCAAGCATTTGCTTGGTTTCCAAGCTCAGTCTTTCATTGTTTCAAAGGATCCAGCATCTCTTTCTGTAGAACATTCAGAAAGGGCTTAGGAAGCGGTGGACCATAAGTAGGGGTAGTTTGATACGTTAAATAGCTCCCATTACTGAAAACACAAACACATCAACTTAAAAGAGGAAATCCATTTATTTTGGCCTCATAGTTGGGCAGTTCATGCCCTGGTACAATGAGCTTCTGGTGAGACACGCACATCATGGTGGAGTGAGTGCTTTGGCTCACCTCATTGTGACCAGACAAGCCAAAGGAGGAAAAAGAGAATGAGAATGTGCCCCACAATACCCTTCAGAGGGGTGCCCCTCAGTGACCTAAAGTCTCTTATTAGGTCCCATCCTGAGGGATTCCCACCCACCTTCCAATGCCACAAATGTGAGGACCAGACCTTGAACACATGGGCCATTGGAGGACATTTCAGATCCAAACTACAGCAACTGACTGGAGAACTGAATTAGGGTTAAGTCTAGCTCCCTAGGAAAATGTCCCTGACTCAGTTCCTGATGTATTATTTACTAAAATGCCCCACTCACTTCTCAAGGAAAGAGGCTGTTAATAGAATATATGTACACATTACGAGAGAGTAAGGGGAATCAGCAATGAAAGGAGAAGATAATTTATCAGAGACCTTCAGCTAAGGATAAGAACTATCACTGAGCACAAAATGTAGCTGTGAGTTACTGGCAGCCAGGGAGAAAAATATGATGGATTTATTTAATAAACAAAGAATACCCGTTCATCAGAAGGACAATCTGATTCCCTAGCATTTAGTTCAAGGAGAAACTCGAGAAATAATAATATGAAGAAACTTTTCAATAACAATATTACAAAGACTTAATATGTTCTCTTATTTAAACTAAGTTCATGATGTTAAATCCTATTTCTGTGAAAACCTTTCTATAGAGAGCCAATATGATATTATTTACCCTTAGCAAATCCTCTTTTCTGCTTCTGTCATAGAAAGGCCAAACTACTGATAGAGACAAGCCTGTTCAGCTCCAGAAACTGTGTTCCTTATAAATAAGGAGAAAAGCATTCTTAGATTGTGTTTAGGTGGAAGCTGAGAAGAAACAATTTATGAGTTAACAGCCCCTCATGAACTCAAGAACCAATGTCGATGACAATAGGGCTTGTCTGGGGTTTGGGGTTTCTTGCATTTTTTTGGAAAAAGGGAAAAACCATAAGAGGATTAAGTGCTTGTTAAAGAGGCAATGAAGGAACATTTCTATCAAGACTTATTGATTTGATTAAAAGTCCCTGTGGATCAGAAGATCAGATATGCTGACTGACATGAGAACTTGGCAGACCATAGCTTGACAACACAGGGAGGCAGTACCACTTCTGGATTTTCATGCAGTTCCTAGATCCTTACCCAAGATGGAGGAGTCCTGGCTATGGAGAACAAGTATCAGGTATGTTATACCTCCAGTACCAACTTCAATTCCTTGGTAAGGCTTCAAACACAGCATTGAGAAGATTTCTGAGGCCTCAGGTAGCTCCAATAAGAGTATCATTATTGAATTGTAATGTCTACCACAGACATGGGATCAGAGGAACGAATATCATTGGTTCCTAAAATTAATATTCATATGGTTAGTCAGTATTCAAATATTAATAGGCATGAAAACAATTAATATAATTAGCATTGAGTGCCATGTTGGGGTACTAGCAACAATCATTCATGGTCTTTCTGGCTGGTACTAAATCAAACATCCAGGAATAGTTAACACTGCCAGAAAGGAGATCAGAAAGGCAGAGTTATGTCCTCCTGTACCCACTTCCCCTTGAATTTTTGAGCCAGAGGGAAGGAAATTGGACAGCTTGAGGTTGGTTATTAATTTGCCTATTGGCTGTCATCCTAGTGTCTTACCCTAAAGGAACCCTCTTGCTCCAATATGCATGTTTCTGGATAAGAATTAAAATATGGTTAAACTTAGAGAATATGGGCAGGAATTTACACATATAACATTCTCGCTGACCAGAAAGACAAGACAAATGAATGAGGCCAAATAGGTGTGTATCAGTGGGACTTGGTGGGATTGTGGCAACCTGAAAATGGAGATCTAGCTTAAGGTCCTTTAATGTCACAATTAAAAAAAAAAAAATAGGCTGTGGTGTGTGTGTGTGTGTGTGTGTGTGCTCACACACACACGTGCACATGTTTGGGGGGGGGTAAAGGAAACTGCCTACACATCTGTGGCCAAATTCAGCCAGTTGGCAACCAATGTACTATATGTAAATAGGAGAATGAATGGTTGGGGAATGGATTGGCTCTGTCTTTTGCCAGTGAGTTTGAGGTCACTGGCAATTGCTGCAAGTACAAGTACTTGCTGTGACTGATGAAGAGGAGCATCACATGGTTTAACTAGCAAAGGAAGAGGAGGCAAAGATAACATTTAGGGCTAGAGATGTAGCTCCATGTTACAGTACTTGCCCAGCATGTATTAGGTCCTGGGTTCAATCCCCAGGGCAAAAAAAAAAAAAAAAGTTTATCTATGAACATGAAGGGGATGAGCTGTTATTCCCCGTGTGGATCAACCCAGTCATGCAAGGAGGCAGAAGAATCCAAGATTTTCAGGAATACAGCCTAGATTGTTCTAAAGAAGCTATTGCGTATTTGTTCCATTAGTTTGACCTGATTTTCAATGGAAATTCAAGAGATCTAACTATTTAATGTAAGGATGAGACGACATGAACTCAAAAGATTTAGAATTTCTGCTTTTGCTTTAATATTCTTGCTGAGAGTACTAATTTTGGCCAGGACCTGGTCTTCCAGGGCTCACAAGGATGAGCTGGCTGTAGAAAGAATCTGCAGATAATGAAATGAATGTCCTGTTGAATGGAGATATTCAAATCTTATCCATCTGGATGCAAAAGAGCCCTGCCGAATATGACTATTTGAATTTAGCACAATTGATATTGAGCTGTTCTTTCTGAGAGTAATTGGCCACCTGGTTCATGGCCATCCCTCTAATGTCAGAAATACTGTGTCATGAGTATTAAAAGCTATTTGTCTCTCAGTCTGGCAGCCAGCGGTCTGAGTATCTAAGGACTGAAGCACACTTAGTAGGTGTTGGTTACAAAACAAGAAAGCCAAGACTGAGCCCTGCTGTGGGTCACCCAAGGTTAAAATTTGCTCAGTTACAGCTTCCTTCCTACCCTGAGTCTCTGAACTAACACTGTGGCCTTTGGGAAAGTGACACCCATCTCATTTTCCTTTGTGAACCAGGAAGGCAGAGTGTCAGCTGTGAAGTAAAATACCCCTCACGTGTATAGGATCTGCCAGACGCAGTCACGAAGTCAGATGTGCTTCTGAACTCGGCTTTATTTTAAAGGGTGAAGTTCAGATTGCGTCAAATGAAGGTTTGTTTAATTCTCAGTTAGGGATTGTTTTGATGCCATGTCAAAGGCATGGGGACTTTTATGAGCTGTACTATTGATTGAAAGGATGCCCTCTTGGGTGTTGATTGAGTCATCTTTTGATTCCCTCCCCATTAACATGTTAATGCATTAGAAATGCAGCCCCTCTCAAAGGCGCCTGCTATTCCAAGGATGGCTGTCTCTGACCTGTACATTTCTCCTAAGAGCCTGAGGGAGGAGGGGTGTCTGGGGCTCTTCAAGGGTCTCATTAGCATATTGTAGCAAAACTCCCGAGGGCGATAAATTTAAAGAACATGGAACACAATTAGGAAGATTTTGAAAAGGTTACAAACGGTGGGCGGGTTCTGAGACTGTCTGGATCTACATGCCAAGGGCATCTAAGTCAGTCCCGAGAACAGCTGGAGCCCAAAGGCCAGCGCCTCTCTGTGCACCGAATTTACATAGCTTTGAAGATATTTTTAGCTCCCTGCACTCTTCTTAATATTCTCCTGCTTCTCTGCCTCACAAAGAGGAAAGGCTGCAAGCTTATGATTCTGAGCTTTTGGTCCTCAGAAGTCTTGATGTTGTTTTCTTTTTCAGATCTTTTGGGGATAAGTAGAAGCAGAAACTGATGAAACAGCCATTAGCCTGCTGTACTTAAACCCTTTATGTATGAGCACCACGGCCCGTGCCCCTTTCTGAGCGTGCCTGCTCATTTAGGACTGCTCATTTTAAACGAACATTAGCTGAGATGATGTATGTTCAAGAAGCTGGTGTGGCACTACACATAGGAACTTAAATGCATTTTCTTTTCTTCCCTCTTCCCCATCCCATGAGAATTTGGGCTCTGAATCAAAGGTATGGTGAAGACCATAGGAATCTTAGAAGGTGAACCTCTGTTAACATTCACTTATTTATTCAACAAAGTCTTTACTGAGCAGCACCGCATGCCAGAGACATTGAGTTGAAATCCAAAATGATAAAATAATAAGACCTAGTTCCTGTCTGAGTCTAGAAGTCTAAGTTTGTGTTGTGTGTGTGTGTGTGTGTGCATGTGTGTAAAAAGAGAGAGAGGAAGGGAGAATTGGGAGGTGCAGTTGGCTTATGAGATGGTTTCAAGCTTCTTTCCATTTTCCTCCCTTCCTCCTCCCTCCCTCACTTCCTTCCTTACTCCCTACTTCTTCCTTTGTACCAGGGATCAAACCCAGAGGCAATTTTGCCATTGAACTACATCCCCAGTCCTTTTATTTTGACAAGATCTTGCTAAGTTGCTCAGGCTGGCCTTGAACTTGCGATCCTCCTGCCTCAACCTTTGGAGTCACTGGGATTATAGGCATGTGTCAAAGTGCTCAAGAGGCCTCCAGGTTCTTATAGCTCTAACATTCAAGAATTCAAGGACTCAAAACCACCTGCCACTCCGCTCTATGCTCTTCCTAGTGGGGTTAATCTGCCATAGACAATAATTACATGTGTAAAATAACACAACATGAACCTTTGGAAAAAGAGGGATTTTACTTCTCTGACAGTGAGTCATAGGCTCTTTAAGGAAGTATTTGGTGAAGAGTACATTTACAAAAAAAAGGATGAACAGATAGAATCTAGCCCTGGATCTCATGCAGAACCTCAAGTGTGCCTAGTAACTTGTTTTTCTCATTTCTGCAGAACTGAATATTAATGGCCTTCCCTGCTGATCTCTCTTCCTGGGTCAATTTGGTCTTTGAATGTACACTGTGTACAAAAACTGTACCAAACTCTTTCCAAGACCATCCTTAGGTTCTCCCCTGCTCTACTTCAGTGAGTTAAGATTCAAGGGCTGCCTTAGGCAGAAGTCTGTCCAGTAGCCTGACTCACAGCAGGAACCATCCTCCTGACTTCCTCTGACAGCAGAGTGAAGAGAAAGTTCCGATGGAGATGGAGGTTTCCTGGGAAAGACATGCCCCCAAAACCCTATGAACATCATTGCAGCTCAGTAGTGTAGTTCAGATACTAGCCTTGAGGGTGCCCAGCAGAGGGGGCCAGTGGAGGCAGAATCTGCCCGCAGTCTGCTTCCCAGACTGTGTATCCACACAAAGTTGACAAGCAAGGAGTATCTCTTTCTAATTTGTGCAAGGAAACCTTAGAGATTAGCCCCTGTCATCCCCAAAGTGAGAATAAAAACCAGTTCTCAGCAGAGTCCATGACATCCCTCACTCCCAATCCCATATTCCATATCTTTCTCTGGGTACAAATTAAGGGATAGGAAGAATTGGAGTGAGAAAGGCAGAGAGATGCTCAAGTGGCAGAGGGCAAACTCACCTCTGACCCCTGGCAGAGCTGCCATGGTCCCTGATCTGAGAGATGACAGCACCACACACAGACACACAGGCATAGAGGTGCATACACAGAGAGATACACACGTATACCGACCAACATGTAGACACACGCTGATATGCTCAGGATACACCCAGACACACGCTCTGTGGTGGACACTGTCACCGAGGCATTCCATCAGTCACGAGAGCTCATTTCCCCAGTGCTGGTGGTGCAGTCAAACATCAGGCCTTTGTGGATGGCTTCTGCCGAAGAAAAGGAGACTGCCTCTACAACGTCACATGTCTTCCAGGGCCAGCTGGCACCCACAGTTGATGGGGGCAGAGGAAGCTGATAAAGCCTGGATAGCATGCCCCAACCTGGGACATCACGGGTAGTCCAGTTCCAGAGCTCCTGGTGCGGGGGCAGAAGCCTACAGTTCTGCTCAAGCTGTCCCTCTGCTCTCTTCTGCTGTTGCCCCCTTCCCTTCCCTAGGCCTTGACCCCAAAGGCACTCCCTAATAAGGTACAGGACTCTGCCACCAAGGCCACTTCTCAGGGAATCGAGCTTGCAATACAGATACACACTCTCTTTTACACACACACACACACACGTGCGCACACACACACACACACACACTTCAAGGAAACCACTGAAAGGGAGGAAAGGAGAGTTTGCCCTGTGATCACACCTGTATGGCACAATTACTTTCACTTAACACGAATATCTTAGACTCTTTCTTTCAAATGCTCATTAAAAAAAAAAAAAGGCAAACATTTGAGTATTATAATGAGAGAGCAAAACTAAAGTTATTTATTAGTAAAACCAACTCTTCAAAAAGAACCTTCTATGTATAGTCCCTGCTCCCTGGAATTGTGGTCTTGCACTGTCTTCAGTAAAACCTACCACATCCCCCACTTCCTGTGGGGGTAAACGCTTCCTGACCTCACTGCCTTGCAGTTGTCCCACTGTGGCCCTCCTGCCCCACCACACTGGTGACCTCTCTGGAGGCTGGCAGAGCAGGCTTTCCCAATTTGTCATCATCAAAGTCATGCTCCAGTCTTTCTCCACCCCTGCCAAGTTAGACCTTGTGGTTTGAAAGAACTGGACAATGAACTGCATCTGTTTCAAAATAGTTATTCATAAAAAATGCAAGGAGCAGCCAATCAGAGTTTTGAATCAGCTCCATAGAGTAGCATTTCACTCCAAGTTGAATTATTCCAGCCTCAGAAGATAGGCTTTTTGAAAATAAGAAGGGCACAGGAACTTATTCCCGCCCTCAAGGGCCCCAGTTGGGATTGTTGGATCTTAGATTGACAGTCTCCCTGCTCCTGGACAAAGCCTCACTCATCACACAAACATGGATGGTCTCTCAAGAGACTAGCAAGGTTCCCTGGTGGGAAATCCTTCCTGTGTCCAGCTGGAATATTCGCCATGAAAATCCAGTCTGTTTTTACTTACTCGACCTCCCTGGCGGTGCGTGGTCTGCTGTGTTTATGGATATTCTATGGTGTGATGATGGGATGGAGAAGAATAAAAGAATGAAGACGTTTGGAAAATAAGGCCAAAAAGTGAAGGCTGAAGATCCAAGAAGACCAAATGAACTGTGCCAGGCAGGCGCCAACCCACTGGAATTCCCAGATTCTTCTCCGTTCCCTCCAGCCCACCTCCCTTCCCCCTCTCTCTGGACCAATTGCTGAGTACTCAGCCTCCAGCTTGCATGACAAGATTCTTCATCTGAGTCACTCCAATTCCTGCCTGATGACTGGAGATTATTTAGACATTCTCTGAGCTCAATTTGCAGTGCCCGGCAGGGAGTGCGTCATTGAGTCGCTGTGTCACATAGCTCTTCTCTGGGCTTTCTGTAGAGGCCAATAAAACCTTTGCCCCAGAAGCCACAGAACTCCCAAGATGTAGACAAAAGACAGGCCCTGCCAGGGCTGTGCAGGTGCAGGTGTCCCCTCTGCCTGCCTCTGAGGAGTCAATAGAAACTCAAGAACTCATCCAGTTTGTCACCTGGTCCCAACTTCCTTCAGCTTCCCAAATATGCTCTCTGTTCCCTTCATATTCTATTCATTGGATTTTTACTTCTATCTAACCTATGGGCTTCATGCTGCAGTTGCTTTTATTTATAGAGTCTCTTATAAAAGTCATTAGGACAGGGCCTATTCTAGACAAGGGTTGTGCTAGGAATTTAGACTCCTAATGCCTCATTCCCTTCTTTCTGAGCCCTTTAATCTCACCCCTGCCCCTGTCCTTCTAAGCTATGCGCCTTTATACAGGGAACATTTATTTGGCAGGAATTAATTTACTCCCACATTTTACTGACTTAATACCCACCAATCACCCTCAGGACCTATCTTCTTTGTAGATGAGAGCAGAAGGCTAACAAACACACATAACTCAAAGGCTTACAACCCTAGGGTGGGGTTGCAGACGCGGGTATGCCCAAGGTAATCTGGAGCAAAGTGGGTTTCCATCACGCTACCTAGAAACACCAAGCCAAAGTCTGCAATGATAGAGGTGGGAATTCCATGAGAGAGCTCATCTTTTTCACAGATAAGGAACTGAGGCTCAAAGAGGTACTCACCTGACCACTGGCAGACACACACATTAAAGCCATTTCTCTTCCCTACTCTGGTGCTTCCCACTGTAATACCATTGAACCTTTCTTGAGCACTTACTATGTGCAGAGCATCACTCTCAGCATTTACAAGTATGTGTTAATTTATTTAACAGTCACAATGCAGTGAGGTAAGTGTTATTGTTATCTCCATTTTACAGAAGTAGTCACTGAGGCCTAGGGAGATTAAATAGGTCTCCCAAGGACACAAGCTCCGAGGAGGCAGAGCTTCTGTCCTTTCCCACTACACTATACTCAGCCCCCTCAACTATGCTTCATGGACTCCTTGAAGCCTTGCTGTGGGCAGCAATTTTCTACCATTTTCCATTCTTTTTCAGGCATCTGTGCTTTCTCACTACTAAAAATGCATCCCACATTGCCCACTCCACCCCTGCATTAAAGGCCACCAAGACCTCACAGAAAACCCTTATTCCAAGCAGGAGGTGACACTGTTCCCTGACAGACCCGCCTGCCTGCACCCCTCTCATGTGGTTGGTTGTCACCAGGGCTGTTATTAAAGCCAGAAATAGGATCCCAAGCTCCATCGTCCTCCTCCAGACTTCTCACCCAGGACGTTCCCACATGTCTGTGATATCACAGCAGCCCCCTCCTCCTCCCATGATGTCATCCACACCCCCAGCACCCTCCGCTCCCCAGTCTCCATCCACACCAGGAGACACAGACCACCTTGCATGCCCAGGAAAACAATTATTCAGCACGAGATCCAAGAGAAATAAAATCTTCCTTTGATTCACGAGGTCAGGAGCTACCCTCTCCCATTTGCCTCTGCCCTCCCAAGAGGGTGACCCATTCTGGTGACATGTTAGCATACTGTCTCCCTAGGAGCCACATGGGGGCTTTGCATACAATTCCTCTCATCCAAAACCCACCTCTTCTTCTCCACGGAACCAGAGCCAAGATCTGAAAACTCCCATGCCCATGCGACTTGTCACCTCAGCTGGGTGCTTGTCTGGGCCGTGTGTCTTTGTCGGGGGGCAGACAGGGTGGAGACCTGTAGGGGACATGGAGCCGGACCAGCACTGGGAACTTGGTTTAAAGTAGACTAAGTTCCCAGGCAGAGATTGGATGCTGGCTCCAGGTCCAGAAGGGCCACTGCCTTTCTCCCTACATCCAGAACATGGAAACCTCGGTGTGGTCCAGACTTTAAGACTGGGGAACAAATGGCTCTGGACCCAGAGCAGTATTCTACACAAAACAGGCATGTTGACTTTCAGAAATGCAGCCATATAGAACTTTTATTTCTCAACTTTTTGTTGTTGCCACACAGTCCTGTGACATTTATCAAATGTCCCTTTGTCCTAGGCATTGTGCTAGTTACACATAAGAAGAGAGGTCACGAAATTTAATCACATGACAACTCAGCTGTCAGACAGAAGGGTGGGAAAATGTAGCCAAATGTCCAACCAGGTTTAGAGTTTGACTTCATCCTATGAAGGAAATGCTAGTCTCTCAAACAAGAGAAGCTTAGTCTGTTACATTGTTTCTTTGTCTTCTTACTCTTCTTCTGAAAATGGAAGAAGGAAAGAGAGGGCTTTATGCAACCTCGTGTGCAGGAGGAAGCTGTGGGGTACTCACTGCCGCTCCTCGGGTGTTCAAAGTCACATGTTTGCCCTCATGGCTGCTTATGTTCTGCTAGCATTTCAAACCAAGTTTATGCCCTTGTGCAGTTTATGAACTATGTGTCCCCTCTTTTGGCTTTGCTTAGAGTTCATGTCTCCTACCTTCCTGGTAAACTCAGCCTTGCTTTGGCTCTGCAGGTGCTATCGACCCTCTAAAATTGACCTATGACTCCTCATTGGTACAGCCTGAGTGATAGTAACTATAGTATTCCCCCATGTATAAGGTGTTACTCATCTTTTATCAGCAGAAACTATTTTAAGCTGACATACAATAAGAGCTCAATAAATGTTTAACAAATAAGTGAGTGGATGAATGAATGAAGCCTGTTTAGCTGCTCCTGTACACAAGTTTAGCATCCTTTGGAGAAAATTAGCATCTCAGAGGGAGAAGACAGGTGTTTCCAGAACAATGGAAAGGGAGTTATCTATGACAGTACTAAGTTTTGTTGGTAAATTACCAGGGATCAGGCACTGTGCTAAGAGTATTACAAACATATTTCTTCACT
This sequence comes from Sciurus vulgaris, assembly GCF_902686455.1. Lineage (NCBI taxonomy): Eukaryota > Metazoa > Chordata > Mammalia > Rodentia > Sciuridae > Sciurus > Sciurus vulgaris. Next base: position 108,123,046 of record NC_136472.1, read on the forward strand.
TAAGCTTCACAACAATCCTTTGAGGCAAGGGCTGAGGATGTACTGTTATTATCATCATATTGTAGATGTCCAGTAACTTACACAAGGTCACACAGCTGGAAGCTGGCAGAGCTCGGACTTGAAATCCATATCCAAAATTTGGGGAGCTTTCTTCTGGCAGTCTAGAAACTTCACAGAAGCCCACATGGAGGCAGGCCTTCTAGGACTTAGAACTGTTTAAAACCCCAAGAGGAAGGACATTCCAGTTGAACAGAGCCTAAGAATTAGCAGGAAAGTCCCAGTTTAGAAAGTAAAGGCCAGTATAGATACAAAGAAGAAATTCTGTGAAAACTCAATACTTTAAGGAAGGTCAAATCATTAATGTCCTCCAGCAGCTTCCATCCTATGAGAAGGCCAGCCTTCCATATCACTAGGTCCCTTTAAGTGTGAGCAGGCTGGCAACACAGGATAATGGATCCTTGAACATGGCTAATGCATGATGGAAAAGCATCTTTCTCCTCTGGGGCTGGCAATGTAATTTCATACTAAATTTACTGTGGTTTATGTAATTCATTTCATTCACACCAGAAGGAGTTTCTTTGCTGCTTCCCTTTTCAGAAACTTGGAGACCATATATCTTTGCAAAGTGGATTTTTAAAAATAAAACAGAGAAGAAAAGATGAAACCAGAGATGCTTTCAAGTTTCCTGCTGTCTGCCTGGACCAGCTTCCGGGGCTTCTTCCTTTCCAGAATGGATGTGGTAAATGTTATTGCAGTAGCACTGGCTCAGAGAAGCCCAGGCCTTCCAAGAACACAACCTTCATGGAGGAATTCTGCAGCTTTCTCTCCCTTGGGGAAGCTGGGGGACTCAGAGGTAGAAGACAAAAGAGACAGAGACACATTTGATCTATTAATGATTTTCCAATGGGGACAGAAGAGACCAAATCTAGAATTTTATCTCCAGGAGTCCTCCCTCCACCCCTCGCCACCATTTCCTGAGAACATTTCTGACGTCTTCAAACACTGTTGCCTGGCGGTCTCCAGAGCATCTTTTCCCTTTTGTTCCTGCACGAGTCTTCTTCTGATAAACCAGGAGGTGAAACAGGAGGGGCAGATCCTCAGACTCACAGGATGCCTCAGAATCCTGGTGATGGGGACTGTGGACATTTCATTGGTTCTTTAGAAATCCTCACTGTGCAATTTCCCAAAATGGAAAATACTGATCTTGAACTTAACTTAGAAGAAAATCCTCCTTCAAATCTCACAAAACCTTGTGGGAGCTTGTTCCTACCTTTTCCTCAACCTTAACTCATGCCATTCAGGCTCTGGCCATCTTCTACTACCTGGTACGACAAATTCCCACTGTCTCTTTCACACACAAGATCTTTGCTGCCTTGTGTGACTGTTCTCTTTCCTTGGAATATGCAACTCTGCACTCCTCATTTGGCTCCTTCTTGAACTTTGGGTAAAAACCTAATTATCATCTTATCAGAGAGGTCTTCCCAACAATTTTTTCTTAAGCAGATCCCTACCCCTTACATCCTCTATTCCCTCTCTTAAAAGACTTCTGTCAAGGCTCTTTGCTCATATGCCCACAAACTTATTTTTATGTCACTTACCTACTGTTTGATTCCCATGCTGAAATATAAATTCCTTAAGGGCAGAGTCCCTGTCTCTCTTGTCCTTGCTAAATAAATCTCCAGTGCCCAGCAGAGAGCTCAGACTCAGTCAACATTTATCAAGTGGATAACTAAATTCCAATTACCTATGGTCTGCATGACTTCCTTCTCTATGGACTGGAAGTTCCTTGAAGGCAGGGGCTAGCTTGCCCATCTGCGTCTTTAGTGTAGAGTGCCTGGAATAGAGAAGACCCTTTGCAGTGATTGCAAATTAATGAAATTGTCCCTTTCACTCTATTCCAGAGCCCTCCCACTTATAAATCCTGAGGAAGAGTTCATCTAATCAGTGAGAGATCAGGAAGACAGAAGGGCCACATGTGAGTGTCCAGTTATCAAGTGATGTCATCTCCAGATGAGCTGAAAAGACAATCACCATCAGAAACAGTCACAGCCCATTGGAAACTTCTCCAGGCCTTTGTAATCATTGCTATGCAACACCTCACTGTCTCTCTCTGAACTGTGCCTGCTCCTGAGGACTGAGATTTAGTGTTGGCATTTTGTAAGAGTGTTCTTCCTGTTTATTGCTGGAAAGGACCTTGGAGAGCTTCTGATATCCAGTCCAACCTTTCATGGAGTGGGAGAGTCCTTGTTCACTCTCTCAACTTTTATGGGGCACAGAATCACCTCCTCAAGAGTCCGACTCTTCAGTACTAGGCATCTCTGGAAGTAGCAAAGTCTTGCTCTGGGCTTTGCCAAAATTACCTTCTTGTGATTTTCCCCTGTTGGTCCCAGCTCTCCCACTTGGGACCACCTTCCATAGGGACAGCTGTACAGATACGAGAGCTGGATGGGACGTTCTACTCTACTACAGGGATACTTTCCATTCCGAGATGTTGGTTGTTCAGTCATTCTTTCCCCATGTCCCTGGACTCAACCTCTGTTCACTCTTGACTTGTACACTCTTGCCCAAAAGTAGGTAATAGGAGGTGAGACTCAGTCTCTCAAATTCCCTCTGTCCTGTTAAGGATCTCTCTCTCACCCTGTGTTGCAGTAGTGGGTGGAGTTATTCTGCTTCCTTGATGAAAAAGAAGCCCAAAATAGTGAGGTTTAGTGTCCCATATGGTGGAAACATAGAGCACACTTTGGTCTCTTCTTACAAGGCACGAATCCCTTCAGGAGGAACCCATTTGTAACTTTATCTAAACTTAGTTACTTCCCAAAGACCCCTCTCTAAAAACATTCACACCGAGGCACAGAGCCTCAGCATACGAATAGTATGGGGAGAAATTCAGTCCAAAGCAGTTTCCCAAAGAAAATATATGTATAGATGAAATAAAGAAGAATGATATTATGAGTTGGGGCAGTGTCCTCAAACCCTCAACAGAACTCAGCAGAGCTGGACAAGTACAGTAGACAACTCCTTTTGCCAGGACCAGGCCAAAGGTAGTCTGGAGCCCAGAACCAGGGCAACTTCCAAAGTCTTCCTGGTTTGCAATCCCAGTGACCACACTTGAGTTTCAGATCTGAGACTCCAATGTGAGAAAGAGTAGATTTGATACCACCTACCTCGTCATGAGGTCTACCAAGAGGCAGAGTAAGAGAGAGTTAGTTTTGATATGCAAAGAACTGATCGTGGGTTTCTAGCCCAGGTCTCCTTAGGCTGGATCAGGGACCCGGGCTTTAAATCAGTTACATGAGAATAGGGGGAGGAAGAAATAAAGTTAGAGGGAGAGATAGCTAGGAACAGGCCCTGGTTAAGAGAAACTAGAAGAAAAGTGAATGAGGCCACATCATCTGCCCGGACATATTAATTGTTAGGAGGGTTCAACCCTTGAAAACATGACTCAGTTAGGAGCCCTGGAATCTGATCCATTTAAATTGAGGGTCGTGGATATTGTTGGGGCCAGGCGTGAGGCATCCAGTGTTATTCCTGGAAGCCCAAACTCTATATCCATTTAAAAGAGAGTGGCCCAGGCTTCATATTTGGTCATTTTTACCTCTTTCAACCTAAACTGGCACATGAGCATTTATTTATGCAACACAAAATTGCTTCAGATATTTTAGCAGCTGCATCTCACTGTTGGATTATTCTGAATTTATGTGTGTTCAACCTTCCCCACCCCTCTTTAGCTGTCTTGTAAACTAACTGCTTTTAAGTTAGTCCCTCCCAAACTAAAATTGTATGGAAGACCATTTGCACCTACATTTGGGAGTTTGCATTTATTTCTGTTAGAGGTTATCATGTTAATTTTAGCCCACCACTGAAACCCACTGAAATTATTTCAAATTGTAATTTTGCTGTACAACAGATGAACTATTTTCTGCCTTCTCTGCTTTACTGAGATTTTCACTGCAGCGTCTCAAGAGTCGCTGCTCAAACTAAAAATGTCCTACTTAGCATTCATCCAGCTGCCTCCCTCACTGCTTCCAAAACAGAGCTCAAAGCTGAACTCTCCCAGGAAGGCTTCCAAGATTAAACGGGGGTAGAAAAGAGACTCCTTCCTTCTAGGACAAGAGGAAACTCCACAGAACTCTGTCTCTAAGTAGCCTGGGGCTAATCATGGATTTCAAAGAGAAAGCTCTATTCTTAGAAATGAAGAGCACAGAATGTGAGGCTGCAGAATGCCTAATGTACTGCTTCAGGAAGAGAGAGCCTTGTGCCCTTAGATATCAGGTGCACTTTAGGTCTGAAAGATACTCACCCCTGCCCCATGTCAGCTGTCCTGAAACACCTAACATCTTCCTGAGATGAAGGAGGTCTCCAAGAGCCTCCTCTGCAAGCTCCCAACTCACCCAAACCCTGTCCATAATCAGAAGGGACATCCCAAACATTCCAGTTCAAGAAGCACAGTAAAACTCAGAGGTCAAGTACTCAAATGCTGGGGCCAGAGAGCTCTGGGTTAAATACTTGCTCTGCCCTTATTGATGGTTTAATCCTGGGCAAATGTTTCTGCTTTCTAAGCTTCACCATTTTCTCACTTGTGAAACAAGTCACTCTCCAGGTCCTACCTCTAAAGAACAAAATGCAATGGTGGCAGAAAGCTCTTGCAATGGGTCCTGTTCCATGGGAGGGAAGCTCACAACAAATGACCACGTTCATCTTTGTGCATGTCACTCTTTTCTGAGCTCATTTATGATTACAAACCTGTGAGAAGTCTCAGTTATTGGCACCAGCTTCCCCCTTGTAGGCATGTGACCACAGTGTATATTTAAACAGATGTTTTATCAAAAGCATGAAAGATCCATAAGTATTATGTTGTGAATCTGAGAAATTAGTAATGTTAACGGAGTTGCCTCTCAGTGTCTCTAAATGATTGCTTGTGAGTCACCCTCTTCGTTAGCTTTTGCTACATAAAAAAACTGCCCAAAACTTAGTGGCTTGGACCACAAGGACTTTCTATTTCCTTACAAGTCTGTGGATCAACCAGGCTGAGCTGGTTTTTCTGCATCTGGTGTTGACCAGGGTCACTTGTGCAGTTGCCTTCACCTGAGAGCTGGGCTGGACCTTCGGCCCAGGCTTAGCTCCTGCCTGGTGTTTCAGTGGGGTGCCCGGAATGTCTGGGGCTGGCTGGACCATGTGCTTCCACACACTCTCTTCAGCTCATGGCTTATTAGGATGATTGTTACCTGATGACTGAACCTCAGGAGTGTGCAAGCAAGCTACAATTTGCCATTTAAGGTACAGGACACAGCATAACTTCTGCTGCATTCTGTTAGTTAAAGGAAGTCACAAGATTGATCTAGGTTTGAGGGAAGTAGAAATAGATTCTACTTGATGGAAGGGACAACACACGCACAGAGGTGGGAAGGATTATGGTCATTTTTGCAGACAATCTACACACACTCTTGCTCCAGTATCTAGCTCAGTCTCTTTACACGGACCATGTAAGCCAGAGCTACCCAGAGGACCCCAGTTGTTAGCCCTGGCCCTCGATTCTCCTTCTTCATCTTGGCTCCTCACCTTGGGCAGACAGTAATAGTGGTCATTCTTTCTAAGCATATTCTCCTCAATTGGCATGTTAACAACATATGTTCAGAGGAAATATGTTGACCTGAGAGTTCTTAAGACCATGATGGAACAACATTAAAGGTAGCAGTGGAAAACATGGGAATAGCACATAAAGAAGGCAGCAAAAGATGGCACCTGTTCTGTGTGATTTCCATCCTGTTTTCTGTTCCTGGACAGAAAATCGTCTCAACCAAGAGGGAGAAAAAAATTGCCTCCTTGAAGCCAGTGGAACTGGGCTCAAGAAAGCCAGTGCAACACTCCATTTTGTAGAGAAGGTAAAGCTTCATGGCTCCTACCTGGCCTTCTTTCCACCATTCCATAGGAGGTAGGGAGTGTCTGTCTGAAAGGCTGCTTCCTTTTTCTTTCCTACTGAAGAGAGAACTCAGTAATTTCCTATATTTGGGTGGAAAGTTGATGATGATGGTGGTGATAAGCAAATAATGAAACAATAGCTTTTACTGAGTACTTTATATGTGCTAGGTACCATCATAGTAAGTACTTTCTATGCATTGTTATTTAGGATCTACATATTACTCGTAATTTGCCAAGGTCACAGAGCTCACAGTCAGAGAATGACATCCCTGGCTTAGAGCCCGGGTTAGGCAACACTGGAGGCAATGCCTTCGCATCAGACTAAACAGAGGGAATCATTGCATCCAGAAGTTTCCTCACCAAGGCCAAATGCTACTCCAGGTCCAGACAGTTCCAGGTCCTCAACTGCTGTTTGTTGGCACACTGGGAGCCTACCCAGCCCCAAAGACACAATGGTGGCAGGAAACTTTGGGCCCTGATTCTAGTAAAACAATGCAATTTCTCTGAAAAAAGGTTTGAGAGAGAAACAGAGAAGAGAGGGAGGGAGCAGAGATAGCAAGGTGGACAGGACGACTTGGGGATGGGGCTCCATTGATCAGAAACAGGTGCCTCCCTGAGTTCCCACCGCCTCCTCTTAGCAAACTCTTTCCCTGCAGTGGAAGGAAGAGGCATTATTTTCCCAGTGTCTCCATGGGGGCTTCTGGCTCCTCCTTCAGTTTTGTAGAAGTTCCAGATGCTGCATCCTTATGGAACTCCTGGACTGGAGCTAGGGGGGCAAAGCAGAAGGAGATCGCCATTTAAATCCAGCCCCTTTTACCACCATATCTTCCAAGCCACCAGAGGCTTCTCTGTAGTTCTAATTCTGGCTCCTAGAGCAGCTGACATCCAAATAGAAGTTTGTGTTCAACCCATAACCCCCCAGCATTGAAGCTGGCACAGCTAGTTTTATATCCATGTTGCATGGCACATTTGCCTGAGTGGACCCAACACTAAATCTCCAGGTTATCTTCCTTTTGTTCTTTTGGGCATCACTCAGCCTAAAGAACCCTGGAAAATGGGTTGATGTTAACCTAGAAGGAAGTTTCCTTGGATGTCCCAGGGTCTGTGTTGTCATTCCTCTTTTTTGTCCCCCAAGTATTTATTGTTAACTGTAGAATATGTGCAAGAAGTAACTCAAAACAGCTCAATTAATTACCACAAGGAAATGTCCACAGAATCACCACACAAATAAAAATGGACCAGTGTTTCCTAAACCCTTGAGCCTACTATGGTCACCTCCCTCCTGCCCCCCTGACCCCCTGGTGGAGGTAACACTAGTCAGATTTTTGTGGTAATCACTTACTTGGAATTCTTAATTTATCATTTAATCAGGCTTCTCTGAACACTATAGTTTTTAAGTCATGGAAATGAAGTCACACAGTATGGTTTTTAAGTCAGGGTTGTTTCGATCAAGGTTATGTTTATGAGATTTATACATATTATGGCTAGAATTCATTTATTTTCATTGCTATATCAAATTCTTTTGTATGAACATAGCACAAATTATTTAACCATTCTACTATTGATGGACATTTGGTTTGTTTCCATTTTGGGGCTATTACAAACACAGCTGCTGTAACCATTATTGAGCATGTCCATGTGGAGTTGCTGGGTAATAGAGTATATGTATGCTTAGCTTCAGCAGATATGCCAAACTACTCTCCAAAGGGATTATACCAATTTTCGCTCCCACCAGTAGTCTATGAAGCCTCTTTTAGTCCACATTTTTGCCAATGCTTATTATGGTCATTTCTCTTAATTTTAGCCATTCTGGGTAGTGTTCTCCATGAATACACTTAATTTGCATTCAATTTTTGCATTTCACTGATTACTAATGAGGTTGACTCCTCCTTTTTCATGTATTTATTGGGCAATTAAATATCTTCTTCTATGAAGTACCTACTGGCAATTCTTGCACATTTTTCTGTTGGGTTGTCTATCTTTTTCTTGTTGATTTGTGAGGCATCTTTTTATATTGTGGATGTGAGGCCTCTGTTATATGTGTTATGGAATCTTTTCCCTCCATACTTGTCTTTTCACTCTCTTACTGGTATTTTTTGATCAACAGAAATTCTTAATGTTACTGATTCTTACTGATCTTTCCCTTTATGGTTAGTGCCTTTTTGTTCCTTATTTTAGCAAGATGTTATTCTACTACAAGGTCATGAAATAGTCTATATTTTTTCAAGAAGGCTTGTAGTTTTATCTTTTGTATGTAAGACATCTGATAATGAGTTATTTGTGCACAGAATAAACTAGGGGTCCTGTTTAAAATGTTTTCCCAATTGATAAATTTTTATCTAGTTGATATGGGAAATTCATATTGATTAAAAAGCATTTTTTTTGTCAATAGCCAATTTCCACTTTATTTGTGAGTCTGAAAGTGAGTACAAGTGAGCTTTTCCATTGGTCTATTTGTTTGATCTTGCACCTATTCCTCACTGTCATTATTTAGTATAATTTTGTAAGTCTTGCTTTCTGACAGAGCAATTCTTTATCCTACCTTGTTATTTTATTCTACAAGCATCTTGCACTTCTCACTTCCTACAAAATTTCAACTTGTCGAGATCCACAAAACACCTGTTGCAATTTTGATTTGGATAGCCTTGATTCTTTGCATAACTTTGGAGAGAACTAACATCTATATAATGTTAAGTCTTCCACTCCATGAACATAGCAGAACCCCATTTATACATGTCCTTACATTTCTTTTAATAACATTTCAGAATTTTCTACATGAAGTTTCATTAGATTTATTCCTAGATATTTGGTTCTTTGAATGATAGTGCAAATGGGGATTAAAAAATATTATCCAAAAATTTCCAGTTTTATTTTTTCAACTTATATCTGCAACTTTGCTAAGAATAGGTAGATTCTTTGTGATATTCAAGATAACACAAGACATCTTGCTTCTTCCTTCATAAATCCTTTAGCTTCTTTTTGTCATCTCTCAGTTCTTACTAGTACCTCCAGACCAACATTGACCTGGAGTGCTATTGATGGCTAGTTGTGTTACTATAAACTTGTAGATTTATCTTATCTGCTTACTAAATTCTCTTCTATTCCTATCTTGCTGAGTAATTTTTGTTTGGTTATTCACTTGCTTTAGGGATGGATGTTGAATTTTATTATTTTTTCCTTATTAAGATGATTGTATTAATTTTTTCTTTTGTTCCATTAATGCAAATTTGATTGAATTTCAAATGTTAAGTTTATTTTCCTGGAATAAACCTTACTTGATTTGATGAATTATCCTTCTACATATTGCTGATTCCATCTGCTAATATTTTGTTTAGATTTTTGCTTCTGTGTTCTGAGCAAGATTGCCTATGAATTTCTTTTCTCATCAAGTTTCTGTAAACTTTGATATTAAGATTACTTTAGCCTCATAAAACAAGTTAATTAGTGCTGCTTTATCATTATTCTCTAGAAGAATTTGTCTAGGATTGGCATATTTTATCTTTCTTTAATGTTTGGCAGAATCCATCCTTAAAGTTATTTGGGTCTGGAAACACTTTCTTTGGGGGGAGATTTTCAATTATATATTTAATTTCTTTAATAAGTTTATTATAATATGTTCAATATTCCCTCATTGCAGATTTAAGTTGGGCTTCTCCTAGGAAGTTTTCCATTTCATCTCATTTTCTAATATTTGGTATAAAGCCAATATTTTTCTGATAATTCATATCAGTGTTCCCTAACATTGTTTTGCCAAACATTTTTCAAGTTTGCAATTTTTTCAATGGACCGACTTCTATCTCTGTTTTTCCTCTCCCTTTTAGGTCTGTTTTTATTTCCATTATTTCTACTCTTATTCATATAACTTTCTTCTTTCTTAGCTAAAAGCTAAGAATCTGGGTTTTATTTTTGTTTTTAATTTTTTTCCAAACCTGTTAGGATAGTTGTTTAAGTCACTGATTTTTTAAATTCTTCCTCATTTTCTAATGTGTCTAAACCATAAATTTACCTTTAAACATTATGCTAGATGCATCCTACAAGCTTTTGATAGATCATATTTTTATTATCTTACCATTAAAATACTCTATAATTTTATTAGGACTAATTGTATTATTAGGATTATTATTGTTAATGTATTATTAGGTTTACATGTAAGATGATGGTGGTTGTATTTGGGTTAAAATCTACTATCGTACCTTACGCTTTCTATTTTCCTGCCTGTTTCACTTTATTATTTTCTTCTTGTCTACTTTTGATGAAGTTTTTGAAGGTATAACTAAATATAAATTACTGCATTTGAAAATGCAGTTTCATGAATTTTGGCAACAGGTTCGCTTCCATATAATCTCCACGTGTAAGTCAAGTTGGAGAGAATTTCTGTCACCTCAGAAGGTTCCCCATGTTTCTTTCCAGTCTCTTCACTCCTACCCCATATTAGTTGCAAATATCAATATAGTTTTGCTTGTTCTTGAACTTCACTTGAATGATACTCTTTTGCATGTGGCTACCTTCACTGGACATGATGATTTTGAAGCCCACTTGTGTTTGGTGGGTGTTGGGAGTTGTTTTCTGTTGCTGAGAGGTATCCCATTGCATGACTATATCACTGTTCTTTTAATCCATTCTCATACTGATAGACATTTTAGTTGCTCTAGGTTTTCATTATTATGAATAAAGCTGCTATTAAGTTTCTTGTGCAAATATTTTTGTGAACACATTTTTATTTCTATTGGATACTTAGAAGGACAATTTTTCTAAGTCTTAAGATGTGTCCTTTGAGTTTTATAAGAGGCTTCCAGTTTTCTAATGTGGTTGAACTATTTTATAAGCATTTAATATTCTCACCAGCGATACAGGAAAGTTCCGGTTGCTACACATACTTGTTAACATTTGATATTGTTGGTCTGTTTAATTTTAGCCATCCCAGAGGATGTAGAGTCATATCTCATTACAGTTTTCCTGTGCACATTCCTGACCTCTAATGGTGTTTAACATCTTTTCAAATAATTACCTATCATTTGTATACCTTCTTTTGACATATGTCTGTTCAAGCCTTTTGCCTGAATTTTAATTTGGTTTATTTTATTTGTGAATTGTCGAAGTTTCTTATAGATTCTGTATGCAAGCCCTTTGCCATACATACATGCGGCACAAATACTTTCTCCTACTCTGTGGCTTGCCATTACATTTTATTAATAGTTCCTTTTGATTAGCTAAAGGAGGAAATCCAACTTATCATTTTTTTCTTTTAGGGCATTGCTCTTGTGTCTTGTCTAAGAAATCTATCTATAACGAAGTTTCAAAAACACTGCCCTATGTTTTACTTTAGGAGTTTTATAGTTTTAGCTTTCATATTTGAGCTTATGATTCATTTCAAGTTATTTTTTATGTATTACACAAATTAAATTTTGTGTTATGAGTATGTTAATGTTTTATTTCTTTATGAATAATTAAGTCCAGTATCATATGTTAAAAAACTATATACTTTCAACATTGTCAAAGATCAATCAAATACTTTTTCTGCATCTATTGAAATAATCATATGACTCTTAACTTTAAGTCTGTTGATGTGGTGAATGACATTTATTGATTTCCGGATGTTGAACCAACCTTGCATCCCTGGGATGAAACACACTTTATCATGGTGCACTATCTTTTTAATATGTTTTTGTATGTGATTTGCTAAAATTTTGTTAAGAATTTTTGCATCTATGTTCATTAGGGATATTGGTCTGAAGTTTTCTTTACTTGATGTGTTTTTGTCTGGTTTGGGTATCAGGGTGATACTAGCTTCACAGAATGAGTTTGGAAGGGTTTCCTCCTTTTTTATTTCATGGAATACTTTGAGGAGTATTGGAATGAGTTCTTCGAAGGTCTTATAGAACTTGGCTGAGAATCCATCTGGTCCCAGACTTTTCTTGGTTGGTAGGCTTTTGATGGCTTCTTCTATTTCATTGCTTGAAATTGACCTATTTAAATTGTGCATGTCCTCCAGATTCAGTTTGGGTGAATCTTTTGTCTTTAGAAACCTGTCGATGTCTTTGAGATTTTCTATTTAGTTGTAGTATAGATTTTCAAGATAGCTTCTAATTACGTTTTGTATTTCAACAGTGTTTGTCATGATATTTCCTTTATCATCACAAATATTAGTAATTTGAGTTTTCTCTCTCCTTCTCTTCATTAGTGTGGTGAAGGTTTTATCAATTTTGTTTATTTTTTCAAAGAACCAACTTTTGTTTTGTCAATATTTTGAATTGTTTCTTTTGTTTCAATTTCATTGATTTCCGTTCTGATTTTAATTATTTCCTGTCTTCTACTTTTGGGGTTGCAAATTGGTGCAGCCATTCTGGAAAGCCATGTGGAGATTCCTTAGATAACTTGGAATGGAACCACCATTTGACCTAGCTATCCCAATCCTTGGCCTATACCCAAAGGACTTAAAATCAGCATACTACAGAGATACAGCCACATCAATGTTCATAGCTGCTCAATTCACAATAGCTAGATTGTAGAACCAACCTAGATGTCCTTCAATAGATGAATGGGTAAAGAAACTATAGTATATATACATTATGGAATATTATTCAGCCATTAATAAGAATAAAATTATGGCATTTGCAGGTAAATGGATGCAGTTGGAGAATATCATGCTAAGTGAGATAAGCCAATCCCAAAAAACCAAAGGCCCAATGATTTCTCCAATAAGTGAATGATGATACAAAACCAGTGGAGAGGTGGGAGGTAAGAATGGAGGAAGGATGGATTGTATAGAGGAAAATGAGGGGTGGGAGGGACTGGGGTGAAGGAAAGATAATAGGATGACAAAAACATCATTACCCTATCTACATGTATGATTATGCAAACAGTGTGACTCTACTTTGTGTATAACCAGAGAAACAAAAGTTGTACCCCATTTGTGTACAATGAATCAAAATTTTTAAAAAAAGATCAATCAAATGTAAACACATGAATCTACTCCTGGACACATCATTGTGTTCTATTGATTGCTTCAAATCTTATAACAGCAGTATCATTTTCTGTAGTTTTAACTTTAGATAGTTTAATGTGTAGATTGCTGTAACTTAAATCAGTTAACTCCTCTCCCATTATCCCATCAAATCCCAGATTTTCAATTCTGCAGATATTTCAATGAAACTGACACAGGTGCATTAAAATAGATTGGAAATCATAACCTAGAGCTTATTATATAATTTATATCATCATTAATAATAATGAATATTATCACTAATCATTCACCTATTTATTTTTTCAAAAAAATAGAAGTCTAAAAACCAAATATTTATTTCAAAGTTACCATAAATGGTATATATCTGTTGCTCAATTTAAGTTTTTGTAGGTGTTCTAGCCATGGCCTAGTGGGACATAATGGGTTAAAAGGTAGACTCTATTCTTCTCTCTCTCGAGTCTGTGTGGGCTTGCAATTGTTTCGACTAACAGAATATGACAAAATTATTTCCATGTCACTTCTGAGACTAGGTCAAAAGGAACTTGGAAGTTTATTCCTTGGCCTCTTGGAAGGCTTGCTCTGGAATATGCACGTAGGATGGAAGCAATCTGACTGTCTTGATCCTGCTCTTCTGGGATGAAGTCCATGCTGGCTAGTGGGCAGGCTGTGTGGGCAGAGATGCCTGGCCAGCTGCAGCTACTCCTGTCATTCCTGGACTGTGATCTTGTTATTAAAGTTGTCTTCAGGTAGCTCTAGTCCTATCTGACTGTAACTTTGTCAAAGATCTTAAGCAAGGAAAACCCAGTTTAGTCCATGTGGCCCACAGAACTGTGAAAGATAATAGTTGTTTGGAAGCAACTAAGTTTTACCTGAGCTTGCAATCTACAAATTGATAACTCTAATAGTGGAGTTTAATAAAAGAGCCCAGATTTTTCAGGGTCAGGAAAACCTGGAGTCAAATTTTGCACATGACAATGTATAAACACTTACCAAATTACCAGTCTGAGAGCTAAGCAATTTATATATAATTTATTCATTGTTCAATATTTTTAAAAGCCTGTAGAAAGGACAGGGTGTATGCTTAGGAAGGAGAAAGGTGAATATAAAACAGCTCCTCCTCACAAAGAATCTACAGACCAGTGAAGGAAAATAGACATGTTTACTATGAAGACAGCTGAAAAAATCAAGTAGCAATTGCTTAATGGTAAATTCTAAGAAAAATTGCTTTGTTATCTGAATTTACACAAAACTGATATGTACAAAGGATCTAATGAGTATGTCATAGTGTATTGAGCTTCCATTTTGTACAGGCTACTAGGAAGGTCGGAACTGAAGGTAAGATTCGACCATCATCATTTCTAATATGTCCTTTCTTCTCCTTCAGCATGATTTTCAATTTTCTATTTCTAATTTAAGAGTGTCTTATTATGATGTCTTAAATTTTTTGAGGAGTAAGTTGGGGTGAATGAGTACTAAATCAATGCAGGTTGAAAGCTTAGCTAGGGATCTGTCAGACTTACCCCATCTGGTTTTTGTGCTTGAGATGGTCACTGGTGAGATCATGTCTTTACTACAAACACTACAAATATAGCTATTAGAGCTACGGCTGGTAGAGCCCTGACTGGCATTTAGTGAGCACAGTGTTCAACACACTGTGCTAAGTGTTTCAATGAATCATTCTACGCCACTGTTGCAACAATTCTGTGATGTATTCCTCTTATTATTTCGGTACTGAGAATTGAGCCCGGGGTGCTTAACCATTGAGTCACATCCCCAGTCCCTTTTCATTTTTTATTTTGAGCCAGGGTCTTGCTAAGTTGCTTAGAGCCTTGCTAAATTGGTGAGGTCGACTTTGAACTTGCAATCCTCCTGCCTCAGCCTCCCGAGTGGCTGGGATTTTAGGTATACACCACTGTACCTAGCTAGTATTCCCCTTCTAGAGATGAGGAAGCTGAGACTTGGAGAGGTTCCCTCACTAATCCCAGGTAATCTTGTAGCTGGTAAATGTCAGAGGCAGTTCCCATCTGAGGAAGTGGAGTGTACTTCCACGTTAGGTGTTTGGTGCGCTCGGATTCAAGGAAACAGTAGTTGGATAGAACCTAATGATGACCCAAATTTCTTAGTTCAAAGGCTTTACCTGGCCTGGCCCAGGGATTCTTAGGCTTCTGCAGAGAAGAAGCTGCACAAGGTCCTCTCCATACTTCTCCCTCCCTGTACCTGGAACCCCGTCTCTATCAACATTTGTAATCATGAACCCGAGTCCAAGGCAGACATTCACACAGGAGGCTGCATTTGTGTTTGTAGAGACCAGAGGAAACCAGAGAGTGGGTAAAAGACAGAAGTTAAATTCTGGCAATTATTTTAAAAGTTTGAAAAGTACCAATGATGTTTAAAGCACATGTTTGTGGCCTCATTAAAGTTCCATCTTTAAAAACTCGGAGGGATTTATTTCTAGTATAGAAAATAAGGATGGTATACTGGGGAGGAGAGGGAGTTAGGTTTGTTCAGAAGTGGAAAGGGAACCTACAGGTACTCGGCAACAGCATGTGCCGGTCTTTTCACATTCATTTCTCATTTAGTCCTCTCTCATCAATCATGAGAAGTAGGCTCTATTGTGAGACAAGTAAGCCCAAAGTCCCTGAAGTCTGAAGGCCTCCCTCACTCAATAGTAACATTGGCAGGTTGTATATCCTCTCTGGGCCTCAGTTTCCTCATTTAGAAAACAATAATTGCACTTGCCTCCGAGTGTTGCCATGAGGATTAATTAATATAATCCAATAGCATTTTGTAGGGCCACAATAAATGTTCAGTACTCTAATTATTACATCAAAGCTGAGCCCCTGTAGGGAGAAGGTGGTGTGCTCTTGTACTTGACTTGGGGCACAGGGAAGGGGTGGCTGGAGGGATGAGGGAGGGGTAGCAAGAGGCCTGAGGTTTTGGGAGTGGAGCTGGCAGAGTTTGGGTCCTGGTTGGCTGGTGTCTCAAAAGTGTTGCCTGGGCTGGCATACTCTAAATCAAAAGTGATTTTGGTAACAGTTAATTGTGGTTTTCTCTTTTTAAAAAGTTTATGCTTGTCAAGTAAATTATATTTCTGTCAATCTTCTTGCAACTTCATGGAGAATTTGTGTTGATTTTGTCTCCGTGATTAGTTGAAATGCTATTAATTTGATATTGTGTACCAATTCCTATTTTAGAACTTTACAGATTTGTTACAGGCTCTTTTTTGTTGTTGCTATTATACTCAAGTGTCACCCAGAAACAACCAAGCTGACTTGGTGTTTAATTATGTATCTGGCTACTTGGGTGTTTAATGGTAGAAGAGAACAGGCATGGTGTCTAGCTCATCATCTAGTTCCTAGAGGCATTTCTGGACCTTATTTCCTCCATTAATGTCTCATGAAGAAGAGGAAATCTTCCACCTTTCCTGGCCAGTATAAAGAAATGGAACAGGCCATTGGAGTGTGAATACAGACATGGACGCCATCTTGCTTGGCCCTCCCTGCTGACTGACTTTGAGCAATCCCTTCCTTTCCTGAACCTCAGTTCATCCCTCTTTCTTTTCTCCTGTTTAGAGAGCTGCTTAAGATCCTGAGATTAGGGAGGTCAAAAGAGGGAACAGCTATAATGATTACTACTGAATTTCCTGCCAGCCAGTGTCCAGGGAACAGGAATAGGGGTGAAGTCAGGTTTATTTTAACTTAAAAACAGTAAAACCATGTGAATGTCTTGCATACCTGAATTTGTGAAGTGAGACTCATACTTATATACCTCAATTCTAACATACGGAGGAAAAAAATAAATCCAGGAGTGATGAAACTTCAGAGAAGAGGAATAACATTTCAGTCTGTTTCAAGGAGAAATGAGGAAAATAATCCGTTACAAATATCTACCAGGTCCACTCACCTCTCTTTTTTTTCTGTGATCACTGGAGCCTCTGGTTTGGAAGGTTGAGGCATTGAAAGAGCAGAAATCCCTGCCCACAAAGTAGGACGAATGTGTCCTGGTGTCCAGGCTCACCTGGGTAGTCCCTGCCATCCAGCTGATCAGAGCCCATCCCACTGATTCTACCTTAATTCCCCTCAGATCTTGGGGAACAAACATGGTCAGGCTCTCCATGGGGGATTCTGAGCCTGTGAGTTCAAAGAAGAAGCCTGGTGGGATGATACACCACTGGGGGGCCACGGGAAAGGACTTGAGCATATGAGAAACTGAAAATAGTGAGACTTCTGCATGGAAGGAAGAAGTCACCATGTGGAGGGAGGCAGGAGCAAATAAGGATAAAGGGAGGACTCCGTTCCATGGGAGCATGGGAAGAAGGGCAGGATAGAGAATAGATCTACTGTGTGGCATTGGAAAAGCCTCCTAAAAGAAAACGTGACCTTAGTAACAGGCACCCTTCAATAAGTATCCCCTAGCTACCAGGGGAACATGATGCAGCTCCTTTGTCCTAAGAGGTCACCTCTGTTTGACAGCTTTTAGACTGAGCTCTTCAGGGATCTGGGGTTCTCTGTAGGTGTTGCAGGGGCTCTTACACAGAGAGGGTGAAGGTCAGCTGGGGATGTGCTGCCACCTTATCTTTTAAAATATTGAGATTTTATATGCATTCAATTTAAGAAAAATAGTTAACTTTTTTGGTGGGGGTAGAGGTTTTTAAAATCAGTCTGGTGATCTGAATGTATAAGTAACTCAGAAAAAAAGACTTTTTCATCAAATATTTAAGTTGGCTGGCAAGCTGATGCTCATCCACTGAGGTCTGAAGCAACCTGGCTGCTGCTTTCAGCTCAGAGAACTCCACTGGGGACCCATGGTGATGCTGTATGACTAGAAGGGACCCTGAGGTCACTGACTTTTCTCCAAAGCAGGCCTGGGTTTCCTGCTGGACAGGCAGAAAGAATTGATGTCAGAGCCACGCACACTACCATCAACAGTGGAGACTTTGCCACTCGGCAATCCCCAAAGCTCTTCCTGTTCGACACACTTCATTAAATTCCTTGTGCTTTGACCTAAGTCCTATTTTGATTTTATTACCCAACTATTGGCAAGAATCTCTATATCCTTTAAAACTTAGGTTAAGCTACCTTGTCCTCACGTCCCATAGCCTCTGGAAAGCTAAGACAACTAAGATGTTTGATGATTCTTGTGGGAGGGGAAAGATAAGTGAATTATGGTATTACAATGATTCCAGTTTCAAGTTTCAACATCACCTTAAATCATACCATTTATGCATATTCTAATCATCTTGTGCAGGAAGTTTCCAGCTCACAGGCATTGACCCAAACTTGGAACTCAATACTCTCCCCCCAGCTCCAAACATACAAGATATGGAATCCTAAGAAATACAAATCAAATCTACAATGACAGAAAGCAGATGAGTGGATGTCTAGGTCCAGGGACAGTAGGTATTTTATAAGAAAAGTCACAAAGAAACTTTTGTGGATGATGTAAAGGATCTATATCTTGTTTGTGGTAATGTTTATGCAAGTATATAAATTTATCCAAACTCATCAATCTGTACACATGCAAATTATATCTTAATAAAGTTCCAGAGACACTTCCCTGACTTTCTAGACACAGTTAAGCATTACCTCCTGAGAGCTTCCAAGGGTCCCTATGTCTATTGCAGAATGAATCATACTGTTCTGATTACCTGTTCAGCTGTCTGTTTCCCATACTATTCTGAACCTCTAAAAGTCAAGAACTATGTTCCATCTAACTATTGTATCTACAAGATCTGGTGCAGTGCCCAGTACCAGGATGCACTGATAGCAGGGAATGGAAGGAAGAGTAAGCATACTCAGGGCCATGTCCCGAGTGCCTCCGAAGGTCGAGGGGCTCTGGTAATCAGAGCAGAGGGAAAACAGTCAGTGAGAGCCAGCTGTTTCCCAGGACACTAGGCATCGTCTTCAACCTCCTCTTGTTACTTCCTACATATTCCAGTTCAGAGAGCACGATAGTGCATTAGTGAGTCCTTACTGCTCATGTTTGTGTGCAGGCACGTGTCCTTCTGTGTTACGTATGAATGTGCATGCACGCCTATATATAAAATATTATTTCAGAAGTGTTCCTGGCCCTTCCCTACAAATATTCCAATCCAGGATGGGCCCCAAATCACCTCCAGTGTTTGGGGCTCTGTAGTCTCTGTCAGAACTGTCATGACCTGTTGAAGAGACTGCTGGACACAGGATAGATGCCGCATTACTCCCAGGTTTGGCTCTCCAAGAAACTTCCACAGGCTAAAATGGGGTTGAAGGAAATAATGTGAATGGGTCAATGGCTAGTTAATAGCAGTGTCTGGTGCCCATTTTTGTTGTCAGTTTGCTTGTCCAGAGGTAATTTCTCCTGTTATAGACTAGGAGACTGATGGACTGACAGTTTTTGAGCTTACAGCCTGGGAAACCCAAGATGTGGGGTGAGCGAGTCATGACAAAGGAGGGAATTTCTCTACTAAAACGTAAAGGTGAAACCTGAAGCAATTAAAAATATCTCTCTGGAGGAAGCTGAGAATGATGAGCTGGGGAGTGTGAAGGGGCAGTGAGAAGGGATTGTATTCACCAGGGAGTGTACAGGTGGGAAAAGAGAAATCTCAGTAGTTGTTTTAACAGAAACAATTGAATGCAAGGAGTTGGTTACACAGATGTCGAAAGGCTTAAAGAGCAAAAGAAGCTGGGCATGATGGTGTATGCCTGTGATCCCAGTGAGGCAGGAGAGTCACAAGTTCAAGACCAGCCTGGGCAACTGAGTAATATCCTATTTCAGAATAGTAGATTGAAAGGGCTGGGGATGTGGCTTAGCGGTAGAACACCCTGGATTCAACTTCCAATGCCAAAAAAAAAAAAAAAAGAAAAGAAAAGAAAAATTAAAATAGCAAAAGAAGGATCCCAAGACAATGCAGTTATTACCAACTACAGGAAGCAGATGCCACTCTTGGGTTGTAAGTAACAGGAAGAAAAAAAAGGAAAAAAAAGGGCTGGTATAACAAATATCATGTGGACAGGTCTGGATCTCTGGAACAGAGTACCTCAAGGCCAGCCCTTGGACCTCCAAGCAGGGAGAAAGCAGCTGATGTTCAGACACCACAGGGGCCTATCTGTGGCTGGCTGGTGTTGGAGTCTGAAATGCCATAGCTGGGGAACCCAGAGAAAGGGCGCTGAGGCTGTGCCTTTTCTGGTCTTCTAGGGGGCAGAAATGGAGGCAAGGGGAAATACTTTCTCTCCTCCCATTGGCTTCCTTCACATTCTGTCCACCCCGCATCATCATAGTGTAGTGGAAAGCCGGCTGTCAAGAGGGTCTGGGGGACTGTTGTCCAGCCCCAACACTGCAGCCTACAAGGGTGATAGCATAGGTGGAGGGTAGTTGTAGGTGAATAGCCAGCCTGGACAGCTTCAGCTGAGATGGGGATTGCTGACCCCCAAGGGATGAGGTTGTTTGCAAGAATCACATGGAAAAACCAGGGAAGTCACTGCTACTCTGCAGCCAGAGAGCAGATTCAAGCACCTGGCTGGCATCACAGGGATACTCCACAGTGAGGTTTCACAGGCCCGGCTTGCTGTGTCTGGGCTTCAGCTCTGCAAACTCAGACTTCAATCTGTCAGTTCACTCGGGGTGACCTGGGCCTGGAAACCCCACTTGAGCCACACTCACCATGTCGACTAGAGATGTCCCGGGAAATGGGTACCATGGACACATACCACAGGGGGCTCTAACAATGGGACAAAGTACGCTGCCAATCAGGTCACAACCCTCGATATGGCAGCGCATCTGGCATTCAGATTCTCTAACTTGCTATTTTCTGGGCTCTTCCCCATTGAGAGCTTTACCTATTCCTCTTTCTCGTCCCTTGACCACACTGTAATGTTGGGCAGAATTGGAGGACAATTCTCTTTCCTCTATTAGCAAACTGGTTCCCCTCTTCCCTTCCTTTCCCTCTTCCTACCCCCATCCTCTTTCTCCTTTCTCAGTACCTTGGCCTCCTCTGATGGTAAGGCTGGGTATGGCACCTCCATCCCCCTGGCTACAGGCCTTCAGTCAAGGGTGGAGACATGACGCCCAAGAAGTGCCTGCTGGTGTCTTTGGTTAGAGCTGTACAAAGAAGAGTGTTCCCTTTCCTCTGAGGTTCCCACACTGGCATGAGGAAAGCCTGGCACAGTCTGTGAACATACCCACCATGGGGAAGAGAAGGAGGCAGACATGCGGAGTAAAGCTGAGCCTTGAGAGAAAAGGGATGCTGACAATAAGATTTAGGCATCTGGGTCGACTCCATCCTGTTCTTCACAGTGGTGTGACTCTACCAATCTCCCTCATCATTCTCCTAGCTTGGACTGGCAAATCTCATTTAATTGATGGCCGAGGGGTGACGTTTAGTCATCCTGTCCTTAGATTCTGGAAAAGATTCTCATTTGGTGCTAATACTCCTGTATGGGTAAACACATCTATTTTGGAGAAATCAATACACATTTGTATGCCAAGGCCAAATTTTGAACTTTTCTTTTAACCTCAGATATGGATTTTGGCCATGCTAAGCAATAAAACTAAGATGTAATCACTTGTGTTTGCTTTCCTTTATACCCTAAGTTATTTGATGGACAGCATCTGAATAAAGCAATCTTTCTGGACCTGTTTCTCACCACCTTTAGCTATCACTACTGATCTCCCTCTGGGTTGTGCTGGTTGCTCTCACATTTCTACCAGCTCTGGGGACATCTGCCAATCACAGTTAACTGGGCAGAGGAATGAGGTGAGGAGAATTTCCCTATACATGCCAATCTAGTTAGTTTCCTGACAATGGGTTCATCCATTTATTCAAAACAATCATCCATTTATTCATCAACTGTTTGTGGGTACAGACCCTAAGATTCTACTGGCTATTAGAGATGTAAGTCAGACACATGCCTGTCCTGATTAAGTTTATAGTCCAGAGGAGGAGGTGGACTAGGCAAGTACTTTTAAGTAGGGCATGTGTTGGGAAGAAGGAAGTATAGGATGCTAAGGAAAATATAAAGGAAACACCAAACTCAACTCTCCCAAGGATGTGGGAAGAATGAGCTAAAATGTGAAGATGAGTGGGCGTTGGGCCGACTGAGATACCGGAGGGAGGAGTGGCTGAGCTGTTGGAGGATGGGTGGGTAACAGTAACAGATCTTGGCAGAGCAAACATCAGGTACAAGGTTTGGGTAATGAGAAAGGCCTTGAAGGAATGGATAGAATCTCAGCCTGGCTGAAGTTTTCAGCATGAGATGATAAGGATGAGGCTTTCATAACTCCTTCCTGATGCCAAGCTTGGGAAGTCCACACTGTCTTTAGTCCAGCTGTCTACTGTGGTGGTGCTGACAGCCCTCCTCACTCCCAGAGCACCACATATGGAATGAAATGATTGGTGTCCCTCCTGCCCCTGTGTACTAGAGATGGAACCCAGGGCCTCACATATGCTAGGCAACTGTCTACAACTGAGCTACACCCCCAGTCCTTTTAATTTTATTTTGAGATAGTGACTTACTGAGTTGCCCAGGCAGACCTCAAACTTGAGACCCTCTTACCTCAGCCTCTCTAATAACTGGGATTATAAAACTGCACCTCTGCAACCAACTCAATAAAAACCTTTAATTTAACTCTAGTTTACTCTGTAGCCTAATTTGCTTTCTGTGAAAAAGAGAATCACCTATTTGGAGTTCTGAAGGCTGGGCATAAAAGGTTGTAGCCAGCAAAGCTGGAGACTTTAGGAAGTCTAGGAATAGTTTCCTCGCCCCTCTCCCTTTGGCAATAAAGAAGAAAATTAAATGAGAGTGTCAAAATGATAAGCTGATGCACCCAAGGTCAAGGACTAGTGCTGATTTGAGAATGTGGGCTTTGGATTTAGGTATTTGTGGGTTCAGATCCTGACTTTCTCTCTGATTGACTGGTTTTGGACAGCTTTCTTCATCTCTTTCAGCTTCAGTTCATCTTCAGTTCATAGTGAGAAGGGAACATGGGGACTTTAGAACGTCTATGTCCCCAATACACAGCAGATATTCCATAAGTGACAAACACTATTACTTTGTATGACATAGATATCATTGACTTGTGTGGTCCAATGATATCATAGGACTAAATTATTTTATATGTAAGAAGCACACATGTTAACTGCTACTAATATTATTATTGCTACTACAGAGAGTCGTATATGGAGAATTTGTGAAGCATACCAACTTACTGTGAAAAGAGAAATGGGAAATAGATTTGGGAACACATTTCAAAATAGAGGTGACTCATATTCCAAGGCATAGGTTCATCTCACGTGCCAACTGACCAGTTGGCAGTGGATGCCTGGAATATGTGTCAAGTTCAATTGCAAGGTGTATCTGGTTCAGCAGGAGAGCATACTCTATATTGGATTAGTGATGTCTGTTTTGGGTGGTGAAGAAGGTCATCTTTATACTGAAGCATCATTCCAGACAGTTGGTTTAGGTGCCTGTAACAAGGGGCCAGGTCTAACCTCGGCCTGTTGTGCCAATCCTTACTTGCTCCATGTTTTACTCCCAGCACATAGTTGAGACACGGCCAGAGCTCAAACCCAGCTGCCTTTTCCTCAGGAAACTTCAGCTGGCATAAATCAAGACCTGTAAATCCACCATGTGGATGACACAGGCTGTGTGCCCAGCCCAGGCTCTGCGAGCAACAGAAGAGGAGGGAGTTGCTTAGTGACATGACACAAAGGGTGTCTTTGATTCATCGCCCAGCTCCAGCCCCAAGCCCATGGCCAACAGCGAGTAACGGCTGCAAATGGGCAATAGAACTCCTTTAAAAATGTCACTTTGCTGTAAAATGTAAATGTTTAACATTTAGACACGAACACTGACTCCTAAAATGCCTAGTACTGGGTGGCTTTTTTTATTCTTTCAGGAAATCTTTGTCCTCCCATGGTGAGAGATTTCGCTGCATGATTTACACCCTTGTGCTTGTTAAATTGCTGGCATGTCTTGCCCCAGATAGGGCAGCAAAGCAGCAGAGACTTGCAGAGGCTTTATTCCTTGCCGGTTAATGCAGAGTATTAAATATATGCAGTGCAGTTCCATCCCTAGCCACTGCTCAAAAGTGCTATGAACTCTGAACACCAGAGATTTCATTTTATTTCCAATTATCCTGGACTTCAAAATATAAGATTGTGTCATTGAAGGTCAAGAAAGATCCAAAACAGTGATAAAGAATGTTCACTGAGAGCTTTCTCTTTCAAACCTGCTCATCAGCTAATTCTATCTCATGGGTCTGGAACTAAGAGGCTCCAAGTAAATCAAGGAGATGGGTGATTATTCTTGGGGCAGAATTCCTTTTCCCCTAAGATAATTCTAATGAGGGTTATCCTAATAGCCACTTTGGCCCTCCTGTTAAATAGCATTTAGACCTAATGTAATAAGTAACTCAAAGTCGAGAGACCTGGGAGGCTTGGAGCCACAGATGGGTTCCAGGAATCATTGGGCATGGAGATAAGAGGATCCTGATGGTAGTTTCCTCGTCATTTCACCCAACTTCCATTTCCTCAAGAGCATGTTGTTTGCGGAATTTTTCTTTGTATTCGCCATTGGCGCTTCCCACAGTCTTGATGGTAGACACTTATTTAAATAATTAAGTAAGCAATGAGTCACAGGCAAACCTAGCATTGGTGCAAGAGATGAGGTCTAACATTCCAGTGTGTTAATTTTATAGCCTCAGATAAGTCTGTTAACCTCTCAGTACCTGATTTTATGTTGTTTTTCTCATGGACTTTGGAAGTAATGAGGGTGGAAGTGATGATTCTTACTTCATCAACACAAATTGGACAGGTTTTAGAGTTTCCCTAAGATCACATTGAGTCAGTGACTAAGAAGATGAAAATTCTGCTCTTTGATTTCCATTGTAATTTTATTTTTCATCGTTCACCATGTTGAATACTCATGCCTTGAGCCATGAACCCAGGTGAGGCACCTTTAGATACATCTGGGCCACGACTAAGGGTTAGGCAACTGAGGCACTAATGGCATCTAAAAGACCCTGAGAGCTGTGCCCCTTAAGCAGTGTCCCCTAAGTGCTTTGCTTGCTTCGTACTTGTCCAAGCTCTCAGGATCTTGCATATAAAGGATGAATGAAATGGGAGTGCCAAGAAAGAGATTTTACTGGTAAGCCCAAAGGAGTTCATTTTCTCCAGTCTGGTACCTGAATGTCAAGACTCTCTTAGAACAACAAGTTGGGAAGGAGTTGCTTATTCAGTGAAATTAAAACAAGCAAACAAACAAAAACAACAACAACAAAGAAACATGCATGAAACTGAACACTGATTCAGGCTGAGTTCAGGTGCTTCCCGTCCATCCTTCTTCAACAGGGTAACTGATGACACTTGTCTCCAGCTCTTGAACAAATCTGACCTCCGCAAAAGGCAGGTGGTCTAGAGTTGGGGGCTTCTTGCGGGACAAATCAGTGTGGTTTGTCACCACCCAGCATCCTTGTATTTGGGACAATTTGATGACAGTGTGTTAGAAATTCAACTCAAACCATCTTAGGCACAAATGGGAATGAAGACTGAAATATGTTGCATACTTAAAGGAAGAAAGGGGTTTCAGGAATCATTGGAATCAGGAACTTTAATTACACAAACAAACTCTTTTTCACCTCTAGCCTCCACCTCTTTCCTCCTTTTTATGATAAAAATATTTCCTCAGCAGTGAGGAAAATATAGTCACTGACAGTTCTCAAGGCTCATGGCCTGGATTCTACCATCAGCGAAGGATGAACTTCTTCCCTTACTTACAGTTTAAAAGATCCCAGGGAGGACTATGATGGGCCTAGCCTGAACACAGGGTCACCCTAGGATGGATGAGTAGTCTCAGACTAGAGTCACAAAGAATCAATAAAGCCTCTAAGGCCATCGGTATATATAAGTCCTCACCAAGAGCAGAGATCCTTGTGAGTCAGGCAGTCAACCATTAGGGTTTTCTACAGTCCCAAATTATGATAAATGCTCCAAGATTAGACTCTGCCTTGAAGCAGCCCAGTTCAGCAAGACTGGTAGAACCATAGCAGGTGGAAGGGATTACCTACATGAAGCGCATGTTCTAAACAGTTTCTCTGTGAGTTTCTCTCTCATTCCTCTGGATCCCTAGAAATCACCTGAATACTTCTCCAGGAACTGGTCTGTTGAGTCAAGCACACTCATCCAATGGCCATATGACCCTTCTAGTGGACTCCTACATCTTCCTTAGAAAAATGATATAAAGCTCTGACCTGTTTCTCGGGATGATGCCATTAAATTCTGTAATTCTCGTGGAGATTTCTTGGTTGTGAGACACAGTATCTACTGAGGCTATCATTCAGAGCTTTCTATTTCCCCCAACAAACTAATAGTACTAGTCTTGGTACCAGTTAAACTCTTAATTCCCTGAATCATGCTGTTTTCAAGAAAAATAACAACTGGACTAACACAAATGCTCTTAAAAAAATTAGAAAGTCAAAGAAATGAGCAATATATTTTCCAAATATTGGGTTCTTGGGTTTCAATGGGGAGGCATGAACTTCTTTTGAGAAACTTATTCAATGAATCCAATGAAGAAATATTCCAGGTAGTATAAATTGTTTGAAATAGTACAGATTAATTTTTTAAAGTATTTAAATTTGCAAAGTAGTAATATTTGTAGGCAAACTTGGGTAAAAGAAAAAATCAACTACAATTTCTCCACAATAATATTGTTTTTTTGTTGTTGTTGACTCCTCTAGTCTTTAATACCTGATTGTATCTGGGCACATGTGTGGTCCACATAAGAGTGGACACAATGTGATTGCACTATTTTGCCAGTGAGCTCTTACTACCACGATAATGTTTATGGTATTAAGCAGAATGTATAAAGGAAAGTCATCTCCAGGTTAGACCTGAATAAGGAATTACACTTATCAAAGGGAGTTCTTCCATCTGGGAGCACTTACAAAGACCACAGGGAATACCCATGCATAAGCAGTGCTAGGGTAGAGGGAAAAAAGCCATCCTTAGGATTAACAAATAAAACAGGAACCTAACATTTTACAGATCATTTTGTAGAGAATCAAAATCCTCCAGGTAAATCACCTGGTTCTTAATAACTCCACTCTGATAGTAGCTTAAGCTAAGACTAGAATTTCCTCATGAGAAACAAAAGAACCTGGAGAGTTAGGCATTACTCTTTAGGCATCATGGAACACGGAAGAGGCCCTACAGGGCATGGAAGGAAAGGCATTTAGTTGAGACCGACAAACCCTGTTCCACGACTCACCTTGAGGTTTTGAAGAAGTATTGAAAAACTATGGCTTGGTAGTAGATATGTATCCATTATAAATAATTTCACCTTAGAGTTTCAACACTTTTTCCCCATAATCTTAAAAAAGTTCTTTGATAGAGAAGCCCTCTGTCATTATTATATTCCTAATTAAGGTGGAACCCTATTATGGTGGTATTACTGTTGTGATCTTAAAAGTCCCTCAAATGTTCATGTGTTGAAGGCCTGGTTCCCAGCTGATGGTACTATTGGGAGGTGGTGGAACTTTTAGGAAGCAGGGTCTAGGTGAAGAAAATTGGGTCAATGAAGACATAAATTAGGTCATCCCTTGAATGGGATTTTGGTACCCTGATGTGTGACTGTCATCTATCTGTCTCTCTTTCTCGCCTACCAAGCAGCCATGAGGTAAGCAGCCTTGCTCTACCATGCACCCCCATGATATACTGTTTCACCTTAGGCCCAATGTATGGGGAAAAGGAACCATGGACTGAAACTCTGAAGCCATGAGCCAAAATAAACTTTTCCTCCCTTAAGTTGATTTTCTCAGGTATTTTGTCACAGCATCAGAAAGCTGACTATCACTTGCAACAAAAGCAGATAAACAGCAATATGTATCCCATCCACCCCCAAAAAAATTCTGGTTGAGAAAAACTTCATTCCAATGAGGTAGGCTGTGTGTTATGTTCTATTAGGTTAGGCAGAGAGGACACAGGGGCAAACATTCACTTTTGGAAATATCTATCGGAAATTCATAAACCTTAAAATCTGTTGTGCTAAACCTCAGAGATACCTCAGCTATCTATGTTTCTTTGCATAAGAAATTTCTACCCTCCACTCACTAAGTCATGAAAAGAAGATAAAAAATGTGAGCTTCATAATAATGATATAAGTGCCATCAGCACCAGATCTTTCAGGCGAAAAGCTGAAGCATCGATTGGGCTGAAATTTTCAATATGGAGCCGGTGCCTGGTTCATGGTGATTAGCCAGGAACTTTTTCTTTACAAAGTTTGGTCTTACAGATTAGCTTGGATTTCTGCATGGTATTATGTTCTCAAAGTATTTGGACTTTTTAAGAGAAAAGTAAGCACATGCTACCTCTCCATGGAAGGAGTATCCAAGAATCTGCAACCATCTTTAACCTACTACAACCACACACTAGGTAATCTCAAATAAAACACATGTGCTCTTTAAATTTTAGGTCAACAGCAACAGTACTCTAACTAGCTTTGTTATCCTCTGTGATTTGTCTCCTGAAGCCGAAAAGAAAGGTGTGCATGAGGCTAACTCAATGTTAAAGAGTGAACTTGACTAGTCCACTGAGTTTCAGTTTTTCCTATATAACAGAATTACCTGGGGAGATTTGTTTTGTTGTTTTTCTTTGTTTTGATTTAAATACAGATGTCTGGGCATCTTCCTGAGAAGTCTGATACAATCAGCCTGTTTGGATTGGGCAATGATATTTTTAAAGTTTACTTGATGATTCTCAGTCCAGTGGATGGCTTCTTCTTGTGCTCTGGAGGTTGTGGGGCAAAAGGCATCCCTGGGGTTATGGAAGGGTTAGCAGCAACAAGATCTGGCAGGTTTGGGAAAGTCTGTAAGAACACAATTTGTAATTTTTAAATTACTTAAAGCACATACACAAATGCTTATCTGTGTACATGTTTGTGTGTGTGTGTGTATATATATATATATCTTTATAAATATAATACAAATAATGGTATAATAAAAATAACATAAGATAAAATACAAGATAATATATTTATCTTAAAATTAATTTTAAACACTATACAATGAATATAATGTATCCTACTGAATTTATTGTTATAGTTAAAATAAAATTTTCAACATTTAGCTCTTCATTTCTTTTGACTTGTTCCCTAAGGACTAATTTCCTAAGATAGAAATATAGGTTTTCAAGATCTTAGGTCTACCACTAAATTAACCATATGGTCTTGGTCAAGTTATTTCACATCCTTTGGTTTATAAATTGAAAGGATCTAGATTTATGGTCCTTTTGAGACCTAAAATACTTGTATTTCAGGGGTGTACCACTGGGGCTATTGCATTTTACAATTCCAGGTACCCAAGTAATATCATAGGTTCCTCTAGAGTCATAGAGTGCACAGCCAAGCAGACATATGCAATGACCTTGTGTCTATGGTTTCTCCTTCACTAATGTCCTGCCCTGTGATGTCCATCACATCACTGATATGCATAAGCTTCAGTGCAGATTGATGCAATCTCTGGCACAATGAACGCCCATGCAGGGTTCACTTACTGATCTGTTTTCCAGGCTTGGCGTGACTTTACCACTTTTTACAGTTAGGTTTACCAGAGGAGGTTATCTGGGGCCCTGGGACAATAAGAACCTAAAGCATTGCCATTTAAACTAGAGGAAATGCCCTGAGGATTCTAAAATACAGATTCCCATGTCCCTAACCCAGATTCTGATTCAATAGGTCTGAGCGTGCCCTCAGAAATTGCACTTCTACCAAGTTCCCAGTTGAGGCTGCTGCAGCTGCTGCTGTGGTTTTAATAGAAGTGGTCCAAAGCAATCTCAATCAGTAAAAAGTGACCTTTAGAAATCAATTTCCTCTTCTTCTATTTCCTGCTAGTACCCTTTTTCACCTGGGCCCTAGGTTGCCTATGTATGGGAAATGCCTTTAGGGAGGAGGGAAAGTGGGATTCAGACATTTCCCTGCTCCTGAGGTCAACCTTATCTGAGGACTTCAACAAGCCCAAAAGCGTACAATGGTATCCTGCCCACTCACCACTGGAGGGGTCCATCCTGGTGGACTCAGTCCAGCCATCCAGCTGTCAGTGCTTTTGGCTAATGGCTCCTTATGGAGCAGCTTCCTGAGGTTCCTGTTAATCCTGCTATTTGAAAAGAGCCAAAGCCCCCATCTTAGCAATTTCAAAGCTTGCCTCTGGCTTTATTAAGTTAGATTTCACAAGGGAGATGGAGGCAGCAGCATCTAACGTTGAAGAAATGGCCCTGGAGGAAGTGCGCCAATATCCATGGGTAGCCTCATATTGATCTTCCTCTCTGTCTCTGTTGGAACACCCACTTTTCTCTTCTGTGTTTGCTTCGAGTCTATTCCAAATACCACCAGAGCAAATATTGATTCCTTTCTAGTCTGAACTTGGGAAACCTCCTATTCAGGAGAAGTCAGGTGTAATACCTACTATTGATTGCTTAGATTGTATTCATTTTTTACCTCATCTCCTTCCTCCCAAACAATCCTGAATTTGTTCCGCCAAAGGAATTCTGATTTTATTCATATTTCCACTTCCTTCCATTTGGCCATGTGCTTTGAGGAAGGCCGGCCCCACTCTCAGAGCCAGTCCTGATTGTTCTAAGCCAATTATGGTGGTTTTATATCCCTTATTAGTGATTGATTTAAGTACAAGCATGTGCCTAAGTTCTAGACAATGAGATTTGAAAGGAAGACTGCTGGAGGCTTCTGACATAGAAAGAGACACAGGAAGCATTCTTTCTTTCCTTTGCATAAGTGATGTAAATAATAACTACAGCCTGACACTCCTGTAAATTTTCTTGTGACCAAATGAGTGAAGCTGATCTGAGAACTAGGCTGACACACGGAATGTGGAAGACTATCAGAATAGAAGATCACAGGATCATAACCATTGAATCCCTCCATCTCAGACTTCCTCTCAGCTGAGATAAAAAATATTTTATTGGTTAACTCACTTAAAATCAGTGATTTCTACCACTTGTAGCTGAAATTGCTTTTAGAAAATATTCTACCAAGACATATGAGAAAATTATATATGCATAGGCAAGTGAGTTATAGAATTCAGATTTCTGTATCAGATTCCAAAGACAAGCTCACAGCACAATTCATAGAACATCTGATTCTACTTCTTATTCCCCAGTCATCTAGACCACAGACCCAAGGAAGAGATAAGCTGATGCATGTGGGGATCTCAGCTCTTCCCAGATCCAGCTTCTTAGCCCTTGCTCTGTGCACACTAATGTCCAGGCAGTAGGTTTTGCTCCCAAGGAGGTCCACTCTAGTCTTCATGGGCCCTGTCTCTATTCTGAATCCTGAGGGAGGACAGCATGTGCATCTCTGATTTCTAAAGATTTGTCTCCCTGGGTTTTAAGTCAACTGCACTGACTCTGAAGGTCCTCTGAGAAACCTCTATAAATATCTCAAGACTTGCTGTGACCTGTTACTTTCTTTCATATTCAGATTGACTGAAACATATAAGAAAAATAGTTGCCCTTTCTTAATGAAGGTCAAATCCAGATTATCCAAAGCAGTCCCTGGATGTAGAGTTGAATCTCCAGGTAAAGAGAGATCACCACACCTCATATCTCTGGCTCGGGTCACCAGTTACTTTTCTCATTAACCTGACTGCCACCACTGCACTGGGCTCAGTGGGAAAGCATGGCTCCTCCTCTAATGAAGACGGGACCCTCTTTATCCATAGCCCCTGTGATCAGGGAAGAACACCTGACTAGGCTGTTCTAAAGGCTCAAAAAGAACAAAAACGGAAACAGAAAATAACGCAGCACTAGCAAACCTGTTTGTGTGGGCAGATTGTTCTTCTTCATTGGGCTCTTGTCTTTGGATGTCCTTGAAAATCGGAGAGCAACACATATGTATGTCCAAAATTATGGTATTGAGTCATTAACTTCTAGTATTCATTGAAATTGAACCAAAGGATTTGATTGCTCTTGATGATGCCAGTAGTCTAAACCAGAGTAGTAGACACAATGTGAGCTTTTTCTCAAAAACCTTTCCCCCTAGATTCCCCCAAATAGAAATGCATTCCTAGACCATCAGCAGTGAACAGAAGGAGGCTTTGATTTGAGCTGAAACCTACAAAGTATTTCCAAATCAAAGCTGCAATAGGATTCTGTATAAAACATTGTAGAGGAGCCAACAGAAGAAGGGATGTCATAGTGAATATATCATCACTAAGGTTGCTGGTAAAATCAACCAACTTTGAAAAACACAGAATACCACTTTAAGGGAACACTTCTTTACAACAAAACTTCTTACAAATTTATTTTACCATAGTAAACATATTCCAGTCTCTAAATGATAAGTCAAGGGCCATTAGAACAAACAAAACAAATATTTGAATTTTGCAGGAAAGCTTTTTGGCCTTCTTAGCAAACAGATGTAGGGAAAAACACAATTTTGGCAAGATTCAGATTAAGAACAGATTTAACTTAAATTTTAGTGCAATCAACTAGCAAATATTCACTAATCTTTTATTTATCATCTAAGAATATGTACTGACTAGGTGGGCATTTGTTTTTTGAAAGTACTTAAATCAATATTCAAGTTGAAAATCAAATTTTCAAAATTTCTACTTAAATTGTCAACAGAAGCCTATACTTTCTATATCCCACTTTTGTTTCTAGTCATGGTTCAATGAAAGAATATGGAGCTTAAAATTCATTTTTCCACATATAAGAGAAACTATTTAAAGCTATAAAGAGAGTTCAGCAAGTTTACTGGATAAAAGATCAACATACAGAAATCAATACAATTCCCACACATTAGTAACAGTCAATTTGAAAAAGGTAATAGGCAAAATATTCTCAAATATTCTCAGTAGCATAAAGAACTGCAGTGTAGAGTTACCTAGATATAACTATAACAAAAGATGAATCTGATCTAACGAGAAATATTTATAGTTGTGATAGAAGGACAAAAAAGAAGGCTTGAGTCAGAGAAGACATTCACCTCTGTTACTGTTAATCGTGGCCCTCAAAAATTAGGTCTAAGTCCCAACCTCAGGACCAGACTGGAAAGGTAACTTTAATTGGAAATAGTGTCATTGAGGATTTACTTAGTTGTGATGAGGTCATACTGAAAAGCAGAATGGGTCCTTAATTCAAAATGACTGATGTCTTCGTAAGAAGAGGAGAGAGACAGAAAAGTGGCATGTGAAGCCACACACAAGGGAGGACCATGGCCATGTGAAGGTGGGACAGACTGGAGTTGCATTTCCACTCGCAAAGGATGCCTGGGGCTACTAGATGCTAAAAAGGCAAAAATGGCCTCTGTCCTAGAGGTTTCTGAGGAAGCCTGGCTCTACCGATACCTTGACCTCCAACTTCCAGCCTCTGGATGTTTGTTCAAACCACCCAGCGTGGGGTACTTTGTTGGGGCAACCCTATGAAGCCAAGACAAGCACTCTGAATGAAGTGAAGACTTCAGTACCACAAAGATTCCTGCTTTCATTCAACAAATATTTATTGAATTTCTACAAACTACCAAACATTACTCTACATACCGGGAATTCTGCACAAAACAAAATAGACTAAAATCTCTGTCCTCAGGAAGCTTCCATTACAGATTCTAAAATGTACGTGGAAGAGTTGAATTCCACACACACGAAGAAAGAGTAGAGTTCTACAGACAAGATATGCTTTTACTGATGTAAAAGTAGACAAATAAATAAATGGAGCTCAACAGAAAACTGGAAACGAACTCACATACATATGTGAACTTGACATGTGATAGATGTGGGATTATTATCAGCAAGGGATAAGGAAAGTACTTAGTAAATGGGGTTGAAACAATTGATTACACCTTATAAAAGGTATACACATAACTTAAAATATGCAATTTAAATTCATTAGGAAAAATATGACAAATTATATTCAGGACATTTACATGAGAAAAGTTTTCTTTACACACACATATGTTCAAAATTTTTTTTCACCATTTTTAAAAATTGGAGCATCATAGTTGTCCATGATAGTTGAATTCATTTTGACAAAATTATACATGCACAGTATTTGATTTATTCCATTTCAGTCTCTGATGCCTGCCCCTTTCCCCTTTCCATCCTCCCTCCCATTCTCCTTCCTCTATTTTACAGGTTTTCCCTTCAATCATTTATTTATCCCAATAACTTTTTAAAGCACAGTTACATTTTACCATAAAATTAAAATGTCTATACCAAAAGACACTACAAAGTTCAAAGACATGAGAAGTCAGGGGAACACATTTGCATTATATATAAAATAGAAGAATGGCATTCAACATATAAAAAGAACTTCTACTAATCAATAAGAAGATAGTCCCACTTAAAAAATAATTGAAAGAGTAGAATATATTATTTGCAGAAGAGGAAATGCCTGAATTGAGGCTTAACTCAGTAAGCAGGAAAAATCAAATCAAATTAAAGACATTTTACCCAACAGATGAGGAAAATTTTACAGTGTGCTGATGGTAAATGTTGGAATAAATGTGGTGTATTAGTTTTCCATTATTGCCCTAACGCATTGCCACAAACTCAGTGACTCAAATTCATAGAAGTTCTGAAGGTCAGAAGTCCAACACAAGTCTCACTGTGCTAACATCAAAGTGTGGGCTGGTAGGGCTTCATACTTCCCTGGAGACTCTGAGGGAGACATTCCCCTTGTCTTCTCCACGTTGAACTTCTCCCTGGTCCTTCAAGTAATTCCTCCTTTTCAGAAGGAGCAGTGGCATGTCAACTTCTTCTCATGCTGCTGTCCTTCTCTTGACTATGGTCAAGAAGGATTCTCTGCCTTTAAGGACTCATGTGATTATACTGGGCCCATTTGGGTAATTTAGCATTATCTTCCCATCTCAAGGTTAACTGATTAGCTACCTTGGTTGCATCTGTAAACACCTTATTTTGGGCTTATTGAGTGAGAGAGAGAGAGAGAGAGAGAGAGAGAGAGAGAGAGAAATCAAAATAAAGACAAGAACATACCCATCATCCCCAAAAGTATCTTAGTGTGTTTTGGTAATGCTTTTCTCTCACCCTTCCATTCCCTTCTTTTCTCTCTCTAGACAACTATTGATCTGTTTTCAGTCACTGTGGATTCATTTGCATTTTCTAGAATTTTATAGAGATGGAATCGTACAGTATGTGTGATATTCTTGTCTGGCTTCTTTCACACAGTGTAATTATTTTGTGATTCATCATGTTGTTTGAATCAATTGTTCATTCCCTTTTATTGCTGAGCAGTTTTTCATGGAATATCACACTTGTTTATGCATTCATATGTTGGTGGACATTTGGTTTATTCCTATTTTTTGGCTATTGCAAATAAAACTTCTATGATTACTTATGCACACATCTTTTTATGGACATATGCTTTTATTTCTCTTGAGTAAATACTTAGCAGTGAAATAACTGGATCATATGGTAGGTATATGGCAACTTTTTAAGGAATTTCTGAACAGTTTTCCAAAGTGGTTATACAATTTTATATTTCTAGCAGCAGTTTATGAGAATTCAAGTTTCTCCATATCCTGTTAAAACACTTGATGTAGACGAAAAGGCCAGCCTTTTTCATGGTAGCCATTTAACAGATGTGAACTTCATTGTAATTTGAATTTGCACTTCCCTAACTATGAATGATGTTGACTTGAATCCTTTTAAATTTACTGAAACTTGTATGGTCCACAGAATGTAGCCTGAATGGGTAAATGTTCCATGTCCACTTTAGAGGAATATGTTGTTTGAGTTTGGATCTGTGCCCTTGAGAACCATATTTAGTCCTCTCCCTGGCTTTCCTCTCTCCCTCTCCTTCCTGCCTGCCATGAGGTGAGCAGCTTGGATTCACCATGTGTTCTCTGCCATGATGTCCTGCATCACTGCCAGCTGCCCATGCACCGAAACCTCTGAAACCGTGAGCCAAAATAAATCTTTCCTTCTTTAAGTTGATTTTCTCAGTTATTTTATCACAGTGACAGAAATCTGACTACTATGTGTATCTTCTACTGTTATTTGGTTAGAATGCTCTATGAATGTCAATTAGATTGAGATGAATGATAGTACAGACTTCTATATTTGTGCATAGAAAGTTTTTCTAAAAATTTTTAAAAATCTGTATTGAACAAATCAGACTTTTCTTCTTATTCTTCCTTAAACAACACAGTGTAATATCTATTTATATAATATTTATATAAGTTAATATAAGTGATGTATAGATGATTTGAAGTATACAAGAGGATGTGCATAGATTATATGCAAGTTCTTCCCTATTTTCTGTTAGATACTTGAGAATTCATGGATTTTGGTATCCTTGGGGAATATGGGAGGTGGGGGTGGGTATCCAGGAACCAATGCTTCAGGGATAGCAAGGGATAACTGTATTAAGTTTTCTATATCCTTAGAGTTTTCCTGTCTACTTGTTTAATCAATTATTGAGAGGCGATATTGAAACTGAGAATGGATATTAAAATTGATTTTCACATTATACTTGTAGATTTGGTTATATTTCAGTATGCTTTTGATTCATGTATTTTATAAAACAATATTCTTTATCCCTGCTGATAATCTTTGCAGAAAGATCTACTTTGATATTAATATAGCCATTCCATCTGTCTTTTGATTAGTGTTCACAGATAGATCTTTCCCATCATTTTATTTTTAACCTATTTTTTTCATTATGTTTAAAATGAACTTCTTTGAGATAGCAAATTGTTAGGTCTTGCTTTTTTAAAATATGATGTGACTGTCCCTGCCTTTTAATTCGAATATGTCAATTATTTAATGTAATTATTGATAGGGTTAGGTTTAAATCTATCATCTTCTATTTATCTTGTTTTTTGTCCCATCTATTTTTCCCCTTTCCCTTCACTTAAAGTCTTCTTTTGATTTAATTGTTTTTTATTGTTCCATTTTATCTCTTTTGTTGGTTTTCTAGCTAAAACTAGTGTGTGTGTGTGTGTGTGTGTGTTAGCTTTAGAGTTTACAGCACATTTAAAACATTTTCTCAATATATCTTCAAGTGACAGTACATCACTTTACATATGGTGTAAGAATCTTCTGATGCCATCCTTCCATTTTTTTCCTTCTTGAACTTCACAGTATCTTTATCATGTTTTCTACCCCTGTATATGTTATAGCCTTTATATTACATTATTATTATTGTTAACAGTCAATTCACTTTTTTTAATTTAAATATTTTATTTTTTGGTTCTAATTAGTTGTACATGACAGTAGAATGCATTTATACATTTTGATAGATCATGCATAAAT
The DNA here is from genome assembly GCF_902686455.1 of Sciurus vulgaris. Lineage (NCBI taxonomy): Eukaryota > Metazoa > Chordata > Mammalia > Rodentia > Sciuridae > Sciurus > Sciurus vulgaris. Next base: position 108,160,190 of record NC_136472.1, read on the forward strand.
GGAGTGTAAGCTCTCATTTTTTTGATTATACATATTGTAGGATCATATCAGTCATGAATTCATATATGCACAGGAGGTGATAGTGTCTGTTTCACTCCACTGTCATTCCCTCCCCATCCTCCCTCCCCTACCATCGCTCCCCTCTACCTAATATGAAGTAACTCCACTCTTCCCTATCCCCACCCCCATTGTGAATTAGCTTCCACATATCAGAGAATACATTTTGGCCTTTGGTTTTCTTGGATTTGGCTTATTTCACTTAGTAAGATATTTCAATTCACTTTTAAAGATATTTAAATGACATTTAAATATTTTTTTAAAACATCATGGAGTTACTGCCTCTGGTGTTCTTTACTCCTTTGTATAGATGTATATTTTCATGGAGTCATTGCCTTCCTTCTGAGAGACGACTTTGAGTGTTTCTTACTGAGCATATCTGCTGCTGATGGACTTTTTCAGCTTTGGGATGTCTGAAAATGTTTTTACTTTACCTTCATGTAGAAAAGATACTTCAACAGTGCTTTAAAGAGGTTGCTCCAGTATCTTTTTCTTGCATTGTTCAACAAGAAACCTGATGTCATGCTTAGTTTTGTCCTCTCTACATAGGTATCTTTTCTTCCTCGCTCTGGCCACATTTAAGATTTTTTTTTTTTTTATCACTGGTTTTGAGCGATTTGATGATGGTGGATCTTATTGTCATTGTCTTTATGTTTCCTGTGGTTGGGATTCATCAAGCCTCTTGGAAAATTACTTTTCACCAAATTTGGAAAATATTTGGCTATTATTTCTTCAAATGTGTGTTTGGCCCACTGCCCCTCTTTGGCAACTCCACTTATATGTGCATTAGGCGGCTCAGAGTTGTCCCACTCCTCATTGGTGCCATCTTCACATCACTTTAGTCTTCCTTTCTCTTTGTGTTCTGATTTGAATGACCTTTATTGCCTATCTTTGAGTACACTAATCTTTTCTTCTGTGATGTCTAATTTGTTATCAACCTCAGGGGGTAAATATTTTACCTAAAATCTTGTAGTTTTCATCTGAACAAGTTTGACTGGACCCTTTTTAAAGATATCTTACATTTTTCTGCCCAACATACTCAATATTTCTAACTTTTTTTCTTATTCTATCTTTTTAACATATGGAATGTAGTTATAAATACTATTTTAGCACTCTTGTCTCGTAATTTTAACGTTTATGTTCATCCTGGGTCAGTTTCAATTGATTGATTAACTTCCTCCTTATGGTCCAGATTTTCCTGCTTCTTTGTATGCCTGATAATTTTTGATTGAGAGCCAGACATTGTCAATTTTGCCTTGTTGAGTGCAGGATATTTCATATCCCTATAAATTCTTAATGTTTCTTTCTGGGATACAGTTGAGCTACTTGGACACAGATTAATGCTTTCTGCTCTTACTTTTAAGATTCATTAGCTGGGACCAGAGCAGCATTAATTTCAAGATAGTTATTCCCCACTACAGAAGCAAGACTCTTCTGATTATTCAACCCAGTGCCCATGGAGTGTAACATTTCCCAATCTGGCTGGTGGGAATAGGTACTATTACAAACCATAGATGAGCAATGCACACTGTTCGTTTTGGGTGATCCTCCCACTGGCCTTTGATACTTTCTTTGTGTGCATGTACTGATCAGTTCTCTGCTGAATCCTCAAATATGACCCTCCACAGATCTCCAGGGTTCTCTCTGTGTGTAACTTGTTCCTCTCCTGCACCCTGCCCTGTTAACTGTAGCCACATTTTTCTCCCTAGACTCTCAACTTCTTTAATCTTGGAATTCTCTGCCTGGGTCCCTATCCTATGGCTTGGAGACTCCCAAGACAATAAACTGGGGAAATCTTTTGGGTTCAAACTCACTTGTTTTGTGTTTATCAGGGGTGACTGTCCCTTGTTGCTTAATGGTTAGTAGCTTGGAAATCACTGTTTCATACCATTTTTCTCCTATTTTTAGTTGTTTCAGGTGGGAAGGTAAATCCAGTCCATGGTACTTTATCTTGGCTTGGTGCATGAAAATCTCTCTATTCTACTTTAGAGGAAGAAGGCATATTCTAGTCAATTTAAATGAACCAACAATATGTAATCGGGTAGATGAAGTGTGGCATGTTGGGTTATTCTACAGCAGTTAAAAGGAATGAAAGACATGGACTTGTAAAAATCTGAAACTCTAATAATGAGAGAAAAAATCAGATTGTGGCATAATATTTATATTATGATCCCATATAGGTAAATTTCAAAGCCACATAAAAATAGGTTTTATTATTTATATGTTTATAATATGTGTATTATTATGGATCTTACATGTTAAGCAAGTAATGGCCAATGAATAGAAAGGATATATGTCAAATGAATTGTGCTGGTTGTGTGTGAGGGGTGAGGTGCAACTGGAATTGTCAACAAGTGTACTTTTCTTCAAAAACAACAAAAAACCTTTAAGCTAAGAGGACATAATATTCCCATCTTCTTTGGGAAGTTCTGTGTACAGTCCCAAGGATCCAGCCATATAAATGCCAGAGGAGAGGTAGATTTGTTAAACAGGATTGTATCTTGCCTAGGGACTGAGAATCTGGTTGGAAATGGGTTAAGAGTCCTGTTTTGAAGGAACATTTTTATGGAGCCTGGTTTTGCTTTGTTTTACAGTGTCTGTGCAGATCAATAAAAGGACTAGCACTTAATAAAGATGCTATTTTTATCTCAGTGATAGAATATTCATTGTCCTTGTCAAATAATGGTTTCTTTTAAAATTTGAAGTGGGTTTGGGGAAGCTGAGGGAGATGGGGCTGATGGCCCCCCAGCTATATTTTGGCATGGCTGCTGACTAAAGTGGATCAAGTGTTATGGAAACCCAGCAGACAGGCAACAGAAGCAGACATGAATATTGGGCTTCAAAAGAAAATGGAGAGGCAGATGGATTAAGAGCTACTGGAGGACAAATGGCTGGCAGTCTCAGGTAAATTAATTCTTTCATGGGTGGCTCCCTTCCCTTCAGCTCACAGGGAGACAGACTTGAGGTAGCTAACACATTCAGCTCAGAGTAGGCAAAAGCTGCCTCCCCAAAAGAGAAAGGGAACCCAGGTAACACAGGGCTGTATTAATCTTATCACAGATGGCTTGAGTTGTGAGAGTCCAAGAAGGCAGGCAGGAGAAGTTCTCTCCAACTGAAGCTAAATATTCTTTTTATTCCTTGTTTTCTAACCATAGTACAAGTTTTATGTGGAAGCTGATGGTGTCTAATTAGACAATGTGAGCCTGAGGCTACACTTACAGCTGATCCCTAACAACCAGCATCGTCTTTATGATATGAGGAAACCACCAGCTAGTGAGAAGAGTTTTATTTTTAAAAGCTGCCCCACAATTTCAGGAACTGAGATCACTGAAACAGTAATGAATTAACTAATTCCATCTGTATTGATTGGGTACCTACTGCATGGCCATGGCTTCTTTTCTGGGCAGCATTAGGGCTTTATGATAAATAAAAAGGCCAGTCATTTGGTAATATATGTACCATGAGCTGACTCTACTCAATGTTTTGCTAAGAAGGGACCAGGACCTGGTGAACGTTGTGCCAAGTTGTTGGGTACAGGGAAAACCTATCCTTTTTTCTCCTTAGAGTTTTTTTCCTGGAGCTTTTCAACAGTTTTCATAAAGAAGTAGTTGAAGTTATAAGATTCCACAAATCCTACTCTCCCTTCTAAAGTCTGAAACCTAACTCACCAAGCCACCAGCATGGGGTTTAAATATAGAGACACAAGGACTACCACCCTGCCAGGATTTCTCCATCTCTATGCCTTCTCACTCTTTGGGAATTCCAGTCCCCTTCTCCAACATCCTCTAGGACTCCTAACAGTCTCACAGGCTAGACCACCTGATCCCTCTGTGGAGAGTCAGCCATTTTCCTCAAGGCCTTCATCTGGAGCTGTTGCTGTCCATCTGTGTCCAGTCAGGTTGGAGCCCTTTCCTGAAGCTGCTACTGGACCAGGGCTGCAGCAGCCTCACCTCCCATGCTTACAGGAATTTTCTATTAATGTGGCCAGTAGCTCTCTAAGACCAGTGCAGACATTATTAGTGAAGCTGTGTTTTATGACTATAGTTACAGTTATTGCCATCATCATCATCACCATCATCATCATGACTTCCCTTTAAGGCTCAAGCATGGACTCCTGAGGGCAGATGCCGACCTGCTCTCAGAATCATTCCACCCTTCATCTTGACTCTCCTTTCTATATGGTAAGGGTTTTCCTGAGAATCTCCTGGTTCCTCATAAGCAGATCTTTGCTGACCCTGAGTTTCCTTCAAGATATCCAGATGTGCCCACACACAGAGCTGAACATAATTTAACATGGCTATGGTTTGAATGTGTCCCCCAAACTTCAGGCATTCACATGAAACTTAGTCCCTAATGCAACACTGTTGAGTGGTGGGAACTTTAGAAGCTGACTTTAAGAGGCTCTGCCCTCAAGAATGGATGAGTGCCACTATTGTGAGAGTGGGATGTTTGTAGAAGAGTTCACGCCCCTCTTGTCCCTCTTTTGCACACTCTCTCCCCATGTGATGCTTTCCACCATGCCATGCTGCACCCCAAGGTCCTTCGCAGATGTGGCACCTGGATCTTGGACTTCCAGCCTCCAGAACCGTGAACCACAGAAACTCCCATTGTTTGTAAACTGCTCTGTCTATGGTATTCTGTTTAGCAACACAAAATGGACTAAGACAAACATTATGTTCAACTGTTAAATTATTAAAATCCTTTAACAAGAAAGGATGCTCACTGGGGAGGGAGTGAGATGTTTTTGAGACCGGAGAAAAGAATGATGGTCAGTGTTGGCAGGAAATCATTGAAGTTAGAGGAATGGATGGGGCTAAGGGGATAGGACAGAATCAATGGGTGAGAAAATTGCTAGGGCAGATGTGGGGTATGGAAAACAAGATTCTAGCAGCCTTGTTCCTGTGCCTCTTCCCCTTCCTGTCCCTCCGTCTGCCAAAGCATTGCCCCAAGGTACCCATCCAGTCAGACCCTCTTCCCCACATGACCACTTTCTCCTTCAGACTCCCTTCCATCCAAACTCCTATTGGTTCTGAGCCTTCCAAGAGATTACTATCATGGAGGAAAACTAGTTGATAGAATCTCTCTATAGCATTAACAATTAAAGAAGCCCTAACAGCTCCCACCCTGCCACTGGGAGGCAGGAGTTGAGGGGGATTTCATTGAGCAGCAGGCATAGGGGAAGCCAGTTTGGCCAGTGGTGCTTCTAGAAATAGTCCTGAGCAGAAGCTTGGAACCTTTGATCTGCCTGCTACAGGCCTCCATCTCCAGTGGAACTTGCTCTCAGACTCTCCTAGTGACCTGCTCCCAACATGGGCATCCGTGCTGAGCAGTTTTAGGCGATTATGCAAAGCTGATTGCACTCTCCAGGGAAAGTCTATAAATATTGTTATTTATTCTCTTAAATAACACCTCTTATACATCTTAAGTGCTCTGGGGATATACAGAAACAGCACAGCAGGTTCTAGGGGCCCAAGTAATTCTTTATCATCTTTAATTTTTTTTTTTTTTCACAACAGCTGCTTATAATAATCCCTTGAAAAGCTAAAAATGCAATCAGCTTCCTGGATGAATTAGCTGCATTACCTGCAACACCATGTGGAATGCTTTGTTCAGTGTTGGGCTGGCTTGGTTTTGTAGGATTGACCCAAGGCTTGGGCAGAACTTAGGGCTGAGGAAAACCTAGTGTTACAATTAAACTCCACCAGCCTCGATGCCTTTGTCCAGGTGGAGAAAACAACTGCTCTTCTCCAAGGGTAGGAATATGGACTCTTCCCCATTCTCTTGAAGGGTATATAGTGATGATGATTTTTTTTTAGCCTTTCTAAAAGTCTGACAAACCAAAAAGGAAATGACCACTGTATAAAGCCTTTCCTGACCCTCTCGATGAACCTAAGTGTGGATGATGGGGTCCACTTCCTAGGTAGGCTTATAAATAGTTAAGCACAGGACTGGCTCAGAGTAGGTGGTCAGAAATGTTAGTTGACCTTTCCCATTCCTCTCTTGGGAGAAGTTCCATTCTGTTAAATGATGGTGCAAGGTCACCATGCCTCTCCTGACCTTAAAAAAGAGCCCCCAAATTTCTTTTACTCAACTTCCACTTGCATGTACTTGACTTTGTCCTCAACTTTCACCAGTGTGTCTAGGACCTCAGAATTTGGTCCCTGAGGATCTTTGCAAAGTTCCAGTGAGAAAGAACTCACAGATTTGAGGTGCACCAATAAACAAAAAAATGATGTATTTTCTCTGCTATAGCAGGGCAAACATTCAGGGGGAATGCACCTAGGTGCTCACATGGAATGCTGCAGCAACTGGCTGATGGCTGGTGTTGCTGCCAACAAGATTATATTTGAAATGGTCACCGATACTGATGTCCTTAGGTAGTACTGTGCATCCTAGGATGGTGTGAGTGGGTCTGGTAGGTGAGTGACAGTCTATGGGAGGGGAACAGGAAATGGAGCAGATTTGAAAGAGGGGAACAGGAGGAAAATGAGAAGAACTAATTTGTTTTGATTCCTCTATATCCCAGCTTCATGTTAAACTTTTCAAATATCTCATCTCGTTTAAACCTTGTATGCAAATTATAGATAAGGAAACCAAGTGTAAACAACTTGCTTGAAGTCACATAACTTGGAAGCAGGGAAGTAGTTAGAATTGAAATCCAGGTCCATCTAATCTCAGAGCCTTTGGTCTTAACCGTCCTATGTATTTAAGTTCAGATGAGAAGGCTACAGTACTTCCTTTTAAGATTGGACCATAAGAAGTGGCTAAAATTTCTTTTGTGAAGGGAGAAGGATTTGTTCTGGTGGAAGGTCAGAGTCAAGGCAGAGAGGTGAGCAAGCACAGGATATGTTTGGAGCAAAGACCTATTTAACTGGGGTGCAGAGTGGCTTCTTGTCTATAATACAAACTTTGATATTCTAGGTTTCTATGGAGGGGAAATAACACCAAAAAGGCTATTCTGAAGATTAAATGAGATGAAGTTCCTGGCAGGGACCCTGGCACTCAATAAATGGTAGTTCATTTATCTGCTCAATCAATATTTCCTAAATGTCTACCATATATCAGGTGAGGAGAGAGACCTGTCTAAGCTAAACTAAACCAGTTCTCACCCTTGTGGAGTTTATATTCTAGTAGGGAAGAGTGGTATTAGATGATGTTTCATAGTTGAATAAGTAGCAATAAGGGTTTCAGAAGAGAAGCATGAAGCAATATAACCTTATATAAGAAGGAGTATGATATATAATGAGGTTCGGGAGGTGGGGAATGAGAGAAGAATGGGGGAACTTTAGAATATATAGAAGGAAATGAGAGGGAGGGGGTTTGAAAAATGGTGGAATGAGACAGACATCATTACCCTATGTACATGCATGATTACACGAATGGTATGAATCTACATTGTGTACAACCATAGAATCAAAATGATGTACCCCATTTGTGTACAATGAATCAAAATACAGTCTGTAAAAAAATTAAAAGCTAAATAAAATAAATAAATAATTTAAAAATGATTGGGAATTACCTAGGGAAAGCGAGTATATGTGCATTTGTCTGTGTGTGTGTCGGGGGGGTCACATTAGGGATTATCTTAAGCAGTGAAAAGCCATGAGGGTTTTAGCAGGTAGTCATTTCTGGCCAGGTGCAGGGGCATACACCTATAATTCCAGGCACACGGGAGGCTGAGGCAGGAGGATTGTGAATTCAAAGCCAGCCTCAGCAATTTAGTGAGGACCTAAGCAACTCAGTGAGACCCTGTTTCTAAATAAAATATAAAAAGGGCTGGGGATGTGACTCAGGCATTAAGAGCCTGTGGGTTCAATTCCCAGTACCAATAAACAAATAAACAAACAAACAAGCTCATTCCTGGAGCCAAGTGCATGCATAATTGGCAAAGGAATTCTTTTTATTATACTCTTTTTTAATTGGTGCATTATAGCTGTACATATTGATGAATTTGTTGTTACATGTTGTTACATGCATATAATATAACAATATCATTTGACCAAAATTACTCCCAGCATTTCCCCCCTCCCTCCCTTGGAAGAGACTCTGAGGCTCAGAGGTCAGTTGAAAGGTCTTGTCCAGATATGAACTGATAAAGTTCTGAACTGAACTATGGGCAGTAGAAACCTCTAGGAGGAAACAAACGTTAAGACATGTTTTTAAGGAAGGAATGTGAACTTCATTAGAGGCAGGAGACGAAGAAAAGGGAAGCATAAAAGACTACCAGGAAGTTTCAGATCTGGGTGGTTGTAAGCATGAGGGTGTTGGAGCCAGAAATAGAGCACTGAGAGGGAAGAGCTGACTCAAGGAGGAAGATGGGTGACTTCCATTTTCAACACGTCAAGTCTGAGATGACAGCATGTCCTGGGAAGAGCAGCATGCCTTGCACAGACAAGCAAGAAATGCTAAGTGGGCACAGCACCTGCTGTAGAGGGTGGCTCTACATCTATTAAGGGTAGAGGGGAGAACAGAGGAGTGGCCCTGGCACAGACAATTAGAGAAAGGGAGACTGAGGCACAGCTCATCCAGAGCCACTCCCATCAGGGAGACGGCACAAGGTCAGCCAAGGACAAGCAGAGATGGGAGCAGGAGCAGGGACAGGAACTGGAAAGGCTGGTGGACTATGGAACGAGGTCGGCAGCTGTCTGTCAGAGCCCACCACGGCCAGGCAGAAAGGCAGGGGACTGAGGCTTCAGATGGAACCCCGAAGCCACTCTTTGCTGCAGTCCTGGAGGTCCCTGGCCTTCTCAGTTTGGCACCCTCAACCTGTATTGGTGAAGAACACCATCCTGGCTGGGGAGGGAAGGCCCGGCTGGCTATGTAGTTTTCAAGGCCATGTGTAAAATAACAATATGGGGCCCCTTGTTCAAAGCCTGGGGGGAAAGTGCTGTTGAAGACTGTGAAATGCAAAACTCTCCCCTTGCTTTTGTGTTCTCTCTTTCAACCTGTCCTGATGTTTTAAGAATGTTATTTAATGCTGTACTTTCTCAAGTATGGGGATGCTCCGACCAAGCCCAGAATCTCACCATTGACATGGTATGTGGGCACGTGTCCTACCCACCACTGCTGGATCATGGTGCGTGACCCCAGCCAGGGCAGAGGTCAAGCCAGGCACCTCTTCTTCCTGATCCATGATGGGCGGGTGACTCCAGAGGGATTGTAATCTCTGCCTCAGGACACACTCAGTACCTGGGTCAGGGTGGATAAATTGCCACCTCCCCAGTACACCCTGGGGCCAGCTCACGGCAGGGATAAAGGTCTTCATGCCTGGCCTGAAGAAGTTGCAAGGCCTGCTTGCCTAAACCTACCCTGCCTGTATCTGTACCCAGTCCAGACAGGGGAAGGGAAGAGAGGCCAGGCAGGGCACCAGGGGTTGGGGAGGATGGTGGAAAAACCTCAGTGTGCACTCTAGATCCCATCTGACTTCATATTCAAAACAGAAATTAAAAAGTAAAACCGATAAGAATTTCAAGACAACAACAGACAAGCATTAAATGGCAAACAGGGGCCTGTGTGGTCCCACTGGTCATTGGCCACAAAGCTGGTCCCCAGTGCAATACCAGCTCAGAGGCACAGGTGCTGAGGAGGGATTGGGAACCTTACCTCTCTGCCAGCCCTCCACCCTCCTTGTGTGTTTCTCCAGTGGTCCCCGTGACGGCCTCCCACCCCAGCCCAGGGTGAACACAAGGCCACAAGGCCAGTGATGCCCCCGAGGCTGCTCCGGGGGTGGGCCTGTCTCTCTTCCGCCCTCCCTTCCCAAGCTCCCTCCTCCCTAATGCCAGGCTCAGGCGGCTCAGGGCATGAGCTGCTCCAGTGCAGTCTTTATTAGGTTTCCAGTTTCCTGTCATGACAGCCAAGCCTCACAGGAACAAGAGGAAATCGAAATCGATTCTTTACCAACCAGAGTCCAGACGACGTCTCCAGAGCTGAGGGAGGCAGACAGGAGCACAGGCCTCCAGCTAAGGCCTCAGAGCCCACGGCAGTGACAACCGCTGGTCACTAATAGGCAGAACTCAGCCTGTCTGCAGCCCTGGGAGCTGCCCCAGGGAACGGCAGGTTTTCCTGAGTTAGCAAAGGGCCTTCCAAGGGTGGCATCCTGCCAGGAAAAGCATGAAGGTGTCCCAAGAGGGCTCTGCAGCCCACCCTCAGCATCTTTCTCATAACTTCTTTCCCCGGGCTCTGCTCTAACTAAGAGGTTTGATCCGGGGTGAGGACAGGGTTCTCCATGGTACACTCTGTCTTGGACTCTCCTTCCCTATATACCTGTTGGCTTCTCAGAAGGAGCCCTAATCAGGTGTCAGGAAAGTGTCGAGGGTCTAGATTCCCATAAAGATCAATTATCAAATGACCTGACTGGCCTTTGAATTCTTGAAATGGTGGGTTTAGACACACTGGCACGGAAAGGAACATGGACAGGAGCATCTGTACTCTCGTCCTGTAGACTTCTCCAGGTCTCTTTGTCCCAATGAACACTTTCCTAAATTCCTATAAAATAAGCTTTATACCTAAACCAGACAGAGTCGTAAGGCTGAATCAATCTCCAGTTGTATACATAAGCAGACAGTGAAGAATTTTCTAAGAGGTTAGGAAAGAAATGACCAGAGAATCATGTGGAGGAGTGGTTAGACCTTCAGGGTCACTGGTGTGGGTGGCCATGGAAAGCTGTGGCATGCCTCCTGTGGGAGGGTCACTACTACACTCCCAGAATGGACCTCAGCCCTATTTTAGAGCTGATTTTAAACCAGGCAAGTCTCAAATGACAAAGTAGAATTTGGGGATTATGAGTTGCAAATACTTTTGGAAGATAATCCAAACCCAGATTCAACAAATGTTCTGACCTGTACTTCCAAGGCCCCAGGGAGGGAAGGGGCCTCACTGTCTTCAGGGAGTGCTGGGACAGCTGGAGGGTTGGAGACTGGAGTGGCTTCACACGGCAGGACTGGGTGCTGATGTGAGATCATAATGCAGAGAAGGGTGGGAAGAAGGACAAGGAGACAGGGTGGTGGCCAGGGTGAGTGGCAGTGTAGTGTATCACATGGAGCACAGACTCTGGGTTTCAAATTCCAGCTCTGTCACTTCCTGGCTATGACTTTAGTCAAGTTATCAAATTCTCCTGCCTCATTTCCTCATCTGCAAAACGGGCATGACAACAATTACACCCTCATCACCAGTTCCAGTTTGTTATAAGGATAAAATGAGTTAATAAAGCACTTAGAATCGCGTCTGTTACGTCATAGGCTCCATATTTTATAAAACTATTTGTTGAAGCAAAGCGTGGTGGTGGACGCCTGTAATCCCAGCGACTTGGGAGGCTGAGGTAGGAAGATTGCAAGTTCAAGGCCAACCTCAACAATGTAGTGAGGCCCTAAACAACTCAGCAAGACCCTGTCTCTAAATAAAACAAAGAGGGCTGGGGATGTGGATCAGTGGTTAAGTGCCCGTGGGTTCAATTCCCTGGTACCCAAAACAAAACAAAACAAAACAAAGCAACTATTTGTTGAATCCTGGAACTAGTTTCAGATTCAATCATAAGTCACATTGGAAGGAGCATAACCCAAGAAGACAAAGATAATAAAAAGGGAATTTCAGGTTTATAATTTATATTTCTCAAGAAACATTAAAGAGGGTTATGTAATTTCCAACAATTTTCATATTCCTAAGCCTTTTACCCTCCCTCTGCTCTTCATTCCTTCATTGCACAGCTCCCTCCACCAACTCGAACCCCAGCCTCTACCCAGGACTGTCTCCCTCCTTCTGTGATGGCCATGAGAATGTGACCCACACACCTCCTGTGATTACCTTGGAAATCCACAGTGGCCTTTGCATGGAGGCCATGTCTGAGTGCAGCTGGAGAGAGGGACTCCTTCCTGGAAGACAGGGTGTCTGTTGGTCAGTCAGCTTGGGCTCGGGGACTCTCTAGGATTTAGAAACCTTCCTTGGAGTTCACTGCAGGCCAATCTAGCATCTTCCACCCAATCTTCCTTCTCTCAGGAAAGGCCTATGAAGGAGCTTGACGGCTCTTTCTGACTTTCCCAGCTCCTTCCCTCTTTCCTTCCACACAAGCATTTCCTTAATAAAATCCCAGCGTGTTTAATCCCATCTCAGAGGACCTGGCTTGCCTCCTCTCTCCCTTTTCACTCACTGCTCACTGTATAGATCAACCCAGCCTCTAGCTAAGGCCTCCCCTGGCCTCCCTCACATCGATTCAGCATCACCAAGGCGCCAGAACCAGCTGGTGCTTAGAGATTTCCTCAGAGAACTAGAAAGCTGAGAAGTTGAGCAGATGGAATTCTCTTACTCAGATATTGCGGGAAGACTTTGTTGGGAATATCTACTTATCAACACAATCGACCCCAGATCTAATAACACCAAAGAACACTTTTAGTTCTTTCTGTGTGCTAGGCACTGGGGAAAGAACTTTAGTTGTGTGATTCACTGACTCCTGACCACAGCCCACCACGGCAGCTCACTGAGGCAGATATTTTTCACATTTTGCAGGTGAAGAAAGTGAGTTACTGACCAAAGGCCTGTTAGTGGTGAGTCCAGCCTTAAACCCTGCCTGTGTGCTCCCAGTGCCCACAACCCTGGTGAGCATGCTCTGCCCTATAGCGGATACGGTCACAGCCTCCAGCACTATGGAGCTGAGAGGCACACAGGAGAGAGGGAGAGGAAACCAGACTGCAGCCTGGGGCCAGCCAATTCCACTATGGGAAGCTGTTTCCTCCCAATCACAGGGAAGAACCTGGTCTGGGGTGTGGGCCTTGCTCTGGGCTCTGAGAGCAAGGAGTACACAGAGATAGAGGGTACCAGAAAGTGGGGGGGAAAGGCATAACGCCACCTGCTGGAGCACATTCACAGTCCTCCTGAATTAAATCATAAAAAGTAAGTGCTTTTAAAAGCAGTTTTGATGATTAGGGGAAGTGCTGTCAAGTTGCCTGGTGATTCAAAAGCTCTGTGCCTCACAACCTGCTTGGGAGGTGGGGGTGAGGTCACTGCTATGGGGAACAATGGTCCAGCTCCTGTTGTCTACTGCAAGTTGGAGTGACCAGCCATGGCTGAATCCCAGCCCGGCCGTCCTTGGCTCTTCAGCCTGGGTGTGCTCGGCTACAGGTTGGCACTGACCTCAAATCCCAGTAGGACCACCAGCCCACAAGCCATGTGACCTAAGAGGAGATTCTGAACATCTCTTAGCATTATTAGTCCTATTCGTGGAATGTGAAAATAATGCTGATACCTTGGCATTAAGTCCTTGTAAGGATTAAAAGAAATAATTCAGCACAGGGTCTGGCATATAATATGCACTCAAGTATATTAGCTCTTTCTATTATTCACTGTTTGCATTATTAACACCTGCCTAAAAGATTAAGGGTGGTAGATTAAAGGGGGAAAAAAAGGAAAGAAGGTCATGCCTCCTTTAAGAGAGGGACAGAGATTGCTCCTGCTCCCCAATATTGAGTTTCTCCTCTTTCTGGGAATCCCTGTGTTGGAGATGGCTATGTGACGACTTCTGGCCTATGGGATGTAGAAGGAGTAGCGTTCCTCACTTTGGACCTGGCTCATCCAGCCCTGTCATGCTCATGACCCTCTACCCATTCTTTCAACTTTGTGACGAGTTTGTTGGAGATGGTAGTATCAGAGATGGTTAGACTCTCTGAGTGACTGTGTGGAGCCCAGCGCTCCCACCCACCATGGCTGACCCCTGTGGGCTTCCTTATTGTGTTGAGTCACTAAGAATTTGAGTTTGTTTGTCACAGCACTTAGCCCACCCTGACTTTTACATTCAGCCAAATCAATGATTTCAGAACCGTCTGTGGCTTCAGACTATTTAGAAGTTTCATGAAATGAGGGAATGACAGGAGACAGTCTCTAAAGCCTTTCTTAGCTCAGAAATTCAAGGCAACTCGCTGCTTCATTATATGCAGTTAAGAAGTGGCCCTTCTCCCCTGTAAGGAACATAGGAGACCATGAGTCCTATAGAAACTGTCACAGGGGCCTGGAGACAGCACTCGGTCTCTCCTTCAGAGGTCTTTGAGTCCAGGCCAGTCTACAGTGACTCCAGGCTGCACTGGGTCAGAGTTTTCAAGAGAAAGCTCCAAAGAGTTGCTGAGGCTCCAGAGAGACTGAGCATGTCTGTGCTAGTGTGTGTGGGCCCTGGCTAAGTTACTTTGCAAATATTTATTTGTAGATGTTTTTCCTTAAACAGCTGTTGGAGGGAATGTAGTCAGGGAGAGCTGCAGCTAATCTCCATATTTCTGGGAGTCAGCAGCCAGTGCACCAGTCTGTAGCCTCTGCAGCAATGGCTGACTTCTCTGTTCTCTGGATCTCTCTCTCTCTCTCTCTCTCTCTCTCTCTCTCTCTCTCTCTCTCTCTCTCTCTCTCTCTCTCTCTCTCTCTCCCCCCCCCCCTTAACCATTCTTCCTCCTCTCCCCTCCCTCCCCCCTTAACCCCAGGGCATTTTTACAAGTGCTGACCCAGACAATGTACTTGCCACAGGCCTATCTTATTAGAGACTGTCAGACAGAAAGGACCTACTCAGGGGATGGAATGGTCTCCCTCCCTGGAAGAGCCGAAAAGAAAAAGAAGGGAGGGAGCAGAGTGGGGTAGGAGGACAAAGAAGAGGAAACCAGGGAGGCAGGCAAGAGGCAGGGAGGGATGCAGGGGCAGTTAATGGGAACTGGTCACAGCAATGTGACTTTCCACATAGCATTAATTCAGAGCCAGAGGGAGTTGGGTTCAAATCCTACTTCAGTCAACTGTTGATTGATGTCTGTAAAATTACTCAGCCTTTTAAAGCTTTAGTTATACATTGCAAAATGAGAATAGTACTAGCAAAGTCTTAGTTGAGAATTAGAGATGATATCAGTAGAGCCTGCCGCTGGCCTATAGCAGGTACTTCATGAAGGGCAGGGTTTGGTTTCAGCCTCATCCTCTTTCTGTCAGAGTTGGGTCAGGTTTCCGGACAACTTCTCCTTAGGCTGCCTCTCTTCTATATGTCCATGGGCTGCCTAAAGCAGCTCCCAGGCAGGCAGGATCATAGGACACCATGCTCAGAGCTGTGTAGTAAGAGAGGAAAACAGGAGAATGGTTCCCATGCTCCAATTGGGTCCAAGCTGAGCCTGAGGTGAGTATGAAGCCTGATGCCACATCAGCCATGAGAGTCCTACAACAAGATGGTTAGACCCCAGAGTTAGACCACACTACTTGGGGGAGACCCCTGCTGCTACCACCTGCTTGCTATGTGCTCCTGGGTGAGATATTTAATCGCTGTGCCCTTGGATCCTTATCTGTAAATTAGAAGTAATGACAACTAGGGTTCTTTAGCATTCAAACAAGTTATATATAAACCATACTTAGACTTGTACCTGGCACACAGTGAGCATCCTGCAGCCCTGGTAAAAGACAGAAACAAAGCTGCTGCTCTTGTTGGGGGCTGTATGTTGGGACTAAATTCAGTATTCATCCTATATCCATATTCACTTTTGGACCACATTCAAAGTATTTAGAATTCAGAACCCAAACGGACTCAATTTACCTTTCAAGGTTTACAGGAACCTCCTCCCTGGGGCCACCCTTCCCAAGGTGGATTTCACTTTTGGCATGCAAAACCCTACGCATGCACAGTGGCCATGGTGACTGTTGAGGAAGAGGGAGAAAGCACAGATGGAACTTGAACTTGGGGCTGGAGATGCAACCCTATATGTAGGAGACCTTGATGTACAGGATGGATCCAGGGGTATAAAGAGAAAGGGTTGGGTGGGAAGTCTCTGCACCCTTGCTTCAAGATTTGTAAATTTTAGAGCAGAGACTCTGTGTGCATAGAGTTGGGCATCATCTCCTGCTACCCATCTCTACCAACATGTGTGACTGATTATAGTCCAATGTCAAGGCAGGAAGAAGGCACTGGTGTGGTCATCCCTAGCTAACTAGAACAGATGGACTAGGGCTGGTGCACACACCAGATAGCTCATATGCATTCACTGGCAGTTCCAAAGGTAAGGACTCCAAGCGGATCTAGGAACAGGAGCTTCAGGCGTTGAAGGTCAGCTCTTCCCTTCTGCAGGACTGCACTTACTCCACTGGTTTTGCTAGACAGACATTCAGAGAGCCCACCAGTGACCCTGAGCTCTGAAACTCAAGCTGCCAGATCCCCAAAGACATCCTGTTAGTTTAGATTTTTGGATTGTAAGAAGCAGACATTCCATCAGGGCTCCTCAAGTCATGAAGGGTTTGAAGAAAAAATACAAATGAGAATGCCAGCCACAAAGCCAAGCTTCCAAGGTGCTCTGGGGAAGATGAACAGGCTCTGAAAGGAGCAGGCTCAAGGTGAGCCCGGCCTGGGGGAGGCTGACAGCAGAAGGCCCTGAAGACCCAAGAGGTGCTGGGACTCAGCAGTGGCTTTTGGGGCAGTTGCAACGTGTGCCAGCTCCTCTCCATACATTTGCCTCACACCACGCCTAACTACTTCTTATCCTGCTGCCATCTGGCTTCCTCTCTTCCTGCTCTGACTTCTGTCTTTCTCATGGTATCTGCTTGCTCAGAACTTGGGCCCACCCATGGCCCCTCGATTTCCCCTCCCCAGCCTCTCTTTACTTCATGACCCTTTAACTTCTGTGATCACTGCTAACTGCCCTGCTCTTTAAGTATTGTTCCAAGTCAACTATTTTGGGGAGAAATTATAATCCCAGGCATTAAGATTCTGTCCTTGCTAGGTGTGATGGCACAAACCCGTGATCCCAGCAGCTTGGGAGGCTGAGGTAGGAGGATCACATGCTCAAAGCCAGCCTCATCAATGTAGTGAGACCCTAAGCAACTTAGGAAGACCCTAAGGGCTAGTGTGGTCAAGCACCCCTGAGTTTAATCCATGGTATAAAAAAAAAAAGATTCTGTCTTCATGAATGGGTTAGTGTCATGATGACAGGAGTGAGTTTGTTATGAAAGCCAGTTGAGCCTCCTTGTGCTCTGTGCATGCTCTCCTGCTCTTACGCCTTCCACTATAGGATGAGGTAGCAAGAAGGACCTCACTAAATGCAACCTCTCAAACTTGGACTTTCCAGTCCAAGACTATAAGAAATAAATCTTTGTTCTTTATAAATTTACCAGGTCTCAGGTATTCTGTTGCAGTGGCACAAAATGGACTAAGACAATGCCCTTGGGTCAGATGCTTATCATTCAACTCTAGTTAGTTGAGGAAACTAAGGATCATGGACATGTCTACTGAGGACAGGCTCCCTGTAACAGGGACAACAGGCATAGCAAATGCCACCAGCAATCTATGATGTGAGTAAGGGAGTCTGGAAGCCAAGAACCCTTCCTAGGGCTCACTCCCTTGCCTCACTGTTTTGCTCTCTCTCCTGAAGACATCCCCCAATCTAACCACGAGGATACAGAAGCAGGGTTCAGGAGAAGACCTCTGAGGAACTGCTGATCCATACAAGGTCTGAATCTGTAACCCTTTCCTCTTTCTCTTTTTTATATTTCCATTTACCTCTGAATAGAAGTACCTGAATTTATTTATTTTTTAAACAACAAAATCAACAATGCTTTAGCAAATATTTGATGAGCTGCTACTATAGTAAAGTTCCTCTGTTCACCACTGGAAATTCATCTGATACCAGAGCATGTCAATATTTATTACAAATTTTTCTGCCATTTCATATACGATCTTATTTGACCTTGTTAGCATCATAGAACAGTTAGTAAAGAAGATATTACCATCATACTCATTTCATGGATGAAGAAATCGAAGTTCAGGGAGGCCCACTGACTTGTCCAAGGGTCTACAGGGAGTAGTAGAAAACCCAATACTAAAGCTTGGGTTGTAGCACCTCTCTCAGGGGACTCTATAGCATCCCTTGTCGTATGGATTAAAGCCATTTCCTGGCTTGGACCTTTGCCTGTGTTGCTTGTATTGTTGTACATGTGGTTTTCACTGACATTCCTGTTTTTGATCCAATTCTCATCTCTTCCTGAATGGGTATGGTACCTAAGGTGTCTTCTCCCAGTGCCAACTTCCTCGACTGGGTGATAACTTTTTCTCAGTATCTGGAGAATGTCCTTCCTTCCAATCCATCTAGTCCTCAGGTCTGCTCTCCCCTGTCCATGGTCCTGGACTCAGGATCTATTGCTTTGGGTCCCTAGGGAACAGCCATTGTTTACTGACTCTTAATCTTCTGCGTGCCGGGGGTTCATTCCTAAACTCCAAGGCAACAGAGCTACACTGGACTCACACTCACAGGTAGCAGATGGGGCAGGGCTCGACCTGAGTTTTATACTTGGGATCTAGATTGGAGCCCCATGCCTACTGCTGGTCAACTGAATTATGGGATTTCCCGAACTAGCAGGAGAAACTTGGAGCTCAAATACAAAGCAAAATCTGAGCCAGGTTTTAGGAGAGATGACAGGAAAGGTGGAATCTAAAGTTTACTTAGTTGCTTTTTATGATCAGGAAGAGAATATGAAGGAGGAAGCTGGAACTCAGCCTGCCTTGCAGTGGGGAAGGTGGGTGGAGACGTTCCTACTTAATCAGAGCCTGGTGGGGAGCCAGGAAGGCTGTGGCTCTCACTGATTGCTGCTCTAATGGTGACTGGGATGGAGAGAGCTGTGCAGAAGTGTGTGAGCTGTGTGCATGTGTGTGTGTGTGTGTGTGTGCAAGACTGTGATTACCACTGCTTTTGCATTTCCTAACCAGTGGCCAGCATTCCAGGTGTCCAAGTGTTACCTTTTCTCTTCTGACTGCTCAAGCATGTCTTCCATAGAATTTGTGAGGGATGCTGTCTCTCTCCTGTAACTGTTCAAGGTTAATTCCCAGTTGGCAGGAAGTTGGCAGGATGACTCCATGCAGTCATCCAGGCACTAGATCCCTTCCATCTTGTTCCTCCAGCATCTTCCACAGCAGCAATTCTCAAACTCAGCAACCATTTGGAATCAAATGGCAACTAAGTTTGAGAACCTCTGCCTTAGGGCATAGTCCATGTCTATGTGGTTGACGCTGGATCACAGGCACTCACACAGGCCTGGAAATTGTACATGTGGTTTCCACTGACATTCTGATGGTGAGGACTTGGTCATGTACATAAGCCCTTAATTATGATACTGTGTTGTAAGTGCTAAGATCCTTACCAGAACCCAAAGGGGGGCATCTAAGTCAACTCTGGAAATCAGAAGCTATCTTGAAGGCCAAAACCCTTGGTAGCAATGCATGACTTTGAGTAGCTTAGTTTATTTATCTTATTTAACTTCCAACCTTGTCTAGTCATCCTTAAAATGAAGCTAATAACTAAAACTGCTTCAGAGAATTGCTGTGAAGATTATGCAAGGTAAGTCTCTTTTCTTTACTTAGCAGTGCCTAGCCATAGTTAGCACTGAAGATGTATAAGCTGCTCTATTACTGTTATTTTCTGGGATAGGTGAGGATGGTGGAGCTTGGGAGACTTTATGTGGTGGAGACCCAGCCAGGTCTGGCACTGGAGTTCAGCTTCTTCTCTTTGATTTGTGACCATGATGTGGCAGCCTGATTCAGCTGCCTGGCAAAAGCTGCTGCTGATGGTGGGGTTGGGTGTGTGTGTGTGTGTGTGTGTGTGTGTGTATGTGTGAGTGTGTGTGTGTGTGTGTGTGTGTGTGTGTGTGTGTGTGTGTGTAGGGATAGCAGAACCCAGCCATTTAGGAAGGAGGGAAGCACATCCTTGTCCAGAATTCAGGGCTTTGTCCAGAATCTTACAGCAGAGATAGGTCAGGCTCCTCTGGGTCCTCTCTACCTGCCTGACCCTGAGAGGCAGCAGAGACAGGAGGACATCTAGAGCCTGCACTGCCAGCATGTCTGCAGCAGACAGGGCAGAAATTATCTGGCATTCTCTAGCTTGGGCTTCATTTTCAGTAAATCTCAGTGCTGAACTTCTACTAAGTTCTCTCTGCCCCAGACAAACCTGCCTCTGTGTTTCTATGCTCTCTGTGCTGTACTCTGGAATAAGCCTCTCTCCCTGCAGAGCCACAGGGTCCAGGCATGCTCTTCAATTCCCAGCACTTTCTCAGTTCTAGGATTTCTTTCCTTTTGTTCACAGAAATGAAAGTAAAATATATCAAGATCATACATGAAAGGGAGGTTCAGGTACATAGGGCAGAGCGCAGAGATCACTGTGCATTCACCAGCTGAAGGTAGAAATAGAACTCTGGGAGCACCCTAGCACCTGGGGTGGGGCACAGAGGAGACCCACCTGCTGAGTAGCTAAAAGCTTCTATTGGGAGATCTGCAGGAGTCAATAACAAGGGGAGCAACCACAAGAATTAAGTGCAGCACAGCTCGTACCTATACTAGTTTGCTGCCCTTCGGGTTCAAACTTTTTTTTTTAAAAAAAGATTTTCAGAGAAGAAGAAGAAGATCTGGTATCTTAGACCCTTTGGCTCTGACACCTGAAAGGGTGGTTCCTCCTGTCTGCTCCCTTCTTCCTTCCCTAAGTGCCCCATAGCCATGATGGTCTCCGTGCTGTTAATAGCCAGCCACGGATGGGTTAGCAGCTGTCCCCAGCCCAAGCACCTCCCAGCCCTCTCCCTCTCCAGAACACCTGTCTGTCAGCCCCTTTCAGAGCGTTGTCTTCAAGGAGTCACAAACCAAAGGAGGAGAAATCTGGGGGCTGAATGAGGAGAGGGAGAATTTATCTCCGTCTGTCACATGCTCTCCACACCAAATAAAGAAATATAAATCATGTTTCCTCTCGCCATCTGTGGTCACAGCAGCCAACTCTGTGAGGAGGGAAAGCAAAGGAGAGGGAGGAGGCAGAAGGGGTGAGGCTGGGCCGCCTGGAGCCACCAGTACCCCTGCTGCAGGCTTCTTATGAATCCACACAAGGTCGGAAAACTCCTCACAATTTCCAGCTGAGGGATCATAGCTTCCTTATAAAATGACCCTTGTTAGATACTTCTGACTGGCATAAGCAAGAAAGACATGGCGCCTGCCCTCCTGAATTGCAGTCTGATGGGGGAGACAAGTGCTTAATGTAAAGCGTGACCACTGCATGGTGTTTGGCATCAGGTGGTGGAGGCCCTGGGTCAAGGAGACCAGAGAAGGTGCCCCAGAGGAAGTGGCAAGAAAGCCGAGGCTTGAAGATGCAGCTGGAAACCAGCGAGGCACAGTGTGTATTTGCAAAGCCACCAGGGTGGGGTGCTGGACAAAATGGAGCAGGGAGAGTAGATAGGGGCGGTCATAGCTATCTAGGCAGGAGATGACCAGGTAGGGCTGGGCCAGGCAAATGGCAATGGGAATGAGAGACAGGAAAAAGGTAACAGACCCTGGGGAAGTCAAATTAATAGGACTTGGTAAGTGGTTGAAGGTAGGGGAAAAGAGAGGAATGCACAGATCTATGACTTTCTTGGAGTCAGGAGATACAGTGTGGTGCAAGAATGGACAGGGGGTGGTAGTCAAATGCCCCAGGCAGTGGTTTCTGTTTGAGCCACATTAAAACCCAGTTACCTGTGGTCACCTGA
Source organism: Sciurus vulgaris (assembly GCF_902686455.1). NCBI lineage: Eukaryota > Metazoa > Chordata > Mammalia > Rodentia > Sciuridae > Sciurus > Sciurus vulgaris. The sequence continues at coordinate 108,181,724 of NC_136472.1, forward strand.
GAGCAGTTGGTCAGTGGGCAGTTAGATATAAACACCAAGAACAGTTGGCCATTTCATGAGGTAGATGTGGGCTCAGTTCACATGTGTCTTGGAATTTGTAATGTTGGCCTAGGGCTCACTTCTGACCTGACCACCCCTGACATCCGTGGCTTCCTTGCTTCTCCACTGTGGATTTAACCTCAAGAGAAAGGAAGGCTGACGTGCAGGCTTAGAGGTCTGTTTGCTGCTAGACTGTAAGCTCCACAGAGGCCAGGACTCTGTGTGTCCTGTTTGCTGTCATGTCGTAAAGCTCTTACTAACGAGTTTTTGAATGAGGGAATATGTAAATGAGTGATCTTGTCCATGGGACGTTCACCTCAGAAGGACAGAAATTATGTTGAAAGTATTGCTCTAGTACTGCACCAGCTAGTCTCTGAGTCTCCATGTCTGCCCATCTACAGTCTGTTTTTATACAAAATTCCAAAAGATCTTTTTAAATATAAGTGGGATCATGTGACTCGCCTACTCAAGACTCCTTGAGGCTTTTCACAGACCTGAGAATAAAAACAAAACTACTTAGCAAAGCCTATCAGGAGCCTCTCCACGGGGGTCAGTCCACCCTTGCCTTGTTCATTCCGTTCCTATCGCATGGGGTGTCTTTCCCATCACAGAGCATTGGTGTGCAAATGTGTGCAATATGTGTGTGTGCTTGTGTTCAAACTTGTGTGCATCTGTCTGCAAAAAGCAGTGTGAATACCATCCTGTCTGCCTAAAAAATATCTTCCCTCTCTCTTTGCTGAGTTCGTCTTTCAGATCTCTGCTGGTGCCACAAGCTAAACTAGATGCCAGACCCTCCTCCCTTTCTCTTCTCTCATCCTCTGTTCTTTTCTTTCCTAAAGTCATCAAAGAGATAAATATAGCATGTGTCTGTTTACTTATTTAAAGTCTGCCATCTCCTGCATTGTGGGCTCCTTGGCGACCCAAAGTGTTTTATGGCTGGCTCATACTCTGTTTCACCGAGTACTCCAGGAACAGGTGAACAAACGTGTCCGTTCCGTCGTAGGGAGGGAAAGAGGCCATGTCTTTCCTGTTGTGTTAGGCAGACAGAGGCCCTGCCAGTTCAGGCATCTTAAGGAAAAGAAGACTTTTTAGTCACCCATTCGTCCACACAGTCATTCGTGAATGCACCTAAACGTTTTTTGAGGGCCTACTGTGCACTTGAGGCTGCACTAGACCATGGAGAGTCTACCAAGGACATGGCAGAAAATGTCCCTGTTTCTTTGAAGTTCACATTTTAATATCAACAGGAGGTATGCAGGCAATAAATAAGCAGGTATGTGAACAAAGTCATTAACAGCCTGGGTCAGCACACAGGAAGATAACTAACAGTACACTGTGCAGAAGTGTCAGGAGTTGGGGTCTTGCTGGTGGAGGTGTTTGGGCCTGTGTGGAAGGCACCATGGGGCAGCTGAGTCTCTCTCCTGCTTTTGGCTGAAGGCCCTTTCTTAGGGCAGACTGTGAACAGAAGGTAGAGCGGACTTCCTTGCCAAGATAGCCAGTGTCCATGGCTTCTTCCTCCCCTGATTTGTCTGTCTAGAGATGAAGGGACAAATAGGAATAAAGTGTGAGAGAAGGTGACAAGCTCACACCTCAGTCTCTTTACCGTTACTCCCTTTAAACTTCTTTGGTGACATTTTAAGAATGGATGCTTTAAGGTTCCCATAAAGCAGAAAACTTCAAGCTGAAAGCAGGTATTTTGTGACTTCTGATAAAGGACTTGAACTGACAGCTCTGCTAGGCAGACTGAAGAGCATCATGCCCCAGCCCTTCATCCCCTTCCCTGTCACTCCCAGCTGTCACCCCTGTCCAAGGACAACTGCCCTGCAGAGGCTTCTGTGCCACCTTCCCCCGTGGAGAGGAGAGGGAGGAGAGAAGTCAAGGACGGTTGTAAGGTGAGAGGGCTGACTGACACTCCAAGGCCACCTCTGCAGTGGGGACCACTGGCTCAGATCCCAAGGTACTCACCCTTTCTGGGCCTGGGTTTCTGTGCTGGAAACCAGGATTGCTGATGGACCTCGTGCGTGTTCACATCCTTCCAGGTGCTGGTGTCCTCTAAGGACTGAATATGGTGACCCACTTAGTCCTCAAAGCAGCCCGTTGTTACGGAGGTTTCAGAAGCAGTTTCAAACTTAATTCGCAAAAGTGTCCCACAGAATTGACTCCCATTCCAGCACCAGTTTCACATTCTTCCTGTGAGTCCCTCCAAATACGGCGGGTGAGGGAACAGGGATTCGCAGAGTGTAAGGCAGGTGCCCAGGGTGCCCCAGGTTGGTAGGTGGAAGAGCCAGGATCGGAATCCAGGCACTTTGACTGCAGTGTTTACACTCTTAACAGGAATATTTCTTTTCCTTGTAGAATGAGATACTGCAAGTAATAGGTCTGATAGACAGATGTCACCTCCTGGCATTGTCCTGATGGAAAGCATTTTCCCCTCTGCCCTCCAGTACTGCTCGTATTATCTTCCCATTGGTTCATTCTGTGGGTTTGGCTATTGCCGAATTTCAAACAGGAATCCTCAAAAATTTTACAAACAACATGTATTCCCTTGCATATTTTTGAGTTGACATCTAAATTTATTTTATCACAAGTTTAAGTAATTTCCTAAGGTGTTATTTCTAGGTTGTTATAAATATTGCCATTTTATAATAAAATCACTACGGCACCTTTTAAGATGTATCAGAAGGAAATTGAATACAGTAGAGCATTGATACCTACCATCATCTACTTAAGAATAGAAACAGTTGAAAAAGCAAAACAAAACAAAACAACAGGCACATGGGGATTTTGCTTTATTCCATTTTCTCCTCAAATTCCATTTCACTTCTTCACAGAATTTTACTGTATTGTTGTGTATTCTTATGATTTAAAGTCTTTTATTGATCACCCCATCATATGTATACTAAAGTTAATTTTTTAAAATAATTCCAGTGACCATAGGTTCTAAACAGTACAATATTTTTCTTCACCATAGGTTCTAAACAGTACAATATTTTTCTTCTCCTTGTGGTAGTCTCATAATAATTAGCATTATATAATTGGTCAGAACACTATACATAAATTAAAAATTATGGCACAAATATTAAATATGTAAAGCAAAGTATCTTGGAAAGGTCTCTCTTAACAAGAGACTTGAGGCTTCCTTTTACAATTAATTCATGTGTCCATGGATGCACATTAATTACTGCTACAACATCAAAAAGCAAAAGCAGAGACGGTATATCGAGCCACTAGTGAATGGGAGGCTTTCCATAGCATATGTATTAATGATTGTTGTTGAGAGCATTATTTATTGTAGAATTTGCTGTAGAATTTATTGTAGAATTAATGAATGTATTTTCATTAAATTAATCTAAATCTCATAAGTTCCTGGTAGAAATGAGTAAAGAAGCACATACACGACTGTAGGCAGGAAGAAGTGAAAAATGAGTGTGGATCCGCCTCTAGGACGTGTTCCTACGACCTGAGGGTGTAATGCTAAGCAGCTGGATGGAACTGTAGATGCTTTTACCTTCTCTTCCTCATAATCCTGCAAAATATGCTTGCAAGGCTTGAATGAGCCATGGGTGGATGGGCGTTACCTGCCAAGTTCCCTCTCTCTGAGAACGAGGGAAGTGCAGAGTGTGTGGAATAGGGATGTCCAGACTTCCCAGCTAGCTTCTGATAAATCTTAAACATTCGAATTCTAAGCTGGGGAGAATTTTGCCATGCATTTGTTACTGGGATGACATAGACCATTTTCAAAATTCGTTACTGATATTCTGATTGCTCTTTGCCCCAGGGGTATATCCCTTAAGAGGTGGGAAAGGAAAAGGCAGGGTTTTTACATAAAAATTCATCATCTCCCTCAGTCCATGAATTTAGAACGTTCCAACATGACGTATCTGATTAAGAATAAAATATGCATAAGACAAAAAAAACCCCCAAAAAAAAACAGTAGCACTCCAACTTCAATGGCTCTTCAATTTTCATTCTCCTGTTTGGAGATGGTGGACAGCTAACAACCACATGTTTTGGTGCTTCCTTGAACCTAGGATTGGGGCATAGTTAATTTCTGCCATTCAGTGCACTTGTGTAGAATTTGGAAGGCAGGACTGAGACAGAAGCATCAATTTGAGACTTCTAGCAGCCTCCCTGGACAAGAAGGCTGGGGTTTTTCTTCAGCAAGTCCCAGTGTTTATCCTCCAGCTATCTATGTGTCAAGAAATAGTTGTGGCTTTGCCTTGGCAACTCCTTGATATCACTTCCTAATATCTGGATCACAGTTATGGGGCCGATCTCCAGTTTCCTGTTGTTCAGGGGCTGCTCAGCAATGACGCTGGCTCCAGTCACACATGATTATTAGATCAACTCTCTTTTGCTCTAGAAAGCATTCCAAGGACCCTGTCTGAAGCCCACATTCGCAGACTTTCTTATAATTTGGTAACTACCTAGGTTTTTTTTTTTTTTTTTGTACAAAATCCCTTCTTGCTTAAAATACCTAAAAAGGCTTCTGCTTCTTGCACTAAACCCTGGCTGCTATAATGTGAATTGTCTCTTTTCTTGATGCTCAGGAGGTTTGCTACCTTTGTGCAAATCTTGCATGATACTAAGATTTAAAACAGGCAAGAGGAATACTTTTTCTTTTTAAAATGGGGAAAGTGACTACAAAAGAGGGGGAGGGGAAGGAAGAAAAATGGAACATACTGGAGAAGGAAATTGATCAAATTTATGTTATGTGCATGTCTGAATATGGTATAATGAATCCCACTATCATGTATAAGTATAATGCACCAATAAAATTTTTTAAAGACATAAAAAAATAAGAGGTGATGTGAACATAGGAAGAGCATTGCATCTCAGTGGAAGTATGTTCCAAGGCAGATCAGTTTTATGAAAAGGTATATATCGATGTTGCAAATGTGGAATTGATTCCCTTCAATGTAGCCAAGTCCATGATCCCTTAGAACATCTTCATAGACCTCTCAATGTTCTCTAGAATGGAGACCTGAGACTCTTTGAAGAGACTTTCTAGAAACTACTGGGGGTAAATGAAGGCACCCAGCTGCCAATCATTAGCCCTTCATTGTGCATTGGTGGGTGAGTGCAGTTTCTGAGGGACACATGCCTGTGATTTTGCTGTGATGGTTTAGAGAAGCACAGGAGTCAAGTGGGGTTTGACTGCAGAGGCAACACAAGGAAATGAGAGGGTGACCAATGTGAAATCCAGAAGTGCCATCGTAGCTTTAATCAGAACCGTATTTGGCTATTTATCAGTGATCCATGATGATAAATGTCCACCCAGTGCCTATGACATGGCAGTGCTCACCAGTCTTTGCTCAATGAGTGAATGAACAGTTCCAAAGTTTGGGGAAGCAATGAAGTGCTGAGAGGCTTCATGGTTTAGATTAGGTAACTCCACCCAAAAGCTCATGCGTGAGACAATGCAAGAAAGTTTAGAGGTGAAATGGCTAGGGTATGAGAACCTTAAACCTAATCAGTGTGTAAATCCCCTGATAGGGATTAACTGAGTGGTGATCATAGGCTGGTAGGGTGTGACTAGAGGAGGTGGGTCATTGGGGGGTCCTTTGGGGATATATATTAGGTGAGTTGTGCTTAGTCTCTCTCTCTCTCTCTGTCTCTCTCTCTCTCTCTGCTTCCTGGTACCCTGTTCTCAGCTGCTTTCCTTCTCCACAGTCTTGTGCCATGATGTTCTGATGTTCTGCCTCACCTCGGACCCTGAGGAATGGAGTTGGCCAACTATGAACTAAGACCTCTGAAACCATGAGCCCCAAAATAAACTTATCCTCCTCAAATTGTTCTTGTCATGTCTTTTGGTCACAGCAGTGAAAAAGCTGACTCAAACAAAAGCCAACAGTACCCTCTTCCAAACAGCCTTTAGAAGACATTTAGCAAGAGATTGCCTAGGGTGGTGAAGACATAAACTTTGGAGTCCCAAGATCCTATCCCAGCCTGGCTTATAGGGAAAGTTGCTTAACCTCACAGAACTTTACTTTCAACAGAGAAAAAGGAGAATGAAAAGGAATCAAAATTATGGGATTGTTGTAAGATTAAATGAAACAAGTTTAGGTGAGAGAAATAGCACATTGGGAAACACAGTATTGATAATACAATCTTGTTCAGAAATGTGTGTCTTAGTATAGGCATCTCATTTTTACTACATATATGCTATGCAGAGTTAGTAGAAGATGTTGCTGTATAACTCTTTATTTATTTTTTTTTTGTATAACTCTTTAAATAGCAATTTATTTTTCTAGCAAGAGCAAAACTGAATAAGCAATTCTTTGTTTCCACGGAGTATAGAATAAGCATAAGTTGGTTGAAGCTAGAGAGAAAGGAGGATCAAAGTTAGACAGCAAGAAGTAATTGTTGGCATGAATGCTATAAAGCCTGGGGCAGGTGACAAGGAAGCCTGCTGACTTATTTCCCTCATACCACAGGTCCTGCCGGGGTGCCTGGCATTGAACTCCCCGGTGGTTGTTTTACCCTCAGGCGTCCTGCATGAAAGGTCTGACTATATTCCCTGCCAGTGACTGGAGTTAGTCCTTTAACTCTTACTTTCTTCTTTCATGTGTCCACCATTCTGATACTTTGTATCCACTTGTTCCCCAACCCACCAGCATCACTAAACTAATGTTCCGTGTAGGTGGACACCTGAGCTCTTGCATTTCTGTGGAGACATCTGAGCATGCTTGATAGTTTAAAGGTTAATAATTGGGTCACTGTCCTTTTTAGAGCCAGGGAGTGGCCTAGGCTGTATGTGGCAAGCGTTCAGAAAACAGAAGCAGTCGCAGCCCCTAAATTCTGCACGTCTGGCCCACCCAGGGAAAGAGAGACAGATAGACCCATAGGCAGGCAGGCACCTGTCATTTCAGCTTATTTGCAGCCTTAAAAAAAAGGCAGCTGAGAGTAATGTTAAAATTAGACTGTACTAAAGGCAGTCGGCGTTGAGGAAATTAGTTGAATGCTTCCTTGGTAATTGTTGGTGAGGATGTGAAGGGTGTGCTGTACCTGAGAGAAGCTGATAATAAACAACTCAGGAAGTCAGAAATAAACAACTTTCTTCTGCCTCTTGGAGGTTCTTCTGCACGCCTGTGGATGCCTTTGTTCCTTCTTATTTTTTTCTGATGTCCACTAACCCATGGTAAGAGAAGAACCCAGCTGGAAACTGATTCTGAGATATTTACTGGTGATCTGAGCTCTGCAAGGTTCTGAGCTCAGCTAGAGAGGCCAGGAGTGGACCCTGCCCGTTTGAGTATATAGTAGGTGTGGTAAGATATGCACATAAATAGCTAAAAAGTGATCCAAGAGGCAAAATACACAGGATAGAAATACACAGGAAAAAGCCATCAGAGGAACTTCCTCTGAACTGGACCTGGGAAGGTAGAGATAGTTTGGGCGTTAGAGAGACAGAAAGAGGGAAAGACAGAGACAGAGATGGTGGGATATGAACTCATCCTTTTATCAGAGACGCACCCTCCTTTTAATGGCATCAATGGCAGAGGATCTCAACTGTGCATGCTGTTGAATGTGTCCCAGCAGAACCAGTCCATGACTTGACTTGGATGGATCCTAGGTGGCACAAAATGAAATAAGGAAAGAACTCAGGCATGGGAGGCCTCGAATGTCTATGATAAGGAAATTACTGATGAGCGATGGGGAAGAGCGAAGGATTATATGAGTGACAAATTGAAAACTGGAATCTGGGTAAGATTATATGGTCACAGGGTCTTGGATGACTTAAAGAAGAAGAGACACTAAACAGGGACAACAGAAATGATGATAGTCCAGAAATGGACCAAGCAGAGAGTCTTGGCTGCTTGCTGTGGTTTGAATGTGTCCCCTGAGGTTCACATGATAGAAACATCATCCCCAGTGCAATGGTGCTGAGAGGAGGGACCTTGGTGAGATAATTAGATCATGAGGGCTCTGACCTCATAATAAATTAATGCCATTTTAGGAGAAGTGGGGTTTTTTTTAATTAATTATTTTTTTAAATTATTTTTTTATTCACTGTATACAAATGGGGTATAACTTTCATTTCTCTGGTTGTATACAAAGTAGAGTCACACCGTTTGTGTAATCATACATGTACATAGAATAATGATGTTTGTTTCATTCTATTATCTTTCCTTCCCCCCACCCCCTCCCCACCCCTCATTTTGGATGGAGTTGGAGAATATCATGCCTAGGGAAGTGGATTTCTGACAGGATGAGTTCATACCCTGCTTCCGCCTTCCACTTTCCACCATGGGGTGATGCAGCAAGAAGGCCCTCACCAGATGTGGCCCCTTGATCTTGGACTTCCCAGCTTCTAGAACCATAAATCATATAAATCCATCAGTCTCAGGTGTTCTGTTCTAGCTGCACACAATGGATTGTGACACTGCTACTGTAATGTCAGGCCCCCTTCAGCATTCCGAGGATCCCAACTACCCGCAGAACGTTGACCTCTACGCCAGTTCTTCCAACATTCCACGACCGTGTCCAGCCTCCCTTCCTCCTCCTCCCTCGTCTGTGCTTCAGCAGCACTGTGCTCTCAGCAGGCATTGCCTCACTTCCAGGCTATCTCCAACCTTCCCTCCTGCCCCAGCCTCTGCCATCAACATCCAGTCCTACTTTATGCTTCCATCTATAAATGCTAAGAGAGTTGAATAGGGAGACCAGACAGCCCTGGAGGATGAGGCTTGGGAACTCTGATTCTGGAATTCTCTAGGGAAAGGCATGCAGAACATATGCATGCATGTGGGGAAAGAGAGGGTTGGGAAGCCAAGCTCAGCCCCGTGGAGCCAGGAGCCAGGAGCAGGGCCTGTGCTTACCTTCCTTTCTCCCGTCTCCTCCACCCCACCCAGATAGATCGTTCAGAATGCTGTGCTGACAGGAGCTGGTGCTCATGCTGTTGGATTTCAGCAGATGATAAAGTGACAGGAAGATTGTACCACGTTCTCCAAAAGGTTCCCTGGGGAGGATGCTGAGGGAGGGTGATTGATATGGTTAGACTGTGATGTGTTCTTTAGGGAGAAGACAGAGGAGTTTGGAGCAAGCGGGGAAAGAGACAGCGAAGGGGGAAGGCAGTAGCTGGAGAAGGAGCCCCTTCCTCCATGGAGATGTGAGCTCTGGTACTGAGGCTGGGGTTCACTTGCCCTTGATCAGAAGAAAGGGCAGAGAGCTAGTCAATCAGCAGCTGCAAGAAGCCCTGGGGAGCAGGGTGCACTGGGTGGCAGGAATTGCTCTGGGAGGTTCCATCCCAAGGAAGGAAGGCCCCTTGCTACCTGCTGTCGTGACAAGGTTATCCCACCCAAGAAGGGAAGCCTGTGTGAGTTTTCAGTGAGAAAGCAACTGTGCTGAGTGGAAGCTGGCCCAGAGGAGCAAACTAGGAAATACCTTCTGTCCACAGCCAGGACAGGATCTGGTTGTGTGGTGGGCAGCAGGGAGCCGAGTGTTCATGGAAGTACCAGCTGAGTAAGGAGAGGTCAGGTGGGTCTCTTCCTCTTGCCATCAGAGAGAACTTCTTCTGGAGATCACTTCCAGAAGAATTCTGCCAGGAGAGAGAGTAAAGTGCTACTCAAAGGCAGACCCCCAGGCAGGGGGCAGGTGTACATCAATGCTCACTCTGAGCAGCCCCAGGTTAGGGGACTTAATAGGCTCATTCCTTCTCCTCCCATTCCACACTTTGGGTTGCTGGCTGATGGAGAAGACTTGTTCAGTGGGGAGCTGGCTCAGCAAGTTCCTGTCCCTCCCCCACATGGCTTAAGCCCCAGGGGAGAGAGGGGGCATGAGAAAGAAAAGGAAAGCACTCCAGGAGGTAATGTGAGATTCTGAGAAGGACAGGAGGGAGGCCCTGGGCATACATCCATGAACACCTGGCCATGCCTGGCTGTAGGATGGGGTGTGGGGATGGCAGAGGATAGGGCACAATTGTCTCCCATTGTGGTAGTGGTTTCTTCTGTGTCTCCTTAAGGTTCTTTAATGTTCTTAACAGTGGTTTTAGCCCTCAGGGCTTCTCTAATGAGAAAGAAATAATGTCATCCATAAAGAGGGGTCTTTGTTTCTGCAGACCTGCTCCAGGGTATTGGTGATGACCGAGGACTGACAAACACCTAGAAAAGGCTAAAGTTAAACTCTTGGCCTGAGGAAGGCACGGACCATTCCAAAGAAGAGATCTGGGGGTCGGAGGATACACAGAGTGAGAGGAGGGAGGATGCATAGAATGAGAGGATTGGGGGAAGTAATGCAAAAGATCTAGCATAGCCTGGAGATTTGGGGGGAAAGAACTAGAAACCAAGGATTAGAGAAGGGACCATAAATTCTGCTAGTATCCAAATGTACCATTATGCAAAATTGAAAAAACCATCCCTTCTTTAAGACACTTTAGAAGTATCTTCCAGAAATTTTCTATAATAAATATTTATATGTTGTGGATATAAATGTGAGTAGTGTCCCCTAGAGTTGTGCAATATACAACATGCACAGCTGTATACTGCAACTCTACTACTGACTATTGTAGGAACTTATGGAGGCAGATTAGTAAACAGGGATTTTAGAATGCTTTTGTCTATGTGACTTGATATATGTTCCCCTTTGCCATCTTTTCAATAACCTTTAGGGGAAAAACTTACACTGTTTTTCAAAGCTTTGGGAGTTAGATTTGTTTTTCTTTTTAATGTGTCATTGTACAAAACCAGGCCTTGAGGCTGGAGCATTATGGCTGAGATTAATTTAGATGACACTCATTTGCCTGCACAGATAACAGGAGGCTTACAGTGTGCACTCCAAGACTGATGACAACTTGACCTCAATGTCACACTAATCAGTCTTTGAAATCCAAGGTCCCTCTTCTGTCAGGAAGTCGCCAGGGTTGGGGCACTTCTGGGTCTGTCCTGCAGGATCTCCCATCCCTGGTTTAACGTGGGGGAAGCTAAATCACAGAGAACAGGAGTCAAGGTGAGTTGAGGTTCTGAGATCAACTGGGTTGGCTGCTCCAAAACCAGGCTAACGCAACATGGATAGAAAGTCCAAATTTCAGAGCCAGGATGAGTGTGGGAGGATACTGAAACCAGAGAGGCTCCAACCAGGAGCAGCCAAGCAGGTGGACAGGGAATGGCGTGAAGGAATTCTGGAGCTGCCAGCTGATGTTCGGGATGGTCCTGAATGATCCCAGGATGAACACGGGGGCCAGCTTCACCTGAAGAAGCCGTGCAAGTTCAACCATGCAGAGAACAGCAGGACCAAGACGTGTTTTCTGCCACAGAGCTCCTCGGAGGTCTTCTGGGTCAGGCTGGCTAGAAGAGCCTGGAGAGCAGATATCACAGGGAGAGGACACAGCTCTCAAAGTTGGTCAGGAGCACCAAGCCTGTTAGAGGCTGGTGCACGATGCCATCCTCTAGGCTCTGACCTTTCACCCTGAGTCTCGGGTTCTTCTACATGACGCAAGGAGGAGAAGGGAGCTGGCGAAGGGGTCAGAGCTATGAATCTTACCAGCTGGCTAAGCAGGATTACGGTCGCATAATAAATCCTGGGCCAGGCGTGTTTATGAGACTCTCGGAAGCTACAGGAACAATATCATTTAGGAAACATTTATGCTCACGAGATGAAAGCCGTTCCTTCCCCCTCCCTTATTTATGAGGCATGCTGGGTAATTAAGTGAGAGCTGGGAAGGAAGGTGGCGGGAAGAAGATCACTCCTAAATAATCCTGTCTGGTGAAGCCACCATCTGGTCTGTTGTGCATCAAGGATGGCCCCATACTGCTGGATGGTTTATGAGAAGTGAAGGAATCAAGAGACTGAGGAGGAAAGATCCATGACATAGAATGAATGTGGGTTGAGCCCTTGTTGGGTGGGGACTATGTCTTAGTCCCTGGCACCCAGCACAGTGCCTGGCATATGGTAGGTGCTTAACCCATGTTGTTGAATCAATTCATCCATTTACTGGCTCAAAAACAATTTCATGGGTGCATCCATGTATCCGCTTCTGCACTTATTACACACTGCTTTGCAATAATGAACAAGATGGACAAAGGCTGGCTTCGTGGAGCTTATGGCTTAGCAGGGGGATTAAGCATCAAAGAAATAATGACTGATGATTATTTCACTGTAGTGGATTTGCCTTTCCCTACCTACTATAATTAAGGAAAAAAGGGAGGAAAAGGAGGAATGAGTTGGGGCAATTAGACCTTAGGTCTTATAAGATCAAGTTATGATTAGTAGGCCTGATAACTAAGTGAAGGTCAGAACATAGGTGGACATTCTTTCAGCATGAATATTTTCGAATGTTAAATTGGCAGCAAGTTTGTCTGTTGTAGGTAGAGCTGGAGAAGGCCTTTAGCTGATCAGCCTTGTGTCTGATTTGTTCATATTGTTTGATGTTATGATAATCCACCAGGACCAAGAAAGGATAACCAGAGAAGGGAGGTAGAAGTGGAAGTTAGCAGCTACCCAAAGTTGTGAAGCAGCTCAACATTCTATCTTCAACTTTTTACCTTGGGACTCAGAGTTTCCTCCTCATTGTCACCCTGTCTCTGGCAGAAAAACTGTTAACGAGGTCCTTGCCTAAGACCTGAATATTCCTGTACACAGGAAAGAGCATGGCTATTGAGGAGCTGGAGCCATGAGGTTGAGTGAGCTAGAGAGACACAGACCCAAATGAGGAGGCTTCAGTCTTGGTCCACTGAGTTACTTTGAAAGTGCTTGAATATATTTCAAAAGGCATTTAGCAAGTCTAAGTAAAATTAGAATCTGAGATATTTTTCAATGTCTAATGGAATTATTATCTGGAAACAACCATTAAACCTATAAAGTACCTGCCCAGAGTCAACACAATTGGCTGACTGTAAGTATGTGTGTTCGGGAGCATGGGTGTGTATCTTTGCATGTGTGTGGGTCTCTTGTTTGCCAAGAATGAGAACCTGTGAGTGGGACTCAGAGTCTTGGTCCTGTCTCCACAATTGGAGAAGGTGATGTTTGGCTCCCAAGTAGTCTCATCAATGCTTCCTTCCCTGAGTACACATTCACAGATAACATACCTCTTCTCCCTTTAGACCTGCCTGGACTTATGGCCCCTACCGATCCATAGATGGAAGCCTGTGTGACTTAGGAAATTTAGAGGCAGGATCATGGAAGCTTTGCAGCTTCTCCTGCACCGCTCCCAATGCTTGCTTTTAAACATTCCCTCACAGGGGACCAGCTTGAGTGCCATGCTAGGAGAAACCTCCCTGGAGGGGAGGTCCTGGAGGAATAACTCTGCTATGCAGAGACAGAGAGGCCAAGGACCCTGAAGTCTCTGATGCAGGAACAAGGAGCCATCTTGGAAGTGGGTCCTGCCTCACCAGACACCATGAAGAGATGATTAAACCAGCAGCTTCCTTCCCAGATTCCCCAACCATGCCATTGTGAGCTAACTAAAACTGTTGTTTTAAGTCACAATGTTTTAGGGTAACTTATTCGGGAACAGTAGATAACTGGAAGGAGACCCAGAAAACTGCAGTCCATTCTGCAAGATTTGTGAGTCATGTGGGGGCTCAGCAGGCTCTGAGCAGACTCAGTTTGCCTGCGGCTCCTCTGTTGAGAAGCAGCAATGTCAGGAGAGCCATTTCCACTCCTGGAAGAAAGGAGGGCATTCCTCCATCTTAGGCCCTCCTGGCTCTGGCTATTGGTGCCCTGTGAGCTCTCTTCAGCCCCCACCCCCATCTCAGTGACAGCCAACTCAGAACCCCCAGGCCTGCCTGGCACGTGGGCGCCTCTACCCTTCACTGTGAGAGTGAGCAGCCCTCCCTCTAGGGGAGGGTAAGGGTCCTGTGAGGACATGATGCCTGGCCCAGTGCCAGCTGCTGGGAGATGGCTGAGGGACAGCGGCAAGGCGATGATGATGGCCTATCCCAGCAGGCAGGGGCCAGAGAAGGCAGAGAATCAAAAATCAGTGAGGCGGCTCCAGAGAAAAGAGTTGTATGCCATTAAGTAATACCAAATTAGGCTTCATGAGTGAGGTAGAGTCTATCTTTAAGACTTGAAAAAGACATTTACCACCAATTTCTGCTTAGTGCTTTACTTATGCTATTAAGCTTCCATTTCATGCACAAATGAATTATGCAGAGAACACTGTAGCTTAGTTTCAGCAGGCAAACAGTGGCCACGCCAGCGCCTTCCTATTACTCTAGTGTCAGTGCACAAAAGGATGTTGGATGCAGTTCTGGCAGATTAACAAATTAGCTCTGCTGCTATTACCTGAAGTGTTGCCAAACTGTCAGGGAGATTCTAGAACTCCAGGATTGAGAAGCAGCAGGGGGGTGAGCTGGCAGCTCCCTGAAATGCCGCAGCCTCTCTGACTCCTCATCAGTTCCCAGCGAAGGCTTTGTTTCAGGGTACAAGAGATGCCACCATCTGAAAGTTGGAAGTCCTTTCCTCAGAGGAAGCTCCCAAGCATGGTCCTTAGTTTCATAGTGTCTGGGTGACAGCCCATCAACTCGTAGGTAGGGGAGCAGGTCTCACCAGAACCCCCGACTGCTTAAGGAACTGGTTTGAGCAGAGCCCAGAGGCATGTGCTCATCCTTCTGGGCTACTGGGAACACTTTCAGAAGTCTAGACCTATGCCGCTTTCCTCATTAGGGCCCTGACCAGCTTGTTGTTGCTGTTTTCCGGTAACATTATGAGATTTAAAAGCTGTAAGACCTTTCACCCCTCTTATTCAACAGTTCTTCTCGCTTCTAGTTAATCTCACTTACTCTGGCATTAGAAAGGGTTAGAATAGGCAAGAGCTGTATGATCTGATTTTAGTGGCTCCAGATATCTCCCCCTCTAGGCTTGCTATGCCCTCTGAAATTAAAGCATTTGGGAATTAGAAGGCATTGCATCCTCAGGAATCCTGTTAAATTTCAAATAGCCCCAATCATGATGCCATATGAACCCCCAGTAGCATTAACATTCCAGTCCTTCTTAGCAGTTATGTCTCCCCCACGCCCGCAGCTCCACAAAGAGATGTCACTCAGGTGTTCCCCTGATTCATAGATTCACAGTATATTCTCTGCCTCCACCAGCTTCACCCTCTGCTTTCCAAACTGTACTGAGTATTTTGGCTTCTGATCTCATGCTGCCATCTCCCTATGGCTGGATTTTCCTCATACGTCTGATCGACCCTTTGCATTCTTTCTCGTCACAGTTCAGAATAATCTCTCCCAGTTGCTCTGCTGTAGCTTCTCCTGATTAGACACCCTGAAGGTTGCCTGGGATTATATGCTCCTAAATGCTTCTCATATTTGCCTGGCTCTTACTGCAGGGTTTATTAGCAAGGCTCTGAGGGAAGAATGGAAGAAACTAAGAAAGGCCCTGCTGAGTGACGAGCCCACCCAGTCAAAGCTTTGTGGTGGGTTGGATATGGTTTGAGTTTGTCCCCCATGGGCTCATGCATTGGAAATTTGATCACTTGTGGTATGATCTTGAAGAAATGGGCTAGTGGTTGGTCATTAGATCTTTGGAGGTGCTGCTTTAGAAGGGAATAAGTTAGCTCTCATGGAACTCTAAGTAGCTCCAGTGAGAGGGGTTGCTATAAAAAAGTGTCACCACCAGGTGATCTCTTCCTCCCACACAGGCTCTTCCCACTATGCCACGCACCATACTGTGATGTGGACAGGGAACTCTCACAAGAGCTGGGTCTATGCTGACGCCATGCTTTGGACCTCCAGAACCATGAGCTCAATAAATTTCTTTTCTTTATACATTACGCATTCTTAGATACTTTGTTGAAGCAATGGAAAACAGACTAAACAGGCTATTTCATGGGTTTGAGCATGAGGTAGGATGGGCAGGACAGGAAGTGAAGGTGGAGAACTCCAAAGGCAATCTCTGGTTCTTGGCTCTCCACAGGGTTGTTCACAAGCAGCCCATTTTATCATATTCCTGGCTAAAGTTAAATTCAGAATTTATTTGATTAATCTTATGCACTGGGCATGCAACTGATTTTAATTTTTCCAGTGTCACTCCCTCCCCTAAGGTATCCCCATGATCAAAATCAGATGATCTCTTGATTAGCTTTTCCCATGTCCATTCTGACTCATAGCCCTTGGCTCCTAATAGTAAATACTAGAAAAGTTGCTGCATTATAGAGAATTATAGTTGGAAGGGCCTCTTCTCTTACAAGGCCAGAGAGATAAAGAATTTTGACCAAGATCACAAAGTTAGTGAGTGGCCAAGCTGAACCCAGCCAGCAGTGTTCCTCTGCTGTCCCTCCTCTCTGTTTGTTCTCTGTCTGCTGGCCTTTAGGACAGCATCATTTCCAGGGAGTAATCCATGTGTACACAGTGGCTCTAAGATACAGTAATGACTGTACAGAAAGAGTAAGCTGGCTGCCTATGCCCAGGGCACTCAGATGGCAAAGGGAGCAGGCCCTTTGGAATGTGTGGAAATCAGTTTACTAAGGGTGGATATGGGGAAAGTGTACGGTTATTCAATTCCCTTGTTTTCTATGTGACTATTATCTTGTTTAGAACAATCCATAAATCATTTCCTGCTATGCAAACCCTGAGAATCTGAGCTTATCATGGGCATTATCCATCTATCTAATAAACATTTTGGTTACCAATAGTACTCTTACTTGAGTACTAGATATTGAGGATACAACAGTGAACAAAACAGACAGATGGCCTGCACTCAGAGGACTTCCAGTCTAAGAAGGGTAGAGATCAATCACTTACTATGCAGGGAAAGAAGTGCTATGATATCTTACGATAGAATGTCCATATGTAGTGTCATCCAAACCAGGATCCTTATGGAAATGGAAGGGGGAACTGTTAGTAATTATTTTAGGCCAAATGCAAACTAGGACCATCCTGAGAAAATTGGGACATCTT
The DNA here is from genome assembly GCF_902686455.1 of Sciurus vulgaris. Taxonomy (NCBI): domain Eukaryota; kingdom Metazoa; phylum Chordata; class Mammalia; order Rodentia; family Sciuridae; genus Sciurus; species Sciurus vulgaris. Next base: position 108,198,598 of record NC_136472.1, read on the forward strand.
CGTTACCCTAGTTTTGAAAAAGGAGTGAAAAAACAATATGGGGGATTGAGGTCAGGGAAGGTTTCCTAGAGGAGACAAGCTGACCTGCAATAACTTTCCTGTAGTAAGGATTCACAGAATTCATATCGATAGGAAAATTCTGAGTATATATAAGAGATTCAGAATCTATATAATAATATATAAGTATATAGTATATTATAAGGATATGTAAGTATATCTATACAAGAATGTAAGTGTATATATGTGTGTGGGGGGGGGGTGTTTGTAAGAGATTCAGAATCTAACTTTATTCATCTTATCCACTGGGCCTGCAACCGATGTTGATTTTTCTAATGTTACTCCCTCCCCCAGGGAATCGCCATGCTCACAATCAGATGATTCCCAATTAGCTTTTCCCTTATCTATCCTTCAGAAAGCGAAGCCATTCCACAAAACTCCAGGCAAAAGCTCCAATTGCAAAAGCAGCCCCTGACTCTCCAGAATGATTAGAATTTTCTCCTTTTGTCCAAGACCAGGAGTGGTCAGAACAAAGTCTCTTTCCCAGATACCAAACAATGGCAGTTTTTCTATCTACTCAATGAAGTTTTTGCCCCTGGATGAATCAATATTTTCCTGCAGCTTTTTTCTAATGTCTCATCTCATATCTTTTCCTCTCTCCCTTTTTGTCTGGCTTTTATGCTTCTTGTCTTCACAGCATGTCCCAGATTCTTTCCCCACTGTTGTTATATCCTCTGTCACTCACATTCTAACCCATTGCAATATTAGCCATCTCCAATCTCACACTTCATCCATGGAGCATCCACATCCATGGCAAGGGAAAAAAATGGAAGCTCAAATATAGGTACTTGTGAGGAGAAAGTGTCCATTCACTGCAATACCCTACTAGGTTTTAAAGAGCATATTGATCGAAATTAAGCTCTTTAAGAGACAACACTGGCTATGAAGATGCTGGTCACAGCTATAAGGTAATGAAGAATTGAGATGAGAGTCCTCTTAGATGCTATATTGGGATGGAGCCTGGTGGAGAAAGCCAATGGGCAGCTGATGTAATGAGAGGATAATTAGAACAGCCAAGAACTCTCATTGTCTTGTGCACGCTCAACTGGGCTAAAATACTTCCTCTCTCCATATCTCCTTGATCTATGGAGATCTGGGAGGTTGGGAGGTCTAGGAGTTTCTGAAACAACTAATGTGAAGTCAGACATGAATTTTTTTGGTACTTGGGATTGAACCCAGAGGCACTTAAACACTGAGTCACATTCCCAGCCCTTTTTTGTATTTTAGTTAGAGACAGGGTCTCACTGAGTTGCTTAGGGCCTCACTAGGTTACTGAGGCTGGCTTTGAACTCCAGATACTCCTGCCTCAGCCTCCTGAGAGGCTGACTGGGATTACAGACATGCACCACAGCACCCGGTCAGACATATGAAATTTTAACTTGTATAATTTTAACTCCCCAAAACCAAGCAAATTTTAAAATTTCCTATGTGTAATAGTTAGTCTTGCCCTAAGGATTGACTTTGTACATAAATGAGGCAGGATTCCACTGCATTTTATAGTAACCCCCTTTACACAATTGAATTAAGAACAAATGAACAATATGGAACAATGTGGGATTTGCTGTAAGAGGCAACTTTTTAAAATTTAGTCACTTTAGGCAGGATATATGTGTGGTGGAGGAGATGGAAGGGGAGGGAGAAGGACCAGAAATGATAGAATTGATTCAAAAGGAGATAAAGAAAGCAACTATAGAGAAAAGCACTTTGAAATAAAACGGGAAGTGCTCCACACACATCATTAAATTTAGTAGGTAGGTAGCATGCTAACAAATACCCTGGGAGATCCTAGAAGCCCTCACATCACCAACAAAGACACACTTTTTTAAAAAAGAATTTTGCAGCAGCCTTTTCATTTGGGAGTTGTCTCTTCTGAGATACCCCCAGTGTGGAGGCCTGTGTACTAATAATTGGGAGTGAAAATTGAAGGGGAAAGAGGAAAGTGGTGTGATTGATGGATCCTATTTGGTCAAAGCAGCTTCTTATATGCATTCAATATTGAGCATCTGCCAAGAGACACCAAGAAAGTTCCGTAATCTGGTATCATTCCTGATGCCTTTCTGGTGGGGAGCAGATGGGGTGCAACAGACTCAGAATCAGGATCAGGTGAAGGCCAGATCAGGGACAGCTCTTGGCCTCTTCTGTTTCCCCCACCATCCAGCCTACCAGTTTATTCCATCTGACTGTTTTTTTTTTTTTTTTTTTAAGATTGGCTGCATTGTAGCATGATGTCTGTGTACAGTTTATCCTCAAATGTGAGGTCAGTTCTTCTCAACTAATCCTTTTAAGTGTTTCAATAAAACACTATTTACAAATTATAAAGAAGTGGTACCCACTGGAATACGCCAGGTTCTTGCTCCATTTGCAAGGTAGTATCTGAACAGGAACTGCTCCTCTGGGAAGGAGCCACCCTCACAAATACACTTCATGTATTTATGGCAAATGTAATTTACCTCTGGCTCTGAGTCAAAAGCTCTGATGCTTTTCAAAAGACCCCCATGAAGTAAGATTGTGATGAGGAACACTGGCAGTGGCATGACACCAACAGGGGCTGTCAACACCAGCCTGGGCGGCCGAGGCCGGATGTCCCCATTGGCCAAGAGACTCAGCAGAAACAGGCTGTGATCCCTAAGGCAGCATTTGTATCAAACTCTGGGGTCAAGCAGGGTGATTGTGGCCTGAAGTATGAAGGATTTAAAAACCATTCATACCATCACTTCTGGTTTATTACCCAGACTTGTATTTTCTGCAGAAGGGTTGATGGCTTTGGTTTATGAGAATCAATTAACTCGTGACAGATTCCTGGAATACCATTCTGATTCTCATTCTCATGCCTTCTCTTCCCCACCATCCATTTCTCAATTTTTCTCTGTCTCTGTCTCTCATTCATACACACACACGCACACACACACACACACACACATCATGCACACATGCACACACACGTAAACGCACACATGCACACACACGGACACACATGCACACACATACACACACCACCAGTGTTCTTCATCTTCCTCTTGCTGTAACAAACGGAACATTAGAAAATGGGAGCGTTTGAAGCACTGGGCCCAGAGCAGAAGTGATGGTGGGGCTCCACCAGCTTCAGAAGCCATCTCTGGTACGCTACAGCTGAAAGAAACTTTGGAGCCACCTAGATGGCTGAGGAAACCAAGACCCGAAGATGGCAGTAATACAGGTAGTGCACAACCTTCTTGTCAAATTCAAAATAAAGCTGGTTTCACCCACACCTACACTGGTCCAGCTCCAGCCTAAACCTGTGCCCAGGAGGTATCCTTTGTTCCTGTGCTCCGCACAACACCTGAAGAAGTCTGCTACGTCCACCTGCCATGCTCACTGTGTGGAGGTTTTCCTCACAGGACAGAGGGAAGGATGAGAACAGCATCTCCAGGTGCCTTAGCTTTCCAGGGTGCCTCATTGAGATCATCTGGCCATTCACATTCCGGAGAAGGACAACTGAAATTTCAAGTACTGGTATGATCCGAAGAGAACCCTATAGCCATCTTAAGAAAGTCAGACCAAAATCGGGTTTCCTTCTCCAGCCACTGGTCCTTCTACTCTGGCCTCCCTGCTTCCCTGTCTGCTGGGACCTCTAGCTCCAGCCCAAACTCCATTTCAGCCTCACAGCCTCACAGCCTCACAGCCTTAGCTCCAGTTCACTGTGGCTTTTGAGGAGGAAGGAAAGGGGATGGAGTACGTGACCAACAGTCCCAAAGAACTGGGCATAAGCCCCAAACCCAAATCTCCCTCCCTTCTGCTTAACACGAACCCAAGCCAGCAGAGGAAAGCCATGCTGAGGTCACCACATTCCTCGTGGATACAGAGTGTCTTTGTCCAAGGCTGCCAGGCCTCTGGCTCTGGCTGACTCAGGCTGGCAGGCTCAAGCTGAACATTCTCTCCCCACTGAAAAATGAGCATTCTCAGAATCTCAGGACACAGCCGGGCAAGAGTAAGTACACACACCCATAGAGGCACACACACACACACACACACACACACACACACACACACACACACACACACACCAGAGCTAGGAGCAAACACTGAATAAAATAGACCTGACATACAGCTCAACTTGATCTCCAAAGCTTCCACAAGAGTTGGATCCTCCTCCAGGAGCAGGGTCTCAGGAAATTTCCAATTTCCTCAGTAATTTTTTTTTTCTCTGTAAAAGGAGAATAATAATACCTACCTAGAATGATTGTTAGGAGACTAGAGATAAATATAAAATGCTTAACCTAGTAACTGGATTGATAAATCATAGTGTATGCCATTTTTATTAGTTGGGGGACATCTTTTATGTGACCCTTCTCCCTTTCTCTAATAACATCCTTCCTACCCAGAAAGGAGGGTGTCCCCATTTCCGAACCCCACTGGCCAACCTGATGGGAAAAAATGCCATCAGGAGGTATATGACCTGGCATGGGCCAGCTGGGGGCCTCAAGTCCAGTTGAGTGGGAGGAACTGGCCTCTTCTGGCTGTCTGGACAAAGAGACCATTGGTAACAGCATATTTCCAAAGTTCTGATAATAATTTGAGCTTAATGATGCTGATCTCACCAACCAGTATCTTGGCAGGGGTGGGGAGAGGGATGCAAGGAGAAGCAGGAAAGAGCTTTGTCTCATTGCTTCAAGCCCTGGGGAGCTCTAGAAACCTCTAACTCATTCTAAACTTTAGTTAATCCCTGACCAGGGATTAATTCACTGATTGGGTTAAGACTCCCCTAACCCAATCATTTCACCTCTAAACTGTCTTACATTGTTTCACACATGAGCTTCTGGGGGACACCTCATATCTGTAGAAAGCGGGCAAGAGGGAAATTCAACTGGTCAGGTGGCAGGGACTATAGCTTGCAAACTGAACATTATGCAGTATGGGCAGGGAAGAGGAAACTGACTGGTAGAACCCAGAAGAGACTTAGGGAGAAAAGCAGAGGACAGAGAAGGAAGACAGAGCAGGCCAACAACAGCCAGAACTTGCCTGAGGTCCAGCTACATTTTTTTCTTTGGCTATCATGATATAACCCTGAAGCCTGGCAATATATCTCCTACACTAGCTTGAGTTGGTTTCTAATACTTGGAACCAATTTGTCCCCCACCTAGAAAATGATGATGATGATAATGATGATGGTGATGATATTATCACTATAATGATGATTATATGCAAATACGGATAGATTATATCTTTGGCCTGTGTATACCCAAAGTTACTTAAGAACATGGCTTCGTGTCCCCCACTAAGAAGATAACAATATAGACCACCCCAGGACAACTGGCAGACCTTTGCCTAGGCTACTGTCCTTAAATGTGAAGGGGCAGGTTAATTGGGAGTAAGGACAAAAGCATCTGTCCGGCCTTCCTCTGTACCTGAGGTCTGTTTTGGATTGTACCCTGCTTGCTAAAAACTGCATGATCCTTTGGAGCTCTGTCATTTACCCTGGGCAAATAGACTTTCTGAACTTTAGAAATGTTTAAATATTACTACCACTGTGAACTCAGGTATGTAAAGCAGCAGACACAAAATTGAGTTCTCAATGGGTGGTACCTATTATTATTAAGCTTTCCCTATGCTGTAGTCAGTTTCTTTCTTTCTTTCTTTCTTTCTTTATTTTTTATTTTTTTACTGCTGTGACCAAAAGACCTGAGGAACAATTTTAGAGGAGGAAATGATTATTTGGGGGCTTGTGGTTTCAGAGGTCTCAGTCCATAGAAGGCTGACTCTGTTCCTCAGGGCCCCAGGCAAAGCAGAACCTCATGGCAGAAGAGGGTGGAGGAGGAAAACAGGTGGGGCCATGGTCCCAGAAAGCAAAAGAGAGAGAGAGAGAGAGAGAGAGAGAGAGAGAGAGAGAGAGAGAGAGAGAGAGAGAGAGAGAGAGGAGAGTCTCCACTCACAAATGACAAAATAAAAACCCCAAAGGCATGCCCCCAATACCTATCCTACCCACCCTACCTATCTACAGTGACCACCCAGTTAATTCCTATCAGTGGGTTAATGCACAATTATGTCTAGGCTCCCCTAGTCCAATTATTTCACCTCTAAACTTTCTTACATTGTCTCACCCATGAGCTTTCGGTGGACACCTCATATCTAAACCATAACACCCTATTTGTGACTGACATCCACATAACACCCTAGCACACATTTCCAGGTTTCTTCTAAAAAATCACCATTCACCATTCCAAATATGAGAAAAAGCATCCTCCTGAGGCACCCTAGGGAATTGGCAGAGTATGGAAATTTTCTTTCTCCATTGCTAATGTAATGCAATCCTAGAGTGAGAGAGGCAGCTTTCATAAGCCTCTACCTAAACTACCCTTAGCCAGTACCCTCTTTCCTCAACCTTTGGGCAACCACATTTACTGGTAGTCAACATTTTGCTAGTCTCTCTGGAAGGATATAAGGATATAATTTTTTATTTGTTCTTAGTCGAAGAAAAAATTGAACCTATGATTCTTCCAATTCTCAAGAAGCTTACTATGAACAATATTTTTATAAAGCAACACAAACTCCAATTAATGTGGCACAAATGAAGTGTCTGCATGCAATGAAGTTCCTAAGGTGAGAACCAAATCGATTAAACCAAGTTCTGATCCAAGGTTGGAGGAGATGAGTTCATAATTATTACAAGGAAATCAGGAGAGAGAAAACAAGCTCAGAAGGTGTAACAGTCTTCACATGTCCCCCAGTTATTCCTGAGAGGGCACACATAGGAAAAGAGAGGCTAGGGCCAGAGAAGGGGTGGGCAGGTGATACATGTTCTCCGGTTCTCTAAGTGTGCTTGGGGGCCCTGTGAGAGAACAAACACCCACACAGAAGCTTTCGACTTTGGCTGCACACTGAAACCACCTGGGGAGCTTTAAAAACAAACACTGATGGATACTTGGTCTTATCCACAGAGAATCTGATTTCATTGGTCTGGGATGCTGCCCAGGAATTAGGATTTTTCAAAACTCCTCTTGATTCTAATTTGCAGCCAAGGATGAGAACTGCAGCCCTATGAGAGGAATCTCAGTGGGAGAGGAGCAAGAAGCCTGTGGTCTTTTTCCTCCATTGATGTGAAAAAGCTGGGTGTGGAAAGTCGGATGGTTTGGGGCCAAGGGTAAAAGGGAGAGTTTCATAAATATAATTCTCACAGTTCCCTGGAGTCTAATCTTACCCATGAGAGAGACCTAAACCCAGGCATCCTTTTCAACGCCTCCTCTCTCAACACACTGCTCAGAACCCCCAGGGTGACCCTCATGGGGTCAGTGCCCGAAGGAAACTTTCATTGCCTGTGGTCTGATAGACCATTCATTGTGAGAAGGAGGTCAAGCCCAGTTGAGTGGGAGGTACTAGCCTCTGCTGGTTGTCTGGACAAAGAGACCCGTTGGTAACTGCGTATTTCCAAAGTTCTGATTATAATTTGAGCTCATTCATGCTGATCTCACTGACCAGTGTCTTGGCACATGGCAGAAGTGGGGAGAGCGATGCAAGGAGAAGCAGGAAAGAGCTTTGTCTCATTGCTTCAAGCCCAAGGGAGCTTTAGAAATGTCTAATTCATTCCAAACTTCAGTGAGTTGACCCAATGAGCTGTGATCCTAAGTATTTTGAGACTACATCTCAACTTAGGTTCATCTATAATCAGCACTGTAGGTGAGACACCTTGTGCTTCATATAAACTGATGAAAGGAAGGATAGACAGCCCACTCTGCACTAGTAGAAGACACTGTGAAGTGATAAGAGGGTCATTCTCCTCAGTGAACACACTCCATACCCATACACAGCCCTGAAGCCATTTTGAACAACAGGGCCCTGACCCTACCCCCTCAGGCAGAGTTGATTTGATGAATGTTGAGTTTCTGACTCAAATTGGGCCCATCAGAAAATGTTCCCAGGAATTAGTGAAGCAATGTCACTCTTTCCATATGGCTGGACCAGTAACTCAAGAGCTACAGGGGCATATGTTTCCTGCTGAAGGCGCAAGAAGGAGGGAAGGTGGATGAGCATCATGGGATAATCAAGAACAAATCCTCAACTGTCAGGGGGAACCCACCTGACCCGAGGCCCAGATACATCCTTGCCCTTAGGTTCTTCAAGACATTTCAGTATATGAATAAATTATCTTTTAAAATGTGAGATGCCTTGAGCTATTTCTGTTCTTTGAAACTAGTAATAATAAAAACTTACATTTATATACCATTTACTTGGGTGCCAGACACTGTTCTCTTTACATATTAACTCATTTAATTTTCACAGCACCCTTATGAGCTGGGCTCTGTTATGATCTCCAATATACGGATGAGGAAACTGAATCACAAGAGATTAACTGAGTTGCTTAAGATTACACAGACAAAATACTATAAAATAACACAGTCCATGGGGATCCATATTCAGATCCTGTTTACAACTTTCTTACCCAAACTCCATCAAGAGGTAAGCTACTCCATTTGCAGTTAATAGTGACAAGATATGTGACAAAGTACCCAAATAGCCACAGTTTAGATAGGGGCATGGGAAGCCAGAGTGGGCCAGGAAGGCTTTCTGAGGGGGTTGGGATAGGAAACACAGACCAGGATGGAAGCCATTCTGTATGGAGAAGACAGTAAAGAGGTGGAAGTAGCCTGGCATGGGCCGGAGCAGTGAAGAGTCACCCGATTAGCAGGGGGCCTGCAAGGGGGTCCTGAGACTCACACTGAGGCTGTCAGGCATGGGGAAGCCCTGGAGGGTTTGAGCTCAAGAGACCCTTGATATTGTGGGATTTAGGAGCATCGCCCTGTGCTGGAAGAGTGGATGGAAGCAGGGAGCCCACTGGGAGGCTCTGGCAACCTCCCTGATAAGAGAGCATGGAGGTTGGGCGAGAGAGCAGAAATTGGAGATGGCTCTGATTCCTATCTTGGTTCCACTCTCTACATGCTCTGGTTTGTCCCAGAGGTTCAAAGACCATGTTTTTGGTTTTTCTCTTTTTCTGCTTAAAGGACTTGCAGTTCAATGCAGGGAAAAATCTAGTCTGCTTGTCAGTCATCAGGTGGTCACATAGATGGAACCTACTGTGAGCACAAGCCTGGGTGAGTTCTCTAGAGACCTCCAAAGGCAGGAGAGGAACAGGCCTCTGCCCCAGAACACCAGAGAACCTGCCTGCGGATCCCAGAGTGCAGCCCATTTGCCTGGCTACATCCCTCACCTGGTTTCAGAAAAGTAAATACTCGCCACCGAGAAATACAGACAGGGACAAAAGCCCCACGGTGCTTCCAAACCTTTTCTGTGGTGTTTGCATAATGTGGAACCTTCACTACTCAGGAGGCAAACGATGGGGAAAGGGGGGAAAGATCCATGACTGAGCCTCAAGCATTAAAGTAAAAAATGGTTTTCAATAAAACATGATATAAAAACAAGAAATAACTGTAAATGGAATTGAAAGCAAATGACATAAAACTTCAACACGAGGGTGCTCACTGCAATTCTGGAAACTTCACTTCTTGCAGCTGCATAGCCATCAGTATTCAAGGCTCTTTTTCTTTCCACTCCTGTGAATTTGTCACTTGTGGTGATGTATGGCAGCTCTCTGGTTTCACATAGCTTCTGCTGTTCCTCTGAACCTCAAGCAACTGAGGCTGGACAGGTGTCCAACCCTCCACAGGGAGAGGGACAAGATATGGTTAGTCAAAGAGGAGGTCAGGGCCAGTGTTGGAAGGGACCCTCCTGTTCTCTTGTACTCAGTCTCCCACCCCATCGATAAAGAGCCACGCACCCCCTGGGTCTCCCTGGGACTTCTTTACTTATCAGTAAAACAGAAGCCATTGTCCAGCTCTGAGAAGGCTCCTGAAGAGAGGACAGGTGAGGGGAATCCCAGGAGACACTGGTCATCAGGTTGTGAGGGAATCTGAGTAAGGTGAAGACCCGTTGGGGATATGTCCCTGAGTGACAGAAAACTCACAGCACCACTGTGAATGCAGCATGAGTCCTCTCCAACCAGGATGAGTTCTGCAGTGGGGATAGAAAAGCTGGAAGCCCTAGCAACTGACCTCCATAAATTTTCCTAATACAATCTTCATGTCCTGGTTGGACATCTTCATCTTCTGGAACGTTCTGTTCTTCCTTCTCTGGGAAATCAGCCAGGCCATGCCAGGCCTGCCAGCTGTCTCCCTTCTGACTCTCAGAGTTGAAGGAGGTTGGAGTCAATGACCTATAAAGTCTCCTTTCCACTCTCAGGTCCTATGACTCTGTACCTTGAAATTTTTAATATAAAATGTTGCTTCCTGAAGTGATCGTACCAGGAAAGTCTCTATTTGTTGAAGAATGTGATGTTATCTTCTCCTCTTAAACCTAAGAAATAGGCATTAGCACCGTATTTTACAACTGAGGAAACTGAACTCACAAACACTAGGGGAAATTATACAGTAAAGAGGTGCCATAATTAATAGCACAGTCTGAGTTCGCAAAGCTGATATTCAGTCTCATCTCTGCTCTTCTAGCAGCAAAACCTTGACTTACCCCATGGTAGAGATCAATAAGATGGTGCCACAGGAAAGGCAGTACATAGGAAGCCCTTCCTGAGTGGTCTCTGCTGATGGTGGTGGTTTTTGCAGTAAGCAACTTGCTCCAGATCATACAACTACCAAAAGGCTGAAGTGGGGTGGAAGCCTGATTCCTTCATCATCAAAATTTATGACTTTTCCACTAAGTTATGCCCTCTCAAGTGAATGCATCAAGAATGATAAAAATAACCATCAAAGCATCTAAATATGCTAGCTATTGGGCTGGGCATTCCATCCCAATCTTCTCAACAACTGAGGTTGGTACCACTATTCTCCTTATTTATAGATGTGAACACTGATCCTAGTTTCCTTACTACCCAACTCCAGCTAGTACTTTCAGAACCAATATTGGGTCTCTCGGTTCTCTAAAGTCAAGTTGTTAACCCTGCACATGCTGCCTTCCAGTTAGAATGCTTTTTAAATTCTCTGCACACAACACCTTAAAAAGTTCTGGATATACTCAGAAGTTGCATCATGAAAGATTTTGTAAGACATGGGCTGCTCCTGAGTGGAATGGAAGCCAACCTGAAGATGGAGATTCCTATGGCTTTGTCAGGTTGGGCAACTTTGGGGGAACACAACCCATTCCAGAAGCAGCTCACTGGGCCTCCAGACAGTGGTGATGGAAAAGGCTCTATTCTTCAGAGTCTGGGCTCAGGGAGACTCTTCCCCACTTGCCGCTGTGGGCTGGATCAGTGGGTAACTGATTTCCTAGTCCCCAAATCCCAATATGTGCCCATCTGTGCAGAAAGAGAGCAGACTGTGGAACTTTATATGAGAGATTGCGCAGCCTGGAGCACAAAGGCAAGGGCTGCGCGGTGTAGGGAGAGGAGATAACTGGGGGGCCCACCCTGTCAGAGCTCTCATATTCCCCAGTGGGTCTTGTTAACTGTCTCTGTAGATGGTTGATATTACAACACAAATGGAAGTGTTCAGCTACTCCAGACGGGGGACCAGTTTCTCCCTCAGAGGAAAACAGAATCACCTGCCAACAGCAATACCTTGCAGAGGATTGAACCCTATCCTTCTGCTGATTCACTGAAGATGGTGACCACCAGGTGCTCAGTCTTAAAGACCTGTCCTCCAGGAGACACTGCACTGGGGAGGCCAAGAAGACTCTCTAAGATGGTTGAAGTGCAGCTCCTGCCAGTGCTTCCAAGAGGCTGAGTCTAGCATAGCCAGCCTGGTTTGGAAATGAGAAAGTCGGCTCTGTGTCAAAAGAAGCGCTTTTGAAGTTTCTGCTTTCATCTCCTGATGCTCCCCCAACCAGAAGTGACAGGGAGGGATAAAATGCAATTTATTCACCAACCCAGGAGGCTCATTTCCAAACACAATAGCTGTGCCAGGCAGCAGGCCTTCTCCAGGAGAAAAAAAAAGAAAAACCCCAGGAAAAAAGAAGCCTCTGAGGAGAAGCAGGCCATTAGAGGGTGACCCACTGGGCAGGTCCAGAAGGTTGGGCCACAAAGCAAGCCAAGGACTCTGTTTAATGCCCGAGACACCTTTCCCCTGGGCCTGTCAGGGAAGAGAAAATGGTGGCCGCGTGGGACTGGCTCTTGAGTGATGTTAGAAATAAGGGGACAGGTTAGAAACAAAACCACAGGCACTCAGCCTGCAAGAAACCATGTCTCAGGCAAATAAAGTTGGGGTTCAATCAGCAATTCCTCTGGCCCCAGGGCAGGCCCTCCTGGTACTGAAACTTAGTTAGCTGGAGAGTTTGGGGTATTGGGCCACGGCATTTTTAGGCAATCCCCTAAAATCCCCTAGTCTCGGAGAATTTTCTGGAGCCACTCTCATGGTAGCAGAAGGCAATCACTTCCCCTCTCTAAATTCCTCCATGCCTCCACAAAGAGGAGAAAAGAATACCTACTGCATCCCATCAGTTCCAGTTTAAAGAAACCAACGTGTGGAAAATACCAAAGCAGTGCTAACATTCAAAGGCATTCAAGACATTTTTTAACTGTCCCCTCTTCCTAGAATGTGCTACCCTATCTTGTTCTCTAGGAAAACTTTGAATTCATCCACCGGTCTCCATTTTGGCTTCTAGAGGAGGCTGTTCCTGCTTCTCCCAGACTCTAAGGCACAGCATCGTCCATGTTACCATCATGCTGGACAGGAGTATACTAACAGAATTCATACTGGAATCAAACACCAAATGTTAAAGTTAACATTGGGACAGAACCAAATGTTACATGGGATTCAGGGAAAATCTGAAATGTTACTAGCAATAATCATTACAATTGTATCACTAAAACTTGTAGCTGTTAAATTTTAAAGGTTTGCCATTATGATTCAGGAGCAAAGAACTGTCTCAAACTGTCATAGTCCCTGAACTTCTGAGGGATGCTCATTTTCAACTGGGGTGAATAGTAGAGCAGGACATTTACATTTATGGTGTGCTTCATTTATTTCCAATATGTGTTTTCCTTTCATGCTCATATTTTTTATGATGTCTCAACAGAAGATAGTTATCATGGATATTGTTGCACATGATTTTATTTTTACATAGAATCCTGAGATTGACATAGTACTTTTAATTCAAATCCAAAATGTGCAGAATTTGCAATAGGAAAGGCTCTTTGTGTAAATGGAATTTAAAAATGAAACACTGAATACAAATTTTAAAGGTCATTTTGATTAATGTGATGAATGCTAAAACTGCAAACAATTTTACAAAAGATAAGAATTCTGACATACCCAATCTCTATATTCAGCTTTTATTATTATTTAAATTTTTACAAATGTTTCTTTGTGCGAAAAAGATAGAAACTTCTTCCTGAAGTTTTTTCAATGAACACATTTTCTATTTCGTCTTCCATGTAACTCTTTTAAGGTTCTGAGTCATGTTTTTGCCCGTAAAGATAATAGCTTTCACAGTGACCATGAACCACTGCATCATTTTAATCGTGCCATAACAAATATACATTCATTCTTAATGGAGTGGTAGAATTTTAACATATAAAACACATAGGGGGCCTTTCATTTCAATTTCCATATATTTGATTACCTCTATACCTGCATCTTAAAGGGAATTTTTAAGTGGAAGCAAATCTTAATGGAGTACCTCTTTGTGTCACTGATGTTGATACATTGACTTTATATGTTATCTACAAAAACCTCAGAAAAGAGGCCAACGTGGACATGGAACACCCAGCCTTCTAAAACCTTACCCTTGAATCAGATCTGAGGATCAGATTTGGGGCAGAGCTGGAGGTTGGTACTTGGCAGCACCTGAAGCAGCATGCTGGGTCCTCTCAGCACTGCCTCGGTGGACATGGCGCTTCCGTGGACGTGGCTTCTGGGGACTGGGTGCTAGTCTATTCTCTTCATATCCTCTAAAGTCATGACCTGCCTCAAGTCAAAGTTTCTTCCAGCTTCTTTTGCACAACTTTTGGTGACACATCCCCAGGCTAACAACATTTGTAATGCCCTTCCCTGTGACAGAGGTCTTCTACTCTCCTTTAGAGTCTGCTTATCTTTATGCATTTTCTGGAAGTTCCCTTGAGCCAATAGAGCTCTCCCTTTCACACCCTGCAGTGATGTTCCTATTTCTCTGCATCAGGACCATGGTCCCTGAACACCTTTGGTCATATACTACCTATCACAATTGTTTTCAGGGACACAAAGGCCAGAACATCAAACAGACTAAGTAGCACACATTACAGATCATTGGTTGAAGATATATTCAGGACAAGGAGTGGCAAAGGCACACAGAGAGATCTTTTGAGAAGTTTTTATTGACTGAGGGAATGTAGGCACTTTAAAAATAGGAAAAAAAAAAAAAAAAGCCAGGTGTGGTGGCACACACCTGTAATCCCAGTGGCTCAGGAGGCTGAGGCAGGAGGATTGAGAATTCAAAGCCAGCCTCAGCAACTTAGCAAGGCTCTGAGCAACTTAGTGAGACCCTGTCTCTAATAAAAATACAAAAAAAGGTGGAGGGCTTTCTCTCCTCCAAAAAAGGAATAATCTCCCTACATCTTCTCTTCTGACTTTGACTACGTCTCATATTAAGTTCAGAGTCATTCATGATAAATTGGAAATATAATGATCATTACAGAAATGATTGATTGTCATAACAGTCCACTCAAGTAGGAAGTGTAACTGCTTTTCCAGCTTTTGGTTTTCACAGGGCATATACTAGTACCAGGAACAACATAAATTTAAAATACCCCTAACTTGATGCAGTTTTTAATGAGTGGTTTCCTTTCCATTATATTTATGTTTTAAAGACTGCCTATAACATGAGCACTGTGCTTCATAAAGGAAACTGATCTGCAGATTCAGTATTGCATCTTTGGACAACTGGATAGACATTTAAAATGGAACTTCTTTAACCCGACAGCATCAGCTACAATGCCCTGTCATACACAGTTTAAGTTTCCCCTCTTATTTTTGGCCAATAAAGTTGTAAATAAAGACCATCATACACTTTTTAAAAATACAAAAAAGGAGCTGGGGATGTGATGCAGTGGTTAAGTACCCTCTGGGTTCAATCCTTGGTACCAAAAAAATAGAATAAAATAAAAAGAATATGAAAAATGTGTACATAAATAATTTCCAAGAGACTTAGCATTAAACGGAGGATGCATGTGTAGTGATTAGATGTTGGCATGGGTCTTGGTCTCCACCATTCCAGAAACTCCTGGAGTTAAAGGGTCAAGTCTTTCTATTTGTGTGTGCCCAACTCTTTAAAGTAGAACCTGCTATATCCTCAGAGCTTACTAAACATGAGAAGAATTAAGGAGTGAGGAAATTGTCCCAGGGAACCACAATTCCCCATCTGCAGATCTCCACTGTATAAGGTCACCCCCCACCCCCTTAGGTGCCAACATGGCCGAGCTTCTCTTCCTGATTTTACTCCTCATAACTTCTTCCTGCCGGTGCGAAATCGCACCCAATCGGCGCTCGACACCCCCCCCCCCCCCATCCCTACCAACAAGGCTCACCCAATCAACCATCGCCCTGTCCCCCAGGAACAAGGCTCACCCAATCAACCATCACCCCGCCCCCCCAGCAACAAGGCTCTCCCAATCAACTCTCACCCTGTTTCATGCCCCAACCAACCAGCCTCTTCCCCACCCTATATAAGTGTGTGCATTTTTAAAATAAAACAGGACTTCTCTGGTGATTTGCTTTGGACTGTGGCTCCATGCGCTTCTTTCACACTGGAGATGGATAAGTGGGTACAGAACAGCCCCCTAGACACCTACTACCAGTTCTTCCTTGGTGCTGCCTCTTCAGTTGCCTGGTCAGGCAGCAGGAACTCTTAAGATCCCAGCCACCAGGGTAGCAGGAGGCTGGCTGGACACAGAAGAGCAAAGAAAACCCCGACATCCCTTATACAGCGCAGAGGGAGGGAGTGCACACCAGCCTGTGCCTGGGCTGTTCCTGACTCTATTCTGGATAGCTCTGCCTCCGTCTAGGACTCACTTGTCAAGAGCACTGCAGCCTCCCCTGCAGGAGCGCTCAGGGAGCGGGAGGCTGAGTTCTGGGTTCCCACGCCTGTGCAAGGGAAGATGCCATCCTGAGCCCCCTGGGGTCAGAGAGGCCTGTAGGAGCATCCTCCCCTCCTTGAGCTCACTGTGAGCGGGCACAGATGTGTGGCCAGCTCTTCATGCTGCCCAGCCCTGGCGTCTTGCTCTCCATCTCTCACAGTTGGCCACTCTCCTGGACTATTCTATATTTAACTCTCTAAGGCTCATTAACTACAAAATTTCTAACTTTACCACCAAACCAATTCAGAGGAGTTATTTTTTGGCTACAGTTATTCTTCCTTTTGAGTATTAATTTCTTTTAACACTTGCCCTATTAATCACTTTAACAATGAAATTAAGACAATTATTTTAATGAGGTAATGGGTGATAAAGAGAGGATGATACACATTTATTGCACAGTAGGCCAGAACGTCTTGATAAAAGTCAGCCTTGTCAATAATATATTAGGTGGGAATGTGTTTTAGGAGGGTCAGGCTGAGGACTGTTCTGTTTCACTGATTTAAATACGCCTGTTTCTGTCAGTGCCTCTGCGTTTATGCTTTCAGACCCCATAAAGTAGAGTGCCAGTCACTGAGAGTGACGGGTTGTTATTTTCCTCTGGAATCCAGCAGTAGCGCCAGAGGCTGCTACCCCGGAAGCCAGCTTCTCCCTTTCTGTTGCTACTGGAAAATATTCTTCTGCACACTCTACTCTCTCTTCTCTTTGTCCTCTTCTACTTCCTTCAGCTTCCATCCTTCTGCTCCTTCCTCCTCCTTTCCTGCCCCTTGCCTTCCCTCCAGACCCTGTCTTCATCCTCTCCCTCTTCCCTCCTCCCTTGCCAGGGAGAAACACTAAGTTTGTTTGTTTCTCAGTTCAACTCCCCTCCTAGTTTTTTCTCTTTGCCAAGATGCCGCTGAGGTCTCTGGATCCCCTACATGTTCTTGTTTATTTTCCTCCTGATTAATGGAGTCTGGTTACCATACAATAGTGGGTCTATGGGCACAGACAGCAGGGGCCACATGCTTGATTATGGAGAGTAGAAATGGCACAAGACCCAAGAATCCCATCTTCCATTCAGTTTCTGCTTGGGTCATAGGTGACTGAAGCTGGGAGCTTCTCTCACTTCCTTGCCTCATCAACCCTTCCAGTATCCATCCCTCCCATGCACAGGGAATCATGCAAAAATTCCTGAGAAGAGAAGTCCATTCTTTTGGCCTAAAAGTAAGAGTTGCAGCAAGTCTATTTATGGCCATATACTCAAAAGAACTGAAATCAGAGATTCAAAGAATACTCTTACATGTTCATAGTGGCATTAATCACAACAATCAAAAGCTGAAATAGCCTGAGTATCCACCAATACAGATAAACAAAATGTAGTATATACATGCAATGGAGTATTATTTGGCCATAAAAAAGAATGGAAGTTCTATACATACTACCACAGGAATAAATGTTGAAAAAATTATGCTAAGAGAAATGATCCATATACAAAAGGACAGACACTGCATGATTCTGTTTACTTGAGGTGACTAGAAGAAGTCAATGCCTAGACAGAAACGAGAACAGAGGAAAACAGGGCCTGGGGACAGGGAATGGCAAGACATGGCTTAATGGGTACAGAGTTTCCCTTTGGGGTGATGAAAAAGTTCCGGAAATGGAGTGTGGGCCTATTTTCCAACATTATGTATATATTCAATATCACCGATGCATACACACATAAAATGTCTATTTTAACCTAAAATGGTAACGCTTTTTTGTTATACATGTTTTCTACAATTAAAAGGTAAAAGAAATGGAGGAATAGGAATTTAAAAAAGTTTTAAAGTAATTCTAGATACCTTAACCCTTTTTGATTATGGAATATATCACACAGAAAAGTTTACAATACAGAGATATGCACCTAGATGACCTATCACAAAAGCAAACTTGTTGTAACCACTCCCCAGGAAAGAAATAGAACATGATCAGCACCCTAGAGACAAATCCCCCTCCCAATAACTTCCTCTCCATGCCTCACCTTCTGAAGACAGTTAGTCGTGGTCATCACTACTTTGTATTATTTTAAAGTTTTACTCTCAATATGAGCAAATCTAAAGATACAGCTTCCTTTTGCCTATTTTTAAAACTTTATAAAATAAAATTTTGTGTGCTTTTGTGTTATAGTTTCTCACACTTGGTATGTACTTGAGATTCATGTGCAAAGCTGCAACTTGCTTCTTTCTTTGCTGTATAGTATTCCATAGTGTGAAGACACTACAATTTACATACCTGTGGGATTATTGATAAGCACATGGGTTGTTCCCAGCTTGGAGCTATGGTGCTCTGAACAGTCTCATAGATGACTTCTTAGACTTGAGCAAGAGCGGGGAATTGGTGAAGAATTGTCAGGACAGAGGCTTTTCAAAGGTAGGAAAGAGCCAGAGTGTTTTTCCAGTGGCTATACCAATTTTTATATCTATCAATAGCCAACGAGGGATATTATTTAAAGAATACTTGCTTATGTGTCAGGAAATATAAGGAGCAGGGGGAGGAAAGACCACAAAAGGGAATAAAAACTAAGGTAGACACTGTCGGTGCTTACCAGGTGCCCAGGGACCCTTCTTTCCATTTCCATGAGCCCTCCCCCAGCACTGTGACTTCACCTTAAGGCTACCAGCTCCATCTCTCCCTGGCTGCTTGCTGAAGGTGCAGACAGCCAGCAGTGCCTGGTAAGTCAGCCCCTCCACTTCCTCCCGCACCTGCTGGTGACCCTAGCCATGGGCTGATGGGGGTATAATCAGGAATCTTGTTTCCATTCTGACAAACTTTGAGATTCCTCATAAGATCAGGTTAGAGCCACAATCCAGGGAATTCTGCCTGAAACGACACACTGGTTTGACTTTTCCACCTTCTCTGTCCTGCTTCCAGAGTCTTCTTTAATGAATCACTTTCAAAAGAATCCTTGTCTCTGGATCTGCTTCTGGAGACCCCAATCTAAGAAACGAGCCCATACCTGTGGACACCCAGGTGTGGGTTCTATGTGCCTTGGTTTCCTCCACCCTAAAATAAAGGAATCGAATTACTGATTCCACAGATCCAAAATTCCACTGTTGTATGAACCACACCCCAATGTGACCAGAGAGGGAGGTCAGGGTAATCCAGTCAGAAAACCAAATCTTCAGAAAGACCTAAGCTCCAACCTCCCCTCAAATCCCTAAACATTGATGGCGGTCCCCAGACCAGTATGCCTGTTTGTGGTGGGGACGTTGAGAAAAGTCAAAGTTAGGGAAGCGGAGGGGGAAGGGATGAGGGTTTAACGTGCTGGTGTGGTAGCTGGTGGGGCTGGCAGGAGACACTGCGAGGAAGACAGGGACTCCCGGTCCTCACCACCACCTGATACCATTTGCAAAACTGACTGCACACACTGAGCACTTTCATACACCTCTCATCCCCACCAAACCCCCAGGGTGGTATGCATGTGCCTCCTACACATGCGAAAACGAAACGTCAGGAAGTCTAAGGGACTTACCCAAGGCCACACAGCTCGGAAGTGGGAGAGTGGAGTCTGAAACCCAAACCTTCTGACTCCAGGTCACGTAGAAAAAGGGAGGAGCAGGGAAGGCCTCAGTACAGTGGTCCCCTCAGTACGGTTATCCAGGGTCTCACTTTCACAGGTCATCTAGTGTCAGAAAATATTAGATGGAAAATTCCAGGAATAATTTATATATTTTAAGTAACTTTTACTATAATATATTGAAAAGGGAGCTAAACCGCGGCCATGACAGGCTGCATTTAGGGCATGAAAGATTTCAGGCCTAGATAGCCGATTCCAGGAAGGCTACTAGATTAGGACTGGCTTTTGGCAAGCAACCAATCGGGAGCTAACAAGCCAATGCCTAACATTCCAAACCATATATGTCAATATGTGAAGACCTGGGTACCCTAAGCCAATGGAAACACGCCAAACCTCACATGTTGGAAGATCAGCCAACTGTGTACTTTGCTTTGTTCAAATTTCCCGCTCTACTGTGGAGCTCATAAAAATCCCACTGAATGGAGACTCTCAGCCAGTACCTGCTGTGTCAGTGAACGCTGTGAGTCCGAGCTCGAGCTTGCAATAAAGACCCTTTTGCTCTTGCATCGGAGACGGCTCCCTGGTGGTCTTTGGGAATTCGCGATCTGGGCACAACAATATCATTATAATTGTTCCATTTTATTACTATTCTTTGTTGTCACTCTCTTACTAATTTATGTTAATTTATAAATTAAACATTATCATAAGTAGTGTGTATAAGAAAAATCATTGTATGAACCAGGTTCAGGACTATCCAAGGTTTCAAGCAGCTACTGCAGGTTTTAAAACATACTCCCACAGATAAGGGGAGTGACTACTGTATAGCCAAAGCAAATATTTATGGAGAATCTACTATATACCAGGCTGTTTACCTCTTGTCATGATTTGAATATGAGATGTCCCCCAAAAGTTTATGTGTGAGACAATGCAAAAATGTTCAGAGATCAAATGATTAGATTATGATGTCTCTAGCCTATTTGGTGGATTATTCCATTTGCTGGGTTCATAATTTGAATGGATTAATGGGTCGTAACTATTGGCAGGTTGATTGTGGCTAAAGGAAGAAAGTCACGGGGGGCATGACCTTGAGGAATATATTATACCTGTCTACTTGGACTCAAGCTCTTTCTGCTTCCTAGATGCCATGTCCTGATGGCTTTCCTCTGCCACACCCTTCTACCATGATGTTCTACCTCACGCTGGGTCCAGAGCAATGGCGTCAGTTGACCATGGACTGAACCTCTGAAACTATAAGCCAAAATAAACTTTTCCTTCTATAAGTTGTTCTTGTTGGGTATATTGGTCACACAATGCAAACTACCTTTACCCACCTGTATTACTTCACTGAAGCCCCCATGAGATAGGTACCATTGTTAAACTCCTGTACAAACAAGGAAAGTGGGCATAGAAAAGCCAAGCCACTTGAGCAAAGTTGCATGACGGACCAGTGGAGGTCTGACTGTCTAGAACCTGTGGTCCACACGACTATGACTCATTGCTTACCAAGAGGAGAGACTCAGTTCAAAGGCTCTTTGAACGTGCTTGGGGTCCAGCACAGACAAGAGTCTAGGAAACAGGGTGTGGGGCAAAAGCAAACAGATACCATGGAGTAAATTTCAAGTGAGTGTGCAGACAGCAGTTCACACCCAAAACCAAAGACACACAAGGCTCAGAAAATACCTCTCCCCATTACACATATGCATGAGCAGCATCCTAGGAAACTGACAGAAAGAAATGCCCTCCTACTCAGGCAGGGAAACTTGTGTAGCAGGACTGAGGGAGGGGTGTGTGGGCAAGATTGGGCAGGGACCCCTGAGGTCTTGCCTAGAAAGGCCTGCTCACTGGAAAGAGAGGGAAACAAGAGGTCAATTCATGCTTTAAATTATGGCCAGATTAACTGAAAATGGTGAAATGTGATCCTTGTAATCACATAATCTGTGTTCACTTTGTACCATAAACCCCAGTAAATAGGCATGTCCTTAAATGACAGCATGTGATCTGCTGCTAACACGGTGGCCCATGAAGGACTGCAGAAAGTGCAAGGCTCCCTGCTGGGCATGGAGGACATGATTTGGAGGAGAACACGTTCCCATTGTCTGCCTGAGGTCATGTAGGCAGGAGACCTGCGTAGCATGCAGGACTGGGGCCAGCCTCAGAGGCACTGACCCCTGATCCAACATATTGTTGGTTATTCAACTAACATTGGGCACTGAGCACCACTCTCTGCAGGGTCCTCTTAGCTCTGGGAATATAGCAGTCAGTGCATTAGATCTAGTTTCTGTGTCCAGAGCTCAGTTTGGGGTGGGGGGCAGGGATAGAGAGGTATGTTAGGTAGGTTTCCATAGTTAACTTTCCATCCCTGTGACAAAATACCTGAGAAAATCAATTTAAAAGCAGAAAGATTTATTTTGGCTCGTGGTTATGGAGGTTTCAGTTTCTAGTCCATAGTTTCTTGACCCCATCACTAGGACTTGTGGTAAAGCAGAACCTCATGATGTGGAGCCTGTGGGAGAGCAAAGCTGCTCACCTCATGGTGACTGAGAAGCAAAGAGAGGGAGAAAGGACAGGGCCCAGGGTAAGATGTGCCCTTCCGGAACACACTGCAGAGACCTACTTCCTCCACCTAGGCCCTTCCTCCTAAGGTTTCCTCACTCTCCCAATAGCGGTACCAAGGGATCAAGCCTGCAACACATGAGCCTTTAGGAACATTCTAGATCCAAAGTATAACAATAGGTGAGCACAATTACTGGAGCGGATAGAGTAGAAGGCACTGAGCCAGGAACACCTCAAAGGGCACCTGGCCCAAACTAGGGGTCAGGAAGATCTCATAGAGGAAGTAATAACTAAGCTTTGATCTAAATAGGCTGATGGGAAATAGGGAGTGTTCTGGACAGAGGGAGTAACACAGGCACAGAGGTGAATGCTAGCCATCTTTACCTCGGCAGAAGTTAGAGTTGTACAAAGTCCCAAGAGATCAGAGAGAGTCAGCAAGGAGGCCCATTCCTACTTCCATGCCACGGTTTCCAAATCAACACATTCTTCCTAATGGGGACACAGCATCATATGATGCAAACAGAGGGAGCCACCATCCTTGCAGACAATTGCCTACAAGCTGGTGTTTCAACTGTGCCGTCAGTGAGCTGCTCCAATACTCCCTCAGCCTGGTAGTCTCTGGATGGTGCACAATGTATGATACTCAGGTCCCATGGTCCTGGCCCCACTCCTGTAACTCTTTTGCTACAAAGTGTATCCCCCTGATATTTTATGATGTCATCTGTAATATTATACCAAAGAACTGAACACTTTTTAAAAGTATCATGCTGATCTTAGCTGCATTCAGGAAAAAAAAAAAAAAAAGTCAAATTCAGGGTATGTATCCAATTCTACAAAAATGAGCCACTGACCCTCCAGAATGGAAGTTTCGTATAGTCAACTTGTCATAACATGTCTGGGTAGTTTCCTCGAGGTATTTCTTCATACTGGGGACAATGCACTGATCTCTGTTGCTGGCAGTTTGGATACTCAGCAGTGGCAGTAGCTAGATCAGCCTTACTTGGTGTGAGTCCATATGAAGGCCATTGCTTGGACAGCTGGCCAGCTCTGGGGATGCAGGAGTCATTGCATGAGATCTGGCTTCTCCCTCCACAGAGCCGTTTGGAATGTGGGGTGGGAGAGAGGGGATAGAACACCAGCACAATTACTGGAGCACACAGAGTGGAGAGGGGACCATGCCAGGGATTCTTCGTCTGGAGCCTTCATTCACGTTTCCACTATGCCAGCACTGGGGTGGCCGATGGCAGAATCCTGCCGACATCAGCCAGTCCTATGTGGAAGTCCACCTGGCTTTTTTGCTTTCCAGAGGGCCTTCACGATTTGTGCCCATCCATAGGACGTCAGCACGCCACTACCCTGGAACTCCTTGATCCCGGTAGTCCATTTTTCTCCCCTTTGAAACGTGGACCAGCTGGTACGAATCCTTCTGTATGTGTGCACATCTATTTGTACCTCAGGCCACTTCTCTCTCTGCACAAAGTGGATAATCAGTCACACTGTCCAACCATCTGCTCCGGGGGTGAAATTTCCCTTGCCACGGTCCTTTTTTGTTGTTGTTGTTTTAACTATCAACTTTTTTTTTAGATAACCACAGATTCACTCACAGGCAGTTTTTTAAAAGTATGAAGAAGTCTCATGTTCCCTTCACCCAGTACAAAACCAGGATAATGACATTGACATGGTCCAAATGCTGAAGGGTTCCAGCACCACAGGGATTCTTCGTGCCCATTGCAGTTCCCTCCCCACCTCACCTCCAGCCTGAACCTCTCAAAACCATTCATCGGTTCTCCATTTCTTTAATTTTGTCTTTTCAAGAATATTATAGAAATGGAATCATACAGCATGTAGTCTTTTGAGATTGGCTTTTTTCACTCAACATGATTCTCTGGAGATTGACCCAAGTTACTGTGTATGTCGGTATTTTGTTCATTTTTATCGTTGGGTAGTATTCCATGGTGTAGATATCCCGTGGTTTGCTTATTCATTCCCTGTTGAAGGACATTCTGAGGTTGTTACAAATAAAGCTGATATAAATATTTATGTTCATATTTGTATGAACATAACCTTCCTTTCTCCAGGATAAAAGCCGAGTACATTGCTGGATCCTATGGTAGCTGCATGATTAAGTTTGTCTTAAGAAACCATCAAACTGTTTTTCAGAGAGGCTGCGCCTTCTTTACATGCTCACCAGCAGTGTATGAGTGACCCAGGTTCTCTGCATCCTTGCCAGCATTTAATGTTGTTGGAAATGTTTTATTGTAGCCATTCCAAGAGGTATGCAGTGATATCTCCTTGTGGTTTTCACTTGCACTTCCCTAATGGCTAAGCATGTTTGATCATATGAACATCTTTTCCTGTGCTTATTGCCATCTGTATATCTGTAGTGATTTTTTAATGTCTTTGACCACTTAATAGTTGGATTGCTCAGTTTGTTTTTCTGTTGAGTTTCAAGAGCTCTTTATGTAATTTAAATACTATTCCTTTGCCAGATATGTGTTTTGAAAATATTCCCTTCCAGTTTATAACTCATCTTTTCATTCTTTAATAGGCTTTTTTTTATAAAGGTGAAACTTCTAATTTTTAGGAAGTCCAATTTATCAATTTTTTTAACTTTATGGATTGTGCTTTTGTTAAGAAGTCCAAGAACTCTTTGTTTAGCTCCAAAGATTGTTTTCCTGCTTTTTCCTCTAAAAACGTAGTTTTTACGTTTTAGGGTTAAGCCCATGATCCATTTTGAGTTAATTTTTTATAACTTGGGAGTTCTTGGTTGAGGGTTCTTTGTTTGTCTCTTTATTTTTGCTTTGTTTGCCTGTGGCTGCCCAGACTCTTCAGCACCATTTCTTGGAAGTCCTTCTTTCCTCCATTGAATTGCTTTTGCACTTTTCCTAAAAATCTGATGAGATATTTGCATACAACTATTCCTGGGTTCTTTATTCTTTCCATTCATCTAAGTGTCTATCCCTCTGCCAATACTAAATGACCGTGATTATTTTAGCTGTGTGGTAAGTCTTGAAATCAGGCAGACTAATTCCTCCTACTTTACTTTTGTTTCTCAAAATTGCTTTAGCTATTCTAGTTCCTATGTTTAGTGTATTCTTATCTATATCTGCAAAAAAAATTGCTGTAATTTTGAAAAAATACATTAATCACTCACATATATCAATTTTGAGACTCTCTCTCTCTCTCTCTCTCTCTCTCTCTCTCTCTCTCTCTCTCTATATATATATATATATATATATATATATATAAATATATATTCTTTGGTGAATCTTCCAATCCCTGAACATGATGTGGTTTTGCATTTATTTAGATCTTCTTTATTTATTTATTTCACTGGTGTTTTATAGTTTTCAGCATGTAAGGGTTGTGATGTTCTGTTAGGTTGACATCAATGCATTTTTTAAGTGATGGCAAATGGTATGATCTTTGAAATTCCAATGTTCATATCTTCATTGTTAGTATATAGAAATACGGTTAACTTTTTGCATTTTTTTTTGTATTGTGACCCTATAGAATTAATTTGTTAGTTCCAAAAGGAAGTTTATAGATTCCTTGAGATTTTCTATGTAGATAATCATATTATGTACAAATGTACTTTCATTTCTTCTTTTCTAATCTGGATGCCTTGTGTTTCCATTAAAACCTGGAGTTCAGGAATATTGTGAGAGCTTGGATCTTCTTTAAGCATCACATGTTAGCTGACTTCCTCTGACCCCTTTCTGGCATAAGGGTTACTGTGACTCCTCATTGCCAGGAGAAGTCAGAAGTTCAGGTCTCTTGAGTTCTAGGGGGCAGGGGCTCCTCGTTATGCTAGACCTAGTGGGAGTCCTGGATCCTCGCTAAGTTTCCAGGGATATCATCTTGGCTGGCACAGTTACTGACATCACGGATGAGGTACGGCGCCCTCCTCTTGGCCTCCTCTGACACCGACCAAGGGGGAGGCTGGCTCCTCTTCCCGCCTGGTAGGGACTCAAGTTCAGTTTCTCACATGACTCCACTCACCGCAGTGACAGGGCGGGTGGGGAGGGAGCCAGGGAGTAAACATGCCTGCTCTGCTTAGCCTCCTCTGCTGGCTCCTCTGACGAGGTGGGAGCCCCTCCTGACAGCCTGGCAGGGCAGGGCACAGGTCCAGGCTCCCACTCGGCCCTGGCACCAGAGACTATGGATGAGACAGATTTTCCTGAGCATTTGACTGAAGCAGAGTGGTTATTGTCTACAAGTTTTCTGTCTTGCTAGACTGCCTTTTCCCAGGTTGTTAGACTAGAAAAAGCCTGTCTTTGTTAAGAATTTAAAATCTACAATTACTGTCTTTTCTTGGGTACCAAGAAAGTCTGGGATATTAGGGGTCAAAGGAAAACCCAAGAAACTCACCTCCATGTCTTTCATTTGTACCCAAGTTTTGCTTCCATTGTCATGACTGAAGGTTTAAAGTTCAATATTTGTCTTTTACTTTGAAGATGTTCCAGCATGGAGGCTTCTAAAACTCTTCTTGTGGCAGGTGCCTGGGACTCTTTAGATCTTATCTGTCTTGTTTTTGTGCTCACACGCCGTACCAGGCCTCCAAGGCCTCCTCAGGAGAGACATTACCTTTGACAGAGCAACTCTATAGCTGAGGTGGAAGAAGGAGCTGATAGGTGGAGGCTGTGGCTATTCTGCCCACAATTGGCCTACTAGTTCTTTCTCAAAAGGGAAACTGGATGACCCAGTGCAATGGCCACCACACACAAGTATCTTATTCATCCTCAAGAAAACATTCCCTCACAATGGCACGATCCCCACTAAACAAGTGAGGACAATAAGGCTTTAGAAGTTAAGTACATTTATCTCAGTTTCTGCAGTTTGAAAGCAATGCATTTCGGCCATCTGAGTGTAGAACCCACTACGTGAACCACCCAGGACAATCTGGCTCATGCAAGCATCGGCTAAATGGTAGTACATTATTATTATTCGTAAAAAAAATTAGTTTGCACAACACTGAAACGTAACTGGCTATCCAAACAGGAAGAGCTGATTGTGCTCTTACACAAGACATTGCAGAATAAAAACAGACCTTAGGTGATGAGGGAATGGTGCTGCGAAGCTTGTTCATACCAGTGGCAAGAAGAACAGAGCTCCTCTGGCTTCTTCCCCAGGCTGGACTTACGTGCCCTTCCCCAAAGCAAAAGTCTGGTGTCACTGTGTCCTCCACTCAGATCTGGGTGCTTATCATACATGCAGTGTGGGCTTGCTTGGAAGAATAAGCAAAAATTTCCTCAGCTATGCAGGTGTTGACCTAGACTTTCAACTCCACAGCTGACGGGCATTTGGCCTCACACGTGGCTCTTCCAAGGCCCTTCTGAAAGTGGGTCTTTTGTGGAGGAGAGAGGGTGCCAGCTGAGTCACATGCATGCTGTCTTTAAGAGCAAGCACCGGGCAGGGATCCAGCACCCAGCAAACCTCCAGACAGGGTGCCTTGTCTCCAGCGGTGGGACCTCAGCCATCTCTTTGCTCCTCCCACACACTCCTTCCTCCTCCTACTTCCCTGGCCCTGTGCCCACTCTTGCCCACTCCTCCTCTGTCTCACACACAGCAGGGATTCAGAAGCACAGGCATTTTTCTTCCATGAAGGAAACAGCCCCCTCAGTCTGACGCCTCCCTGGGTCGATAAGACAAGGGATGCTCAGCCAGGCCTGGAGTCAGCTTAGGAGATGGGCTGTGTCTCTCTGCAAACCCTCGTGATGTAACTAGGATCAGCCCTCCTCTCCATTCAGAGAGGCGATAGGCAGGCTGTCTCGCTGGGATCGCCTCACTGTCTGGGCCTTGACCCCAGCTCCAGGCCACTTTCATTAGCTACAGCAGCAGCAACAGCTGCTTGCATTTACTGAGGCTCAATGTTTGCCAGGTATTAGGCAAACACTGTAAGCTCTACCTCACCCAGCGTTCATAACAACCTCCCAGTCGGTACCATCAAGCCTCCATTGTATAGATACGGCCAAGTTAATAGTACCAGATACTTAAATTGTGTGCCAGGCACTGTTCTAAGCCCACAGGGTTTCACATCTGTGGATCCAGCCATCTAGAGAGCAAAAAAGTAGGAGAAAATTGTATCTGAATTGAAAAGTATTTGTCATGTTTTTCCTGCCATTAGTCCCTAAATGATATATTGCAACAAATATTCACATAGCATTTACACTGGACTGGGTTATTATAAGTAATTGAGGGATGATTTAAAGTATATGGGAAGATGTGTATAGATTATGTACAAAATACATCACTTTATATAAGCTCTTGAACATCCATGGATTTTGATATTCAAGAGGGTCCTGGAACTAATCATCCATGGACACCAAAGAATGATTCTGTTTAATACATGTGTTAGTGTGTATGTATGAATATGTGTATAAATATATACATATATGTGTATATATAATGTATATATGTATGTATATATGTATACATACATATATATATATGAATTCACTCATCTTCATCAATTCTATGAGATAGGCACAATTATAATTTCCATTTTACAGATGAGGAAACAACCACAGAGAGAAATGATGTGCCCAAAGTCACACGGCAAACATGTATAAGGACAGCTGGCTCTAGAGCCCACCCTCTTAACCACTGTGTGCTCCTGCCTCCTACTGCTCCAGCAGCAGAGATTCCCAGAAACTCCTGGGGAGTTTCTACCTCCCCAGGGGTCACTCTTAGAACCCTAATTAGCCAGAGCTCCTACCAACGGACATATTGCTGCCTCTCATTTGCATGAGAGAGGTGATCTCATGGCCTAGAAATCAAGCTAAGTAGATCTGAGAAGAAACACTTCATCTCTGGGGTTGACCCCAGCAACCCCTGTCCCTCCCCCAAGCCTCAATCTAAGAACAGACCCCAGCAACCATGCCAGTCAGCCCAAGTCCACAAGCCCAGGGTTGAAAGCAAATCCAGCTACAGGCAGAGAAGATTGGAATTAACATTTGAAATCCCTGCCACAGCCCAGAAACCAACAATCTGGATTACTGTGGGAAATAAGATTTAATTCTCTTCCAAGCCCTGACAGGCTCTGCAAGGTTGCCCCGGCCCTCCTCCTCTTCCTATCACACTGTTATCTGCTTTCCCAGAAGACAGCACGGCTTTGAAGGCACGTCTGGATTCATTCGTGGGCACCAAGATAAAGACAGTCAGTCTCCCTGCCCAGAATGGCTGGGTGACGCTGTCAGAAACTCTCAAGTATAACTCCAATTACCAAAATAAATGATAGGGCCTTTCTCTCTCCTGTTTGGAGCGCTCCATTAAGCAAATGAAATAGAAGCATTCCCAGACACTCCCTTTTCCTTCTCCCTTTGGTGATGAACTGCATAATAAAAATGGTATTAAGTAAGCATAAATTTCAAAGAAGCCATCTAAGTGACAAACCATCATGAGGACAATAGTAAACAAGGGTCACATATTTTTAGGTGACCTCTGTGTCCCATCTGACCACCACTCCTCTTTCTGTCCTTCTCAACTACCTTGTCTCCATCCGACTCCACAGTCCCAATCCTCACTGGAGGTATCATGGCTCATGTCCCAGGAAGAGCCAAGTGACTTCCAGACTGGGATTCCTGACTGGTACCCACATGAGGCATGGCTGCCACCCTGCGCTAAGTTCTGATGGGGTTCTGCTTGAATGGCCTTGATCTTGAAGTCACCTTGTGCTGCAATGGTTTGTGAGAGCACCTGGGTCCAGATCCTCTGCCTTCTGCAGTCGCTGTTTACTACCAAGCCCTCAGATCTTCCCTAACCACTTGCCAAGTCCAACTCTGAGTTTGGCAGATTCTTTTACACTGGTCTTGCCTTCTTGCTTCCTGCCTGCCCCGCAGCATTCTGTGGGTCACTTAAGCCTCTGTGGCTCTTCAGGTCCTCCTCTCCGCCTGAGCTCACCCTGCCATGCACAAGGTGCCAAGGGGCCAGTGGCACAAGCTCCCAGGTACCAGGATCCCTAGAGCAAAATGCCTCCCAATAATAACTCCCCTTTCTTTGCACACCAACCTCAGCCCTGTTAGAACTCACCCTATGCATTTTTCTTCATTGTTGGGGAAGAGGGTGCATATAGAGACGCTTAAACACTTCAATCACCTACATAGATTTACACGCATGTTCATGTAAACTTAAACACAAACGCACATATTCATGCCTAAAATGACAGACTCAAATCCAATGCATGGATGCACACATGAATTTGCACAGGCTGACACAGCCACTTACAGAGATCCGTACCACAGGTACACACAGGCACACACACTTTCATACATGAGTACACATTAGTAATTACAATCAAGTAAGACTTTGCCTCATGTCTTATTCGTATTTGTAAATTTGGTGTCTGGTATAGTACCTAGAAGAAAATAGGTGTTCGTCTCATCTGTTTTTAGTGAATGGATGAAGGGGCTGACCTCCTGGGACAGCCAGGCTAGAGAAACTCACCCAGGACTCCAAAGGCTGAATCGGGGCCCTGGGAGGGAAACCCAGCTTTTGCCTCCTGGAGAGGAGAACACTGCAGGTGAGTGACAAGAACCCCTGACCTGTCCTTCCCCCATCCTTGGTGAAGTTTGGTCTGTACAGAGCCCAGGTGTCCTTCCACGCTTAGTTTCTATCCCAGAAGCCCCACCCCACCAGCCACCCCTGAATCTTCGTCCCTCTCCCACGATACACTCAAATCCCCACACTATAGAAAATCTTATTTCGATATTGCACAGCGGGCTTCCTGTTTCTTTATTTATTTCTCAAATTCTTTGACAGATTTTTAGGAGCCATAATGCCTACCAGGTTGTTCCCATCCCCCGCAGTATGGCAACTGTATAAAGCTGGGGGGTGGCTTCCTCCCCGCCAAGATGGGCTGCCTTGCCTCCCAGCCTCATCAGTCACTAAGCTGTGAGTCACCAGAGAGAGGAGCTCCTCTGCTTCTCAGCTCTCCCGGGGCTTGAGCACATGCCTGGTGGCTGGCCTCAGGTTTGCCCCCTCCACCCTCCTCAGTCTGGGAGACAACAGCCAACTAACACCTGCTGTGTGGCAGCTTTGAGCTGAGTAACCTATCAGTCACTCATTAACCCTACAGCAGCCCGGTGTGATACGAACTTTTCTCCCATTTTTATAGGTGATGAAACTAGGCTTCAGAAAGTCCGAGGGGACAAAGCTAGTAAGAGAAAGCATCTGAACACACATCTGTTGTATCCTTTGTGCTTTGTCAGGTTGAACCAGGTTATCCTATAGGGTGTCGTGCTAGCATGTGCCTGACCGTGAGCCGGGAGACATGGATGGTAGTTCCAGCTCTGTACAAACTGGAGCCTCAGTTTTCCCATGGATGAGGGACAGGGCTTCTGTTCCTGACCGACCTGACCGCTCATTTTAAGCAGAACTGCCTTATTGGGTTGTGCAGCTTGCAGCCTGCACAAAGGGGCCCTGGGGGAACTCCAAGGTGGGCTCAACTCCAGCCCAGGCTCCTCCAGCCAAACTCTGCATCAGCCCCAAGGGGACGCCTCATTCTTTCTAATAGAGGCTGAGGCAGTCCCAGTTTTAAGAAACAAAGAGCACTTAATACCTTGGAAAGTATGCAAGGAAAAACATCTCACTATAATTGAAGCTGCTGGGACTCCAAGCTGCCAGTCAGATTGGGAGGTTCCCTGGGCTCCTGTTCCTCTCCCATCCAGGTGCTCGTATCCAAATGAAACCCAGGTACACAAGGAAGGAGGCTTTAGAGGTTGCTGAGTTCTGTGAGTTTTCACACTGAATGGGGAACACCAGGGTGGGGTACAAGGAAGGAAGAGATGGCTACCACTTGATTGGATTTGATTGCATTTTTCAAGAATGTTTTGTTAAGAATGATTTAGCACCAAGAATCTGCCCTGGCAGGGAGAGAGCTAGAGGCATGCTCCCCTGTACTTTCCTTCTGAGCAGTCCCAGGAAGCAGAACTGGGACGGAGTGGGTTGGAAGTGGCAGGTAGATAGATTTTGGTTCAGCATTCGAGAAGTTTCCCTAAAAGACTTTTTGAGATGAGATCGGTTTTGGGGGGAAAGGGGTGATCCCCCACATCTTTCTTCAGCCTGGTCCTCGTCCTCTTCACCCCTCACTCTCTATGGTCCAGTCCCACTGGCCTTCAAGTTCTCCATCCTCTTTCCTTCCCACTTTCTTCCAGCTAATCATTCTTGTCCTTCATCTTCTTTAACACCTGAATTAAGGCACCCTATTGTGCGCATGCATGAAATCTGCACTTTTTCATTGCATGGCCAGGGTCAAAGATGTATTAACAGCTGACAGCACTGTGACTCTTAGGTGGAAAGTCTTTTGCTTAAGAAAATATCCTGGTGACCCACTTCAGTTAGAAGGTAGGGACCTTAGGGATTGTCAGGAACCTGTGTAGTGGACAAAATAAATTGCAAAATCTTCTTATGAGAAGATGAGAGAAATTCATATTTCTCTCAGAGAAGAAGAGGGTGTTGGGAGGAGTCATCCAGGTGCTCTGAAGCTGGAACCAATGTTGAGGAAGATTTGGGGTAGGGCAGAGTGCTGAGGTTCTGGAGAATATTTTTGGAAAGGAGATGCTTAATGCACAATTTGAAGCTATTTGGATTACTATAATGTGAACCTCTATTCCAATATCTCCTTTCTACAAAAATCAGCAGGTAGGTCTAACAACCTACAGGTTGCCATACATAAAAAAAGAGGAAACTGTGGGTGGGGTTGAGTTTCACACCTGTGTGATAACATGTGAAACAGCTATAATAACACACACCGAAGTTAGGTGGTCCATGCATCAAGGAAGTAGGAGATGCCTGAATAGATGATGGGAACCTAAAACAACCCACCCCACCTCCCCCTGGAGTCCTGGGGAGAACACAAATAGTTTGGGGGTCTGAGCTGAGTTATCCAGATTGTAGGTACTCCCAGCAGCTATTTTAATGGTATTTAAATATTTGTGCTATCACTTCCTCGATATTTGTCTTCTCCCTGATAGACTCACAAGAATGAAAACTATAAATCCTAATCTCGCTGGTGCATCCTTAACCCCTAATCCTGTAGTAGACATAGCTATTCATAGAGTGGAGGATGAATGGATGTCTCATCATTCAGAGGTTTAAATAGATACTAGATGAGACATTAGGGATATTGTAGAAATAGTTAAGAATCATTTGGAAAGATAAGGTAGATAAAATTAAAGATTTCTCTACCTCCAAGGCGTCCCGATGCATGGGGACAGTGTAGGATTCCAACAATATCACAGTGGACATGAGGAGAGGGGGGCTGAGGGCCTCCAGATGCAGGTGGGTTCCATCTTCCCATACTGCCTTCATGGGAGAAGGGAACCATTTCTTATGGTCAAGGTAGGAACTGGACCCTCTAAATTAAGGTCTGCTTCTAAAATCTGAGGTTCTTTCAAGAACTAATTAATATTGGGTTCTTTTTTTTTTTTTTTAGCTCTAATTTCATACCAGGCACAATACATGGACTAACTACTTATTTATTGCTCACAACCCAAATCCTGTGGGTAGATAATATTACCCGTATTTGACAAACAAGGAAGCTGGGCTCTATACAGTTAAGCAACTTGTCCAAGATCATCAGGTGCCAAGATTTGAACACAGATCTGTTGGCTCTCAATGCTCTTCACCTCTTGGGGATTGCCAGGCCTTTACCCAGCATCCTCCACTCCAGCTCCTGTTCAGCAAGACAACACATGTCACACCCCCAGAGGTGTCCAGGAAGAGGGTGATTAGTCCCTGGCTCAGACACAGGACCTCTGCAAAGCTCTGAGTGCCTCCTGTCTCCTGCCTTCACAGACCCTTGTGGGGTCTTTGGAAATGGGAGAGATGCCCTGGAGGCTAATGCTCCAAGCCAGAGCCTGCAGCCCCATTCTGCTCAGGCCTCCTCCAACTGGCAGTAGGCCAGGAAGTCGGGGTCAATTTCCCAGCTCAGTCATTTCTGGAAACCTGGGTTTAAATTGCTGACAGATAAACTAACCATGTCTCTCTCCCAGCCTTTCCACACGACTATGTTTCCCGAAAACCCCGTTAACTTCTCTTCTCTCTTTGATCAAAGCCCTCTGGGGTGCAGGAGAGGAAGGGGAGGAGAAGGGCCTGCATTCCTGGCTGAGTCTCCTGGAAGGTGGCCAGCTCTGCCTGCCGAGTGAGGGGAAGGCGGCGCGCATGCTCGACCCTGGAGCCCTGGGACCAAGTGGGAGGTGGGCAGTTGGAGCCAAGAGTAGACCCTCAGCTCCAGCATCCAGCCCTGCCCCTCATCTGCAGGTTCTGCCCAGAGGAATGAATGTGGAACGAGCAGGACCTGCTGGGGACAGGTCCATGAGTGCCAGGCTGGAGGCAGTATGCACGTGGACTACTCTGCTCAGTCCACCCACATCTCTAACTGGAAGCCAGCTAGTAGGCATGTGGAAGGTTTGCCCAGGGTCTGGGCTCAGGAGCCTACTAGAGGCAGGCAAGGGTAAGGAATGATTTGGGGGCAGCACCCTTAGGGAATGTAAAGCTGTTGGACTACCCAGTATTAGAAAAGAAAGAGGAGAGGAAATCAGGGAAGGAAGTTGGAGGTAAGCAACAAAGAACATGGCCTGGGAGAGTCTCTGGCTGACAGGGAGGAGCTTCAGTCTAGAGAGGACAGTCATTTTCCCGCTGACCCTGATGGAGTGAGTGTGGGTTTGCCCACCTCTAAGGCTGCAGGGAGGAGCCAGACTATTCTTCCAGCATGGGGCTTCATCAAGAGCAAATCAAGAGGGTTCCAGGACACCAGATGACACATGAAGGGACTTCAGCCTCGCATCCCTCAGCAGCCCCATGTGTTGACACCATAATGAGGAGTGGTCTCAGGAAATCAAGAGCTGGAGGGCAGGGTCGTCCTGAGGTCGGAGAGACATCCCCTGCATTGGTTTATGTCCCACCACCCTGATAATGGTTGTCTCTGGCTGAGGCCCAAGTCTCTAGTCTGACCAGCCATGACCTCCTCAGGTTTCTTCTCCACACTTTGGAGAGAGTCCCAAAAAAGGTTATGGAGGAAGTTTCTTGGACCAGGTTCTGAGAAGGAAGGGATAGCAGGCACTTCCTGAACTTCCTCCATCACTACCCCTGTGCAGACTGGAGTCTGAATCCTTTCTGTGAGGAGCTGCTCCCACTCTCAGACCCTTTGGGGAAAAAACAAAGGGGTCTCCATCTTTGTGGTATCACGTCCTGTCCTGTGGGTCCAGGCACCTCCAAGACAGGAAGTCCCAACACCATCGTTTCTTTCTCTACTGCCACCCACCACTTCTACCCACAGGCCTGGAGTTACTGCCCCAGAGACCCAGCCCCACCTTGGTCTCATCTACACGAACTTATTATAATTTGAAAAGAGCATTATTTGAAAAAAAAAAAACTTTCTCAATCCAACGAAAGGCATTTTCAAAGAACACACAGCCCAGCGAGAGGCTGAGCTGCCTCGTAATTGCTCCAAAGGAATGTTTTCAATCTCCAGGCCCATCAACACCTTCTGTAATCTTTGCTTTCAGCCCACGCTTGTGGATACAACCCAGAAAGTTCTCAGTTCATTTTGGGAGCTCTGCGCCACGCTGTACTTGTATTTGTTCATTTCTTGCACCAAATTAATGGCACTTTCCTGAAGGGGAGACATGACTCAACCCCAGGAAGGCAGCCAGAGGTTTTCAGAGCCACAAGGACTCTATTTCACTTGTGTTCTTCTCCAGCTGTGGCACTAAAGCACTCTATTTGTTTACTTTTAAGAAAAGGGAGGTGGGGGGAGACCAAGGTAAGTCCACTCTTACCCCTCCCGGGCAAAGTCCTTTAGAGCTGTTAGGTGCAAAAACAGTCACATAGGTGAACCTCTAAACAGTGTCCCTCATCCCACCCACGTGGCTGCCTGCCCCTCAAAGACCTATTTGCTTTGGACTTGGGGTTCCTATGAAATACAAGTTGGCATAGGACAGAGAATACTGGGAATGGTGGCTTCAGAGGCAGAGACCAGCTCTGTCTCAAGCTGGTGGTCCAGGAAAGTGCCCCACCTTCTCTGAGTCTTGGCTCCCTAGCGTCATGTGGGGCCCATCATCTTCACCTTGTGGGAGTAGGGTCTGTGCGGAGTAAGGTCTCACTGAAGGACCCATGGCACATCTCCAGTGGGCTCCAGGTAAGGGTAAAGGCAGCTCTTCAGGAGCCCTCAGCCCACAGTTTTGTGTAAGCAATGATCTGTCTAAATTTGGTATAAGCCAATGTGTCTGTCATTAAATGAGAGCAAAAATGTGGAGAGAGAGGAAAGGGGAAGTGTTGGTAAGAAAGAAAGAGCAGGGGCTGGTTAGAAGTTGAAGCGTTTATGCTCTTGGACTGTTGAGGTTCATCTGGTACCAAAGTGTTGGAGACTTTTCCACCCCTAGTGATGACAGGTGGGAAAGAAGGAGGGTTAGCAGAAGATGGGAACAGATAAAGTCCAAGCAAGGCCTGGGAGGAAGAAGGTCATGTGGATCATTCTAGAAGGCTGACCTTTTCATCTTGCCCTGGCAAGAGTGGGTTGCACTAGACTGAATCTAGAATGGCGGGACAGGTAGGAAGATCCAGACTTCTCCATTCTAGTATCTGCCAAACAAGGTACCATAATGTCACAAGGACACATGGACTCCTGGATCTCAGAGCTGAACCAGGAGCAATGACCTTAAGCATGTTAGCTCAGAAGAGAAACTGAATTGATCCCTGAAGTATGTTTGATTCTCAGGAAATGGTTTACAAAAGGAGGGGGTGAGTTGCGGTCCGTGAGGACCCAGGATCCACTTTATTGTGGATCAAGGTTCTCATCTTTCCTACAGCCTCTCTCAAGTTGTCTAACCCTAGTCGCGGGAAATGAAAAGACACTAAGTCAGAAAAGATCTAGATCCACCGGGCCTGGACTTCTGTTTGTCCTCCAAGCCTTGTGGTTTCCTCCACTGCACTAGATAGAGTTGTTCCTACCTGGTCTGGGCTACAGCTACATACAAAGTGCCAGGTATTTCACATCGGAAGTTCTGGGGCCATTTATGAGCTACACTCTGAAAGCTTGCCCCATGGCCTGCCAAGCAGATTTAGTTTAAAAATAACTCCTTGCAGCTCCGGTTGACAGTAATTTGTGGAATTAAGATGGTGTCAGAGACAATTTTATGAAAGTGAGTGTTGTCCCTGGTGATTGTGTTTCCTGAAAGATGAGCAGATAACTCACCACAGGACATTCCATTAGCCTGCGTTACCCTCCCCAAAGCCAGATAAAATAGACCCCTGTTTTTCTCCAAGATGGGCCTCATTTTCAGAGCTGACAAAACTGTTCTCACTGGGCCCAAAGATCAAAATGTGTGTTCAACTGGGATGAAGAATTACACTGATGTGGACTTGGCCTGTTCTTAAAGGACACTCCCCTGCTTTTAAGAGGCACATTTCAGCTCATTAGCCAGGAGACCTATTCTAAGAGAGCTGCTCAGTGAATTAGTAAAGGCCTTTTTTATTCTAACTCAGCAAAACCTTAACTAGCTTAACAAAGGCATAAAGTTATTGGCTTAAGAATTAGAAATTTCAATATTATGTTGATTTCAGGCACAGTTTGATCTAGGGGATTAAATGATATCCTAAGTATCCAGTTTTCTCAGCAGCTTGGATTTATATACTTAAGTGTTAACTTCATTCCCAGCAATTTTCTCCTTTCAACAATAACATAGCCACCTCAATTCCGGACTTGGTACTATTATAATTCCAAACCCACAGGTAAAGAAAGTCAGGCTTTTCTGTACAAAAGTCCTGATTTTTTTTTTTTTTTTTTTCAGATTATTCTGGCTTAACTTTTGGATTCATGTCTGAACCAAACAGTAAAGAGTGATGTTAAGGTCCCAAATTCATATGTTGAAACCTAACCCTCCAGGTGATGGTACTTAATACCATCTTAATACCTCTTAACAGTGGGAATCGCCCTTGGGAAGTAACCTCTGACTGAGATCAGCGTCCTTTCAAAATAGGTTTGAACTATCCCTTTTGCTTGTTGCATCACATGGGGATTCAGAGAAGGTGCCATCTATGAGGAATGGGCCCTGGCCAGATACCAAAACTGCTGTCACCTTGCTCTTGGACATCTTAGCCTCCAGAAATGTGAGATATAATTTTTTTTTATTTACAAATTACTCAGACTAAGGTATTTTATTATAACAGCCCAAATGGACTAAGTCAACTGGAGAACATAATGCCTGGTGAGCAGAGCAGAAGGAAGTCCTGGCTATAGAATCACAAGTATAGAAGAAAATCACAAGGGTCTTGGGTTCTCCTTAGGGTTACACTCGGAGACATATGATAAGAGCCGTACCAGATGGAGTTATTTTTTCTCATGTAATCCAGAGTCAGTCCAGGAAGCAGTCGAGAACCTTCTGGGACCCAGCTCCATGAACCTTGTTTGTGGCTCCAATCTCATGGTGCAGGAATGGTTGCTCCATAGTCCAAGCATGGCGGCCACTTTCCAGACACAAAGATGGGGGAGGCTGAGGGAGAAAGGCTGGTACCAGATGAATCTGTTTTTTAATCAAGAAAAACAATTTTCCCTGAAACTTCTACCTTATCTATCAAAACTGGATCATACACGCATTCTTAGCTTCAGGACACTCTGGGGAGAGGAGTATTTTAAACCAGGAACATTGCAATCTCAAACAAAATTGGGATCTTGATTATAAAGAAGAGGAAAATGAGTATGAGATAGGCAAGTAGCAGTATCTGCTGTCGTTACCTGCTACACAGGCACAAACAAGAAACATGAGTGTATCACCATGTTGGCCACTTCTCCTTTCCCAGGCAACAAGATACTTCTGAGCTCATGACTCTAAGAAGGATCAGCTCCTGTAGTAGTGTGGGACTGGCTTCCCTGGGGTTATCTCTAGAGGTGTCTCAAGTCACCTTGCTCAGCATCTACAAAGATGCCCCATCCTTCTTGGAAGATGGTTTAGCCTTTAACTCAGAACTAATGACAGCTGTTAGATACTCTGAACATTTTAAATTTCAGGACACACTTTAAATGCTTTTACAGAATTATAATTTTGGAGATTGGCACTGAAAAAAATCTCCATGTGTATCTTTATGTATATGGAAAGATATTTAAGATCAGTGCAAATTCATTGCACATTAATCATATTTGTGCAACTACCTGGTAAAGGGGAACTCTGGGGGAATCCATTAGCTTGGGAGAACTGAACAGGATTTATCCTCAGAGGGTCCTGGGTGGGTGCTTGAGACCAGTCTTGGAAGCTTATTGCCTTGGGCTTCAAGAGCAAGCGGACTCCACCACATGGCCGCAGGTAGGAACAGCCACCTGTCCTGCCATGTGAGGTTGGTCTTAGGGAATGGCAGCAAAGCAGGGCAGGCAGGTAGTTTCAAGTTGTCTGAAAGACCACAAACTATTACAGTATTTTATTTTCTACTTCACAGGATTCAAAAGTTACAGATGCTGAGTTAGAAAGGAGCTTGGTGATCATCTGACCAAATCCCTTCGTTTTTCACTGGTTCCTTGAACAAATCTCCTCGTATAATCTCATCGTGTAGGAAAACTCATCATCCAGAGAAATACAATGGAAGCCCAGAGCTCCCTGGGTAGTTAGAGGTTTAAGACACAGACACAGCCATGATTTGGACAGAGAGGCTCATTTGGAAAGAGGGGAAGAGAAAGCAACCTGAAGTATATTTCTCCACTGCTCAGAGGAGGCAGCCTTTTTAACTGATTGGAATTTTCTTTCCAGCTTTTTACTTAGCCATTATTTCAGACTTATAGAAAAGATGCAAGAATAGGACAAAGAAATTCCATAGATACTTTACCCAGATTGCACACTTGGGATATTACTGCATTGACTTTCAGTAGAATGATCAAGAGAAAAGACAGAGAGAGATGATAGATGGGAAAATAGAGAAATAAGAAGACAGAGAAAGGAATAGAAAAAGATAAATTTTTAAATCATTTGGCACGGTTCAAATTCTCCCATTATTCTAACAGTGCTCTGTAGGGGAAGAAAACCCTGGTCACAGGTCACATTCAGGTGTGTGATGTCTCTAGTATCTCCATGAATCTTCAAGAGTTCCTAAGTCTCCCCTTATCTTCTTTGGACTTGACAGTTGGATAATTGTGGTCAGCCGTTTTGTATAATTTTCTGAGTGGATTTTAAGACCATTAATTTTCTATCCATAGCCTGAAAGAGAGGATTGCTATGACTTCCACTTTGTGATTAATGCTAATGAGTCCAAGTACCATAAGATTCCCATCCCATTGCAAGGAGCAAGTAGAACACCTAAGAGGTGTTAAGCCTGGGCTGCAGTATGGACACAAGAGTCCACCATTCACCATCTACTCCACCAAAGAGAACCTGACCCTCTCCTGAGCTGTGATCCATGGGGAGAAGCCATTCTGGATGTTGCTTATTTGCAACAACCAACGATAGGCCTCCTAGTTACCATGGTTGGTTGTCACATTGAAGGATTGTTTTGTTTGTTATTCACTAAAGCCTAATTAAAACCAAGGTTAGCAGGGCATCTGCCAGCATCCGACATCTTCCCTCTTGCCTTCTCCATCCTATCATCAGTTGACAAGATTCATTGGCTTTTAGTGCATTAGGCAAATTTGCTATAATTGCAGAGAAGGGAAAGAGCAAGGGGCCCATGGCACCACCCGGGCGCTACACTATTCCCTTCCTGTAAGTCACACAGACTTCAAGAAAGGGGCTTAAATTGCCTTTATTGATTTGTCAGCCTCATAGATCATTTTTCACTGAGCAAAGGACAGGACCCTCAAAGAGATTCCTTTCTCCTTCTACAACCCTTATCATGGGTCTTGTCTCAGTGGGAAGGGTGTCTGTGGGGGCTAATGACATGCTAGAGAGAATTAAAATGCAGACATCAATTTTCCCAAAGGTGCAGCGAAGAGGGGTCCTCGGGGACCTGCCTCTACCCCTGACTGCTCCAAATTATACATAGAGAAGTGACCCCCAGAAGACTAATTTCCTTCTGCAAGGGACTTTATAAGCAAAACTCGCTGTGGTTTCACATCCAGTCTTCTGGGGCAGCTCTTTCCCTCTGCACCTTGGAAGAGGAACAAAGTATCATGTGGCCATGCCGTGGGATCCCATGTGGGAAGGCAACCAACCAACAGTTTTCTTGTACCAGTCTTTAGCTGACATTCTGCACTCAGAAAACATTGTAAAAATTCCTTAAAAACTGCCTGTGGGACATGTACCATACCAGATCTTCTGTAAGATGGAGTCTCCAAGCTCAAAACACTCATAGGAATGGAGTTTAAAAAAAAAAAAAAAAAAAGTAATACATAGCACTTGGTGGTGAGTTTTACCATGGAACTCATACAGTGTCTACAGTGGGCTATGAGGTATTGGCAGCAGGGAGAAGGCCAGCCCAGTCTTCTTCTGGGCCCAGAAGCCTGAGTCCACGTGGCAGGCCGAGGGTGGCATTCACAGTCCATGGGCTAGCACTTAGCTAATGTCACCTAGTTGTATTCAGTGTGGCTGTGTGCATGCTGAATGTGTCCTCCTCATCTAGACTGTAAACACAAAGAAGGCAGGAATCCCATCCTATGTGTGGGGAATTCTTCATAACACCCAGCCAGACACTAAAGCCACAGAAAGTCCTCCAGGGATGCTTGGTGGGTAACTAAATCCAGCGAATGGTATAGCTGTGAGGAATACATGGTGACCATTTGGATACAGACATCTGTGAGTACATGGAAGGAGTCTGGTGGGGATGGTAAACCCTGAGTCAAAATGCCAAAACCCTGGATATGGCTTTACCATGATGTCATGTCAAATACCATACAATAAAAACACTTCCGTGGCCTCAAAGGTATCCACAAAATTTTTTTTCCTGAAATATTTAGTATGAAAACTTCCAGCACAATGAGATTATTTAGATGGTTGTTTGGAATTCATCATTTGCTCTAAGAGAACCGAACCTATAAGTAAAACTAACATCTCACTGGTTATGGAGGGGGATATTTCAAGGGTCTGTGGGGGCAGATGGTGTGTTCAAAAAGGAAGGGTAGGTGTTGCAGGAGAAAAGGGAAGAAAGGAAAAGATGAAAGGAGGGACAGATGGGGATGAAGGGGAGGAAGAAGGGTGGACAGGAGGAAGGATGGCTGTCTGCAATGATTCTCTGTGTTCCTCCTCACTTTCTTTGCTGCAGTCCTTCTATCAGGCTCAGTCTTATGGGTCGAACTTTCTGGTATCATTTTTATTTATTCATTTTTTAAAAAATTGGTGATGATTATTAATATTTTTTAATTGTAAACAAATGGGATACATGTTGTTTCTCTGTACATGGAGTAAAGGCATACCATTTGTGTAATCATAAATTTACATAGGGTAATGTTGTTTGATACATTCTGTTATTTTTTCCTTCCCCCCCCACCCCTTCCACCCCTCTTTTCCCTCTATACAGTCCTTCCTTCCTCCATTCTTGCCCTCCTCTCTAACCCTAACCCTAAACCTAACCCTAACCCTAACGCCAACCCCTTCCACCCCCCATTATATATCATCATCCACTTATCAGCGAGATCATTCATCCTTTGTTTTTTTGAGATTGGCTTATCTCACTTAGCATGATATTCTCCAATTTCATCCATTTGCCTGAAAATGCTATAATTTTATCATTCTTCATGGCAGAGTAATATTCCATTGTATATATATGCCAGTTTCTTTATCCATTCATCTATTGAAGGACATCTAGGTTGGTTCCACAATCTGGCTATTGTGAATTGAACAGCAAAGAACATTGATGTGGCTGTATCTCTGTAGTATGCTGATTTTAACTCCTTTGGGTATAGGCCAAGGAGTGGGATAGCTGGGTCAAATGGTGATTCCATTCCAAGCTTTCTGAGGAATCTCCATACTGCTTTCCAGAGTGGCTAAACTAATTTGCAACCACACCGGCAATGTATGAGTGTACCTTTTTCCCCACATCCTCGCCAACACCTATTGTTGCTTGTGTTCTTGATAATTGCCATTCTAATTGGGGTGAGATGGAATCTTAGGGTAGATTTGATTTGCATTTTTCTTATTACTAGAGATGTTGAACATTTTTTCATATATCTGTTGATGGCTTGTACATCTTCTTCTGTGAAGTGTCTGTTCATTTCCTTAGCCCATTTGTTGATTGGATTATTTGTATTCTTGGTATAGAGTTTTTTGAGTTCTTTATATATTCTGGAAATTGGCACTCTATCTGAAGTATGAGTGGCAAAGATTTTCTCCCACTCTGTAGGCTCTCTCTTCACATTACTGATAGTTTCCTTTGCTGAGAGAAAGCTTTTTAGTTTGAATCTATCCCAGTTGTTGATTCTCGCTTTTTTTTCTTGTGCTATGGGAGTCCTGTTAAGGAAGTCTGATCCTAAGCCAACATGTTGAAGATTTGGACCTACTTTTTCTTACTATAAGATGCAGGGTCTCTGGTCTGATTTCAAGGTCCTTGATCCATTTTGAGTTGAGTTTTGTGCAGGGTGAGAGATAGGGGTTTAATTTCATTCTGTTGCATATGGTTTTTCAGTTTTCCCAGCACCATTTGTTGAACAGGCTATCTTTTCTCCATTGCATATTTTTGGCCCCTTTGTCTAGTATGAGAAAATTGTATTTATTTGGGTTTGTGTCCATGTCCTCTATTCTGTACCATTGATCTACCTGTCTATTTTGGTACCAAAACCATGCCATTTTTGTTACTATTACTTTGTAATAGAGTTGAAGATCTGGTATTGCGATACCCCCTGCTTCGCTCTTTCTGCTAAGGATTGCTTTAGCTATTCTGGGTTTCTTATTCTTCCAGAAGAATTTCATAATTGCTTGCCCTATTTCTGTGAGGTACGTCATTGGGATTTTAATTGGAATTGTATTGAATCTGTATAGCACTTTTGGTAGTATGGCCATTTTGACAATATTAATTCTGCCTATCCAAGAACATGGGAGATCTCTCCATCTTCTAAGGTTTTCTTTAATTTCTTTCTTTAGTGTTCTGTAGTTCTCATTGTAGAGGTCTTTCACCTCTTTTGTGGGATTGATTCCCAAGTATTTTATTTTTTTCAAGGCTATTGTGAATGGGATAGTTTTCCTAACTTCTCTTTCTGAAGATTCCTCACTTATGTATAAAAATGCATTGGATTTATGAGCATTGATCTTGTAACCTGCTACTTTACTGAATTCTTATGAGTTCTAAAAGTTTTCTGGTGGAGTTTCCAGGTTCCTCTAAATATATAATCATGTCATCAGCGAACAGGGGTAGTTTGAGTTCTTCTTTTCCTATTCATATCCCTTTAATTTCGTTGGTTTGTCTAATTGCTCTGGCTAGAGTTTCAAGGACGATGTTGAATAGAAGTGGTGAAAGAGGGCATCCCTGCCTTGTTCCAGTTTTTAGGGGGAATGCTT
This sequence comes from Sciurus vulgaris, assembly GCF_902686455.1. NCBI lineage: Eukaryota > Metazoa > Chordata > Mammalia > Rodentia > Sciuridae > Sciurus > Sciurus vulgaris. The sequence goes on from NC_136472.1 coordinate 108,243,170, forward strand.
TCAGTTTTTCACCATTTAGAATGATATTGGCCATGGGCTTAATGTAGATGGCCTTTACAATGTTAAGGACTGTACCCACTATCCCTATTTTTTCTAGTGTTTTGAGCATGAAGGGATACTGTATTTTATCAAATGCTTTTTCTGCATCTATCAAAATAATCATGTGATTCTTAACTTTAAGTCTGTTGATATGGTGAATGACATTTATTGATTTCTGGATGTTGAACCAACCTTGCATCCCTGGAATAAAACCTACTTGATCATGGTGCACTATCTTTTTAATATATTTTTGTATGCGATTTGCTAAAATTTTGTTGAGAATTTTTGCGTCAATGTTCATTAAGGATATTGGTCTGAAATTTTCTTTTCCTTGATGTGTCTCTGTCTGGTTTAGGTATCAGGGTGATATTGGCTTCATAGAATGAGTTTGGGAGGGTTCCCTCCTCTTCTATTTTATGGAATACTTTGAGAAGTATTGGAATGAGCTCTTCTTTAAAGGTTTTGTAGAACTCGGCTGAGAACCCATCTGGTCCCGGACTTTTCTTTGTTGGTAGGCTTTTGATGACCTCTTCTATTTCATTGCTTGAAATCGACTTATTTAAGATGTGTATGTCCTCCTCATTCAGTTTAGGTAATTCATATGTCTCTAGAAACTTGTTGATGTCTTTGAGGTTTTCTGTTTTGTTGGAGTATAGATTTTCAAAATAGCTTCTAATTATGTTTTGTATTTCACGCGTGTCTGTTGTGATATTTCCTTGTTCATTCCGAATTTTAGTAATTTGAGTTTTCTCCCTCTTTCTCTTTGTTAGTGTGGCTAAGGGTTTATCAATTTTGTTTATTTTTCGAAGAACCAACTATTTATTTTGTTAATTTTTCCAATTGTTTCTTTTGTTTCAATTTCGTTGATTTCGGCTCTGGTTTTAACTCTTTCCTGTCTTCTCCTACTTTTGGTGTTGGTCTGCTCTTCTTTTTCTAGGGCTTTGAGCTGTAGTGTTAAGTCGTTTATTTGTTGATTTTTACTTCTTTTGTTGAATGTGCCCCATGAAATAAATCTTCCTCTAAGTCCTGCTTTCATAGTGTCCCAGAGATTTTGATATGTCTTTGTCCTCGTTTACTTCTAAGAAGTTTTTTATTTCCCTCCTGATGTCTTCTGTTATCCATTCATCATATAATAGTGTATTATTTAATCTCCAGGTATTGGAGAAGTTTCTGTTTTTTATTCTCTCATTTATTTCTAATTTCAATCCATTATGATCTGATAGAATACAAGGTAGTATCTCTATCTTCTTGTATTTGCTAACAGTAGCTTTGCGGCATAAAATATGGTCTATTTTAGCGAAGGATCCATGTGTTGCTGAGAGGAAAGTGTGTTCGTTCTTTGTTGGATGGTATATTTTTTATATGTCCATTAAGTCTAAATTGTTGATTGTGTTATTGAGATCTATGGTTTCTTTATTCAATTTTTGTTTGGAAGATGTATCCAGTGGTGAGAGAGGTGTGTTAAAATCAGCTAGTATTATTGTGTTGTGGTCTATATGATTTCTGGAATTGAGAAGGATTTGTTTGACGTACATGGATGAGCCAATGTTTGGGGCATAGATATTTATGATTGTTATGTCTTGCTGATTTATGCTTCCCTTAAACAGTATGAAATGACCTTCTTTATCCCTTCTGACTAACTTTGGCTTGAAGTCCACATTATCTGAAATAAGGGTGGATACTCCAGGTTTTTTGCTGTGTTCATGTGCATAGTATGTTTTTTCCCATCCTTTCACCTTCAGTCTGCGGGTATCTCTTTCTATGAGATGAGTCTCTTGTAGGCAGCATATTGTTGGATTTTTCTTTTTAATCCAATCTGCCAGTCTATGTCTTTTGATTGATGAGTTCAGGCCATTAATATTCAGGGTTATTATTGTGATATGATTTGTATTCCCAGTCATTTGACTCATTTTTGTTTTTTGATATGATTTGGTTTCTCCTTTATTTGGTATTCCTTTAGGCTACTTCCTCCTGTTGCTGATTTGCATCGTTATTTTTCATCTCTTCCTCCTGGAATGTTTTGCTGAGATGTTTTGTTATGCCGGCTTTCTTTTTGTATATTCTTTTTGTTTTGTTTATTTTGTTTTGGAAGGATTTTATTTTGTCGTCAAATCTGAAAGTAAGTTTTGCTGGGTATAAGATTCTTGGTTGGCATCCGTTTTCTTTCAGGGCTTGGTAAATGTTGTTCCAGGCCCTTCTAGCTTTTAGGATCTGGATTGAAAAATCTGCTGATATTCTTATTGTTTTCCCGCTGAATGTAATTTGATTCTTTTCTCTCGTGGCCTTTAAAATTCTATCTTTATTTTGTATATTAGGTATTTTCATAATAATGTGCCTTGGTGTAGGTCTGTTGTAATTTTGTATACTTGGTGTCCTATAAGCCTCTTATACCTGGTTTTTCATTTCATTCTTCAGATTTGGGAAATATTCTGATATTATTTCATTGAATAGATTGTTCATTCCTTTGGTTTGCTTCTCTAAGCCTTCCTCAATCCCAATAATTCTTAAATTTGGCCTTTACATGATATCCCATAATTCTTGTAGATTCTGTTCATGATGTCTTACCATCTTCTCTGTTTGATCAACTTTGTTTTCAAGATTAAATATTTTCTCTTCGATGTCTGAGGTTCTGTCTTCCAGGTGTTCTATCCTATTGGTTATGCTTTCTATGGAGTTTTTAACTTGGCTTATTGTTTCCTTCATTTCAAGGATTTCTGTTTGTTTGTTTTTTTCAGTATCTCTCTTTATTGAAATGATCTCTTGCTTCCAGTATTTGCTCTTTTAACTGTTGATTGGTGCGATCATTTAATGCCTGCATTTGCTCTTTCATCTCTTCCTTCAATGCCTTCATTTGCTCTTTCATCTCCTCATTTGCTTCCCTGATTGTTTTAATTACGTACATTCTGAAGTCCCTTTCTGACATTTCTTCTGCTGTGCTGTCATTGGGTTTTATTGATATAATATCTAGGTTTGTTTGGGACATTTTCTTCCCTTGTTTTCTCATATTGGTCAGATATCAGTGGGACTCTGAGGTATTGCAGATTTCCTCTTTGGCTTATAGTGTCCCTGTAGATTTCCAGTATATCACCTCCCAGCCTTCAGTAGCCTGAAGTCTTGGAGGAACTTGATAATGCAGTGCTTCCGAAGAAAGCTGCCCCTAGCCCGCTACTGGTTCCAGGGCTGGGGGCTGGCTCTGTGCAGAAAAGCTCTTACTGGGCGGGTCTGCTCCGAGGAGCTGGCTGTAGATCGTGCCTGCTGCTGGAGGGAGCAGGGCTGCTTGGGGAAGTCTCTGGCTGCCCTGCTCTGGTCCCAGAAGCCACCTGCAGGCCGGGGCCCACTGCTGGGTCTGGGGCTTGGAGCTGCTCTGTGCGGAAAGCTCTCACTGGGCGGCCTGCTCCAAGAAGCTGGCTGTGGAATGAGCAGGGCTGCTTGGGGAAGACTCTAGCTGCCCTGCCCTGCTCCGAGAAGCTGCCCCTGTCTGGGCCTGCTGCCCGGGCCGAGCTTCATCCGGTGGGAGAAACTCACCCCACGGCTCTATGTTAGTCCAAGTCTCTCATTGCCTCCCCTTCTTGAATCCTGGGTTCTGGAGCGACAGGAGATGCAGTCACCCTCTAGTCTGCCATCTTGGATCCTCTGATTATTTTTTAAACCAGATATCACTAAGTTGCCAGAGGTTGACCTTGAACTTGTGATCCTCCTGCCTCAGCCTCCCAAGGACTCACTGAGATTACAGGCCTCAGCTACCACACTGGCTTTATCATTCTTATTTTTCACCTTAATGGCTCACAGTGGAGGCTACCATTCCCACATGACCTCAGGAAGGAAGAATACCAAGGTGCAAGGTCAGAGGAGTTCTTGGTGAAAGAGTTCTGAAAATGAATTTCTGGTAGATATGGTGATGGGAGGCCAGGACTCCTTCTCTGTGCATCTGGATACAGGGGCTCTATCTGAGTGTGTGAAGACTGGGAAACCAAAGACCTCGAGCATCCCTAGGTTATTACTGCTACTCTCACTTAGAGGTCATGCCATGTAGGCCCATGGAAGAGGAAACAGGCTGACCCAAGCACCCCACAGTGTGGAACAGCCAGCACACTGGTGAGCGTGGATGTGCACAGACAGTTGGGTGCACATTCACAGCCAGAGAACATTATTCAGGATTTTCAACTGTCTTCCTCACAACAATGAGCAGGGAGAACCCCAGACATCAATAGTAAAAACAGCAAAATAGCTCACCCTCTTTCAAACTTTTCTGGTTTGAGTTTGTGGGAAAGAGGGGGAGAGTCATATTTGAACATGGAATTTGTTTTGGTGATAGTGACAGGAGGTTCAGCACTGGGAATAGAAGGCAGCTTTCTGAAATAAATACCCTTTTTATCTCATTTTATTTTGTAATTGCTCCCCTCCACCTCTCCAAAACAAACTGTTCCTGCATACTCTAATTATAGCAATGCAAAAAAGTAAACCAGAGTCATAGTTTTAGGGGAGCAGGTCTCCTGAGAAGTCTTGGCCAGTCAAAGGCAGGAGGGGACAGCAGGGGGCAGTGACAGCTGTTGGGGTGAGTGCTGGACCCAGTCTCAGGTCTGCCACCTAGTGGTGATGGGAACTGGGCAGGATTAAATTGTGAGCCTAAGGGGCGGTTTCCTCATCTCTTACTCAGGGCTAGGCCAGCCTGTTGTGCAAGCCTCGAAGGGTTGTTATGGAGATAAAATGAGAAGATGTCTTTGAAATTGCTTTGTAAGCTGAGAAGTACCATCCCTGTGTAAGGCATTGGTATTAGGGGCTGAACAGAGCTTCCCATGGCAAACAAAGCTGTCAGTGAGGACTAGAAATACTCCCCCTCACAGCGACACCACAGGGGTGAGAGCGAAAGAACAGCTGCTCCACATTCCCAGCTTGTGGGGAGAAAGCACGGTGTCATCAGAATAAACCACATAAATAGAACTCTCTGGGAGTCGTGCATGGCTTGTTCCCACAGATACCATCAGCCTGCCTTCTTCCAGCCACCTACTCACCAAGGCCTGAGAGGACAGGAGAGATGACCCTATTTTACGGAAAGTTAAACTGAGGCCCATATGGAAAAGTATTTTCCTGTGTTCACAATGTGAGTGAACTAGAAAATCCCAGACTCATTCAGACCAGCCATAACCTCTCCCTCCCTCAGGATCCCCTGACACAGATCATTGAAGTGACTTCCAAAACAAGTCAAGGCCTCAGCTGATCTGCTGTGGGACACCACTCTGCAAGGACAGGTAGATGTGTTTCAGTCCCCAGTCTCCCAGCTCCAGGAAACCAACTCTTTTTCTCATGAAGGAGATGGACTGATTGCTAAGGCCTCCTTACTCCTCAGCCCTGCTGAGAGCCATTCACAGAATAAGTTTGGTCATCCCTACCTGCTGGTTGTTTGGAACCAGTGAGCAGTGAATTAAAGCAGGGTTCTAAATCCCTTTTACTCTTTGAGAGTCTCAGAAAACCCCACTTCCTGCAGCTGGTATAAATTGGAGTGTTCTGAGTGGGTTAGTTACCCCCGTATCTTTTTCTCGTCCCCTGCAAACCTCTTGGAGAACGGCTCTGGGCTAAGTGTGTTAATAAATCATAGCTCAGCACAGCAGGTGGCTGGGCCCTTTGCACACCTGGGCCTTCCTGGAAGAAGTGAATGACCAGCCATGCATAGCCTGTCAGCCAGGACTCAGGCTGGACCTCTCATCCTGCCCTTGCTGTGTCACCACACTGCTAGCCTCACGGATACCCCTCTCCATGGTAACTGATGATGCACATCACTCATTTGGATACAGCCCTGCTCAGAATGTGTGTGCATTCCAGACTACTCCACAAGGGCCACCCAAAGGCCAGCAAACTATGAAGTGTTGCTGAAACTCTGCTACAGTCTATGGTCATTATTTGTCACAGCTACATGGACAGAGCTGAGTAGTTATGACAGAGACCAGATGATCCTTAGCACCTAAAATATCTATTACCGGCCCTTTATAGAAAAAGCTGGTTACTCCTGCATTATGCAACTATCTTACTTAATTCTAACAATTGCACCATGAACTAGGTATTTAATGCAGGATTTAGTAACTTGCCCCAAACCCACAACTCTAAGTATAAAAACCTGTACTTAAACCCAGGTTTGACCACTTTGAAGCCCAAGTACTTCCCATCTGCAGCACATCCAGAGAGAAGTTGACCAGTAGTTTGGTGAATGCTCTCTCATCTTCCTCGAATGAGCGAGCCAAGTTGAAATGAGGACTGGGTTAGGACTATGTCACCCCAGCCTTTCCCTTAGGCCCCACATGACTGTTGCTGCTCTCAAGACCTACAGGGCAGGAGCTCGCAGCTTATAAATAAACCTGAAACCCAGAAGAGCCAGGCAGGCTGGGAGCAGCTCTGGCCAGGCCAGCCAGTTACCATGACGACAGAGTCATTTCCATTACAAACCCTGCAACAGGCTTCCAGAAGGTGATTAATGGTTGACCTCTGGGGGCTGGGAACTCTCTGGGGGAGTATTCTCTTTAGACTGGTACAAAACTTGGACCATCTACTTCTCCCCCGTGTGGGGGGTTGAGGTAAAATGTTCTAACTGGCAATGCAGAGGTAAAGCACTCCATCCTCTGTTCTCTCAAATTCTAAAGTCAGCCCATGAAGACCCCCACAGTGAGCAGCACACTCCACCTTGAGCTGGCAGCCAAGGAACTCAAGACCAGGCCAAGGAAAAGGAGAGAGGCCAAGGAGAAGATCTAAGGCTACAAACTGGTTAATTCTTGCTGGATAAATGGCACCCATTCACCAAAAGGAAAAGGTACAAAAAAGAATTCAGTGAGGCCAGAAACAGGTAGTAAGAGGCGGGGAATCCCTACCTCCTTTGAGTCCAGAGAAAAGCCTTTCCTACAGACTCAAGAAGAGGAGGTGGAGAAGGACTGGCTGCTTGCCAAAGCAGTGACCCATGCTGTGAATTTCAACTGTGGGTGACTTGAGAAGGCTCAGATGTCCCCGTCTCCCCTCGCCCATCCATGGGTGGGGGCTGGCTGCCTGCCAAGTGGGGTGACCCGGGTTCTGCATCCCAACCTTGGGGTGTCTGTTGTAGAGTCATTCAGGCTCATTCATTGACAGTTTTTCTCTCTGTTGACATTTGGGTGGCTCTAACTGCCTAGTCATTGTTTTTGTTTGGCCATTTTCACGGTCCTGAGTCACTCCCCCTCGAGTAGGCTGGGGGCGGTCAGGCACTCGCTGTGATGCTACAAGAATCCCTGCAGCTGGCTTGGATCTGTTTCATCCCTTTTGCTGAGATGGTGTGACTCTGGGGTCAAAATGGCAAGAGGGTGTGGAGAGGAGAGGCTAAGCTTCAGACTCTGCAGGAGTCCAAGGACTGGGCTCTGAAGAGGAAGAGGAAGAGGATCCCTGCCCTCATTCTATCCTGTCTTCTTGGGAATTCAGAACCGGGGAATCAGACTCCTCTCTCCTATGGCACCCCCAAAAGTTCCCCTGAACTTTTGCTATTGTCCCACATCTATGCAAAGACCCAGGACACTCCAGGAAAAAATGTTATCATGAATAGAAACCACAGTTCCTATCCATTGTGCAAGATCTGTACCTTTTCTACAACGCAAATCATCCTCAGTTTTGAGTTCCCATTCAGTAGCAGGAAATTAATCTTGGTCAGTTCCAGGTCTCTCATTTTTCACTTTATCGGAGTGAATTTAGCCAAGGGCCACCTGGTGCTATTACACAGAGGAGGGGTGGTGATTCCATCCTCTGAGACACCTCTAGCTGCACTGGTATCAACCCATACATCCTTGTCCTGTCTGGGCTGTGGTCCTCAGGCTACCTGGTCACTGCTGTGTTTCTTCCTAGAATAGAACATTTCCTGGTCCATGGGCTTTTCTGAGTACTTTGCAAAACTGCCTTCCATAGTCTGGACACTGCTTTCAGGGGACACTCACCAGAAACTACTTTTCTGCTTCCTGACTCTCCTCCCTTCTTGAGCGTACCTAGATATATCTCAGTTCCATTTGGTGGGAATGCATTCTAGTCCTGATGGCTTGCATCAGGTTTCAAATTTGTTTTTCTATTTTTTTTTCTCCTGGGTTATCTTTGTCCTGCTTTGAAAGCTGGCCTTCCAGAATCAAAATACAAGAATCAGCTTCTGGATTCGCCGTTAGTCCCTCAATGCCTTGCTTGCTGCCTTTGACAAGGGAGCGAACCCACCACCTCCTCGCTCTGTCAAAGTCTAAATTCATCCCAAGGCTCCTTCAAATTCTCAGGTGTCTATGTTCTCTTGGTCACATCTGGCTCAGGCAGAGGTTCCTCTGAAGCAGCTCAGTCTATGCTGTCTGGATGTCCCTGCCTATTATCCCCTTCTTATAACACATGGACCCACATGTGGAATTAGCCCCTTTATAGGATTCACAGACACAGGCTCCATGAACATTGGGTGTCCATGCCTCTGTGTGTGTCAGACTTCATTGAAAGTTTGGTAGTGACAAAGAAGGATATTATTGAGCATCAGTCCTCCCAAATATTTAGAAAGCATATTAGCTCTCTGTTGAAGACCCCCTCTGCCTCCCTCCGGAGGCTGGGGAAGGCTGCTCCATTTTCTTTGCACTGCAGGCTTCTGCCCCTTGCTGAAACTCCTCATTCCCCCTCCTCCATTCTTAGCTCTCCTTACCCTCTTCAGGATCATTCCCAAGAGCTCCCAACTCCTGTCTCACAGACAGGCCCCCTCTTCCCTGCTCCTGAGTCAGCTCTCGGCCTCCTCCCACCTCCGCACCCAACGCTGCCTGCAGCAGAGGAAGACGGGCCTTCAGTGTGCGTCTGCTTATCTTAGAAGGAAATTATGGTTGTAGAGAATAATCGTTTCTCTTCTTTGCAAAATAAACAGGCACAAAATTCCTATTTGGTATGGCTATTAGAAACAAGAAGAGAGAAAATGTCTGCTATTCCCTTTTGGAGATAGGTAGGGAAAAAATGCCAAGGCTGCAATCAGTTTATTATCTATGTGTGGGTTCCCCTGTTTGAGGATTACCTGCAGCCTGGTTTTCATCTCGGTCTGATTTTCTCTGCCATTGAGGATGTGCCTGGTCTTACTCCCCATTAGTCACTATGTTTTCAGGGAATAGAATTAATATTAGCCTAACTAGCAAATGGTTAGGAAGGAAAATAATGTATGGCAAAACTAAAAGGAATGTTTTTTTAAATAATCCATAGGAAAGAAATTTCTTCTATTTGTAAGAGAGAGGGGACTGTCTTTATCCAAGAACGTCCACATGCACCAGGGCTCAAGGAAGCAGACTCAGCAGCTCTGGGATGGCCCAGTGGGCTCCTGCCTCTCTCCTCATGTCTGTCCCGATAGTCTCTGCTGGTTCCTATGCCTCCCCAGTGTACTTGTGCTGCCCAGGGCTCCTTTCTGACAGCCTTTCCCCTACCCTGCCCTGTGTCAGACCCTACCTGTTCTGCATTCCCTGTGTCTCCCCAGGGCCCTGTTCTCAGCTGGGAAGCTGATAAACTGCACTCAAGTGATAATGGATGGTAATAAGTTAATGTGTTACCCCTCCTGGTAACATTTGCATTTTGACAGGGTCTTTCTGAAGAAAAATCGTTCTTAACAACAAAATGACTGGAATTGGGAGCATTCCAGCACCTGCGTCTGGCGGCCCTAAGGAAATATGTTTGTAACAAGAGGCATTTTGATTCCTCAAATCGCAGTTATTTCTTCCCAACCAGAGACCATTAAGAAGAGACTTCTTAGGGGACTGCTGGGTGAAGGCTCTGAGATGCTGGTCTGAGGCAGGAAAGCCACCCCAGCTCAGAGAAACAGAAAAGACATCGCCAGGAGACACAAAGTCCCCAGATAGAAAGGGGCTGAGGTGGAGGAAACCCCGGTGGAAAAGAACTGACATTTCTGGGCTATGAAAGAGTCCGCCTCTGCATTAGGAGTCTGGCAAAGGCTTCATAGCAGAAACTGCTTCTGGGGCAATGTCACATCAGGCAGGCTGTTTCCATGGGGCTGACTTCCAGTCATGGGGTTGGGGAGGAGTCAGTAGAGCAGTGGGTGAGGGACAGACACCTACCACAGAATGACTGAGTTGCCAAAGACCTGGAGAACCCGTGGGTCAGCTGGGCCTACCTCTGAGCGGTGCCAGTTTCAAGGTGGCTACAGGTGTTCTCCCTCAGAGCTAGCAGGTGCTTCCTGGATCATTGCAGGTCACCAGCACCAGCTGTCCTAAGCTCCCTCAAGCAGGCCATATTACTTTCTGCTTCAGGGCTGAACTGGCCAGAAACAAGAACTCTGTGCATGGACACGGACATCTTAGCCAGATTCTGCTAACCTCCTCTTACTCCTTGCGGGTCAGGTCATCTCGCTTCCCCACGATGCTCTCTGTTAGAGAGGCGCTCTCTTCCTGCTTCCCTCACTCTCAAGGAGGATCACTTCTGGAGCTCAGACACAACACTGCCGGAACCCAGGTACCCCAGCTCCCCTTTCCAGGAGATTCAGATGAGTAGCACTCCCAGCAGAGTGGGCTCTGCAGTCAAGCACTTGACTGGTGTGCCTGGGACACTGGACCGGCTACATCTCAAAATGAATAGAACTTTCATAAAACAACTCTGAGAGCTGCCAGCTGGGCTCATTGGCAGGGACTTCAGGGAGTTGGCCTGCCACACAGGAGGTAGGACCTGAGAGATAGTGGTCAAAAGATATAAAATTTCAGTTAGGAGGAATAAATTTAAGAGATCATATCATATGTTATCATATCATACAATATGGTGACTACAGTCAAGAACAATATATTCTACACTTGAAAAGTGCTAAAGAGTATGTATGCTAAGTGTTCTCACCATATTGTGGTTTGGATAGGGTTTGAGTGTGTCTCTGTAGGATTAAGGTATCTTGGTCCTCAGCGTGGTGATATTGGGAGGTTGTAGACCTTTAAGTGGTAGAACCTAATGGGAGGTCATTTGGTAATTGATGGTACCAACCTCTGAAGTGATTAAGGTAGTTCTCATGGAGCCCTATTAGGTCTTTCTAGAGTTTTAAGAGTGAGTCTGACCCCTAAATTGCTCTCTGGTTTCCTTGGTGGAAGTGCTTCTGCCACAATGTGTTTGGCCATTAGACTCTCACCAAGGCTAAACCTGTGGGGTCTCCTGATCTTGGACTTTCAGCCTCCAAAACTGAACTAAATAAAACTTTTTCCTTATGAATAAACCTGCCTCATGTGTTTCATTATAGTAATGAAAAATGGACTACTGCACACTATAAAAAAGTGTGAAGTAATGCATGTGTTAATCAACATGACATAGCCATTCTACAACATATATATCTATTGAAACATTGTGTCATATATGAGAAATAAATTCAATTTTTACTTGTTGATAACAAAATAAAGTGAAATTGAAAAATATCATCAGTCCAGGTGGTCCTAGATGTGGAATTAATGATTATGACAGTTACAGTAAGTGGGTTTCAGCTCAATCAAAAGAATTTTCAAACATGGAGCACTATCTAAAAATAATGGGCTATCTTGGGAGCTAATGAGATCACAGTCCCTAGAGGTGTTCAAGAGGTGGTTCAAAACCACCTACGAGAAAGAGCTACTGGCATTTGAGCACTAGAAAATGGCTATCTGAGTTGACTTCTAATGGTTGTTTAAAGACCTGGTGTTTGTACAAGGCTTCTGATTGGACGGACACATATTGATTGAGCATGGTTACCCACTTAGAATCACCACATCAGGTTGGGAGGGACGGAAAGGTAAATTAACATTTATTGAAAATCCATTATGTACTGGACACATTATCTTTAATCTTCACAAGTGTTCAAGGAAGGGTTTATTATTTCTATTTTACAGTGGGAAACCAATTTCAGAGATGCTAAGAACCTTGCCCAAAGTCACATTGCTGGCTTAACCAGCATGGGGGTCCAAGTCCATGGTGGTTACCCTACACTGTGGTCCCCTTCTCCTGAAGAAGCAAATGTTACATCTTTGCTATACCACCCTCCTGGAGCCCATCCTCTTTGCCTCCATGGAGAGTGGACTTGTGCAGTGGCCTGACTGATCAGTCAGATGTGTCACTAAAGCAAATTCATCAGGCAGGATTCACATGTGGTTGTGTCAAACACCCACCAGCCAGGGAGGCTTCTGCCAAGCAATTATGGAAGTTTATTAATCCAGGCAAGTGGGACCTGTGATGGGGTTGTGTAGGAGCCTCTGTGCTTTTCACTATTGCTGAGCTGGAAGAGGCGTGATATCAGGTGTCAGGGAAGCTGCCACTTTGGCAGTTTACAGGCAAATTGCAGTATTGTTTACAACAGCCCTTGCATCCCTAGGGGGATCAGAGACCCAGCCATGCAGCAGCTTCCCTAGCAGGGAATCACCAGGTTGGACAGTGATGTGGGGCCATGGCTGGTTCTGAGATCATGACCAGCACAATCATGGAGGGAGAGGACAGGAAGCAAGGGGCCTGCAGGTACCCCTACTGGCAGGATTCCTTCTTGTCTTAGGTCATTGCTGGTGGAAATATGGCTTTGTTCAGGCAATAGCACTCACGCTGAGTAATCTAAATGCATCTGTAGCAAAACCTGGCTCTCTTTCCACCCACTTTAAACTCATGGGGAAACTGAGTTGCAAGTCGGAGTTGAAAAAACTTAAGAGTTAGCTCCTCGTTGGACTATTTGGGCAAAAGTCCAGTGGAAGCTGATACTTAATGGATCTCTTTGCTTCTTGTTTCATTAAAAGGAAACTCAAGGGGGCTCTAGGAAAGGCCAGCCATGCTCAGAAAGCCTAGAGACACAGGCAGACTTGCCTGAGGAGGAGCAGTGTGGAGATCAGGGAAGTCTGTAGCACCCACCTGCCCAGACCCTATGCCCTGCATACGACCTGGCTTCTCTGGCCTCACCTCCTTCTATTTTCATACCTGAACCCAACAAGACTCAGTTTGATTGGGGAAACTATCCAAAGACAAGGCTTCCTCCTCTACCAACCAAATCCTCCTTAGCTTTTCTTCTGCAGGATCATCACAGACGCACTTCCCCATCCCTCTGTGATCCATCTTCGTGGAAGGTGAAGTAACCAGATATTCCAAAAAGCCTGAACCCTGAATGAGGGATTCATCTTAGCAAATGATCAGAGATCAAATGTCTTTTCCATGTGCTGCTTTTGAGATGGTTAAAATCCTAGTGACTCTCAGGTCAGTAGGATCATGCCTTACAGAGGCTCAGCCCAATGGCCTGGCAGGGAAGGGGTTAGGCAGCTGAGCAAAGGCTGACAGCAAGTAGCATTTCATCTGCATAACAGCTGTTCCCTCTTCTCCTTGCAAGGGTCCTGACATGGACCTGGGACCTGATGCCCTGACCATGGCCAGGGACAATTTCCAAGTGAAATTCTATCCTGTGGACAGGAAATGTGCTCATTCATTTGCTCAGCTTGTCAGGCTGAGCTCCTATGTGCATTTCCACCCAGCAGGGATGAGGCAGGAGGGGTGAGCAGGCAAGTTAGAAGTAGGGGCACGAATTCATAATCAGGATTTACCAGATCCTCTTAGAGGGAGTCAGCATTTGTGGGGCAATGAGATTATTTACAGAGCTATGAGCAATAGCAATAGCTGGTGGAAAACAGAGACTCGAGAAGCAAGAGAAGGGAGCAGGGGCGGGAGATGACCCCCAGAGACCTGGTGGAGCCTGTGGAAAAATGATTTTTGGACCACAGCAGACCTCAGAATATATCCTTCAGGAACTATTAGTATCACATATTAGTTCTGAATCTTAAAGCTTGAATGGAGGAGATAATGGTTTATAGATTAAAAAGAAAGGATTTGTGTTTCATTTGCAGCTGAGGATTTTTCTTGCCTTCCCCCACGTAAACGATCAGGTGACAGTGTAGAAATTTCAAGATCCTCAAAAAAAGAAGGCAAGAGCAGACTCTGCAGTTCCTCATCCTGAAGAGGGCCCCGGCTGGTCAGACCAGTGGAAGTGGAAATCAGAGGGTCACTCACTGCAGTCTAGGGAAATGATCCCAAATCCCAGGGCGATCCCATCAGGGCCAGAGCAGGAACACCTAGAAGCTTGTCAGCTCTCCATTTTCTGACTCCTCCCTCTCCTTGTCCGGATGCCTCTCAGCCCTGTGTTCACATGTGTTTTCAGGGCAAACCTTCCAAGGGCTCCAAACCCAGGAGGGTGCAGTAGGGGGTAGAGGAAGAGAGTGCACTTTGATGTTTACAGCTAAGTCTGAGAGCCTCAAACTGAAGGCATCAATAATTCATACATTCATATGCTTTAGAGTATTTCCCCTTTTGTCACATTTCTGGCCAATTGATTTCCCCTGGCCACAAACTTGCTGCTTTTAGAACATCATTAATAACAAATCGACTCTGGTAAAAATCTGCCCTGGGAGAGTGGGACATTGGCTGGGAGATGTTCCTGACCTTGTTTCCCTGGAGATAAGGGACTCTGAGTAGTCACAGCAGCAGAAAACCTTGGTGGCAGAGGGACTGGGGAACAGAGGGATGAGAGGCAGCCCTATTCCTTATCAGTCTTTTGCCAGAAGCCTCTGATAGAGCTACTGGGGTAGGGGGAGAGGAGAGGATAGTAAAAGGTAGCTCAGGGGGCCTCAGAATAATGATTCAGAGTTGGAACCTTCTCTTCTTCTTTCCCTGTCCCCCTCTCACAATTTCTGTCTCTGGGGGTTTCCATGTCTGACCCCAGTCCTCATGGAATGAGACTAATCAAGGTCCCTGGTATTAACCAAAGAACTGGATGCTCATAGTGCAACTTGGAGCCTCTAACAAGGACCCCCTACACCTTATCAGGAAAACCAGGAGGCCACCCAGGTCAGGCCCACTCAGAGCTATGGATGGGACCCAGAGTGTCTTTGATGTGACTTCTTCCTCAGAGTCCCTTCTATGGCACCCCCTCCTGAGCCTACAGACACCTGGAGTCCAGATTGCCTCCCCATGTGTTTCAACAAGTCCCTAGGCAGCACCTGGCTCATCAACCATGGCCCTCAGTGGGTATTCACAAAGACTGTTGAATGAGCAAATGAAAGACAAATGGTCTGACAAATCATTAATGGTGGGTAAAATGTCACCCCATCTTGAACTCTGAATTCATAGAGGTCCAAAGAAATGAGTTTCTAGTTTTGTGTTTTCTGGTAAGTTGGGTGAAGAGAAAATAAGGTTCATGGCATGATGGATGGCCCCTGAAATCCGATGGCTATAGCCTACTTCACCTATATAAAGCTGATTTTGGTATAAAAAATAAAATAAAACCCTTTACCATTTTGCTGGGTAGAACCATCATTCTGGAAGGATCTTAATAGAGACTAGGAGAAAGCAGCCCTCTTCCTCTCCTTCTGGGCAGAGGTATGTAACTCCAAGGGATGGGCTACAGAAAGCCCACACCACTCAATACCCATTGAGCCTCCCCTGCCCCCCGGGGCCAGTGAGATGCTCTTGTGAGGATCCCTGTGGCAGGGAGGCTGTGATCCAAACAGGGGTGAATAGTCTAACATTTCTGCTTTTATCACCAGTGTGGTGAGCATTTATGTCAGCCAAGATCAGGACCTCCCAGAGGGCTCTGCTCTGTTGATCCCACAGCAAAGGCCTTCCTGTTCCCTCTCAGCCCAGTGGTTTATATCCCTGGAAATCTCCTGGTTGGCCCGATATTGATTTGGCTTTGGAAAAACAGTCAGTAAGAAATACACACACCACAGGCCTGAAATAGAATCTGTCCCTTGCAATTGGAGCAAATGCTCCCCTACAGCTGAGTCCATTTTGAACATGGCTGCTCCAGGTGGGGCCTAGTGCCCAGAGCTGCCTGCTGTAGCCAGCCTGTGCCTTACAAGACCATGGGGGCCCAGCTACAGTGGGCAACTTGTCAGAGTATTTTACAGGCAGGATAAATATTTGTGTTATGTTCACACACACAGCTTGGAGCCTGAGCCTGCTTTATGGCCAGACCTAGGGAGATGGGCATGCTGTGCTGCACCGACTACAGGGAGTGTACTTTCCTGGTGGCATTACAAGAAGTAGCGTGTACTGGAGGGGAAAGAGAGCATTGTTGGGACTGCACAGGGAAGACTGAAGTTCCTGATTCCTCCAGTTCATCTTCCATCCCACATAGGTTCACCCATGCTGAACCACCCCTTGCCCCACAAGCCGTCTCATCCCAATTGGAAGTTAGAGTTATAGAGATGGAGGCTGAAAAGGGAGCTAACCCAGATGAACTCCCTGAGGCTGGAGAGTTGAGCATTTTGTCTAAGATCACCCAGCCATTAGGGTCTGGTTCCACAAGTCTCTTTCTATTTTAAATCTCAGAAGAAAGTCCTCTTAAAATGTCCACTTAGGACAGTGCTTAGGCTGTACTCTCCTACCAGGTGTTTAAGCCCAAGTTGGTCAAAACTAACCATTTAAGATGTGCACTTGTGTCAGCACTACCAAAAGCAAGTGAAGCTGGAGGCTATAGAGGAAGGTTCTCATGTGAGAGTGCCTGATGATAATGATCACGAAGGACTCTAGAGTTACAAGTTTGTCCTGAGTTAATTTGAACCCGATCTATTAGACCTACAAATCTCCCTAACCTCCTATATTGATAAACTCAATCTGTTTTTCACTGATATGAGAGTTACTGTCTTCATGGTTTTCAGAAACTGGCTGAAATACTAATTGCTTTTGCTTTTGTTCACAAAAAAGTAATGCTCTGTATTGTTTATTGTTGTCTTCACATGATGCCTGCCCTATGTATGCCTTGTCTAGTCATCTGCCTTCTGCTGCCCTCTGCCACTGTGCACCTCTGGACTAATCTGATGCTAAATACCCTTAACCATCCATGCCCCACCTGATAGAAAACAAGGACTCTGGGTAACTTCCCCCAACTTCTCCCTCTTTCAGCAGGAAGCAGCTTGGAGAGGTCGTCGTCCATTTTTCCACAGAAATGGAATGTAGAAATTGACAGTGGGGCAACATGACAGTGGTCCACTTTATGCTTTGAATGTAGCCCTTGCTGCTCGGCCACTGCAACTTAATTTTGAAATGGACATGTCTATTTCTCTTCCTCTGACACTGCTCCTCCCTAATCTCTCCCCCTCCCTAATCTCAGGGAAAACAGGATTACCTTTCTTCGCCATCCTAGGCAGTTATCTGTCCCTGAGTACACACCCACCATAGGAAGGAAGTAATCCAGCCTTTGGAGATGGTACGGGATGATCTCAGAAATTACTTTCTCCCAAATTAACAAGTGAATTACAACTGCGACAGAGAACACATGGAATGTAGCCTTTGAATCACCTCTTTGAAAGTCCCCTGTTCCTGCTAATGGGCAGAATCACAGCCTCTTGGACAGGAGTCCCCTGTGTTCCTCCTTTGCTAGCAAAGCAATAAACCTTCTTTTTCCTTTTTCTAAAGAAGAAGAAGGAGAAGGAAGAAGAGGAGGAAAAGTCCTCTTTTCTAAACTTCGGAGGAATTTGCAAACCTCAATCTTCTTTTTCCAAAGCATCAAATCCCTAGACCTGGAGGGATATCCTGCCTTGGGCAGAAGGGTAAAGCTGCATCCTTTATTCCCTGTTCTACATTTCTTACCTGCATTTTCTTATTTCCCACTCATTCCCCTGGAAAAAAATTGACTTTTACTAAGCACCTAACATATGCCAAGTTGTTTTCATTTACAGCAACTCTATGAAGCAAGGATTATTATTCCCATTGCAAGTGTAACCAACATGTCGGGTAAACAGGACCCATGAGATAGATTCAGAAGGAAAATTTGTTTTTGTTTACCACTGCCCCTTTAAACTTATTCAAGGACTTGTTCTTTCCCTTGACACTGGGTAGAATCTCTAACTTTTCTGCTCATTGTTAGAAAATCTAAGTCATTTTAAGTCACTAATATAGTATCTCAAATCAGTAATTTTAAGTGTCCAGTTCAATAGAATAACCACACTGATCTTTATACAAAGATATATTAATTAGGATGTTACAGGTTTATGCTATGTTAACAAAGACCACTGAGAGGTCAATGATTCATGTGTAATTCTTCTTACTTGATTAGTGTTCACTGTAGGCCAGGAGACTCTTCTGGGCAGCTGTCTTCCATGTGGTGACTCAAAGATCAAGGCACTTTGATCTCATGATTCATGCTCTGGGCAACCAGGAGGGAGACCCTGGGTGCCTGTCAGGGCCTTGCTGTGCCGTCTGGGTGCAATACACAGCACTTCCAATCATAGTTCCTTCCCCCAAATTAACCACACTGCACACCCTAACTTTGGGGGGGATGGAAAGTGTACCTCCAAAGGAAGAAAAATGAGGAGAAACTAGTGGACACATGACTCTGTCTATGCCACTAAGGCGGACCTTCTCCCCGGCTGTGTGGAAGGCCCCTTCCATGGAGAAAAGGGAATGGGGCCAGCTTCTTTCTTTTACCTCAAGCACCTTCCCCTTGGCTAACTGTGTCTGATCCCTGTGAGTTGGAGTCATGGGAGGGAGGAAAGAAAGAACAGGCAAGTTTTCTTCTAACGGTTACAGTAGTAAGATGACTTCAAAGACACTGGGCCTGGAGGAGGCTAAAGCTGCCTTACCCCTAACATGGTGCTTCCATGACTTGTCAGAGCCCCCACCCCCACCCCGGGGAAAACTGGCAGCATTTCCCATGACTCAGGCTCTGCACTGTCTTCCTGTTGGGTACCCCTCTCAGGGCCTGGTTTTCTGGTGGCCCATTTCACAAGAGTTCTCCCAATCAGACTTCCAGGTGATCCCCTGGTCAAGACAGTGGATTCAGACCAGTTCTGCAAGATCCACAGAAACACTCCTAACTTGTGCACTCTGACCAGCTCCAGAAGTACAGGCTAGTGCAAATGCAGCAGGAGCCTTCCTTAGCTTTCCAACTGAAGCATCTAGGTGGCCAGGCCCCCTTGCTTTTGAGTTCCATGGGCAGGAGTCAGACACCAGATCTGGGCCTTCCCAACTTCAGGGAATGACATCAGGCTCTTCAAGGGGAACTCTCTATTGGCTTGAGGTGAAAGGAAAGTACCTCCAGCTATCCCCCTTCTGGGGACAGGAGCTCTGAGCAGGGTTCCTTCTAGAGGCATAATTTTAAAATTCTCTCTTAATTTCCAACCAATTAACAATATATGATTCTCTCTCTCAGGGAGAGATTTTAAGATTTGTGAGAGTGGATTTCCACATAATGTCTTTATAAATTCTGCATGTGGTCTAGTGTACTTCATTCAGTTTAACACTCTGTAACACAAGAGATAGTCACCCAACCCAACTGAGTTTGGTTTAAGAAAAATGAAGCATTTATTATAGTGTCTCATGAAACCCAGGAGCAGGAATTCAACTTGAGTTTAGAAATTACCATAACTCTGCACAGCTCACATTCCTGCTTTTCTTCATAGTCTCTGTTCATCTCTTTACTTCACTTCTCTGGTCTTGTCGTGGAACGTGGAAGCTCCCCAAATATACATCTTATGGTCTAACTGCAAAAAGACTTTCTACTCTCTCAGACCCACCACTAAAAATCCTGAAGAGAGGGGTACATGGTCCAGCTTGGTCACAGAGACCTCACCTAGACCAGTTAGCTCAGTTTGAGATTGGGGACTCATTTTAACATGACATCTGCCCTATAGCCTTGGATGGAGTGGGAGGTGGGCAATCTTCCAGCTGTTCAGTCATTAGAACTTGTGCCAGGATGGTTCAGACTCTACTTGAGTAGCATTAGAAGATGGGGGTGGGGTTCTGGTTTGTGTAGAAGCCCATATAAAGCTGGTCAAATGGACATGTTCTCTTTTTGCCTCTTTTACCAATAAAGTCTTCTTTTCTATCAGTCATAAAACATTTATCTCGTATTTCCTTGAATTGTGAGATACTTTTCTGAGAATCTTACCTTTCAAACAATACTGCAAGAGTCTGAGGGTTGGGACTGTTTTTGTCACTTTTATATACCTTACATCATCTCAAGCACTGTCCACCCCATAACATCAATTCACTATATTTACCAAATGTAGACACAATGAATGAGTGATTCCAGGAGACATGTTCCTTCCCTTCAAACCAATAGAAAACATCTATGTGATCATATCCCTTACCTGTGAATGACCAAGGGAAAAAATATACATGTATTTTTGGTAGAATTTCTTGTTTGCCTCCCAGAAAATCTAGAATTTGTACATAAATAAGGTAAAAGTTTAAAGTAATATCCTTCATCTCAAGTCTTGGACCATTGGCCTTCCACTAGGTGGAAGTCTTCCATCTGCCCAGCTCATCTACACCCACTATAGTTACTCAGGTACTGGAACTTGCCAGAATCTTCACCAAAGCTATTTTCTCAAAATACTTCACTCATCTATTTTGTTTCCAAATGAGTTAGTTCAGTGAGGGCTCCTCCAAAGCAAGGGAAATGGGATGCTGGAACAAGTAAAGGAAGGTAACTTTGGAAAAAACCTGGCCTTAGACTTGCTTATCCCACACAGCTACAGAGAGGAGGCAGCCTGGAGTTGAGTAGAGATATGTCACTAAAGGATGGAGACAAGTCTAGGGAGAAGGTCAAGGCCAGAAGAATGACCACACAGAACCTTATTCTGAATCAAGCATCAGAAGGAAGCCAAACCTGGGAGAACATATCAGGATTTAAAATTCCCATTAAGGCTCCACTGGGAGAAGAGAGAGGTGGTGCTTGCTAATTTCAGGAAGTGACTGAGTAGTTATAAGTACCCCAAATTAATTGATGGTTTTAAGGAAGAAATAGAGTATAGGTAACACTGAGTCATAAACCCATCGTTGGGGAAGAGGAAGACTATTAATTCTCATGATTCCTCATACCACAGGACAGAAAAGTAATAGTTCAAGTTGTGTATGATGAAATCTAATGCTGTGGCATAATTTTTTCCCATCGATCGGTTCCCAGCCTATCTCCAGTGATTTATAGGAATAATGGGAGGGAGTGCTTGCTGCAGGATGGCCAGGGCTAGAGAGGTTTATGCGCAATACTGGTTTCTAGAGTTAATAGATTTTCAATTATGGTCTATGGAATAGTGTTACACTAATGGAGGCAGCAAGCCTGAACCTGAGCCACTTCTAGCTCACCAGACCCTACCCAAGGCCCCAAACTAGACATCTGAGAAGAATGCTATACATTCCTACTCTGGTCAGTGTCCTGGATGTGTCTCCTGGAGAGTGTCCAAGTCTAGTTCTCCATCAATAGAAATGTCATGGCCTTGAAATACTCATTCCCACATTCCTGCAGCTGAAAAACTGCGAGAAATGGTTCATATAACCAGAATCACATCTATCCTTCCCAATACAATATGGTAGCCTAACAGAGATTTGATCTAAGAAACAATCTAGAACCAGAGGCAGGGAGTCTTAATAGGAACCAAAGTCTAACCAGGAACAATATAGTCTAAGAGGGCTCAGGGTTAGAAACCAGGAAAATAAGAAAATATCAAAGATTGGCAAAACTCTCTAGAGCAATAACCAAAATCATTGCTTATTCATCACTCTATTTTAATTCATTTTGTCTCATCATCCCATATTATACAGTATAGTATTATAGCATATAATGTGCAATGTAATTATATACTATATAATATATTATGATAGGAATACAATTGCATTATAATATAATAATGATATTTATATTTTTATAACATAACTTAATATAATAATACTATAAACTCCAGATTTTTATTTCTAACTGATTTTAATTCACCTGTATAAATTTCATTGAAATATTCATAGAACCAAAAACTTAAGATTTATGGGTTAAGCACCTGGCACAGTGTTTGATACAAATGGCCATGCAAATATTTACTGAATAAATGAATGAAATAAGTCCGTAAAGTCTATTACCAGGAGAACAGAGACTTTTACAGCTCACCAAATATTCATATGCTCCTACATCTCCCCAAACTTCTTGCTGCAAAGTGGGGTCATTGCTTAGCATAGCCAAAGGACTATGAAAACAGCGATACAGGACACTGAAGGATTAGCGCACATCTCTCCAGCCATTTCTTCCCCTGAAATGGTGTCTGTGGAAGTCTCCTGCTTCAAGTGAAACAGAGCAAGTGGAGACCCTGATCAGGTTGGTTCTGACTGGCCTGGGATAGATGGTATGGATGAGGAGTAAACTGGAGCTGGGGTAAGCCATTGTGCTTGCTTTAGTGCGACCTGAATAAATACAATAATCTGCATTTACCAGTTGTCTTAGTCAGCTCAGGCTGCCAAAACAGAATACCATAGACTGGTTTTCTTAAACAGCAGCCATTTATTTCTTACAGATCTGCAGGTTGGAAATTCCAGGATTAAGTATCTAGCAGATTTTGTGTCTGGTGAGGGCCTTCTTGTTCTCTTTTTTCTTTCTTTTTTTTTTTAATTCTTTTTGTTTTTTGATGGACCTTTATTTTATTCTTTTATTTATATGTGCTGCTGAGGATGGAGCTCACTGTCTCACACATGGTAGGTAAGCGCTCCACCACTGAGCCACAACCCTAGCCCCGCAAGGGCCTTCTTAATAGGTTACAGATGGCTCCTTCCCACTGTGTGCTCACATAGCCTTTCCTCAGTGAGAGCATGAAGAGTCTCTTTCCTTTATTGTGAGGTCCGTAATCCCACTGTGGGAGTTCCACCCTGGTGACCTCATCTAAGCCTAATTACCTCCCAAAGGCCTCACCTCCTAATTCCAGCCCACTTGGGGTTGAGGCTTCAGCACATGAATTGGGGAAGGGGAAAAGGCCTCTCTCCTTGGAAGTTAAACCATCTGGTTCGCCACCCTTTGTCACCGTTACTCTTTACCTTCCTTTTCATTTCCCCTCATTCAATATAGATTTCATTAGCTGGCTCCAAAATTTCTTTGGCTCTCCATCTTCTACCATTATGCTTCATCTCTATACACTCTATCAAAAATCCTAGGCACAAAATCCCTTGACATCAACAACTTTCATTCACATTAATCAGCCAACCCTCCTACAGCTGCACTCTGGGTTGTTTCATCACTTAACTTCCATCTTTGAAAATGCAAATCCCAACAGGTCAATTTCCCCACGCCTTTCTCTCTCCTGCCATGCTGTTGCTAGAACAGTCTTTCAAGTGCAACCTATGTACCTGCCTCCCCTACTTGACCCTCATATTCCTCCTGATGTTCTCCTTACCACAGTGCAGGGAACTATGACAAGATATTCATGATGAATGAGCCAAAGGTCTGTCCCTTCACACCTGGCGAATTCTTCCCTTGGCCTCTAAGAATGTAGATAGAAACCAAAATATCAGAATTCTAATGTATGATCTTATACAGGTCTCCTCACTTCTCTCTGAACTTTGACTTCCTTGCCTTTTTATTTATTTTTTTCTTTTTTGAATTGTTAATAGGGACAAATACAATCATGAATGTGAAAGTGATCTGAAAATGTAAAGAACCCTATAGATTTATAGGGATCATGGATTTCCCATTGCATGTACTCTGTAGTCAGAAAAGAAAACTGGGCCAATATTCAAAATATCAAATGCCTCAAAAGTCAAAGATGAACCATCAGGTCCCCAGATCAAAACAGCCTGCTTCTTTCAGCCTTTCCAATTCCTTTATTTACCAGTCATTCATTTCTCACTGTTTTCACCTACTCATGAAGACACATGCTCACAGTCATGAAGTTGAGTCTCTTGGTGGAAATAGACAAGGAAACATTAATGGCGATCAGCGGAAGCTGGGGATGGAGGAACCCAATTCTCTCTGGGGAGAGAGAGACCGGGGAATTTCGATGCTCTCATCAGCTGCACTGATCAGCTTTCCTGGGGACACAGCCGCTGGGCCAGGATCTAGAGGAAACTAAAGCATGGGGAAAGATTTGAACACAGCTGGAAATGGAGCTCCTTTTCTGAGCTTCTCCCCCAGTGTCCTGCTTTGGCACCACCTGGACACAGCCCCTCAGGTTCCAGCTGTGTGTGCAATTACTTTCCCAGCAAACCTATGTACAGGACCACAACTCGCTTCTGTGTGAATTACAGCCAGGCTTCTATGACAAAAGTCTTCTCACCATGCCACACCACCTATCATACCTGAAGAGATAGTAGAGTATTTAAGCCTGAGGAAGGGGCTGAAGGCCTCTCAAAGCATCTGTGATGACTTTGGAGCTTCAGAGTAGGTTTAGCATCCTGGTGACTGGTTTGCCTTCATCCAGAATCCCTCCTGTACCGGGGACTCCCTGCAGGGCAGGTCAAAGAGAGCCCTGCCTCACCATGCCAGATGCCCCAGTCCAATGCAACGGAAATTAAATGCTGTCTGCACAGGAGCTGAGCAGAGGCACTGCATTCCCAGCTGGCTAGGCAGGACTTGGGATGACAGGGAGAGCGGAAATTACTTCCCAGTGATGAGAGCCTGACAAAGCAAGTGCATTCTGTGATTCTGCTGCCTGGCAGACAGACAGGCTGTCCCCCACAATCCCCAGGGATATGAGTCCTCCTCCCTGGATCCATGAAGACCTCTGGGTCACCCAATCCCAGCTCAGGCTGCTCCATCTAGGGGCCTTTCACCTCCAATTTATCCTAGACAACAGATACTAAGGAAGATGTAAAGCCAGCTATTTTACTGTCTCAGGGTAGCAGAGCAAATTTTGAAGAAACAGTTGGGACACTTTTAGTAACCTGTAGACAGAAAAGATTGAGGTCTCAGAGCTAATTCATTCTCTCTGGCTAGCCCCCACCTCTACCTCGCTCCTTCCCTCCCTAAGTGTGTGGGAGTTGGGGGAACTGGAGGAGGGGAGGGCAGCAGGGGAGAGCATATCCCGATGTAATTTTTGATAGCAAAGTCAGCTTTTTCAATTACTTTTCGCTCATTTCTCCCCCTACCCTTTTCTACTTGTAACTATGGAAACTCATAATAAATGTCCATTTAGATACACAAAGGGAACAATTTTATAAATGAAAGATAATCTATTTTCATTAGTCCCATGTTCTGCCAGTTTTACTAGTCTCTAACCACTGGCTTACTGTTCTACATGGGCGGCATCCATGGCTTTGCAGAGAAGGGGCCACATCATCAGAAAACCAGTTCAGCACAGGGAGACCCTCTCTCCTTGCCTAGAATGACCCCAGAATACTTTTCAGACTCACCTCAGTAGGCTGCCAGTTCAGGGACTGAGCTCTGAGAAGATGCAATTGTCCCTGAAGCCCAATGTCACTCACTAAATGGAGAAAACCCAATCAGGTTCATTTGAAGGGGCGCCGTATGGAGCCAAGAACAGAATCAATCAATATTCATTTTCTTTCTCTGAAAAGAGATGACAAAGGAAGTTGTCCAACAGAGCAGTCTTTCAACTTGAGCAACACTAATTGATGGGTTATTTGGCAGGTAGACTTGATTTCCCATACCTGGCTCCCTTCCCCATGTCCTCTCTCGTCCTTCTTATTCCCTCCAACTCTAACAGGAAACTGTGAGCCATTCCTGCACAGATTTCCAATAGCACCCAGGCCCTACTTGAGGATTAATTAAAGGTTTTGTCTCCCAGGAGAGAACCAAACTCTCTCAGGTCAAATACTGCTGACAAGACCTCTAAGGTCAAATACATGAGACAAGATCTCATGCCTGTCCCTGGCCCTCTGTAGTACTGTGAGGATGACCAAAAGGACCATCCAACCCTCAATAAAGAGCAGATGGAAAATTGATAAGTCAAGTCCAACGTGGCAGGGGGCATGCTTAGAGATGCAAATCCTTGGTTTCAGAGAAAAGTCCATTTTGCTCCTTAAAGCACAGAGGCATAAGGAGGCCCTCTTTTTTATTCCAGGTGGGACACATGAAGGAGTTTAGAACATGCTACTCCAAAACATGCCTCTTTAGCACATTAGTTATTCAGAACTAGAAGCACTCAAGAAATAGCAGGTGTGGGAAAGACTCTCTGAGTTCCTGCTTCCTCCATAAAAGCAAGGCACACATTTTCCCATGAGAATGGTAGCAGTTAGAGAACAAGGTATTCTTACCACAAGTGACTGGGAGTTGATGCTGAAATGATTCTAGGCAGACAAATCTACTAATATAACCCTTCTCTTCTGTTAGGTTCCTCCACATATTTCTTAGTTATTTTCCCACTATTTAACACTCTTACAAGTCTGAAGCCCTCTTCCTTTTCTTGTCTCTTCTCCATCAATTTCTCATTCTTTAAGTCAGCTCTCAACCCTAGACTTTCATTCAGTCTCTATTTTCCCTCTGAAGACTCCATGTGGTTGTAAAAATATTTGATGAAATTTTTGTTTTTCTCCTACTAATCTGTCTTGTGTCAGCTTAATTCACAGGACCAGCCCCAGAACCTAAGAGAGTTGAGGAAAAGTTTTTCCTGCCCTACACACTTCAAGACCTTTCTAGAACCAGGTTTGACAACCCGGGTTCTCTAGAATCCTGGAGACTGAGGCAGCCCACAATCCTGGCCCCGTACTTGGGCAGGTTGAGGGCACATGGATGCTGATCCCATCTCTCTTTCCTTCTTTCCCCAAGGGCCAGGACCAGAGTGATTAGTGTTTCAGAATTCTGTTTCAGAATTTGACCTAAAACACAGTGTCCAATCCAGCTTTAGCCAGAGTGTGGTGCCGCCATGCTTTTAGTAAAGTGGTACTTCTTTTTCCATTTGGTTGTTGTTCTTTGGGTACATACCCCATGTGTCAGCTCCCTTGAAGGGAGCGGTATGAGTGACAACTGGACCCTAACAATGTGCTCACCTGATAGGAGAACCTGGACAGAAATCACACAGAAGATTATACAATGCCTCCTCCACATTCGCAAGTTTGGTACAAGCATCACAGCAAATAGCACAAGATTCACTGGTTTCACTCATCAGATGAGGAATCTCAGTGTTCAGCCTCCAAGTCACCTTGAGAACAAGGCTTAGGATATGGAAGCAAGATATACAGTAGAAAGGACACAGCTTTGGAATCAGGCAGACCTCAGTTGGGTCTCAGCTCCCTGGCTACCTTGTCTTCTGTCTCATTCCCTGGGTGTGGGTGGGGACGACCTGACCTTGTCCCTCAGCTTCCACTTGGCAGCTTTTCATCCTCTCTCCTGCTGCCCCCAGTTTCCTCCCTCCCCACAAGGCTTGCCTCATTTCTACCCAAGAACCCTTCTCTCTGAATCAGAGAATGAAATCAGGATCAGACCAAGGGAGAGGAGCTTTAAAACAAGAATATCCATCTGGCTCCACAAAGAGATAAGATCAGGGTGAGGGAGGGGAGCTAGGATCATCCCCATGAGCCCCCTTAGCAGCAGAGACCCCTCCCCGTCCCCAGGGTCTCCATTGTTAGGCAAACAAAGTCCTTGGTTCTAGGGTGGATTGGATGCAAATTGAATTAAGTCTCCATCTGTTAGTTTATTCATTGCAGAGATAGGGATTTTCTTTTTCTTTCCTTTTTTTTTCTTTGTTTTTTTTTTTTTTTTTTTTTTGACTCCCCATATTTCATACTTGCTAATGAGTAGATAGAATAACATAGAGTCCACAGAGTCTTAATGGGCAAGAGGTGGCTCTGCTCACACTGGAGCCCCCATAAGCTCTTTGCCACCAAGGGACACTCCCCCTCCCATCCTCCCTTTGGATTCCTGTTGCCTCAGTCCTCCTAGAAAAAGTACCCAAGCTGTTGATTCAAAATAGATATTCATTTGCATGAAATTAGCATGTTGCTCATTTAATGTTCCATTCCACCCCCAGTCCCACCATTCCAGGTCCAGTGAGGGATGCTCTCAGGTCTGGTTGGGTGCGGAGGTATGAGACTTATGCCTTCACTGGCTCTGCAGGAGGATTTTTGTTAGAATAGTTCTTAGCAGTACTCCTGAGCCTGGCTCTCTGCTGGGTTAAGGCTGCCCTGTGACAGCAGGTGGTTACCTTTGAGGCAGAGCTCTGGACTCTACCCAGGCTCTCTCACAGAGCTAGTAATGTCTGCCATGAGAATCTCTCAGTGAAAGTTTGATTGGGAGGATAGAGACAAAAGGTAGGGACCCTGGAAATATTTGCAATAATAAAAAGAATGAAAACAATAAAATCACCATTTGTTACCCTTCCATCAAGTTCCAGATATCATTTCTATCTTCATTCTAATCTTTATCACAACCCTTCAAGATAGGATTCTATCATATCAGTCAAGACTCTCGGGGCAAATGTCTAAAAATATAATTCTTACAGGCTAATGAAAAAAAGGGAGAGGTGTTGATTTATGTAACTAAAAGTGTCCCAGATCCAGGGATCTTTAGGTATTGAACAGATACATGATGTCATAAGGACTTTTTCTTTCTCGCTCAGCTCTGTTTTCCCCTGGTGGCATCACTCTCGAAAAGCCTTCCGCAGCCTGGTAACTCTCAGCAGTTTCTGACTTAAGCATAGAAGGGGAAAAAAAAACCCTTTCTCACTGATTGGAATCCAGGTCTGGGGCATAATTTCATTGGCCTAGATTGGGTCACATGATCAACCACTAATCATTGGTTCATTGGGGATAAACCCATCACTATTTTGGGAGATATAAGTTTGACCTCATAGGGCTAACTTGAATTGTGTGACCATCTCCAGAAAGGAAGGAATATGGCATTAATGCACAGAGAACAGTGGGGCCCTGTTACAGGTGAAAGAAGAATAGAGGCTATGTAACAAAAACAAAAAATGTCCGCTCCAGATATTATGCTCCTTTATAGCAAAGAATACACTTTAAGAAGAGTAAATCAGGCAGACATGGTGGCACATGCCTGTAATCCCAGTGACTTGGGAGACTGAGGCAAGAGGATCACAAGGGTGTAATTCACCCCTGGGTTTAATCCCCAGCACCCTACCCCCCCAACTAAAAGAAGGATAAATCATTTGTTTGGGGTCACATGGCTAATACTGTGCAAGTTGGCATTCAATCTAGGATTCATCATCTCTAAAGCCACATATTATAACCTCCTCTTTTCTCTTATATTGAGTATCAAGAGTGAAAAGAGACAGAAGGGAAGAAGAATTTCCCTCTTTATCCTCTCCAGTTTGCCTTGGAGAGCTGTGTGTGTCTATGTATGTGAAGGCGCCTTGTGCCAGTGTGTGTGTCAGTCTGTAAGAAAAAAAATCGGAAATTGACTTCTAAATTGCTGTTATCTTCTTGGTCACTGATGTCCTATGAATATCTGCCTGTTGCTAAAACAAAATACCACAGACTGGGTGACTTAAAAAGAAAACAGATACATTAGGCTTACAGTTCTGGCATCTGGGAAGTTCAAGAGCAGGGCACTAGCATCTGGTGAGGGCCTTCTTGCTGCATCATAACATGGCAGAATGTACCTCATGGTAAGACAGACCAAGGGTGCTAGCTCAGATGGCTCTTTCTCTTCATAGAAAGTCATTAGTCCCATCAAGGGGACACTACCCTCATGATCCCATCTAATCCTAATTACTTCCAAAGGCTCCATCTCCAATCGCCATTAACATTTGACATTGGAGATTAAATTTCAATATGAGTTTTGGATGTGAAAAACACCTGGTCTTAGTAGTACCTCCAAGACTGCAACTCCCCAGTGCTGTCTCAGTTGAGCAATTCAGTGGGGTCTGGTACCCCTCAGCTCTGTCTCTGTCACATACCCCCTATGTATCCCGTAGGATTCTTTGATGGCAAGCAATGAAAACGTACTCTGGGTAAGTTGAAGGGTATGAGTTAAAGAAAAGAAGGAAGATCTGAACAACTAGGTTTTAGGAAGAAGGGCTACTCTAGGGACCTCAGGGGTTCAAAGTAATGGGGCACCTGACTGTGCAGGTGAATAAGGGTGAATTGAGTTTGCTCTCTGCTTCTCAAGCCTTGCCTCTCTGTAGGAAGTTTTGTCTGCCTGGAGAAAAGGTGACTTTTTTTTTTTTTTTTTTTAAAGATGCTACAACTGCCTTAGCTTTTTGTCTCTTCCAAGTATCACTGGCGGTGGTCCTTAAAGTAATAAACAATCTTCTCTGGTTGCTGTCATCAAAAATACATCGGCTTAAAAAAATTTATGATCATTTTCTGTATAGTTCTACTCACAGCTCATATTCTGAGAAAAGACTGGCTAGAGTATGGAGATTCCTTAGAAAACTTGGAATGGAACCACCATTTGACCCAGCTATCCCACTCCTCAGTCTATAGCCAAAGGACTTAAAATCAGCATACTATAGTGGCACAGCTACATCAAGGTTTATAGCAGCTCAATTCACAATAGCTACACTGTCAAACCAACCTAGATGCCCTTCAATAGATGAATGGATAAAGAAACTGTGGTATATATACACAATGGAATATTACTCAGCCTTTAAGAAGAATGAAATTATCACATTTGCAGGTAAATGGATGGAGTTTGAGAATATCATGTTAAGTGAAATAAGCCAATCCCAAAAAACCAAAGGCCAAATGTTTTCTCTGATATGTGGATGCTGATCTATAATTGGGTGGGGGCAAAAGAAGAATGGAGGAACTTTGAATCGGGCAGAGGGAAGTGAGGGGAGGGAGTATAGGGGTGTGAAAAATGGTGGAATGAGACGGACATTATTTTTAATAATGTGGTCATACAAATACCTGCACAAATAATGTGACTGCATTGTGAACAAGCAGAGAAATGAAAATTTTTGTGTACAATGAGTCGAAATGCATTCTGCTGTCATATATAACTAATTAGAACAAATAATAAAAATTAAAATAAAAAAATAATTTAAAAAAGACTGACTAGTTCCAAGCCCTGATAGATGGTCCCATTCCCATAAAGACTTTAAGGAATCAAGGGTAAGATGGGCAGAATGGGAGAGACCCCAGTGGAAAATCAGCATTCTATACCAAAAGAACAGAAGCATTCCCAGGCAGATCAAACCAGCAGGTGTTTAGCACATCTCCTGAACCGGAGAGGATGGAAATGTTTTCCCTTGTTCAACGCTGCCAGAGTTGCCAAACACTAGAGGGGATCATCCATGTTGAATTCGACATGTGTGGGATTTTCTAGAATTGTGGGCACAGTCCTTGTCTTTTCCCTTTTCCATACATCTTTCTTGTATGGAAGAGATGTAACACACACCAAGTCATATATTCTTGGTCCTACAGTGTAGAAGGACTCCTGCTAATGAATCTACCTATCTCACTTATTCCTCTTATCAGAGAGAGGAGTCCTAGGTCTTCAGAAGTCTGTCCCACTTGGGCGATCCCTTGCACCCCCTGTTCAGGTCCCCTCTTTCTGTATGCCATACTCCCCACCTGAAAGCTGCCCTGTCTTACTAAAGGAAAATGTCTCCAACGCCTTTGCTGTTCAAACTCAAAGGCTTAAGTTCCGTAGGATGCCGAGAAAGGTTTCTCTTTAGTTTTAAGAGGCATAAAAATGTGAGTGTTCTAATTTCAGTCCACTGATCTGGACTAGTTTCCTTACTAGTTATCTCTAAGCAAAAACACTAAATGAATGCTCTCCCCGCCCCTCCCCCCCATCTGACCTCATTTAAGGAGAGCAGAGCCTTCCTTTTAATATGTCTTTGACCTTGCTCCTTTCAGAAAAATTACCCTTGAATTACTGTGCTAAGCAGCTTCTGACCCCATCCTGAGCCTGGCTTACATTTAAGAGACATCACATTAGCCGTGAGCAGCAGTGTCTCAGCCATACAGAACGGCTCCTACTAGATTCTTTCCCATCCTCAAATCTCCTTCCTGATTCAAGTGGGCAGTGTTTGGTCTCAGTTCATCACCACACATTTTCCACTTAATTCTGGTCCGCCCTGATCTTGATTCTCCCAACTATTAATCTTGCTATTCATTTCTCTGTGTCTGACCTTGGCCTGACCTTTAGACTTAATTCACGGCACTACTTCTGTACTTACTTTCTTGGCACTTCTAAGCAATTCTTCTGCTACTCTTCTCTTGCCACCTAGCCTGCTGCTGCTGGACCCAGAAATAATCCTGAGGAATCTGTCATATTAGGGAGCTGTCTGGAAAGCAGGGAAGAGTGACATTAGAAAATGAAACAAAGTATAGGTGTGTTTTGGAGAAATGTCATTTCATCAGAATATAAGGGTCTTAGAGAGCCATAATGGCAGGTCCTAGTCACCCTTGACCAGATTGATGCCATTAGGTGAAATTAGAAAAGGGATAGTGCTGGAAGCAGGGGCACAAATGATTAAAGTAAATCTTAATGCAGGGTATGCCCAACTCTCTTTAACTAGCAGGACTTCCTGTGCTCTATCAACTGATCCAGGACTCAATTCCACTGCAGCACTGACCCAACTGGAAGAGAACTGGGCAGAGCGAGGAAGATCTGCAAGGGTTGGGAAGGGTAGAGATCAAGAGGACAGGAAGCAGTCTGCCAGCATCACTACTGGCTCTAGCTAATCTTCATTTGTCATTTCTATGCTTGGAAATATGCAGAAGGAGTTCTAGAGTTGCACTGGGTCTTTCCCCTTGATTCTTCCCAGTGCAAACCAAGGGGTCTAGATGTGTGAGAGGAAGCAACTAGCACAATTTGACTTCTATGGTTTGAATTTTTGTCCTCCATAAAATGCAAGTTAATGCAACTTAGTCCTTAATGCAATAGTAATGCCTTTTGGGAGATGATTAACTTATGGGGTTCCACCACATGAATGGAATTAGGTATAATCATAAAAAGGCTTAACAGAGAGAGTTCACCCTTTTTGTTCCCTCCATCCATTCCTCCATGCAAGGACACACCATTCTTCCCCTCTATAGGATGCTACAATAGGGTGCCATCTTGGAAATAAAGAGGAGGGCCTCACCTGTTGCCACCTTGATCCTGATCCTGAACTTCCCAGTATCTAGAAATGTGAGAAAATAAATGTCTGTTTTTTATAAATTACCTGGTTCTGTTATTTTGTCACAGCTGTACAAATGGACTATGACACTGGTTCAGAGAGGATCAGAGTGATGAGCCCAAGTTTAGCATCCAGGAACTTGTGTCCATCCTAGAGGCCAAGTAGGACAAGACTATGATAATATTGTGAGGGGGGTTCTGACTGCACACCAGCTTCCCATCCACCAATATCCACCTTGGATTTTCCCCCAATGCTAAGAGTCTCAGTTGTTATTGAACTAAGGATGTCCCATATCTAACAGCCCAAGAAATGTTTCCAACTGGGTATTCCAATCAGGTCACACTTCATTTGTCCCAAACCGAATGCACCCCAAAACTTCTGTGTTCCAAAGAATAACATATCATCACACATATAGAATTTCCTAAGCTGGGACGTGAGCACTCTCCCTGACTCCTCCCCACCCGCAGCCAACCACTGAAGCCTGCCAGTTCTACCTCATAAATATTCATCAAACTGCACTCCATCTCCATGCCTTTACCCTAGCTCACATTCGGGCCACCACTCTTCTAGTCCAAGGTCCTGCAACAGCCTTAAGCTATCACCTACAGCCAACTGACCACTCTCACCCTGTTCCATCTCACCTTCCAAGCCCTTCCTGTGCTTAAAAATTTCACAGAAGTCCCCCCACCTTTTGCCAACGATGAAGTCCAAGTTCAAGGCCTTGCCTGTCACACCCTCTGTGACCTGCCTTTGCCCACCCTTCCAGCTTTACTCCTCAATACTGCTTGTTTCAAATCCCATCTTCTACAAACCCAACACACCTGCACTTGTCCCTGCACAGACCTAAATGGAGCTCACCTCCACATCCTTGCCCCAAGTGACCTCTCAGCAACGGCAACACCCTTCCCTCCCCTGAGATCTTTAGTTGAACAAAGACTCTTCGAGGCTCAACTCCTGCAGTGCCTCTTCCAGGAAGCCTTGGCCACCTACCATAGTTCACTTCCTTACAGATTAACAATGTTGTTTTTTTTTTTTTTTTAATATTTGAGAAAATTTAAGATATGAAAAGATTCTTTCATTTTTCCCATCCCCTCATATACATACGTTTAGGTGCCCCTCATTCATGCTGTCCTGCTCATGTGTCTATTTTACCATTGATTATACTACTTTGTATAATAGTTACCCGCTTCTATTGTCTTACAATTTAATAGTAGTCTCCATGGGGATAAGAACAACCTATTACATCCCTCAAATCTGGTTCATAGTAGACATTAAATAAACTGTAAATGAATAACTATTAATAAATAATGAACACAGATCCTTTAGTTGATTTAATTCTCTTCCCCAGCTTCTGAAGAAGCACCACTGTTCATCACGATCCTCCCATGTTCCCTTGCAAGGGAGTTCGTGATCATGATCTGTGTCATGTGTTCTGGATAGAGGCACAGCTGAGGCATCCTGTATCTTCCATTTATTAACTGTGGGAACGTGGGTGAGTTGTGAACCCCTATGAGTCTGACTTTCCCTCATCTGCAAAATGAGGACAATGGAATCCACTTCAGGTGGTTAAACCAGGTCCTGGAGGGTTCTGTGCTAGGTACATAGTGATTAAAAAAAAAAAAAAAAAAATCTAGGTTGTGATCATTCCCCCACCCAATTCCTGTCTTCTCTTCCAGCCTTGTAAGTCCAAAGGCTATGGGAAGGTACATGATAAAGTCTGGGAATGGGAAACAAATGAAATGTTTTTAGTATATCTTTAACTTGAAGTTTCTGCTTATGTTCCAGGTAAATGTTGAAAAAGAAGGTGCTTCATTGCAATTCTATCTGTCCTCCTCCTTTTTCTTCTTCCTTTTTATTTTTTCCAAGATGAAATCATCTCAAAACCTCACAGGCGCAGCCAGAGCACTGGGCCCTTGCCAGTGAACCTGGACCAGAGAATAGTCTGCTCACTGCAGAGGGATGCGGCCACAGAGACAGAGCTCATTAATGCTAATGGCCTTTGTGCAGCTAATTAGCAGCATATCACACTCAATATTTACCCTTGTGTGCATACCAAGTTCCACTTTCTCCTTGAGAAGCAAGCTGTTTCTCTACCTGACTCATGGCAAGGAAACCTCTGGTGCCAGGCAATAGCCTCCTCTCAGCCTACATAGGTTGGCCAGAGAAAAGCTGAGGGGACTCTCATCCAAGGGCCTGGGAGGGAGGCAGGGAGGGAGCTTGTGGTTCTCCTTCCAATCCTGGGTGGAGTGTTGGGTGCACTGAGTGGGCCATTTTTGTGATTCAGCCAAGCAGGTGTCAGCCCCAAATGCCCGCCCCACAATCAGCCACCTACTCCTTTCTTTGGAGCCAGTGCAGGCCTCCTGCTTGTCACAGGGCCTGGGGGAACAAATGAACTCCCAAGAAACCCCTTATAGGGACCTATCTAGGCAGAGGCCTCTAGGGATGTGCTCACTATCCATTCAACCTTTACTGGAACTTCTCAGCAGAACCGTGCCCTCTGCCTAGGGTGGGATCACAGGGTGCGTAGGACAGGGTCTCTCCTGTTGGGAACCCCCCATCCTGATACAATGTGTTCATGAAGGTGCACAGAGTAAGTATAAGGGAAGGACCACTCGGGTTGGACCAAGGGTGCCAAGAAGGGATTTGTAGAGGAGGATTGCTAAACCGTTGAAAGCCCTGCAAACCCTGAACGACAGACGCACCTCGATCAGAGAGGGCTGGTGCCCGCCTCCCCCTCTCCTGAAACAACACACTTGGATCTGAGGAAGCATCACAGCTCTGATCCCGCATGAAGTGAAGCAGAGAGAGATGCTGCCTCAGGGGAGTGAATGTGTTCTGAAGACCAGCAGGCTAGTAATCGCTCCATTAGCAGGGACTTGGTCCCGCTTCCCTTGGAGGCCTCCCCTCTGAGCTCACGGCAGTATTCTCCTTCTCTGAATTCCTTCCCAGCTCCAAACCCACCATCTTGCTCCACAAGCAAATGCTGATGGCATAGATGACCACGGGCATTCCATCATGCCCCAAGAGATGCTGGCTCAAAACCAGTCCCTCAGCAATGTGAGTGGGTTTCCTGACCAATGTCTAGCCCCTAAATGCATTGGAGTTCCTGTCCTGCCACCAATTGTGTTCCAGCTAGAACTGTCTTGGGGACAAGTCGACCACCAGGAAAGAGCCTGAGCAACGACCACCCCCGTGGAGGCCTAGAATGTTTGGGGTGCCTGCTTTAAGGCAGCAGCTGAGACCAGATGACTGTCTCTTGCTCAAGGAGTGTCCACAGAATCAGTGCCTCTCAGCAAACTTGAGGAGTTGCCTACCCATATCTCTCTCTTCTCATTCTCTCTCTCTCTTTCTCTCTCTCTCTCTCACACACACACACACACACACACACACACACACACACACACACACACAGCCTCCTGCCAGCTTCTGCTCCCCAGTGCATCGTGCATCACTGAAGATAGGACGTGGAGTCGACCTGTGTGGGCAAGGGAAAGGGTTCCCCTCGGATGGATGGGCTGGTTAGGCAAAATCAACTTAAGAGCAGGGGCTTGACCGATTGAACCATCCAGAAGGGTCTGGCTCTAACAAAGGAAGGAGCCTGGCTTGCTTTATTTATAGTGGTACAGATCAAATGGGTTTTAGTTGGGAGGAGTCTTGTTTCAGAGCTTGCTTCTTGGTGTGGCAGGGGTTTTGCCATAAATAGGTTGATTGGCATTTTGGCAAGCTACACCTATCTCAGGTAGGCTGTGCTTAACACTTGAGCAGTGAGCAGGTCAGAGTGGCAGCATACAGTGGGAGGTTCCCAAGACAGCAACTTCCCTGCCTACAACTTCAACATCACTCCGTTCACACACATGGTTCATAGGTGGCTCCCAGCAGACAGTAATTGGTGTTGTTAAAGAAGGACCCAGTGTTAGTCACCATGTTATGTACCATGGTGTAGCTGAGTCTAGGCCAGGATGATGCAGGTTCAGGTTGGTGGCTTTCTCCAATGGACTACTCCCATGAACTTTTCTAGGTCTAGGCTGTCCCAAGGCTGAGTTTAACACAGAAGGATGTCTGGCCCCATCTGCTGCATGGAGCTGGCTTCTAAGCAGACAAGGACAATGCACAGTCAGCCACAGTAGGTAGTGGAAACAGAAACAGCCCTGCTGTCAGTGCAAGTGCTGCCCTGAGAAGTCCCAACCCACCCCCTCTGGCCCGGCCTGGGGTACACCCAGACTATGGCAGCTAACACAGTGCTTAGTCAGATGTGAGCTGGGATTACAGGCACACAGGCACACATGCATACGTGCACATGCACACACATGCAAGCACACGTGCACACACTCCCAGGAACTGCCTCAGCTTGCTCAGAGAAGGGAACTGTCAAATGTTGGAGCTGAGAAGCAATCTAGAGAAGAAATCTAGCCATCCCTCTTGGAGTCCTCTTGACGACTAGCTGGAACCAAGGCCTAGAGAAGAGAACTGACTCGCCTAATGCTGCCCAGCACATCCACAGCACATCCTGACTCCTGATGCTGAGGGCAGTGTTCTTCTCAGACCCTCACGCTGACTACGGGCCTGCACAGTGGCCACAGCACAGGGGCTGCTCAAGGTCCAGCAGAGCTGGTCAAAAGCTGACAATCATGGCTGACAGAAGGGGTTTTGAGCTTTTGCTTCCACCTGAAGTGGCTATGTCCTGGGTCTGCTGGTTAGTGAAGGGAAGCAGAATACGGCACCCTAGAATATGCACTGAAGTCAATCAAGATGCAGCAAATGCAGGAACACCTCACTACCCTCCTCCCTTTCTGCCTGAAAACATTATGTACATTTCCCTTTGTGCAGGTGACCCTCTCCCTCTCCTACACCCCCATCCACAGAGACAGAAAGTCAACAGATGGATCTGCACAAACAGATCTTCCTAAAATAATCCTTACCTTCCATTTTGCTGACCCAACCTGTTTTGTCTAGCCACTCTCCACATTTTATTGCCCTTTATTAAGCCCCAGTTCTAACCACTCCTTTGAGTAATGTGCTCTATTGTGTGGATGCCCATTTTATATATAGTGGTTTATTTTCACCCATTAATGTATCTTTTCTAAGTTTAATTCACAGGCCCCAGGTGCTGTACCTAAGAGGGTAGAAAAATGGTCTTATTTGTCTCCCACATTAGAAAGCCAACAGTAACAGCTGCTGACCTAGATCTGAATCCCATTTAAATTTACATGAGCTAAATGGATTAATAACCACCTCACAAATTGTTGACATTAAATATATTTAAAAACCTGGCACACAGTATATGCTATATGAATCTAAACTACTATTTTTATTGAGTGTTTAATATATATATATACATATTCCAGGGCCCAACCATGGAGAATCTGTACATCTGTACTGGGAACCAGTAGTCTGCATTTTAGCAAACTCCTGCTGTGGTCTTAATTGGTGCATGGGGTCGGGGTTGGGTTCATGGACCATACTTGAAGAAACACTGCTTTCAAGGTTGGGGGAGTGTATATTGACCCCATTCTGGTGTGTGAAAGGGTTTCAATGACCCTATTAGCTTTCTTGTCCAAATTCCTAGACCCTCATTTCTAAGATCTCTCCTCCCTAGGAATGTTCATTAAAAGACTGATTCTTGGTTTTTATTCTAACTTGCTGATTGCAACTTGTGAGCTAGGGTTGGGAAACAGCCTTTAAAATGCTACCTGCTCCCAAGGTGATTCCAAAGAGCACTGAAGTCTGAGATTCACTGATAAAGAGCAGGTTTCCCTGGCCAGACCCAGCCCAGCCCAGCCCAGCATGTTAAAGTGCTGATCACTGCAGATGCCCCCGCGTGCTAGGGCTGCTGACTGGGGAGCCCAGGGTCACCCTTTGCTCCCCTGCATCTCGCCCACTCAGAGCTGCCACTCCATAGATCTTGTTCCCAGCCTGGGTGGCATTTCCATGCTGGCCCTTCATTTCTTGCCAAGAACAGAGCTGGTCTCTCTGATCCACTGGCGTTGGGCCCGGCCAGGCCGTAGGTGGCATCCTTGAAGATGACTTGGCTCCTTCTCCCTCAGGACTGTGAGGCGGTGCTGTGGAGGGAGAGGAGGGAATCAGGGGCATCATTTATATGGCCACTAAGACCCAGTTTGGGGAGCAGCCAGGAAGACAGTTCCCCACCCAGACAGCCCCTCCCACCCCGCCCAGACCTCTGTTACTCATGCAAAGATAATTCAGTTACTGAGAATGCAGACTAGAGAGATAACCTGATTTAGAAGCTGAAGCCGTCTGAATGGGGAGGGCAGCTGGGTGCAGGAAGCAGTTCTTATTAACCCAGGACGGCTGGAGAAGTAAACAGGGAAAGCGGGGGCTGGGTGGGGTGGCTTTGGATAGCTGCCCAGACAGGATTATTGCTGGAGTTGGGTTTGGGGAGGCAGAACCCCCATCCTCAGTCCATCCAAGAGCTCACTCACCCCTTAAATCCTCTGTGAATTCACTTTTTTGAGGGTGTTAAGGTAGCCATCATCTGGCTTATATAGCCATCCAGGGAGGAGATAAGCTGAGAAACTATCAAGTGTCAGGGAGGAAGAAACCTTTTCTGAGATTTAATTTGAGCCATTGATCACCACCTCCCCTAGGAACAAGTTATTGCAGTGTGAGCTGTCATCTGTGAATGCGGGTGGCTTGGCTGCTGGGGAGGAGAGTTTCAGGGGCACTCAAGGTCAAGGTCAGAGGC
Source organism: Sciurus vulgaris (assembly GCF_902686455.1). Lineage (NCBI taxonomy): Eukaryota > Metazoa > Chordata > Mammalia > Rodentia > Sciuridae > Sciurus > Sciurus vulgaris. The sequence goes on from NC_136472.1 coordinate 108,282,632, forward strand.
CAGGGGACCTTTCCTCCCCTCCTTTTTCTTCACATCTGAGAGCCAACATCCCTTGGACCAAGTTCAGGGGTTTCCCTCCTCTCCCCACCCCACTGCAGCTTGGTGCCTCCTCCTGCACCTTTCTCATGGTCTGCAGAGCCGGGAAGTCTCCCCTGCAATCACATTTCCATCTATCTACTGCATCTTTGGAAGAAGATGCTCTGCTTTAAAGCAGACTGGCTTGCCCTGGCAAGGAAAAGCAGTGACTAGGGAGCTTAGAAAGCAGCTGCCTCTATTTATCTCTGTCTGCTTCTTACCTGGCATAGGGAGATTTTTCTCTGCAAATAATTTGTCTTTTTATAACCTGCCTCTTCCACATCAGATGAATGCAAGACAGCGAAGGAGCTGAGACCAGTTCTGGGATGTTTTAAACTACTGTAGTAGACTGGGATGATGGAACAGTGGAGACCCAGCCCCTCCACAGGTGCCAGCTAGAAAGGCCAGACAGCCTACCCCTCAAGAAACACCAGATGCATTGCAAGGTGGGAGACTGGGGTGCACCCCGCTCTGGGAGCAGCTGCCTCTGAGTCAGAATGAAGTTCCTGCAGAGGATAGACCAGCAATGAATGAGTTAAAGGCAGCCAGGTACACCTCTCCCCTCTTCCTTCTCCCACTGAACCCAGATGAAAAACCAGTCAGCAATAAGACCCCAGTGGAAGGAGTCCAGAATCATCCACTCTGATCCCAGGGGGCACGTGTACTCACAGAGCAAATCAAATCACTCAGAGTACAGGTGGGGATGGGGTCAGGGAGTGAGAAGAAGATAGTTTCCTAAACCCTCAGTCTGAGCAGCCACTGCAGCTCCTGAGGCCTGAGCCAAGGTTTTGGCTAGATCAGAGAATGCTCTGGTCCACTGGCCCTATGGCTCCGGAATCTCTGTACTTCTTTCCTGACACTTCATTATTAAGAAGTGGAGGCCCAGCCAGTGAGCTGGTATACACCTATCATCCCCGATATAGGGAGGCAGGAGGAACAAAAGATTGAGGTTAATCTGGACAACTTAGTGAGACCCTTTCTCCAAAAGAAGGAGGTTTCACTCTTGACTTGATTTTCCCCAGTGTGGTCAGGCAACTCATTGCCTCCTCACAGATAAATACTCACATTGGCTGATGAGTGGACTATGAGGAAGTAAGGAAATCAAATTTCAGAGAGCACTGGGAAAAGGTGAAACCCCAGAGACCCACCTCTTCACTTAGCTGGCCTCAGCTGTCTGTACAGCTCCTGCCTCTCCCTATCCCCAGCTCCTGCCCAGAGCAAGAGAACTGCCCAGGGCCTCCTCAACACCCGGCTTCTCTGCCTGACACTTTGTCCTCTTAAAAGGCCTGCAGATTTACAGTTCTCAGCTGCAGGCATTCCACCCCCACCCTTCCTTCCCCTTATAGCCCCTGGACACTCTCCTCTGAGTCCATCTCTCTGCCTGGTCCAACAGTTTCTAATGTGGGGGAGGCAGGAAAGGGAGGCGACCTGGCCGCCCAGGAAGCCCATCCTGAAGAGGTCAGGTCTCACTCTCCTGGGGCCTACACTCCTGTGATCTGCTAGCAGCTCACAGGCCAGTCCATTAAAAAGTGCAGGCATATCCATTTCATTATGACCTGCAGTTGAGCAAGGACACTGCCTTTCTAGAATACTCTGTCCTGTGATAATCCTCTGGTTAAGCCTGCAGTGACAGTACTTAGGAAATCAAATTAAGTCTCTTCAACCCAGGCACAATGGAGCAAATTCCAAAGACTTTGTAGAGATGTCAACTGGTTACTTGTGTAGGAAGAGACAATGGCTGAGGTAGAAATAAGTATCCTGAAGAAAATCTCAGATGAACCCAGAGTCATGGGTGGATCCTGGTTTTATGGTCCATTGCTGAGGCACAGACCAGAGGCCATCCTCCTGATGGGGAAGACTGAGTTACCCCACTGGTTGCTAAGATCTCTCTGAGGATAGGGAGCTACTTTGGAAGCTAAAGTCATTGTCAAAATAATTATTAAAGTATAATAGGCCTGGAAAGCAAGTTGAGAACAAGCTAAGGAATGAGGGAGCCAAGATGTATCTGGGAGATGGGAGCTGGCACCAAACCCAGTAAGCAGTGGTGTGTTCACAGGGCCAAGGACCCAAGGAGGACAGCTAGCAGTCCTTGCCTAGAGACCAGGACCTGCAGGAGAGCTCAGTGAGGGATCTGTGTGAGGAAGGGCAAGGACCAAAGGCCTAACTGGCAGGTGTAGCTGGTTCCTCCCAAGGAAGTCTGGGTCCTGAATCAGCTCAATGTCAGGTGGAATCTGGCTGTGGTCATGCCCAGGCTATCTGATCTCCATGTGATGGAGCTCTGATCTCCACTTAGCGGCAGGGTGGTGGGGCATTATAGAAATAGTATGCACAGACCCTGTACCCCTGAACATCAGGGATTCCTGTGCAAGCAGTTGACCCTCTGTGAGCCCTAGCTGGCCCATCTGTGAAACACTGTCACAGGACTTCACAAAATTATTCTAAGATTCAGAGACACCAGACAAGGAGCCCCTCAAAAATTTTTAGCATCTAACAGTATTTATCTTGTAAATTATCAGAGTAGGATCATCTATTCTATGTATTGTCATAAATAGTAGGAAGAATATAATGAGGAGAACAATGCCATTTCTTAGGGTACCCATTCTTCCCTTTCAGCCAGACCAGGAGCAAGATTAGCTTCCTGCCAGTTCTCACACCCTGCTTGCCCTTCTTCTTGGAGGCAGGATCCAGGAAACCTGAGCCGTGAACCCAGCTCTGGATCTAGCTATGAGAAGTGGAGGCAGAGAGAAGCAGAGGAACTGAGGTGTCTTAGAACCCTTCATACAAATGTTTGCTTAGACTCTGCGGGCAAGAAAGATTAAGCAAAATCCCATTCCTAGCAGTGAGTAGCTATATGTCAGTGTTGCCTTAAAGATTGGAACTATTCTAGGTTTAGGGAAAGTAAGTAGTGTGCCTATTCAGGAATCACAGCGATGAGAAAGAGAGATGAGACGAAAATCTTTCTCTGCTCATCACACAGCCAAGCCCAATTTACAGCTCATATTTCTGGCTGGAGCATGTGAGAGAAGCAGAGCCCAGCAGGCAGGCAGAGTGAGCGGGCCTGAGGTGGGAACTGGCCCTGTTGGAACAAAGGAGGAGGAAAATGGCCTGAGCCACTATGGTTACTGGAAGGGGCCTCTGTGAGGGCAGCCAGAGGACCCTGGAAGAGACAGACCATCCGCCAGGCAGGCAGGAGAGCTGAAAGTACTTCAATTGAAAGAAAAATGTTCTTATCCACCTAACTATTCTTTAGGACCAGCCAGAGAAATTGACAATGTTGATTCATTTAGCTCAGCAGTATTCAGGTCAAAATCAATCTTGTCAAAAATCCATCACCCACACTCAATAAGTAAGAAAAGGGATACAGGCTCCAGGGGAATCAATCACACCCCAACAGGGAGCAGCCAAAACAGATCTATCATGGCCTCTGATGGAGGTTTCCATTACTCACAGTGCTATTTCCTGAATGTTCCCAGGAGATCCCACCCAAGGTCATGGGCATCAGACCCAGCCCCAAGCAGTAGCCAAAACTAAGAGGGCACAAGAGCAGTCGGTCAGTCCACTGGTCATCTCTCTGCAGCCAGAAGTTTCTAAAGCCTTGGAGCAGATTTATACACATGTGCTTTTTATAGGGTCAGCTCTCAACTGACTGGTATGGCCTTCGAGAAGTCATTTCATCCATTCCTTGACTTCAAGCATCAGTCAAAAATTAACTCTCCTGTAGCCTCCAAATTCCTGTGACAGCGTCACATCTGTAGCAAAGAGAATGATAGTATGTTAGCAGCTTCTCCACTGTATCAAGCTCACTTAGGTCCTTTACTTCCCTGGGGGTAAAGGTAAATGACCTCTGAAGAACTCCTTAGCCTTAGGGAACAGGACGCAGACGCCAACTCCCCCTCCTCTTTGTTCTTAGGCCAGAAGCTGGCACCCCATAAGGTTTGAATGCTGGAAGCCTCCCCCCAACTCTCAGAAGACTTGCAAGTGGACCAGGGAGAGCTCTTCATGATGAAGGGGACAGACCCGTCTGCACCACCCACCAGTGTGTGAGTCCAGCCAGTGGAAATCATACTAGTACATCCCTCAGGATGGCTGAAGAGCCAGCGAGGAGCTGACACAGAGACAGTGCACCGTGGATGTAGACTCACCCTGAAAGGTCCCTTCTGGCATGGAGTCTTTGCTTCTGGACTCATCTCTCCAGTCACAGAACTTCTGAGACGCACTTCAGTCACTCACTCATTCATCTGTTCCCTCACTTGGAGTCAAGGACACCATGCCATGACACTGGGTCTCTGTCTAGGTGCAACAGCAAGCTGCTGGTGGCAACATCATCTGATGATGCATTGTCAGAGAGCTCGTGAGAAATGCTATTTGGAGAACAGATCTGATGGGGCAGGAGAGGCAGGATCAACAGCCAGCAGGCCTTTACAGAGTTCTGGGGACAATGGTGGGAGTTTTGTCTGGGGAAGAAGCAGTGGGATTGGAAGAGCAGGTACCAGGGTCTAGGAAGAATTTTGGAGGTAGAGTCGGCAGTACTTGTTGGTGAATTAGATGCGGAGGATGAGAGAAAAAGAAGAACTGATTTCTGTAAAGTTTCTGTCTCGAGCTGCCGGGTAGGTGGGCTTCTAATTATTGTTGGAAAAGACTGCGAGGATGGGGTTGAAGTGAGAAAGTACATTTAAGAGCTCTCCTGAGCTAAAATGCATATAAAACATTCCAAGGGGAGAGTGAGTGGAGGTGTTGGCTGGGGGGTGTTTATTTAGAGTGAGAGGACTGGATGAGATCAGCAGGGAACAAGGGGCGAGGGGAGGACCAAGCCCCGGCAACTCCTCTGAAGGAATCCATATCCAAAGGCACCACCCTTTGGGGATATATGGTTGTCAGAATAGAGTCACATGAGTAAGGGATGGGAGGGGATCTGAGGCCAAGGGTTCCCGGGAGAACAGCACTAGGAGAGATGGGACATAGTGGCCTCGTGAACGCATGGAGGAGTGCAGATCGTACTCATTCCAGTCCTGGGAAAAGGAAGAATTCTATTGTCTGCAGACTTCTGCTTGCTGGGTAAGTTTTCTGGGAGGTAGGTAGTATCAAGTCTCTTATGCCACAAATTTTGAATACTCTGGTTTGGGGAAAGAAGGGGAAATGGAAAGCAGAAGGGAAATCTCTGCTCCAGGTGGGAGTCAACGCCATGTGAATGTGCTAGAGCACCCCCTACTTCTGGAGGCTTCCACAGCCTACCGCACAAAGGGGGATACATTAGCATGGACACACAAAGGCTTGCTGATCTCTAGAACTGCAAAGCTTCAGCCCCCTTCACCTGCAGCAGCATCTCCTCTGTTTATTTTGGGAAGTTCCCAGGAGTCTGAACTGTGCAGTCTCTTTGCATCTTGCCTGCTACAGTCCCAAGAGCTGCACAAAGGGGAAGCCCCTCCTTCCAGGGCCTTCCGTGCCTCCCCCTGCCAAGGCACCATGTTCCCAAAGCTGGAGCACCAGGAGGAGCCATCTGACACCCCCACACTATGCTGGGGTCTACCGTAAATTGAGAGGGTCCTCTGTTTCCCCTTCATATGCTGTAGATACCAGGTGAGGGGGCAGCCATTCATCATACCCCCCACACCCCGACTCCCTTCCAGGGTCTGTCAGACCATCGAACAATTCAAGTAACTGCATCTTGTTTACTCTTGTGTCCCTAGCATCTAACATGGTGCCTGTTCCATGCCAGGCACGTGATTAATTAACAGAGGATGGTGAACAGATGGACAGACAGCTAGCAGTGGGCAGGAGGGGAAGGGACAATTGGAGGTGGGAGAAGGAAGGTGTGGAAGTCCTCGCTGGGACACCGGAGGGGAGCGAGGGGTGCCTACAGCAGGGAGCCCCTGCAGGGAACAGCAGGGTCCCGGGTGGGACGTGGGCCTGAGGGTCTGTACCCCACCTATCCCCGCCCCCTGTGTACACCTGCTTCAAGAATGATGAGAGACCAGGAAAGGGAGCTGTGAGGAAGTAGGTAACGATCTCAATTTCACAGCTGGGTGGGTTGGGGCCTTGCCCAGGGAATTAGTTTCTGGGACAGGAAAGCAGCTTCGCCTTCTCCGTCTCCCTATCTGGTTCACTCAGTCAGGTGTTAAGATGAGCCCGGCCGGGGGATCCAGGCTCCAGCGCCCACAGTGGAGAGGCCCTCACTGCACGGTAGCCTCCGCCTCCTCAGGTATGCCCTGGTGCCAGGCCACACCTGCTCTCCTGGCACCCCGATATGGCTTGTTTTATATTGACGATGATAGCCATTATTCACTGGCTGCTGCTGGGCTGCTCTGGCCTTTATGCTTGATATCAACCTTATGAGGTGGTTACTGATATTCCCATTTCACAGATGAGGAATCTGGGGCTCAGAAAAGTCAATTTGCTCAAACTTTTTTTTTTTTTTTTTTGTGAGGCTGGGGCTTGAACTCGTGCCTTGTGCATGCGAGGCAAGCACTCTACCAACTGAGCTATATCCCCAGCCCCTTGCTCAAACTTTTATAGCTAGTCAGCTGTAGAGCCAGGACCCAACGTCTGTGTCTGACTCCAAATTTCATACTCCCAACTACTGTGTTGTATTGTTTTCTAGGATAAACAAATCATGTGCTGCATGTGAGGTAGCCATGAGCCACATAAAGTACCAGGGAAGGGGAAAGGACCTGACCCACAATCCATTAGGCAGAAGGGTGGAATTAGCATGAGCTGAAGTGCCCCAAGTTCTCCACTGTCCCAAAAGTACACAGTCGGAATCTGCCTTGGGAGTGGAACTATTCCTCCTTCTCCAAGGCAGAATCTTCCGTCTGGCTGGGCATGAGTGTGTAGATGGACTTTCTTCTCCCGATCAAACTGGATATCAGACAGAGTCTCTCTTAACTGTCCTCCAAAGTCAGGCGAAACTACTGGGGTGCAGAATGCAACTGAAAAACAGGTGCCTCTCCAGTGTTGAAAAGGTTGCCAGGCCTGCACCACCTTCAGAGGATCCAGGCCACCTACATGTGGCCAGGCTTTCCTGACTCGCCTGCAGGCAGCGGCCCCCAGAGTCCCTCCTCTCAGCCCTGAGAGGTGAGTTCACTTGATCAGGCCCATGCAGACCCCTGGGCCAGTTCCCCCTGTCCCATGGGCAACCCGCTCTGTTCAGCACAAGGCCAGTCATGGCTCCTGCCTTGACCCTGGGCAGAACTTTCCCTTTGGGGCTGGGGGTGACTCTTCATGGCAATCACTCTCCCTTCCCTGGGGCACCCGCCGTCCCTCCAGGACAGCTCCCGGTGATAATGGTCTGTCTGACTTGACCATCCTGCAGCTCAGATCTGCCCCTGGACACACACGCACAGGAGACAGTAGGACAGACACCAGCCTTCTAGAATCTAGAATCAAACGAATGCTCCTCGAGCCCAAAACAACCTGAGCCTGGCGAGGGCCACCAATCAGCATGCTGTGGCCTGAACATTTCAGAAAAGTCTGGCAGTGACTTAAACAATACTTTATTGTGTGTAGGAATCACACGGAGGGTCTTTTTGAAAAGCAACTTATGATTCAGTAGGTCCGGGGTAAGGTCTGAGATTGCATTTCTAGCAAGCTCCCAGGTGATGCTAATGCTTCTGGTCCAGGTTCCACACTTTGAATGACAGGACTTCATTATTTAAATCTCAGGGATGTATACTGCTTATTTATAAGAGGCCTAGAGCTCCACGGCTCCACGACTGGCTCGGCACTCACTGAGGTCTTCATCAGACTCCTCTGCCACCTTCGTCAACACAAGATGGCTGCCAGAGCTCCAACCATCACATCTGACAAATAAGTGTCCCACCAAAGAAGGAAGAATATGAAGATGAGCAAAGGACATTTCTTACTTTTATGTTCCTATCGTCAGGCAGTTAAATGGTCTCAGAAGCTCCCAGACTTTGACTTACATTTCACTGACCAGAACTGGGTCCTGTTGCCCATCCCTGGACTGATCACCATCAGTAGGGATCGTATGGCCATGACAAGCTTAGCTAATTGTTTCACCCCTTGGGGCTGGAGATATTTCTACCTGAGCAGAAATCAGAAGTCCATTAGCAAGAAAGAAGGGGAAACAATTAAAACGTAGGCAACCAGGCTGCCAGGTGGGTGCAACCCATTGCCAGGCCTCTAACTCCCTTTACCCGTCTCTAAGACGAAGGCTTGAGGGACAAGGGAGATAATGGCCAGCACAAAGTAAAGCAGCAGCAACCAAAGTCTCTAGGGGACAGAGGGTCTGAAGGGAAGCCACCAGCACCAAGAACCAAGAATATGCTCATCAGAAAAAGGAAGCGAACTTTCCTAGAAGTCTCGCCCAGGGGCGTGGGGAGGGCTCCTATGGTAATGCCCCTGAAAGCATTTCGTAAACAGCCAGAAGCTTCCGGAAAGCAAGCGCTGGTGGTGGAGGCCATGAGTGTCCCTCCCACACCCATGGAATGTGGGGAGCCATGGAGGCAGAAAGAACGTCCTCCCAGAGCCGGTCTCCCCAGTCACACGACCTCTGCGGTGCTGCTGGGAATTCTCCCTGCTCCTAACTCTCTCCCTCTTTGTCGATTGTGACCGCTCGGGGCTCAGCGGACGCTCTGGCAGGGCTGGGTGGGCTGGCAGGAGCCTTCTGCCTGAGGAGAAAGAGGCACTTGTTGTGGAGGAAGGACTTCTGTTTCCCAGTGGTGAGAAGTCAAAGAGCCAGAGTCCAGAGGGCACACGGGGGACACTGTGTCTTCTACCGAGGGGCCGACCTGGGGCACAGCTGCTGTGGCCCAGCATCTTCACACATGTTGTTCCTTTCCCAGGAGACTCTCTGCCCCCATGTTGCTCGCAGCTGGCATCTGACTCAGCTTAAAGCACCCTGCAGCCAGTCTCCTTGGCCCTGGGAGCTGAACCGGCCCCTCCCCCGCCTGTCACTCTCTCTGACAGTAGCTAATTTTCCCGGCCGTGTTCATTCTCTGAAATACATAATGCTGGTTTATTGTCAATCAGTCAGAACCTCCATGAGGGCAGGGGTCAATCCCATCATGGCGCTGCCTGCTCAGCCCAGGGAGGGGCCCATAATATTCGCACAGCCAGTATCCGTTCAATGTGCGAAGGCGCGAAGGAATGGGCGCGGTTGAAACTGATCCCTGTCTCCATAACGGAAGAGCCATCGTGAACCCCTACATGAGGCAAAAGAAGTTCAGTGTGGCTCTGAGGGGTGAACCCTCCAACTGCGGTGCTAGAGAACCTCGTGAAGGATGAGGAAAGGGTGGCCAGCATGTGCCTGTCTTTCTGGATCCTGGGAAGAGGAGGTGGAGATGTTCGTTTAGATGTCAACCTGAGGATGAGCAGCATTCTGGGTGTGAGATTAGCACTGAATCAGTGGACTAAGAAGTCCTGCCTCACCCAGTGCGGGTGGTACCAGCCAATTGGCTGAGGCTCAAGGAGAACCAAAAGACAAAAGAAAGGCAGATTCTCTTCTGCAGAGCTGGGGAACCCCTCTTTTCCAGCCCTTGGATGTCAGAACCCCAGGTTGTCTGGCTTCTTGACTCTGAGCTTCCACTAGCAGTCCCTGGCTTCGCAGGCCTTTGGCTGCAGCCTGAGAGCTGTCCATTGGCTTTCTAGACCCAAGGCCTTCAGACGCGGGCTGAGCCATGCTGCGGGCCTCCTGGGGTGGCCAGAGACCTTCCATGGGACTTCTCAGCCTCCATAAACACGTGAGTCAATTTCCCTAATAAATCTCCTCCTACTACTACCTACCTTCCTACCCAATTTGTTCTATCTCCATGGAGAACCCTGACTAATGCAAAGGCCCACCCTGCCTGATGATTAGACAACTTCTGGAAGGTGCCACTTGCCTAGGGAAAGCACAAGACTCTGCTACCCCCTCCCCCCACCATCTTGCAGAGCAGAAATAAGTCACCTAGGCCACTGATGTTCCATTCCTGATTTCAGAAACCCCATCGGTTTGGGAGGCAGGGAAGTGTGGGGGAGGGGTCAGAGCTGGGATCCTGGGCTCAGGGTCCCGGTCCACTGGGCCATGTGATGACTGGGAAATTGAGTAGAATGCAGAAACCATGACCCAGAACCGCAGACTCATCCCCTGGAAAGACCAGAGCCTGATGGTGGGCTGGAGCTTGGGGAAACACCCATCCCTCACACCTGGCTTAGAGCTTACTTAAGCTGTCTTAGCGGCAGCTGGCAAAGTTACCCAGTGCATCCTGCCTTGTCCAGAGTGACAGGGATAACCACCCACGCCAGTGAGTGCACAGGAAATCAATCAAGCAGCAAGTCATGGAGAAACGGCTCGCCCCAGCTGGCCCATTCCTGCTCATCCTGACGGGCGCACAGGGCAATCCATCTAGCAACAACGTGATTCTGCCATAGCACTGTGATATTAGCCATGCCAAGGAGAAGCACTGTTATCGGTTGAAACTTAATTGTTACCCCACCAAAGCCCATGTATTGAAGGAACAGCCCAGGCCGGAACCATTGGAGGTGGTAGACCCGCTAAGAGATGAGGCTTTGTGGGAGCTGTTTAGGCCACTGGAGGTGGGCCCTTGAAGAGAATTGTGGGACCCTGCCCCCTTCTTTTGCTCTGGCCATGAGGCAGGTGCTCCTGGCCATTGCCATCTGACACCTGAGACCTAAAGGCAACATATTCACCCAACCATGAACTGGAAACTCTAAAGCTGTGAGCCAAAATAAACCTGTTGTCCTTATAAGCTAATTATGTCAAATATTTGTTATACTGAAAGAAAACTGACTCTTACAGCACTGGAGAAAATAAGAGCTGATAGAATCTAAAAGGAAGAGCAGTAACTGTGTGCATGTGTGTGTGTGTGTGTGTGTGTGTGTGTGTGCGTGCGTGTGTGTGTGTGTGGTGTGCCACACAGAAATAAGTTAAAGGAACAGTCAGGAATGAAGGCTGTTCTTTCACTCATACAATACATGCTGGGCCCCATTTTCCTCGGGTGGTGTGCTAGCCCTTAGATTTAAATGGTGGACAAAAGCCATGCAGTCCCTGCCCTTACAGTGCTTACTGTCCACAAGGAGACTCAGAAATTAATGAAATATTCCCAAGTGCAAACTGTGGTCAAGTGCCGTGTTAAGGTCAGAGTTTTTGAGAGATATCAGTCAGCCAGGCTTCCCTGAAGACATGAGAACTGAACTGATATCTGAAGGAAAACGGGGAGTCAGGCAAAAAGTGTTCAGTGCAACGGACTGGTATGTGCAAAGATCCTGAGGTGGGAAGAGACAAGAAATATGTAAGGAAAGAAAGGAAGCCAGAGTGATTGACAGAGAGGAGGAGCATGATGGCTCTGGGTCTCTGTGGAAGCAGGAACAAGGGGCCTTCCCAGTGCCCCTCTGTCCACCACATCCCAGGATGAGAGCCGTTGCAGCCCAGCCAATGACTGGCTGAGAACACAGAACACTCTGGAGCCTGCTGGGTCCCCCTGTGCACCCAGGGGCCCGGATAAACATCTCAGGGAGCTTTGGAGTGTCTCCTACAAATATGCTGTGCTGGTCTTGTTTCACCCATACTCTGCTGGGAGTTGCCTAAAGATGAAGCCACAGTGCTGGCTGGCTAGTTAGCCTGCACCTCTCTTATCAGGAGAATCCCAAAGAAGGTACTCCATGTTTGCTCCAGAACGTTCTGGCCCAAGAACCAGAGAACCACAATGGTGTTGAGCCAGCATTCCAAAACTGCCAAGTGTCTGTTCAAGACCAGGCCTTTAAATGTCACTCGATGTGTCTTCTCTTCTCTCCTTCTGTCCCTGTTTTTTAATAATTGTTAAAAAAAAAAAAAAAAAAAAAAACAGAGGTGCAACTTAGAAGAAAGGATACAAATCTGAAGTGGTTTTTTTCCCACAAAGTTAGTACACTCTAACATGTGAATATAAAAAAAAATACAGATTGCTTCTAGTAACATTATTTGTAACAACCCTTGAACTGAGAGGAACACTGCCCATCAACAACAAAATGGAGAGAAAAAATGTGATATAGTCATAGAAGGGAATACTATATAGCAATGAAAAATGAATAGACCATAGTTGCATGCAACAAAGGAGACGTGAAAACATTTTGCTGAGTCAAATAATACAGACACAGAGGACAACTATTGTATGATTTCACTTATATGAATTACCTAGAATAGACACATTCATAGAGAATGGAGATCTTATTATTTTATTTTGAGATTATACATCTTTTTCTTTCTTCCTTTTATTTCCTTTTCTTTCCTTCCTTTTCCTTCTCTACTTTTCCTTCCTTTTCTCTCTTGGTATTTCCCTCTCTACTTCCCTCTTCCTTCTTTTCTTTTTTGGGTGCTGGAAATCGAATCCAGGGCCTTGTGCTTACAAGGCAAGCACTCTACTGACTGAGCTATCTCCCCAGCCCCCCTCTTCCTTCTTTTATCCCTTTCTTTCTTCCTTTTCTCCTCTGCCCATTCTTTCATTCTTTCTTTTTGTAGACATTTTCTAAATATCTATAAAATAATTTTTTGTTTTATATGAACAGATGAATGACTGTAAAGAAGTATTTGATGTTACTAATGTACTATTTATTTTTTTCCCATGAAAGGTAATCTTCTACGTCATCCTCGAAAAGCCTTCCTGCTTTACATTTCATGTAGTGTCTATTATTCCTCTTAGGTTGATTTTAAATTTAGTGTGAGATGGAAGTCAAGATTCATTTTCCCATAGACATACACAAAGCACCCAGCACCCTTTATTGAAAACACCATCTTCTACCCTTTGCACAACAGGGTGCCTTTACCATGTGCCAGGGGACAACATGTGTGTGGGTTTGTGTTTGGACCCTGCACTCTTCCTTTCATCTATTTGGGTTATCTGGCACTATGACTTTACTTTCATAATGTCTTTATATACAATCTCTCCTGCTTCAAGTATGATATTCAAGTTTGTGCTAGTTATTCTTGAATCTTTGTGTCTCCACATAAATTTAAAAATCAGCCTGTTGATTTTCACATGAAAAAAAAAATGTTACTGGCATTTTCACTGGTTTTCCATGAAGCTTCTCGGGCAATTTAAAAAAAAAAAAAATCAACAAACCAATAATATTGAGTCTTCCAAGACAAGAATATAACACATTCTCTTGTTTCTTTCCTCTCAATAATGTTTTATAGTTTTCTTTAGATTTATTTCATCTGATTCATTTCTAGTTATTCATTAGTTTTATCATTGTAATGATCTTTCTTAAGTTTCATTTCCTAAATGCTTTCTCCCAGCATAAAGAAATGTTGAAATCTGACTAAAATCACTTTTCAGTTCCAATAACTTGTTTGTAGATACTTTTGGATATTATGCGTAACAGCTCTGTCATCTGTAAATCACGACAGTTTTCTTTCATTCCAATCCCCATGCTTTTTCTTTCTCTCTTGACTTTATTGCATTTGCTGGAATATCTAGCACAGTGCTGAATGAGACTGATAGCAGACATTCTTCTCCCATTACTAATCTCAGGAGGAAGCTTTCAATACGTCACCAATAGGTAGAATTTTTGAAGACAGCCTTTATCAGGAAAGGAAGTTCCCTTCCATCTCTAATTTCCTAAGTTTGTTGTTTTTTTTTTTTTCTGATTTTACATCACAAACAGGTGTGAAATTTATCAAATGTTTATACACATTGACTTGATTATATGATTTTTCTCCTTTAACATGTGAATACAATGAATTGTTTGATTTTTCTAATGTTAAACTATCCTTGAATTCCTGGAATAAATCACCTATGGTCATGGTATAGTATTCATCTTATATACATTGCTGAATTGAGCTTTTCTTATATTTTTCTTTTTTTTATTGTTTGTTCTATTTAGTTATACATGACAGAAGACTACCTTTTGATTCATTGTACACAAATGAAATATGACTTTTTGTTTCTATGGTTGTACATGATGTAGATTCATACCATTCGTGTAATCATACATTTACATAGGGTAATGATGTCTGTCTCATTCCACTATCTTTTCTTATTTTCTTATTAGAGCTGCCTCTAGTTCCATGAGAGATATGTGGGTGTGATTTCCCTTTCTTGTAATATTCTTGTCAAGTCTAGTATCAAAGTAATGCTGGCCTCATGAGTTGAAAAAAAATCTCTCTTTTTTTTCTATTTTCTAAAAGAGTTCATTTAAGATCATCAATTTTTTCCTTAGAATTTTGAAAGTTTTTATGAGTGAAATCAATTGGGTCCAGTGTTTTCTTTGCAGAAGGTTTAAAATAAGAATTAATTTATTTTAACAATATAGAGCATTTAGATTTTGAATTTATTTTTATATTTTTATTTCCCCTAGAAATTTATCCATTTGATCTGTTTTCAAGTTTATTGACTTGAAATCAAGTCATCCATGACCATCGTCTTGTTATTTCTGTAGGGTTTGTGGTGATGACTCTTTTTTTGTAATTCCTAATATTGGTTGTCTGTTCCTCTCTTTTCAGATCAGGTAGATAGAGCTTTATAAAATTTATTAGACTTTTCAAAGAACCAAAGTTTGGCTTTGGTTATTTCCTTTAATATACATTTATTTTCTGTTTATTGATTTCTATTCTTTGCTATTTTCTTCCTTTAATTTTCTTTCAGATTATTTATTGTTTGTTTGGTTTTGGAGACATTTGTAAGAAAATTTAGATAAATTGACTTTAAACATTTCTTTTCCAATACATTCACTTAAGATTTTAAATATAATCTCTCTAGGATTTTAACCATTCATATACTGGATGCCTCAGATGCTCTGATAACTTCCAGGTACTCATTTTGTAATTTAATCCAGATTTTATATTTTTTATGGGGCATGTTAGTCTAATACATAGTAGTATATTATAACCAGAAGCATCAGTATATGATGGATTTCAAAACTCACAATCATAATGGTAAGGAATTAAAATGTTTTAGGTGGTGGATGTCAAAATACACTTTGTAATTTAATGGACTTTATTTTACAAAGTATGATTGCAAGAGACTTTTTAGTGGAAGGATCAAATCTGCATTTTAGAATATTGACTATTAATGTAATCCGTACTTATGGATAACTACTATGTTAAGAGGTGTGTTAGCAGAGCGGTTAGATACAGGTTGTGGAATCAGATTGCCTAGGTTTAAATACCAGCCCTAATATTTCCTGGCTTTGTGACCTTGGATAAATTATGTAATTTTCCAGCCTTCACCGTTTTAAAATAAGGGTAATAATAATAGTTACTTCATGAGGTTATTGTGGAAGAGTAAATGAGGTACCACGCTTAGGACAATGCCTAGAACATAGTAATAATGGCTAACATTTACAAGATTCCTCATTATGTATTCTATTTTAGAAATGATTTCGATCCGGAAGGTTAAGTAACTTGCTTAATATCACCTAGCTTATCAATGGTAGTGATGGGGCTGGGGATGGAACTCTGGTCGAGCACTTGCCTAGCGTGAGTGAGGCCCTGGGTTCAATCTCCAGTGCCACCAATAAATCAATAAAAAGTGCCGGGATTGGATGTAGATCTAGATGCAGCCAAACCCAGTGACTTGGTATGAACGGGTGTAAAATGAGTTAGTGGAGGGGAGTACAGCAAGGTGGCTCATGGGACACTCCACACTAAAGCCACAGGAACCCAAATCTGAGTGGTGAGAGTGCAAAAGGGAGAGGGAGGAAGAAACCGAGAAGCGTGATGAAGGAAACACAGGATTTAGTGACTGGTTAAATGTGGAATGGGAGGCTGGGGAAGGAGAGTGAGGAGTCAGAGCTGAGTCATGGTGCTAATCCTGAGTGACCAGAACGTGGATCATCCATACAACAGACAGAAATAGGAGAACCCAGAGAGGGACGGAGTTTTCAGGGGAGGTGTTACACTCAGATTCAGACAGATAGGGAGGGAGCCATCGCTGAGATACGAAACTGGAGCTCGGACACAGGGCTGGGCGGTAGAGATCATCCCTGGAGAGGAGGCAGTTAAAGCTTCAACAGTATGTGATCCCTAAGTGAGAAAATAGACAGGAACAAAGCCCCAAGGATTGAACCTTGGGACAGAGCCAATGTTTATTTATGGATGTTCTAGAAAGGAATAAATAGACATGTAGATAAGGGAACTGGTGGATGTGATCTACTCAGACTTTCAATAAGCCTTTGGCAAGATTCCATTTCAGAAACTATTAAGAAATCAGGGCATGATGGGTTCATGAGGGAAGTGGTTTTGTTAGGGGCAAGGAATGGGTTCAGAAACAAAATAAAGGATCAGGATAAATGGAGGGCCACTTCTCTAGGGAGATAAGCAGAAGGGATCAGTGCTAGGTCTTTATCCTTGATCTTGATAAGGGCATTTCCAATAAAATCTTCATGTTTGAGGTCGACATTAAATTATTTCCAGAAGTCAAGTACCAAGCACAACCCAACCACACCTCTGGGTACTAGGTCCCCTCAGTTTTGGGCTCCCCATAACTGAGGCTTGAACTGCAAGCTCAGTCCTGGCTTTGGGGTCAATTCCATCCTATAAGCTGAGGAGCATCAGGGAGCTCCAGCCAACCTCCTGGACCTCAGCATCAAGCCATCCCTCATTCTGGGATCCAATGACTTCAAATATTTCCTACTCCAAGAGTCCCTATCTTGCTCTCTTCTACATGGGAGCCCCTCTCTAGCCCCTCTAGCCCCTCTAGCCCCTCTGGATTTATTGGCTACTGCAGTCTTCCCAGAACGGGATCCCAGGTCTCTATGGAGCATTGTACAAAACGACTTTCTCCAATGGTGGAAATAAGCTATTTCTGCACCCTCTAATAAAGTAGCAACTAGCCACATGTGATGTGGTTATGGAGGACTTGAAAAGAGACTAGTGAAAATGAAAACAATGAGTGTTTGACTTAATTTTAATTAAAGTTTCAGTAGGCACATGTGGCTGCCCTGCACCCAGATACGGGTAGTAGAGCAGAAGCACGCTCAGAGACTGCCCACCCCAAGCTGAGCTGTGCTCTCCTTCGTGTGTTTTGACACGCTTTTGCTGATGCTTCCAAGTCCTATCAACTTGTGAGAAAGTGTTAAAAGAAAATAAGTGGCAGATCTGTTTTAAGACACGCAATGTTTAGGGATAAAAATTCTAGAGCATTTAAATAAATGGAAGGATTTGGAGCCAAATCCAAGGAACCCATTTAGATTCATAAAAAATTATTTCTGAGCTCAATGTCGACTTGTTATAGCCCAAAAGATTGTTAAATATTGGACCAAGTTTCTTCAGTCTGTAGTCATGAGGAAGATCTGACCAAAATTCATGTAATCAAACCACCACTGACAATAACACTCAGTGAGGTCACCACCATGTTCCTTTATCAAATGTTGAGACAGGAGGTCGGAAGAGAGATCAAAAGTACAGTGTGTGGTTCTCAAGGTGGAAAGTCACCTTAAAGATTAGGGATCATTTAATTGCTGGGGACAGAGACTTCTTCAAGCTGGTTCAAGGAAAGGGGCTTGGTATAAAGCCAAAACAATCCCTTTCATCTACATGCAAAGACAGAAACACGGCTTTGTAGAAACTTGGGTTTTTAAATCTGTTCATCCATCCCTCAAGGAAAAATGGCCTTTCCCCATCTCTGCTCCTGTCCCTTCCACCTTTTCTGTCTAAACTCCATGGCTTTCCCATAACCTAGACTTACACTATCTGACTCCGGCTTTCAAGTTTCCAGAACAATCACATGACTTTCTCCTCATGTCCCTTCATTATCTCAGTCACTGTCTCAAAATCCAAGTCCCAGATTCCTGGAAGGAAGCTGAATGTCCACTTGTGTTCCCATCAGCTGTGATTAGGGGGTAGCAGAGTCACGTAGCATGGGGGCTTCTCCATAGTGTTAGGGGAAATTCTCTAAGAAGGAAGAGAGGTGAGGAGGCAAAGAAAATTACACCTACCACCCCCTCACTTCATATACCAGCAAACAAAAGCCAAAGTAGTTTTTAGGGTTTTGCTTAGCATCTTAATTCCTTTGACTTTTTTCTATTTTTTTGGTACCAGGAATTGAACTCGGGGGCATTCGACCACTGAGCCACATCCCTTTGCTGAGGTTGGCCGGCTTTGAACTCACTATCCTCCTACCTCAGCCTCCCCAAGCCACTGGGATTACAGGTGTGCACCACCGAGCCCAGCCTTTATACTGTATTTTTGACATTTCAATAATGAAACAAAATTTATCATTTATTTAGTATTTATTATATGCCAACAGTGTTGAGTGGTGTTTATAAACACTATAACATGTAATATGTGAGGAATTAGAATTTTGTATTCTCTTTCTGTTACTTACAAGAAATTGTGGGTCAATGAATCTGAGTAATTAGACCAAAGTCAAATACCTAAGGTGTGGGAGAGACAGGTTTGAACTTTAGTATTTCTGAATTGAATGTTTTTAACACTCCTTTCTATTTCACAAATGGGGTGAAAAGTACTGGAATTGTCATTATAAAAGATGATAGAAGCAGAAACTATAAATGTATTAGGAAGACAATTTTACGTTACAGAATTGCTAATAGACTAGGACTACCAAGGAGACCCACATACCTGTACACACACAAGCTGAAAGACCCTGTCCATCAATAGCATGAACAACACCAGTGTCCAGGGGATGGGGACAGACTTCATGTTCCAGGTAGGAGGGGGGACCATGTGAGCACAGGCATGGACATGAGCAAAGGTAGAGGGTCTGGGCAGGCCGCTGGGTGTCCCTGAGAATGAAGTATGGAGAGCTGGGTGGGAGGCAAGTGTCGGGGAGTTGGCAGGGGCGGATCATGAAGGGCCTTTTATGCCATGTTAAGCAGCTTGGACTTTATCCAGGTGATTAAAGCAGAGAGTAACAGGGTCAGATTCATGTTTTAAAAATAGATTTTCCTGCTCTAAGGAGGATTGATTTAAGGAGGAAAGGCCTAGAGGCAGGGAGACCTATGGGGAATCCAGGCAAGAAATGTGAGGGGCCTGAACTAGGACAGAAGTTCTGGGGACAAATGAAAGGAAGAGCTTTGAAAACGATTTAGTAGGTTAGATCGGCTGGACCAGTAATTGACAGTGAACACAGGTGAGGGAAAGGGTGACAGCTAGGATTCTGAAGGTTCTGATGTGGCGCCTACATGGGTGGTTAAGAGACGGAAGTCAGAAGGACATATTTGAGGAAGAAAAAGCCAAGTGCTTATTCTAGGTGTTGAGGAGCCTGAGACTGGTGGGAGGAGGAGTCTGGAAGGAAGCTCAGGGTAGAAGCTTGAGGCTGAAGATTTGGGAATTACCTGTTAAAACTTTACAGGTGAGCTCACCATTGGGTAGTAAATAAAGTGAGGGCCTAGGACTGGACTCCAAAAGAGACGAGACTTCCAAAAAGAGGGTGAGGGAAAGGAGCAAAAGAGAAAATCGCAGAACAGCCAGTGAATTGGAGGCTCACAAACCAAGAGGGATGGTGGGGACAGCTTAGCAAAGGCAGGAGAGACCAACTGGTCCAATGTAGTGGAAAAACCCAGTAAGATAATGTCTAAAATTTATTCCTTGGATTCTGCAATTCACCAGTCTCTGATAACTACAGAGACTGGTATCCAAGAATTAGTGAAGCAGAGGCAAAGGTCAATGCATTAAGTGCAGAGTAGAGTTCTTCAGAACCAAAGGAACAGAGGACCACGATCACCCCCGTTAACATTAATGGCTGTGACAGGCAAGTGTCCAAGAGCAAGCCAGGTGGAAAGTCAGAAGTGGCAAATATGAAAGTTCTGGTGGCTTTACCAAGAGTAGTAAGAACAGAAATCAGGTTAACAGGAAAATGTGCTGGTGATCAGAATGCAGAGCTGCTGAGCTGGCTGGGAATTTGAGAGAGGAAAGCATGAGACAGCTAGACTGAAGGACAAAAGAGGAAGTAGGGACGAGCAGAGGCCTTTTGTTTGGTTGTTTGAGCCTTTGTTTTGCTTGGTTTTCTGGTAGGATACCTTGAACATCTTACAGGATGGGAAAAGTAGAGGGGGAAATATGGGAAGGACAGCGGCTGATAAAATAGGAGCCAGGAAGGGACAAGAGAAGCAATCACAAACTCAGCTACAGAGGTTTGCCCGGGCAAGTTGGTGAGTTCTTTTTAGAGGTGAACTCAGACAATAGAGATAGGCAGGTCCCAAAGCAGAGAAGAGCTCAGAGAGGGTGTCCTCAGACTTCTTAGTAAAGGAGGTGGAGTCCCCCCTTCCTTAGGGTAGGTGTGTGAGTTTGGAGAGCTCAGGTGGGCAGAGTGTCCTGGGGGGTACAACTGGGAGCCATGGAGACAGGGGTGAAGCATTCACTAAGCTAGGGTGGAGACATTTGAAATTAGATGGAAGCTGGTAATAGCATCAAAGGCTATAGAAATTCAACCGAAATAGGAAATGAGACTTAGTGATTGAGACGTGGATCAAAATCCCCACACAAAAGAGAAAGTGCAAAAAGTCTACTTGCAAATTGTATGAAGAATTTAATACTTTCCACAGATATCTGACCCTCCTCCCATCTCAAAAACAATTCAAATTCTCCTGGTGGTGGTCACTTGAGGCCATTTGGGGGAGGAGACTCGAGGAGTCAAGGGTTCTGCCCTTAAAACACAAGTCATCCTTGAGGGACACTTTTAGCTCCAGTGCTGAAAAAGCCTTGAGCCCTGCTGCCCCCAATCCACCTGCTCAATTCATTAAACATAGGTGAGCACCTTCAAGACATCAGCACTGGGCTACTTAAGTTTAGGGACAATGGAGAGAACAAAACGAACAAGCTGCCCTGTTAGCTTTACAGTCTGGGGCAGGGACTGGTCATCTTGTGCTCAGGCCCTCCAGTAGCTAGTTACACCTACAGGCAGCCAACAACACTAAACCTTCCCCAGACAGAATCAGGAACTGAGAGGCGCTGATCTTCTCTAGAACTACCTTATAGGACCATCCCATATAATAATGGCCCTTCATTTTACTGGCTGCTTAAAATATCAGAAGACACATTCTCTGAAGTAAATGAATCAGCTAATAATGAGGAAATACCCCTGGCAGGCAGAGAGGCTACCAAAAATAAAAATAAATCAGGGAGTACAACCCACTGGGTAGCTATGCTGAGACTCAGCCCCACCACGACCAGCCCTCTCTGGAATCTTCCATGTGTCTCCTACACAGGCAAAAAGACTTCCAAGTGTTCTGACCACATAAACCATTTATGTCATTGGTTTTCCTTGTTGTCCAAGAGTTTCCACAGTTGTCTCACAAGAAAGTGGATCAGTTGTAAATGCAAATCCAAAAATATGTGCAGATTTGTCAGGAATGATATTTAATGACCACATCAGCTTATATTCTAAATCCCTACTGAGGAGCAAGGCTGTCCCTGTTAACTCTGGAGGGATGACTGCATCTTAGCCCCAGTTTTGCCTCCAAAGAACAGCTACCATCTACTCATTTTACCTTTTCTGTCTAAATCCTTCCCTTCCCTCAGAGCCCACCTTCTCCATGAAGACCCACCTTCTCCATGCAGATCCCAAGGACTCCATGGCTTTAGTTCACATTGATGTTATCTGCCAAGCTGCTATAACATGTATGTGATTAGTATCTAGTTGTATAATGTTTTTTTTATTTCATTTAAGTGAATTTTAAATCTCTAAACCAATTCAACTTCTGAAAGGCAAAAATTATCCCCCACCCCTCTAAGGATTAGGGTTTAATGTTTCTCCTGTGTCACTCATTCATTCAATGTTTTTTGAGCACCAGCTATTTTGGGTCCTTGGAACGCAATAATGAAGCCAAAAAAAAAAAAAAAAAATGAAAGTGAGATAAAGTCAAGAAAATAGACTATCTCTAATAAAATGTGTTAGGTACCAAGATAAGAAGGAAGTACTACTGGGTGCTTGGACACATTGAGAAATGTCCTCTTGTCAGTCTCAATCTGAGTGGCCAGCAGGTGGAATGGTGATGGGCTTCCTGTAAGACAGTGGTGACTGGTTTGAGTCCGAGAAGTGGAATAAGTATTGTCCAAATCAATATTTGTAGTAGTGGTGGGTGAGGTAGGGAGTCCTGTGGAAAGGGGAATTTTTAGTGTTTGAAAATCTTTAAGTTGGTACAATCTGGGAACCACATGTGGTTCTGAACAAGTGAACTGTGAGGAGAGTGATAGACAAGACTTTGAGGAGCTCACTGTCTGGTCCAAGACATGAGACAGACCAGAAGACAAGCAGCATGACCCGAGCAGGCTGCAGGAGCTCCTAACCTTGAAAGGAGTGGGGGGCCAGGGGAGGTTTCTCTAGGTGGTGACAGCTCAGCGGAATGTCAAGAACAAGTAGAGTTTAACCAGAAAAGAAGACAAAGAGGGGCATTCCAGGCAGAGGGAAATACACATTCAAGATCCTAGGTTCTCCATGAGCCATAGCAGATATCTTATTATCAGTATTTTCCTTTTTTTTTTCTTCCTGATTCCTCCTGATACTTTAGCATCTGTGGCCTTTCTCTGGCTCTGCTCCCTCAACTCCACAGCCACGCCACACTCTGTTTGTTTTTCCCTACTGGAGAAAGGAAGCAGAACCAGGAAAAAGAAGAAAACAAGGTTCTCAATTCTTCCTGGGAGGTGTGTTGGATACTGAGTGGGGTAAGAGATCCAGCAGCTATGGAATTTTGTTCTCAGATCAAGAATCCTTGTGTCAGTATGAGCCTCTCTGTTGCTTGGTAAATCATATTCTGATATTAGCAGCAGTTACCCCTTAAATCCTAACCTTTATACCATGAGCTTCTTGAGGAAAGAGATCATGATTTTTACTTGTATATCTTCAGTGTCTTGTATAATACCTTGTTATACAGACACCCAATAAGTTCTGAATGACTGTCTCTGAGTTCCCTGTTCCTATGGTATCCTATCCATTACTGAGTATTAGCTAGGATGCCTTTCATCTAAACCAAATAGCCCCAAGAGATCTATTCCCCAAATATTTTTCCTTCTTTCAGTCTGAGTCAGCCTCTGGTAAGTCATGGGTAGGAGCCAAATGGTCAATCTTGTCTCTAATGTATTTTGCCAACCAAGATCTCCTGAGTCAGGTAAGACAAATGATCACTTATATGGTTTCCTATTTTTCAGTTTCACCAGCATCTATTTATATAATTTTTCTCCCTTCTGATAATTTGAGAGCTACATATTTAAATTTTTAGTTATTATCCTTCATTTTAATACTGTTTAATTATACATTCTTAAACATATCTAATTATTTAATATTTCTACTCTTTTCCTAAACATGTTGAAGACAGTAATATGTTTAATAACTTACAGAAGATTACTTCTCCTCATTTCTTGCTCCTTGAATCTAGAGCAGGAGTGGGCAAAGTAGCATTCCCAGGCCAAATATGGCTCACTACCTGTTTCACTGAATACACATTGCATAATAAAGTTTTATTGAAACAAAGCCACATCCATTTGTTTATGTATTGTCCTGTCTACTTTCAGCCTACAATGGCAGAGTTGAATAGTTGTGACAGAAACTGTAAGCTGAGTATCCCTTATCCAAAATGCTGGGAACCAAAGTATTTTAGATTTTTAGAGTTCAGATTTGGGGATATTTTTAGGTACATAATGATATTTTGGGGAATGGGGCTAATTCTAAACATGAGATTCATTTATTCAATTATATGTATACACATAACTTTCTTTTCTTTCTTTCTTTTGTTTTTTTCTCTGAGGCTGGGGTTCAAACTCAGGTCCTCACATATGCTAGACAAGCAATCTATCACTGAACTACATCCACAACCTCTCATATACATCTTATAAGTTTAGCCTGGAGGTAATTTTTATTAGTTAGCTTTCTGTCACTGTAACAAAATACTGATCATAATTAACTTATAAAGAGAAAAATCTTTATGTGGCTCAATTTTGGAGGTTTTGGTCATGGTCACTTGGTTCCATTGCTTGGGATTTGTGACAAGGCAGCACATCATGGTAAAAGCACATGGCAGAGAAAGACCACTCATTTCATGGCCAGGAAGCCAAAGAGGAAGGGGAGATGGCCAGGGATCCACAATCCCCTTTGAGGATATACTCTTAATAACCTAATAACCTCCCACTAGGAATCATTCTGTAAGAATCTACTATTTTCCAACAGTATCACCCTAGGGACCAAGTCTTCAATACACATCTTTGGGATACATTTAAGATTCAAATGATGGTATAACTTTATGCATTTCTTAGCATGCTTGTATTTTGACCACAAGGTACACAATTTTCCACTTGTGGCATCATGATAACACTCAAAAAAGTTTCAGATTTTGGAATAATTTAGATTTCAGATTTCCAAATGAGAGATGATCAATCTGTTTATGACTATAAAACCTACCATATTTTTTTTATCTGGTCCTTTACAGAAAAAGTTTACAGATCCAAGATACAGAGCTTTAATTTTTCCCCTTTTCAGTACAAATCAGAGTATTAACAGTTAACTATTAACAAAACAGTTAATAGGTCTTAAATTTATTGTTATATTATTTACAGAATTCTCTCTGAAATTTTCTCCTTTTTCACTTTAGTGATTTCTGTTTATGGCTGTTATATTTTCCTGCTTTTTAACTCAGAGAATGACAGTTTAGTTGGATATAAAATATAAGTTAATGGCTAATTTTCCTCAGCATTTTAAAGATATTATTCCCTTGTTTTCCTTCCTCTGTTAATGCTTATGGGATAACCTCTGTCAGTTTCTGTTTCTGGTACAACAGGATCTTGTTTACTCTAACATTTCTCTTAATCTTTCCTGTTTTGTAGCTTAACTACAAGTTCAAGTATTTATCTTTATTCTGTTGGTACTCAAGTTCCATTTTCAATTGGAGGATTCACGTCCTTCTTCAATTCCTTCTTCAAATATTGCTTCTCTGTCTTTATCTCCATTGTTCATTTATAATATTCCTAACAAGGTTTTTCATAGTTTTCCATCCCATTTTCATTTCTGCTGGCTTTATTTAACAATTTTTGTTCATTTTCAATGGATATTATTTCTTTGATTTCTGTGAAGTTTCTAAAACACCTTTTAAAAATTTTATTAGGGAGAGATAATTAGTTTCGTTTGGAAATAATTTCTGTACTGATTGTTTTGTTTGGCTATTTTTTATTATTTGATTTATTAATTTTTTTCTTACCCCCTCTGTTTTGTTTTGTGGTTCTGGGGATGGACCCAGGGTCTTACACATGCTGGGCAAGCATTCTGCCACTGAGCCAAATCCCCAGCCCATTATTAGATTTCTTCTCTGGTTTGGAAGTTGGGTTTACAGAGGTCATTTTTAGTGGCAGGGTTTTGTGTACTTTTCTTCTCTCCTTCCCTATCTAGCATTTCATGTTTGTCTCCACTTGATGTCTTGGCACTGGAGCTAAGTAGGAGTGTCGGAGTGTTGCAGGTTCTGTGATGACATGAAAGATATTGCAGATCCAGCCAGGAAGTAGTAAGTGGATTGACAAAGTGCCTTCTTAAAGGCTGTGCCCATTTACTTTCTACTCCTGAGTCCACAGCCTCCTCTTGGGCAGTGCTTCCTATTGTTCCTAGAGCAACAGCAGCAGCTCCTGGAAACTACTTACTAATGGCAACTCTTGTCCTGGGCCTCCTGAATCAGACACTGGTAATGCGGCCCCGTGGTCCGTGTCTTCATAAGTCCTTCTGGTGATTCTGATGCACACTCCAGTTGGAGACCTGCTGCAGTCAGTCTCCAAGCTACTGAACAGGGGCTGCTCTTTCAGCCTCCTCACATGAAGGGGACATTGCGCAGGTCAGTTCCATACTTCAAAAAGGGAGCCTCTTCTGGTCTACTGTCTCATCAGTGTCTCGTTCCAGCCTAATATTAAGCAACCTGCTTATATTTTCTTCTAGTTATGGTCCACAGAAAATTTGATCTTATTCTTGAATCAACTGACTTCTTGTTGGCTTCCTCTTTTCACACTTATATGGTATTATTGTGTTGAAGGCAAAAGGCATGTGCCCAAAGTTGAAATTACAGAAATGGCCATACGGTCCAAATCATGATCCATAGTCACCTCTTTGGTTATACAACCACAGCACCACATTCATCACACACTGTCAGTCGTATGACCAACATATTAGCCACGTTAAATACCACGCACATTTCATCATGCTTCGTGACGTAGGACAAGCAGCTCAGCTCTTCTGCACCTTGATGAATTCACCCGTAAAGGGAGACCGATGAAGACTACCTGAGAATCAAGTCTGATAACACGTGTGAATAACCTAGCATACTGCCTGGCTCATAACTGGTTCTCAAGGGTTGTTAATCATCTCTCTTTATGAATCTAAAACTTGCGCTAAGATTAATTTTAACATTTTAAGATTCGGACAACCGACTTTCCAGTTCACTTACCAATTTGCTGCTTATCAAAACTCCTTTCATCACAATCCCAACTCAACAGAACATAATGATATTCTAAAACAGAAATATTAAGAGGTTCCTCCCCAGCAGTAAAGAATGGGTCATCCCCCTCACCCCAGGGCTGGAGGATTGGAGCCACTGGCAGTACTACATTATGTAGCCTCATAAGTGATGCAGGCTTATGGTCAGAGTCCCCAAATTGAAGCTCCCTCCACATGAATCTCCCAGTTAGGCAAAGGCCAGTGATCACAGTAATAATAGCAATAAGACTGATAATAATAATAAAGTTAATGTGTGCAGGCACTGTTCTAGACACTTGACATGTCAGTTGTTTTGTTTGCTTTTTGGTATCAGGGATTTAACCTAGGGGTGCTTTCCCACTGAACCATATCCCTAATTCTTTTTATTTTTTATTTTGAGACAGGGTCTCACTCATTTGCTGAGGGGGTTTGCTAAGCTGCCCAGGCTGGCCTTGAACTTGCGATCCTCCTGCCTCAGCCTCCCAGGTGGATGTGATTACAAGATGAGCCACTGCATTCGGTTGACATGTGTTCGGTTGACGTGTGTTTTTTTCATTTACTTTTCATAAGAACCTGTAAGGTAGCTGCTAATATTGTCATCATTTCACAGATGAGGAAATTAGTTACAGAAAAGTTAAGTTACTTGTTCAAGGTCACCCAGGTAAAAACTTGCAGAGCCAAGATTGACACCAGGCAGTGGTGACCAGGCCATTAACCTACAGGGAGTACAGAGAACTGAGGAATAACATCCTCCTTGGTCAGCCATCTGGGCCCACGTCTCTTTGTTTTGCAGCTCTGATCACTCACAGCCTTCAGATCCCATTTTCATTCCGCTTCAGCAATTAGATTCTACCCGAGATCTGTTTCCATCAAAAAATGGTAGCAGTTCTCCACGATACAGGGAAGAACAGTACCCTAAGGCACAATCAGTGGATCCTCAGGACATTTCCCTGGTGCAAATGTGCGGCTGTCTGGATGAATATCTCTTGAAGCCTCTGGCTGCCTGTCCAAGAGTATTTTAGGCCTCTTTGTTCCTTTCTCTCTGTTGTGGGTCTGTCTCTGCCTAGCTTTTTCTTCAACCAATTCTGTCTGTTTGTATCAGTTTCTCCCTCCCTCCCTCTCTCTCTCTAGCAAAATTGCTTTCACAATGCAGTGACAACTTCCCACCTGCAGTGGAACCTATTTTGAAAGGGACGTGCATTTACAGACAAAGTATTTTTTACTTTCTCCAGTTCTTGATTCCCTCCCCAGCAGGCAGTTTTGCTCCAGAGGAATTTTTTGTCTACATTGTTGACAGGGTAGTCAAGACATGTCCACCCAATGGGTAGCTGTCTAGTTCATAGGTTCAGGATTTAGGAGAGCAAGGAAACAGCCAGAGCTGCACTGGGTCACTAGCATCTCAGATCCCACACCAGACATCAGAGTCTCCAGCTGGGATGATTCCACCCTGCATTGACACAAAAATTGCTGTGATTTTGATCTATAAACAGTTTGGAGAATGGGTTAAGGAGGAAAAAGCAGAAGCCTTTGATTCCAGTGTTTAGAGAAGTTTCAGGCTTCCACACTTGGGAAGAGGCAGAAAAAGGAAGGAAGAGCGCTCTTCACTCAGGTATAAATGAAGGCTGCTGATATCCATTGCTAGCTGTAACATCATCCTCTTCTTTCCCAAAGTGTCGATTCATTAAAACTAATGAGGCTCCTGTGCTACACTGAATGCTGATCAGATTCTGAGCATGCACCTGTCACAACACCAGCTCTCAGTCCATACCATGCCTGAGAGAGGTGAGTGGCAGAGACTCTGAGCCTCTACAGCACCCGAGAACCTGACCACAGACTTGACAAGAACTGGCACCTGCCTTGCATGCAAAGAAGTGCTGTCCAGTTCATGTTGAAATACACAGACAGACTTCCCTCACCCTAGTTCTATCACGAACCTTCTTCCTGCCAAGCTGTGTGGTCCTGTCTACTGAGAAACCACCTGGTAACACCTTTCCTCTGAGGCGCAAATGTGCAAAGGTCACTTTCACTTTCTGTCTGCCCATCAAGTGGAAGGGAGAAGTATCACTAGGGAAGAAAGGAGTAGGGAGATGATAATTTCTATTTCTTCATCCCCAGAAGAGTATAAATTCTAATTATGACCATATTTAGAAAGAAGTCATGAGGGCAGGTGCAAGGTGACAAAAGGGCAGGGAGGGAGAAGCGCTGGACGTTCCCTTGCATGGCAGTTTTTCTCCTTCATTCCATAACTGTTTATTGAGTACCTACAAT
Organism: Sciurus vulgaris; assembly: GCF_902686455.1. Classification (NCBI taxonomy): domain Eukaryota; kingdom Metazoa; phylum Chordata; class Mammalia; order Rodentia; family Sciuridae; genus Sciurus; species Sciurus vulgaris. Next base: position 108,311,311 of record NC_136472.1, read on the forward strand.
GGGCCAGGAAATGCTGTGGGCACTGCAGGCATGTTGCCAACAAGATAGCAGTGTCTCCTTCCCCTAGAGCTTTTCCTCATGGGCAAGATAGGTAATGTAAGAAATAAATTTATATTAAATTAAAGACATTAGAGAAACACATTCAGATGATTGGGGTTGGGCAAGGCATGGAGCGTTACACCACTTTGGTGATCAGGGAAGGTTTGTTTGAGAGATGATATTGGAGCCAAGATCTGTCAACAGAAGGATGGGTTTGGAGGAAGAGAATACATGGAGCAGGGACAAGCTCTGGGGAGGAATGCTCCCCTCTTTTTCAGACTGGAAATGAAGGGAGGCCACCATGACTGGAGTGTAGTGATCAAAGAGGAGAGTGGACAAGAGGCAGGGGCCAGAACAGGTAGGTTTCATTGGCCATGGTATTTATTTTATTTTATTGATTGCTCATGTGTTATGCATGCGAGGATGAGATTTTATAGCATTTCTGGACATATGCATTATAGTAAATCTTACTCTCTGGATGTTCTTAGGTCTAATCTAATACATCATCGTGTGGATAAAGCCTATACCTTCCTGTTCTGTCCACTTCTACTGCCATCTGAGTCAGCAGAGCTTCAATCCAGACATAGACCTGACAAACACCAGGAGAGGGAAGGCCCCTCAACCCTTGGGTGACTGATGGCAGCACACTACAGCACCTGTCTCCAGCGTGGGAGAGAAGTCTCAGCAGTCAGCTCTGTGACAAACTGACAATTCTGAGCCCTGCATCTCCAGCTCATCTTCCCAGACTTTATACAGATTTTGCTGACAAGGCTGGGGCGTCACCAACCCAAGGTGAAAAGGGCACCGAAGACTCTCTGAAAGTGGTGTCTCCCTGAACTTGCCTCCTGTTGGTTCAGCAGATATCAAATAAGATCATGGGGCCTGTCCCTTTTCCGCTTTCTTCCACCTCTTCTAATGGCCTGGCTTCTTCTGTGACCATGCCATCTCCTTCAACCAGCTCCCAGAAGGTTTTGACTTGTCTCCATAACGACTTGGGTGTCCATCCTCTTTCTTCCACTTCAGTAGTAATCATCCAGGCCTCAGCTCCAGCTGACACCCTCCTATTTTCTTACAGCTGATGACTGTCCTCCCTGCCACCAGCCATAGGCCTTTCACACCTGTGCTCCTTCGTGCTGCCAGAGTGCTGCTCCTCGGTTATGGGCCTTCAGTTGCCCGTGGGCTTGGGAAGCCTTGGACGATGCCTCAGGTCTATGCTACGGGACAAGCTGCAATTCCTTAGCTTGGTTTGCAAATCTGGCCTGCCGCTCACTTCCATTTTCATTTATTCGCACTTCCTTGCCAAGGCTCTACCTACTCCCTCTTTAGTCTAGCAGAGTGCCGGGTCCTCTGCATTTGGGGTGCACTGGGAGTGGAACTGGACCCTCTGAAGGGCACTTCCCCAGTGCGTGGCGTGGTAGCAGCTGGTAGAGTTAGACTCAACTCACCCGGGGACTTGCTGTGTGACCTAGACAAGGAATTGAACTTCTAGAGCTTAGTGTTTCCTTATCTGTAAAATGGCACAAATGATAATTTTCTACTCAGAGGGTGACAACAAGGATTAAATAAAATAATCCATGTACACCTTGCATGTGGCATGTTTAATAAAAATATTATTGGTCAACAAATACTCAGTTCCTACTAGGTTATAGCACAGAGATGAATTAGACAGCAACATCCCTCAAGGAACTTATTCAAACATGTGAACAAGCCGAGCATAGTGGCATATGCCTGTAAGCCCAGCAGTTCCAGAGGATGAGGCAGGAGGATCGTGAGTTCAAAGCCAGTCTCAGCAACTTAGCGAGGCCCCGAGCAACTCATCTAAACTCTGTCTCTAAATAAAATATAAAAAAAGAGTTTGGATGTGGCTCAGTGGTTAAGTATTCCTGGGTTCAATCACTGGTACAAAAAAAAAAAAAAAAAAAATATATATATATATATATATATAAACAAATAATCAATTGGATAAGTTTAAGTACTGATGAGAAATTAGACTATATGATAGGTAGTGCCTTTAGTTTATGGTGTTTGGGAAAGAAATACTTTGTTCTTTGTGTAATAACACTTGAGTTCATTTTTAGCACCTCTATCATACTTATTTTTAAAATAATCTTAATTGGCTGTGTGTGGTGCCACATGCCTGTATTCCCAGCAACTCTGGAGGCTGAGGCAAGGGGATCATGGGTTCAAAGCCAGCCTCAACAACTTATCAAGGTACTTAGCAACTCAGAAAGACCCTGTCTGTAAATAATATACTAAAAAGTGCCGGGGATGTGACTCAGTTGTTAAGTACTCCTAGGTTCAATCCCTGGTACTAAAAAAATTTTTTTAATTGTGCAAATTTATGGGGTACAGTGTGATAATCTGATGCATGTGTACAATTATAATAATTAAATCGGGATACCATTTCTTAAAATTTTTAAAGACATTTCAATTAATAGGTAATAATTGTTCATATTTGTGGGATGTCATGTGCTATTTCAGTACCTGCATACAATACATACTGATCAAATCAAGATAATTCATATTTCTATCTCCTTATCAGTACTTTTGGAGCTTTCAAGTTCCTCCCTTCTAGTTATTCATAAAATATACAATTGTTTGTTATAAACTGCGGTTGTCTCACTATGCAAAGAACACTAGAACTTATGACTTGATTTTGCTTTATACTCTTTATCTAACTTCCCACTGTTTGTAGACCCATGAGTTTGACCCAAGTAATCACTGTGATACATTCTGAATGACTTTTCTTAAACATCCACACATGAGAGAAAACACACAGGTATCATTCTTTTTATGGATAAAAAAGATGTCATTCTTTTTAATGAAGGAATATTTTTTGCTTCTTGAGGAACCCCGATACCATTCTTCGTTCTCCATAGTGGCTGTGTTAGTTTTTCATCACTGGGACCAAAATACTTGACAAGAACAGCTTAGAGAAGGAAAAGTTTATTTAGGCTTGTAGTTTTAGAGTTTCAGTTCATGATTGGCTAACTCCACTGCTCAAGAGAGGCAGAAGGGCATGGCGGAGGAAAGATGCTCAGCTCATCTTTCATCATGGTGGGTCAAGAAGCAGAGAGAGAGAGGAAAAGGGACCACAGGGCATGCCTCCAGTGACCGGCCTCCTCCAGCTATGCCCCACCTGCCTGCAGTTACCACCTAGTTAGTCCATTCAAACTATGATGAACTGATTAGGTTACGGGTCTCACAATCTAATCATTGCACCTCTAAACATTCCTGCATTAACACAGGAGCCTTTGGGGAATACTTCATATTCAAAGTCTAACAGTGGCTGTTTGTAAACTTTCATGATCAAAATCACATGGTATTGGCATGAGAAAAGGTAATGTGTTGATGTGGGGCAAATCGGCTGCCTGTCTTTGCATTGGAGATTGTGAAGAGAGTTCTGGTTCTTCGCCTCAGAACCATTAGCCTTCTTTCATCTGCATGAACAAGACCCGTATTTTACTGGGAGTCTCAGATGAGCACACTTCCTGACTTGTTGTGTAGACAAGAAAATCCATCTAACACCATTCTTGCCAGGGATATGTAGGAGAAAAGTTCTAGTGTAAGAATTCTAGGAAAGCTCCCTAAAAGAGGAGGGGTAGACAGAGCCGTGGCGCCCTTTGCCCTTTGCCTTTCTTGTTTTTCCTACCCAGGACACAGATGTGATGCTAGAGGCCCAATGACCACCTTGTGCCCACTTGGCAACAAGCTTATCCTGTCCTGCATGATCATACAGAAAGATTCTGTGTTTTTGCAGCCACCATACCAGCCCTGGACTCACTCCTTATTTTGGAGAAGAATAAAACCCCAGTTTGTCATTTGAAGCAATTCCAAATACCCAGCTTTTTACGCATCTACTGGTTTCTTTCAGTTACTGGGACTGCCCACGCACAGGTCACACTATGCCGTAGTTATTTCTGTGGCTTCTCCTTGCCTAACATGATGCTTTGCCTCTAGCGTATATTTAAGAAATGCTTGTTGAACTTTTGGCAATAGGTACTTATGATCAATTCTTTCATAAAAGTCTGAAATTTTCTAATAACTTTCACTCACAGGATTATTGCCTGGTATCCTCACACCAGGTCTTTAGGAATTCCCATAGCCTTTCTGACTGGAAACCCCAGTTACATGTAGCTGTTTTTCTGTGTTCACCTGAACCCCAAGTGTATTGTTTATTCTCTTGTAACATCATCAAAACATCCTGATCTCTCACTTGACCATCCTGATGAAGCTGAGTCCGGTACCACCCTCTCCCCGGTCACTAGTTTTCTCCTTTTCCATCCCTCACCTTACTCCATGTTATACATTTGAGATCCCTAGAAGTACAGGGGGTCACCTGTCAGTTCTGGCAGGGTGACCTAGATTCCATTCCTGGCTCTGACCCTTCACTTATTTTGTGATATTGAGAAAGCTTACTTTACCTCTCTGTGTCTGAATGTTCCCATCTTTCCACAAATGATTCATACTCACACCATACTGGTTAGATGTATGGTAAATAAACTTTTCTCGTTGTTGAAAGTTCCACATGTAAACTAAATACTCAATAGTAAAAATCAAACAAACAAAAAGCAATTCAATTGTTAATGTTCTCAGTCTAAAACCTGCTTTTCTCTCCCCAAAGGTCTCAGCTTCTTTTCTCGCATCCTTTCCTTCCCATCCTTGCTACTGAGCCTGCTGGCCCATTTTGTCTATTTTTGTCTTCATCTCCATCTCACCTCTATATCTAGCTTGTCCTTGAATTGATAATATCATATTTGGTTGCAACTAACAAAATTTTCAACTACCACAGCATTAAAATGTAGAATCTAACGTATGATCCAGTCAGTAAGAATCCTAGAAGTAGGCAGTCCAGGGCTTATCAGCTGTTCAACAATGCCACCAGGGACCCAGGATACCTCTCTCTTTCTCTCTGTCCTGCCACCTTAATATGTATATGGATTACTGTTTGCATCAGGGCCACAAAACAGCCATTGCACCCCTAGACAGAAAAATCACTTTGTACAGAGTTTCCTCTATACTCAGGAACCAGCTTCCCTAATTATTGACATTTTACATTGGTACTGTGCATTTGGTGCAATGAAGGAGCCCCTGTTATTAACCAAAGTCCAGATTTCCTCAGTTTACACCCACTGTACTTCTTCTGTTCCAGGTCACATCTCTTTGGGTCCCTCTTGGCTGTGACAGTTTCTCAAGCTTTCTTTAGCTTTGGTCTCTTAACAGTTTTAGGGAACACTGGTTAGACAGTTTGTAGGAAGTCCCTGCATTGGGTTTTCTCCACTGTTTCCCTTGACTACACTGGGGTGATGGGTTTAGGGAGGAGACCACAGAGGTAACCTACTGCTTTCATCAAGAGCACATTCTGGCCACGTGACTGATCGCCATGATGCTGCCCCGCTGCTGTGGGGAGTGTGCTCATCCAGTCCTCCACTCTAACAGGACCCTTTCTCCCTCCTTCCCACACTGCACTCTTCAAAAGGAAGTCACCATGTGTAGCACACAATTACGGATTGGGGAGACAGGTTCCCGCTCCTTTAGGGTAGAGTATCCACCTAAATGATTTGGAATTCCGTGCAGAAGAGACTCGTCTTTTCTCCCTTATTTATGTAAGTAAGTATGTATGTATTTACTCAATCATTTATTTATATCAGGATAGATTCATGAATATTTATTTTATGCCTTCAGTAATGATCCAATATTTCTTTATTTTCTTGTTCAAATTCTTCCAGCTTTGGCCATTGGGAGATCTTCCAGTTGGCTCCTATGTTCTTTTGGATACATTCCCATCATTGTGGGGTGTATTGTGTGTGTGTGTGTGTGTGTGTGTGTGTGTGTGTTAGCACTCCCTTACTTTCTGAAACTATGTGACACTTCCAGCTCATCTTGTATACTTTCTAACACAGTCCTGGAATAGGCCATTTCTCTAAGGAACCCTAGTTCCTTTTAATGGAGAATAACATTCAAAGCCAAGATCTGGGCACTAGATGTGCTCACTGTGGGCAGTTGTCTTTAATTACAGTTTTAAGACTTCCTTCCCCATCTCTCAAATGAATAATTATTTTGCTCCTCTTCCCACCTCCAGTTTCTTTCTCACTATGTCTGCCCACACAGAACTGAGAGCAACAGGAATGCTAGACTTTCAAGTCAGGATGGAGTGAATATGAAAAACAAGAGGCAAGCTTCTGTAAAGAATCCAGAAATACTTTGGTTGGGAGGGGGCTGGACTCAGATTCTGAGTATTAGAGTTGTACTTAGCCCAGACTTTCCTGTTTCTGAGCCCCTAAGTGTAGAGTGGTCAGTCCAGCCAGGGACGTGCTATTGATTAGTGGCAGCATCATAATTAGGCTCTCTCCAGAACTTTCCCCGTTGCTCTCTTCCTTAAAACATGATGCTGTGAATTCTGTGGCTTCCTTCTCCTGCAAGGTTAAGGCATAACTGGTCATTGCCTCAGTGTGATTCTTACCAAGCAGAAATGGTAAGTTTTCTGCGGACAGAGCTGGAAGTTAACATTCTATAATAAATTCTCAGGACTGTGGGACAGGAAACAGCAGAGATGTGAGACAACACATTAGCCATGTAGAGAGCAACTTTGTCCTCACTCAAGTCAGAAGGCACATGCGTCATGCTGGTAATGAGGCGCCAACACAGGTGTCTTACCTCAGGTGTCCCCAGGGTGCCAGCTACCTTGGCCACTTGTGCTGGAGGGAGAACACCTATTTGGGATGTGAGGCTGTTTGGCTGGTGTTGTTTTTCTGATGTAACCCCTGTTGGTTTCCCTACCTCCCTTTTCTCTGCCGCCTTCCTTCCCTCTTGGGAGCAATTTATGTGTCTCTGGCTCCTTTTAGGCAGGGACAGAGTACTAATTAGCTGTCTGATTCATCTCAGGCCACCTGTCCCAGGGCATTTGGCAGTAAGACCAGACTGGGCGTGGTCAAAGCTCTCCTGAGCAGACTTATGTCCCAGGGGTCTGGACAGTCCCAGTGTGACGTGGGCCATGCAGCATGCAGCATCATGAATGAGCAGGAATATTCTGCTCCCGCAAGATTTGTCCCCAACACCACACAGGCCATTGCAGAGAAAGCCATTCTTGTAGCCTCTGGGAGATTTTAATTCATTTCTCCCCTCCAAGTGGAATCCACTCCCGGAGGACACCCAGCCAGCTGACAGACCTGAGGAGTGGCTACCCTTTCTTTCTTCTCACTGCCACATTTACTGACACTCCCATTCCAGTCCCTGGAGAGTAATCTCAGCAAAGCATCTTGAGTCACCTCTGCTGGTGATGGAGACTCCATTCCCTCCCTTTCTTTTCACAGCACCCCAAATCAGGTGATAATGCCAGCTCCTCGCATAAAACTGGTTCCACTGAGGTCCTGACAACCTCACAGCACCACGTGCCTTGTGCCCTCCTGGCTTCTCCTCAGTCACTCTGGTTTTCCTTCTACCTCGCTGCTTATTCCTTCCCGGCCTTCTTTGCTAGTGCCTACTGGTGTCGGACCCCTTCTTCAGTTCCTCTTGCTCATGAAATGAGATTCATCTGGTACCAGGGTTCAATACTGTCTGCAGGCTGAGGACTCCTGAATCTATCCACCACGTCCAAATTCAAATGCCTCTTAGTGTCTTTTGGAGAGCAAGCCATAGGCCTGGCAACCCCTAACAAAATTTGTACTATGGCACTAACCACTGTTAAAAGAATTCATATATGATTAGGCCCTGCATGGCTTTCTTCTCTTCATAGTATTGGTTTTGCTAGCTTCTCAAACTTGGGCAAATTATGGAATGATAATAACAATGATAAACAGAATAAGAAGAGCAACAAATAACAGCTATTGATTTCTTACTATGTGCCAGGCACCATGCCAAACACTCTGGACACATTGTCCCATGTAATTCTCATGTAGTCCCCTGAGGAAGAGACTTTTATCCCTGTTTTGTAGCCATAAGGTTCAGGCTTTGGGAGATGAAGGCATATATTTAGGTCATACCCCCAGAAATAGCAGAGACAGAATTATAACCCTGTTTTGCTTGACTCCAGAGTCCAAAATTTCAAAAACTCACTTTAATGACAGATTCTTCTTATTAAGTCAAACCACGGTCACAACCAATTTTGCACCAATGCTGCTTAAAGAGCTCACAGGT